>NC_092375.1:159532414-160740747 GCF_030028105.1 Mobula birostris
AACCATAAAAAAAAATCTGAACTCAGCTCAGTCATCTACTGTATATCAATGACTCTGGAAAGTTTTATGAGTTACATGCTGTGAATGTGAAATGTCATATCAATATCAAAAATATCCTCAAAGTTAAAGCAATGCCCAGTGACAAAGCTTACCACAAAAATCTGCAGGTAATTCAAAGCATCTAAAATTTGCCCAACATTGAATTGGGCAAGTCTTGGAGACACCTCCGCCCCCAGAATAATCAGACAAAAGTATAAAGCATTGAACCATGTAACTTAGATTTACAGGGCAGGATGCCATTTGTTAAACTAATATTAATTGCAGATTTTTTGTTGTGTAGAGTAAATACCTAATTTTAAGTCACTTTTCAAAAGCTGACTATGAATTACAATGGTTTGTGAATTACTTCATGTAATTGTTGAAAATTGTTACCTAGAATTAATTACTGGTAAAAAGATTAACTTAATTTCTTTGGATTACATGAAGGTAATGCCCTTTGTGTGCTCAATTATAGTTGCATTCACTGGACTATAGAAGTCCATTTTAAAAAAAATTCTAAAATGCCTGTTTAACATCAGGGACAATATTCACGTGACAGTCAAACATTCAAGTTGAGATGACTCCAGCATGATTCATGTGCACTGGCATGCAGAACTGGAGAGCTCAGCATCTAAGATTAAAGGACACATATGGCCACAAAGGAATGTTTACAGACCCAGGCAGGGTTCCTATAGATGTGCATTTAAAGAGCTTTTAGGAAAAGAAAACATTTGCTGGAGAGGCATGATTTTTAGTCTTTAATTCATACAGTAAATTTAAAACTAAATCATTGGCAAATCCTGTAATAACAAATAAACTGTTTCTCTTTGTAAATTATGCTACTCCACTTTGATAATCCAGATCAGTGATAGTAAAGAAATGAACTCATGCAGGAAGGTAGAAAAATCACATCTCTGGGAATAAAAAGGTAAGATTCTAATTCCAAAATGTTGTTGCTGATTAACTTAATGCATTTTTCTAAAATCGAAATTGTTCAAATGATATTGTGGTTTTAAAAGATTTAAAATCACATCTGTAATGAAATGCATTCATCACATTTTGTGCAAGTACTTCATGCTGTTAATGGTAGTTATTATTAAAGAAGACTGAAAAGGAGATTATGCACCAAAAATAACTAGTTGTGTCAAATAATTATTTTGGAGCATTTTACTTTGAAGTCATCTGGATCCCTTAATTGGCTTAAGATTTTCACTGACCCATAAGGAAATTCTCAAATCACAGACTGATTATCTAAATGGTATGACAACATAGCTGTTCAGTTATATCTTTATTATTGCACATGCCTGTATATTGTTGGTCCGTTTCACTCCCATGTTTACAAGCTAAGGTGGAAGTGAAAAAGTAGAGAGGGAGTCTAGAACCAGGAACGTGTTCAGAAAATTAGAAAAACTCCTCTCAGCAATGAACTCAGAATGCTATAAATTTTTATCTCGTCTACTAGAGGTAACTGATGTGAGATCAATTTCTTATTTTAAATATTTGACTGATGGATTTTTAGTAACTAAAAAAGGGACATGAGTAAAAGGCAGATAAATGGAGCTAGGTAACAGACCATCCACAACTTTTGTGAATGGTGTAACAGGCTTTAAGGCCTACTCCCCGGCAGGTTCTTCCCAAGTCAGTACTGAAATCACCTCATTTCTAAGCAAAGTCAAAGCACTGGAGAAACTTAACAGGCCAGGCAAAGTTCATCGAGGGAAATGGTCAGTCAACGTTTCGGCTCAAGACCCTTCATCTGGGCCTCTAAGTACTTTCAAGTGAAGTATTTCATGCTATTAAATTCACCAGGAGATGTAAATTGGAAACTGAGAAAATACACATTACATTCAAGTTTAGTTTTACCTGGCATGAAGATAATAAAAATAAAAATTCTCCATTATTTGTACTGCAAATGAAAATTAGGCAAACCTCTCAGAGACTGACTGAACAACTCTTTTATGATGTTATCAATCAGTAACAGGAAACTGCACCCTTTCTGCTGACATACTGTAGTCACCTCTTAAATCTGATTCAGCATGAATGTTCCCAGTCCTTACAGGATGTTGCCCCGAATGAGTTGCAGAACCATTAAAACATTGGCTGGTTCGGGTCGGGTCATATGACCTGGAGACTTAGAAGAGAAGATTGAAAACACATGTTGAAATAACTAAGAAGTTGACTGAAATTCAAAATTCATTCTGTAAGTGTTTCAAAACTATGAAAATTAAAAATAGGTGACTCATGCTTAATCATAATTTTGGTAATTCAGGTGAAAGATGCTGTGTACATACATCTATTGATGCTTCTGGACACACCTTTAGTGATGTTCCTGGAATCATCGGGTGTTTCGGGTCTTTCAACATCGTACGACCTCCTCCAGGTGACCCAGCCAGGGCTAATCAGACCCCAGCTTGTGTCCAGATGGCTAGCTACTTATGACTCCATGGCTCCCCTCTTTTGAGCCACAACCATCCTGAGGCCCTCTCTGCCGCATCCGTGGTACTGTGGATGGCTCTCCTTTTCCTCCCTCCCTCGATGCCCAAAATGCTGAAGGCTCTAACTAAAGAACGGGCTACGAATCCCCTACAAACAACCTCCACTGGGAGACACCTCGCTCTCCATCCAGCCTGCTGACAGTTGCTGACCAGTCCTGCGTACTTGGAGAGCTTCCTTTCAAAGGCCTCTTCCAAGCTATCTTCCCATGGGACTGTCAGCTCCAGCAGCACCACTTGCTTAGTAGACTCAGACACTAGGACAATGTCTGGTTGCAGGGTGGTGGCTGCGATATGGTTGGGGAACTTCAGCTGCCCTTCGAGGTCCACCAACAGCTGCCAGTCCCTTGCAGAGGTCAGAATGCCGCAGATGTTCTTTTGGCAGGTATTGGCTGCTCCCCAGCTCTGACAAAGGCAATGGTCTGCTTGGAGGGTCGGGACCACTTCGCCCACTCAACTCCTGCGCTGATGGCTTCAGCGATGGTCTTCAGGACCTGATCATGCCTCCAGCTGTACCGTCCCTCACCAAGTGCCCTTGCACAGCCGCTGAGGATGTGCTCCAGGATTCCTTGCTTGGAGCACAGTGGGCACGCAGATGACTCTGCCTTGCCCCATGTGTGCAGGTTTGATGGGCTTGGAAGCACATCCTACACTGCCTGGATGAGAAATTGGATGCGGCGTGGTTCGGCTTTCCAAAGATCAGCCCAGGTCACTTTCCTCTCAACCGCATTCTCCCATCTTGTCCAAGCTCCCTGTTGCTTCATTCCCACCGCCTTGCAGGCAAAGATAATGAATAATATGAACTGATTTTCTAAGAAAAATGTAGAACATACAGGTAATACAGGTGAATAAATAATGGAAGAAACAAATAAATATTTGTATAGTCTGAACTTCTTTCTAGTATCTAATGTCATGTGTGAAACCAAGCACAGTTGCAGAACGGATGATGTTAATGAGAGAGATAATGAGAGACAACGGAGAGCCATTCAAAATGCTAATAAGAGAGAAGAGAGAGATAACGAGAGAGAGACACATAGTTCAGATGCTGGTGTCTGCCACAGACAGTTTTGCTTTGAACCTGAACTGTTCATTAACCATCCTGCTGAGACAATAGGAAGTGTGAAGTTTGATGGACAGGTGATACCCCATCAGGGGAATAAAAATAGTGGGTTTGCTAAGGCACAACACACACGCCACGAGACCCTGGAAAGAACATTGTGCCCCACAAGTTGGTGGGAGTTGGAGGACCGATTCGCGGGAATCGGCCAGAGGGTCACAGGGTGTAAAGGTACTACCGGTGGGGATCTGTTGTGTGTCCGCCCTTGCCTGGGTGCCGGGTTCACCACGGAAGAACAGTCACATCCGGAATGGAGGGGTCACAGTCGGTGACCACAGCGGGATCAGAAGGCATCGAAAGGTTTGCCTGAAACCTCAACTGTATCTCTCACTCTCTCCCTCTCTCTCTCCAATGGTACAACAACAGCGATTACTTCGAACTACACTAGACCGAACTGAACTCTGCTTCACCTTAAGACTGATCATTTTACCCCTAGACTGCGATAGAGCTTGGTTGATTCCTATTACCCCATTTCTGTGTATATGTGTATACTATCATTGCTAACCTGTTACATTTATATCCTTGCGGTTAATGTACTGTATTACTTATTTTTGTTAATAAAACTTTAATAGTTTCTAGTAATCACAGACTCCAATGAGTGTTCCATTTCTGCTAGTTTAACAACCCAGTTACGGGGTACATAACACTAACAAGCTTCATATTCACGTTTGCTAATGACACCACAGTCATAAAATGAATCAAGGGTGATGACGAATCAGCACGTAGGAGGGAGATTGAAAATCCGGCTGAGTGGTGCCATAACAACAATCACTCAGTCAAAGACAATGGGAGCAAGGAGCTGATTATTAACATAGACACAAGATGTACTGCAGATGCTGGAAATACACATAATATGCTGGAGGAGCTCCACAGGTCAGGTAGCATCCATGGATGGGAGTAAACAGTCGATGTTTTGAGCCAAGACCCTTAATGAGAACTGGCTGGGAAAGGGGAAGGTCAGAATAAGAAGGTAGGGGGAGAGGTGGAGGGAGTACAAGGTGGCAGGTGATGTGAGAAAATGGGAGGGGGAAGATGGTGAAGTAAAGAGCTAGGAAGTTGAACGGTGAAAGAGATAAAGGGCTGGAGAAGGGGAAATCTGATAGGAAAGGACAGAAGACCATGGAAGGAAGGGAAGGGGGAGGAGCACCGGGGGGGGGCGGGGAATGGGTGGGTAGGAAGAGATGGTGTGAGAGGGAAACAAGAATGGGGAATGGAGAAGGAGAAGGGGGGCATTTACTGGCAGTTCAAGAAATCGATGTTCATAGCGTCAGGTTGGATCCTACCCAGATGGAATATGAGGTGTTCATCCTCCAGCTCGAGTGGGACCTCATTACGGCAATAGAAGAGCCCATGGACTGACATGTTGGAATGGGAATGGGATGTAGGACTGAAATGTGTGTCCTCCAGGAGATCCCTGACATGTTGGAATGGGAATGGGATGTAGGACTGAAATGTGTGGCCTCCGGGAGATCCTGCTTTTACTGGCAGATGGAGCACAGGTGCTTGATGAAGCGGTCTCCTCTCCTTCACCATTCCCCAGTCCTGTTTCCCTTCCTCTGGTGCTCCTCCCCCTTTCTTCCATGGTCTTCTGCCTTCTCCTGTATGATTCCCCTTTC
The DNA here is from genome assembly GCF_030028105.1 of Mobula birostris. Classification (NCBI taxonomy): domain Eukaryota; kingdom Metazoa; phylum Chordata; class Chondrichthyes; order Myliobatiformes; family Myliobatidae; genus Mobula; species Mobula birostris. Next base: position 159,537,679 of record NC_092375.1, read on the forward strand.
TCCAGCCCTTTATCTCTTCCACCAATCAACTCCACAGATCTTCACTTCAACCGGGTTTTACCTATAAGACCGTAATTGTAAGCAGAATTAGGTCATTCAGCCCTTAAAGTCTCCTTTGCTATTCCATCATGGCTGACCCCGGATGCCACTCAACCCCATACACCTGCCTTCTCTGATGCCCTGACCTATCAGGAAACGATCAACGTCCGCCTTAAATATACGCACGGACTTGACCTCTACCTCAGTCTCTGGCAGAGCATTCCACAGATTCACTACTCTCTGTCTAAAAAAAATATTCCTCTTTACCTCTGTTCTAAAGGGTCACCCCTCAATCTTGAGGCTATGCCCTCCAATTCTGGATATCCCCACCACAGGAAACATCTTCTCCACCTCCACCCTATCTAGTCCTTTCAACATTTGTTAGGTTTCAGTGAGGTCCCTCACACACTCTTCTAAATTCCTGTGAGTATAGCCCCAAAGCTGCTAAACACTCCTCATATGTTAACCCCATCTTTCCCAGAATCATCCTCATGAATCTCCTCTGGACTCTCCAATGGCAACGCATCCTTTCTGGAGATATGGGGCACAAACTGTTGACAATACTCCAAGTGTGGCCTGACTAGAATCTTACAAAAGGCTCAGCATTATCTCGTTGCCTTTATATTCTATTCCCCTTGAAATAAATGCCAACATTGCATTTGCCTTCCAAACCACAGGCTCAATCTGTAAATTAACCTTCTGGGAGTCTTACACAAGGACTCTTTGCGTAAAAATCCCTCAAAGTCCCTTTGCACCTCTGATGTTTGAACCTTCTCCCCATTTAGATAATAGTCTGTACTATTGTTCCTTTTACCAAAATACATTATCACACATTTCCCAACACTATATTCCATCTCCCATTTTTTGCCCATTCTTCCAATTAGTCTAAGTCCTGTTGCAATCGCATTGCATCCTCAACACTACTTACCCCTACACCTATATTCGTATCATCCGCAAACCTTGCCACAAAGTCCTCAATCCCATTATCTAAATCATTGAAAAACAACGTGAAAAGTAGCAGTCCCAATACTGGCCCCTGAAGAACACCACTTGCCACTGGCAAACCAGAAAAGGTCCCCTTTATTCCCACTCGCTGCCTCCTGCCTGTCAGTCAGTCTGCTATCCATATCAGTATCTTTCCTGTAACGCCATAGGATTTTATCTTGTTAGGCAGCTTCATGTGTGACACCTTATCAAATGCCTTTGAAGATCCAAGCAAATGATATCCACTGTCACTGCTTTGTCCGTCCTGCTTGTTAATTCCTTGAAGAACTCTAGCAGATTTGTCAGGCACCATCCTGACTTTGACTTATTTTATCATTAGTTTCCAAGTACCCCAAAACCTCATTCTTAGCAATAGACTCCAACACTTTCCCAACAACTGAGGTTAGGCTAACTGGCCTATAATTTCCTTTCTTGTGCCTTCCTCCCTGGAATGGCATTTGCAATCTTCCAGTCCTCTGGGACCATGCCAGAATTAGGTGATTCTTGAAAGATCATGAACAATGCATCCGTTATCTCTCAGCAACTTTTCTCAGGACTCTGGGATGTTGTCCATCTGGTGCAGGTGACTTAACCACCTTAGGACTTTTGAGTTTTTCCAGCACTTGTTCCTTTGTATTAGCAATGGCACTCACCCCTGCTCCCTGACACTCATGGACCTCTGTAACACTGCTTGTGTCTTCCACAGTGGAGATAGATGCAAAGTACCCATTAATTTCATCGGCCATCTGTCACATGCCACCTTGTACTGTATCTCTTCCTCCCTTCCCTCCATCTTCTTATTCTGACTTCTTCCCCCTTCCTTACCAGTCCTGATGAAGGGCTCTCATCCATCTATGCTAGTTGACCTGCTGAGCTCCTCCAGCACATTGTGTGTATTGAGCTGATTATTAACTTCAGGAGGAGGAGACCAGAGGTCCATGAGCCAATCCTCATCAGAGGATCAGGAGCGGAGAGGGTCAGCAACTTCAAGTTCCTTGATATCAGAGGACCTGTCCTGGGGCCCAGTACCGAAGTGCAATTATGTCGAAAGCGCAGCAGCGCCTCTACTTCCTTAGGAGTTTGTGAAGATTCGGCATGACATCTAAAACTTTAACAAACTTTTATAGGTGTGTAGTGGAGAGTGTATTGACTGGCTGCACCACAGACTGGTATGGAAACACCAATGTCCTAGAATGAAAAATACTATAAAAAGTAGTGGATATGGCCCAGTCCATCACGGGTAAAGCTCTCCCCACCAGTGAGCACATCTAAATGAAGCATTGTTGCAGGAAAGCAGCATCCATCATCAGGGACCCCCCACCATGACAGGACTTGCTCTCTTCTCACTGCTGCCATCAGGAAGAAGGTACAGGATGCTCAGAACGCACACCACCAGGATCAGGTATAGTTATTACCCCTCAGTTATCAGGTTCTTGAGCTGAAGGAGATAACTTCATTTGCCCCATCATTGAAATGTTCCCACGATCTAGGGCCTCACATTCAAGGACTCCTGATTTCATGTTATTGCTTATTTATTTGTTTATTGTGATTATTATTATTATTTCTTCTTCCTTTGTATTTACATACTGGTTGAATTCCCAAGTAGGTGTGGTTCTTTCATTGATTCTATTATGGTTATTACTCTATTATGGATTTATTGAGTTTGCCCACAAGAAAATGAATCTCAGGGTTGTACATGGTGACATACATGTACTTTGATAATAAGTTTATTCTGAAGTTTGAATTTTAGAAACTTAAAACCATCTGCTGCAAACAAAATTCTTTCTAATTTTATCTAATTCTCTCCTTAAGGTATTAACATTGAATCACCCCATTTTTGGCTTCCTCTACACCCAGATACTCCAAACCCTAGTTAAGGTTGTGGGTATAGGTGGAGAGACTTGAAATTTTAGTCAGACACTTTACAGCAATGTTGAGGGATTCCTGCAGTGTTGTACACTTCAGACAGGACTTTAAACAACTGCACAAAATATCCCATAGAGTAATCTGAAGTAAAGGCACATTATGTTTAGAGTCCTTGCCACCTTAATGGATAAACCAATGGATGACAGCTCCAGTAACATATGTTTAATTCTGACTTATGATACTGCCTCTAACATCTCCTATTTTTCTGTAATGGTGAGGTTTACAGAGTAGTCTTTCCCTCTCTCATTTTCCATGGCCGTGAGGGTTGGTAGGTTAATTGGTCATTGACATTGCTTTTAGCGTCTAGTTGAGTCACAGAATCATAGGGGAGGTGATGGCAAAGTGGGGAGAAAAAGAACTATGTAAGGTGGTTGGTCTGTGTGAATTCTATGTTATATGATTCTACAACTTTGACATTAAAAGGTTTGCACCCTTTGCTGTCGCAGTTTAGACATTGTAATAATAGCTAATATTCCAAGTGTTTAATTTGCATTAGGACACCTCAAGACCCCAAGAGATACTATATAAAAGCAAGTCTTTATGTTGTATTAAATTTTACTGTTTACTTAGCAATGATGGGCAACAGTGCCAAAAAATCGTTACTTGGTAAATATTATTTATTGAGATCTGTTCCATATGAATGAAATTTCTACTGACCTTTCTGAGCGAGATTCTGTCTGATCTCTAAAATTTATTTTCCCTTTAAAAGTATCTGTCCAGAGCTGGTAATTCACGTCTTCTTTCATTTTAAATGCATTTCATAAAAATAAATGCTATTAAATAAAATTTATACTATTTTTAATGAAGTGTTTTAACAATCAAACACTGCTTAATCATGTATGTCTTGATAAGGAGGTTAAATATTAACGGCTGGATAGAAATAAGGAGTTGAGGTTACAATCAAATGAGTGATGATCTCATTGAGCAGACTTAAGGGGCAAAGTTGCTCATTCCTCTCCTAACTCATACATCAAAACGTAGAATTTGGTGCTTCTCATTTCGGACGCTTGCTTCAGCTATTCAACTGTAAAATATGGGCAAGATTCTAGTTCTAAGTCACGGAGAATGCTGCCAAAGGTCAGACTTAGAATTTGAAGCCAGAACAACCACACAGAATAATTATCTGAAAACAAACAATCACATTTAGCTAGGTTTGTTTCAAATTTGTTTTAAAAGGCGAATGCAGGCAAGCCAGTTGATCTGGAAGCTCATGTATCAGGCGTCTAATTTTAAAAAAACACAGTAATTTTTAGATTTGCATATTTGTCTTTACTACATTTGTTTCTTCCCAATTATTTCATTGTATTTCGTTTCAGGTGACAATTTATGTATTGTCTACTGTGAAAATGATAAAGAATCTGTTTAAACATAATATACAGCAGTAGGCCAATTAATGACATCTTGTCTTTTTTTAAAATAAAGCACTCCAGCTCTGTCCCTGTATCCCTTCATGTTCTCAGAGTCAGTATACTTAATGTATTGGTTTGTTTTCAGCAAAAGCTGTCCAAGCTTATAAATGTTAGTCAGCAGAATATAATGATGATAGGAAATGGTGCAATCTGCTCCGGTTAATCATACTTAACATGATAGTACATTTCCGAGTCCAAAGCAAGTCAAAACCGTAAGTGGAAAATCTGGTTAAGTAGATGCTAATGACTCATATATCAGTTTAAGGATTCATTTAATCCAGCACTTCATATCTGAAAACTAATGGTCAAGTGCCTTTTATTCAAAGGATCTAAAAATGAAAATAATGCAAGTGGATAATGCTTAGCAATGTTTTATACCCAGAAGGTATAATTTCTCATCTTAAAAAAAAACGACACAAGATTTAAAATCACCAGCCCACAGGCCTTCTCAACACAGTTACTATGGACTACACATTAAAGTTGCTGGTGAATGCAGCAGGCCAGGCAGCATCTCTAGGAAGAGGTACAGTCGATGTTTGGGGCCGTGCCAGGAGGGAGATCAGTGGGGAGGGATGGGGAGGGGGATGAATAGACAAGGAAGTCGCGTAGGGAGCGAACCCTGCGGAAAGCAGAGGGGGGGGTAGGGAAAGATGTGCTTAGTGGTGGGATCCCGTTGGAGGTGGCAGAAGTTACGGAGAATAATATGTTGAACCCGGAGGCTGGTGGGGTGGTAGGTGAGGACCAGGGAAACCCTATTCCTAGTGGGGTGGCGGGAGGATGGAGTGAGAGCAGATGAGCGTGAAATGGGGGAGATGCATTTGAGAGCAGAGTTGATGGTGGAGGAAGGGAAGTCCCTTTCTTTAAAAAAGGAGGACATCTCCCTCGTCCTGGAATGAAAAGCCTCATCCTGAGAGCAGATGCGGCGGAGCCGGAGGAATTGCGAGAAGGGGATGGCATTTTTGCAAGAGACAGGGTGAGAAGAGGAGTAGTCCAGATAGCTGTGAGAGTCAGTAGGCTTATAGTAGACATCAGTAGATAAGCTGTCTCCAGAGATAGAGACAGAAAGATCTGGGGGGGGGGGGGGAAGGTATCAAAAATGGACCAGGTAAACTTGAGGGCAAGGTGAAAGTTGGAGGCAAAGTTAATGAAGTCAGTGAGCTCAACATGCATGCAGGAAGCAGCGCCAATGCAGTCGTCGATGTAGCAAAGGAAAAGTGGGGGACAGATACCAGAATAGGTTTGAAACATAGATTGTTCCACAAGGCCAACAAAAAGGACTAGCTCCCTCATGTCTTATTCTTAAGTTTACTAAACTATTCCTTGATGACCAAACTTGCTCAGAGGATAGTGCTGAAATGATACTGGTAGTGATTTAGTTTTGCAATTAATATTTCATTTTTAAACTTCTTTAAGCCAATCAATGTTTAACATCAAATCTGAGAGCTAATGAGGTTATAAATTTGTGCTACTCCCTCTGGGTCTGGAAAACTGAGTGGATGCATGTGCATGAATCTTTGTAACATGGAGTGGCAGCTCCACATTGCCAAATGGACTTGACACTGCTAGGTTCTTGGCCAATGGGTGAGGTTCAAGTTGACTCGAGATCAGGCACTGCTGATACTTAGTGCACATACACACACCTTACCCACACTTCTTTTCTTTAGCTCCCCCCCTCCCAACAAGAGACCTGCATACCACTTTAATCCACTGCCTCGCTACCACTTCTGTATCCATCCCCTAGTCAATCACCTTCCTTTCTGCCTAAATGCTCCACTTTCATCCCTCTGCAAATCCCCAACCCACCTTAAAAGTTGCTGGTGAACACAGCAGGTCTCAGGTAACATCTCTAGGAAGAGGTACAGTCGACGTTTCAGGTTGAAACCCTTCGTCAGGACTAACTGACGGAAGAGCTAGTAAGAGATTTGAAAGTGAGAGGGGGAGGGGGAGATCTGAAATGATAGGAGAAGACAGGAGGGGGAGGGATGGAGCCAAGAGCTGGACAGGTGATTGGCAATAGGGATATGAGAGGATCAATGGACAGGAGGCCTAGGGAGAAAGAAAAGAGGGAGGGGGAAACCCAGAGGATGGGCAAGGGGTATAGTGAGAGGGACAGAGGGAGAAAAAGGAGAGAGAGAGAAGTAAAGAATGTGTGTATATAAATAAATAAATAACGGATGGGGTACGAGGGGGAGGTGGGGCTTTAGCGGAAGTTTGAGAAGTCAGTGTTCATGCCATCAGGTTGGAGGCTACCCAGACAGAATATAAGGTGTTGCTCCTCCAACCTGAGTGTGGCTTCACCTTTACAGTAGAGGAGGCCGTGGATAGACATGTCAGAATGGGAATGGGATGTGGAATTAAAATGTGTGGCAACTGGGAGATCTCCCCATCTGTTATTTATATACACACATTCTTTCTCTCACTCTCCTTTTTCTCCCTCTGTCCCTCTGACTATATCTCTTGCCCATCCTCTGGTTCCCCCCCCTCCCCCTTTACTTTCTTCCCGGACCTCCTGTCCCATGATCCTCTCATATCCCTTTTGCCTATCACCTGTCCAGCTCTTGGCTCCATCCCTCCCCCTCCTGTCTTCTCCTATCATTTTGGATCTCCCCCTCCCTCTCCCACTTTCAAATCTCTTACTAGCTCTTCCCCCAGTTCGTCCTGACGAAGGGTCTCGGCCCGAAACGTCGACTGTACCTCTTCCTAGAGATGCTGCCTGGCCTGCTGCGTTCACCAGCACCTTTTATGTGTGTTTGTGTTGCTTGAAATTCCAGCATCTGCAGATTTCCTTGTGTTTGCCCCAACCCATCTTTTCCAGTTGCTGTCTCTCCAAGAGCAGGACCACCCACTGGCTTCTGTTACTCAGTCCCTTTGGCCATTTCTGAATTGAATTGGTATCAGAATCAAGTTTAATATCACTGGCAAATGTTGTTTAATTTTTTTCTTTTGCAAGAGCAGAACATAGCAATACATAAATAAACAACTATCAATTTATATATATATAATCAGCAGGTAAAAAAAGTGCAAAAAAAGTAGTTCACAAAGAGCAGAAAAAGTGAGGTAGTGTACACGGGTTAATTGTTCATTCAGACATTAGAGGTCATGGGGGTCCTTAATGACAGGTATCACCTTTTGAAGATGTTCTCAATGCTGAGGAGGCTACTGCCCATGATGGAGCTGGCTGAGTTTGCAACGTTCTACAGCTTCTTCAGATCTAGTGCAGTGGTCCCTCCACACCAGACAATGATGCAACCAGGTATAATGTTCTTCACAGAACATCAACTCTGCACCCTCACCCAAGTTCCATTAGGTGTACTGCTTTAAGCTAAGTCCCTAAGCCTTTACCAGAAAAAGTCAGGAGAATCTTCAGCTGCTTGCTACCCACTGTTAGCAGTTCAGGTCTAACTGTGATGAGGCCACACTCAGGCTGGAAGAGCAACACCTTATATTCTGACTGAGTAGTCTCTAACCTGATATCATGAACATAGATTTCTCAAACTTCTGGAAATCGCCCCTTCCCTTCACCATTCCTGCTTCCCTCTCTCACCTTTTTCCTTACCTGCCCATCACCCCACCTCTAGAGCTACTCGTTACTCCTCCTTCCCTTTCTCCTTTCTTCCATGGTCTTCTATCCTCTCCTATCAGATTCCCCCTTCTCCAGCCCTTTATCTCTTTCACCCAGCTCTTTGCTTTGCCCCTCCCCTTTCTCAGTTTCACCTATCACCTACCACCTTGTACTTCTTCCTCCCCACCCTCTTTCTCTGACTTCTCATCTCTCCCCCACCCCCAGTCTTGATGAAGGGTCTCGGCCTGAAACCGTTGACTGCTTATTCCTTTCCATAGATGTTGCCTGGCCTGCTGAGTTCCTCCAGCATTTTGTGTGTTTTGTCCAACAAAAATTTTGAAACTGATGCACAGGAAGAACTAAGCAATTGAGATCAAAAAATGTATCCCATCTATTTGCTTCGAAGAAAAAGTGACAGATTCAACATGTAGTATCAAAGCAAGTTTTCAGAATACCAATCAGCCTTTCAAAATGAATCTCCTTAATTTCAAAGAATTTTAAATATCCAAACTATACTTGAAGCCAGAGCAACATACACTCAGTGGTGACTTTATAAAGTACAGGAAGTACCTAAGAAAGTGGTGATGGAGTGTATGTCCGAGGTCTGCTGCTGCTATCGTCCATTCACTTCAAGGTTTGATGCACATTCTGATGCACTTTTGCACACCACTGCTGAAATGTGTTGTTGAGTTACTGGGACCTTTCTGTCAGCTTGAACAAGTCTGACCATTCTCCTCTGACCTCTCTCCTTTACAAGTCATTCTCCACCACAGAACTGACACTCACTAGGTGTTTTCACTTTTTTTTTGCATTCTTTACAAAATTTCTCTGTAAACTCTAGAGACTGTTATGCATGAAAATCCCAGGAGATCAGCAGTTTTTGAGATACTAAAACCACCTCATCTGGCACCAACAATCATTCTACGGTCAAAGTCACTTAGATCACATTTCTTCCCCATTCCTATCCACACCCACCAAACACACACACAAAATGCTGGAGGAACTCAGCAGGTCAGGCAGCAACTAAAAAAATTAATAAATAGTTGACATTTCAAGCTGAAATCCTTCATTAGGACTGGAAAGAAAGTGGGGGTGGGGGGAGGAAAGGAGGCTAGCTAGGTGATAGGGGAAGCCAGGTGAGTAGGAAAGGCAAAGGGCTAAAGAAATACGCAAACAACAGGAATTCTGCAGATGCTGGAAATTCAAGCAACACACATAAAAGTTGCTGGTGAACACAGCAGGCCAGGCAGCATCTCTAGGAAGAGGTGCAGTCGACGTTTCTGATGAAGGGTCTCGGCCTGAAACCTCGACTGTACCTCTTCCTAGAGATGCTGCCTGGCCTGGGGCTAAAGAAATAATCTGATAGGAAGAGTGGGTCATGGGAGAAAGGTAAGGAGGTGCATCAGGGAGGAGATAGGCAGATGAGAAGATGTAAGAAGCCAGAGTGGGAAATAGAAAAGGGAAGGGGAGAGGGGAAATGAAAAAAATAAATTTACCAGGACAGATCTATGTTCACACCAACAATTTGGAGGCTATCAGGATGGATTACAAGGTGTTGCTCTTCCAGCCTGACAGTGGCCTCATTGCGGCAGAAATGGAGACTGTGGGTCGACAAATCTGGCCAGGAATGGGGATAAGGATTAAAATGGCTGGCTACCAGGATATTTTGCCTTTGACGGATGGAGACATGCTCTACAAAGCAGTTCCCAAATTTTGTCACGTCTCACCAATGTAGAAGAGGACACACTGGGAGCAGCAGGTACAACAGATGACCCCTAGAGATTCACAGGTGAAATGGGTGAAATGTTGCCTCACCTGGAAATACTATTTGGGGCCCTGATTCCGGTTGAATGGGCAGCTGAATATTTCTCTCAGTTGCAGAGATGTGCGCCAGGAGGGATGAATGGAAAAGGTAATCGAGGGAATCACCGAAGGAGCGATCCCCGCGAAAAGCAGAGAATGTGGGGGGCGGGGGGGAGAAGAGAAGAGTAAAGATTTGTTTGGTAAGAGCATCCCATTGAAGATAGTAGAAGATGGTGTACAGAATGATGTGTTTGATGCAGGGGCTCATGGTACGATAGGTGAGGACAAGTGGAAGGAACACTTTCCCTGTTATGGCAGTGGGAAGGTGGGGTGAGCGCAGATGTCCGGGAAATAGGGGAGATTATGGTGAAGGGAGCATCACCGGTGGAGGAAAGGAAACTCCATTCTTTGAAGTAGGGCATCTCTGATATTCTGGAAAAGAAAGCCTCATCCTCGGAACAGAAGCAGCAGAGACAAAGAAACCAAGAAAAGGGAATAGCATTTTTACAGGAAACAGGATGGGAAGCAGTGGAGATGGGATAGTCCTGGGAATTGGCAGATTTATAAGAGACAGAGATTAAGAAAGGGGAGACAGATGTCAGAAGTGGACTAAACAGGTGGAAGTTGGACGCAACGTTGACGAAATTGACAAGCTCTGCATGGGTGCATTAAACAGCATTAATACAGTCGTCACTGTAGTGCAGAGTTGGGGAGCATTACCAGGGAAGACTTGGAATGTTCCACATAGTCAATGGAGAGGCAGGCATAGCTGGAGCCCATGGCTAGCCCTTGACTTTGGAGAAAGTGTGAGGAGCACAAGGAGAAACTGGATGGGTCTTTTGTTGAGAAAGATGCGGAGAGATTTAGTGCATCTTGATGGGGGATAGAAGTGTATAGAGACTGGATACTCAAGGTAAAAATGAGGTGGTCAGGCCAGTGAACTGAAAGTTGTGAGAAGATTGAGAGCATATTAAGTATCATGGATGTAGGTGGGTAGGGGCTGAATCAAGGAGCCAGGCTGTAGTTCAGTGGGCCTACCTGGGCAGTCAGGTTTGTGGATCTTGGGTAGGAAGTAGAAAGGACCTATATATTTGTTGGCAGTGAATTGGAGATCTCCAGATTTGATGAGGTTAGCGATGATGCAGGAGACAGTGGTCTGATGGTACAGAGTAGGATCCTTTTCAAAGGGTAAGAGGTATCTTAGAGTCGCTGCCTAGCCTCAGCAAGGTAGAGGTCAGTCCACCACACTACAATAGCACCCCCTTTATCTGTCTGTTTGGTGGCAAGGTTGGGATTGTTGCAGAAAGTAGAGGTGAGATCCCCATTCTGATGTTTGGTCTGAACAACTGAATACTCTTGACCATGCTTGTATGCTTTTATGCATTGAGTTGCTGCCATATGATTGGCTGAATATTTGCATTAATGAGGCGTACAGGTGTATCTAATAAAGGGTCCACTGAGTGTACTGTAAGTTTGAAGGTACATAGTTAACCATGTATAAATCAGAATAATGACTTCTGAACTATATTTAAATGCAGATATACAGATGCAAGAAAGTTTGCGAACCCTTTGCAATTACCTGGTTTACCTTAAATGCACCTCTCCAATTCTTCTTCTAAGGTCCTTTGAAAGTTGTTTTGGTCAAGGCATGGTGCACATAAACAGATCTTCCTTGAGAAAAGTAGGGTCTGTCAGTAACCTGACGTATCTTTTTTTAAAAAATAGGGCTGGGCAACCCACACCTTCAATCTTGCCTCACTGATTGGAACACCTGACTCCAAATAGCTTCTGTAGAAGGCATTACCCCAGAAGTTCACATACTTTTTTTTGAACCTGGACCATGACTGTTTAAACTGTATACTCAGTATTGATGAGAAGTAGTACAATTGTTTGTGTGTTACTAGTTTAGGCAGACTATTTGCTTATTATTATGACTTAGATGAAGATCAGACCATATTTTGAGTAATTATTGCAGAAAATCAGGTAATTGCAAAGGGTTGACAAACTTTTTTCTTGCAACAGCGCATTAGTAAATATGCTATGATTATTAAAATCAAATAAATCTAAAGAATTGCAAAGCAAGCAGTCATTTTTTCTTCAAATACACTTTATTTACAACCTGCACAGACATGAATGGTTTGAAAATTTTAAAATTAGACACTTGCATCATTCATTTCAGTCAATTTGATATTTAACACTGCCAATTTCATATTCAGTATCTTTGTAAAATTGTAAATCATGGATTTGGCAGTGGTACTTGATACACTCTGTAATGTGACAATGGCTTTAACACTGTGCTCCATGTAATGATCCATAGAATAACTTAATCATAATAGTTAATTTTATTTCACTCTCCTTTTAAGTATGCAGTCTCAAATCCGATGTTCAGATGGCTCTACATCTTTCTTACCCGAAATGAGTAGAAGCACATAGTTTAAAGGGGATATTGTAATTGTTTTTTAAATAGATCACATTTGATTTAAATGATTGCAGCTCCAGCACAAAATGTGGCAATACTGACCTTCATTATCATAGCTGACAATGTCAGAGAATATTGGCACACAAATTTTGGACAATTTTGAAAGGCTGATCTCCACTACCGGCAGTTTACAGGGAACATTACGATCATGGCAAAGGCCAATATTACCAAATTCTGCATTTTTCATAAGCAGCACAGGAGAGGTCTATAGGATCAAACATTAAATAAACATCAGACTGATTTCTTTTACATGAAGTCTTTTGAATCTCCAAGTCTATGTTCAACATGCTTGTCTCCATGTTCTTTAATCTTCCAAATCCAAATTGTCTAATTCGTCATCTAGCTCATCAAGATCTTCTCCAGTAAAGAGATTTTCATCTACTGGGACACCATCAATATGACCATCTGCTAATTCTCCATCTAGTTTACCATCTTTTCCATTATCAACTCCTCCCGAGGCCTCATCTAATTTATTTTCTGCAAATAAATGAAATAATAATGAGAACGATTCTGCAATGAAAGTAAGTGTTTTGTGCATATTTCAACATGTCAAAAGAAAACAAGCCACATCCACATATCCAGACATTTAGCAAAATTGAGTTACATGGAATGAAAAAGAAACAGTTATGGTACATTGATAAAACTAAATGAATGTTTGCCAATTCGATCTGCTTAATATTTTCAATTAACGTTAAATTAAATCTTATTTTGCTTTCCAGTAATGAAGCACATCCACCATGATTGCCAGTTTTTTCCCATTTTTATGTTTGTTGTCCTTTATTAAATTTGTTTTCTGATAATTTAATAGGCACTAGCTCCAATACAGGGGGAAAATAAAAGCACTACTTGACACACTAAAGTAAAATTTGACTAGATCCAGATATCAACCTGCTTCAAAAGGATGAATATTAAATGCATACTTGGCTTTTACCTTTCTCCTCCATTCCTCTATTTAAACCAGAGCACTACTCCAATGATCTTGAGAATTATAAACAGCTACGTTGTAATTTGAATTGGGGGTTCACAATGTTTTGAATAAAACTTTAGGAGAGGAATTGTGGTTTGTGCAACAAAGAGCCAAAAAGATACTTGACAGAATCCTATAAAGCTGCTTCAAGGAAAACCTAAGCCAACCCAATTTCAAATAGGTACAATAGCAAACATCCTTCAATTCAGCCAATTTGGCAATAGCTTTTCATTATTTCACCATTTAGTCAGTCAACCAGTCTATTAAGTTAAAACATCGTCATAAAGCCACAGCGCTTAATTTAGAATTTACAACACATCAGGGAGTCTTTATGTTGCAGGATAAGAAGTGTTTTAAATTATCCATATTGCCCCACTCCAAAAATTGCACCATGCCTGTAAACTGAGTCAAGTGTACACTACCAAAACAGGTCCTGAAATTTAAGGAGTTTATGCTGACATTGGTAATATGAAGGTGAATTAATAGTACAAATAGAACTAGGTTCAATCTAACCACCACTACAGAGACAAGGTGACCAATTAAATATCCTAAGAGTCTTCTCGTACATGCAGTATGAAAAATGGAAAAGGAGGCTGAATAGCATTGATATGAAACGCTCAAAGAGGAAGGTAGGAATTTGTCTCAGATGATTAAGTAGCAGGATTAGTCTGAATCAAGCTAAGAAACAGCAAGGGCAGGAAGTATATACATCATCCTAACACTTGCAATGCAGTGTACAATATAAAATCAGAAAATTAGTGATGCATGTTAAGAGTTAATAAACTAATTAGAGGATTTTTAATATATTAGGCAAACCAAATAACCCAGTGTTAGCGCAAAGGTTAAAATCAGTGTCTATAAAATATGGGTTTCAATATCAGTACACAGAAAAAATAGTAAGGTTTTTTGGAACTAGTAATATGCAATGAGACAATTGATATGATAGCATAATCTTACAGTATGATTGACAGTATTGATCGAGAATTGATAGAATGTCTTAATGTAGACAATTGAGAAAGGTGCAGCTCAGTTTGAAATTAAGCTCTTAAATCTAATCTCAGGAAACTCATAAACCATAAGAACTGATTATGGTAGATTAGGATATTAATAAATACCTAACATTGAAATAATTTGTGATAAGTTTACAATATACAGAATTCTTCAAGGCAAAGGTAGATACTACAATGAAGGTGAAATCATACTAGGTTGAAAACAGAAGTGTATAGTGTGATTAAATAATATAAACCCCAGATTAAGACAGATTTACATTGTAGTAGAGGGAAAAGTACAACCAGGGACAGTAAAATACCAATGCAAGCAAAAAATAAAATCAGATTGGATACACCTAGAGGCCTGCCTTCACAGACACACAAGTCCTCCCAGAAATAACAGAACAGGTCTCGAGCTCAAAGCCTGATTATCTGAATCCTAGAATTAAGTCATGGAGTTGGCATAAACGCTAATCAGTATTTTACAAAATTCCAGATTCTAGTATTGGTCAGAGATTAGAAAAGAGAAAATAAAACTCCATTCCTCCGGGCAAAAATACAGACAACAGCAAGCTTTAGGCTAGTTAGAAATATGGAATATATTAAGACCATAGGACATAAGAATAGAAATAGGCCATTTTGGCCCAATGAGTCTGCTCTGCCATTCAATCATGGCTGATTTATTATTCCTCTTAATCTCATTCTCCTGCCTTTGCCTCAGGCAACCTTTGGCACCCTTACTAATCAAGAACCTATCAACCTCCTCGAAATATATCCAATATAGCCTCTTTGACTAAAGAAATTACCCTTCATCTGTTCTTAAGGAACATCCTTCTATTCTGAGGCTGAGCCCACTGATTCCAGACTCCCCTACTATACAAAATACTCTCTCCACACCCACTCTATCTAGGCCTTTCAATAATTGTTAGATTTTAATGAGACCACTCCACCCCCCAATTCTTCTAGACTCCAGTGAGTACAGGCCCAGAGCCATCAACATTCCTCATATGTTAACTCTTTCATTCCTAGGATAATTCTCATGAACCCCCTCTGGAGTCTTTCCAACTTCAGCACATCCTTTCTTAGATTAAGGCCCAAAGATGCTCTCAATTCTCCAAGTAAGCAAGTGGTAACACAGCACTTGGAAAATAACAATCAGACTGAAGAGATTCATATCCATTTATGAAAGGAAAATCATGTTTGACAAGTCTGAAAGATTTTGGAGTT
The DNA here is from genome assembly GCF_030028105.1 of Mobula birostris. NCBI lineage: Eukaryota > Metazoa > Chordata > Chondrichthyes > Myliobatiformes > Myliobatidae > Mobula > Mobula birostris. Next base: position 159,553,064 of record NC_092375.1, read on the forward strand.
GTATCCAGAGTAACGAAGGGCATCTTGATGATGCAATTTTGACTTTCTGGAGGCTTTAAAAAGATGCCACACAGAGTATTAAAATTAGAGCACAGAATATTGGAAATAATATACTGGCATGGATTAAGGAGTAATTAACAGAACAGAAGCAGAAGGAATTAATAGGTCATTTCTGGGTTGGGAGATCATGACCAGTAAAGTCCTATCATTGGGAACCATGGATTCAGCAAATGATACCACTGATGTGGACGAAGGGATGAAATGTGTAAAAATATCATTTACCAATGATACATAAATAGGCAATCATGTAGGAGTGTGTGGAGGATACAGACAGGCTCTAAGAGAATAGAAACAGTTTAGATGAAACACAACACAAAAACATGGGATCACCTACTTGGGTCATAAAAACAAAACATTTTTAATATGGTAAGATGAGCTGAGATTCAGAGTGACTTGGGTATCCTTGTACCCAGTTACCAGAAGAGCAAAAAGCACATGCACATTGGCATTCATTGCAAAGGTGTTTTAAGTATAATAGCAGAGCTGCTTTAACATCTGGTACAGGCCAGGTTTCCCTGCCCATGGATGGACAAACTTAAGATGGATGTGATGCAGCAGTACTCCACTAAACTGATAAATGGAATGGCAGGTTTGTCATTGGCATCAATTTCGCAGTTGCCTCATACTCTGGACTAAGGGTTCCCAACTTAGAGACCACGGTCCCCTTGGTTAATGGTAGGTTGGAAGCCTTTGTTCTGGAGTTTAGAAAAATAAGAGCCAATTTTATTGAAGTCTATAAAATTAATTCAAGCAGAAGTGATGTTGTGCATGTATCACAGCAAAAAAAAATTAAGAACCAACCAATCAGGACATATGAGAAGGAACTTCTCCATCCAGATGGTAGAAAATCTTTGCAATTCTCAGAGGAGTAGTTGATTGGTCAGATACTGAGGGTCTTGAAAATAGTGAAGGGAAAAATTACCATATTGAACCCCAGAGCAGATAGAAGGGACCATCTGCTTTAATCCTCTTTCTTATTTGTTCATTGGATGGTACTCAAGATGACATAAGGAGTACCAATCTTCAGGAATCTAAGGCAATAAGCAGTAAAATAAAAGTGATATCACACTTAGTCAAACCCAGTTATAAAACTAAATTCTGACATCAATTTCTTAGGAGGAAAATCTGATATTGATTACAAGCACTGTAACAGGTGGATGAAATATTAAAAAAAAACAGGTGGATGAACTATACCACTTGAAATTTAACTGCATGAAATTATTACATTTTAGATAATTTAAACATCACCAGTGAAGATCATGTCACTCAATGGAATACGAAATAGTGAAATCTGTGGCTACACATTCCTCATTTTAATAAATTCAGGTGGGTCACCTAGATCTTGCAAGAAATATATGAATGAACCCACTCACCATCTGCATCATTTGACATTTCTTTAGGTAAACTTGCAGAATGTGTTTCTCCCTTCCGATCAAATCCAGTTGAAACCGTAATGCCAGTCTTCTCTATTTCTATTGGCACAAATCGGGAAACATCAATGTCACTGATCTCTGCTGCCTCTTCGACCTAGAATGAAGAGAATGAGTTAAAGGCCTTATGACAGAAGTAGCAGAAGGCATCGTGTAGTGAAACTTACCTCTTCATTTTGTTCCTGAGGATATTGGGTGTCATCTGCTTCATCGTCATCCGCACTGATCAATTCAGGTCGGAATTCAAAGACTTCACGTCCACTCACCTGGATGTGAAGAATTATTCCAAAATTGAGTCTTTAAATAAATATCAAACAGCATCAATTGAGTAGGCGATGTTATAAGTACACATACACCAAAAGCTTTGCCAGCATTGAAATCTGCTTTCCTCTTTTCTAGGTCTTGCCGAGATTTTTCAATTTTCTCAAGTCTCTTCCTTTTCTTCCATTCCAAGAAGGTTTCAAGAGTGATTCTAGTTACTTCTGGTCCCAAGGCTGCTCTCTTAAATTTAAACACAAAATCTTAATTTACTTTTTGTTCAAAAGCTTTACCTTTTGACTCCATAAAATAGGTTCGACTGACAGAGTTTAGTACAGGACCAAAACAGTTACATTGAATCGCTACAATACACTGTGGTTAAGAATTCAAAATATTAAAATTGTACAAAACTGATATAGTTGAAGATTCTGCAGCAGCATAACGAAAATCACTGTGCAACACTATTGCCATTAGATCATTTAATATCTAGCACCACCATGTGGACGGACAGGTATATGCTCAATTACTTGTGGGATTTGTAGACATGTTGTGTCAGCATTAAACTACGGTACAAAATTCAGTTCAAGAGAAAAAAAAAATAGGAGATGGTTGATTTAATAAGAATGCAAACAGCTTTGTTTCCAAAGCCTTAAAATTTAGTTCTACTTAATTTTTATCTAAAAACTATTTTATTCAATGAGTTACTGAACACTGACTAGGGTGAGATTAATTAACAAAATACTTTCTCTGTACCTCTGTTTCTATTAAATCTTCTAATGAAATCTCCTCCTGTATTTCTTTCTTCTGGTTTTTCTTCAGCACAAAGCCCGGAGGCAAGGCATGACGGTACATACAACTATCTCCTCCTCCAGGACAGATCCAGAACCAGCCGTACTTGTTATTCTCAATGGCTTCAAGAAAGTGTTTACATACCTAACCCAGAAATAAGGAAATGAAGCAAATTTCAGTACAATTCAGTTCACCACATCCCATTACATTAAAAGTATAAGAAAATGCTACTAAAAGTAGTTATTCTTCGTACTAAATTACAATTATAACTCCCATTAAGATGCACATAAAGACTAGCTATACTTATTGGAACAAAATGGCTGCAAATATGGAGTCTGTACAAAAGAAATTCCTCCAAAATCTTGCAAGCCAGCAATTATGATGCAAACATCCGCAGCCTATGTCATCCTTGACAGTGTCAAAATACAGTAACAAGTGTACCTGAATGTATCCCTAAGTGTATGTGCATGCTCACACGCACAATTGACATAAAGTTAACACTGTTTAGTGTTGAAGATTACTTACTATTGATGTTTTCTTCTGCTCTGCCTCACCGTGTTTTTTTTGGACTACCTCTTCCAGTTTTTTCACATCCCAATTATCCATTGTGTCTGAGAGAAAAAAAAATGAGACTAACATTATTCTGCACTCTACCGAAGGTGGAAAGCAGTGGCATATCCTACACTAAAAACAGAAAGCCTCTATTAAAACTTCAAAAGGCAAAATAATATTAACACCATGACTGGCACAGTGAATGTAGGGTATGGCTGGGGGTCAGATATGTTAGCAGACCAGCTGGATCCTAGGAAACCTCTGGTTTGACATTTTGCTCATGCTCAACCACTTTTCGCTGCATGCATCTCTCTAGCCTGGTGATCTTGCTATAGGTAATAATCTCAGCAGCCTGTGATTGCTTACAAGCTTGTTAACATAAATCTCCAGATCGGTTCAATAAAACATGAGGAGGAGACACCAATACCCTTCACCTAACAGAGGCGAGGAGTCTACAGGATCTAGATAGTGATTAATCACACGGAAAGCTGCTACTGGTATCAAACATGGCTCATTTTCACTGCACTCAAGACCCGCAACTCAGTGCAGCCAGCATCTTCCCAGCCCTCCTACGTCTTCAAATTGCCCCAGTGGCTCACATCATACTTGGGTGCACGGAGATGATATCATTCATTTACTGTGTGAGTGCCTGCACCAGATTCCAAAGAGCAGCACAGCACAAGTGGATATCCATTTTAAAGCGCAGGAATCTGCAAGTTTGGATGTTCAGACTCCAGGAGCAACTCACATTCTGTGAATCAGTCATCCACAGAGTAATACAGGTCAACTTTCACTAATCCGACTACCTGTAATCCGGTTCCTTCAATAATCCGGCATTGATTATGCTTAATGTGATCTTTCTGCAATTCGGCATTTTCACTAATCCGGCACTCCTCAGGTCCCAATGGTGCCGGATTAGTGAAGGTCGACCTGTACTACAACGTGTGTCTCTATGATCACTCTACAATCCTGAATGCTGAAGGTTTTCATGCAAGATTTTTTTTTGCTCAATTTTCATGAAGCTTATCAGGTTGCAGTCAGTCAGAACATGCAAACTCCACAAAGCACCAGTCAGTAGAGCTGTGAGGCAGCAGTACTACAAGCTGTGCCACAGTGCTGCCCAATGAGTATGCAGGCAGAAGGCATCAATTATTAAAAATGCTCCATGCTGTATAATTCCAAGAAATATTGAGGCCCTGGTTAAGGAGGTGGTATATAACAGGGTTACAGGCAGGAAGGATCAAATGAGGTTCTTGAGGAATAAGAAATGCAAGAGAACACTAAGAAGGGATTCAGGGGGGCTAAAAGGCAGGAGGTTGCTCTAGCAGACAAGGGGAAGGAGAATCCCAAGGGCATCTACAGATATTTTAAGAGCAAGGGAAAAAATTAGTCCCCTTAAATTCAGAGTGGAACCAAAAGAGATGGTGGAGATCTGAAATTGATTTTTTGCATCAGTATTTACTCATGAGATGGACACGGAATTTTTAGAGGTGAGGCAACACAGCAGTGAGATCATGGACTGTACACAAATTGAAGAGGAAGTGGTGTTTGCTGTCTTGAGGTAAATTAGATTGGATAAATCCGCAGGGCCCGACAAGGTATTCCCTAGGACTTTGAGTGAGGCTAGTGCAAAAACTACAGGGGGCCCTCAGATATTTAAAACATTCTTAGCACAAGGCGAAGTGCCGGAGGATAGCTAATGCTGCTTGCCGTTAAAGAAAGGCTCCACGAATAAGCAGGGAAGTTATACGCTGATGAGTCTTAAATCAGTAGTGAGTAAATTATTGGAAGGTATTCTAAGGGACCAGAGATAAGTATTTGGATAGACAGGGACTGATTAGGGATAGTCAACATGGCTTTGTGCATGGTAGGTTGAGTCTAACCAATCTTAGAGAGTTTTTTGAGGAAGTTACCATGAAAGTTGATGAAGGCAAGGCAGTGGATGTTGTGTGCAGGACTTCAGCAAGGCATTTCACAAGGTCCCACATGCGAGGTTGGTAAAGAACATACAGCTGCATAGCATTCGAGATGATGTAGTAGATGTGACTAGACTATGACTAGTGGTGTGCTGCAGGGATTGGTGCTGGGTCTGTTGTTTGTCATCTATATCCAATGACCTGGATGATAATGTAGTAAACTGGATCAGCAAATTTGCAAAGAACACCAAGATTGGGGGTGTAGTGAAGAGCAAGGGAGGCTATCAAAGCTTGCAGTGGGATATGGACCAGCTGGGAAAAAAATTAGGGTGAAGAATGGCAGATTGAACTTTGCCTGCATTAAAACCCAAGTTAATTTTATTATCAAAGTACATACATGTCACCATATACAGCCCTGAGATTCATTTTCTAGTGGGCATACTCTTAACTATAACAGAATCAATGAAGGTTGCCCAACTACAGTGTTGAACCAGAGTGCAGAAGACAACAAACTGCAAATACAAAAATAAGAAACTGATAATAAATTAATCAATATGCACTAAATATTGAGAACAGGAGAGTTCATTGATTGTGAGAACTATTCAATGATGGGGCAAGTAAAGATGAGTGACGTTATTCCCTTTGGTTTAAGAGCGTGATGGTTGAGGGGTAGTAACTGCTCCAGAATCTAGTGGTGTGAGTCCTGAGGCTCCTGTACCTTCTTCCTGATAGCAGCAGTGAGAAGAGAGCATGTCCTACGTGGCATCAGTCCCTGATGATGGATGTTGCTTTCCTGCAACAGTGTTTCATGCTCAATGGTGTTGAGAGCTTTATCCATATCCACTATACTTTGTAGGATTTTCCATTCAGGGCATTGGTGTTTCTATACAAGATGTGATTCAGCCAACTAATATACACATCTATAGGCATTTGTCAAAGTTTTAAATGTCATGCCGAGTCTCTGCAAACTCTTCGGGAAGTACAGTCACTGCTGTCCTTTCTTCGTAATTGAACTTGCATGTTGAGCCCAGGACAGGTCCTCCAAAATAGTAACAGCGAGGAATTTAAAGTTGCTGACCCTCTCCACCTCTGATGAGGACTGGCTTCCTTCTCCTGAAGTCTATAATCAGCCTTTGGTCTTACTGACATTGATCAAATCAAGTTTAATTATCGTTCAAACCATACATAGTCAGCATTCCTCTGAGGCCAAGGTGCAAAACATTCAAGGTAGCAAACAAACATTTAAAAAAGAGTAACATAATTCAAAATAGAGTAAAGAAGCATGTTCACTTGTAAAAAAAATAACAGTGATAATGTCCAGCAATCGATGATATAGTCCACTGCTCAAACACGAAAGGACAGTACCAACGGCCAGGCCCCAGCCGAGCTCACCATGCAGTAGTGCATTTGCGTTGCTCACTTAATCTGCAGCAGGAAAGACTGATGCTTGAGGCCTAGTACTTGCTACAACTAAGGCTATGCAGCTCTGATGTCCACTGTCCCTCTACCAAACAAAGGTAACAGGCCTTCGGCAACTTATATTATCACGCGTCTTGTGACCTCAAGCGAAATGCCTGAGACAATCTTCCATGGTTATATTGCACCAACTCCGATGCTTCCGAGCAGCGGGCAGCAGCACGGTCTGCAGCCACATCAGCTCCTCCGGACCCAAACCAGCTCCTTCTCCAGCATGCCGGCCGACCTCTTTGTCTCCTTGACTGGCTCCACCAGACACCAGTCCATTTACTCCGATCAATCAGCAGCTCACAGATGGAGAAGGCCTGCAGCACCCGATGTTCTTACAGTGGAATTGTCTTGTAATCATAAAAGAAACCAAACTTTACAAAGAGAAAAGCACCTCTGGTCGGTCCCCAAGAGGCCGCCGTGTTCACACGTGCCACCATCTTACCAGAAGTTCACCCACATTATAAGACTAAGAAATTGTCATTATGTCACCACTCAGCCAGATTTTTCAATCTCCCTCCTACATGCTGTCTTTTTTTGCCACCTCTGATTTGGCCTTCTACAGTGCTGTTGTCAGTGAACTTGAATATGGCATTGGAGCTGTGCTTAGCCATACAGTCATCAATGTAAAGTGAGTAGAGCAGGAGGCTAAGCACACAACCTTGTGGTGCATCTGTGTTGACGGAAATCATGGAGGAGATGTTGCTGCCAATCTGAACTGACTGGCACCTGCAAGAGAGGAAATCCAGGATCCAAATGCACAAGGAGGTATTGAGGCCAAGGTGTTGGGTGCTTATTGATTAGTTTTCAGGGGATGAGGGTATTGAATGCTGAGCTCTAGTTGATAATTATACCTTTGCTGTCCAAATGTTCTGGGGTTGAGTGAAGAGCCAACAAAATGGCATCTGCTGTGGGCCTGTTGCGGTTGTTAGCAAACTGGGGCTCATCCAAGTCGCTTCTCAGGCAGTCGAGGTGTTTCATCACCAACCCTTCATTACTGTGGATATAAGTGCTACTGGCGATGGTTATTGAGGCAGGTCACTATGCACTCACTGGGCACTGATAACTGTAAGGAGTTTGTCCACTCTCCCTGTGACCTCCGGGTGCTCCGGTTTCCTCCCACAGTCCAAAGATGTACTGGTTGGTAGGTTAATTGGCCATCATAAATTGTCCCATGATTAGGCTAGGAGTAAAACTGGGTGATTGCTGGGCAGTGGAGCTCAAAAGTCAGAAGGGCTTACTCTGCACTGCATTTCAATAAATAAATAAATATAATTGAAGCCTGCTTGAACCAGGTAGGTACCACGCATTGCCAGAGTGAGGGGTTAAAGATCTCAGTGAACACATTTGTTAATTGATCAACACAGGTCTTTAGTACTTGGCCGGGCACCCTACTGGGCCGGATGCTTTTCGTGGGTTTACCTCCCTGAAGGCTGCTTGTACATCAGCTTCAAAGACTGAAATCATAGGATCACAGGGTATGTGGGAGTTCATGATGGCTCCTCCATGTTTTGACAGTCAAATCGAGCATAGAAGGCCTTGAGGTCATCTGGAAATGAAGCCCTGTTGTCTACGTCCTTTTAATTTAACTTTATAAGAGGTGATAGCATTCAAGCCTTGCGACAACTGTCAAGCATCCTTTGCTGATTCAAGTTTGGTTCGGAATTGCCACTTCAAACATGAGATTGTACCTGAATCTTGTAACTTTCTTCATCACCAGACTTGAAAGCCTCTGATCTGGCTCTCAGCAGATCTCAGATCTCATGGTTCATCCAGGGCTTCTGAATGGGGAAGACTCTGAATGATTTTGTGAGGACACTTGTCTGCAGCTGATTTAATGAAGTTAGTTATAATCATGGTTTATTCATTCAGATCCCTAGATGAATCCTTGAACATGGCCCAGTCCACTGACTCGAGGCCACTCCTCTGTCTCTTGCAACCACCTCTTTGATGTTATAATCTCTGGAGCTTTGCTCTTTAGCGTCTGCCATATGCAGGTAGAAGTATAGCCAAGTGATCAGATTTCCCAAAATGCGGTCTGGTCATGGAATGGTAGGCATTCCTTATCTTAGCTTAATAGTGGTCTACTACGTGTGGATCTCTGGTGCCACAGGTTATATATTGATGGTAACTGGGCAGGGTTTTCTTCAAACAAACTTGAAGTCTCTGACTATGATTCAAAATGAGTTGGGATCAACTGCTTTTTGTTTAGAGACAGCATCATGCAGTATCGCGAGCACTTGATTATAGTCAGCCGCTGGTGGTATGTAAACTGTGGTCAGGATCACGGATAAGAACAAGTGTGAGATTTTGCACCTTGGAGGACAAACCAGGATAGGACTTACATGGTGAGTGGTAGGGCACTGAGGAGTGAGGGTACAACAGAGAGACCTGGAAATACAGGTCCATAATTCCTTGATAATGGTTCACAGTTAAGAGAGGGCTGTAAAGAGATTTTAGCTCATTGGCCCTGATAGATCAAAGTATGGGCACAGGAGTTACGATGCTAAGTTGAAGTTGAATAAGAAATTGGTGAGGCCTAATTTGGAGTACTGTGTGTAGTTCTGGTCACCTAACTACAAGAAGCAAAGCAATAAGATTAAAAGATTGCACAGAAAGTATACAAGGGTATTGCTGGGACCTGAATTACAGGAAAAGGGTGAATAGGTTAGGACCTAGGACCTATCTAGCTTATTCTCTACAGCGTAGGAAAATGAGGGGAGATTTAATCAAGGAATACAAAACTATGAGGGGTATAGATAGAGCAAAGGTAAGTAGGATTTTTCCACTGTGGAGTGAGACTAGAACTGGAGCTCATGGTTAAGACTGCAATGTAAAATGTTTTAGGGGACCATGAGGGGAAACTATATGAGCTGCTAGCAGAAGTGGTGGATATGTTTGGTTTCAAATTTGATAGAAATATGGATAGGTACATGGATATGAGGGTTATGGTCCTGGAGCAGATCGATGGTAACAGACAGATTAATAGTTCAGCATGGGCAAGATGGAGCGAAAGGCCTGTTTATACCGTAGTGTTCTATGACTCGATGACCAAACTAAAAATTCATCAGGTCAAGAAGCATCCATAGAGAAAGCTAGAGAGATAATATTTTGGATTTGAGACAAGAGAAGGTAAATGTTGGAGTCCGGAGCAACAAACAAACCGGGGAAACTCAGAGGACCAAGCAATACCTTGATCACTGAGCTCCTCCAACAGTTTGTGTTTTGCTAACAATTCAGCTTTACTGTAGAATTTCAAAATTCCAACTAACCATCTGTCAAGAACCAAGCTATTAAATTTAAAAAAATTCAAAAGAACATTGTTTATAAATTGCCTGATGCTCTCAGACATTATTGATCTCAATTTATTGAATTCAATCTTTACATAAAAATTGCTGCATACCTTTAAGTACATTTACAACATAACAGACAAGCCTCATATAGAAAAAAGGAAGCAACAAAAACATTTGGAGGAAGATATTTAGACCTCTTTATATTTGACCCATAAAATGAATTCCTGTATTTTGTACTGACAAAGCAAACATTCAAACATGGACCCTAGAAGTTAATGCCTCCTTCTGTAACTGCACTTGACTTTCTGACTCACAGACTGCAATCAGTAAGGACAGGCAGCAACTTCTCCCATGATTATCCTTAACACTGGTGCACCACAAGGTTGTGCCCTCAGACCCTCTACTCCACTCCCTATACACTTATGACTGCATGGTCAGATTCTGCTTTTAGCTCCTTCTAAAAGTTTGCAGATCTGACACCACTGCACTGAGTCACATCTAAAATAATGAGTACAGGAAGTAGATGGTGCGGTTAGTGACATGTTGTTATGACAACAACCTTTCCCTCAATGTCAACAAAACAAAAAGCTGGTCATTGACTTCAGGAAGAGGGTAGTGCATGCTTTCCTGTATGTCAATGATGTTGAGATTGAGAGCTTCAAGTTCCTAGGTGTGAACATCTAAAGCCTGTCCTGGTTCAACCATGTTGATGTCACAGCTAAGAGAGCCCATAAACACCTCTGTTTCCTCAGGAGGTTAAAGAAATTTGGCATGTCCCCATCCACTCTTACCAATTTTTATTCATGAACCTTGGAAAGCATCCTGCCTGGATACAAGACAACTTGGTGTGTCAACTGCACCACACATGACCACAAGAAACTACAGAGTTGTGGACACAGTGAAATGCATCAAAGGAACTAGCCTCTTTCGTTTTCTCCTCTCTCATCAGGCAGAAGATACAAAGCACATACTAGGCTGAAGGACAGCTTCTTTTCCAATGTTACAACATTCTTGAACAGACTTACTGTACAATAAAATGGACTTATGGCCTCACTCTACCTTGCTATGATCTTACACCGTATTACTTATCTGCACTGCACTTTTTCAGTGTTTACACTTTATTCTGCATTGTAATTGGTTTATTCTGGCTTAATGCACTATGTAATGATTTGAGCTGTATGCAAGGCAAGGTTTTCTCACGGTATCTTGGTAATGTGCCAATAATAAACCAGAACCAATTAAACAAGTTTAAATAATGAACACTGCCACACACTTAAATTTTGGCCAATGACTTGTCAACTTACCCTTTTCAAGCTCCTCATCTCTGGCATCTACATATATACTGCGCTTTTCACTCTTTCTTTCAAGGGACATGTCATGTGAAAACTTGCATTTGTCACCTTTGGTACATTGCCCTTGTTTGAAAAAAGCACAGACCACAGATTTGGGATCAGCTCCTAAAAAGAAAACAAAAATTAAGCCAATTTTGATATAACCTTTATTCCTACTACATTATATATATGAAGCATTTCCAATTACCAAATAATAGTTAATATTACTGAACTAATACAAAGTTACAAAGTTAAGTACTTACTTCTGTTTCCCAACCACCTTCCTATTTTAACCAATGTACAGTACTACATATATATATATATATAAATATAAAAACATGGGGCCAGCCAACACACCAGTGTCGCAGTTATAGTGTAACGTTAAAATGGATAGAATTAGTGCCAGTTGGAAGATCAGGGTTTGATTCTGCCGCTCTCTGGAAAGAGTTTGTACGCTCTCCCTGTGACTGCATGGCATTCCTCCCCCATTCCAAAGGATGTACAGTTAGGGTTAGGGTGTTGAGGGTATCCTATGTTGGCACAGGAAGCATGGCAACACTTACGGGCTGCCCGAACAATCCTGACAGATTTGATATAAATGATACATTCTGCTGTATGTTTTGATGTATGTGACAAAGCTAATCTTTATCTTTAAAAATAAAACTAATTTTAGATAACACCGTGATTAATCAAGAATCTATCAACCTCCACCTTAAATATACCCAATGACTTGGCCTGCACAGCCATCTGTGGCAAAGAATTCCATATATTCACCACCATCTAGCTGAAGAAATTTTTCCTCATCTCTGACTGAAATGGATGTCCCCAATTCTGAGGCTGTGCCCTCTGGTCCTAGACTCCCCTACTATAGGAAACATCCTCTCCACATCCAGTCTATCCAGACCTTTCAATATTTGATTAGTTTCAATGAGGTTTCCCCACCCCATTCTTCTAAATTCCAGCAAGTATAGGCCTACATTCAAACGCTCCTCATGCGTTAACATTTTCATTCCCGGAAGCATTTTCGTGAACCTCTGTTCAATGCTAGCACATCCTTTCTTAGATATGGGGCCTAAAACTGCTCATAATACTCTTCTCGAAATGAATGTTAACATTGCATTTGCCTTTCTTAACACAGACTCAACCTGCAAGTTAACCTTTAGGAATCTTGCACAAGGACTCCCAAGCCCTCTGCACCTTTGACTTTTGAAGTTTCTCCCCATTTACAAAATAGTCCATGTCTTTAATCCTTCTGCCAAAGTGCATGACTATACACTTCCCTACATTATATTTCATCTGCCACTTCTTTGCCTATTCCCCAAATCCAAGTCCTTTTGCAGACACCCTGCTTCCTCAACACCACCTGCTTATATTCCCCACTCTTTTCCTCCTGCCAGTCAGCCAATCTTCTATCGATTTTAGTAACTTTCCCGTAGCATCATGAGCTTTTATTTTAAGTAGGCTCATGTGCAGCATCATCACAAAGGCCTTATGAAAATCCAAATAAACAACATCTGACTCTTCTTTGTCTATTTGGCCTATTATTTCCTCAAAGAATTCCAACAGATTTGTCAGGTACTGCTGTTCTGCCATCAATCCTACCAGCGCCTATTTCAATCAACTTTGGATGGCTCCTCTCTCATACCTCTGTAATTCATTTCACTCCACTGTAATACTGACATTCTCCTTCTTAAACTGCAGGGTGAATTCTACAATATGATCACTGTCTAAGGGTTCCTTTACCTTAAGTTTCCTAATCAAACATGGGTCATTATATAACACCCAATCCAAAGTTGCTGTTCCCCTAATGGGGTCAACCACAAGCTGTTCTAAAAAGCCATTTTGTAGGTATTCTATAAATTCCCTCACTTGGGATCCAGCGCCGACCGATTTTCCCAATCTACCTATATATTGAAATTCCCCCCATGATTATTGCAACTTTGCCCTTTTTGCATGCTTTTTCTACCTCCCACTGTAATTTGTAGCCCACATCCTGGCTACAGTTCCCTTTATGATAGCTTCTCAAAAATGTTTGCCCATGATTGGCAACAATTAGTATAGTTCTATTTCAGATCATTACATATATAACTTTCAAATGCTGTTGTTTGTTTCTAGCCAGAAAAAAAAACAGACTAAAACTGTAGACTTGCTGGAAACGTACATTAAGTTTATAAGTATCAATGGTCAGTCAAAATTTGTTTTGTACATACTTATTAAAAAAACGCATGAAAACTGGTTAGAGTTAAAATTATAGGTCTCCATTTCTGATTTTCAAAATACGCAAGGTAACTTCTTTGCAATTCTTGCAGGCTTAGACAGGATAGGTGCAGGGATAATGCTTCCTCTGGCCATGTGCCAGTCTCAACATAGGCGGTCAGCTTTTCGAATTAAATGAGACATTTTGTGATGCAATGCGCATGGTATCTTTGGAATTCACTACTCCAGAACCTCAGACATTTAAAATAAGGGAATCATAGAATTTGGGGTTAGTGCAGAGCAGAGCAATAATATAGAAAGATCAGCTAGGACAGGGGTTCCAAACATGGGGTCAACGGCCCCTTGTTTCACGGTAATGGTTCATGGCATAAAGAAGGTTGGAACCTGAGCTAAGATCTTGTTGATGACAGAACAGGGAGAAAGGAGCTAATTAACTTATTCCTGCTTTTACTTCTTGCATTACACTTTTACTTTGTTACAACAATAAGAAAATTTCCAGAATTCTCAGCATCATCGCAAACACACAGGCATATGTTGCTCTACAGAAATTAGGAGTGGGGTGCTACCGGGAATGTGGCAAGTAAGGTGGGGTATTGGGGGGTTTGGGCAAGAAACGATGGTAGTGGTAAGATACTGGATATTAATAAAACTAATATAACTAATGGATGTTTTCAATCTGAGTCTAGGACCCAAAGAAACAGACCTAGAATAGAAGGATATCCCTTTAGAATAGGAATGAGGAGGAATTTCTTTAGCCACAGGGTGGCAAATCTGTGGAATTCATTGCCACATATGGCTGTGGAGGCCAAGTCATTGGGTGTATTTGAAGTGGAGGTTGATAGGTATATGATAAGTAAGGGAGTCAGAGGTTACAGAGAGAAGGTGTGAGAATACGGTTAAGATGAACTATCAACTTTTTTCAGTCTTATAGTTTTTAATATTGTGTTTTTTTCTGCTGGATCTCATTTTTTAAAAATTGTGCAGGGAGTTGGATTTGGGGGTCGATGTGCCTGATTTGTTTTGTTTGGTTGCTTTGTGCAGGAAGAGGGTTTTAGGGGTTGATGTACCTGAACTGTTTTGTTTGCCCCTTGTTTGCGCAGAAGGCGGATGGGGTTGATCTGTTTTTTTTTGTGTGGGAGGAAGAACTTGAGGGTCGATGTGCCTGTTCCATATTTGTTCATTTTTTTGTAGGGAGGTGGGATTTGGGGGTTGATGATCATGTTGCCTTTCTTTTCTTTCTTGGTTTCATGGCCACCTGGGTAATTGAAGAATATTAAAGTTGTATAACATAGAAACACAGGAAACCTACAGCACAATACAGGCCCTTCGGCCCACAAAGCTGTGCCGAACATGTCCTTACCTTAGAACTACCTAGGCTTACCCATAGCCCTCTATTTTTCTGAACTCCATGTATCTGTCCAGGAGTATCTTAAAAGACCCTATTGTTTCCGCCTCCGGCAGCCCATTCTACACACTCACCACTCTCTGCGTAAAAAACTTACCCCTGACATCTCCTCTGTACCTACTTCCAAGCACCTTAAAACTATGCCCTCTCGTGCTAGCCATTTTAGCCCTGGGAAAAAGCCTCTGACTATCCACACAATCAATGCCTCTCATTAACTTGTACACCCCTATCAGGTCACCTCTCATCCTCTGTCGTTCTAAGGATTAAAGGCTGCGTTCACTCAACCTATTCTCAAAGGGCATGCTCCTCAATCCAGGCAACATCCTTGTAAATCTCCTCTACACCCTTTCCATGGTTTCCACGTCCTTCCTATAGTGAGGCAACCAGAACTGAGCACAGTCCTCCAAGTGAGGTCTGAGCAGGGTCCTATATAGCTGCAACATTACCTCGCGACTCTTAAACTCAATCCCACAGTGAAGGCCAATGCACTGTGTGCCTTCTTAACCACAGAGTCAATCTGCGTAGCAGGTTTGAGTGTCCTATGGACTCGGACCCCAAGATCCCTCTGATACTCCACGCTGCCAAGAGTCTTACCATTAATGCTGCTGCCATCATATTTGACCTACCAAAATGAAACACCTCACACTTATCTGGGTTGAACTCCATCTGCCACTTCTCAGCCCAGTTTTGCATCCTATCAATGTCCCGCTGTAACCTCTGACAGCCCTCCACACTATCCACAACACCCCCAACCTTTGTGTCATCAGCAAACTTACTAACCCATCCCTCCACTTCCTCATCCAGGTCATTTATAACAAAATCACAGAGTAGGGTATATTTTGATTAGAAATGAACCTTTGAAAAAAAATGTACAAATAGTCATAGAATACTACAGCACAGAAACAGGCCCTTTAGCCCATCTAGTCCACACTGAACTATTAATCTGCCTAGTCCCATCAACCTGCACCTGGACCATATCCCTCCATACCTTGTCCTATCCATGTACCTATCTGAATTTCTCTTAAATATCTTTGTATGTTTTGACCAGGAGCAAAACATATCTTAAGCCATGACTATTTGCAGCTTATATTTAAATAAAATGCTGCTAAAGTGAAAGGCATTAAGGAAAAAGTGATATTTTAATCGTCTCCATGAGACTTACTCTACACCATCATTTCAGTTAAATTTAAGAGGACAAAAAAATTACCTTTGCTGATCTTCTGAGCAACTACGACTGGTTTAAAAAGTTCATTAAGCTCTTGGAGTTCTTTCTTTTTATCATCCTTCTTAGATTTCTTTTCATCACCAAAAGGTATCTGAAGAACACAAGTACACTATAAATAAGGAAGCACAATGCTTGGAAATCTCACTTAAGGCACAAAAAACTTTATACTTTTTAAATTCATAGCCACAGTTCAGCAAAACCTTAGCTCTCAGGTGCAAATGTTGCCTGATTATAAAATATTTTCTTGAAAATTCTGATTTCAAATCATTTATTACTGTACTTTTACTCAAGTTTTGCATATTAATACGGATGGAACTGAAGGCATTCCTCAGACCAACACACATCAAAGTTGCTGGTGAACGCAGCAGGCCAGGCAGCATCTGTAGGAAGAGGTGCAGTCTGCCTGGCCTGCTGCATTCACCAGCAACTTTGATGTGTGTTGCTTGAATTTCCAGCATCTGCAGAATTCCTGTTGTTTGAATTCCTGTTGTTTGCATTCCTCAGGTCGAAGTTTTAAATAAAATTCAGGTTTTCCCTGAATTTGTCTGCAAGTTTACTCACAATTTCACACTTTACAAGTTCCAGTCTTTAATCTACTCTACCTGTTTTCCACCCGTTTGTCCATGCTTGACTTGATTTGTGACAGTTTTGATGTATTTCTGCTGTTTTGCTCCTTTTTTGTTCTTCAGACCAAATGTCTTGTCCTACAAGAGCATAAAAAAGTATAAATAGAAGAACATTAAGTAGATGAACTATGAGACAACGGCCTACTACACCTTTGTATGCTGAACCTTACATTTTGTTGCTCCACTCAGTTTGCTGATGGGTTGACAGAAGTCCAGCCCTGTTCTTCCCTTTCCTGCTCTCCAATAAAATGTAAAGTTACAGTAGCACTGCCTCGTAACTGCACATAAAAGGAAACTATTATTAGTCTAATAGCACCTTCACTGCTGAACCACAGTTTAAGCGATCACACACAAGATGCTGGAGGAACTCAGCAGAGCAGGCAGCATCTATGGAAAAGAGTAAACAGTCAATGTTTCAAGCAGAGACCCTTCATCAAGACTGGGGGGAAAAAAAAAAAGATGAGAAGTCAGGATAAAAAGGTGGGGGGGGGAAGAGGGAAGGAAGAAATGCAAGGTAGTATGTGATAGATGAAACCGTGATAGGTGGAACAGGGGTGGTGGGGGGAGAGGGAGTAAAAAACTGGGAAAGTGGTGAAAAAGATAAAGGGCTGGAGAAGGTGGAATCTGATAGGAGGGGACAGAAGGTCATGGAAGAAAGGGAATTGGGGTGGGAGCACCAGGGGGAGATGATGGGTAGGCAAGGAGATGAGGGGGGGGGATCTCCCCCCCCCCCACCTTCTTAATCTGACTTCTCATCTTTTCTCCACTCCTGATGAAGGGCCTCAGCCCGAAACATCAGCTATTTACTCTTTTCCATAATTGCTGTCTCCAGTATTTTGTGTGTGTTGCCTTGATTTCCAGCATCTGCATATTTTCTCTTGTTTCTAGTTTAATTGATCAGTCTTGCTGGTGAGGAACTGCACCCAGAGATCAAATGAGCACCCTACAGTATTCTATTGCCACGCATGGTCCTCAGGGAGATGAGGAAGGATCAACACTTAAAATATCTAAATATTATTTCTCACTTTCAAATAACTTGCAAGGAGGTTCACTCACTAAAATCAACCATTCTCGCCCCCCCCAATCTATTTCTTCAGCCACTGCACTTTTTATACTTTAAACCATCTTTTTAAATGTGTGTTTACATTGTAAACACATGACCGTATTTAGGCTCATTTTATTCCACATCCGTACTTTAACCTCTAAGTTTGTTTTATTTTATCTACCCTGGAATGTTGTTTTTTGTTGCATGTCATGCTAACACACCACAACAAATTCTTAATGTACATAAATGCATATGACGAATAAAGTTGATCCTTGATTTAGTAATCAACAGAAGTAGTGTATGGATGTATTTTCCCCCATATCCAACACCGGTGCACAAACACACAAAACAGGAGGCCATTCAGGTCTTTCTCGCCATGATGGTACCAGAGTGTGGCGACTTGCTACAAGCTGCTTCCTCAAGATTCACTGATTACTTCATTCAATATGATGGCTGATCACCCATTGTATATTCTTACAGGACTGAAAAACACACCTACTTCCTTCCTTAATATATTTAGTGATTTGGCCTTGCTCTCTACTGCAGGGGAGAATTCCACAAGTTCACTACTTCTAAGTGAAGAATCTTCTCCATCCCTATTCTAAATGGTATTTGCTATTTTCTGATGCTGTGATCCCTGGTTCAGGACTCTCAAGCCATCAGGAACATCCTCCCTGCATTTAGAGTGGTGCCATTATAGTTTGATGCAATCCCTTCTCATTCTTCTAAACTCCAGTGAAGAGAGGACTGACTGGCCTTGTATCTCCTCAGAGGTCATTCTCTCCATCCCAGGAACCAGTCTAGTAATTTTCTGTTGAACACCCTTCACAGCGAATCATCCTTCCTCAGGTAAGACCAAAAATAAAAAGCACACATATGATCTTATCAAGACCCTGTACAGATGCAACAAGATCCCCTTGCTCCTGCGTTCATTTCGTCTTATAGAGTAGGCCTACAACAGTTTGCCTTCCCAACAATTTGCAGGCCCAACACAAAGGCTTTCAGGAAGTGGTAAGGAAACCCAACATACAGGATCTCCACCTCACCTAATTAATCACCATTCAGATGAATGACTTTGTACATTCAGTTCACCTTATCCAGGTGATTCTGAATCTGCCGTGCAATTGCCCACTCAAACAACTTATCAATATCAGAGCCCCCATGCATCCTCATGACTGCTCATTTTCCTGCTGTCAGATCTGACATCTATAAATTTGAAAATATGCACGTGAACAGATGAAGCCTAAGCCTTGATCCCCACATCACTCCATCAGTCACTGCCTACGATTGACAGAAAATACCGCTTTATTCCTATTCTTATTCCTGAATGTCAACTAATTGATGGCAATAAAATACCCCCAATATTCTTTAATTTTGTACACCTACCACTTAAGGCCTTATCAAGAGCTTTCGGAAATGTTATTACACAAACATCAATTGATTTGAAATGGCCAAGCAGTTCTACTGACGCTTTAGGTCATACAGAGAATGGGGACAACTTCTAGTTACCAATAATACAATGCAAAGATGTGCCCTTGCAAAATTACTTACTTGTTGCTACTGCTTTAATGAATTTAAAGGTCAAAATCAATTCCATTTTAAAGGGTGATTTTTCAAAAACAAAGTTAAAGCAGTGTTGGATGTACTGGCTCCTAATTACCTCTTTCATGGCCCATCCATTGAGTGATGAGTAAAATGATCACAAACCACTTGTGATCAATTGCTGACAGGTACTAGTACTTGTACAGTCTGCATCAATACACATGCTTCTGTCAAACACTGTTAGTACCCCTAAAATATGCAAAGCATTACCATTCAGATGGTTAAAGTTGTTCAGATGAAACCCAAAATGTTGACTGCCCCTTTGCCATCACAAATGCTGTTTGACCGGCTTACTTCTTCCAGCAGTTCAGTGATTTGCTCAAGATTTTAAAAACATGGATACACATGCAGCCACATAAAAAACATGCATTATCACTTAAACTAAGAGATAATTAACAGGGTAAGTTCCTGAAAAGATGTAAAGTAAATTTTAACCAGTCATTGTGATGCTATTCAAGTCATTATTGAATGAACAAATACTCACTAACTTGTAGTGCACTGACAACTCGTTTTAGAAGTATTAAAAGACTATTACCTAAATTCAACAGATGACCTGCAGACGGGAACAGTGAGATTAAAAACTTTATGAAGGTACATCACTAGGTCACAATTGGTGTATTTAGCCAAAAAAAGGGTTGGAGGTCATTGAAACGTGACAAAAGACATCCAGTCTGAAAGAATAATCTATATTACGGTGGCAATTTTATTACAAATAGATTTCCAAACTTATTAACAGAATCCTGCTGTTGAATCAGACTTTGGCATTTAACAGTCCACGGAGTCCAACAAAGAACTTTAGATAGATTTCCCTAATATTTATGTCAGGGAATCTGCCAGATCCCAGGAGAGCTTGATACATCATGGGGTCTAAAAAGTACTGTTTTTGAGAAGTTCCTGTGAAAGAGAAGGATAAGCCAGAATATTTAAGAATGTTTGCCAGAGATTTTATTTGTTGAGACCATAAGACTGTAAGACATAGGAGTAGAATTAGGCCATTCAGCCCATCAAGTCTGCTCTGCCATTCTATCATGGCTGATCCCGGATCCTACTCAACCCCATACACCTGGCTTCTCGCCACATCCTTTGATTCCCTGACCGATCTGGAAACTATCAACTTCCGCCTTAAATATATCCATGGCCTCCAACCAGCCTGTGGCAGACATTCCAGATTCACTGCTCTCTGGCTAATATAACTCTGGCTCCTTAACTCTGTTCTAAAAGGTTGCCCCTCAACTTTGAGGCTGTGCCCTCTAGTTCTGGATACCTCCCACCACAGGAAACATCCTTTCCACATCCAGCCTATCTAGTCCTTTCAACATTCAGTAGGTTTCAATGAAATCCAATACATTCTTCTAAATTCCAGTGAGTACAGGCCCAAAACCGCCAAATGCTCCTCATATGTTAACCCCTTCATTCCCGGAATCATCCTCGTGAACCTCCTCTGGACCCTCTCCAATGAGAGTGCATGCTTTCTGAGATATGGGGCCCAAATGTGAATTTCGTTCTGATGCACTGAACTTATAGCACACAGTTTTGCCAACTGTGCCCAAACGGATTTTGCCCAATAAATCTTGTTAAAGATGTTGAAATTAGTGACCTTAATTTTATTAGTTTTAAAATTGTTATCTGAAATAGTCCACAAGTCAAAGTACCAGATTGAGGCAAAATCTGAAAATATAAGACAGATTTGTAAAGGTTGATTTGGAAAAGCTGAGAGTCTTTTAATAGTGAAATAGAGTTCGGGGACAGCAGCTTCTGTTGGAGTGAATCAGGTTTATATAGCGAACTCTGTTGTTTTGTGGCAGCAGTATAGTACTTCAATAAATAAGTAGCAAAAAGGGAATGGTAAGGTAGTGTTCATTGCCCATTCAGAAATCTGATGGCAATGAGGAAAAAGGAGTTCCTACTATGTTGAGTGTGGGGTCTTGGATGACGGGTGTTGTCTTTTTGAGGCACCACCTTCTGAAGATATTCTGTGATGTAGCTGGCTCAGTCTGCAACCAGACTCTTTTAATCCAGTGTATTGGCTTCTGCATACCAGTGAAGCAACCTGTCCATGATACTTTCCATGATACATCTGTAGAAATTTGCTAGCCTTTGGTGACATAACAAATCAACAAAAAGTATTTGATGCATAGCTGTTGGTGTATCTTCGTTGTGATGGGATCAATGAGTTGGGCCAAGGATACATCCGCTGAGATGTTGGCACCCAGGAACTTGAAGCTGCTCACTCTTTCCACCGCTGATCCACCTGTCACCTTTTCATTGCCACTTGAGATTCTGCCAACACTGGTGGCATTGTCAAATTTACAGATAACATTTGACCTATGCTTAGCCGCAGTCATGACTGTAAAGGAACTAGAGCAGTGGACTAAGCACATATCCTTGAGGTGCACCATCCAGCTGCTACCATCCGGGAAACTGTACCGCAGAGCAAAAACCAGGACCACCAGGCTCCAGGACAGCTTCTTCAACCAGGCCATCAGACTGATTAATTGACGCTCATACAATTGTAATTCTGTTATACTGACTGTCCTGTTGTACATACCTTTTATTTCAGATTATTATAAATTGCACATTTGAACAGAGACGTAATTTAAAGATTTTTACTCATGTATGTGAAGGGTGTAAGTGATATAGTTAATTCAACTCAACTTATCCGTGTTCACTGTCGGCAAGGAAGAGATGTTATTACTGATCCACACTAAATGTGGTCTTCTGATGTGGAAGCCAAGGATTCAGTTGCAGAGGGAGGTCCGGGGGCCCAGGTTTTGAAGCTTGTTGTTTAGACTGACAGGATTAGGTTGACAAAGGATATTGAAGCTCTGGTCATGAAAAGGGAGAAGGCATATGGCAGTTATGGACAGCTAGGATCAAGCATGCCCCTTGAGTAGAGAGATTCAGAAGTACATACAAAAAGGAAATATGGAGCGCAAAAAGTGGATATTAAATAGCTCTGACAGATAAGGTAAAAGAATCCCAAGAGGTTTCATTAGCATACTAACAGCAAAAAGTTATCCACTTACTTGAGAGAATAGATCCTCTCAATGCAGTTATTTATGAGAAGCTATAGTCACCTACATGTGTTGAGTAAGTTTTTAAATGTATATTTCTTGTCTGGATTTAAATTGGAAATCATGCAAATTATGGAATTAAGAGATATGCAGAGTAATACTTTATCCACATTACAAAAAAATAAGTGCTGATCATCTTGAAGCAGACTAAAGGGGTAACATATCAAGTCCTCAAGGCTTGACCATGGGTGTCCATGTACCTAGTGGCAGAAATATTTGTACCTTCCTTAGCCAGAGGTGAGGTACTAGAGGACGGTTCCAGTCTATTTCACTACAACCCCTACCTTGCATTAGTGTCAGTATGTTAAGTACATTATGGATAATTTGTGTCCATATGTTAACTTAGTTGTGCTACTCTTATTACGTACTATGCTATTGCAAAAAAAAAATCATGGCATTATACACAGTGTCTTATTGCCTATGACAACAATAAATACGAACCAATGTCTTGGTTTAACAAGCCAGGGAACTACAGGCCAGTGAGCCTAACACCAGTGGTGGGAGTGTTACTGGAGCGAATTCCAAGGGACAGGATTTAGCAGCATTTAGAAAAGCAATGATTAATTCTAGATATTCAGCATGACTTTATGTGTGGGAAATCAAGTCTCACAAATCTGAAGATGTGACAAAGACAATTCATAAGGACAGGGTGTAGTTGTGCTCCACAGGGGTTTTAGCAAAGTTTTTTTTAAACGACAAGGTTCCACATGGTAGGCTGGATTACATGGAATCCAGGGTGGGCTAGCCAACTGGATATAAAATTGGCCTGGTGGAAGGAGGCAGGTGGAGGTAGTGGAAGGTCGTTTTTCCAGATTGAAGGCCTGTGACCTGTTGTGCACTGCAGGGACATGCTGACTACAATATCATTTGTCATCTACAATGGAAGTTAACTCCAACAAGTGCAGTATTGCACTCTCAGTTAAACCGGGACACGACTTAGCTCATGGTAGGACCCAGGAAAGTGTTGTAGAACAAACAGACCCAGGAGAAGTGAAATCATAGACAAACTTGGTGATGAGGAATGTTTGGAACACTTGTCTTCATTGGTCAGGGAATTGAGTACAAGAATTGGAATTTCATGTTGCAGCTGCATAGAACTTTGACCATCTACGTACAGGAAAATTGCTGGTACAAGCTGAAAAGGGTGTACAAAAGATAAGGATGTTATTGATACAAACAGGTTTGAGTTATAAAAGAGAATGGATAGGCTGAGATGATTTTCCACTGCGGCATAGGATACCAAAGGTTTAGAAAATCATAAGAGTCACGAAGGTGAACGGTCACAGTATCTTTCTTAGGGAAGTAGAGTCAAAAACTAGGCGAGGGGAAGATTTAGAAAGAAGAGGGTGGTGGGTACATGGAACAAGCTGCCAGAGGAAAACTTTAGAGGTGGATAATATTATAATGTTCAAAGACATTTCAACAGATACACAGATTGAAAAAGTTTAGATAGAAATGTCGCAAATGCAGGGAAATGGGACTCGCTCAAGTTGACAACTTGGTTGGCATGAGTAAGTAGAGCTGAAAGACCCATTTCTATGCTGTATGACTCCATGTAAGCAAGGCAAAAGCAAAACTACAGTGTGCACTCAGCAATATCTAGAGCATAATACCTATTCCCACTGAGCAGTTTATGCAAGATGTTGAGTAGCTCTAACACTTATGATATGGGAAATTTAAGGACCATGGAAGTAAGTTATTTAATAGTCATAGAATTGGTGGGATCTCTCTCCACAGCAGCCTTGAAAACAGTGTATCATGTTGCATAGCACAAGCTATTTGGTGATATCCTAAAGAAGAATGAGCGCTTTGGGATGTGGGAGGAAACCAGAGCACCAACGGGAAAACACACTTTGTTACAAGGAAAATGTGCAAACCCCATGGAATGGACAAGATATCAGAAATGAACCTGAGCCATTGCACCTGCAGAAACACCGGACCTTTGTTTTTGAAAAAGCATTCAGGTAGACACCCGATGAGACCATGTACAAACAGTTCAATAGGTTCATTGGGTTATACACTTCATAGCTACTTAGTCATGAAACTGATTTCAATTCACCTTCAGAAGGAATTTCTCAAGATTTTCTATATCCAAATTGTGAAATCTATTTTGACTTTCCTGAGTGATTACCTTGCTGATAATACTTTATACTTTACGTACTTTATTGTCGCCAAACAATTGATACTAGAAAATACAATCATCACAACGATATTGGTTCTGTGCTTCCTGCTCCCTGCAGTACAAATCGATAGTAAATATTAAAAATTTAAATTATAAATCGTAAATAGAAAATAGAAAATGGAAAGTAAGGTAGTGCAAAAAAACCGAGAGGCAGGTCCGGATATTTGGAGGGTACAGCCCAGATCCGGGTCAGGATCCGTTCAGCAGCCTTATTACAGTTGGAAAGAAGCTGTTCCCAAATCTGGCCGTATGAGTCTTCAAGCTCCTGAGCCTTCTCCCGGAGGGAAGGGGAACGAAAAGTGTGTTGGCTGGGTGGGTCGTGCCCTTGATTATCCTGGCAGCACTGCTCCGACAGCGTGTGGTGTAATGTGAGTCCAAGGATGGAAGATTGGTTTGTGTGATGTGCTGTGCTGTGTTCATGAGCTTCTGCAGCTTCTTTCAGTCTTGGACAGGACAACTTCCATACCAGGTTGTGATGCACCCTAGAAGAATGCTTTCGACAGTGCATCTATAAAAAATAGTGAGGGTTTTAGGGGACAGGCCAAATTTCTTTAGCTTTCTCAGGAAGTAAAGGCGCTGGTGGGCCTTCTTGGCAGTGGACTCTGCTTGGTTGGACCAAGTCAGGTCATTTGTTATAGATGGTGAACACTGATATTTCTGTCATTTCATTGCAACAGAGCCTATGAAACTCAAAGGGTTTGCTCATCACTGCTTGCAATATTAAAATTTTACCAGCTTCCCAGAAACTAAAACATGTAACCTCCTGTAACCTTAAGAACTTTTTGAAGCACAATGAATTTAGGGTTCACAAACGTAGATAACTCAAAAATATCTGAGGCAGATTATAAAATTGAATTGTCTCAAACAAGTAAAAAACTTAAGACATTAAGTATTTCAGTAACTCAGAAAGAAATATGCTTAATAATCTACCCCAAGGATTTGAACACAAGAATCTAAGTGGATACTCCCAACATACTGAAAAGATATCTTCTTTTAGATTTAAAGCCAACCTAAGGAAGTTCCCTGTTTCCCTTTCAGGTGTACCTAAAAGAGCTCATTTTAAAGTTCAAAGCAAATTTATTGTCGAAGTATGTTTATGTCACCTTTTACTACTCTGAGATTCACTTTATTGCAGACATTCAGAGTAAATACAAAAAACACAATAGAATCAATAAAAAAACTGAATACAAAGAAGGACAAAAAGACAATGTGTAGAAGAGAACAAATTGTGAAAATACTAAAAAGTATAATAATAAATAAATGGAAGTAATAAGTATTGAGAATGAGTTGTAGAGTCCACGAAGGTGAGTCTGTAGATTGTGGAATTAGTTCAGTGTTTGAGTGAATGAAATTATCCACTCTGGTTCAAGAGCCTGATGATGGTGGGGTAAGATCTGTTCCTGAACCTGGTGGCATGGGACATAAGGCTCCTGTACTTCTTCCCTAATAGCAGCTGTGAGAAAGCATGGATGGTGGGGGTTCTAGATGGATAGTGCCTTATTGCAACATTGCTGTTGTAGCTGTATTCAATGGTGGGGAGGGCTTTACCTGTGATAGACTGGGATGTGTCCACAGCAGACCATGACACAACCAGTCAGAACACATCTATAGAAGTTCGTCGAAGTTTTAGATGACATATCAAATCTTCGCAAACATCTAAGAAAGTAGAGGGGGTGCTCTGCTTTCTTCGTAATTGAACTTGTGTGCTAGGCCCAGGACAGGTCCTCTGAAACAATAATTTGAAGTTGCTAACTCTCTCCACCTCTAATGAGGACAGTCTCATGGACCGCTGGTTTCCTTCTCCTGAAGTCTATTATCAGCTCTTTGGTTTTGCTGATATTGAGAGTGAGATTATTGTTGTGGCACCATTCAGCCAGATTTTCAAACTCCTTCCTACATGCTGATTCATCACCTGTTCAGAATACTGTTGCTCATCATAGCACTATTCTGAAGATCAAAGGAATAATCCTAGACATCTTGGTTAATATCACCACTAATTAAAAAAAAATGTGATTGGGCATTGCCACTTCAGAAGCATTGTGTGCAAAAATTGGCAGCATAACAACTGTCACAGGGTTATGAAAGGCAATATACAAAGATCTGACCTGGCTATCCTGTACAATATGAATATCAATACCACCCTGCACGCACCAATTACACTGTTTACTTAGTCACAAAATGCTCGAGAACTAAACATGCATGACTGTCTAACTTTTGCTAATTTACTGTGTGGCAATTTGGCCTTCATAACAACAGATTCAAGATTCAAAGCACATTTATTATCAAAGTATACAGGCAGTAGACAATCCTGAGATTTGTCTTCCTACAGACAGCCATGAAACAAATAAAATCATGCAACCCATTCAAAGAAAAACATCAAACCACAAAGTCACTGAAACGGTCGAGGAATGTTCATTCAGTTCAATTTAGCGATTTAGCGCTATGTTGTTCATTGACTGCAGGCTTCAGAGCCAGTTTGCCTCAATCCAGATCACACAAAATAGTAATAAAACAGGGAGAAAGCGGAAACACATCATAACATGATCTAAAGTCAAATCCACATCAATGAAACCTCGCCAAGACACTGGCAGCATGGGGGAGGGGGGGCGGGGAGGAGAAAGAGTTCGGTAGAACGCAGGCACCTTCCCCAAGCTGTCGGACATACGCTGGCAGATGGCACACCCGCTCACCTTCTGCTCGCGTTCTCCTTGATTTCAATCTTCCTCAATGCTTGAATGCATGCCTCAATGCATGATTGACTCAGTTTGCAAAATAAGCAAACTGAGTCAATCATGGGCTCAAGCCCCATTGCTGGCTTCTTAGCCTGCAAGCCACACATTATGCTTGAACCCTCAACGAACAATACATTTTAAACCAAACTTTTTTTAAAAATCTTGTTCATATGATCTCAAAGATTTTGTCTACCACTCCAATCACTCTTCAAAGAACTCTATCAGCCTCTGCATGGAGATAATTGGTCCAATTTCATCACCACTTTAAATCATGGTATCATTCTTCACAGATCTATAAAAATTTGATCATACAATGCCACAATTTCTCTCTCCCATGATCTTGATCACTTCTGTCATTTTTGTGTTGAAGTCTGGAGTGGATCACATTTCATATTTTATGGTCTAAATTACCCTTTTACAAGATCTCACCTGCTTAAGCAATCCCAACTGTAATTTAGACGAGATTTGCTCAAACTTTGGCCTTGATTCACAATTCAAAAATCACTACCATTGACACATTTGGCCCAATAAGACTGCTCTATATCTTTCTGCAAAACCAAGAGAATGGGAGTCAACATCACAACAGCATAAACAAGTTACAAATCATATGTAAGGGGTTTCTTCTTTTATGTTACTGCGAAGGTTCTTAAAATGGCTTCTTTGTTATGTTAGAATTAAAATGGCTTTTCTGTACTAATACTGCGATGTAAGGAGTTCTCTCTCTCTGCTTGTTTGGGTTATATTATTGATAAGAGAGGGAACGAACCAATTGGGATAAATGTTATTCTTTCTTGTGTGTCTGTAAGCTATTGCTTCGCGGGGTTTTGGGGCAGAGGGCACGACAGGGACAGAGACAGTGGACGCGATGCTGTAAGCTGGCCGACGGGATGGACCCTGAGCGGGAGTCCGAAGCCCAGGGTCTTCGGCGGGGAGAGGAGACGAAGACAGACTCGTGTGGAGCGTCTGGTTGACCACCATGGTTGTTGGTCCCAGGCAGCGGGTCAAGGTGGTTGGAGGGGATCAAATGGTGGAAAGAGGACTTGAGCTTCAACTGTTGTGCACGAAGTGATTGAACTTTGATAAGTTTGGCGCCTTTTACTTTCCTTTTATATTTTATCTCTATTAATTACATAGTTCCAGTAATATCTATAAATTGTAATCATTTAATCGTCTATGGTGTATTGTCTGTTATTTGGGCGGGGTGGGGTACATCACACAGCATCCACACAAACTATTACCCAGTTTCGCGGGGCTGAAGGCTGCTTCCCCTAGACGAAAGCGAGCTGAGCGAGTCTGAGGCTTATCGGGGGGGGGGGGGGGGCTACACATATTACACAACTTTGGAAAATTATTCAGCTCTAAGCTCTGCGAAGAAAAATTCCAGCTGGTACATAATACTTGACTTTCAGATTGTAGCTTTACTATCCACCTGTGCGAATACCTTAGATTCGTCCTTGGCCTACCACATCACGACGCTAACAGTAACAACCACAGACACGTCAGATTCTAAACAAGTACAAACACTTCTCCGTTGATTCAGCTTGCCTACTCTAATATCACCTCTTTCCTACAAGCTAAACTAGACTATTTGCACCCTCAACATATTCAAAAGTGAGCTGATTTTTTAAAGAATCACTGAGTAATTAGGACACACCCACAGGTGTTGATACAGAAATTTAGAAATCATTAACTCACTATTCCCTAAACTTAAATATCATATTGTTATCCTGATTCAGAAACTGGATGAACATCAGGTATAAAAGTTAGGATAATGGGCAGATATACTAATTCACAGGATGAGAGCATGGCGAACCACAAGTTCAAGTTTAACAATCACAAAGATAGGCAGCAATGTCACTTGTGAGAATGCACTAAATGAAAATGATTGAAGGCCATAAACATGACAAATAAATTTCAATACAGACCACAGAAGACCCTCTCCAGGTAAAATAGACCACTTCTTAAACAAAAAAAAATGCTATAAACACTTTCGTAGAATCTGGGGATCATTAAAGAGAAAAAAGTGAATATTTTTACAGGATGAGAATTTTGCATGATGTTATCCATGTCTGCATTTCTTAAATCTCAAAATGAAGAGAGATTATGTTGACATTGTCAAGACAAAAAAGTAAGCTGAAGTAGAAAACTTTCAATGGCTGGAAATTTCAACTTAAAATTAGACATTTCAAAAGTGAACTTAGATTTTCTTTCAGTGAAACTCTCTTCTATATTTGGCAGGTGAAGTGGGCTTAATAGTTCATTTTAAATCTGAATCAGACAGATTTGTGTAAAACGTAAACTACTACAAATATGGGGCAAAGTCAGGAAGATGCAAGGAAGTAGCAGATCAACCACATCCTCAGATTTCAGGGGGAAAACATTATTTTATATCACCTCAAACTGCCATTTTTCCCATCACAAAAGCATCAAGCCTCTAGAAACCATAGAAAAACTACAGCACAGAAACAGGCCTTTTGGCCCTTCTTGGCTGTGCCGAACCATTTTCTGCCTAGTCCCACTGACCTGCACACGGACCATATTCCTTCATACACCTCCCATCTATGTATCTATCCAATTTATTCTTAAATGTTAAAAAAGAACCCGCATTTACCACCTCGTCTGGCAGCTCATTCCATACTCCCACCACTGTGTGAAAAAGCCCCCCTTAATGTTCCCTTTAAACTTTTCCCCCCTCACTCTTAACCCATGTCCTCTGTTTTTTTTCTCCCCTTGCCTCAGTGGAAAAAGCCTGCTTGCATTCACTCTATCTATACCTATAATTTTATATACCTCTATCAAATCTCCCCTCATTCTTCTACGCTCCAGGGAATAAAGTCCTAACCTATTCAACCTTTCTCTGTAACTGAGTTTCTCAAGTCCTGGCAACATCCTTGTAAACTCTTTCAACCTTATTTATATCCTTCCTGTAACTTGGTGACCAAAACTGAACACAATACTCCAGATTCGGCCTCACCAATGCCTTATACAACCTCACCACAACATTCCAGCTCTTATACTCAATACTTTGATTAATAAAGGCCAATGTACCAAAAGCTCTCTTTACGACCCTATCTACCTGTGATGCCACTTTTAGGGAATTTTGTATCTGTATTCCCAGATCCCTCTGTTCTACTGCACTCCTCAGTGCCTTACCATTAACCCTGTATGTTCTACCTTGGTTTGTCCTTCCAAAGTGCAATACCTCACACTTGTCCAAGTCCCTCTGCAGGCTCTGAAAACCTTCCTCACTGTCTACTACACCTCCAATCTTTGTATCATCAGCAAATTTGCTGATCCAATTTACCACATCATCATCCAGATCATTGATATAGATGACAAATAACAATGGACCCAGCAATGATCCCTGTGGCACACCACTAGTTACAGGCCTCCACTCTGAGAAGCAATTCTCTACTACCACTCTTTGGCTTCTTCCATTGAGCCAATGTCTAATCCAATTTACCACGTCTCCATGTATACCTAGCGACTGAATTTTCCTAAATAACCTCCCATGCGGGACCTTGTAAAAGGCCTTACTGAAGTCCATGTAGACAATATCCACTGCCTTCCCGTCATCCACTTTCCTGGTAACCTCCTCGAAAAACTCCAATAGATTGGTCAAACATGACCTACCATGCATAAAGCCATGCTGACCCTCCCTAATAAGCCCCTGTCTATCCAAATGCTTGTAGATCCTGTCTCTTAGTAATAGTCTCCAATAACTTACCTACTACTGACGTTAAATTTACTGGCCTATAATTTCCCGGGTTACTTTTCGATCCTTTTTTAAACAACGGAACAACATGAGCCACTCTCCAATCCTCCGGCACCTCACCTGTAGACAGCGACATTTTAAATATTTCTGCTAGGGCCCTTGCAATTTCAACAGAAGTCTCCTTCAAGGTCTGAGGGAACATCCTGTCAGGTCCCGGGGATTTATCCACTTTAATTTTCCTCAAGACAGCAAGCACCTCCTCCTCTTCAATTTGTACAGTTTCCATGATCTAACTACTTGTTTCCCTTAATTCCATAGACTTCATGCCAGTTTCCTTAGTAAATACAGACGCCAAAAACCTATTTGAGATCTCCCCCATTTCCTTTGGTTCCGCACATAACCGACCACTCTGATCTTCAAGAGGACCAATTTTATCCCTTACAATCCTTTTGCTCTTAATATAGCTGTAAAAGCTCTTTGGATTATCCTTCATTTTGACTGCCAAGGTAACCTCATGTCTTCTTTTAGCTGTCCTGATTTCTTTCTTAAGTATTTTCTTGCACTTCTTATACTCCTCAAGCACCTTATTTACTCCCTGTTTCCTATACATGTCACACAACTCCCTCTTCTTCTTTATCAGAGTTGCAATATCCCTTGAGAACCAAGGTTCCTTATTTCTATCCACTTTGCCTTTAATCCTGACAGGAACATACAGACTGTGCACTCTCAAAATTTCTCCTTTGAAGGCTTCCCACCTACCGATCACATCTTTGCCAGAGAACAACCTGTCCCAATCCACGCTTTTTAGATCCTTTCTCATTTCTTCAAATGTCCTGACAACAGGTCCCAGCCCGAAACGTCGACTGTACTTCTTCCTACAGATGCTGCCTGGCCTGCGTTCCACCAGCATTTTGTGTGTGTTGCTTGAATTTCCAGCATCTGCAGATTTCCTCTGGTAAGCCTCTATGTAGCCTGTTATTCACTTTTAGAACTTAAGAGCATTTTAAATTTGTGTATTTTATAGATACAAATATATATTCAGTATTCAAGCCCCTCATCTTGAAACACGCTATATTGCACAATTCGCAAATCCAATTCAGTCTGCTGAAATACCCCTTCTCCCTTATACCTATCAATGACAGCAGCGTAGAGTTGTCATTTGGTTACATGCTGTGAACTTCCGTCTCCCAAAATCCTCAGTCTTTTCCTAAATTTTATTCCTTCCTCCGAACCTGGGAAATTGCTACGCCGCCAAATGAATTGCAATATGAAAACACGGCCCTGCTTCATTACTGAGATTCAAGCAAAGAAACATTTATTAAGTTGGTCACAGGTCAGAAACAAGGGATTAAAAGTGCAAACGCACGCCAATACGCAATAAAACAGACCCTAGGCGAACAGTGACATTTTCTAACAAACCAGCCCTTGTTTCAGATGCGAGTTACCGACAAAAACCACACGTATGAGGGTTGCCTGGGAAGGAAAAGGCCCAACCCGCTAGCTGGGAGGAGCCAACAAACCATGCAGCCCTGGAGCTCGGCCCATTCCCAACCGCATGGCCTCGGGGGGGGGGGGGGGGTGAAAGGTGGAACAGCGCTGACGCTTGCCCTCCCGACCCTGAGACACGCACATGCCGGGTGCAGGAGGCCGGTATGGGCCATGACTTCACCGCCACTTCCGGCCGGCACACATCCCCACCTCCCGTGTTCACAGACAAGAGCCAGACCCCGGCTTCCGGGCCTACACTAGGCTCCGTTCTCCAGCCCGCCTCCGCTCACCTCTATAACCTTCTCCTTCTTCTTCTGCTCGGTCTTCTTGCTGGGTTGGTTGGACGACTTCTTAGGGGGCATGTCACTGTGTCTACCGCTGCCTCGCTCGCTCCTCTGCCGCCGTCAAACTCGATGCTCCTCACACGCACGGGCCGCTGCCGTCCTCGCGCCGTCTTCTGGGTAATACCAGCTCGCGCGGACGCCCTGGCAACGACAATGAGAGAGGCGGAACCGGCGGACAGCACTGCGCAAGCGCGAAGTGAAAGCTCCACTTCCGGGTGTGTGTGTGTCTCTTAGAAAACCTGTAGCACAGTACCGGCGCTTCGGCCGACAAACCTATGCCGAATATGCCCTTATCTCAGAAATTACCTAGGGTTGCCCATAGCCCTCTATTGTTTTTTGAGCTCCATGTATTTATCCTGGAGTCTCTTAAAAGACCCTATCGTATCCGCCTCCACCACCGGCAGCCCATTCCACGCACTCAACACACTCACTGTGTAAAAAACTTACCCATGATATCTTCTCTGTACCTACTTCTAAGCACCGTAAAACTATGCCCTCTCGTACTAGCCATTTCAGCCCTGGGAAAAAGCCTCTGACTATCCACACGATCAATGCCTCTTATTATCTTGTACACCTCTATCAGATCACCTCTCATCCTCCGTCGCTGCAAAGCAAAAAGGCCAAGTTCACTCAACCTTTTCTCGTAAGGCATGCTCCCCAATCCAGGCAGCATCCTTGTAAATCTCTGCACTCTTTCTATAGTTTCCACATCCTTCCTATAGTGAGGTGACCAGAACTGAGCACAGTACTCAAGTGGGGTCTGACCAGTGTCCTATATAGCTGCAACATTACCTCTGGGCTCCTAACCTCAATCCCACGATTGCTTTCTTAACCACAATCAACCTGCGCAGCAGCTTTGAGTGTCCTATGGACGTGGGCCCCAAGATCTCTCTGATCCTCCACACTGCCAAGAATCTTACCATTAATACTATATTGTATCTTATATAACCATATAACAATTACAGCACAGAAACAGACCATCTCGGTCCTTCTAGTCCATGCCGATCTTCTTTGATGAAGAACGAGCCCAGCACCAAAATCTGTCAGTGAAAGGAATGAGCAGGAAGAAATTTTTAGGGATTTCAGAGTGAATCTGCAAAGACAGGACTCGGCCACGGTGGGATAATATGTTTGAACAGTGAGGGAATCAAATTGAAAGCAATGCTGGGGATATCTGAAATATTGATGTGGCATTTTCACCAAGGTTCGACTAGGTAGCTGCTGTGGAAGAGGTAGTAGCAGCAAAGACCGAATTACTTCTTTCCACGGGTGCTGCCTGATCTGAATATTTACAGCACTTCCTATTTTTTAATTCAAGTTTCCAGTGTCTGCAATTAAAAAAAAATCACTTGAATTTACTGTCTTATCTCTTCCATGAGTGTCAAATGTGTCGTATTTGTCTTGTTCAACCTCAGTGGTGGGGAAAAAATTCGATTGCTTTAAAATTAGACCTTGATGGTCAGCATGGACAGTGGTTAAAGGGCCTGTTTTGGTGACACACAGGTCCTCCCCAGCTTAAAAACGTCTGACTTATGTACAGTCCTTACATACAAACAGCTCACAGGAACAGAACTATGTCATAACCGGGGAATAACCTGTATTTCTCTCTCTCAGTGACAAGGTGTTGATGAAAACTCATTCCCACAACCACATCTCTTTTTTTCAGCGAATGCCTGCAGCTCCTACAGATTCTACATTGGTTCCATCTGAAATTCTATTTTTCACATTTCAGATCCGGCCAAATCACAAGCAAGTTCAAACAATCCAGTGTTTCTTCAAGTCACTGTTTACACTGCATCCTTTGATCCAGGATGTTTCTACATATGCTCACTCTTGAGTTAGCTATGGAATAATATTGATTTACTCAATCTCAAAGCTCTCCTTGTTAGTGGATCCACTTTGTCTTTCACCACATTCATTTCAGCAACAAATAACATTTATTGCTTATTTATGTACTGATTGTTATAGCTTTCTTTTTGTATTTGCACAGTTTGTGTCTCTTGCACACCGCTTAAATACCCAAGTTGGTGTGGTCTTTCATTGATTCTATTATGGTTTTTATCCTATGGATTTACTGAGTATGTCTGAAAGAAAATGAATCTCAGGTTTGTATACAAGAGACATAAATGTACTTTGAAAATAAATTTACCTCAAACTTTTGAACTTTGAATATTTCCTTCCTTTTAGGTATCAAAGATCACAAACTTCAGCATCCCGAAGGTTCAATATCTCTCCAGATCTCACTTTCTTTTGAACCCATCTCCCTACATTCTTCCAGTTCCACCCACTTCCCCATACCTGGCTGTGTCTTCGTTATCCCTTCAGTGGATGGGGCACAAGATTTGGTGCGCTGTGTTGCTGCTGCACAAAAAATTGGTGAGCCTGTTCTTGGAGTATTGTGTGCAGTTTTGGTCACAATAGCAAGGATGTGATTCAGCTAGAAAGATGCTGAAAAATTTCACAGGGCTGTTACTGTGACTGGAAGGAGAGGAGAGATTGGATAGGCTGGGATTGTTTTCCCTGGAATAAAGGAGGCTGAGGTGGGGTGGGGGGGCCCTATGGAGGCTTATAAAACCTTGAAAGACACAGATAAGGCGGACAGTTACAGTCTCTTTTGTGCGTGTGAAACAAACAGCCAGAGGAAGTATAGAGGCAAGTACAATTGCACTACTTAGAAGACCTTTGAATGGGTTCATAGATTAAAAAAGGTAGACATGGGCCCTGTAGGTTGCCGTAGAGTGTTGATCTTCGTGGGTTTTTGAGCACCTGTATTTACTAAAAACATTACCTTAACTACAGCCTTTAAATCCTTGTGCTTTGAGTTAAATCTTCTTCAGAATCACAACTGGCACATGTTTCCTGCATTCAGAGGACTTTTGTTTAATGCCTCAGCAGAGTCAACATGTTGGAGAGAATGACTTGGCTCACGGTGTCACTCAGTTGCTCCTCCGAGGCTCTGTTGGTATTCCTATGTCTAACCTCTTGCTTTTGTCTCTTCATAGGGAACCTGGCCTTCCTCCACTCCTGGGTCAAGTTGTGAGCCTGTCTTCCGCAGCTTCTGGATTGAGTCGGTGCCTGCGACTGCCCTACGACAGAGAAAGCCTGCCATTCCTCCGTATAGGTCTAGTCCTCCGAGGGCACACCGTGACAGTAGAGGGACATGGACCAAGTGCAGCTAACTGTGACTAACTCAGAAAGGCACCTTGCATGGATGAGTTGTACTGAAGGGTTTGTTTCACTGCTTTATAACTCTATGAATCTATGATCCATCTTGACGACTTCTTGGCATCCTTACTGTCACAAATATCAGTTTAAGCCAATTCAAACCACTCCACATGAAACTAAGAACCAATTAAAAACATGGAAGAGAGTATGGGAACATTAAAACTGAAGTACTGAACACATGCTGCAGGACTAGTCATGTCCCTATCCAAGATTTTCTATTACAGTTATAGGGCTGGCACCCACCCAAGATCTAATTCTGCTCACAAATTTCAGGACAAATCCAACACAACTAACTATTCTCAAACTGGTCTACTTTCAACCATCTGCCAAATGATGGAAGGTGTCATCAACAGTGCTGTCAAGCAGCATTCATTCTCTCCTGACTTGTTCATTGCTGAATTTTACTGCATTACCTGCCTCCAGACCTTCTCACAGATTGGCCCTTACATGAATCAAAGAGCTGAATTCCAAAGTGAGATGAAGTGGAACTGACTGCTGTACACACCAAAGCAGTATTTAATGAGCGGTGCCTCAAAATCTCCTGGTAAATTGAAGGAAGTGTGCATCAAAGGAAGACACTCCTGGAGTCATTAATTACACACAGGAAGCTGCTTACCATCACGCAATCTATGACAGTCAGACTCTAGTTGTTACATTTTAGTCAAGTCAGCACCAGACCTCACTGCAGTGATGCCTCAGTAACATGTCCTAGGCTCAGCTAAAGTCGTTTTTACCAGTTATCTTCCTCCTATTATAGGGTCAAAAGTGAGATGTCTGCTGATGATGCAAATGTTCAATTGTTTTCACAACTTCTCAAAACTTAAGAAGTCTTCAGTTGCATACAGTAAGACCTAGATAACTTTCAGACATGGCAATAAGTGACAACTAAAAGTGCCAGAAATGTCCATATTCAACTACAGAAGACTGAACATACCACCCATTAAATTCAATAGGAGTATCCTCCCTATCATTGCAGAGATCTCCCAGCTTGAAGAAGTCTCTGAACAAATACCAACAACATATCACCTTTGGAACCAGAGGAGCTAACACACTTGACCATGGTTATAACACTTCCAAGAACGCTTACCATGCCAACCTACACCCACACTTTCGAAGGTCCGATCACCTGGCTACACTTCTACTCCCTGCGAATAGGCAGAAACTAAACACCATAGCAAGGAAGGCGGAGGAGCACTTACAGGACTGCTTTAAGTCTATGGACTGGACAATATTAAGGGATTCGTCTTCAAATCTGAATAAATATGCCATAGTTGTCACCGAATTTATCAAGACTTGTGTGGATCACTGTGTGCCTTCAAGGTAGTACTGGACATAGCCAAACCTAAAGCTGTGGATGAACCAGGAGATTCATAGTCTGCTGAAGACTAGATCATGGCATTCAAGATCGGTGATCCAGAACTATACAAGACATCCAGGTACAACCTACGGAAGGCTATTTTAAGAGTGGATTGAAGTTAGAGACACAATTCAATGCATATCAGCTCTGGCAGAGTTTGCAGGCTATTACTTCCTACAAGGAGAAACCTAACATCATGAATAGCTGTGATGCTTCACTTCCAGATGAGTTGAACGCCTTTTATGCACACCTTGAAAGACGGAATAAAACGACAACTATGAGAATTCCTGCAGCATCTGGTGACCCTGTGATCTCTGTCTCAAAGGCTGACATCAGAACATCTTTCATGAGAGATGAACCCTCACAAGACATCAGGCCCTGATGGTGTACCATTGAAAACCTGTGCCAACAAAATGGTGGGAGTGTACAAGGACATCTCCAATATCTTATTGCTGCAGTCAGAGGTTCCCACTTGCTTCAAAAGGGCAACAAGAAGAGCAGGGTGAGCTGCCTCAAAGACTATCGTCCAGTAGCACTCACATCTACTGTGATGAAGTGCTTTGAGAGGTTGGTCATGGCCAGAATCAACTCCTGCCTAAGCAAGGACCTGAACCCACTGCAATTTGCCTATTGCCACAATGGGTCTACAGTGGTTCTCCACTCTCCTTGGATCACCTGGACAATAGTAATACCTACATCAGGCTGTTGTTTATTAATTACAGATCAGCATTCAATACCCTCGGTACTAATCAACAAGCTTCAACACCTGGGCCTCTGTTCCTCCCTCTGCAAATGGATCTTTGAATTCTTCATCTGGAGACCACCGTCAGTGCAGATCAGAAATAACATCTCCTCCTTGCTGATAATCAAAACTGGCATACCTCAAGGATGTGAACTTAGCCCACTACTCTACTCCCTCTGCAGCCATGACCACGTAGCTAGGCGCAGCTCAAACACCAACTATACATTTGCCAATGTCACAAGTATTGTTGGCAGAATTTCAGGTGGTGACAAGGAGGCGTGCAGGAGTGAGATAGATCAGCTGGTTGAGTGGTGTCACAGCAACAACCTTGCACTCAACGTCAATAAGACCAAGGAATTGATTGTTGACTTCAGGAAGGGGAAGTCGAGGGAACACACTCCAGTCCTCATTGAGAACTAGCAGTGGAAAAGGTGAGCATTTTCAAGTTTCTGGGTGTCAACATCTGAAGATCTATCCAACGTATTGATGCAATTACAAAGAAGGCTCAACAGTAGATGTTCGAGGAGACTTGCTATGTCTCCAAAGACTCTAGCAAATTTCTGCAGATGCACTGCGGAGAGCATTCTAACCGTTTGCATCACTATCTGGCATGCACGGTAATGGAAAAAGCTGCAGAAAGTTGCAAACTCAGCCAGCTCCATCGCGGGCACTAGCCTCACCAGCATCGAAGACATCTTCAAAAGGCGATGCCTCAGAAAGGCAGCATCACCTCTCCACCTCCAATGACATGCCCTCTTTTCATTGCTACCATCAAGGAGGAGACACAGAAGCCTGAAGACACATGCTCAATGTTTTAGGAACAGCTTCTTCCCCACTGCCATCAGATTTCTGAATGGACAGTGAACTCATGCACACTACCTCACTATAATTTTCTCTTTTTTGGCTCTCTTATTGCACTACTTATTTAATTATATGTGTCTTACCGTAATTTTTTTTAGATGTTTTTATTATGTATTGCAATGTGCTGCTGCTGCTGCAAACAATATATTTAACGGCATACACCATTGTTACTAAACCTGATTCTGAGTGAAGATGGTTGTTTTCAAATGTGCTGTTTCCTGACTTCTGATCACAGTGCTCAGCTCCTACTGTGCCTGCCTGACATTGGTCTGAGGTGGAATCTACAACACTAGCAGGATGATAGCAGAAGATCCCTTCAGGAGATAAAATTGATAATATTTGACCGCAAGATGTTCCAGGATAGGAGAGCAGAGACAGGACCATCACGTCTGGGCACCACAATGAGTTAATCATGAAGTACACTCCTCTTCCTCTACCTGACTTGTCTTTGCAGAGAATGGTGGAACCATTGGACTGCAGCTCCGCGTCTGAAATGTCAGGGGGATAGCCACGTTTCTGTAAAGCAAAGTACATAGCAATCTCTGATATCCCTCATGTACTGCAATCTTGCTCTAAGATCTTCAGTTTTATTTTCCAGAGACTGTAAATTCACCAGCAGGATATTCAGGAGTGGAGGTCTAAAGTATTTCAATTGCCCTCCCTGCTTCCAACTTTCTTAAATTGAAACTGTTCTTGTGATCTGAGTCTGCCGTCTGCGGTCTGTTTATTTTGAGGATCGACAGATTTTTTAAAACATCTTAAAATGATTTACCCATCACGGTGATCGTGGATTTCAGCTGGAGTGGTCCTAAAGTTCCTGCAGGTTGGAAGTTGGTTACATGTACACTGTTTAAAAAAAAGGTGAGAAAGCCTGAAACAACAGACTGGTTAGTTTAACACGGTAGTAGAAAAATGCCAGAGTCTATTATAAAGAGATAATATGGAAAATATCAATGGGATTAGACAAAGTTAGTGTGGATTCCTGAAAGGGAAATAATGTTTGGCAAACCACTGGAGTGCTTTGAGTGGTAGAACAGAGTACCCAGTAGATAAGGGGGAAACCAATGGATTTGATGTACTTGAATTTTCAGGAAGCCTCTAATAAAGTCCTTAATTAAAGGTTAGTTTATATAGTTAAAGTGCATGTCATTGTCGGTAATGCATACTGAAAACTAGCTGACTGATAGCAAAAGAGTGGTGCAAGTGTGGAACAAGCTGCCAGCGGAAGTGGTGGATGCAAATTTGTTTTCAACTTTTAAGAGAAATTTGGACAAGTACATGGATAGGAGAAGCATGGAGGCTATTGACCAGGTGCGGGTCAATGGGATGAGGAAGAATAACAGTTCGGACCGAAAGGAGTGTTTCTGTGCTGTAGTGCTCTGTGGCTCTCCTTTCATTGATTATGCATGCATTTCCTGTA
Source organism: Mobula birostris (assembly GCF_030028105.1). Lineage (NCBI taxonomy): Eukaryota > Metazoa > Chordata > Chondrichthyes > Myliobatiformes > Myliobatidae > Mobula > Mobula birostris. The sequence goes on from NC_092375.1 coordinate 159,593,417, forward strand.
AAGTAATTTGAATGAATACCATCTTGTTCAATTGAAAAAATGCTACCAACTCAGCAAGCAGTTATGTAAAGTGCAAGATTTATTAGTTTTATATATTATACATGTATAAAATTTACAGCTGTCCTCATTTTAAATGCTGCCATAGTGAGCAATGAGACATTCTTCCATGTTTGATAGATGGGGAAAAGGCACATAGTTTTCTGGTTTCACTCTCAGGAGAACATTTCTCATTTCCTCAGAATGTCTTCATTAATCTGTATCGTTTCTTCATTATTTTTGTGGTATCCATACTTCAAAAATTGAAATTTGCCCACACCACAACAGAATTATTTACTCTCTGTCATTACTGCATGCAAGTGTGACCTCAGTATTTGCACTCATTATGCTGACAGAGAAGGTACTGATGCAAGTACCACATCAGAACTTAAGTAGAAAAATTCAGACTGAAACTCCAAGACTCACAGACAAATTCAAGTTTATTGTCATATGCACATGTACATGTTTGCACAATTACATGTATGCAAAGGTGCAATGAAAATCTTACTTGCAGCAACATCACAGGCACATAGCATCACCTACGCAGCATTAGCAAGGAAAACATAAACATAAATTATACAGATTTTTTTTTACAAGAAAGAGCACAATTGGAACAAAAAGAAAAGAAGCAAAAGAAAATCTGCAGATGCTAGAAATCAAAGTAATATACACAAAATGGTGGAGGAACTCAGCACATCAGACCAGATCTATGGAAAAGAGTAAACAGTTGACACTTCAGGCTGAGACCCTGCATCAGGAACCCTCGGCCCAAAATGTCGACTGTTTACTCTTTTCCGTAAATGCTGCCTGGCCTGCTGAGTTCCTCCAGCATTTTGCTTGTGTTAAAAAGAAAACAAGATCAATTTTAGTGCAAAATGATCCAAATGTTCCTAAATAGAGATTTTTCCAGATAGTTCAAGAACTGAATAGTTGAAGGAAAGTAACTATTCTTGAACCAGGTGATGTGGGACTAAAGACTTCAGTACCTCCTGCCCACTGGAAGCTATAAAAGATGGCATGGCCTAGATGGTGGGGATCTTTGATGATAGATGTTGCCTTCTTGAGGCAGCATTTCCTGTAGGTACTATCCATGGTGCGGAGGGATGTGCCCATGATGTATGGGGCAAAGTCCACTACTCTCTGCAGCTTCTTACATCCCTGTGCATTCAAACTGTTGTACCATGGTGGGACTAGTCAGGATACTTTCAACAGGACATCTGTAGAAGTTTGTCAGTGTTCAGTGACAAACTGAACCTCCTTAAGCAACACACACAAAATGCTGGAGGAACTCAGCAGGTCAGGCAGCATCCATGGAAGTGAATAAACAGTTGACAGATTGGGCTGAGATACTTCTTCAGGAGGCCTTCCCACTTCCTTTCCAGTCCTGAAGAAGGGTCTCTAGTTCAAAAGAAGTATACTTAGAAGTTTGGTAAGCTGCCTGCAACACATTGCCATGGTTAACAGCTTATTTTCTGTTCAGATTACCACCAAACAATAAACAGCTTCTAACAGTTTCCTTATTCAATATGCTGGAAATGATGAAAATATGTCAATGGTAGCATAACTTGCTTGAAATCATTTTCATCACATTTTCAGTTCTAATGACTCAAGACCAGATAAGGTTTCTGATCTAACCACCAACTTATTGATTTTAAGATATACACTTAAAAATTAAAATGCTATAATTATATAAATATTTTAATTATACAAAGTGATATAAACTATCCACGGGACATTTTCTTAGGATTAATGTGGTCTTGCACTGCTTCTGGTGGATAATTTGTGAACATCAGGCTTTATTTTTGGTGTTTCTAAATGCATTACTACTTCAAGGTTATCGTTTGTGATCTATTTGCACTGTTTTAAATTGTTGAGACTCAGTAAAGAAAAGACAGGTTTACAAATTATCGTATGACCAAAGAGACAGATTGTTGTGTATCTCTGTTGCAGAAACTTTTCCAAATTAAGCCATCCAATATTGAAACAGTATAGCTTGACATGGACTCTAGGATGAGTGGCAATCATTTTTGTCTCCTGCCACAAGCTTTGTAACTTTGCCACAACTTCTACTCTACTTCTGTGGCCATTGCCTGAAACTGTACTGGACTCTTCACAACCCTGACTTTGTGGCCCTGGACACTTCATAGCACAGGTTTCCTATTTTCTCCTTACCACCATGATGGCCTCCAGTCCTTCAGGTCCATTTTGCTGCTCAATGCTGTCCTTCTGGGTGCAGGAGGCCCTGAGCTACCCTGTTTCACAGAACTGTTGCATTTCGACTCTATCCACCATCCCTGCTTTGAATCTTCTATAGCTTTGCTCATCAGAGCAATATGACCGTTTCAATCGTTCTGCTGCTGTTTTCAGAATTGACTATTCCACTGCTTGTTGCTGAACTCTCCAAGCCTGAAAGCAGAGTCTCTGAGTAGGTACAGACCTAGCATACTGATCTAAAATGATAAAATACCAGTGATTCACAATCATATTCCACAATTTTAGGCTATATTTTAACTACTTACTAACAATTTAGTGGGACTTCTGAATGCTATACTCTTTCAGTTTTTCCCACCTTTTCTATAATAGTGGCAAGTATATGGTTTGCATTGCTAAATCAAGAAGTTTGTGAAGTGTAAAAAAGTAGTAAATCTTTACTGTTCTAAGATCACAGGCTGCTTTTGCAAGAACCACACCATATCTCCCAGTGTTATCCAAATATCATTCTTCTGTTGGGAGGCTCATCTCCCAGCTCCTTAGTTAGAGCTGAGACAGTGGAGCACAGCTCAGGGCTTTTTTCAGTGTAAGCTGCAGACCGTGTCCCTCACGTGAGCTTTGGCAACTGGTGAGGCTTCCTGACAGGAGCTGGGGACTTGGGACAGGGTCAAATGTGCAGCCAGTGGCTGGGGCCAGGAAGTTGTTTAGGTACACGAGCGGATGGGGACAGGATTAAATGTGTGGCCAGAGGCAGGGTCAGGGTATGTGGTTAGCCTGGTGGTTGGAGCTGGGTGGTGGAGGAGTGGGGACTTTGAATGGGCTGAAGAGGCAAGGACTGTGATTGGCCTTACATGCTGCTCAGTTCAGAAGCTGGCAATCAAGAATATGAGAAAGAAGTGAGTGAGAAGACAGGTGGGAGCCTATGGGCAAGGGCTCCAATACATAAGCCCACATGTATGTACTTGTACAAATGAGTGTGCACATTGGTCAGTGCCTATTGTGTGACTAGTAATGTGTAAGCAATAAAACCACACAGCAGAGACTTGTCTCTGGCCAACTTGCGTGTTCTTCGCCACTGCATCAGAACCTTGCTCTGTGAAGTCAGTGCAACAGTAGATGTATGATGGCCACCCACATTAAAATAAATCAAGAAAGGGTTACTTCCATTCCAAAGTATGAGTCCAAAACCTGGAATATCAGGATCTTAATGGACAATCACCAAGATCAGAATGCTGCCTCTAGAGGTGCTAATCATCCACTCTTCACTTGCCCTTTAAAAATGGCAATATCTTTTCACAAAAGTTTTCTCATTGAAAAATTTTTAAACAAAAATTAAATACAATGTTTTCTTTACCAATCCCTCAGCAGCCTTTCACTGGGCTTGCTGAAGTGGTACTGGTCCAACTTGCCACAGTTTCAGCAAGTGAATTTATTTCCCAGCCTGAGAGCTGCTAACTCTAGCAAGTTCATTTTGCCACAGTGACTAATAGCTTGCCCTCTAGTGAGCCTATGGCTGCTTAAAGCTGCTGCTCCTGAATTGCCCAGTTGTGAGGATAGCCCCACTGGTTTGCCTCGTTTGTTTTATTTAGGAGACCTGGGAGCATTACAACAGCCGTATTATACAGGGCGCCACAGTAGCATCGTGGTTAAAATGGCGCTTTTAGCTCGGGGTATTCTTGATAGAGGTGTATAAGATGATGAGAGGCATTGATCGTGTGGATAGTCAGAGGCTTTTTCCCAGGGCTGAAATGGCTAATGTGAGAGGGCACAATTTTAAGGTGCTTGGAAGTAGATACAGAGGAGATGTCAGGAGTAAGTTTTTTTACGTAGAGAGCGATGAGTGCATGGAATGGGATGCTGGTGACGGTGGTGGAGGCGGATACGATAGGGTCTTTTAAGAGACTCCTGGAGAGGTACATGGAGCTTAGAAAAATAGAGGGCTATGGGTATCCTTAGGTAATTTCTAAAGTAAGTCCATGTTCAGCACAGCATTGTGGGCCGAAGGGCCTATGTTGTGCGGTAGGTTTTCTATGTTTCCGGAGTTCAGAGTTCTAATCCGGCATTGTCTGTAATGACTTTTTATGTTCTCACCGTGAGTGCGTGGGTTTCCTCCAGGTGCTCCAGCTTCCTCCCACCATCCAAAGATGTACCAGTGAGTAGGTTAGTTGGTCATTGTCAATTGTCTTGTCATTAGGCTATTGATAAGTAGATAGGTTGCCAGGCTTGTTGTGCTGAAGGACCTGTTCTGCACCATCAATAAATAAATAAACAAAAACTCAGAGTAAATCACACAGCGACTAATATTCTTCAGGATAAAATAGGCTTGTGGTGCCAGTGAACGTCAGTTTCGGCGTTGTAAGTTGTGGAATCTGAACTTTTTCACTTCAAGTTACATTTTGTGTGATATGACAAATTTGAGACTGTAATAAGTCCCTGCATTCTGACCATTTTGAGACTTTCTAATTTCACACCTTAACCTTTCCTACATCAGCATCTGTGACCTTGGTTTGTCCGAGACTATGGCAGAGGCACAGAATAACTTAAAAGCAGTGAGCAGATGGTGTAGAGTCATCTGCTGTCAGATCCTGGCCTCAGCTCACAGCACTCTTCCATCCTCATTGTGTTGTGGTGTATTAAATTTTGTAAGACTATCGGATGAAAGTCTGAGCAATTCCAAGTGATGCGTTAACTCTTTGTGAGCTCGCAGCATCAAAGTGTCTGTACAAGTTAGGCTCTGTAGGTTTGTTAAACAATTGCTAGTAGCAGCTAGGTTCTTTCTGGCCTCAGGCACAGTGGCATCAGGATTTCTGTCCATGAACGTGAGTTGTCTGAATGAAAGAAATCATGCTGAGTTAATGGCATGAGAGGGAAAGATCAAATAGTTTGTCTGTCACTGTGTGTCTTGCTATGCTTGTGGATTGAACCCCTATTTACTGAGGCACCTTTTGCTCTGTTCTTGGGATTTCACCTAGACTAAGGGATTGTGACTGGACCCAGGATGATTTCACGAGTTAGAATTCTGAGTTCCCCTGACCACTGCAACAATCAAGTCCCCTGATGATAGCAACAATCAAGTGGAGACTATGAATCGTGAGCCATGAAATCTTTGTGGAAAGCTTTGTAACTCACTATGTAGCATTTAGAGTGGTTTATTTGCACTTTCTGTTTTATGATAATAAATTAGGCTTAGTTTACTTTGTTGTGCTTGTGCTCGAATGTTGAAAGGCCTAGACAGGGTAGATGTGAAAAGGATGTTTCCCATGGTGGAGGAGACTAGTGTCATGGTTCCATTTGGCTGTTCCCCTTTAACGCTCCTTTCTCCCTGATTATGCCGTAATTTCAGTCATTAGATTTCCAATTGCTGCTAGTTTACTTAATTACAGTACACCTGGTTTGCATCAGAGACTGTGAAATAAGTACGATGGCGTCACTGTCACAGGTTGCCAGTTTGTTGGTCTATTCTCATGTGATACTTCATTCTCTTGTCCAATTAGACCTGTTAGTTCTAAGTTTAGTTCCAAGTTCAGCTCTAGTTTCTAGATAGTCCCTGTAAATCCCGTCTCCTTGTCAAGATTCCTCTGGTTTGCTGTACTACGTTCACGTCTACGCCAGCATCCCCAACTCAGTGGACGTGCCGGTGTCCTGCACTTGGGTTCTCCTCAGTCGCCCCGTGCAACAACTAGGACAAGAGGGCACAGTGTCCTTTCCTTATTAATCTTTTTATTGATTTAAAAAAAGCATAGATACAATCAAGAGAAGAATTAGTTCAAATATATATATCATTAACAATATGCCAAGATTAAGATAGACATTCTCAAAAGCATAAATATTGAAAACTAGTATAAAATATATAATAAAAAAAATGAAAATAGCAATTACCAGTTTATGAAGAGAAAGGAAAAAAATTGGGTTTTAAATGAAAAGAAAAAGAACACTACACTATATAAAAAAAACAAAAAAAAGGGACTGGGTAGTCCATTTTGAGGATATGACCAAAAAAGAAAGAAAGAAAGACTTTCTGATCAAATCCAAAACTTCAAAAAAAGAAGATTGAAATTCCGATTCCCAAGCGCGTTTAATTTTATCATTAGATATCATTCATGAACTCAATAACCGTTTATAGATTATAGCTATCAACCCTTTTTGAAATGGTTTAAACTAAAGGAGAACATCTGTCATATTAGCTGGATAAGCAGAAGGGTAATTTGGTAACAAACCACGTAAAAAAAAATCCTAATTTGTAAATATCTAAAAAAGTGTACATTAGATAAATCATATTTATCTACTAACTGAGAAAAAGACATTAAACAGTCCCCTAAAAACAAATCTGAAAAAGTTATTATTCCCTTGGTTTTCCAAATTAAAAAAGCCTTATCCAAAATTGATGGTTTAAAAAAATAATTGAGATAGATATTACTAGAAAGAATAAATTATTTAACTCAAAAAATCTACGAAACTGAAACCAAATTCTTAATTGTATGTTTAATAATGGGATTAAATTCTTGTCTGCTAATCTTAGAAAACAAAAAGGGAAGAGGAACTCTCAGTAAAGAGGGAAAAGAGAATCCTTTCACCGAGTTTACCTCTAGATCCAGCCATGAAGGACATAGAAGAGTGTCCATTTAAAACAGAGATGCGGAGAAATTTCTTTAGCCAGAGGGTGGTGAATTTGTGGAATTTGTTACCACAGGCAGCTGTGGAGACCAGGTTGTTGGGTATATTTAAGGCAGGGCTTGATAGGTTCTTGATTGGACACGGCATCAAAGGTTACAGGGAGAAGGCTGGGGAGTGGGGTAAGGATGGGGCAAAAGGGTCAACCATGATTGAATGGCAGAGCAGACTCAATGAACCAAATGGCCGAGTTCTGCTCCTATGTCTTATGGTCTCTGCCTCGTGTAGGGTGGATTTTTATGACGGTGTTGCGACAGTTAAATACTGAAAAAGGCCAGCTCTCTGAGGAAATCATGCAACTGCAGCACAAGTTGGCCTGTTTGAGTTCTCAGTACACTATTTTAAATGAAATGGCATGCGCAGCACAAGAACGTGCAGAGCCTTCTGAAGTTAAACAATTAGATTGGCTAACGTAATGCAAAAACGTTGTATGCAGCACAACTGTATGACGGTGGATCCAGTAAAGGTCCAATCTATAGTCCTGCAGGAGGATTGGGATCTGGATACCTGGGACAGGGATATCAGGTATGACGATCAGTTGGATGGGGGCAAGAACAACGTAATTGAGGCGACATATAAAAGTTAAGGAGGAATGCCGGAATGCTGATAAACAAAATCAAACTGTAGGGGCCGTCCCTGTCACCACTGAGACCACACTGTCACTGGACTGCAGGATTTAGCCAAAAGGCTGCATTAGTGCCAGTGGAATCCTTGCCCAGGTTGCTCACCCACCTATGGAATTTAGGAGCCTCCCAATTGTTTTTTTTTAATAAGCATGAATTTAGTCAGTCAGGTTTGTTAATGATGGATCCTTTGGTTTTGGCTGAATTGCTGGCTGGTCAGGCTGACAGAGCTGAATGCTCCCTGTGGGCAGTGAGTCATACAAGTTGTTCAAGCTCACTACTCTGCCCCTTAGGATTGGGATGTGTCTCCTTGTATCTGGAAATCCATCCCCCTCCGGAGGCTGCTCCACGCCTTCATGATGTGGCAGCGTAATCTGCCATTTGTATTAATAATGCCTTTAACAGCCCTGAGGTTGACCCCTTTTCCCTTGGTATGCACGCCCAGTTGATGGATTGGGACCCTCATGGCAGCAAGGGTCCATACACAATACGATCAACCTAACAAAAGCATTGTAGAATCTATAGATACACCAAAGCAATAGCTTGGTGCATACATTAAAAACTAGACTCAATAGATAAATGAAATGAGCCAGATGAAGAAAACAGTATTTTCATTTCAGGAACAATGAAGAGGGTTTATATAGGACATTGAAGCTAAATTCAAAATACCAAAATGTCACCAAACATAACACAGAATTACCAACAAACATCTGATTAAACAGGGCAACACACAATCAAGAAGCAAGCTGGATTGAGGCTGTGTGCTGAGCCCTCTTCTGTACTCCCTTTTCACCTATGACAGCTTTCCTGTACACGGTTCTAACTGCATAATCAAGTTCGCAGACGACACCACGGTGGTTGGCCTGATCAGAGGGGATGACGTGACGGCATACAGGGATGAGGGCCAGTACCTGGCCGCGTGTCCCCATCTACATCAACGGAGCTGTAGTGGAGCGTGTATCAAGCTTGAAATTCCTTGATATCCACATTTCCGAGGATCTCACCTGGTCCCTGAACTCCTCCATCCTGATCAAAAAGGCATAACAGTACCTTTATTTCCTGCGGAGCATCAAGAAAGCTCACCTCTGTCCCAGGATACAGACAGACTTTTACCACTGTACCATTGAGAGCATACTCACCAACTGCATCTCAGTGTGGTATGCAATTGTCCCGTATCGGACCGCAATGCGTGTCTTGAAAACTGTCCAGCGGAGTATCGGCACCCAATTGCCCACCATTGAGAACATCTACCATAAACGCTGCCTGGGCAGGGCAAAAAGTATTATCAAGGATGCATCTCACCCTAACCATGGACTTTTCACTCTCCTCCCATCCGGTAGGCGCTTCAGGAGCCTCCGCTCCTGCACCAGCAGGCACAGGAAGAGCTTTTTCCCTGAGGCTGTGACACTGCTGAACCTCACATCACAGCGCTAAGCAGTATTGCATCCATATTGCACTGTCTCAGTATTTTTATATTTGTGTGCTGTAGCACTTACTTTTTCTTCGCAGTTATTTTGTAAATAACACTATTCTTTGCATTTCTGGTTAGATGCTAACTGCATTTCATTGGCTTTGTATCTGTACTTGACACAATGACAATAAAGTTGAATCTAATCTAATCTAATAAAAAAATTCACTCACGCAATTGAAGACATGCAAATAGCTGAAGTTACAATGGATGTGCTAAAAGCGGCTAAAAAAGTACCTACAACTGGAAAAGTACAGCAGTGTTATTATTTATAGTTAATGGTATAAAAATTTACTTCCCTTCATCTGTACCTATTGATACATATCAACAGTTTTCTTAGAAATTCTGAAAAAATGCCAGTATTTTTGACAAAAGTTAAAACATATCTCTTACCTAAGGAGAAATCACAAATGACCTATCAAAATACTGCCCTATTACTTGTTTACAAATAATATATAACATTGTAACATCATGCATCTCACAACTAATCACCACTCAGATAACCACAATATACTTACAGAAGAGCAGAAAGGATGTAAAGAAAAACTGATAATGGATTCTGTAGTTCTACATCAAACACGGTGGAAAAGCAGAAATCATTTATGACTATCAAAAATCATTTGATTCTGCTCCACCCTCATGGTTAATAGAAGCTCTTAATAGATATAAACTAAACCCAATACTTAAGAAATTCCTACTGCATTTGATGAAGCATTGGTGTATCTTAGTCACTCCATCGATTAACAACCAAGAAAGAACTACCACCATTATCAAAATAAACCAAGGTATTTTCCAGGGCAACTCTCTAAGCCCCCTATGGTTTTGTCTAGCTTTAAATCTGCTCTCTAATTTAATGAAATGGATGAAAATAGCATATCAAATCAGAAATAACCAAATGAATTGTACCTTGCCACTCCTTCTATACATGGATGATTTGAAATTATAAGACATCAGTAAAGCTCAAACCATTAATTCAAATAATAGAACTATTTTCTAAAGATATGAAAATGAACTTTGGACTAGATTAGTGCAGAACATTGAACAGAAAGGAAGTTGCAATAGAGCTAGTAGGATATATAAGAGAGCAGTAAGATACATTACAATTGTTCGATGAATATGAAACATATACAGTAGGTAAGTATCTGGGATGTCAACAAGCAAAGAAAATAGATCATAGTGTGATAAATGGAAAAACTTCTACAGAATTTACTCCAAGACTCAAGAAAATCTGCTTAACAAAGCTCAATAGTTAAAATATAACAAAGGGAATAAACAGTTTTGCCATCCCCATATTAAAGTATTCTTTTGGCATAATATCTTGGTCAGAAATGAATCTGGAAAATTTACAAAGACAAATAAGAATTGAAATGACAAATTTTAGAGAACACTTGAACTCACTTAGATTAATACTGCTTAAGACAGAAGGAGGAAGATGAATAACAGATATAATACATTCACGCAACAGTCAAATAAAACTTCTAAGGGTATATTTTCATCAACAGGATTCAGCATTCCACATCAACATATGTAATTCTGATAAACCGAAACCTAAATTAATGCACAACCTAGAAAAATGAAGAAATTATCATTACAAATGAAAAATTAACCATGGAAGACATCCTCACTATATGAGCAGTCTAGATGTCAATAAGGAAACATCAAATGCCTGGCTTGGTGTTGGAGATTGCTTCCCAGAAACAGAGGGGTTCTTTGTGACAACATAGGACCAGGTGGATAACTCAGAAAACTATCAAAAATGCATAATAAAAGACCAACAAATTCAAGATGATAAATGCAGAGGATGCCAAGAGAAACTGGAAACAGTCCAACACATTATTGGAACCTACAGCAGTTTAACTCAATCTGATTACTTACACAGGCACAATCAAGTGGCAAACATCGTTCATCAAAATCTTGCTTTAAAATACAAACACATAAAAGACACCATACCTTACTATAAATGCAAGTCTCATTCAGTTTTAGAGTCAGACAGAGTGCTACAAATTATCTTGCAACCAATCCATTATTACAGATAGGATAATACATAATAACCATCTGGATATAATATATATAATATCACAGGATAAATAAGCAAGAACAACTTACTTAATAGATACAGCCATTCTAAACACATATGATGTAAAGAAATCAATAAGGGAAAACAACAGAAATATTCTGAATTATAAGAGGAAATTGAAAGACTATGGAACATAAACAGCCTATATATTGTCCCAATAGTAATATCTACATCTCGTCACTAAACAATAGTGTTAAACAATTAGACCTACACAGCAATATTTATGTAAATCTCCAAAAAAAACCACAATACTAAACACCACTAGAATAGTCCAAAAGTTCCTAGCAATTGAGAAATGAGTATGCTTGGTTATGCCTATACCTCAGGTTTTACCAGTTTTAGCTGTGAAAGAAATGTTTTAAAATAAATAAATAATAATAAATAAGCAATACATATTGAGAACATGAGATGAAGAGTCCTTGAAAGTGAGCCCATAGATTAGGGAACAGTTCATTGATGCGGCAAATGAAGCTGAATGAAGTTATCACCTCTGCTTCAACAACTTGATGTTTGTCAGGTAATAAATGTTCCTGAACATGGTGATGTGGGTCCTGAGGTTCCGTATAGATGTGCTCAATGGTGAGGAGGGCTGTACCTGTGATGGACTGGGCCGTAGCCACTACTTTTTGTAGGCTTTTCTGTTCAAGTGCATTGTTGTTTCCACTCCAGTCCATGATGCAACCAGTCAATATACTATCTACCACATATCTACAGAAAAATCTTTAAATGTCTTAAGTTTTAAATGATATGTCAAATCTCTGCAAACTTTTAAGAAAGTAGAGGCAGTTTCACTCAAATTGAAGGTAGCAATTTCCACACCATGAGACATGTGATGACATTTTTGCCAAAGGATTTATCAAGATACTTTGCCAAAGAATTGCTTTTAATTCGAAGAACTATTAGCAAGAGAACTAGACCATACTTCAGTGAATTGAAAATGAATAGCTTCCCTAACATCAAAGTTCAAAGTAAATTTCATTATTAAAGTACATTACCATATACAACTCTGAGATTTATTTACTTGTGAGCATACTCAACAAATCTATAGAACAGTAACTATAACAGAATCACTGAAAGACCACCCAACTAGGACATTCAACCAGAGTGCAGAAGACAACTAACCATGCAAATGCAAATATAAATAAATGGCAATAACTAACGAGGACATGAACTGAAGAATCCTTGAAAGTGAGTCCATAGGCTGTGGGAACATTTCAATAATGGGACAAGTAAAGTTGAGTGAAGGTATCCCCTTTGGTTCAAGAGCCTGATGACTGAGGGTCAATAACTATTCCTGAACCTGGTGGTGTGAGTCCTGAGGCTCTTGCACACCTTTTGCTACAAGCAAGCAGCGAAAAGAGAACATGCCCTGGGTTGTGGGGATTCCTGATGATGGATGTTGCTTTCCTGCGACAGCATTTCATACCGATGTGCTCAATAGGGGGAGGGTTCTACCTGTGATGGACTGGGCAGTAGTCACTATTTTTTGTAGGATTTTCCATTCAAGGGCATTGGTGTTTCCATACTAGACTATGATGCAGCCAGTAATCATACTCCCCACTACACATCTATAGAAGTTTGTCAAAGTTTTAGATGTCATGTCAAATCTCTACAAACTCCTAAGGCAGTAGAGATGCTGCTGTGCTTTTTTTGCAATTGCACTTATGTGCTGAGTCTAAGACAAGTCCTCCTAAATAATAACAACCAGAAATTTAAAGTCACTAACTCTCTCCACCTCTGATCCTCTGATAAGACTGACTCATGGACCTCTGGTTTCCTTCTCCTAAAGTCTATAATCATCTCCTTGGTCTTGCTGACATTGAATGACAGGCTGTTTTTATCACATCACTCAGATTTTCAATTTCCCTCCTTTAGGCTGATCACCTTTGATTCAGCCTATATGGACAATAGTCTTTGAGACAGGTCACCACACTCTTCTTGGGCACTGATATAATTGAAACCTGCTTGAAGCAGGTGGGTACCCCAAACTGCTGAAGTGAGAGTTTAAAGATCTCAGTGAACAGACTAGCCAGTTGATCAGCACAGGTACCCCTTCTGGCCTGGATGCTTTCTGAGGATTCACTCTCCTGAAGGCTGCTCACACGTCAGCTTCAGAGACTGAGCTCATAGGATCATTGGGACATATGAAAGTTCGTGATGGTTTCTCCATGCTTTGATGATCAAAGTGAACGTAGAAGGCATTGAGCTCATCTGGAAGCAAAGTCCCGCTCTCTCCTATGTTGCTTGATTTAATTTTATAAGAGATGATAGTACTCAAGTGCTGCCACAATTGTCAAACATCCTTTATTGATTCAAGTTTGGTCCTGAACTGCCTTAGTATAATGCAACTGATATTACCTTCCAGCAGAGAGCAGTGGATGCCCAGCAATAAAAACTTTCATCAAAGTCCTTCTCAAATATTAGAGCATCACTGTACCTAACAAATAAACCAGTTCCATTTCTCCATTGATCATGCTCATGCTGTAGAGGGAACTGTGTTGCGCTCTGGATGCATTATGGATATAAAGATGCCATCACCTTATTTTGAGTTACAGCTGGTGTGTTGTCCAATATTTATTCCACTGTCAACATCACTAAAAAAAAGATTAGCTGGTGAAAGGAGTTGTATGCAAATTTGAAAACCATTAATTTCAGTGGTGCTTGCTCTTCAATAAAATACTCCTGGTTGTAAAGCACTTACAACATCCAAACTGTCAAAAGGTGCCAAGTTAATGTTATACAATTTTATTTTGCAGTAAGGGTCAGTTTCACAATCCAGAGGGCTTCTCAGGGTTTCCTCTGAAAAACATGATTTATTTTGTCAAAACCAATCAGTAAAGTGCACAAAACCTATGTGTGTTTGTTAAAATATTGGCTTTCAGAGATCAATTATTTCTGCTTCCTTAAATGGAAGTTTCATCAGAACAGGGAAATCTTTTCCCACAAGTGCTGCTTATCCATAAGGTACTATATCTGTAAAGCAGTTTCTGTTTTACTCCATTTCCAGTAATCGTTGGTAAGCTCTGTGCACTATACTGCATACCTTTAATAATAGCTATACAATCAAATAATCTGACAAAACCACGTTCTTCCTTCATTGCTGCATGTGGAAACAGAATGAATTGCATAATAAAAATCAGGCATTTTTACACAGACTGAGAAATGGGTGAATTGCTTCCATGACTCTATCATTGAACGGTGGTGGTATCAGGCAACTGTTACTATATCACTGTCTTTTCACTTAACGAAGGGATGATATATTCTCTTTGTAGACTGTTATAGAAATACTTTCAGGAGAGAACAGACAGAAATCATAGCAGTAAAATCTAGAAACGACGCACTATGAATTAATGGTAAAAATGTAACTCTTGAGAAATAAGGAATATGTAACCACAAGAGTGTGCTGTTACATTATTAATTGTTTCTTGCCATTGAATAGATACTGCAAGGGTCAGAGGCCCTGTTTATAAGGCACAAGCTTACAACCAGTGGCAATCCATGCTTGTTCCCTAAGGGCAAAGTGCTTGCATATTCTGCATGGAAAGTGATTATGTGTATAAATGTAACTTCAATGCATGTCATAAGTCTCAGTGATACAAAGTGGTTAAAGCCCATGATTTTCAATGGAAGAAATGATGCACCAATAGAACACAAACTTGCAACAGTGGGGCTCTTTTACTATAGAATCCAAAAGCGTTAAACTGTAAAAAGATGATTGCTTGATATATTTTTTTTCTAACAGAGCAAACTGGGTTGCAAGACAGTTTTAGAAGAAAATGTGGAAACAGATTATTAAATAAGACTAGTTATGGGAAGTGTTTTATTAGTTGTCTTTTACAGTCTGTTGTTACAGGACGGCAGGGAGTTTATTGGGAAGAGGCTGCTTCTTCCTTCACCCATGAGTTCCCCATTCCAACAAATCATTTTCTGGAGAAGAGTTGAAAAGTGCTATTATTCTTTGTGAAAAAGGGAAAATGAAGCTGAAAGACCGAAGGTGCAAGCACATTAATTTCCCAGGCACTTCATGTGAAGGTTTATTTTCCGGTTTGGCCAAGCACTGATGGGTAATAGAAGTCCCTGTATTCAGTAGTGTAGGTATGAATCTACTTTCACTTACATTGAGATGGCGCAAAGAACAAGATGCAAAGTTCCTTGTTCAGCATTTTTTCTGAAACTTCAGCATTATTTTCATGCCACACAAATCAAATATTAAACATTAGCTGCTTTGAAATGAATTGGTTCTTTGGAAGAACCAAAAAGGATGAATCATCGTAAAAAATTTAATTAAGGTTGTGATTACTATTTGAAATTTTAATTACTATTTTGGTTGCCTCAGATATGTCTTAAGGATACATGTCGGAAGATGGAGATTTTTTTTGACTGACAAACATGATACTTAAAACAAAATTAATTGTGCTATGGTTAATAATAAAACATAATCTCAATCCTCAGCAGTCACCCCTTCTAAAGATAAATATTTAGACTATAAATTCTCTGTTTATTTTGAAATATGAATCATTTATGGTTCCATTGTGGAACTGATTGTATTCAAGGCAAGCTTTACCTATTTTCACTATAAAAGCAGACATGAACCCAATAACATTCTTAAAATCCTTAAAAATATTCAAGGATTAATGACAGGGTTGCATAGACATTTATATCTCAATTGATTGATAGATTCTCTGAAGCATTAATTGTTGTGTGGTTTCTTGTTAAATATTTTGCCTTACTCCACAATCTCAGACTCTCAGCATCTGTTTTCTTTTCATGACCAGCAGATGTTTGTCATACTTCACCTTTAATTCTCTTTGCCGCCAACACACACTGTCAAAACTGTAAACCTGTCAAATTCACTCAGCCCAAAAGCAGTGGGGCATTTTTCTTCCCTGTCACTTATCACTGCTTTCACTTGCCTCTAGTGCTACAAAGGTGGGTATGTGGAAGGAACCTATTCTTCAACCTGTCATATCCTGTAGAGCAAAGGCAAGCAACATTCAGAAACAATTTTCCAAATGTTTCTCAATTGTAACCCAAGGAGTCAAATATGAAATGTACTGCCTATGACAATAAGATTTAAGGACCTTATTAAACCATCCTTTTTTTTCTACTCAGACCAATGTCTGAAACAAAATTTTATTTTAATTGGCTACTTTAATTAAGCCATTTACACAATCAATTCAATGAAACAGAAAGATAAACATCTTCCCCTTATGCATTTTAATAAAATCTGGTGTCTGAGAGACAGACAGAAGAAAAGTTCACATTTAAACTCAGCAAAATACATGATATGGCACTTCATGAAGAAAGTCTGATTTAATTGGTATTATATTCCCAAAGGAAATGTCTGGTACATCCCAAATGAGCAAGACTATCCTGGCTTGAATCCTAGATAGGATTTTGATGACACTGTTGGAACTTAGCGAGATATTTAGCTGTCATCCTTCAGACAAATAGAATTCCGGAGTTAAAGGTATACAGTATCCATCAGTCAAGATTCCTGTTGAAGGTCCTGGCCAAAATTGTACAGGGCAGTGGCAAATACTGTCAAACCATTGGTGCTGCCACTACCTCATCACCTTGGAAGAACCACCTCATGAATTCTCTTTCCCTGTCATCTGTGTTTTGCTGGAGGAATGATGTGAGGGCAGCATGCCTTCATCTCAGAATCTCTCAAACAGGAGGTTATTTTTAATTTGGCTTTACGAGCCCTGAGGTAAGTCACCAGGATGCCCTAGGAAGTGTCCTCATCTGGAAGGAAAGGGCATTTTAGCATCCTTTTCCTCTCCATTCCATATGATCATGGAGAAATAGGCTGTGGTCCCTGGAGTGGTTCTGCTTCTTTCACTCTCCATCTTGGATGCTTTGGTAATGATCCTGCTGCATTATTACTAGTACTTCCCTTGAAGCCAATAACATGCTGCAACATGGTGGTGCGACCCACCTAGAAGCAGAGCCTACATTGTTAATAAGAGTGCATGGAAAGGGATGGAAATGTTCTGCTTTATACAGATCATTATTCTTGATTCTGGACTACATAATGAATATCCACCATATGGCAGAAAAAAAGATCACTGGTGTTCAACACTGTATAGAGGACATGAAGTTTTTAAAATGTTCAACAGGATATTTTATGCCAATCTGCATTAATGTCCTCATTCTAAGGTACAGTCACACACAACGTGGACTAAATTGGGTAAATATTAGCTATGAATAGATTAATTTGACATGCCATATAATTCAAGTTATAAATTTAGATTTGCTTGCAGTTCCAGTTAAATAATTAATTTTTCCCTCCATAATCTCTTATACTGCATGCTACTTTTTAAACCTCAAAATATTGATTGGATGAGCATATTTTCTGAGCATTTTGGCAGTGGAGAAATTCTACAGCATACTTCAGACAAAAGAGTTTTATAATCACTTTCAAAGCACAGTATTCTCAATATATGCTGAACTTCTATAATTCTAATTACAGTAAATTAAAATTACACTAGATGATTTAGACCAAAGTGTAATTTGAAAATGCTATCCAATTACTGTTGTTCCACCCACACCACCTGCTCTTCCCCTTCAATCCTGTTTTACTTTTACATTTTGTTGTATATCCAATTCCTTTGAAAATCAGAATCAAATGTGCTTTTCTTAATAGTTGGATTTTCAGTCCTACAGCACTAATTATCTTCTCACTCTAAACCATTGATAAGAGGTGCGAAAAAAGATTTAAGGCAGCACATTCATTAGACTTCCCTTATAATCACTGTGAAGAATGTTTCATCTTTGTTTAAACACTTGGTTCTGACTGCCCTGCTGATATCAAGAAATTGAACTCCATGGTGTAGTACAATGCTTCAACATAACAAAGTATTGTGCTTAGGACTGGTCTCTTTGGTTACTGATGAAGGTACAAACACGATCAAGTAACAAGGATGATACAATAACTGAAGATCTGTAAATATTGGGGCAGATTGGATTATCTGGGCCTTATTTTGTATGAAACAAAATACTTGATAGCCCTTAAAATTAAAGGGTGTTTGAAAGGGCAATTGTTAAGAAGCCATCTGCGTTGTAACTTCATGTATGTCAGGTAGTTAAGGACCACATCTGAGTGGCCATCATTTCTGTTGTCACAGGAGGAAGAAACTGAGACTGGCACAGTGCAGGCTAAACCATTCCTGAATTTCTGGTGTGGGCAGGCATGGGTGCTTGAGGGTGAGAGTGGTGAGTATGGAAGATCGTCTCCTCCTCCTGACCCAAAACCAAGACTATCGATCAAACAGCTCTTCAACTGACAGCATACATCATTGATGTCATCTTCAGTTTACTTTGTCATATGAGTGACACCCTCACATCGTAGTATTTAATATATTTAAATCATGCTCCGCTGAATTTAAATAGTCTGTTTCCCAAAGCATAGGAAAGGCAGTTAACAGGAGTCAAAGCTGCTTGCTGAAGAGTGGGGTGGCACGGCAGCATGGTGGTTAGTGTAATGCTACAACAGCATCAGCGACCTGGGTTCAATTCTGTCAGTGTCTGTGAGGGGTTTGTACATTCTTCCCATGACCATGTGGGTTTCCTCTGGGTGATCCGGTTTCCTCCTACGTTCCAAAGGCCTTCAGGTTAGTAGGTTAATTGTGTAATTGGGGAGTGCAGGCTTGTGAGCTGGAAGGGGCTTGTCACAAAAAACTGTGGGTCAATTGTTTAAGAAAAATAACAAGATGTACTGTGCTGTATCTCTAATTTAAAAACAGGATAGTTTTAATGATAATCCTTTGGGTTAGGAGGAAATTGCTTCCCTTTATTTACCAATAAGCCTCTCACAATTCCTGTCTGCAGCCGGAAAACATAATGAACAGTTTCATTCGTCACTGTGCCAATCTCAAACTCTTGCCACAGACGCTGACACTCGCACCATCCAGCTAACTCAGAAACTGTGATTACTTCAACCCTTCCTATTGTGTTCTCATTGAAAATACGGACAGTCCACGGCTTATGTAGGGGGTCCATTCCTGAGAGCTACACTGAAGTTGATTCTCCATTAATCAGAAATAGCCATTTTCTATAGTTACACATATCATGTCACTGTACATCTACCTGCAGTCATTCTTTCATTGAATATTCACCATAGCATTGTTAAACTAATGGAACATACACTGAATCCAGTCATTACAGAATACCATGAAATATGATGTTATTATTATTATTATTATTACTAGTTTGAAAAGTTATGTGAAAAGTATAGAGAACACGTGTAAGATCAAAATTCTTTTAGGTCACTTTCCCTGTATCATGAGCGACAAAAGCTGCTCTTTCACTCCCTCCCATTCTTCTATCCAGGGCCTGAAATCTCCTTCCAAGTGAAACCATACTTTACATGTTCCTCTTTCAATGTAATATAATCTATGTTGCTGCTGTTGTGGAAGACTTGATTGCTTTGCAGAACACCTCTGTCCACCCGTAAGCATGTCCTGAGACTATTGGTCATATTATTTCTTTTCTCAGTCCCAATCCCATCTTTGTACTTGGGCTTCTACATATTCTAATGAAGCTCAAGAAACGTTCCCTTCCTTTGCAGCCTTCCAGACCCAACATTGTGCTGAGGAAATTGAGACTAGAAACACACTTACTTTCTGTTGGTTATGAGTCGTTTATTTTCATTTGAGCTTGCTCCAGACCTATTTTTCTTGCCCATTTACCACACTTCTTTGCTTTGGGGCATAATCCCTTTTTATCATTTAATCTCTTTTGCTTTCTGCCCAATTGCACACCATGTCTGTCGTCTTTTTCTGATCTACATAATCTTCATAGCCTTTGAGAGAGAATTCCAAAGGTTCATCTCTCCCTGAGTGAAGATCTCAATGCCAACTGAATGAGGAGTACCTGCTAAAGTGGCCCCTGAGTGTAGGTTAAGTAAATGGGAAAGGACAGAAGAAATGGAATGTTACATAGAAAAATGTGAATCCCTCAAGTTTGGTGGAAAAATAAATAGATATGTAATGATTTTTTCTTAAACAGTAAGGGATTTAAAGTCATTGATGTTCAGCATCATCCCTGAGTTTCGCTTTGTAGGAAATAATGTCTTGCAAACCCTGCCAGATTTGTCATACATCCAATGTCACCTCCAATCTCATTCAGAGTTGTCTCTTCGCCTTTGAAATAGCTCTCTGTAATTCATACCTGATTTTCTGGTACAGTCACGGGTATAGGGAGAGTAGAGCAGCGGGCTAAGCACACATCCCTGAGATGCACCAGTGTTCATCGTCAACGAGGAGGAGATATTACCACCAATCCTCACAGATTGTGGTCTTCCAGTTAGGAAGTTGAGGATCCAATTGCAGAGGGAGGTAAGAGGCCTAGGTTCTGTAAACTATAACTCAGGATTGTGGGAATGATGGCATTAAGTTCTGAACTATAGTCGATGAACCGCATCCTGACATAGGTGTTTGTATTGTCCAGGTGGTCTAAGCTCGAGTGAAGAGCCATTGAGATTGCATCTGCCTTTGACCTATTCTGACGATAGGCAAATTGCAATGAGTCCAGGTCCTTGTTGAGGTAGAAGTTCAGTCTAGTCATGACCCACCTCTCAAAGCATTTCATCACTGTAGATAACATTGCTTTGAAAGGGAGAATATAACTGCAGCCGTGAAGATCCCTGCTGCACCCAGTGACCTTATGATCCCTGTCTCAGAGCCCAATGTTAGGCTGTCTTTAAAGAGGATGAACCCTCACAAGGCGGAAGGTCCCGATGGAGTTCCTGATAAGGCTCTGAAAACTTGTGCCAACCAACTGGTGGGAGTATTCAAGGACATTTTCAACCTCTCACTGCTGCTGGCCTGATGTTCCCACTTGCTTCAAAAGGGTAACAATTATGCTAGTGCCTAAGAAGAATAATGTGAGCTGCCATCACCCAGTAGCACTCACATCTACAGTGATGAAATGCTTTGAATGGTTGGTCATGACTAGACTGAACTCCTGCCTCAGCAAGGACCTGGAGCCATTGCAATTTGCCTATCACCACAATAGGTCAATGGCAGATGCAATCTCAATGGCTCTTCACACAGCCTTAGACAATCTGGACAATACAAACACCTATGTCAGGATACTGTTCATCGACTATAGCTCAGCATTTAACACCATCATTCCCACAATTCTGATTGAGAAGCTACAGAACCTGGGCCTCTGTACCTCCCTCTGCAATTGGATCCTCGACTTCCTAACAGGAAGACCATAATCTGTGCAGATTTGTGATAATATCTCCTCCTCACTGATGATAAACACTGGTGCACTTTAGGGCTGTGTACTTAGCCTACTGCTTTACTCTCTCTGTACCCATGACTGTGTGACCAGGCATAACTCAAATACCATCTATAAATTTGCTGATGCCACAACTATTGTTGATAGAATCTCAGATGGAGATGAGAGGGTGTACCAACTAATGGAGTGGTGTCGCAGCAACAACCTTGCACTCAATGTCAGTAAGACGAAAGAACTGATTGTGAGCTTCAGGAAGGGTAAGATGAAGGAACACAAACCAATCCTCATAGAGGGATCAGAAGTGGAGAGAGTGAGCAGTTGCAAGTTCCTGGGTGTCAAGATCTCTGAGGACCTCACTTGGTCCCAACATATCGATGCAGTTATAAAGAAGGCAAGACAGTGGCTATACTTCATTAGGAGTTTGAAGAGATTTGGTATGTCAACAAATATACTCAACAACTTCCATAGATATACCATAAAGAGCATTCTGACAGGCTGCATACCGAA
This sequence comes from Mobula birostris, assembly GCF_030028105.1. Taxonomy (NCBI): domain Eukaryota; kingdom Metazoa; phylum Chordata; class Chondrichthyes; order Myliobatiformes; family Myliobatidae; genus Mobula; species Mobula birostris. Next base: position 159,615,261 of record NC_092375.1, read on the forward strand.
AGAAACTGCAGAAGGTTGTAAATTTAGTCGGCTCCATCTTGGGTACTAGCCTACAAGGTACCCAGGACATCTTCAAGGAGCAGTGTCTCAAAAGACAGTGTCCATTATGAAGGATCTCCAGCACCCAGGGCATGCCCTTTTCTCATTATTACCTTCAGGTAGGAGATACAGAAGCCTGAAGGCGCACACTCAGCGATTCAGGAACAGCTTCTTCCCTTCTGCCATCCGATTCCTAAATGGACATTGAACCGGTGAACACAACTCACTTTTTTAATATATATGTTATTTCTGTTTTTGCATGATTTTTAATCTATTCAATATATGTAGCCCCCCTGGCCAGCCTCAGGGTTGCTCAGCTCGCTGTCGTCTAGGGAAACAGCCCTCGGCCCCGCCAAACTGGGTAATTAGTTTGTGTGGATGCTGTGTGATGTACCCCACCCCGCCCAAATAACAGACAATACACCAGATACGATTAAATGATTTATAGTTTATAGATATTACTGGAACTATATAATTAATAGAGAATAAAATATAAAAGGAAAATAAAAGGAGCCACACTTATCAAAGTTCAATCTCTTCGTGCACAAACAGTTGGAGCTCAGGACCCTTCTTCTTCACCCTGCGACCCCTCGGACCCCCTCGACCAGCCGCCTGGGATCAACAATGGTAGTCAACCAGACGCTCCACATGAGTCCGTCTCTGTCTCCTCTCCTCGCCGAATGCCCCACTTGGAGTCCGACCCCGTTAGCGGACTCACAGCACCTGGTCCATTCTCTGTCTCTCTCTCCCGCCTTCTGCCCCAAAACCCTGCGCCTACAATATCTTACAGATACACCAAAAACATAACAACTATCGCAATTGGTTCATAACATCTTCTTATCAGTAACGTAATTCAAACAAACTGCTAGCGGGAAGGACTTTCTCAGCAGTTAACATAACAAAGAAGCCATTTTAATTAGACTACGCAGTGACATAAAAAAGAGAAACCCCCTTACATATATATACACTGTAATTGATTGATTGATAGATAGATTTTTTTTTTCTATATTATGTACTTGAACTGCTGCTGCTAAGTTAACTAATTTTACAACACATGCCGGTGATAATAAACCTGATTCTGATTGTACCTGAACCACTAAAAGCCAAAATGCAGGTTCAGCATGTCATTAGAAAGGCAAGAGGATTTGAGCACAGGGGTAAAGTGTTATTTCAAATATATAAAACTCTACACTTGAAATGTTGTGAATGATCTCCCAAGTTAAGGAAGAATATCCTTCAATAAGGGAATACAGAAAAGACTCATCAGATTGATTACTGAGATGGCCAGGAAGTTATCCCATGGATGATTAAGCAGAGCAGAGCTATACTCTCCAGAATTTTGAAGGAAATAGGAAGATCATAATAAAATATACAAAATTCTTAAAAGGCCTAATAGAGTAGACAAGGGGCAATGCTTGCTCTGGATGGAGTGTCTAAAACCACGGGTCACAGTATCGAAGTAAGGAACAGACATTTAGGACTACAGGCAGAAGAAAGATCTTCACCCAGGGGGAGATGAATTAACCAGCCCTCAATCAATGCCAGTACTGTATATTAATCCCAGTGTAATTTTTTTTAGTTTTATTTAATAATGTCTTGTTTGCCTTGTTCCAATTAATAATAATTTTTCGCATTTTCCCTGACTCTGATTGCAGACTCATTGCTTTTGACTTTCTCTTTCATTTTTCAAACAGTGGAATTAATTGGCTGTATTCAGATCAATGGGATCTGTTCTCTAACCAATGACATTTTGGAAGATGGAAGCCCATTCATCCATTGCTTCTATTGCCATCTCTTTCAGAAATCTAGGAGTTAGAACACCAGATCCTGGGAATTTATTGACTTTCAGACCCATTATACATTTTTTGTTTTCGAAGATCCTCGTCCACTGTGCACCTGCTGTTCTCTGTACTTCCAGGGATGCCTTTTTTAGGTTCTCCTTGAACATGAACATAAATTATTTATTTAATTTCTCCGCCATCCTTAACTTCATGCATCTCTGATGAAGGATCATTGCTCTGAAATATTAACTCTGTTTCTGATTCCACAGATGATACCTGAATAGCTAAAAAGTTCAAGCAATTCTGTTGTTATTTCAGATTTCATAAGTATTTACATGAGCAAAGAACAGAAAAGTATAAGATTTTTTGGCTTGTACATTTTGAAGCAGAATGTAATAATATGAGATAATGTAAATCTGGGGTGGGGGGAGGGGTCAACTTGTTAAACTGACCAGCCTGACGACATACTCTGTAATCCAATTTACTACATACAAGCACCTTACAAATGAATCAAATTACTTTTGACAGAACTGAATAGCATTATAGCTGCTAATGTACAGATTAACTGTATAGAACACAAAACATAGCAGGGTACAGTACAGTTACATGTTCGGCACAGCATTGTGGGCCAAAGGGCCTGTATTGTGCTGTAGGTTTTCTGTGTTCTGTTTTCTATGCTCTAAACAGGCCATTCAGCCCACAATGCTGTGCTGAAACAGCTAAAAAGCAACTCAAAAACACCCGAACACTAACTCCTCCTACCTACATTATGACCATATTCCTCCATTTTCTTTACATCCACCTGCCTATCTAATCATCTCTTAAAAGCCTCGTATGTATTTGCCTCTATCACCAAACGAAGGCAGTGCATTCCAGACATCCACAACTCACTGAGTAAAGATCTTACTCCTCACATCCCCCTTGATCCTTCCCCCATCTTACCTTCAATGCTTGCACACTGCACATTTAGATGGAGACGTAACATAAAAATTTTTACTCCTCATGTATGTGAAGGATGTAAGAAATAAAGTCAGTTCAATTCAATTGTCCGCTGGTATTAGACGTTTCACTCTGGGAAACAGATGCTCTCTGCCACTCTATTTATGCCTCTCATAATCTGGTCAGATCTCCCCTCAGTTTTTAGCGCTTCAGAGGAAACAACTCAAGTTTATCCAGCCTCTCTTGATAGCACATGCCCTCTAAACTAGGCAGCATTCCGGTAAATCTCTTCTGTACCCTCTTCAAAGGCTCAATATCTTTGCTATAGTGGGGCGACCAAAGTTGTATGCAGTACTCCAGAAGTGGCCGAACTACGGTTTTCTAAAGTTGCAACGTAACCCCCTGACTTTTGAACTCAGTGCCTCGAGCATTCCAAGCATTAACCACCTTATCAACCTGTGTAGCCACTTTCAAGGAGCTATGAACATGGATCCCAAGCTCTCACTGCTCGATAACACTGCTAAGGATCTTACCCTTGGATGTCAATATTGAGTACAAGCTGGTTTAAGATGGCATTATTGAAAGCATGCAATAGCTTACTGTTAGATCAAAGGTAAAGGAATTAGGTTAAAAGCATTACAAATAACACTTTTTTTGGGAAGTAAATTGTGGTGGTCTGCAGACAATGAAGAGGGGAGTGAAGGCAAAGCAAATTTGCGAGATGTACCCTGCCAGTGTGCGGCAAAATCAAAGCACTTGGCGTTAGAGCCATGCTGGCTGGAGTGAACAATTCAAAGAGGAGAACGTGAGATAGAGGAGTCCCAATGCCCGTCCGACTAACTCAGGTGTGAGGATGGATTGCTCTCAGTGCAGAGACAATTTGGAGAGATTGAGAACAGCTTCTTTGGCAGCAAAATCCAGGTCTGAAGTGAATCGCTGGGTGGCATGTTCTAGGCCCGGGTCCTAATGCGAGGTAAATTCCACTCTTTGGACAATTTAAACACTGGCCCAAATAGACTGGAATGGTAGGGGATTGAGAATCAGGCAAGGTTGGATTGCTCTGGGCACCAAGCTGATTTGGACAGGTCAAGAATGGCTGCTTCAGCAGTGAAATCTAGGCCTAGAGTGTCTACGAAATTTGTAGTGCTTTGTCCTGCTAACACAATGAACAGAATAGCAAGGCTTTGGGCCTACTTGGGGGACTTGGATCTAAGGACTCAGTTTGGTGGCTACTGTGGTGGGGGGGGGCATCTGTCGTACAATGCTTTCAGTGTGATTCACCCTTCCTATTCCCGAGTTCTACCCAAATGGACTCAGTGTCTGACCTTGCTGTTATGTCTCCCCTGAGTGCAGCTGTGTGTGTGATATCATCCCTGATTTGTAGCGCAACCCTCCCTCCCCCCCTCCCCATTTACCTCCTCCTTTATCTTTTCTAAGACTTTGAAAACTTGGTATATTAACCATCCATTCCTGCCCCTTTTTCAACCCAGTTTCAGTAATGGCTACAGCACCATAGTTCCATGTACTGACTCATGCTGTAAGTTCATCTCCCTTACCCATAATACTCCTAGCATTAAAATATACACAATTCAACTTACCCGGCTCATCATACCAGTTATTTCAATTTTGCCTTTCAATACTTTCCCTGATATCTACCTTCTGGTCTGATCATTCCCTTCCTGACCTGGGACTCCGGTTTCAACCCCTGGAAAACTAGTTTGAACTCTCCTGAGTAGCATCAGCAAACCTCCCGGCCAGGACACTGGCTCCCCTCTGATTCAGGTGCAATGTCCCTCTTACACAGGTCACCCCTTCCCCAGGAAAGATTCCAATAATCCAAGAACGTGAAACCCTGTCTCCTGCACCATCTCTGCAGCCACTCATTCGTCTGTGCCATCATCCCATTCCTACCTGCTCTAGGCTGTGACACAGGAAGTAATCCAGAGATTTCAACCTTGGAGGTCCTTCTCTTCAGCTTCCTGCCTAACTCTGTATACTCACTGTGTAGGACCTCTTCAATTTTCTGCCTATGTCACTGATGCCAATATGCTGCATGACCTCTGGCTGATCCCCCTCCATCTTGAGGATATCCTGCAGCCGCTCTAATAAATCAAGGACCCTGGCACACGAGGGTAACATGCCATCTTGGTGTCTCTTTTGCAGCCGTAAAATCTCCTTTCTGTCCCCGAACTATTGAGTCCCATATAACCACCACACTGCCTGACTTTATTCTTTCCCACTGAGCCTCAGAACCACCCGTCTCACGGCTGCTGCCCTGATCTGATGGGTCATCCCTCTCAGCAGCATCCAAACAGGATACTTGTTGCTGAGCGGAATGGATGCAAGCAAACCTGCACTGGCTTCTTACTTCCCTCTATACTAAAAAAGAAAAAGGCTCGCCTCTTCTCACTGTGCCTTTGCCTGTTCACATCAAGGCCTGTGTAACACCCTGGGAAAGGTTTCACTGTAAATGTAATGGTTTTTCTGTAGCAGCAGTGTTTGGGTTATGGCTAGAGACAACGGGAGCTTTAGAATAGGTGCCGTCCAATGAAGGGAGTTTTTTTTTCTTGTTGTGTGGCTGAGAACGAGGTGATCTGGGTCTTTTGTTCAACGAGAGATGAAGAGAGAAGATGCCAGAAAGGAGAGGTCGTGGACAGCAGGACAAAGTGGACTTGGAGTGGGCCCGGGAGTCGACGAAGACTGAGGACCAACGGAAGGGAAACCATGAGTTCCAACTTGTGCACATTAGACTGTTTCATTAAAATGGGCCCTTTTCTTTTTGTTTTTCTTTACTAACCCTTTAATCAAATTAAGAATTATAAAGCTAAATCATTTAATCGCAAATGGTATACTATCTGTTATTTTGTGGTACTGATATGTAACAGGGGAACAGATCACACAGCATCCATACAAACAAGAGGTTTCTCACCTTAGATTTCACACGTTTGACAGGACCAGAGACCGTCTTCCCTAGACTAATGCCGCTGGCCGAACCTGAGAGTCACAATTGTGGGGGCTCATCCGGGATTGATTTCGTTGGATGCCGTGTGATTGCCCTGAGCATTGAACCAGTGGGTTGTGTGTATGAAGGAGGGGAAGGAGTGGTCAGATTTGGAATATCTAATTAGTCCTTGTCCTCGTCCCCCAGTGAAGAGTGAGAGTTCTGAGATAGTATCAGTCGTTACCTCTCCGGCACATAAATGGCCCAGTGCACAGGCAGAGGGTCCTAGTTATCAGAGTATTCTCTGGAATAAAGCCCACCCCAAGGGGGAAGAGGAATATGAGACTTGGGCGGAGCAGACCCCTCAGTTGCTAGATGAGTGGCAGTGCTCTGGTGACGTAAAACAACAGTGATTGGTTGAGACTTTGAGGGGGTGGGTGCTGACGATGTGAGAGCCGTGAAGTCCCTTGCCACTGCTACCACTTACACGCAAGCACTGGAAAATGCGTTTGATACGACAGGAAGCCCAAAGGAGCTCATGACGGGGTTTCTGAACATGTGTCAGGAGAAGGGGGAGAAGCTTTCTGCCTACATCTTTTGGCTAGAGAGGCAGTTAAATTGCTTGCGGGACAGAGGGGCCATTCAGGCGGCTGAGATGGATCAGTTAAGAATGGACCAAATAGCAAAGGGCGCCAGTCCCAGGACCTGATTGCTTGGAGTCCCTGGCTGTCTCGTAAGACGTGCCCACCTCCCTCATTTGTTGAGCTGATCAGAGAACTACTGGAGGAGCAGAATGCGTTGGAGGCACGGGAAGGCACTGTCAGTAGGGTACTGTCCTCAGTAGTAACCCCTTTTGTTGAATTGACCACGGTTAGCCCAACCTGTGGAGTGGTGAAGGAGGTCGTGGTAGAGTTGAGAACTGAGATGTCCCAGTTGTTATCAGCAGGTGTAGCCACCCTAGCCCCAACCCCCCCCATTTGATGGAACTGATAGGGAGGTGGTTCCCCTAACAGGACGGACTATGCAGAGGGTTGCTGGTGGCCAGGGTTCCGCGAGAAGGGGAGAGTGGTGAAGAGGGGCACTTCAGGCAGGAATGTGAACGACGGGAAACCCCATGGAGGGTGAACCCCTGTGTACCTAAGCAGAGAGATATGTCGGGAAAATTAGAGGATACCCAATGAGGGAATGGCCTGGTGTCTTGGGGGGGGGGCACATTCCCAGCGATATACCAAGGAACCCTTGAAAACGAAAGGCCCTATTCCTGAAGGCTTAGTGGGACCATGCTCCAGTATATTGCTATGGATAGAGGGTATTTATGCTAAAGCTATACTCAACACCGGGTTGCAGGTCACTTTTCTGTACCGTTCTTTTTATAACCAGTACCTGACACATTTACCATTGACACCACTCAGTGCACTAGAGATCTGGGGTCTGAGTGTGGGTGATTATCCATACGATGGTTATTTGTCAGTGAAGCTGGAGTTTTCAGAGGCTGATGTGGGAGTGGCTGAGGTTCTTGATATATTAGTGCTGGGTGGTCTGGACCCCATTGAGAAGGGCGGTGTTTCAATTCTGGTGGGGAACACTCCTCTTGTGTGGGGGCTCATGGGGGTTTGCAAGGAGAAAGTTGGAGAGAGCTTTCTGAGAACATTGTCTGTTCACCCGGTGTTTTGAGCTGGTTTTGAGAAAATGCATGGCTGAATTGGGCCAGATACCGAGTTTAGACAAGGGACTGTGTGGTTCACCCAGTCAAAGCCAATCATGTTATGGCCTGGGGATGTAGTGAGAGTGACGGGGACCCCAAATTTCCCAGAATGCCTGAGGGTGAAGCCCTCTTAATGGATGCTCTAGAAGACCATGAGGAGGAGTTGGGGTTACCTGCTGGGGTACTGGTGAGGCACAAACTGCAGAAGCCCTTGGTTGTACAGGCAAACAGGATGGCAGTGATTGTCAGGAACACTACGAAGAGGGAGGTCACCTTCAAGTGGGGGATGCATCTGGCGCATCTGGCTGACGGTAATATCTAACATCCTAGTCAGACAAGCCGGGGAGGAACCCTCTGAAAAGGGGGGAAAGTTGACCGCTGAAGTCATTCGATTTGGCAACTCCCCGGTCCCTGCAGTTTGGAAGAGGAGGTTGGTCGAGAAGATATTGAAGCTGGAAGGCGTCTTTTCCACTGACGAGTTTGATGTGGGTTGTTCCAAGAGCACTCATCACATCATCCGGGTGATTGAGGACACCCTGTTTAGAGAGAGATCGCGGCAAATGGTCCCTGCAGAAGTGGAAGACGATTGGCAGCATTTGTGTAAACTGAAGGAAGCTGGGATCATCACTGAGTCCAGAAGCCCCTATGCGTCCCCAGTAGTAGTGGCCGGGAAGATGAATGGGAAGGTACGGATGTGTGTGGACTATAGGACTCTGAACAGGTGTACAGTCCCCGACCAATATACGGTCCCAAAGATCGAAGACACGCTGGCCTGTCTGAGTGGTGCGAGGTGGTTCAGTGTGCTGGACTTGAGGAGTGGATATTACCAGATCCCCATGAGTGAGGCTGACAAAGAAAAGATGGCAGTTACATGTCCACTGCAATTCTCCCAGTTCGAGAGGATGCCCCAGGGCATATCGGGAGCCCCTGCAATCTTCCAGCGGGTCATGGAGAAGACAGTGGGGAATATGGACTTGCCTGAGGTATTGGTGTATCTGGATGACCTCATAGTGTTTGGGTCCACCCTGGAGGAACAGGAAGCGAGGCTACTGAAGGTGCTGTGCCACCTGAAAGCTGAAGGGTTAAAACTTTCCCTGGACAAGTGCCAGTTCTGCAAGATGTCTGTCAGCTATGTTGGGCACATAGTCTCATGGGATGAAGAAGCTACAGATCCGTCTAAGATAGAGGTGACCACATGGCCAAGGCTCCAGACTGTAAGCACTCTGTGCTTGTTCCTTGGGTTCAGTGGTTTATTATTGGAGATTCATGAAGGGCTACACGAAAGTGAGTCACCCTTTAAATCAGCTTCTGTGTGGTTACCCTCCCTTGAGGAAGAAAGGGAGGAGCACAATAGGAGAGGAGGGTAAAGAGTATCTTAGCCCTTTGGAGCCTTTTGGTCCAAGGTGGATGCGAAATCTGAGGAGGCCTTTCAGATGCTGAAGGAGCCTATGCTGGCTTTTGCAGACCCCCGATTGCCGTAAGTACTGCATACAGAGAAGGATTAGGGGGTGTTCTGTATCAGGATCAGGGCACTGGGTTGAGACCTGTTGCGTTTGTCAGGCAGAGTCTGTTGCCCTCTGAGAAAAACTATCCCACGCACAAGTTGGAGTTTCTGGCGTTGAAATAGGCTGTGGTGGATAAATTGAGTGACTACCTCTGTGGTGCCAAGTTTGAGGTGAGGGTGGACAACAATCCCCTAACTTTTATCCTGACCTTGGCGAAATTGGATGCCACAGCGCATCGGTGGTTGGCAGCGTTGTCTGCCTATGATTCCAGCCTGAAGCACTGGCCGGGAATTAGAAACATTGATGTTGATGCTTTGTCCTGACGTGCGCATGAAGCGCTGGATAGGGACGAAAAGTGGGAGAGCGATTCTGCCCCGTGGGTGAAAGCCATGTGCCAGTTCCTCCATCACAGTGAAGGCAGTAGGAAGGCAATGGCAGAATCGAGTGATAAATCAATTGGGAGCTTTTGATGATGCCATTTTACAAGTTTACTGTAACCTGACTGCTCTGAAGACAAACCAGTTACCGGAATTGAGTCGTGGGGAAGTGGCAGCTGCTCATCAGTACCATTTGGTCAGCGGTTGAAAAGGGAGACATGGCCCAAGCGGAGGAGACGAAACACACTGCGGTGCCTCTATTACTGAGAGAGTGGCCCAGATTGGAGTTGAGGAACCAGATTCTATACCCAGTCACGTCATCTCCGAACCGATCTCGGCGTTCCCTGCTGGTTCTGCCTGAGAAGTACGGAGGATTGTGTTGAAGTCACTTCATGGTGATTCTGGACATTCGGGGGTTGAAAAGACCTATGGATTGCTCAGAGATCGGTTTTACTGGCCCTAAATAAAGTCGGAGGTCAAAGAATACTGCAAGTCGTGCATTCAATACATATGGAGGAAGACGCGGCCTACGAGGGCAACTCCCATGTCCCACTTGCAGAGTGCGGGGTCCCTGGACCTGGTGTGTATGGATTACCTGTCAATAGAACCTGATGCCAGTAACATGGCGAATGTCTTAGTCATCACGGACCACTACACCAGATATGCGCAAGCTTTCCCTACCAAGGATCAGAAAGCATCCACGGTGGCCAAAGTGTTCTGGGAGAAGTATTTTGTTTATTATGGCCTCCCAGGTGGATACATAATGATCAGGGACGGAATTTTGAGAGTAGGCTCATCCTTGAGTTACTGAGCATGCTCAGAGTCGAAAAGTCGAGGACTACTCCTTATCACCCGCAAGGTGATCCCCACCCTGATAGGTTTAATCGGACCTTGCTAGACATGCTCAGAACCTTGGAGATCAACAAGAAGAGCAGGTAGAGTCAACATATATTAGGCATCTGGTTCACTGCTAAAACTGCACTTGAAATGAAGCTACTTGATACTCACCATATTACCTGATGTTTGGGCGCAAGGCGAGGTTGCCCATTGACCTTTGTTTTTTTGGACTGACGAAGAAGACCTACCACTGAAGACTTATCTGAATTATGTGTCTGACATGAGAATGGAGCTGAAAAAGGCTTTTGAATCGGTTGAGGTCGCAGCTGTCAAGCAGAATCAAGGAACTAAGAGGAGGTATGATCAAAATGTTAGGTTCTCCCAACTCACGCCGGGAGACCGAGTCCTCGTAACGAATTTGGGGCTATCTGGGAAGCATAATTTGTGGCGACAAGGGGCGTGTGAAGGACCAACAGCAGGTAAGATTAGGTCGGCCCCCACCCCTGAGTGGGTTACTGATTCGGAGAATGAGGGAATGGGGGTGTGGTATATGCTGCCTTTTGCCAACTCCCCACTGATTGAGGAAGAAATTCCCAACCCTTCTCACTCTGTCAGGTGAAATCAGGGTGGGGCTATCTGTGGAGAGCCTGGGTTTCAGTGGGACCCTGCAAGGGATGAAGTGGGGCTCAGCCAAGGGACAGAGGAATCCAAGTGGCAGGAGGGCACAAGCAATAGGCCGGGGGAGGCCTCGCCAAGTAGACCAGAAGTATCCCCAGTAGTGTCAGAGCATTAAGAAGAACATGGAGGGTACGGAAGCCTCAAAGAATCAGGAAACTACCAGATAAGCTGGCCTATGTAGCACCGGGGGAACAGAATGTGGCCCCTAACACTTTGGGGAGCTACGTCACTGCCTTTTACACCTGGGTCGGACTTTGTGCTTTGCAGGAAAGGTTGGCAAATTATCTCAATGTCATGAAGACGTGACTAAATTTGGTGGTGGGGGGGAGAGTGTAACACCCTGGGAAAGGTTTCACTGCTAATGTAATGGTTTCTTGTAGCAGCAGTGTTTGGGTTATGACTAGAGATAACAGGGTCTTTGGAATGTGCACCGTCCAGTGAAGGGGGTGTTTTTTCTTGTTTTGTGTGCCTGAGAACGAGGTGATCTGGGTCTTTTGTTCGGCGAGAGATGAAGAGAGAAGACGCCAGAAAGGAGAGGCCGTTGACAGTAGGATGGAATGGATGTGCAGTGGGGCCAGGAGTCGACGAAGCCCGGGGAAAATTGATGGAGGGCCAACGAGAAGAAAACCGTGAGCTCCAACCAGTGCACATTAGACTATTTGATTAAAATGGGCCCTTTTCTTTTTGTTTCTCTTTACTAACCCTTTAGTCAAATTAAGAATTATAAAGCTAAGTCATTTAATTGCAAATGGTGTACTGTCTGTTATGTCGTGGTACTGATTTGTAACAGGGGAACTGATCACATTGCATCCACACAAACAAGCAGGTTTGCACCTGAGATTTCACACGTTTGGTGGGGCCAGGGACTGTCTTCCCTAGACTAATGCCACCGGCCAAATCTGGGGGTTACACCTGTTAAGCCAATGTCAAGGTCTTCACAGTCTGTCACTGCACACTCAAACAATGGCCACTCTGCCTGAGCTACCATCCTTTTATTTGCTGTTCTCTTCTGGTGTAAGCCAGATTGCTTCTCTATTGCTAGTTTTCACATTGTAAATCTCAAGGCTACCTAGTCACATTATCAGATTTTCAACAATAGCATGCAGATTAGTTCTCTTTTTGAAACTGCAGCTAGACTCTTCATCTTTTTCTCTTCTTTGTCCATTTATTTTTGTCGGCCCATCATGCTCCTACTTTGTTGCAATTTCTGCAAGTTTCTGGAGCCCCTGCCACAACGGTTACACAATTTGTTTGACCACGGAGGTTTCTGTTTAGATGCTGCAATTTTGTTCATGTTTACTTTCATTCCTGACTGCAACCCAGTTGTGTCTCTGGCTGCTGTTTCTATTGACACAGTGATTTCAGCTGCTCTTTTAAATGTGAGTTGTGCATCAGTTAGAAGCTGTTTTTGAATGTTTTCTTGTAAGATTCCAAAAAGTATATGATCTCTCATCACTTAAGCCCATCTTTGAATGAACAATGCTTGGACAATTTTTTTAAATTCACTCATGTATGCTGAAATAGTCTCCCCTTCCTTTTGATTCTGTTTATGAAACCTAAAGTAGGGGAAGGAGACATTTGAGTTTAAAAAAAGGTAGAAAACAGACTAAATTAACAAACAGCAAGTATGGCCACGAGTTCATAAACATTGAGCACAATATGATAATAATAATAAATAAAAGCAGAAATAGCTGTCTACATTGGGAAGATAGATGTGTTTAATTGCACAATAGATAACTGGATGATGTATCGCTGTACAAAGTTAAGAGAAATTCAAAGAAGCCTCTAGCCAAGTTTACAAGTACTTTATCACAAGATGAAGCAGTTGAGGCTCCAGTCTTAAAAATAACAAGCTTGCAGCATCTAGATAAAGAGAACTGAACTTGCCTTGTCATTAAATTGTAAACGATGTACAATTCTTGAGTAAGCCTCAGGCACAGTGATAGTATTTCTTTCTGTGTGTTGAAAGCTTGAGTTAGTGACCGACCTCAGATTGCTCCTGTAAGCAGAGAACAACTCTGAATAATGAGTAGATATGCACTGTCAGGCACACCTGCCTACTTCCTTTTGTCTCTTTGCAAAGGGTCACTGGGGCTCTTTACTATTATCCAGCAGAATGACCCCAAAGATCAAGAGAAATTACATAGAATATTCACAAGTCTGTGGCTTGTGTCGAAGGTTTGGTGTGAAGTCAGTCATGGGGAGAAAAAGATACCAGCTTCACATTAATTTCTCCAAAGAGGTGGATAGATCCAATCATCTGGTCCTGTGTAATGAAATAAAATACTGCAGAAACTGAAAATCAGAAATGAAAATCAGAAAATTCTGAAAATATTCAGCAGATCAGCAACATCAAAGACCTTTCACCAGAACATCTTATCTCTCATACAGTATATTGTTTTTTTTACACGGAGTGAAAGTTGGCAATACACTCTGAAATGTTTCAGTTAGATTAGTTCAAAGGATTTGGGGGTCGGGGAACATATTCAAAGCTGTTTCTCTTTATCTCCATTCCCTTTCTGCATTCTGCATACTCTTAGGTTCTAGTAAAGAGCTCCCATGGCCCTTCACAAAGTGGCAAAAAATGCACTCAACCCAGTGCTTGTGATACCCCTGAGTACTAATTATATGAAGGCTGAGTTTGCACACCAAAAATAGCATGCTTTAAAAGTGATAAAGTTTCCAAAATGGTTAAAAGGGGTTAGCTAACAAATTGCATTTCTACAATTTTTTGGTTCAATAATCAATTTTTATCTTTTTGCTTCCATATTTCATGGTGTATTATTCTTTCAGAATGAAAGCAGGTTGAGTTTGACACACAGTTCATTTTCTATTTTTTGCTTCCCTATGGTTTAAGTGCAAGCATGCTATAAATGGGCAAGATGGCCAGAAAATCTAGTTTACCCATGACTGGCAATGTTTTTTTCTTTGACTGTTTTTGAAACTGTTATAATCAATATCCATACCATTGATATTATGCATCCTGTGTGTGACCAATATCATCATACCTTATTAAAAACTCTTTTGAGGTGAAGTGATTGAAAACTGTTGTTTTTTTCATACTTGATGTCACTGAACATGGAAATTTCTGATAAATATTCATACTTGTCTGACAACCATTCAATAAAAGCTCAATGATTGAATACTTTGGGCATCTAAAAGTTTGCCAGTCAAAGAGCTTTAAGGACATAATGCTATAGGAATAAACATAATACTTTATTAGATAGCATAGGAATTCATAGACTTCTCTTCCCCATTATTTAGACTGAAGTAAGCAGAAGACAATTGAAATCTGTGTAGTTGCAAATGAGACTAATCCCACCATCACAGAACATGGTCTTCAACCAATTTGATCCACTCCATCTAAAGTCAAGCAACAATTCACTGATTATAGGAAAGATCATGGAGCTAGATGATATCCTACTGTTGTGTTGAAGTAATAGCCATGCCTCCCACCAAGAAATTCTAGTACAACTACAATGCCATTCAAGCATACTATTGCCTAAAAATGTCATCTTCAGAAAAGCAAGGCAAAGCCAATCTGTCCAAGTAAGAATTGAAAGGTAAAATAAAAATAGAAATGTAGGATTTCTGCCAAAAAGTGCCCCATTGGTTTAATTTGACTCATCATCAAAAGCATCATTGACTGCACTGGTAAATGACAATTACTCAGCCTGCTAATCCTCAGTTTGGGATCCTTCAGGATCGCATGGCACCACAACACGTTACAGATGAACTGAACTCCAAAGATGATGGACCGCCCTTGCTATCAAGGCAACCATTCATCTAGTGTACTGTCAGGAACCCTGGTAAAACTGAATTCCCATTTCCTCACAACATAGAAGGAAGTTATTCAGCCACTGTATTGATGTTAGCTTTTACAGTTCTGCTGTCAATTTCATTCCCCCACTTATTTCCCTGTAACCTATTCTCTTTCACATGGTCCTTAGCTCCCCTTTATTTCTCCTATTAACATCTACACTGGAGATAATTTCACAGTAACTAATTAACCAGTCAACCAGGAAGTATTTCGAATATGGGACAAAACTCGGGCATCTGAGAGAAACCCACATGGTCACAGGGAGAACATGCAAATTCCAAGGTGATGATTTGCCCAATAGGTACCACCAGAAATGGGAAAAGAACCTGAAACATTATTTGCTGCATCATGGTACTGCTCTTGTCATGAGTCCTGCCATAGACTGTTGGGCCTCTAGATGTCTCAAGCACAAATATTTACTAATTCTTGTTCTAACTACAGTCACTAAGCCCTTGTGATTTCTGTTTAACCTTGTCAAGTTAGTTCTGACTGGCATGGGTTTTCCGCATTGTGTGATTATTTAAAACGGATTCACGATCAGTGCTCAGCACGGGGTCCTTGTGTGTGCTTTGCGAATGATTCATGTCACGGTGTCGCTTAGTCAAACAATGGAAGTTCATTTGGAGTTCTGATGAATAAACTCTTGTTTCTGTATCAGTATGGGAGTTGGTCATTCCTTTGCACCTGGGTTCAGTCGTTGCCAGCGCTCACCATGACAGGTCTCTTTGGCAACTGTGGGGAATATGCTCTTCTTTTTGGAGTTATATATTGCACAAAGGAAAGTTGTAGAGGTTGTTGAAGGCCAACCATCCCAATGACTGGACATCCTTCCAGGAAGCTCCTCAGGCTGTCATAGTGGACAAAAGAGGAGAATTTTACTATCAAATCCATATAGCCTATCTCTCGGATATTAAGAGAGGATGTGACCTCTTACAGCAAAACTGGGTAATAACGAGGCATGGAATAATAAATGACCACACAGGAACTGAGCAACCCTAAGTGGAGAGTCAAACCGTCATCTTGTAATTCAGGAGCATTACCCTCATCAAGTCATCCACTCCAACAACCTTAAGGTCACTATTGATCATAGAGTTAAATGAATCTCCCACATAAATGCTGTGGCTACAAGTGTAGGCTAGACTTTGGGTGCTCTGCAATGTGATGAGGCAATCAGAACTGTGATGAAATAATGTTGGCTTACTTGCTAAGGCTCACCAAAGCTTCATCAACAGTAAGTTTAAAATTAACAAGCCCTGCCACCTAAAAGATCAAGGCAAAAGAACTCCACCACCTGTATTGTCCGACCTCAATATTACTTAATCAATATCTTGGAACTTCATAAGTAGTTTATCTTTGGAAGTTCTTTTACTAGGAAAACTGCAGTTGTTCAAGAAAGTGGCTCACCAACACCTTCTCTAGGACAATTAGGGATGGGCTTTGAATGTTGTTATTCAACAATGCCTACATGCATGGATTAATAGATGAACAAATAAAAACCAATGGCCTATGGTTTTAAAGGAGCTTTAGCAAACATTTTCTATAAGGAAATTTTTGGCTTTTAAAAAGACCAGTAAATGAATGCTGTTGGGAAAGAGTTTAGAAAATTCCTACCTACTGCCAATCTTTGATTAGGGTCCTTTATTGAAAAAAGATATGAACATTTCCATTTAAGTGCAAGAAAAACTTACTCCCACATTCACAGCTGAGGTGTGCACAACACACAAATAGTACCCACAGATCTATTAATCAATCCCTGTCTTTATAGAAACATAGAAAACCTACAGCACAACACAGACCCTTCGGCCCTCAAAGTTGTGCCAAACATGTCCCTACCTTAGAAATTTCTAGGCTTACCCATAGCCCTCTATTTTTCTAAGCTCCATGTACCTATCCAAAAGTCTTTTAAAAGACCCTATCATGTCCACCTCCACCACCGTTGCCAGCAGCCCATTCCACGCTCTCACCACCCTCTGCTTAAAAAAATTACCCCTGACATCTCCTCTGTACCTACTCCCCAGCACCTTAAACCTGTGTCCTCTTGTGGCAACCATTTCAGCTCTGGGAAAAAGCCTCTGACTATCCACACTGTCAATGCCTCTCATCATCTTATACACCTCTATCAGGTCACCTCTCATACTCCGTCGCTCCAAGGAGAAAAGACCGAGTTCACTCAACCAGTTTTCATAAGGCATGCTCCCCAATCCAGGCAATATCCTTGTAAATCTCCTCTGCACCCTTTCTACGGCTTCCACATCCTTTCAGTAGTGAGGTGACCAGAACTGATCACAGTATTCCAAGTGAGTTCTGACCAGGGTCCGATATATCTGCAACATTACCGCTAGGCTCCTAAATTCAATTCCACGATTGAAGGCCAATATACCATACACCTTCTTAACCACAGAGTCAACCTGCGCAGCAGCTTTGAGTGTCCCATGAACTTGGACCCCAAGATCCCTCTGATCCTCCACATTGCCAAAAGTCTTACCATTAATACTATATTCTGCCATCATATCTGACCTACCAAAATGAATCACTTCACACTTACCTAGGTTGAACTCCATCTGCCACTTCTCAGCCCAGTTTTGCATCCTATCAATGTCCTGCTGTAACCTCTGACAGCCCTCCACACTATCCAAAACACCCCCAACCTTTGTGTCATCAGCAAATTTACTAACCCATCCCTCCACTTCTTCATCCAGGTCATTTATAAAAATCACAAAGAGTAAGAGTCCCAGAACAGATCCCTGAGGCACACCTCCATGCAGAATATGACCCTTCTACAACCACTCTTTGGCCTTCTGTGGTCAAGCCAGTTCTGGATCCACCAAGCATTGTCCCCTTGGATCCCATGCCTCCTTACTTTCTCAATAAGCCTTGCATGGGGTACCTTATCAAATGCCTTGCTGAAATCCATATACACTACATCTACTGCTCTTCCTTCATCAATATGTTTAGTCACATCCTCAAAATGGTCCGCACAGGACTTCTATCTTTCTCTCTACTCCATTGGTATTCTTCTTCATCAAGCTTTCTGTGAAATGCACCAATGCACCATGCATTAGCTGCGATTTCCATGTTGCTGTTATGCTGTGTAACTTCAAAACATTAAATTAATTCAAAGACGACATGGGAGTCCAAAATGTGCGTGCAACTTTGAGTTTACTTTAAGCGAGGCCAGTACGTATCATAGAACCTGTAATGAATTATTTAAAGGAACATGAATGCTTAATCAAACAATATATATACAAGATTACTCAAATATTATTGAAATATTAAATTCACAATAATTTCCACCACATTGCTTATAAAACATTTACTCCATTTTATTGATCATCTCTTATATTTATGGCAGTCTGCCTCCCACTAACCCAAAAGTGAAAACCGTTCGACATATAGCCTGTCAAATTTCATAATTTTATCAAAGTTTTATCCAAATCTGCAGTTCCAATGGAAAGTATTGTCTTCCCTGAAAGTTACATTCTCTCAATTATTTTAACATCTGTGAGTTGTGTCTTTGGGCTCTTTGGTGCGGCAGATTAGTAATAAGGCAAATGACAGAAATAGAGCTTTTTTATTGAAGGTAGTCAGCTCCCAACCAGCATTTGTGGTTGGATGGTGTCACATAGTGCACTCAGTTTCTAAGGGTGAAAATCAACCTTCATATATATAATCATTTCTGCAGTTTTGCCATCATTTTAATATCCATTTTTGAAGACAGAGAAACAGAAATGCAAATATGGTAACAGAGTCTGAACAGATTTAAGATTATTTCCTTTTGTTTCTAATTTATTCTTTTTGAAATATACCCCAGTATTTTCTTTCCACTGGGTGTTAGAAGCTGCCAGATATTACATCATGCAGAGCAGTGAAGGTTGAAAATGAAATTTGTGGTATGACTTTAGATTATCTACATGCGACTATTTTACATAAAGAATTTAAAATTCAAAGCAGTGTTACTTGGAAAACATAATGCTTTAAAATGTGAGTACTTTGCATTCAAACCTTTTTCATTGAACTTACAAGCACACACATTCTATAAACAGGGCAGTGGAACTTTGTATCTGCTCTGTCACTTAATAAAACCATGATTGATCTGACTGTGGCCTCAACTCCATATTGCTGCCTACTTCCAGAAACTATCAACCCCTTGTTTCTAGGTACAGACAGTCCTGGGTAACAAACAGTATCTATTTTTTACAGATGTCCGTAAGTTGCTTTTTTCATAAATTGGAAAATATACAATAATCAGTCAATATGGTAAACATATGTCTGCATTATTGTAACACATGGCATCAAAGATATATGATACATTAGAAATTATAACTCATAGAAGTGGGGAGAAAGAGGTAAATTAGTTCTTCCATTTGTGGGAACAAACAATGCATATATGTTGGACTTCTGAATATTATGAGTGTTTGCTTGTTACGTTGGGTATCCATAAGTCAGGCAGTCATAAACTGGAGATATCCTGTACCTCTGTCTTCAGATTTCTCAAGATTTACAGATATCCAAGAAAAAGAAGCCTCAGCTTTGTCACAAATGGGAAACCTGTTAATTTTAAATAGTGACTCCTACTTTTTGTTTCTTCAACAAGAGGAAACATCTTATCCACATCCACTGTGTTAAGACTGCTCAGAATTATATGTTTCAATCAGGCTACCTCTCACATACCTAAACTACAGAGAATACAAGTTAAGCCTGTCCAACCTTTCATCATAATACCTGCCCGCCCTGGTTTTAGTTTAGGACACCTTTGAACTTTTTCCACTATGAACATAAAAGATCAATGGAAGGACAAGTAATTATATCTGTGTAGTGTAAATTGATTTTTTGCTTAGCATAGTTCACATATAGCCATCATATTTTTTTCTGAATTGGGGTTTTGAATGCTTTGTGAATCAACGTAGTTCTGAAAGGAGATATGTTCACTTGCTCTGTCAAAGGAATGAAACTGATATGACCATAGAAGTCACATTTACTCTGCTAAGACTATCCCTCCTCCAGTCAATTTTTACCTTATATGGCTGACAATAAAGTATTTGATTTCTGCAATTTATTGATGCTGCATACCAACAGTCAGGCCCAAAAATAACGACTGTGGATTAACTGAAATCTACTCATGGAAATTATGTGCAGTTAGGGATGGTATCATCCTTTGTATAGATTCAGATTCATTTATTTATCACATGTACTGTACATTGAAACAAAGTGAAATGCATTGTTTGTGTTAACAACAAGCACACCCACAGATGTATTGGAGGCAGCCTGCAATTATGACCATATACTCTGGCATCAACATAGCATGTTCACAATGTTCTACAGAACAAGACAAGCTGCACCAACAATAACAGCAACAACAGCAAAATTCTTCCCCTTCCTTCCCACCCTCCTACTTACAGACTCAGACAGGCCTCCAACCCAAGTACAGGCCTCCTCTGGGCCTTCAGTTCTTGGTGCCTGAAATCTCAGACTCGCAGACTTCAACTTCAAACTTCATCTTAGGATGCTGATCAAAGGTTTGAACTTTAGGCCTTGCCTTCCAGACTCCCACAATCCTCTGATCCCTGTGACTCAGGCCCTCATGACTCTGTAGGACCCTGTGACACCTTCAGGACTCTACTTTTGATATATGACCTTCATTCCTCGACCTTCAGACCAAGTTTCTGTCTGTTGTCTCTGCTGTATGTGAAAAACCCTAAGCTTCTCATTCCATGTCACTGTTTCTAAGAAATTTGGAGGAGATCTTGGCTAATAATTTTCGCTCAACCTGATAAAAAGATTTTCTGGTCACCATTACATTGCAGTGAAGCTTTGTTGTGCA
This sequence comes from Mobula birostris, assembly GCF_030028105.1. Classification (NCBI taxonomy): domain Eukaryota; kingdom Metazoa; phylum Chordata; class Chondrichthyes; order Myliobatiformes; family Myliobatidae; genus Mobula; species Mobula birostris. The sequence continues at coordinate 159,635,704 of NC_092375.1, forward strand.
CTGAGTGACCTCTGCTTTCTTTATTGACAGCGATCAGCAATTACTTTGAAGATTAGATTTTTGTCTGCTACATGCCAGGTATTAACTGTCGTAACTGTCATAGCCACTAGGAGGGGGAATTCTAGGAAAAGCGAGGGAAATATGAGGGTGGTCACATGGTGAAATGGAAAATCTGCTCCACTGCTTCCCCTTCATCAGAAATTGCCGATTGCACTTTTATTTGAAGTGGACTTGATGAGATGAGGTAGCTGCGGGGAAAAGTGATGGCTCGTGCAGTGAAGCACAAAGCTACATTGATCAGAATATTTTGTTGAGAGCTGAGTAATGCTCTGCCTTATATAATCACCAGAAATGGTCAATTGGAGAAATGGTATGAAATGAACCTCAGCTGGAGTCTGGTATTGGATTTCTGATTGTTTACCTAATTTGAATTTGATGGACTTGATACCCCTTCAATTCATCTTCTTCGGTACTGAATGGCAATCTGATCAATATGCAAATAGGTGCTGTGAGCTGCTGTGACCACAAGGCTGATCAGATTTGGAACAAGAATAAGGAGAGCGCAGCTTATGTGGAGGTCCGTTTTGTTGTAACTAGGAGTCACATCAGGAAATATAGCAAGATATTTCAGTATTTGTTCAAGTTCTCTTCAGTACATTGTGTTGATTCCTGCAAGTAGATCTGGAAAAGAGGACAAGGGATGACAATGTATCATCTGGACTCTTGCGGCTGATTTTGGATTGATTATGTGGTAGGCAAAGTTCTGGGTTGAGGGCCATCTTTGCTCATTTTTATTACAGGTGATGCCCCTTCCTTCTGTGCTGTGCTGGTTGATGAGGCTGAGGTTATTCAGCAGGATGCCCTTCCTTGGAGTCTTCGTCGTTAGCCCGCCCGCCCCCACCACCTTCTCTTGCAGAACTTGCAGGCCTTCAGTGTTCTGCTTTTCTTGTTCTTCCTCCTCTAGCACCTATAAAGTGGTGTATAATGTATAATGCACAATGAAGAACTCAACGCTCCTGGTTGATTATATACTACAGGGTGTACTTGGATGAATCTATGCATTCAGATCTCCCTTTCAAGAGGGTCCTTTTTTTCTATAACATCCTGGTGCCCGCATGGCTTTTATTGTTGTAGAGATCTGCTGTCACAATGCGGGTGCTGGGAACAGACCCAAATGCAAGACACTGACACTGAAGTACAAGGAACAGGACTTGACTAGAGTAGGGACGTGACAGGATACAGGCAAGGAGCAGGGACAAGAACGCAGACTTGGGCTAGGGGAAGCAGGACCAGGACTAGAAACAATGGACTAGGAGACAAGACTTCGACTCCGAGCCCGAGACTGGACAAGGACCCAGAACCTGGGTCCTGCCTTGGGCTTGGACCCTGGAACCAGGCAAGGACATGACATGGCTTCAGGACAGGATGTGGCTGGGGACTAGAGGCCGGCTGGGGTCTTGGGTCTGGAGCTTGGAGCTTGGAGCTTGGCTGCGGGATCTTTAAGGCTTGGGTTCGGAGCTTGGAGCTTGGCTGCGGGATCTTCGAGGCTTGGTCTCTGGAGGTATTTATGAGTCTGCCTAAACTAGAATCATGTGGCTCAATTACCATGCTCAGTAGAAATGGAGTAAACAGGAAAACCTGGAACAAGGGTCCATGGACCGGACCGTGAACCGGAGTGCAGACTTCACGAACCAGACCATGACATCTGCAGCTTTTATTTGGCTGGAGAAATGCACTGTGAGTTTCTCTTTGAACAGTGAGGAGTCCAGGGAGTTTTATCCCCAGTATCTATTCCTCTGGACAATACTGGTCACCAGAAAAGTCTGACAGTTCACTCTCTTTAAGGATGAAGGAATCGTCGAAGCTGCCAAGGAATTTGGCATTGACTATGAGGAAAATCTTTTGGAGACTTGTGATCTTGTGAACCTTGAGAAAGCGAAAATCCTTCCTGTTGGTGGAAAGACGGGAGTACTAATGGGCGTTCGGTGTCTGCTGTCATGAGAATACAGTAATATGAGCAAATCACAGTGTCTGAGATGCCACCTGTTGTAACCGAATGAGATGAAATTATTCCTTCAAAAATACAATTGCTGACTTACCTCCCTGATGCCTCAGTACATTGGGAAACAGCCAGATCTTCAGTGGCTACATGGAAGGATCATTTTGTGATGATGTTGACCGTAATGAATTGAATTGAATTGAATTGACGTTATTACTTATATCCTTCAACTACATGAGGAGTAAAAATCTTTGCGTTACGTCTCTGTTCAAATGTGCAATGTGCAATTGGAGTAATTTTAATGAATATTATGTACAACGGGACAGTCAATATAACAAAGAAATACAGTAGCATTAGCATGAATTAATCAGTCTGATGGCCTGTTGGAAGAAGCTGTCCCGGAGCCTGTTGGTCCTGGCTTTTATGCTGTGGTGTCGTTTCCCGGATGGAAGCAGCTGGAACAGATTGTGGCTGTGGTGACTCTGGTCCTCAATGATTCTTTGAGCCCTTTTTACACACCTGTCTTTGCAAATGTCCTGAATAGTGGGAAGTTCACATCTACAGATGCACTGGGCAGTCCGCACCACTCTCTGCAAAGTCCTGCAATTGAGGAAAGTACAGTTCCCATACCAGGCACAGATGCAGTCAGTCAGGTTATTCTCAATCATACCCCTTTAGAAAGTTCTTAGAATTTGGGGGGGTGTACCAAACTTCTTCAACTGTCTGAGGTGAAAGAGGCGCTGTTGTGCCTTTTTCGCCACACAGCCGGTATGTACAGACCACGTGAGATCTTCGGTGACATTTATGCCAAGGAACTTAAAGCTGTTCACCCTCTCAACCCCAGATCCATTGATGTCTATAGAAGTTAGCCTGCCTCCATTCCTCCTGTAGTTCACAACCAGCTCCTTTGTTTTTGCGATGTTGAGGGAGAGGTTGTTTTCTTGACACCACTGTGTCAGGGTGATGATTTCTTCTCTGTAGGCTGCCTCATTATTATTTGAGATTAGACCAATCAGTGTCGTGTCATCAGCAAATTTAATTAGCAGATTCGAGCTGTGGGTGGCAACACAGTCATGAGTATACAGAGAGTAAAGGAGGGGGCTTAGTACACAGCCCTGAGGGGCACCTGTGTTGACAATCAGAGGGGAAAAGGGGCAGAGGTGAGGGATCCCTCTCTTACCATGTGCCGGCGATCTGACAGGAAGTCCAGATCCAGCTGCACAAGGCAGAGTGAAGGCCGAGGTCTCTGAGCTTCTTGTCGAGCCTGGAGAGAATTATGGTGTTGAATGCTGAACTGTAGTCCAAGAACAGCATTCTCACATAAACATCCCTCTTCTCCAGATGTGTAGAACTGTGGCTATTGTGTTGCCTGTCGATCTGTTGTGCTGGTAGGCGAATTGTAGGGGGTCCAGTGCTCAGACACGAAAGTGTGACTAAAAGCCTTGCTGAAGAGCATCACATCTCATTGTTGGCAGTTTTGGAAAATGAGAGCTGGAAAACACTAACAACAGGAATTCTGCAGATGCTGGAAATTCAAGCAACACACATAAAAGTGTCCTGACGAAGGGTCTCGGCCTGAAACGTCGACTGCAGCTCTTCCTAGAGATGCTGCCTGGCCTGCTGCATTCACCAGCAACTTTTATGTGTGTTGCTGGAAAACACTGTTTATCAGAGAGGATGTTGTCTATCTGTAGACTCTGTGGGGGTAGGTTCTACAGAGATGCAGTTTGCTGTCCTGGGATCCTCACCCTATCACAGAGACACGTCCAGTGATAGATTGCTGCTCACGATTTAATCTTTGTGTATTCACAGCTGATAACTGCAGTCAATGTCAGTTGTGGCACACTCTGGTGGCATTGGAAAGTGTTTGAGCAAGCTATAGTAAAACTATGAGTGCCCAGAATTATATACAGAGTTAAAAGATTAAAACTTAACTGACTTATTGGCAGTTTGACAAGTCATGCTGTGGGAATAATGTATGAACGAAGGAGTGTTTGTTGCATGTGAAAGCTGCTCTGTGTACCCTTATCAGAGTATGTATGTGATAATGAATGTTTAACAGCAGGACTCGGGCTCACTTGATTTGCAGATTTTCCCAAGCTCTGTGAGTGGGTCTCTGTAGTTTAACTGAGTGATGCAAGCTTGCTTATAAACATTATGTACTTTTAAGTAAACTGTGTTTGACAACTTTGATGTGTGTTGCTTGAATTTCCAGCATCTGCAGAATTCCTGTCGTTTGTGTTTGACAATTAATCCCTGGGTCTGAAACTAAAGTCCTCTGGTAGAGAGGCAGATTGACACAGTCAGATAAGTCAGTGTCAGTTAAATTATGAACAAAGTTTGTGGCGGAACTGTGAATATTCAACAAAGGAAGGAGTTTGCACACTCTTGTTCCAATTTGTGGTAGTCATGGTGGAAGTGAACGTCATGCACATTGATGACACAGGGACATTGAGTGACCAAAAAATTTATTCAGAATGAAACCTATACGAGCACCAGAATGTGACCAGAATGATTTGACATTTTCACCACGGGCAGGATATTAATTGGAAATAATTGCTGTGGTCAGGGTCTATCCAAACCAGAAATCCTGCATCACTAGTTCCGTGTGAGCAGCACTTACCGTGCAGCGCAGAGCTTACGTTGCCGGTGACCAACAAGAACTCAAGAAATGCAGCTACGATCCGCGCAAAGTCATCAAGACAGTGAAACAACAAGACAGGACAAGATTCAGACACAACTTTTCACCAACAGCACACACAGCTTATGGTAAGGTCTGCCACCATCGCAGACTTCAAAGCGAAACACAGTGGAGTTTCCTACATTGCTGCCTCTCTCCCAGATGAGCTAAATCTTTTTAATGCTCCAATACTGAGCCCTGGAGGAGACTGCTGAAGAGACCTACAGCTTGGTCATCTCTGAGGCTGAAGTATGCAGGTGTTTCCAATGGGTGGACAGTCGCAATGCTGCAAGACCGGACAGCATCCCAGGGCGAGTACTAATGATGTGCGTAGCACAACTGGCAGGTGTGTTTACGGACATTTTTAATCTCTCCCTCTCCCAGTGTAGAGTGCCCTCTTGCTTCAAAACATCCACTATTGTTCTTGCACCTAAAAGACATGTCTGAATGACTGGCGTCCTGTCGCACTCACCTCAATAATAAGCAAATACTTTGAGATACTGGTCAAGGACCACATCTGCAGCATGCTACCACCCACACTGGAACACCTATAATTTGCCTACCAACACAACTGATCAACAGACGATGCAATAGCCACTGCTCTACATATCATCTTTACACATCTGGAGAAGAAGGATGCTTAAGTGAGAATACTGTTCTTGGACTACAGTTCAGCATTTAACACCATAAATCCCTCCAGGCTTGACAAGATGCTCAGGGAGCTCGGCCTTCACCCTGCTGTGTGCAGCTGGCTCCTGGACTTTCTGTTAGATCACTGGCAGGTCTTAAGAGTAGGTTCCCTCACCTCTGCCCCTCTGACCCTCAATACAGGTGCCCCTCAGGGTGTGTCCTAAGCCTCCTCCTTTACTTTCTGTACACCCACGACTGTGTTGCTACCCACAGCTTCAATTTGCTAATTAAATTTGCTGACAACACTACACTGATTGGCCGAATCTCAAATAATAATGAGGCAGCCTACAGAGAAGACGTTATGACCTTGATACAGTGGTGTCAAGAAAACTCAATGTTGCGAAAACAAAGGAGCTGGTTGTGGACTACAGGAGGAATGGAGACAGGCTAACCCCTATTGACATCAATGGATCTGGGGTTGAGAGGGTGAATAGCTTTAAATTCCTTGGCATAAACGATACCGAGGACCTCACGTAGCCTGTACATACTGGCACTGTGGTGAAAAAGGCACCTCTTTTACCTCAGACAGTTCAAGAAGTTTGGTATGAGCCCCCAAATCCTAAGAACTTTCTATCTACAAGGGCACAATTGAGAGCATCCGTCCATCAATCACAGGGCCCTGCAGAGAGTGGTGTGGACAGCCCAGCGCATCTGTAGATGTGAACTTCCCACTATTCAGAACTTTTACAAAGACAGGTGTGTAAAAAATGCTGGAAGGATCATTGGGGTCATGAGTCACCCCAAACACAAAATGTCCCAGCTGCTACCATCTGGGAAACGGTACCGCAGCATAAAAGCCAGGACCAACAGGCTCTGGGACAGCTTCTTCCACCAGGCCATCAGACTGATTAATTCACACTGACACAATTGTATTTCTATGATATATTGACTGTTCTGTTGTACATAATATTTATTATAAATTACTATAAATTACACTTTGCACATTTAGACAGAGAGGTAATGTAAAGATTTTTACTCATGTATATGATGGATGTAAGTAATAAAGTCAATTCAATTCAATTGTGCTAAAATTTGCAATAATGGTTCATATATGTGTAACACTCCGTAAGGTTTCACTGCTAATGTAATGGCTTCTTTGTAATGTTCCCTGCTGAGGTAATGGTTTCTCTGTAGCAGCAATATTTGGGTTACGGCTGGAGATAACGGGATAGATGTTAACCAATAAGAGTTTGTTGCTGTGTCTTGTGAGTCTGGAAGGATGTTTTTTTTTCATGGTCTTTTGTCGAGGAGAGATGAAGAGGGAGGACGTGTGTGGAGAGAGCTGGTAGACCACCAGATGGAGTGGACCAGGATCTGAGGGTCCAAAGGTTGGCGATGTTCAGAGGAGACCGATGGTGGTAGAATGACTACTGAGTGAGCTCCAACGTAACTTTGACTTGACTTTGGGCCCTTTTTTTTGTTTATTTCCATTACTAACACTATATTCAGATTAAGATTCATAAAGTTCTATCATTTAATTGCATATGGTGTACGGTCTGTTATTTTACATTGTGGGTTTGTAACTGGGGGTACATTACACAGCATCCACACAAATGTGATTACCCAGTTTGGCGGGGCCGAAGGCTGATTCCCCTAGATGAACGCGAGTTGGGCGAGCCTGAGGGTTACATATGCAATATGCATAACTAAAATATTGTAAATAATTTACATATTGCTCTGAAGTGAAGCAGAGAGTTATCCCCTAAGTACAGGCCAATATCTCTCGACTGACTTTTTAGAAAAACAAATTATTTGGTCTTGAAAACACTGGTGTTGGTAGATTGTTGCTGTTTATTAACTGGTTGCTTTGTTTCTAACATCCCAAATACTCTTTGGAAACTTTTCTTTCAGTGTAAAAGTGATCTGTTTTTTTGAAAGGCACATAAAAGTTCTTGGAGAAACCCAAAGATACTCTGCAAATAAAATATGTCTGAGCAACACTTTAGAACAGAGTTAGTATATCATTGCTTTGGATCAACTTTCAGGTGAACTGCGATTTTAGTGAGCATATAATTAGAATACATGAAGTAAAGTCATGTTTCTCATGTGCTTCTAGATTTTGTCCATATCTTTATTAACAACCCTTCTTTGTGTTGAAGCACACTCCCTGTGATGTGCCTAACTGCAAGAGATGATTAGTGGAGTTATCCTGTACATTGAAACATTGTATTTGTCATTTTAACTTTAATCTTTTGTTTCTTAACACTTTTTTTGTTCAGAAACAGGTCTTTTGTTTGAGCGTCTGGTTGAATCCAGGAACCCCATATTACAAACTATTTTTCAGAATGTTACTGTTTAATAGTTTGGTTTAATGTTGTTTCTGATGGAAGCATTTGAAAGCTGGAGCTTAGCCTCCCTTGCTATTTTTAGTTCCACAACATACCTTGATTGTTTGTTTAAGTTTAACTTGATGCTGTTTTATCCTTTTCCTACTTGCTGAATTTATGCTGCAGTTATTTGCTCCTTTTGTACCTGAAGGATGGAATGTAATTATAGTATGGCTAAAAAATAGTCCCAATAAATATATTAAATCTAGAATTTGATTTTAAAAAATCCACACAGAAGATGTGGATGGCACTGTCAAGGCTACCATTTCCTGGTGACTCCTAAACTGCCCTTGAGAAGGCAATGGAGGGCAGCCTTCTTGCACTGCTGCAGTTTGTGGTAAATATAATGTATACCCCTAATACTGCCAGGTAGGGAGTTTGAAGATATTGGATTAACAATATTCCAAGTTGGAAAGTGTGAGATTTGAAGGAAAAGTTAAAATGCACATGCAAATAGCTTATGCGTCTCGATTAAGTACAGAAGTCTTAGACTTAGATGTTAGAAATAATTGTAATTACCAGTCCTGGTCTTACTTCAGCCAGTTTCAAAGTTCAAGGTTCAAAGTCCAAAGTAAATTTATTATCAGTGCATATAGTTTACCGTATGCTATCCAGAGTTTCATTTTCTTGCAGACATTTATAGGAAATAAAGAAATTCAATAGAATTTACAAAAAAAACATGAACAGACTAAGACTTGCCAACAACCAATATGCAAAAGAAGACAAACTGAGCAAATGAAAATATAGAACTGAGAACATGAGTTGTAAAGACTCATTGAAAGTGAGTCTGTAGGTCATAGAATCAGTTCAGAGTAGTGGTGATTGAAGCTAGTCACTGCAGTTACAGAAAAACTGAATTATTGGCATTAATTCCAATAGATATAAACACCTATGTCAGGACACTGTCCATTGACTATAGCTCAGCATTTAACACCATCATTCTCACAATCCTGATTGATAAATTACAGAACCTGGGCCTTTGTACCTCCCTCTGCAATTAGATCCTTGACTTCCTAACTGCAAGACCACAATCTGTGTGGATTGGTGATAATATCTCCTCCTCACTGATGATCAATACTGGTGAACCTCAGGCGTGTGTGCTTAACCCACTGCTCTTCTCTTTCTATACCCATGTCTGTGAGGCTGGGCATACCTCAAATACCATCTATAAATTTGCTGATGATACAACCATTGTTGGTAGAATCTCAGATGGATACGAAAAGGTGTAGAGGAGCGAGATGTACCAACTAGTGGAGTGGTGTTGCAGCAACAACCCTGCACTCAGTGTTAGTAAGGCGAAAGAACTGATTGTGGACTTAAGGAGGGGTAAGACAAAGGAACACATACCAATCGTCATAGGGGGATCAGAAGTGGAGAGAGTGAGCAGTTTCAAATTCCTGGATATCAAGATCTCTGCGGACCTCACTTGGTCCCAACATATCAATGCAGCTATAAAGAAGGCAAGATAGTGACTACACTTCATTAAGAGTTTGAAGAGAACTGGTACATCAACAAAAACACTCAAAAATTTCTATAGATGTACTGTGGAGAGCATTGTGACAGGCTACATCACTGTCTAATATGGGGGGGGGGGGATCCGAAAGAAACTGCAGAGGGTTGTAAATTTAGTCGGCTCCATCTTGGGTATTAGCCTACGAAGTATCCAGGACATCTTCAAGGAGTTCTATCTCAGAAAGGCAGCGCCATTATTAGGGATCCCCGGCACCCAGGGCATGCCCTTTTCTCACTGTTACCATCAGGAAGGAGGTACAGAAGCCTGAAGGCACACACTCAGCGATTCAGGAACAGCTTCTTCCCCTCTGCCATTCGATTCCTAAATGGACATTGAACCTGTGAACACTACCTCACTTTTTTAATAAATATGATATTTCTGTTTTTGCATAATTTTTAATCTATTCAATATACAAATACTGTAATTGATTGATTGATTGATTTTTTTCTTCTATATTATGTAGTTGAACTGTTGCTGCTAAGTTAACAAATTTCATGACACGTGCCTGTGATAATAAACCTGATTCTGATTCAGATTCTCTAAGATTTTTAAATGTCTAAACGGAGGGGGGCTTTCCATTGGCCAGAGTCGACAATGGATGCTGTGTCATAGCTGTGTCTATGTAGTCAATAAACAGCCAGTACACAAGACAGGGCAGTACGATATGGAGAACAAGCTGTTGCCCATGCAGCAGGCTCCCCGTCTCTGTGTAGCTGATGAATCCAAAGAAACGACAGGGACCAATACAGTTTGGCACCAGCAACATCGCAGGAGTTGCCAGTCAGAGTTGAACTCAACATAGGGCTGTCTTAGGAACTCCAGCTCCAGACTTCTCCTCAGGGTTTACTCCCGAAGCCTTTCCCGTAAGTTGGAATAGCCGCAAAGCAGCAGAGGTTTGAGATCAGAGTTTTCTTTCTCCTAGATGAACTGACGAGCCCCATCTGCCCAGAGTGACTGGTTTTAAGGTGCCAGTTGTTATATTTTGTAACTCCAAACATAAATAAAAACTAATTGAAAGGAAAACAAAGGAGCTGGGAATGTGAGTCTAACTCGGTTTTTACTTTAAATGAGGCATACATTTATGACGTGGCACCCAATGATGTATGCCATGCATGTACTTTTAAATATAACCCATGATGAATGATATAAAATTACAAGAATGCTTAATCAAACACTATATTTACAGTATTACTCAAATATTACTGAAATACTAAAAACACAACACCAGTAACCTGTCTTTTCCCTTCTCCTGTCAATAAAAATGAATCCACCAGGCTTAGTAGCTAAGCCACATGCGCAGACAAGGAGCTGGGCCTGGTTCTCTGAAGCTATTTGAGACGCACTCCATTGGGAGCATTTAACAGGTAGTGTGAGCTCATCCCCTCTATCTCCTGTCCCCCCAGCTATGATAACCTTAAGGAAACTAAATGTCAGAGATATTAAGAATATTAAAAATACCTCATAGCTTTTACAGCAGGCAAATTTGAGATAAGGGCTTTGCTGGTGTCAAAGGCTGTCTGGGGTGCTTTGGGAGAAACCTTCCCATTCCGGTGCTGGTATCTGGGACACTTTGAGCCAGAAGGTGGTCCTCGACACGTGAGTGTGGGGAGATCAAAGGCAGTTTCATGAGAAGCTAATCAGCAGTATCTGGCCCTCTGCATCATCATGCAGAATATCTTTAATACAATTATGATTTAATTTCTAAACACGTGAAAGAGAGATTTGTTTTCAAATAAAGTTCTTTATTGTTGCTCTTTTGTTTTACCAGTTGCTGCTTCAAAGTACGTTAAGACAGGAACATTTTAAAAAATTTAAAATACATCCCCCCATGGCCTGAGAGGGATGGTTTAATATTTACCATATTACCAGAGGGATGGTTTAATATTTACCATATTACCACAGCGAGTGTTTGGAGCAAACTATTTATTGGTATTGGTATTGGTTTATTATGGTCACATGTAGGAAGATGGATTGAAAAACAGAAAATGCTGTTCACACAGATCAAAATCATTATAAAGTGCATTGAGGCAGACCAGGGTAAAACAGTAATAATGCAGAGTAAGACAAGAAGTACAGAGGAAGTACAGAAGTGGAATGCAAATAAATACTGAAGAGAACTGATAACATGGTAGATAGTGAGGCCAAAAATCCATCTTATTGTACAAAAGGTCTGTTTAAGAGTTTGATGACTTTTCTTAGCCTGGTGGTAAGTGCTTTCATGCTTTCGTATCTCCTGCCCGATGGAGGAGGGGTGAAGAGAGCATGCCTGGGACGTGGGGGTCTTTGATTATGCTGGCTGCTTTACTGAGGCAGTGAGATGTACAGAAAGAGTCCATAGAGGGGAGGCCATTTTTTGTGATGTGCTGAGCTGTGTGTACATAACTCTCTACATTTTCTTGTTATCATGCATACTGTAGTTTCCAGATAGAATGCATCAATGAAGATTTGTAAGTGTTGAAAGAGAAATGACAAATTTCTTTAGCCTCCTGTAGAAGTAGAGGCATTGGTGAACTTTCTTGGCCATGATATCAATGTAGTTGCATCAGGATAGGTTGCTGGTGATGTCCTACAGTCCTAGGAACCCTCTCAACCCTCTCAACCTCAACACACTAGATGTAAACAGCAACATATGCACTGACCCTTTTCCAAAGTAAATGATCAGCTTTTTCGTTTTGTTGATATTGAGGGAAAGGTTGTTCTCGTCATTATCTATCTTTTATTTTTGTAATCTACAATAATTTGTCCATGCACTGCCCTGCTGCCAGTAAACAACACATTTCACGATGTATGTCAGCGACAATAAACGTGATTCTGATTCTGACGTCATCAAGTTTTCAACCTCCTCCCTATATTCCATCTCATCTGTATTTCAGATACGGCTCACTATGATGGTATCAGCTTCCAACTTGCAGATGGAGTTAGAGCAGGATCTGGACGTACAGTCACGAGGATACACTCTCTGTCAGTTTCAAAGCTGAAGACATGCTGATCGATTACAACGTAGAAACAGGTAGATGGGGATTTGAAAGGCCAATATCATTTTCTCTCCTGTGCACATTTTCTTGGGACTTCAAGTGGGTGGCCTGCATTGTCTATGCTTGAATTCATGGGATCAATAATGTATCTATCGATCATAGAACCCAAGGAAATTACAGAGTTACAATAGCATTACAAGTGCACAGATTATACAAATATTAGCAGAGAAGTAGAAAGAGTAAAAAATAAGTTACCTCAAACAGTCTAACAGGAAGGTGTCATCACTTCCCTGGCTGCAGGTTGACTCATTATAGAGCCTAATGGCCGAGGGTAAGAATGATCTCATATAGCGCTCTTTGGAGCAGTGCAGTTGACTTAGTCCATTATAACCTGTTGTAGAACCATGACTAAGTTTTATATGCTTACTGGATGAAACATGCAGCTGTAAAAGCAGACAGCACCTTGATCTGATTCTGCTGGTGAACTAGCCAGTGTTTCTGCTGCTCCTTGCAACTTAGTATGGTGAACAGACCTCTTCTGGGAACCTAGCTCCCACTGCATTGGTGTTGTCCAGCCCAGTGCAGTGCAGTGCATGGTCTCTCCCAGTGCAAACAGCCAGCTGCATAGACAAAACAGCTTTGATAGTTAGTGAAGCCTTGGCCCCAGGTTCACCACACATCCAAGCTGTCTCTATTCCTGATAGTTTCAAAATCACTTGGGACCTAATTAGGAACTTTTATTTAAAGACAAAATAAATAAAAGAGGTCTGTATTTACACATATAGCTGAACACACTTAACTGACTTATTCTGGAGCAAATGAAGATCTTTATTTACTGTTCTTCTGCTTATTTCTCCCAATAAGGAGAACCATCACTGCATGGTGTAATACGACAATCCCTATGGTTCAGGACTGTTTTGAACTAACTGGAAGATGTTTAAGGAGGTCACCACACATGGGGAAGACACAGACCTCGAGGAATATACCTCACCTGTCACTGGCTATGTCAATGAAGTGTGTAAACAATGTTGGTGGCTCAAGAACAGTCATTTAAAGGCCCGTACAGAAGCCCTGGTTGAATGCAGAGGTGAACTCCCTCCTGAAAGCTGGGGATGCTGCCTTCAATTCCAATGACAGAACAGCTCTCAGAGCAACAAGGAGAAACCTCACCTTCGGCATCAAGATGGCAAAGACCACTTATGCACAAAAGATTCAAGCACACCTGTCCAATAATGATCCTTAGCATACCGTATGCCACAGTGCAAGAAAAAGTAGTGTTGACTAGACCAGTGACATGCCTCTCCCTGACGCTCTAAACAACTTTTATGTATGCTTTGAGACAAGCAACACAACACTGGCCATGAAAGCTGCTCCCTTCCCAGGTTTGCAGCCACTGTCTGTGACAGCAGCAAACATGAGAAGGACTCTGCAGAGAGTCACCCTCTGTAAGGAGGCCAGGACTGGTCAGGCTGAGTACTCAGGGGGTGTGCACACCAGCTCACAGACCTCTTCAAATCAGGTTGCTGAATGAACTTCACTGATCCAGGCTGCTGTCCCCATGTGCTTCAAATCAGCCACTATCACCCCATAGCAAAGAACTCTACACCCGCAGCACTAAATGAGTAACACTTGGTGTCACTAACGTCAATTATCATGAAGTGCTTTGAACGGCTGATGATGGCACACACTGTATCAACAACTCCATTTCTGCCACTCTGAACACTCACCAGTATGCTTACTGACAAAACTTCCCTGTGACAGATGCAGCTGGCCCTGACACACCTAGTAAACAAGGTCAGAATGTTGTTTCTGGATGTTGTTTCAGTATTCAACACTTGTCCCACAGACCTTGGTGAACAAGTTCCTACCAAATACACCACTGTGCAATTAGGTGTTTGACTTCCTAACGAACGGACTTCAGATAGTCAGCATGCACGACTGCTCCCTCCCCATCATCCCCAACACAGGTAAACCCCAGGGCTGTGTGCTGAGCCTATTGCTTTCACTCTGTTCACACAGAGTTGCACGGCCAACCACCCAAGTAATCACATTGTCAAGTTCGCCAATGACACGGCAGTGGTGGGGCTGATCACCAACAACGACGAGATGGCCTGCAGAGAGGAGGTGGAAGAGCTCGAGACCTGGTTCCAGGCAAATAACCTCTTCCTCAATGTCAACAAGACAAAGCAGATGGTTATTGACTTCAAGAGAACTCACACCACTGAAACCCCTCTTTCCATTGATGACACAGTGGTGGAAACTGCAAGCAGTTTCACATTTCTGGAAGTACACATCACAGACAACCTCTCCTGGTCCGAGAATACATCTTACACAGTCAGGAAAATTCACCCATACCTTTACTTTCTGAGGAGGCTGAAAAGAAGTGGACTGTGCACATCCATACTCACGTCATTCCACAGATGCGCAGTAGAGAGCATTCTGACAAGTTGCATCACTGCAGGGTACGGAAAATGCACTGAGGTGGGCAGCAAGGCTTAAGAACAGGTATTCAAAACTGGCCAGTGAAACGCTTGAGACAGGCTACAGGGATTGTAACATCATAAAAGATCCCACCCACCCTGCTCATGGACTGTTTGTCCCTCTCCCATCAGGGAGGAGAATATGTAGCATCCAAGCCAGACCCAGAAACAGTTATTTTCTCCAAGCAGGAAGACTGATCAACGCTCCCAGCCACAAACCCAACCCTCCATGACCCCCAACTAGTTTATCATTTCCTGTCAGTTACCTTTTCTGCAGACTCTCCTGAGCTTAGCATCACTTTATGGAAACACAATCAATCTACGCATATAAGCTATTTTATGTATTTATGTTTATTGTGTTCTTTATATTTTGTGATTTGTTGTGCCACATCAGATCCAAAGTATCAATTATTTTGTTTTCCTATTCAATTGTGTACAGAAAATGACATTAAACAATCCTGAATACTTTCAGTGAGCTTCCTGTGGGTCTCAGGTTAAACTTGGAACAGTCTCTGCAGACAGAATTTGCTGCTTGAGAGCTGGGAAACCTTTGGACATTTGAATTCCATGTTTTACCGGTGCAACATAAGTACTTTTTGAGCTCTGCTTGGTAATAGCCCTGTTAAAGGCTCACAAATCTAGACAGATCTCAGTGGAAGATCTGCCCCATGAATTTCAGACCAGGGTTAGAATTAGCTGGGATCCACAAGAATAATGGGAGGAATTGCATCCTGGGCCTCCCCACCCAAACCCCCACTTCTCCAATCCCCTGCAATCTCATTGATGTTCACCCACAGCATGCTGTTCTTTCGTTCAACAAAAATCTTTACTCCATCTGATTTGTCTATCCAAATGGAATTAGGACAGATTTTCCTTGTAAGATCTAAGTCAGTCAAAGACTGCTAGAAATTCCACACAAAAAAAATCAAATGCTATTAGGATTAAATTTTCTGCTCTGAATTTATCTGGATAATTATTCATATTGCTTTGGATAATTGTTCACACGTCAGTGACACTCACACCTGTCTCCACCTGGAATATGAATTTTCTGATAGGGCTAGGGAGGATATTATTAGTGGGAGGGAAAAATTGCGTTCATATCAAATTTAAAGAGAAACAACGGAGTGAAACTGCTTTGTGTCAGCAGTGCAGGATTTGCCAGGTCTCCTGCTGCTGCTACTCAGAGCAGGATGCAAAGATGTCTGGAAGGGAATGCTGCCACTTGGTGCATTCCAGGCTTATGGAGTTTGTGTTAAAAGATGCACTGAATATCAGTGCAGCAAATGCAAAGGTGCTCGCTGTAAGGGAGAAATGCAGTCTAAGGTCCTATTGCCATTAGATACTGAGGGTTTTGGTCCTGTGGGAAAACCTCTCAAACACTTGAAATCTGTATCATCCAAAGAGGCCACATGAGTGGTGAGCTAACTGTAATGGAGTGCTAACTTGGTTTGTTACTGTCTCATGTAACGAAGTACAGTGAAAAGCAACACACACAAAAAGCTGGAGGAACTCAGCAGGCCAAGCAGCGTCTACGGAAAAGAGTAAACTGTTGACGTTTCAGGCCGAGACCCTTCATCAGGACAGTGAAAGACATTGCTTTACATGCCATCCATACAGATTATTTTATCATATCAACGTATTGAGGTAGTACAAGGGAGAAACAATAACAGAATGCAATATATGGTGTTACAACAGTTCCAGAGAATTCTACAAATCTGTAGACCTGATTATATCATGAATGTATAGATTGGACACTATTATGAATGTAAAGAAAGGCAGGCACTGATTTTTGTATATGTCGGAGTCAGATCCGTACTGTGAAATTTGTTTTTTTGTGGCAGCTGTACAGTGCACTCTTATGGCAACAACTCAATGCATAAAAATGTGCAGAAATGGTCAAGAAGTTCAGTTGTTGTTGAGACCAAACATTAATCAGAATGGAAAAGAATTGCGATCTAAGTGACTTTGATCGTGGAATAATTGTTGGTGCCAGACGGGGGAGATTGAGTATCTCTGAAGTTGCCGATCTCCTGGGATTTTCACACACAACAGACTCTAGAGTTTACAGAGAATGGTGTGAAAAACAAAAGCCACCCAGTGAGCAGCAGTTCTGTAGGTAAAAACACCTTGTTAATGAGCGAGATCGGAAAAGTACAGCCAGCATGGTTCAAGCTGATAGGAAGGCGACAGTAACTCAAATAACCACGCATTACAACAGTGGTGTTCAGAAGAGCAGCTCTGAATGCACAATACATTGAACCATGAAATGGATAGGCTACAGCAGCGAAAGACCACGGATGTACTCTCAGTGGCATCTTTATTTAGTATAGCAAGTATCTAATAAAGTGCCACTGAATCAGAATCAGGTTTAATATCAGTGGCATATGTTGTGAAATTTGTGTTCATAGGTTCATTGTCTATTTGGAAATCTGATGGTGGAGGAGAAGAAGCTGTTCCTGAAACGCTGAGTGTGTGTCATCAGGCTCCTGTACCTCCTCCCTGATGGTAGCAGTGAGATGAAGGCATGTCCTGGGTTGAGAGCCACCCAGGACATTGATTATTTAAGAATGATGTTTACTTTAAGCGGAGAAATGTTCTTATCACTTTAATATCTGGCATGACCTTTATGTGGGGACTATATACTAAATTGATTTTTAGAGCAGGGAGGTGAAATAGGGACTTAGCATTCACTCAGTGCAGAAACTCAGCACTGCAGTGCCTCTGGGAACGTTGTACCTTCCTTTTGGTAGAATTTCAAAGTTGAACAAAATGACTAAGCTCTGGTGTACCAGTTGTGTAGTGGTGCAATGTGCAGGCCGGTAGTTTTCACAGTAGCTGCAGGTTCTCAGGCTGCTTTGCTCACTGGCTGTTAACTCCACTGTCATTTCAAAGGCATGGTGGAAATGAATTGCAGTCCAAGGCTTGGATGCCGCTTGACACTGAGGCGCACCAGCCCCTCGAACGGGTACATGAGCCGCATTGGTGCTTTGTGGACAGTTTGTTCTGAATTGCAGGACTTGACACTTTGAATCTAAAGAAAACCGTTTGGATTGTTTCTCCTTTACAGATCTTCAGGAATAAATGGTATTTTTGGATTAAAATACAAAGAAAGACTGGCAGTGGATGAAACAATCCTTGTCGAGGTTTGGTCTGTGCAACTGCGTAACAGAATCCTATACTTGATGTTGTATTCTGCCTTCGTGCCACACTCTGTTATTCTTGAAGGTTAGTGTCATACAGGAAAGGGTGCATTTATTCTTGGCTTCAAGCGATTCTTATTGACTTGGTCACGTCGGAGTAGAGGAGCTGATGTGAGGTTATGTTCCAGGATGGGTTTGCGGGTTGAAGGATATATCCTTTATCTGAGGCTGGAGGAGAGGATATGAAGATACTGGTGCCCAAGTTCAATATGTTAGAGGAAAGTAATATGCCTTTGTGACCTGCTGCGCTCTGATTCCCCTTGCAGTGGTCATGATGTAGGAGAATTCTGTTGACAAAGATGCACATGAATGAAGTGTGACAATATATCCTACCAGTTCATGGTTATATTTTCAGGCAGAAGTGTTTCTCCAATGCAAAATATATGTAATAAATCTAAGACAGATTGGTCACATTACAAAACAATCACCAAACACCTGATACTTAAACAAGCACATAATAGACATCTTGCTGCGTATTTATTGATCCTGCTTGCAATAAGTTTCTGATTAAGGCTTGGTTATTCTCACGAGGCAAGAACGGCCAAAAGCACAATTGCCCTGTGGTCTCGCACACTGTTACAGAGCTGACGCAGGTTGCAACAGAAATGCAAACTACTGCATCTATCATTTATGGAGGTGAGAGAAAACAGATGGTTTGGTTGTAGACTTTGTCTAAGCTACTCGGTAAATCACCAGCTCCCTGAGCAAGAGCATTTTATAGCTCCGTCCTTAATGAAAATCCTGTCCTCCACTAAATTGTGCAAAGCTGGGATTTATTTTGTGTTGAGTTTATTGCAAGGGTATGATGAGGAATTTTTGCAAGAAAAAGTGAATTAAAGATAAATTATACACAATCTTTACAAGAAAGAATACAATTAGAACAAAAGAGCAGTCCATTTTAGTACAAAGTGACCCATTTGATTACAATGTTGCTAAACTCTAGTGTTTAGCATTAGAACATAGAACAAAGAACATAGAAATCTACAGCACATTACAGGCCCTTTGGCCCAAAATGTTGTGCTGACCATGTAACCTACTCCAGAAACTGCCTAGAATTTCCCTACTGCATAGCCCTCTATTTTTCTAAGCTCCATGGACATATCTCAGAGTCTCTTAAAACACCCTATTGCATCCACCTCTACCACCGTTGCTGGCAGTATATTCCCCGTACACCCCACACTCTGTGTGAAAAACTTACCTCTGACATCCCTGTACCTACTTCCATGCACCTTAAAACTATGCCCCCTCGTGTTAGCCATTACAGCCCTGGGAAAAAGCCTCTGACTATCCACACGACCAATGTGTCTCCTTATCTTATACACCCCTATCAGGTCACCACTCAGTCTCCGTTGCTCCAAGGAGAAAAGGCTGAGTTCACTCAACCTATTCTCATAAGGCATTATCCCCAATCCAGGCAACATCCTTGTAAACCTCCTTTCCACTCTCTATAGTATCCATATCCTTCCTGTAGTGAGGTGTCCAGAAGTGAACACAGCACACAGTGGGGTATAACTAAGGTTTTATATAACTGTAACATTACCTATTGGCTCCTGAACTCAGTCCCACGGTTGATGAAGGCCAAAACACCATCATCATCATCATCATCATAAGGTGCCGTTGCCCAGTTTGAGCTCACATACTCCTGTTTCGGGTCAAGTGGACCAATTCATTGGTATTCATTTCCAGTTCTCTTTTCAACACACCATACACCTTTTTAACAACACTGTCGACCTGCACAGCAGCTTTGAGTGTCCTATGGACATGTACCCCAAGATCTCTCTGATCCTTCACACTGCCAAGAGTCTTACCATTTATATTATATTCTGTCTTCAAATTTGACCTACTGAAATGAAGCACTTTACATTTATCTGGGTTGAACACCACCTGCCACTTCTCAGCCCAGTTCTGTATCCTATTGATGTCGCACGGTACCCTCTGACAATCCTCCAGACTATCCACAACACCCCCAACTTTTGTGTCATCAGCAAACTTACTACCCCACCCCTCTACTTCCTCATCCAGGTTATTTATGAAAATCACAAAGTGGAGGGGTCCCAGAACAGATCCTTGCAAAACACCACTGGTCACTAACATCCATGCAGATTACGAACCATCCACAACCACCTTTGCCTTCTGTGGGCAAGCCAATTCTGGATCCACAAAGTACGATCTCCTTGGAACCCATGCCTCCTTACTTTCTGAATGAGCCTCGCATGGGGAACCTTATCCAATGCATTTTGCTGGTTGGCTCAAGAATCAAAATGATTGAAGGGAATTAGGTGCCCTTGAACCTGCTGGTGTGGGACTTCAGGTTTCTGTATCTCCTGTCCATTGGTGCCTGTGAAAAGAAGGCATGACCCAAATGGTGGGGTCTTAATGATGGGTTTTGGCTTTTTGAGACAGTGCCTCCTGTAGATACTTCCAATGGTGCAGAAGAATGTGCCCCTGTTTAATTGGACAGAGTCCAGTACTCCCTACAGATCCAATGTTGTTAGATTGCTGAGATTCAGCACAGATGTGGGTTTATTTATCATCAGTCAGCCTCTATTAACTTCCTCAGAATGACCTGAGTAGCGAGTATTAATATTCATCACAACCCACTGTGGACTTGGATAGGAAATAATCCAATATTGCACACCCATAGAGCTGAAAGGATATTCAAAGGAACATACTGACATCTTTATTCTCCATTTTTCAGAGTTTTGAGAGAATGTGCAATGCCTCCAAGCTCAGTGCAGACTGGAAGATCTGTGTGACTCATCTACATTGTCACTAATGGTGTTTATCTATGAAATTACATTGTTAATCATCTCAATCTGTTGGTATGGTACAATATTACAATTTCGATATAAACACACCCCATCAGTGTGCTTTGCTCTTTCTCTTTAGTTTCAGCCTCCCTATGTTTTGAGACATTTCTATCTCTTGTAGTCTGACTATCTCCATGGCTTGATGGGAGAGGCAGGGTGTGTTTTAACATGGGAAAGGCAAGGATTGGTTTGAGCAAAAACTGACTGAAATTGGAATTGATTTATTATTGTCAAATGCGCCGTGTAAAGCAGGGGTTCCTAATCTTTTTTAATGCCACTGACCCCTACCATTAACCACTGTACTGAAACTAGGAGACACAGCCTCAAGATTCGGGGGAGTCGACTTAGGACAGAGATGAGGAGGAACTGCTTTTCCCAGAGAGTGGTGAATCTGTGGAGCTCTCTACCCAATGAAGCAGTGGATGCCACCTCAGTAAATACGTTTGTATATTTAAGACAAGGTTGGATAGAGTTTTACATAGTAGGGAAATTAAGGGTTATAGGGAATAGGCAGCTGGGTGGAGATGAATCCATGGTCAGATCAGCTATGATCTTATTGAATGGCGGAGCAGGCTTGATGGCCAGATAGCTCACTCCTGCTCCTATTGCTTATGTTCTTATGTTCTAATGAGGGGCCTGTGGAGCCCAAGCTGGGAACCCCTGGGGTAAAGCTTGTCGTGCAGACTGTTCATACAGGTCAGATCATTACACAATGCTTTCATGTAGAATAAGGTAAAACAATAACAATGCAGAATAAAGCGTAATAGACACAGAAAAAGTGGAGTGCAGATAAACAACAAAGTGCAAGATCATAAGGACATATTGTGATGTCAAGAGCAATGTTCCCTCTAATTTGTAATGACCAGTGTGCATAAACATCTAGTGCTGCGCAATTCTTTGCCCAGTGACAGCATGTGTGCACTGAATTTTATATATAGAGGCATTCATTATAACAGCTAGTAAAACACTGTCAATAAGAACTTTGATCTCCTCTGGGTTTGATCATTTTTGCTCTCGTTCATCTGCACTCTCACAAAACATATGTAGCAGGCTTATAGCAGGTAATGAAGAATTTCTCACTGGAGCTTTTGCACATCGTCCATATGTGATTTGCTTGCTAAATGATGCTTTAAAAATTCAAGTTTCCAAATATCACTCCACTTCCCACTTACAAATTCTCAGCAGCTTTTGCATTATGACAATACATGCAGTTAACACCAGATTCTGTTTTGTACATAAATATTTCGCGTAGCTGCATGTTCTTGATCTCATGAGCTTTCAGTGTAGCAGTTGCTACAGTTTCATTAAGCTATTCCGCTTTAAATGAACTAGCAGTTCTTTTGTGCATTCATGCCCTTTGCTTCTTTGGAATTCAACATAGTGAATTAATAATTCCTTCAATAAAAGCGGTATAATTAAGCCAATTCTAAAACATACAGACAGATATCATCACAAACTCTACATTGTCAACACCGTCCGCGTCAGAAACTGGAAAAAGAAATGCGATTGTGTATGATCGTGAAATATACTTAAAATGTCAATGAGGTAGAGGATGATAACCTTTTGAGCGCATTTTAACTTCCTCTGTGTGCTAGTAGCAAAAGATGTGTGTGCGCATACCTTAGAGGGAATATTGGTCAAGAGTTGAAATTATTGTACTAAGGAACTATTTCATAGTCTTATAATGGTGGGGTAGAAGCTGTCCTTGGGCCTGGTGGTACACATTTTCAGGCTGTTGTGTTTTCTGCTCGATGGGAGAGGGGAGAAGAGAGAAGGTCCAAGGTGGGTGGGGTCTTTGATTATGTTGGCTGATTTACAGAGGCAGTGAGAAATCCATGGAGGGGAGGCTTGTTTCCGCGATTCCTGATTCCAAAACTATGGCTACATCAGGATCCCATCCCAATCCTGCTGACCGCAGGGCTTAATGGAGGCTGGTAAAGACTGGAAAACCAGCCTGCTCTCAGAACACAAACTTATTTTTTTAAAAAGGATGCTCATCAGACTGGCCGCCAGTGATTTGCTGTGCAGATTTTGCAGTGGGTGGCTCCCTTTTCCACTCCTCAGGAAACAGTAATGGCAGCAAGGTGTGGATATTTTGGAAAGAGTGTTTGTGGAGCACCTAGAGTGGGTCTGACAGAGCAGCAGGATTTCTCTGCACCGCCTCAACTTACTTTCTGTCAGACTTTTGACACCCTCTATGATGTCCCCTGGGGTGGGTGTATGAGGTGTCTCACCTCCCTTCCTCAGCACCAATGTTAGTCATCGGATATACCTGGCTCTGTGCAGTTCTAGAATCCATCCTGCCTAGTCAGACTTGCCTTCCTGTCAGGGAATCTCTCCAAGTCAATAGGCCTAGTTTGTGAAGCTGAAGTTCCTACTTTATAAAGATAAAGAGCCTCTGCTACCCAACCCCAACCTACCACAACAACAGCCATTTAACTCTCTCCAGTAAAAAAAAGCAGCCCAACATGCGTTCCAGCTAATTCATATTCCCTCATACAAAAGATACTAATACACTTAGATTTTTCAACAGCGTCTACTCTTTCCTAACTGCTAAATGAAGCAGTTGGATGAGCTACCACCTAGTTCATAATTAGAAAATGAACCGACCGTCTTTTGTAACTTGAGAGTTAATAACAAATGGTCAAATGCTTAATATACCACTTTGAAAATATAGATTAGATAAAAATAGCGAATAAGAAAGGAGGACCAGATGGAATAGCAGCCCAGGCACAATAGGCATTCCTGACTTTATTTCAAAATGCTTTTAGGGAAGATACAGTCAAATAATTAAAGATATTTTGCTGTCCTGTCAAACATAAATTTGCAAACTCCATTGTTGGATTAATTTTTTAATGAAAGAATACAATTGAAGTGTGAATAGAACCAGGATTACCATACAGTGCACATTCATGTGTAAAATGAATTTTCTATTTCATTGAAGCAATGCAGTGTAATAAGCTTTTATGTTCTCTCCTGGGAGGGGCTTGGTGATCTCTGACACAACCTGCCTGAATGTGGCACTTTCTAATCTTTATATTTACGCTCACCAATTGAAAAGTCATGTGTCGATATATTTTCTCTCCCAAACTCTGTCTTCCCCCCCTGACCCCACCACCTCCTCATTGAGCTTCAATAAAGGTTACACTTGTCTGTTGATTTATTTTAGGTTTTTCTGTACAACTTCAGAAAGCATAGAAGCAGGGCAGAGAAATACTTTCAGTTTGCTTTATCAGCACAAAACAGTAGAGCTGAAACATTGTCAGGTACGGCTTAGTAATTGTAAGGAACAAAAGGGCTACAGAATTTCTAGAAGGCTTGGAGGGAGTGTTAAAGGAAAGACTATGAATTAATCATAATGACATATGTAAATTAGCTCATTAGACAAGTTGTATTTCCCCTAATGCTTAAACTTTAAGTAAGTTTTGAATTAATGCCAATTATTCCAAGGGGCAAACTATTCTGCAGGTATATCATGGTTTACAATTATGAGCAAGTTAATCACAACAGATGCTTGTTTGGGAAACTGGGCCTTTCCTGTGAGGGATCTCTGACAGAGGGCCTTTAAGTTGGTCGTAGGTTAGTCTCTAGACCACCATTGAAGGTAGGGTCGGGTGAAAAGTAAGTAAGTATGATAACAAGTGAACCCCAGTGTAGTATTTTCTTGTCCTGCAGGGATGATATGAAATGACAATACCTGTTAAAAATGCTTTGCTTTTATTAACAAAACACTGCCATAAATATGCAACACTTCCTTCATTACAGAAACTTCATGAAGTCAGGATATCCCAAAGCACTTCACTGCAAATTAATTTTTTGTGCTCAAGGAGCTGGAATAGGAATAATATAGATTCAGAACCAGAATCAGGTTTAATACCATCGGCATGTGTAGTAAAATTTGTTACCTTTGCAAAAAACTGAATTACCATAAGCTATATAGAAACATAGAAACATAGAAAATAGGTGCAGGAGTAGGCCATTCGGCCCTTTGAGCCTGCACTGCCATTTATTATGATCATGGCTGATCATCCAACTCAGAACACCACCCCAGCCTTCCCTCCATACCCCCTGACCCCCGTAGCCACAAGGGCCATATCTAACTCCCTCTTAAATATAGCCAATGAACTGGCCTCAACTGTTTCCTGTGGCAGAGAATTCCACAGATTCACCACTCTCTGTGTGAAGAAGTTTTTCCTAATCTCGGTCCTAAAAGGCTTCCCCTCTATCCTCAAACTATGACCCCTCGTTCTGGACTTCCCCAACATCGGGAACAATCTATATGCATATTAAATAGTTAATTTAAATAAGTAGCGCAAAACATAAATATTAATGAAGTAGTGAGGTAGTGTTCATGGGTTCAATGTCTATTTAGGAATCGGATGGCAGAGGGGAAGAAGCTGTTCCTGAATTGTTGTGTGTGTGCCTTCACGCTTCTGTACCTCCGTCCTGATGGTAACAATGAGAAGAAGATATAAAGAAATATAAGTTGAGTGTAGCTTGACTGCAGATAACTTCTCATAGTAGCTGATTACTTAATAAATTCTTGGTAAAACTGAGACACTACTTGCACTCTGAAGTCAAGGTAACAGTGTGAAATTAATTCTTTTTTACATTTTCAGCCTTGGTTCATTGGTTCAAGATTAGCAGGGAGGGCCTGAGATGATGTGAAATTCCCTGTGCACTCAGACATTTCAGGCTGAAGGCTGGAAGGAATTTAAGTGCAGTGGATTCCGGTTAATTGGGCCACATTGGGACCAGTGCATTTTGGCCCAATTAACCGGCTGCCCCATTTAGCCAAAGTTTCATAGAAATAGTTAAAAAGGTATAAAAAAGACAAACTGAGTGACAAATTAAGCATTTAAATGAAATACAGAACAAATTAGGACTCTGCAAATAGTACTACAGTACTATAAAGTTGTGTATTCGTCCTAAATAGTTATCGACGCAGGAATTCATCCAGTGTTCTCAATGAACAAAATTAGTGCAGACTCCCAGTGTAGATAATGGACTGGCTTCATACAACGCCTTTGACAAATGATCCTCCATATCCTCATTTTCATTGCAACATTCCAGATGATTGTTGATACCTTCAAAGGATGGCACGGTAGCGTAGTGATTAGCACCACGCTTTAGTATCAGCAACACAGGTTCAATTTCTTTCCGTAAGGAGTTTGTACGTTCTCCCCAAGACTGCATGGGTTTCCTCCAGACGCTCCGGTTTCCTCCCACGTTCCAAAGACCTACTGGTTGGTAGGCTAATTAGTTGTTGGAAATCTTCCCATGATAAGCCTGGGGTTAAATCGGGAGTTGCTAGTTGGTGTAGCTCGAAGGGTCAGAAGGGCCTATTCTGCACTGTACCTCAATAAATAAGTAAATAAATTCTTCATCGTCCTAACTTGTTGACGTATTGAAATTATTTCCTTTTCACTTCCAGACATGTCTGGTTTCTCCAAGCATGAATGCTTGAAACTGCAGTGAGCAAAACAGCTCTGAATGGTCTTACTGCTTACATCTCACCAAAATCACTGTTTTATGAATACAACCCACTAAACTGACGCCATTTAAAAACTGTTCCCGATAAGTACAGTGTATCATCTAATGCAGGGGTCCCCAACTTTTTTTGCACCGTGGTCCGGTTTAATATTGACAATATTCTTGCGGACCGGCCAACCGGGGGGGGGGGGGTTGGGGGAATATAGGTGATAAGTCAACTATAAGTCACTTATAAGTGGCTAATACACTCAATTTCGTTTCTAAAGGGGTTTATCTAATGAATTTAATATTAAACACACAGCTCATATTTTCCTCGCATGAATGTAGTGATAAGTCAATTATAACAGTGGTCCCAAACTTCCGGGCCGTGGGCCGATACATTGCTGCGATGAATGCAGGGCTGCAGGGGTGCATTGGTGGCCGGAATGCACCCAGCACATCTTTAAGAAAAAAGCTGAAATAAAAAAGCTAGTTGATTAGGTGCCGCCTGGCACGTAAATGTCCGCCCAGATCAGAGGCAACGCAATCAGAGGTTGGGGACCACTGAATTGTAAGTCACTTATAAGTCAATAGCATCATAACATTTTAAGTAATGTTTGAATATTAAACACACAGCGCATATTTTCCTTGTATGAACATATAAAATCATTGCAACACACCAATATCGCTGAATCAGTGGGAGCCCTGGGCTTCTTTCCCTGCAATGAGGGGCTTTCGTGGCTATCTCAGGATATTCAGCCTTGACTTTGATCCAGAATGCTGGCAGAGATGCAATGTCAAACATACTTTTCAGCCCGCCGTCATTTGCAAGCTCGAGGAGTTGATCTTTTTCACACGCTGACATGGAAGATTCAACGGAAATATCGACAAATGGGTCACGGACCCATTCCTTTGCATGTCTTGGGTCACTGATGACCTTGCATGCGTTAAAGTTCAACAGTGGGCATGACAGGGAATGAAGAAAGGTGCAGCTGACTCATATTGTTTCATATCGCCAAATCATATCATTTCCTTGTGGTCCGCGGCCCAGTAGCACATACTTTGCGGCCCGGTGGTTGGGGACCACTGATCTAATGGCCACACACTAGTTAGAACCTAGTCAGCAACAGTCTCCTGTCCCAATTAAGCAGTACAGTGTCCCAAATAAATGAAGAGAATCCTGGCTATTTTCTCAATTAGTTTTTCTTCTTTAACAGTTGTCCCAAATACTGTAAGTGACTGCCCTAAATAACTGATGGCCCATTAACCGGAATCCATTACATTTGCATCTGTCCAGTAATGAATTTCATTGGATGATAATAAGTGAACAGGTATCAGAAATTGTTCTCCATCAGTTTGCATTGAATAGCAGTGGTATACTGAGATGAGAATAGAAAACCTTTAAATCCTGAAGCTGAATTATTACAGAGAATGTACTTGTTTAATCCATGCTATATTGAGTTGTTAACGACACATGCCTATTACTCTATTCACTTGATATGTGAAAGTTATTGTCATTATAACAATTTCTTATATATAAGTATATGTGCTCCTTCTCCACTCTGAGTGCTTATGGACATCTGTACATCTCCAAGAGTCAGTGGGGTCCATAGACAATAGACAATATGTGCAGGAGTAGGCCATTTGGCCTTTCGAGCCAGCACTACCATTCACTGTGATCATGGCTGATCATCCACAATCAGTACCCTTTTCCTGCCTTCTCCCCATATCCCTTGACTCCACTATCTTTAAGAGCTCTATCTAACTCTTTCTTGAAAGGATCCAGAGAAGTGGCCTCCACTGCCTTCTGAGGCAGAGCATTCCACAGATCCACAACCCTCTGTGTGAAAAAGTTTTTCCTCAACTCCGTTCTAAATTGTATACCCCTTATTCTTAAACTGTGGCCTCTGGTTCTGGACTCCCCCCAACATCGGGAACATGTTTTCTGCCTCTAGTGTGTCCAATCCCTTAATAATCTTATTTGTTTCAATCAGATCCCCTCTTACCCTTCTAAATTCCAGTGCATACAAGCCCAGTCACTCCAATCTTTCAACATATGACATTCACGCCATCCCTGGAATTAACCCAGTGAACCTACCCTGGGTGAGTGGAAACATGTGCATATTGCTTCCAAGAAAACTTTGAGCAATTCTTTGAATCTTTTTCCTCTGTCCACCTAGAGATCTTTTTCTGTGAAAGGGCTTGGTACAGATCATATGTTTTGAGTGTTTGGTACCAGGCATGTGAATGATGTGGTCTGCTCAGCAAAACAGACTGAGAGCCCTAGTGCTGGGGAATTCGGCCTGGGAGATCATGCTTTGCAGGATTTTGCATAACCAGGGTTGCAGGTTTCTTTGCAGAACATGAAGGAGTAGATGGATCACTGTTGTCTGAAGTCCATGAGACCATAAGACAATTCAGCCCATTGAGTCTGCTCTGCCATTTGATCATGATTGATTTATTATCCATCTCAACCCCATTCTCCTGCTTTCTCTCTGTAAAATTTGACCCCCTTACTAATCAAGAACTTATCAACTTTTTCTTTAAATATACCCAATGACTTGGCCTCCACAGCTGTTGGTGGCAATGAATTCCACATATTCACCACTATTTGCCTAAAGATATTCTTCCTCATTTCTGTTCTAAAGTGGGTTCCTTGTATTCTAGCCTTGGATTCTTCACCTTTGGAAATATCCTCTCCATGTGCACTCCATCTAAGCCTTTCAATATTCAATTGGTTACAATACCATACCTCCTCCTCCCCTGTTATTTTTCTGAACTATAGCACGTGCAGATCAAAACCCACCAAATGCTCCTCATATGTTAACACTTGCTTTGCCAGGATCATTCATGTAAACCTCCTCTAGATCCTCTGCAATTCCAGCACATCCCTTTCTTAGGTACAGGGTGCAAAACTACTTACAATGCTCCAAGTGTGCTCTGACCAATGCCTTATAAAGTCCCAGCATTACATCCTTTCTTTTATATTCTAGTTCATTGAAATGAATGCTAACATTGCATTGCCTTTCTTAAACTGACACAGCCTGCAAGTTGATCTTTAGGTAATCCTGCATGAGAATTCCCAAGTTTCTCTCTACCTCTGATTTCTGAATTGCTCCACTTTCAAAAATAGTCTATGCTTTTATTCCCTTGCATAACCATACACATTCCTACACGGTATTCCATTTGCTATTTCTTTGCCCATTATTCTAATCTGCCCAAGCCCTTCTGCAGACTCCCTACTTCCTCAACACTGCCTGCCCCTCACCTATCTTTATATCATTTGAAAATCTGGCCACAAAACCATCAATTCCTTTATACAGATCATTAACATATAATGTGATAAGTAGTGGACACAATACTGACCTTTGTGGAACACTACTAGCCACCAACAGCCAACCAAAAAAGGCCCCCATTATTCCATAGAACCATAAAAAACTTACAGCACAATACAGGCCCTTCAGCCCACAATGCTGTGCTGAACATGTACTTATGTTAGAAATTACCTAGGGTTACCCATAGCCCTCTATTTTTCTAAGCTCCATGTACCTGTCCAAGAGTCTCTTAAAAGACCCTATTGTATCCGCCTCCACTACCGTCACCGGCAGCCCATTCCATGCACTCACCACTCTCTGCATAAAAAGCTTACCTTTGACATCTCCTCTGTACCTACTTCCAAGCACATTAAAACTGTGCCCTCTCATGTTAGCCATTCCAGCCCTGGGAAAATGCCTCTGACTATCCACACAAACAATGCCTCTCATCATCTTATACACCTCTATCAGGCCACATTATACTCTTTTGTAGCTCTTTTGATTTTATGATGTCTTTGACTTTCTTTGTCATTCATGATTCCCTCATCGTCCATTTAGAATGCTTCTTTCTCTTTGGAATGAACCTAATCTGTGTCTTACCAGTTACTTCAGTAAACTCCAGCCATTGCTGCTCTACCATCAGTCCTCCTCATAGCCCCTTCCAATCTTTGTGCTTTGTGCTAGATTTGGGATCTTGATCTTCAAATACTCTTTTCCCCATTAAACCAAAGACTGTGCTGGCACATTGAAGGAGGTATGCTTGCTTTTGCTAGGAGCTTTCTCCCCTTATCTGAGAAATGGTTCATGTCCACTTGTGAATCCTTATTGTTGGGTGTGTGGCAATGTTGTACATTGGGTGCAGGGATAAAGGTTTTGTGCCTGTTAAGTGATAGTCCCATCCTGTTATATGCTTTAGTTAACAAGTTGGTGATGCCATGGAGCTCAACTTTCAGATATGTGCAGACCCAGAGGTAAACAGTAGCCCCACTACTGAGGCCTATGTAAACTTGATTCTGGAGTGTGTTTCACAATGACATGTAGACCATGAATCTAAGGACCTACACAGAGCTAATCTCATCAAAGACCAGTGGTTACCAAAGCAACGTCACTTTTAGTGGCACTTTGTTCACTCTCCCCTTCATAAAGCTTCACTTTACATATAAAGAGGGCTGCCCAGGGGCTAAAGGAACAAAGCATAACTATGGAATATCTTAGACTCAGGCCTCTGGAATTGCAGTTCAATAATAAGTTTTCTCTTCTCAGCTGGAGAGCAGAATATAAATGATGTAAGTTATTATTATGTTGCTGAAAGTTCCACTTTGAGATATAATTTATTTTTGAGGGACATGATCACCTTGCTGCTGACAAATGGCAGCCTTTGAAATGTGTGACCTTTAGGAGGCTGTTGAGGGACCAAATCCTGAAAATTCATCAGTTCTGTTGAAATAGAAAGTACATATCAGCTTATCAACATGCATTAGGCTATGAAAAATGGGAGAGATGCATCAATACAAGGATGTACTTTACCCTTGATGGACCAGACTGAAAATGTTATACTTGTTTACTATCCTGCCAGTGACTTTTCATTGAAATCCACAGGGTGCAAGCCATTGGGCCGGGGGACTTTTCAGACACAATTAATTTGCTTATGACCAGTTCTTTTGTGACAGTGATGGTATTTAATTCCTTCTTGACATTATTCAGTATCTATGGAAAGTTTATAGTATTTTCTGTTGTAAAACCCAGTGTCTCAAAGTTCAAAGTAACTTTATTATTCAAGTACACACATATATATATACACACACTCCATATACAACTCTGAGATTTGTTTTCTTGCAGGCATACTCAGTAATTCAAAGAACCATAATAGAATCAATGAAAGACCGCACCTAGCAGGCACCAATGTACAAAAGACAACAAACTGTGCAAATACAAGAGAGAGAAAAAAGTAATAAGTATCAAGAACATGAGATGCAGAGTCCACAGCCTGTAGAACATCACTGTGGTTCACCGGTGTCATCTTGATGGAAATGTTTTTGGAGTGTAGCAGTTTGCATCATGTTATTACAGTGCTAGTGACCCGGGTTCATTTCTGCTGCTGTCTGTAAGGAGTTTGTACATTCTTCCTATGACCACATGGGGTTCCTCCGCGTGCTCTGGTTTCCTCCCGCATTCAAAGATGCATGAATTAGTAGATTAATTGATTACATGGATGTAATTGGGCAACGTGAGCTTGTTGGGTTGGAAGGCCTGTTACCATGCTGTATCTCTAAATAAACAGTAGATATGTATTGAACTCCGACAATAAGATTTCTGTTTCAGGGGTCCTTCCAGAGTCTTCTTTTTTTTTAAATCTTCACCCAAATGGATTCAACATATTCTTGGCCTATAAAAAATATCTGCAGATGCTGGAAATACAAAATAAAAGCAGAAAAGGCTGGAACGTTTAACAAGGCAGGTAATAGCCATAGAAAGATAAAGTGTTAACATTTTCGATTAGAGACCATTTGTCAGAACTGGGAAAGAGAAAATATCTTATGCCTGGGAATGATGTAGCCTTCTGGTCTTGGTATTGAGCTCTACAACTCACTTTCTCACATCGGTCATTTCTGCTGTAAATCATCTGTCGGTTCAGTTCCATTTTCTCCACAGGGCCCTCAATGATGTAATGTTTATGCTTGTTTGTCTGTATTCTCAAACTCTAAATGCACTCACTTCATAGCTTTTCTTCATTTTTATTCTGTATCCCCAATGTTAACCCCACTTCAATGTATGCCGATTGTAATTCCTGTCAGAGATATTCCTTTGTTCCATCTTACTGAAATGCTTGGTGTGTTAGTACATAATTAAAATTCTCTTTTTGCCTTATTTTAACTTACTTTCGTATGATGGTTTTTTGCCTCTTGCACTCAATTTCCGTTCTGCTCGTGGATTTTACAGTTACCTCATTTCACTTTTGTCCTTCCTGTCTCTTTAGTCTTCCTGCTGAGATTCTCATTCGAGTTTAAATTTTTTCCACCAGTTCTCTCATACAGTCCTGCTGAGATATTGGTTCTATTCTTGCCTGTGAGTAAACTGTTTCATATATGCAGTTCCTGTACCTCAGGAATTTAATTGCCTCCCTCCTGCATCTTCTCTTTATGCACCAGTGTTTCTCCAGGTTTGACTTCCTCTATTTCTATAGGCCTCTTTGTACTTACAAGATAAAGCTTAAAATGACGTTGGTGGTTGCACTGATAAATGGCAACAAATCAATTTGTTCTAAAATGTAGTTTAAATGTAGTTTAATCTTTGTAACTTTCTAATGGTGCATTTGCTCCAGAAGATCCATGGTGACCTGGTGGTTTGGATTCATAGAGGGTGGCGGTTGAAGTCTGTGACCAGTGGTGTTCTGCAGTGATCAGAGTTGGAACCCTCTGTTGTTTGCGATTTGGTGGTTGTCCGTCGTGTCTGATGATGACAGGAAACCTGTGAGGGAGTTTATAAAGTAGAAAAGCTGTTGCACTGACTAGGTCCACTTTCTTGACCTCAAAGGTCTGGGTCCAGTGGTATGAACAAATGTGACAAACTGGGGTCTTCCTTGGCTGCCGTGGATGACCACGACTTCTTCTGTGCCTTATCATCCCTTCCATGGAGTGTTGCATTACTGTCATCCTGGCCATTGGATCTCACTGAAGATCTCATCTGCTGAAGTTGACTTTGCATGCTGCTTGGACTGGCTATACCAGGGTGAGGGTAGCCAGTGGATGAGATCTACACCACTGAAAACAGACTTCCTGCAGAATACCACACTACCACCCTTCACCCACTACTCTCTGCCTTCTGGATCAAATTTATATATATACACACACACACATAAATGACTTGAATGAAAATGTAAAAGGGTAGGTTATTAAATTTGCAGACAATACAAAGATTGATAGAGGTGTGGATAGTGAAGAAGTCTGTCAAAAGATAGAGCTCTCTGAAAGTAGCCACATAGATGTTAAGGCAGAAATATGGCATTGGTTGAGGCTAAGAGGTAGGAATTTATGCTGCAGAAATATAAAGTATTGGTTGGGCTGCACATGGAGTATTGCGGTGCTATTCTGTTAGCCCCACTACAGGAAGGATATGGAGGTTTTGGAACGCGTACAGAAGAGGTTTACCACAATGGTGCCTGGATTAGAAGGTATGAGCTATAAGGAGATGTTAGACAATCAGCTGTTTTCTCTGGAATCCTCCCTAGAGGCTGAGAGAAGACCTAATAGAAGTTTATAAGATCATAAGAGACTAAGATACAGTAGACAGAATCTTTTTCTCAGGATAAAAGTGTTAAGTACACCTGCATTTTAGGGGAGAGGGGGAAACTTTAAAGGAGAAATGTGCATAAGTGTTTTACATAGAGTGGTGGGTGCCTGGAATGGACCTTTAGGGGATAGAAGCAGATACAATAATGGCATTTAAGAGGCTGTTTGATAGACAATTAAATATGCAGAGAATGGTGGGTTATTTATCAAAGTTCAAAATGAATTTATTATTGAAGTACACATACTGTATGTCACCATATAGAACCCTGAGATTCACTTTCATAGAAACAATAGAAACATAGAAAATAGGTGCAGGAGTAGGCCATTTGGCCCTTTGAGCCTGCACCGCCATTCAGTATGATCATGGCTGATCATCCAACTCAGAACCCTGCACCAGCCTTCCCTCCATATCCCCTGATCCCTTTAGCCACAAGGGCCATATCCAACTCCCTCTTAAATATAGCCAATGAACTGGCCTCAACTGTTTCCTGTGGCAGAGAATTCCACAGATTCACCACTCTCTGTGTGAAGAAGTTCTTCCCAATCTCAGTCCTAAAAGGCTTCCCCTTTATCCTCAAACTGTGACCCCTCGTTCTGGACTTCCCCAACATTGGGAACAATCTTCCTGCATCTAGCCTGTCCAATCCCTTTAGGATTTTATACGTTTCAATCAGATCCCCCCTCAATCTTCTAAATTCCAACGAGTATAAGCCTAGTTCATCCAGTCTTTCATCATATGAAAGTCCTGCCATCCCAGGAATCAATCTGGTAAACCTTCTTTGTACTCCCTCTATGGCAAGGATGTCTTTCCTCAGATTAGGGGACCAAAACTGCACACAATACTCCAGGTGTGGTCTCACCAAGGCCTTGTACAACTGCAGTAGTACCTCTCTGCTCTTGTACTCAAATCCTCTTGCTATGAATGCCAGCATACCATTCGCCTTTTTCACCGCCTGCTGTACCTGCATGCCCACTTTCAATGACTGGTGTATAATGACACCCAGGTCTCGTTGCACCTCCCCTTTTCCTAATTGGCCACCATTCAGATAATAATCTGTTTTCCTGTTTTTGCCACAAAGAAGATAACTTCACATTTATCCACATTAAATTGCATCTGCCATGAATTTGCCCACTCACCTAACCTATCCAAGTCACCCAGCATCCTCTTGCAGGCATATTCATTAAATCCATAATAGAATCAATAAAGTCTGCACCAACTAGGGTGTTCAATCTGTGTGAAAAAGAAAAAATAATAGTAACAAATAAATAAGCAATAAATATTGCTTATCGAGAACAAGAGATGAGGAGTCATTGGAAGTGAGTCCACTGATCGTGAGAACTCTTCAATAATGGGGCAAGAGGTGTTGAGTGAAGTTATCACCTTCAGTTTAAAAGCCTGATGGTTGAGGGGTAGTAACTGTTCCTCAACCTTGTAATGTGAGTCCTGAGGCTCCTGTACCCTTTTCGTGATGGCAGTAGCGAGAAGAGAGCATGTCCTGGGTGGTGGGGTGTCTGCTGATAGAAGCAAACTCCTAGGAAGTAGAGACCCTGCTGTGCTTTCTTCATAATTCTGCTGACATTGAATAAGAGGTTGTCACAATGACACCACTCAGCCACATTTTCAGTCTCCCTCCTACATGCTGATGGATCGCCACCTCTGATTCAGTCAATGAGAGTGGTGTTGTCAGCAAACTTAGATATGGCATTGGAGTTGTCTTAGCCACACAGTCAAATGTGTAAAACGAGTAGAGTAGGGGGCTAAGCACACGGCCTTGAAGTGCACCTGTGCTAATGGAGATTGTGGAGGAGATGTTGTTGCTAATCTGAACTGACTGAGGTCTGCAAGTGAGGACATTGAGAATCCAATTGCACAAGGAGGTGCTGAGGCCAAGGTCTTGAAGCATTGATTAGTTTTAAGGGGATAATGTACTGAATGCTGAGCTGTAATTGATAAAGAGTATCCTGATGTATGCATCTTTGCTATCCAGATGTTCCTGGGTTGAGGAAGAGCCGATGAGATAGCATCTGCTGTGGACCTATTGCTCTGGTAAGCAAATTGGAGAGGATCCAAGTCGCTTCTCAGACACGAATTGATATGCTTCATCACCAGCCTCTCAAAACACTTCATTACTGTGGATGTAATTGATACTGGACCATAGTCATTGAGGCAGATTGCCACATTCTTCTTTGGCACCAGTATAATTGAAGTGTGCTTGAAGCAGGTGGGTACCTCAGACTGTCGAAGTGATTAGTTAAAGATCTCAGTGAACACCTCAGCCGGTTGGTCAGCACAGGTCTTTCATACTTGGCCAGGTACCCCATCCGGGCCGGATGCGTTTCATGGATTCACCCTCCGAAGGCTGCCTGCACATCAACCTCAGAGACTGAAATCACTGGATCATTGGGGCTGCAGAAATTTGTGATAGTTCCTCCATGTTCTGATGGTCAAAGTGAGTGTAGAAGGCATTGTATAGATGGAAGAGAATTAGTTTCTTCCTGCATCATGTTCAGAGCAGGGGTATTCTAGGCCAAAGGATCTGTTTCTAATCTGTACTTATTCTATGCTCTATGTTCTGACAGTTCAGGACATCCATTAACAGTTACCCCCATAACTTTTGAAACTTCTGGTGCAACTGACAACAACCTTAGGATATCTGCATCACTGCAACTGCAGTTGTCATCTGTTCATGCTGCTTTGTTTAATGAAAGCATTTTGCTCCAGATAACCTGCATTTGTACAGCCCTGACAAACAGGAGGGCATAGAGTGGGGAAGGCAGGGGCTGAGATCATCTTACTGAGGTGCTGAAGTAATGGACACCTGCACTGTGTTTGCCTGATAACATCAAAGTTATAAATACTCCACTCTCAAAATGCAATACATCTTAGAAACTGCAGACTCTGCTGCTGGTGCACTTTACCCCAGTGATTTCTGTGTAGGGGAATGGCTACAAGGTAATCCAATAAACATCATTAAATTAGTCTATTTTAAATCCTGTGATTTATATAGAGCCTTTAAACTTTCTTAACAATATTTAAAGTCTCTGAATGCAAGAAACAAGTAAAGGAAAAAGACAATTAAAACTGTAGATACAATTACAAATAAGAGAAAATCTGCAGTATGTGTTGTTAAAACTGTAGATGTAGATGTTGGAATCTGAAATCAAAACAGACAAATTCAGTCAGTCAAGCAACGTCCGTATTAAGAGAAACTAATTATTATTTTAGGTTAGGATATAGAAGTAAGGAACAAAAATGTCTTTGACAGTTCTGGCAGCTGACGATCAAATACAGTGAAAAAGGGGGTCATGACTCAATCACTTGACCATTTCCTCAGCAATAATTGTGGCAGAGTTTGTTCAACGAACCCACAATCTAATTTAAGCAGCAGAAGGTCCATTTTAATAAGCAGTTCCTTCAGATCCCCAACATGTGGAAGCCCAGCTGTAACACTTAGTTATAATGAGTGAACATTGGAAGCAATGATGAGGAGTTAACAAGCATAATTCAACTAATGCAGAGTAGCAGTGATATAGTTGATCACCAGTTTAAATCTATTCCAGCAATGTCTAAAATGCATACAGCAGGTGGCACTGGGGTGAAATGATGAACTCTTGGGAGTGCATCAAAGGTAATTTCACCCAAACAGCTAATTCAGGCCAATGTGTATGCCACAAAGAATTGTTTTCCAAGTCATAGTACCCAGTTTTCAAATGTATTGATTTCAGTAGATGAGCTCTGATCAGGTGCTTCTTTCCTGCTGAACTAATGAAATCCCATTTTGTGAAATAGGATAGTTGAAATGTATCTAACACCATAGTTGCTATCATTTGTTATTTATTAGCATGAACATTGGCACCTTTCATTTTATTCTCTGCCTGAAGGGGAAAGCTTTTCATTCTCAAATTAGTGATAGCTTTCTGTTGCTGATGCAAGTTCAATTGAAATTACCAAATTCTTTCGATACTTCAATTGTTATAGAATTAGACTCAGTTCACAGCTGGAAACACTGCTGGGAGAAAATGCTCTCCTTGGTTCCAGCACCCAGTTCCTTTGGCCGGTAGTTGTAATATTCCCCTGATTCGCAGAAGCCTAATAAAGCTGAGTAGTGACAGGGCAGAACAAGTTTGATGCATTTCATTTTTAAAAATTAGCTCAGCAGTGGAGTTGAGAAATTTGCTTAACCTGCAATTTCTCACCAATGTTAGACTGGGGAAGAGCGAATCAAAGTAAAATATAGATGCATTTTCTGACTCTTATTAAGACATTCAGGTAACAAAGAAATAGAAGAAAATGTTGATCAAGATTAAAGTACTTTAGAGAATAACTTCCCCTACTGGTTTTCACATGAGACATCATAGTTCACTTCTTGATGATGATACATAGATTTCAGGAAATAAAAAATATGCAGGATCAATTTAGACTTATTACTGTATGTATCAAAGGATGTGGAATAGTGGAGACTGAAGTTTGCCAGATGATTCTATCATAATCTTTCCCTTTGAAACAACTAAGAGTATTGCTTACTCTTGGCCTGATAATGATTACTTCAAAGTAAGGAAAAGCTGTGACCATTGTGCAAATTATGATAAAGGCAAACCATTGTAATTCTCACCTATTGCAGAGGTTTATCCATTCGGCAGATTCTTGAGCTAAGAAAATGATACTTCAATCTTAAGTTCCTTTTCTCTTTTGATCTCTATTTGGGACCAATATACCTCCTGTGTTGCTAAAATAACTGCAATAACTTTAGTTATTTTGTCATTGTTCTAACAAGTAAGCACTTTGAGTTGAGGTTGAAGGCTTGAAGATCTAAGGGGGAAGAATAATTTCTGTGATGACTATGTCTGGGGAATTAAGTACAAAGATTTAATTCCTCTATCTATTGCTATGTAGAGCCCTCGATTTTAGACTGGCCTCAATGGAGTCAATTACACAATGGCTGTACTGCCCAAATGATATTCTTTGACACCTTAATGCCGAGTGCCATTTCAGATAACTCTGTTTTGGCACCAGTATCCAATTTTAGAACATACAAAATTAATAGGATTGAATATATATTTTTAAAAAATTGCATTTCTAATATTCAGATTTACAATTGAATACATCAGAAGATTATTAAAATTAAAATTACATTATTCAGCTAAAAACTGTTACGAACTTGTTAGTTCATTAAATCTCAAAACATTTCAGGGAGATGATACACAAATGATCTTCAGCATGAATGATTCTCTTATCAATGACCTGTTTAACAAATTTACCAATGTTCAAAGTTCGTAACTTACAAAATTGTACAATACATCCTGAAAGAAAACAATGAAGAACAAAGAAGTACGTATGATCATATCAAAATATGTATTTTTGATTTTAGTTTTAATTTCTCATGCTTGAAAAGGCAAGGGAGAAGTATACACCACACATATTTCATATCAGACCACTAATCAACATTGGAAAAGTGTATAATTCTTTAAGTTATATGGCTAGCCCAAGGCTTCATAGATATAAAACATTTTAGAATGCAGAAATTTCCAATACATGCATTCATATTTTTATTCATGATTAATTTTTGGCAAAGAATATTAAAATCAGAATATGCAATTGTATGGTACAGATTTTAACATGTGCATATAGTCTCCTTCCATTCATTAAAAGACATCTACCTTTAGAAGGATTTAATCCTGGTTCAAAAATATGATCGAACACAGTGATACACATAGATATCATATCTAGCTAGAGACGTAGTATAAGAGACTGATTCTATTGTATGGTTTACATTTCTGGTAATGCAAGGAAAAATTTTGAATATCTTCTTTCCATCCAGTTAATTTCTAGAGATTCTTGAAACTGGGCTAATTATGTTTGTGTATTATGGACTGCTATGGTCAAGTGACGAACTTCTTTGTTTCAAAAATAGACTTTATTCATATTAAAATAAATATACAAAGGAAGAAAGGTTGCAGAAAAAATCTTTTATACTCATGGTTATTACATGCAATAGTGTATACTCCAAAACACTTAAACAAACATAGCACCATTGCCCCTCACATGGCTCCCTGATATGATACCCCTTTCATTGTTTGAGAGGCCTGTCCACCCACACCTGTCTCTTCATGTGCAGTAGCGGAAAGAGCCTATATGGTGGCCTTTTCCAACAGAAACTTAGCAGTGGCTGCATCAACCTTTAGTGTGTCCTTCAGCACATTGTCATGTAGGCTGGACTATGCAAGTCTGTGGCATTCACTCATGGACATCTCACTGTGCTGGAAGACCAACAAGTTTCCCACAGACCAAAGGATGTCCTGCACTGAGTTGATCTTCTAGCAGTATTTGATGTCTGTCTTGGTGTGAGCCTGAGAACAGCTCGTAGATCTGACTGTCTTCTGTCACACACTTGCTGGGGATGAACCAGGACATGGACACTACTTGCATTTATGGTTCTCTTCAGGTTCTCTTTGCAAAATTCACAGTCTGCAAAGAGTTGGGTGACCATCTCTTCCCCGACATAGCTGTTCCAAGAACAGTGTACACTGAGGGTGATATGTCAGCTGTAAAGGGAGGCTCTTACTGGGAGGGCATCTCTCACCACCAGCCAAGTGAGATCTTGGTGCTTGATAGTAAGATCTGGCGAGGAGGTGTTCTGCCAGATGGCTTGGACTCTATGTTCAGGAAAGAAACTGAAGAGTCCATAGCATACTTGTTTCACAATGTCTGCAGAACATTCTGTGTTGCCCGATGGACTTGTCATCAAAGGTATTTACTTGGAAGTACTCTTCCATGACGGACAGATAGTATGACAAAATCCTGCGTGATTACCGATTCAGAGGAAGAGGAAAGAGGCCTATGCCAAATACGACAGCTCTGAGGGCATCTTGCACCTGATGACTAAGTTCTTCCCAGTTATTGACAGAGAAGTGTATTTATAGAAATTCAATTTTTGTTTTACCTTTCCAATCTGCTCAGCCTATTCTTGTTACATGCCTCATCACCTCAGAAGTAGATCCACATCACTTCAGGCAGCCAGACCTGATGGTGAAGGGTACTTTGGATTGGTTAGGCCATTTACTGACTAGCATGGCTCTTCTCATCCTGTGGTTAACTCTGGCTCCTGATGCCAACTCAAAATGGTCACGTATGCTGATCAGTATGCAAACTGACAGTGGATCTGAGCAGGAGATGGTGACATTGTCCTTGTATGTAGAGGTTTTATCTCGTGTGCCACCACTGCCTAGCAACGTCAGCTTTCTTATGTTCTCATCTTTCCTGATGGATTTAGCCAAGGGGTTAACACAGCACACAATCAAGACAGGGGAGAGAGGACAACCTTACCTGACTCCAGGCTTGATGGGACACCTATGTCCTGTACCCTTTGATTGGAACTGCACAATGGATATTTGTGTAGATCAATTGGATCAAATTAATGATCTGTCCCCAAAACCCATTTTTGAAAGCAGGCCCATCGTGTATGTATGTGATATCCTGTCAAAAGCCCATTCTTGGGCCAGGCTGACCAGGTAGGCATCGACCCACCTGTTCT
Organism: Mobula birostris; assembly: GCF_030028105.1. Classification (NCBI taxonomy): domain Eukaryota; kingdom Metazoa; phylum Chordata; class Chondrichthyes; order Myliobatiformes; family Myliobatidae; genus Mobula; species Mobula birostris. The sequence goes on from NC_092375.1 coordinate 159,676,985, forward strand.
GCACAAAGGCATTGGTATCCCTAAGTAGTGCAAGGCTGTCAGAGATTTCCTGGCTTGGATAGCACACACTTGTCTGGTGGCTGAAGCATTGTGTAAAAGAAAAAAATCCACAGCAACTAATGTCTCATTCCCATTCAATCTTTGCTTGACCACAGACAGATTCGTATACATCTATAGATGTGAACAAACACCTTACAGTTGCGACATACCAACTGTCTGTTCAGAGGAAATTCTAACACAATATAGAACAAGATGCAAGAGTTTGAGATATCCACATGTTGCTTTTATTTAAGCAAATCCAGGCCAGTTGTAACCAATGTGAGTTACTGTACCATTTCTATCACAACTGCTACATTGCTACAATCAACATTAGCTCAATATAAATATTCAAGGAGGGTCTGACTTCATGACCTTTCTGCTAAATGGGAGGAAAAGTTTGATTACCCTCAATTAGCATATCCTTCTGTTATTTCCCCTATATGTATGTATATAAGAGCGTATAGGTTTAAGGCGAAAAGGAGTTTTTAAGGGGATTTAAGGAATAAGTTTTTTAGGCAGAGGGGTTGATACTTGGATCATGCTGCCAGAGGTGGTGGTGTTATCAGATCCAATTACTATGTTTAAAAGGGACTGAGACAGGCTCTTCAATGAGCAAAGCATAGAAGGATACAGTCTTGATGCAGGCAAATAGAATTAATGTAGATGGAAAAGAATGTTCAGCTTGGATAACACACACACAATGCTGGAGGAACTCAGCAGGCCAGGCAGCATCTAAGGAAAAGAGTAAACAGTCAACATTTTGGGCTGAGACCCTTTGTCAGGACCAGATTGCTTGGATTTCCAGCATCTGCAGATTTTCTCTTGTTTGTGGTCAGCATGGATAATGTGGTTCAGGGGCCAGTTTTTGTGCTATATGAATCTTTGACTCTATAACTTTCCTTCCAAAGGAGCAATGGTCCTGTGGCTCTAGACCTTTGTGTTGGCTACTCTTAGGAAATAGGTTCTTTACGTACTCTATAGTTCTCTTGATTTAGTAGAGGGTTGACGTCCATGAAGACCTAAATTTCATTCCTGAAGTGAGACCAACTTGATTTGGCTTTACAAAGACCAGCCTTCAGTGACATGCTCCCTCTGACCTCTGGTGCACACTTGTATGCCCCAGCCCAGCAGAAATCAAAACCAATTCTGACCAAACAGTATTCAGCAAGATGTAATCCATTTGTTGAAGAGTTTTTTGTTTAGATTCTGGCCATTCATAATGAGAAGCTGGTGAATTTGGTGTTGACAATTTGCTTGAATAACAAAAATGTTTTGTTTTGTAGTAAAGTTATGATATATATGTATAGTATCTGAAATACATCTTATGGAAATGTTTGTTTGATGATGAAATTCAATAAAAAATAAATTACAAAAATAAAAGAAGTGAAAAATCTTAGATATTGCATTAAATATGTCTGTTACTACAATGTGCAAATTTCATATCTCCTGTCTGCATAGAATCTCCCTTTACTTGTTAGGAGAATCAGCAGTGTTGCAAACAAGTGCTGCAAAGAACCAGTTGGAATCCTATTTATTGAAATATCGAATGGACCCAAACTTGTAAAATAAATGTGACCAATGGAATTTCTGTTCAATGAAACAGAGTCCATACACAAGCAAATCAGCAAAGCAAGTGATCTGTTCAATTAAAATTATAAGGTCAATATGAAATCTATTAGAATACTTCAAAGAGAATTGACGTTCTTCAGGGAATCCTTATCTCAAAAACAATGCACTTGGAAGAGAAAAAAGTGAAATCAGTCACGTTATTTAGTAATAGTAATGCCCTTGTTTTTAAATTACATTTTTGATATTCTTGCTTGAGGTCAATTCACTCCAAATAATCCAGTTGATTTCACCCATCATTCTTTCATGGTTAACTTAACTTTAAATTTACATCTAATACAAATTGACTCTAAGAAATCCATTGGACATTTTAAGGAAAATGTTTTAATCTTAATGACAACATATCTACCTTTTGAAAGTAATATCAGTGGCTGAAAAATTGATCTAGATCTGTGACTGTAACTAGGGAGCAGTGCTCCTTTTGCATCCAGGCGATAATGGCAAGATTTGTGACAATGTTCAAGTAAACATATCTTTACGCTTGCATTCCAGCATTGCTTTATACAACGTGTCACTTACTTTGTGGCTCAACTGTGCATTAAGTTAAAAAATTAACTTTGAAATACCAGAGCAGTGTTTTGAAATATTTTCTCTGAGGATTTTCTTTCAAGTGCAAATGCTGTACTCATAAATAATCTCTCTAAACCTGCAGCTGGAGGAACTAAGTTGTGTGGCGTATTGGTTGTGCTTCTATCACTGCTGGTGAAGGTCACAATGATTAACAGGGCAGCTCGGTACACCCATTTCTAACATACATGCTACTAAAATTAAGGCAAGACAAGCAATGATGATTAGAAAACCTTTTTTTTCCCAGTTAGATAAGGAAGGCAGCTTGCTTATAATTGTTTGGATTAAAGATTGCATGTAACTTACAACTCCTTTGGTCAAATTTGAGGAAAATGCCTGAACATTAACTTTAAAAGAAAAGTTTACAATCCAGGGTGCCTAAGACTTTTGCACTATACTGTAGTAATTTTATGTATTGCACTGTACTGTTGCTGCAAAATAACACATTTCATGACATGTGTGAGTGTTTTTACTCTTTTCCATAGCCTGACCTGCTGAGCTCCTCCAGCATTTTGTGTATGTTGCTTTGATTACCAGCACCTGCAGGTTCCCTCTTGTTTGTGAACCTGATTCTGATATGGGTCTCGATTGTGGACTGAGAGTGGGAAGGGGCAGGGAGAAACATAGAAACATAGAAACATAGAAAATAGGTGCAGGAGTAGGCCATTCGGCCCTTCGAGCCTGCACCGCCATTTATTATGATCATGGCTGATCATCCAACTCAGAACCCTGCACCAGCCTTCCCTCCATACCCCCTGACCCCCGTAGCCACAAGGGCCATATCTAACTCCCTCTTAAATATAGCCAATGAACTGGCCTCAACTGTTTCCTGTGGCAGAGAATTCCACAGATTCACCACTCTCTGTGTGAAGAAGTTTTTCCTAATCTCGGTCCTAAAAGGCTTCCCCTCTATCCTCAAACTGTCAGCCCTCGTTCTGGACTTCCCCAACATCGGGAACAATCTTCCTGCATCTAGTCTGTCCAATCCCTTTAGGATCTTATACGTTTCAATCAGATCCCCCCTCAATCTTCTAAATTCCAATGAGTACAAGCCCAGTTCATCCAGTCTTTCTTCATATGAAAGTCCTACCATCCCAGGAATCAATCTGGTGAACCTTCTTTGTACTCCCTCTATGGCAAGGATGTCTTTCCTCAGATTAGGGGACCAAAACTGCACACAATACTCCAGGTGTGGTCTCACCAAGGCCTTGTACAACTGCAGTAGTACCTCCCTGCTCCTGTACTCGAATCCTCTCGCTATAAATGCCAGCATACCATTCGCCTTTTTCACCGCCTGCTGCACCTGCATGCCCACTTTCAATGACTGGTATATAATGACACCCAGGTCTCGTTGCACCTCCCCTTTTCCTAATTGGCCACCATTCAGATAATAATCTGTTTTCCTATTTTTGCCACCAAAGTGGATAACTTCACATTTATCCACATTAAATTGCATCTGCCATGAATTTGCCCACTCACCCAACCTATCCAAGTCACCCTGCATCCTCTTAGCATCCTCTTCACAGCTAACACTGCCACCCAGCTTCGTGTCATCCGCAAACTTGGAGATGCTGCATTTAATTCCCTCATCCAAGTCATTAATATATATTGTAAACAACTGGGGTCCCAGCACTGAGCCTTGCGGTACCCCACTAGTCACCGCCTGCTATTCTGAAAAGGTCCCGTTTATTCCCACTCTTTGCTTCCTGTCTGCTAACCAACTCTCCACCCACACCAATACCTTACCCCCAATACCGTGTGCTTTAAGTTTGCACACTAATCTCCTGTGTGGGACCTTGTCAAAAGCCTTCTGAATATCCAAAAATACCACATCCACTGGTTCTCCCCTATCCACTCTACTAGTTACATCCTCAAAAAATTCTATGAGATTCGTCAGGCGTGATTTTCCTTTCACAAATCCATGCTGACTTTGTCCGATCATTTCACCGCTTTCCAAATGTGATGTTATCATATCCTTGATAACTGACTCCAGCAGTTTCCCCACCACCGACGTTAGGCTAACTGGGAATCATGGTTGGGAAAAAGGGTGAGGGCAGGGAGTGGGAAGCACCGAAGAGACATTCTGTAATAATCAATAAACCAACTATTTGGAATCAAATGACCTTGCCTGGTGTGCCTGCACTCATGCCAACTTCCACCCGTGACTCTCCTCCTCTGTCACCTGTCCGTCACCCCTCCTGTGACACTCCACCCTTACCATTCCCAACATCCTTTGCTCCTGCCAGATTTACAAACTCTCTCTTCACTCCATGCTGACAAGTACAGTCTTGTACAAAATCTTAGATACCCTAGCTATGCATGAGACTTTTGCACAGTACTGTATATTGTGTGAAAATACAGTACAAGAGATAAAGTTACTATAAGGTACAGAACTAAATAGACAGAGTAAGGGATGTACAATAAGGTGATGTTCATGGATTCATGGATCATTCAGAAATGGAGAGGAAGAAGCTGTTTCTAAATCATTGAGAGTGGGTCTTCAGGCTTCTGTATATTCTGCCTGATGATAGTAGCAAGAAGAGAGTATGTACTGGATGGTGTGGGTATTTAGTGATGGATGGCATCAACTCTTGAAGATGTTCTCTACGGTGGGAGGGTTGTGCTTGAGATGGATCTGGCTGAATCTACAACCCTCTGTAGCCTCTTTTGATCCTGTGCATTGGAGGCTGCATATCAGTCTGTAATGCGACCAGTCAGAATACCCTGCACTGTGTATCTGTGGAAGTATGCCAAATCTTCAAAACTCCTCATGAACTAGAGCCACTGTCATGCTTTCTTTGTAATTACATCAATGTGTTGGGCCCAGAGTAGGTCTTCTGAGACGTTGATGCCCAGGAACTTGAAATGACTCACTCTTTCCACCACTGACCCCTCAGCACTGATATGTACAGTCGTAAAATGGAAATTGCATTGACACATGGCAGGAAAAGCGCAGTCAGAACTTTCAGTTGGGTTTAAAGACACAATTCGGAGACGTTAGAGACTGCAGATGGCGAAACCTGGAGCAAAACCAAACACAAGATGCTGGAGGAGCTCGAAGGCTCAGGCAGCATCTGTGGAGGGAAATAGACAGTTGGTGATTCAGGTTGAGACCCTTCATCTGGACTGAAAGACTGAGGGGAGTTAGCCAGTAAAAAGAGGCGGAGGGAAGGGTTTGGACAAGAGCTGGCAAGTAATAGGCGGATGGAGGAGGAGAGAGTGAAAATAGTGACGGAAGATGGGAAGTGGCAGGTGGGGTCAACAAAGGGCTGAAAACAATGGACTCTGATGGGAGATTAGAGTGGAGCATGGAATCAAGTGAAGGATGTGGAGAAGGCAGATGGTGGAAGTGAATGAGTGGGAGGAGAACAGAAGTTTGCATTGATTTTTACCGAGAAAAAAAATATTGAGCATTCCAATTTCAGGTAAAGTCTGCCAATGCATAATGTACAAGCTTTTAAATTCTTTATCTTGTCTGCACTGAACTAGTTTAAAGCTAAAAACATATACCAAGTGGTAGTTTTTAGCACTGTGTGTGTTTGACAGATGAATGCCAGGGGGAGAGGGTTTGGAATGGAAGGCAGAGCGAGTGCCAAAGAGACTTTGCTCCGAGACTGAGAACTGAAATAAAGACAGCTGGCACCAGAAACTGGTGAAAACTGCCATCAGATTCCAGGAGGCACAGATCTTGCTCATGCAGAAGGGAAATAGGTGGGGTGTGGGTCAGAGAAGACATGGCTTACCTGTGGGCACTGTGGAATAGTTTCCTGTTTCTGCAACGTCCTCCCTCCATGCCCCCAGCCCCACCCAGAGGCAAACTGGTGGGAATACATTGCAGATGCCATTCCATTGCTCTTCTTTGGGTCAAAGTGAGATCTTGGTGCATCATTGCATCATTTCACAAAGCACTCACCTGAATCGAGCAGGCATTTGGTCTACTGTCTGTCAACAGTGTTAAAGCCCAGAAACACTCTAGAAGTGCTTTGAAGGTGGTCAACTTAAAGGCCTCATTTCTGCCTCGACTTATTTATTTATTTATTTTTATTTAGAGATACGGTGTAGAAAAGGCCCTTATGGTCTTTTTGAACCGCCACCACCCACCCCCCCATCAACCCACGGCAATCCCAATTTAACCCTAAGCTAATCACGGGACAATTTACAATGACCAATTAACCTATTCACTTTACACCGCACGCTGTCGGAGCAGTGCAGCCAGGATAATCAAGGACACGACCCACCCAGCCAACACACTTTTCATCCCTCTTCCCTCCGGGAGAAGGCACAGGAGTTGAAGACTTGTATGGCCAGGTTTGGGAACAGCTTCTTTCCAACTGTGATAAGACTGCTGAACGGATCCTGACCTGGATCTGGGCCGTACCCTCCAAATATCCGGACTTGCCTTGGTTTTTTTTTTGCACTACCTTACTTTCCATTTTTCTATTTTCTATTTATGATTTATAATTTAAATTTTTAATATTTACTAATTTTTACTATTTTTAACATTATTAATATTTAATATTTGTAATCCAGGGAGTGGGAAGCACAGAATCAAATATCGCTCTGATGATTGTATGTTCTAGTATCAATTGTTTGGTGGCAATAGAGTATAAAGTATAAAGTATTCAGTACATCATTGGACTGTGGGACCAAGCCGGAGCACCCGGAGAAATCCATGCATTCCACTGGGAGGATGTTCAGGGAATGCTGGGATTGAACTCCGAACGACAACACCCTGAGCTGTAATAGCAGTGTGTTAACTGCTATGCTACTGTCTATTTCCATCCTTTACGCTTCTGATTACATGTTGGGTTTATATAAGGTATTGAATGAATTCCAAAGTCAGTTAAATTGGGATTAGCATTGATATTTTTTTATTGTCACATGTACAAAGATACAGTGAAAAGCTTGTCTCACATACTGTTCATACAGATCCGATCACTACACAAAACATTGAGGCAAAACAAGGTAAAACAATAGTGATGTTAAAGCTACAGAGAAAGTGCAGTGCAGATGAGCAATAAAGTACAAGTCATAATGAGATGGATTATGAAGTCAAGGGTCCATTTTATTGTACAAGACATCTGTTTTAGAGTCTAATAACAGCTTGGTAGAAGCCGTCCTTAAGCCTGGTGGCATATGCCTTTGGGCTTTGGTATCTTCTGTCTGATGGGAGAGGAGAGAAGTCTGTATGTCCAGAGTGGGAGGGGTCTTTGATTATGCTGTCTGCTTTACTTAGGCAGCAAGGTGCAGACAGAATCCATGGAGGGAGGCTTGGTTTCCGTGTGCACTGGACCCTGTAGTTTCCTGCAGACAAGTGCAGAGTAGTTGCCACACCAACTTAGTATGTATCCAGATAGAATGGTGCATTAACAAAAGTTGGTCATGAGTATTTATGGTGGTAGGAAGAACAAGGAGTGGTCTAGTGCAGTTTACACCGTCTCAAAACTGACCCTAAGCAGTAATGTTGATGGATATTAATGTTTACATAGTCCTTAACCTTTATGACACTGGTTTATTCTAAGCTTAAGATATGATATCTGTGATATGTTGTGTTTCCTTTGTATGGAATGCAAGTGTGACTCAGTTTCCTATGATGAATTCAGTTCCCAGGGGATGAGCAAAGTCGAACAAAGTAATGAATCGTATAGGACAGAAACAGACCTTTGAGTCCATATGTCCAGGCTGACAATCACATCCTTCCCAATGCTGTTCCCATTTACCAGCACCTGGTCTGCAGTCAAACGTGCCTTGGCAATTCACATTATTATTTAGGTGCTTCTTAAAACATCTTGAACCATCAAAGGAGCTTGAGATTTCTTCAACTTTGTAGTCAAGTTTGTAGTTGTAGTTTGTAGTAGTTGTAGTTTGTTTGTAGTAGGATATTGTCTTGTAGAAGAGCCATTAGGGATGGGGGGGGGTGGTGAAGGCTGCCTTCATCCCGTTAAATATACAGAGAAATGTTCTGCGTTCTTGTAGCTAACAGCCTGGCATCTTTCTTAAACAAAAGAACCCACGCCCCGCTTTCAACATTGCAAGCCATTATCTTGTAGAAGACCCATTAGGTCTGGTGGTGGGCGGTGAAGGCTGTGTTCATCCCATTAAATATACAAAGGGATGCTTGTTGTTATCAGCCTGCCATCTTTGTCAAACGAAAGGACCCATTCTGTTTTTAGTGCATTTTTTAGTGTATTCCCTGTTTTTAGTAGTACAGGCAATGTCTCATTTAGGTCACGTACACATAATGCTGGAGGAACTCAGCAGAACTCCTCTGCTGAGAAGCAGGCTTTTTGGACAAGAGCTTCGGCCTGAAACGTCAACTGTACTTTTTTCCATGGATGCTGCCTGGCTTGCTGAGTTCCTCTAGCGTTTTGTGTGTGTTGCTCAGATTTCCAGAATCTACAGAATTTCTTTTGTTTGTGATTTTATCATTTAGGTCTGTGCCTGGTTTCCTGTTCCTAGTTTTGATAGTGTCACTATATTCTAGATATATTATGGGTTGCTTATTTAGCATGAAACCTGCCTTCCGCTTGCTGCAAATCTCTCTAATCTGTGGCAATACTGGGGTGGTGTCAGAATGCACCAAGTATACATTTAAATATTAGCAGCAGAAATATTCTATGAGTGTGCTTTAAAAATTTCCTGTTTACATTTTGTGTTTTTGGAAATTGCATGTGAGCTATAAACTTCCAATTTTAGGCTAATATCATGTTTCAAAACAAACTTAGAAGTTATCAGATATACTAGAGCCCATGACACTCAGGGTAATTTACAGGCCTGGAATGAAGACTGGTTAATGGACAATAAACAGGGTATGTCATTCGCAGGTTGGATGGCTGTAATCAATGGGGTTTGATGCTGGGACCCCAGCTGCTCACCATCTGCATTTGGAATGGGTGAAAAAGTGTAACATAATCCAAATCTGCTGATGAGACGAAGTTAGACACCAATCTGAACTTTGTGGAGAATGCTGAGATTCTATGGAGCATATAAGTTAAGAGAACAGGTATCACATTTTCCATACTCATAATCCACTGTGGTGCAAAATATAGTAAGATGGAGTATTTTGTGAAGCAATGAGAGGCTAAAAGGTGTTACTGTTCAGAGGAACCCAGGAATTATTGTGTGTGTGTATATATATGTGTGTGAAATTTAAGACGTAGGAACAATAATCAATTAGAAAGACAATTGTATGTTGGCCTTTACTGCAGGAGGATTTGAGTAGAGACATCTTGTTGCAGTTAGATAGGGTCTTGATGAGACTACATTTGTAATGGTATATACAGTTCTGGTCTCCCCACCTGAGAAAAGATATACTTGCAATAAAGGAGTGCCATAAATAGCTTCATTAGATGGACTTTTTTGGAATGGAAGCTTGTCCAATGAGGAGATATTCCAAAAAGATCACAGGAATGAAAGGCTTAATGCATTTGATGTCCTTGGGCTTGATCAATGTATGAGGAGTATTCCATGTCCCTGGGCCTGATCATTGTATGAGGAGCAATTAATGTCCCTGGTCAGTACTCAGTGGAGTACTAAAGGATGAGTATGGTATCTCCATGGAACTATTGGATTCTGAAAGGCCAGGATAGAGTGGACGTAGAGGGGATGTTTCCATTAGTAGGAGAGACTGAGATCCAAGGGCACAACTTCAGAATAAGACCATAAGACCATAAAACAGGATGAGAATTAGGCCATTCAGCCGATAGGGTCTGCTCCACCACAACATCATGGCTGATTTAGTATCCCCCTCAATCCTATTCTCCTGCCTTCTCCCATAACCTTTAACACCCAGACTAATCAGGGACCTGTCAATGTCCACTTTAAATTTAGAGTCATAGAGTCATTAGAACACTAGAGCAGAGAAGCTGGCTTTTTGGCCCATCTAGTCTGTGCCAAACCGTTAACCTGTCTAGTCCCATTGACCTGCACCCAGACCATTGCCCTCCATACCTCGCTCATCCATGTAGCTATCCAAATTTCTCTTAAATGTTGAAATTGACCCTATATCCACCACTTGCAGTGCAGTTCATTCCATACTTTCACCACCCCCTGAGTGAGGAAATTCCCCTTGTGTTCCCCTTATTTCACCTTTCATCCTTAGTTGTAGTCTCACTTAACTTTGGTGGAAAAAGCATAGTTTTGTATACCTCTGTCAAATCTTTCCTCAATCTTTTATGTTCTAGAGAACAAAGTCCAAACCTGTTCAACCTTTCTCTGTACCTCAGGTCCTCAAATCCCAACAATATCATTGTAAATTTTCTCTGCACACTTTCAATCTTAATCACATTTTTTCTGTAGGTAGGAGACCAAAACTAGACACAATATTCCAAGCGAAGCCTCGCCAATTTCTTATATAATTTCAACATAACATTCCAACTCTTGTACTTGATATATCTTTAACATAACATCCCATCTCCTGTACTCTGTACTCTGATTTATGAAGGCCAATATGCCAAAAGTTTTCTTTACAATCCTATCTAACAGAGACACCACTTTCAAGGAATTATAGATCTATGCTCCTGGATCCCTCCATTCTACTGCATTCCTCAGTGCTCCTCATGCATTGATCAGGCCCAGGGTCATCAAATACATTAAGCCTTTCATTCCTGTGATCAGCCTTATTGGAATATCTCCTCATAGGACCATCTCATCATGTAAGACCTACCTCGGTCGGTCCTCCCAAAGTGCAACACCTCATACTTGTCAGCAAGAAACTCCATCTGCCAATTCTTGTCCTATTTCACTAGCTGGTCCAGATCCCACTGCAAGCTTTGATAGTCTTTCTCGCTGTCCACTACATCCCCAATCTTGGTGCCATCCACAAATTTGCTGATCCAGTTAACCACATTATCATCCAGATTGTTGATACAGATTATAATCGACAACGGACCTAGCACCGGTCGCTGCGGCACTCCACTAGTCACAGGCCTCCAGTCAGAGAGGCAACCGTCTACTACCACTCTCTGGCTTCTCCCATAAAGCCAATGTCTAATCCAATTTACTACCTCATCTTGAATGCCGAGCGACTGAACCTCCTTGATCAACCTCCTATGTAGGACTTTGTCAGAAACCTTACTAAAGTCCATGTAGACAACATCACTGCCTTGCATTCATCAACCAGTAACTTCCTCAAAAAATTCTCTAAGATTGGTTAGACACAACTTACCACGCTCAAGCCATGCTGACTATCCTGTCTATCCAAATACTTGTATATCCCCTCCAATAACTTTCTCACTACTGATGCCAGGTTCACTGGCTATAATTTCATGGTTTACTCCTAGAGCCTTTCTTAAACAATGGAACAACAGTTGCTATCCTCCAATCATCTGGCTCTTCACCCATGGCTAAGGATATTTTAAATATCTCTGCCAGGACCCCTGCAATTTCTGCTCTAGTCTCTCACAGGGTCCATGGGAACAGCCAGTCAGAATCTGGGGATTTATCCACCCTAATTTACCTCAAGGCAGTGAACACCTCCTCTTCTGTAATCTGTATAGAGTCTGTGACCTCAATGTCTCACATTTGTAAACTCTGCATCCATCTTCCAAGTAAATACAGATGCAAAAAGTCTATTTAAGAGGGATATAGATAGGGTAAATGCAGGCGGGCTTTTTTAAGCTGGGGACGGACTAGAGAGTCATGAGTTAAGTGTGAAAGTTGTAATGTTTATGTAAGGAGTTTCTTCTTTTATGTCATTGCTAAGGCTAATAAAATGGCTTCTTTGTTATGTTAAAAATAAAATGGCTTCTCTGTGATGTTAACTGCTGAGACAGTGGTTCTCTCTCCAGCAGCTTGTTTGGGTTATAATTACAGATAACGAGAATTGTATTCATTTGCTAACCAATTAGGATAGATGTTGTTCTTTCTTGTGTGTCTGTAAGCTTTTTTTCCACAGGCTTTAGGGCAGAAGGCAGATGGGGACAGAGAGAGGAGACGCGATACTGTAAGCTGGGCGACGGAACGGACCCCGAGCGGGAATCCGAGGCCCAGGGTCTTTGGCGAGGAGAGGAAACATGGACAGACTCGTGTGGAGCATTTGGTCGATCATTGAGGGTGGTCCCATTCGAGGGTCGGCAGAGATCGGAGGATATCGACTGGAGGAAAGGGAGACCCCATTAATTGAGCAATGGTTGTGCAAGAAATGGTTGAACTTTGATAAGTTTGGCGCCTTTTACTTTCCTTTTATATTGTATCTCTATTAATTACATAGTTCCAGTAAATACTTATAAAGTGTAATCATTTAATCGCATATGGTGTACTGTCTGTTATTTGGCGTGGTGGGGTACATCACACAGCATCCACACAAACTTGATTACCCAGTTTGGCGGGGCAGAAGGCTGCTCCCCCTTGACGAAAGCGAGCTGAGCGAGTCTGAGGCTTACCAGGGGGCTACATTTAAGTGGAACATGAGGGAGATTTCATTTACTCACATGATGGAGAGAGTGTGGAAAGGGGTGCCAGTGGAAGTGGCAGATGCGAGGTTGATTTCAACACTTAAATGAAACTTGGACAGGTGCATGGGTGGGAGGGCTATGGTACGGGTGCAGATTGATAGGAGGGAATTACATGGATGGAGGTGTGTAGAGGGATATGGTGCGGGTGCAGGCGGATAGGACTAGGCAGGTTCATGTTTTGGCATGGATGAAATGGGCTGAAGGTGCTGTTTCTGTGCTGTAGTGTTCTATGATTCTAAGCAGCCTGACATGCAACACTTTGTCAAAGACCTTCTGGAAATCCTAGTAAGCATCATCCACTGACTCTCATTTATCTATCCTGTCTATTATTTCTTCAAAGAATCTCAATGGCTTTGTCGGGCAAGATTTCCCTTTAGGAAATCATGCTGACTTTGGTCTATTTTATCACGTGCCTCCAACGACTATGAAACCACATTCTTAATCCAACATCTTCCCAATCACTGAAGTCATTCTTAATCCAACATCTTCAACTGCCCTGTAATTTCCTTTCCTTTCTTCTGTTTCCCTCCCTTCTCAAAGAGCGGAGTGACATTTGCAATTTTCCAGTCCTCTGGAAGCATTCCAGACCCTATTGATTCTTGAAAGATCATTCCTAATGCCTCCACAATCTCTTCAGCTACCTCTTTAGAAACCCTGGGGTTTAGTCCATCTAGTCCAAGTGGTTTGTCTACCTTCAGACCTTTCAGCTTTCCAAGCACCTCCTCCTTGGCAATAGCAGCAACACCCACTTCTGCCCTGACACTCCTGAATTTCTGGCATAATGAAATGATAGTGCCTTTGAAACTAAGCTGTGATAGTATTTCTTCAGCTACAGAGTGGTGAACCTGTGGAATTTGTTGCTACAGAGTGATGAAGAGACCAAGTCATTGGGTATATTTATGACAGAGACTGATAGATTCTTGATTGGTGAGAGGGAAAAAGATTATGGGGAGAAGGCAGGAGACTGGGTCACAGAATGAATCATTGAGCAATGCAACACTGATACAGGAGTCTTTGTCCCAACAAGTCCATGGTGCCCACCCATCTAGTTCAACCCTGCATCTTGCCCATATTCCTCCAAGTACCACCCTTCCATGTACCTATCCAAGTTCTTCTTAAGTAATATGATTGTAGCTGTCTCAACCACTTCCTTTGGCAACTTGTCCACATACTCCCCCTCCCCTGCACAAGGACGTTGTCCTCTCCAAGTTGACTAAGTGCAGAGCTGCAAGTGCAAAAGCAGTTGAAAAACTCAGTAATGATTGAATGGTGTAGCAGACACGAATGGCCTCATTCTGTTCCCACATCTTAGAGGCTTATTTAAACAGATTGGCTGTCTATTATTCTGAATTTAGAAGAATGAGAAGAGACCTTATTGAAACTTAGAGTCCTTAGGGGAACCAGTGTGCAGTTATGACCCTGAGCTTCCTGCTGCCAGCCACTTTAATTCCCCACTCCCACTCTGACCCTCTCTGCCTGTGGCTTCCTGAACTGCTACAGTCAGGTGCACTGTAGCTTGGAAGACATCAACTCGGTTTTTGACTGGACACACTTCATTTTGCAGGACTCTTAACTGAATTTGCTCACATAACTTCCTATTTGTATTAGGCTGAGCTATTTTGGCCTCTCATTCCTCTCTTCCCTCATCTTTCACTTGTGTACTCTGACCTGCTGAGTACGCCTATACAATATTACCTAGATTTTACAACAGTAGCATCACATAACACAGACAAAGGAGCATCTACTACCATTTAATTGCTACATTATTTCACTCAATCACAGCAATTCATTACATTATTTTTTTATTTGTTTCATTTGTCTTCTTTTGCACATTGATTGTTAGTCTTTGATAAAAATAGAATTTTTCAGAAATTCTATTGTACTTCTGTACTTTCATGCAAAGAAATGTATCTCAATGTAGTATATGGTAACATATACATAATTTGATAATAAATTTACTTTGACTTTGTCCTCACTCATCTTCTCTGCTATTCGGGCTCGCTTGTTTTCCCACTGGAAGGCACAGTGCAGACAGGGGAATCTGGAGCAACAATCAACTCTGCAGGTTGGGCTGCATGTGCGTTTTGTGTGAGTGTGTGTGTGATGGGTTGGGGAAGAATTGTCCATGTTTTTTGCTGAAACCCTGTCCTCTCACAAATGCTCTTTGACCTGCTGAGTTCCTCCAGCAGATTTGTTGATTCACCTCTTTCTCCATTCTGATAGTGTTTCATTTCCCGTAGATGTTACTTGATCTGCTAAGTATTTCCAGCATTTTCTGATTTTATTTACTGTAATGGGTCTAAGCAGAAAGTTAATGTTTCCTCTAGATAGGTTGGCTAGGATCAGTGTTCACATTCTCAAAATAAGGAAGATTATTTTGGTTAAAAACACAAGAGATTCTGCAGATGCTGGAAATTTTGAGCAACACATGTAAAAATGCCCTCACTCTAGTCATCCTCCTGTTTTTTCACATCTGTGTAGAATGCCTTGGGATTTTCCTTAATCTTACTCACCAAGGCCTTCTCATACTCTCGTCTAGTTCTCCTAAGTCCTGATTTCAGCTCCTTTCTGACCACCTTGTCATTCACTAGTGCCCAATCTGAAGGGAAAAGTATTTTTACAAGTGTCAAGGTGTGAAGAGGTAGAGTCAGATAACTGTGAGAATCGGTACATTTGTAAAAGAGGTCAAGGATAGTCTATCTTCAGAGGTAGACAGTGAGATATCGAGAAAGGAGAGAGATTGAGGACAGGGAGGATGTTAGAGGCAATTTGATGAAATGAACAAGCTCAGCATGGGTGCAGGAAGCAGGGTAGTGGAAGAAAGGTTGGGAAATATTACAAGTGTAGGCTTAGAATATAGACTGTTCTATGTAGTTGATGAAAAGGCAGGCATAGCTGGGGCTCATGTAATTGCCTATGTCACACTAATTTAGTCATTCAGAATAGAAATGAGAAGACATTTCTTCACCCAGAAAATAATTAATAATTAATATTTGGAATTCTCTGCTGAGACTATGGAGGTTCAGTTGCTGAGGTTAGTCAAGGCACAGATGAATACATTTTGGACTTCCAATGGAATCGAGGTACGTGGTGTTAGTACAGGAAAGCAGCAGAACAGCTGGAGAGGGCTAAATGACTTGCCTGCTAATACCATTTATTGTCTGTGTCCGTAGGTTACTGATGTTAATTTATGCAATTTACCCAGCATGGTGAATATGCAGTCATGTTACTGAAAGGAAATTCTTCTTTTGACTTCTAATGGCAGTTGGCAGTCCAACTAGAAGATGCACTACTGCCATCAACTGGACTGGTGTGTGGTGTAGAGAATTGGGGAAAAAAAACCTTTCTACTTCTCTTTTCAAATGTAAGCTAAAATACCCCAAGAAGATCATGAGTAATGAAAGATCATACTGTGAATTAAATTAAAGTCACTCCCATAAGAAAGGATCTTTCTATACTCACCTATTCCTCGCAGTTGATAACTCGTAAGTGGCAGATCTATTCATTTATTGGCATCACTGATGTCAACATCATTTTGTAGTCTTACAGTATGTCTACTATAAGCCTACGGACTCTCACAGCTACCTGGACTATTACTCTTCCCACCCTGTCTCTTGCAAAAATGCCATCCCCTTCTCGAAATTCCTCTGTCTCCGCCGCATCTGCTCTCAGGATGAGGCTTTTCATTCCAGGACAAAGGAGATGTCCTCCTTTTTTAAAGAAAGGGGCTTCCCTTCCTCCACCATCAACTCTGCTCTCAAACGCATATCTCCCATTTCAAGCACATCTGCTCTCATCCCATCCTTCCGCCACCCCACTAGGAATAGGGTTCCCCTTGTCCTCACCTACAGCCCCATCAGCCTCCGGGTCCAACATATAATTCTCTGTAACTTCCGCCACCTCCAACGGGATCCCACCACTAAGCACATCTTTTCCTCCCCCCCACCGCTTTCTGCAGGGATCGCTCCCTACGTGACTCCCTTGTCCATTTGTCCCCCCCATCCCTTTCCACCGATCTCCCCCCCCCCCCCCACCGCACTTATCCTTGTAAGCAGAACAAGTGCTACACATGCCCTTACACTTCCTTCCTCACCACCATTCAGGGCCCCAGACAGTCCTTCCAGGTGAGGCGACACTTCACCTGTGAGTCGGCTGGGGTGATATACTGCATCCGGTTCTCCGGATGCGGCCTTCTATATATTGGTGAGACCTGACGCAGGCTGGGAGACCGTTTTGCTGAACACCTACGCTCTGTCCACCAGAGAAAGCAAGATCTCCCAGTGGCCACACATTTTAATTCCACGTCCCATTCCCATTCTGATATGTCTATCCACGGCCTCCTCTACTGTGAAGATGAAGCCACACTCAGGTTGGAAGAACAACACCTTATATTCTGTCTGGGTAGCCTCCAACCTGATGGCATGAACATTGACTTTTCTAACTTCTGTTAATGCCCCACCTCCCCTTTGCACCCCATCCGTTATTTATTTATGTATTTATTTACTTACTTACTTTTTTTCTCCCCCGTCCCTCTCACTATAACTCCTAGCCCATCCACTGGGCTCCCCTCCCCCTTTCTTTCTCCCTTAGCCTCCCGTCCTATGATCCTCTCCCTTCTCCAGCCTTGTATCCGTTTTGTCAATGGCAGGATACCTGGTAGTGTGGAGGAGCAGAGGGATCTGGGGGTACATGTCCACAGATCCCTGAAAGTTGCCGCACAGGTAGATAGGGTAGTTAAGAAAGCTTATGGGGTGTTAGCTTTCATAAGTCGAGGGATAGAGTTTAAGAGTCGCGATGTAATGATGCAGCTCTATAAAACTCTGGTTAGGCCACACTTGGAGTACTGTGTCCAGTTCTGGTCGCCTCACTATAGGAAGTATGTGGAAGCATTAGAAAGGGTACAGAGGAGATTTACCAGGATGCTGCCTGGTTTAGAGAGTATGCATTATGATCAGAGATTAAGGGAGCCAGGGCTTTACTCTTTGGAGAGAAGGAGGATGAGAGGAGACATGATAGAGGTGTACAAGATAATAAGAGGAATAGATAGAGTGGATAGCCAGCGCCTCTTCCCCAGGGCACCACTGCTCAATACAAGAGGACATGGCTTTAAGGTAAGGGGTGGGAAGTTCAAGGGGGATATTAGAGGAAGGTTTTTTACTCAGAGAGTGGTTGGTGCGTGGAATGCACTGCCTGAATCAGTGGTGGAGGCAGATACACTGGTGAAGTTTAAGAGACTACTAGACAGGTATATGGAGGAATTTAAGGTAGGGGGTTATATGAGAAGCAGAGTTTAAGGGTTGGTACAACTTTGTGGGCTGAAGGGCCTGTAATGTGCTGTACTATTGTATGTTCTATGTTCAATCAACTCTTAGCTCCATCCCTCCCCCTGCTGTCTTCTCCTATCATTTCAGATCTCTCCCTCCCCCTCCTACTTTCAAATCTCTTTCTATCTCTTCTTTCAGTTAGTCCTGACGAAGGGTCTCGGCCTGAAGCATCGACTGTACCTCTTCCTATTGATGCTGCCTGGCCTGCTGCGTTCACCAGAATTTTTTATGTGCGTTGCTATTCATTTATTGCTTTGTTCCGGATTGCACACCGGTGACATGAATAGAGCTAACAGGTAGCCCCCAGAGGATATATTCAGTGATTAATAACTGCTGCTTTAAGTTTATGAGTAGAGGTCCTGGACAGTTCTGGGGCAGTCAGCTTGAGCAGATCAGGAGAAGTACTACAGTAGAGTTAGGCTTGGGGCCAAGAATAATGATTTCTTTTGTATTTTCAGGTGCAAATTCAAATAAATGGTCAGTAACAGACCCTTCAAAATATAGGTCAAGGTCCCCAAACTAGGTTGGGAGTTTTAGGGGTGGTGTGTTTGATAGGAGCAGGATAAAGTTAGCATCGCAGTGTGTCAGGGAGGGGGAGGTGCAAGTAGCAAAAGGTTTTTTAAAATTTCATATTTATAATTCGTCTGGAGATCAGGACCAGCACCCGGAGGAAAACAAATCTCTCTGAATTGGTGGCATAGGGAAAAACTTCCACTGTATTAAAATTGGCAGATTATGTGGAGACTTATTATCAGTAATATGTCAAAGGCATGATAGATAAGAGGTGCTTTTGTGGCAATCTGTAATGAAATTGCAAAACCAGATTTAAGATAAGACTGAGGAGTGACAAGAGCCTGTCGTAGATGAGATCCAGGACAGAATTACAAGTCTGGAAGGAAAGCCTGTCTTTATTTAAATTGTCCTCTTGGTGGAGAGGTTTCTCGATGATACTGTGATAAGGTTTATTAATGGATCTTTCCCCAGGAGTCAGTATAAGCTGTACAATTGCCCCTAAAAATATGACTGGGCAAAGATATGCAATCAGGCTTGAATTGCCTCCATCAATAACAAATGTGATCCTCATTGAGATTTCAATTCTGTCTGGCCCAATGGGAGCAGCCTAAATGAATTTTGTCGAATCTACTTGAGTTTTGTAGGGGAAGCATGCACACAACATAGTTCTCTTGTCGTTGGACTAGGTCATTATGAAGCATAAGTGTCAGGTTCGCCTGAGACAAATACTTTAATCAACACTTTGATTGCAAAAGTAATTCTATTGCAGAAGTAGTTTCTGACAAATGGGAGAATAGGGCAACTCAACAGAAATGCTGAGATGGGCTCATTGGATCTGACTGTTGATCCCGGCAGATTTTCTGAGTTTGTTAATTAGCAGTAGGTGGTTTCCTGCAGGTGAGTTGCTGCTGTTTAGGTCCCTGTAGATGGGGGTGGGTTGGAGGTGAACCAGCTACAGAATTAAAGGTGAACTTTATTTGTTACGTGTACTTAGAAGCATCAAAACCAACAGCACAATGTGTCAGTTTGGATCAGTGACCAGATTGTGCTGGGAGCAGCTCGCAAGTGTCGCTGTGCTTCTGACACCAATGTATCATGCTCACAGCTCACCGATCCAAATTGTATGTCTTTGGAATGTGGGAGGAAATTGGAGTACCAAGAGGAAACCTACATGGTCACGGAAGAACGTGTAAACTCTTTACAGGTAGAGATGAGAGTCAAACCCCAATCGGTGATCACAGGCACTGTAAAGCAATCGTACTAACCACTGTACCGTTGTGCCACCCCACTTAAAGACCAGAAAGGCTTCAAGGAACAATTGTCAACTTCAGCCGAGAAATGAATTAAGCAAAAAGGGAGCAGATAAATGACTTTTAATTTCAGCAAAGCAAGAATTGCTGCTGGAAGCCATGTGACCGGGAGGATAGTTGGGCTTCTGAGTAACTGCATGATGGTCCCTAGTGCTACTTCTGCAATTCCTAGGTAGCAAGAAAAATATGAAAAAATAGAGCAGTAAATGCATAGCATCCCTGAAGTTTAATGCAACATTTCTCCCTGTGAGTTAGTTCCCACTTCACCACAGTCGTTGTGTGCACAAGAGCTCATCACCTTGCTGTGTAACTCCATGATATTCCATGGCCGGGTCTAGATCTTGGCTGCTAGTTTAACATTCAGCAGGATGACTCAACATGGCTGTCTCTCTCACTTACTCATTGGGTTATCTGAAGTCAGAACTTATCTCTCCCCTGTCCCCTCCCCCCATGTCCCATCCCCCCCATCTCCTGTCCATCCCATCTCCCATCCCCCTCGTGTTCCGTCCCCACCCCCTGTCCCCTGTCTCCCCCCGTCCCCTCCCCCCACTGGTCCCCACAACTGATACAAGATTTCAGATGGTGCCAAGATATCTATCAGTATTAAATCAGGGTGTCAATCACCCTGGCTGGCCTTTCTCTATTCTTCAGGAAGGTGAAGGAAAATCTGGAAAGAGCATGCATTCTGGAAAATGCTGCACAATTAACAGCTAATCTATGGGTGTCTAGTGATATTTTAAAGTGAGCTGCATGCCTGTAATGAGACAGACATATCCCAAAGCTCTGCACACAGTTGACATTTGACCTGCATAATACATGATCATGGATACACCAAATGCTTTTTACTTAAACTGCATCCACCAACCCTCTGAGTGCCAGGGCTGGTTTTGGGATGTATACGCACTTACAGACAGTCCCAGAAACTTGATGTACTGAGAGAGAAATACATGCGATGAACTCTGCACATGTTTTGTATGAAAAGACAGTCCATAATGCAGGAGATGAAAAGACCATTGACTGAGAGTGCTCATATGCAGACACTCAGTCTTGTCTAGGAGGAAGTGCTCTGCATAATATATTACGTGGTGATTGATTGGTGAGAGATGTAGGCAGGCCTGCAAGCAGAAACACATTAAACTCAAAGGAAGCTGACATGAAAGAGGTCAGGCAATCTACTGTAAAGGTCTCCGCACTTAAAAATCCACCAAGCTTCATATGCCAGCATGCTGGGAGGAACCAATGAGACTGTTCAATGAAATCTTAGAATCAGGCTGTGTGATGAGAGAAAAATAGGATTTATTCATGCTGAGACACAAATATGATGGATTTTGCTGTAATTTCAGGAGCTGGAACAGACAATGACAAGTGTTTGTTTAAACTTAAATTGCTTGTTTTCTCTGAATCTCTGTGGTATTTCCATAAGGAGGCAAAGCTTTCCAATAGAGAGGTAGCAATCATATCTCGCCAGCTTTTAGAGACGGCTTTCTTGGGGATCATTTAGCGAGTCCATATGGGTAGAAATTAGAATTCAAAAGGGAAGGGTCACTCTAGCGGGGCTGAGTTATAGACCCCCTCTAATAATCAGGAGACACTTGAGGAGCAAGCTGTAAGAATAATAGGATTATATTGCGAGATTTTAGTTTCCTTGTTATTGACTGGATTACCCAGAGTGTTAAAAGCCTGGATGGGGTGGAATTTGTGAAGTGTGCCCAGCAAAGCTTCTAGAGTCAATATATAGAGGATCCTACTTGGGGGGGTACAATACGGACTTTTTCTCAGGAACAAGATAGGGCAAATAATGGAAGAGGAAGTCAGGGAACACTCTGGTTCTAATGACCTTAATTCTATTAGCTTTAAGGCAGTGAAAGAAAAGGATAGGACAGATCCACAGATTAGGGTACTAAACTGGAGCGGTTAATTTGGGAGGAATCTATATTATGAGAACACTGGTTATTGTCATTTAGAAATGCACGCATGCATTAAGAAATGATACAATGTTCCTCCAGAGTGATGTCACAGAAAAACAGGACAAACCAAAGACTAACACTGACAGAACCACATAATATAACACATAGTTACAGCAGTGCAAAGCAATACCATAATTTGATGAAGAGCAGACCGTGGGCACGGTAAAAAAAAAATCTCAATGTCCCGATCGACTCCTGAGTCCCCGATAGCAGGCGGCAAAAGGGAGAAACTCCCTGCCATAGACCTCCAGGCACCAACAACTGCCGATGCATTGGAAGCACCCGACAACAGCCGACACTGAGTCCGTCCATCTGAAAACTTCGAGCCTCCAACCAGCTCCTCCGATACAGCCTCCTGAGTGCCATCCTCTGCCGAGCGCCTTCGACCTTGCCCTGGAAGCCAAAACAAGCAAAGCTGAGGATTCGGGGCCTTCTCCTCCAGAGATTCCAGACCACACAGTAGCAGTGGCAGCGAAGTGGCCATTCCAGAAGTTTCTCCAGATGTTCCTCCATACTCTCACGTCTGTCTCCATCAAATCAGAATTGTGCACAGTACCCTACTTGACAGATTACAGATATCATTCACAGGAGTGGCAGCGCGCGCTGCGTTGCGCCGCCATCTTCTCCTCCTCCTCCTTTCAATTAGGCAGGATCTAACTCAGGTCAATTGGGAAAGCCTGATTGAAGAGAAAGGAACAAACAGAAAGTGGGAGGCTTTTAAGAGTGTGATGAAACAAAAACCTGGTAAGTTTAGAGAGCTTGGCTGACGAGGGCTATTGAGGTTCTTGTCAAGAAAAAGAAGGAAGTAAACAGTGATTTAGGAGATCAGGGATGAGTGAATCCCTTGATGACTATAAAAAGATCAAGAGTAGTCTTGAGGGAGATCAGGAGGTCAAAGAGTGGTGTGAGATGAAACTGGTAGGTAAATTCAAGGAAAATCCCAAGAAATTCTATAGCTGTACAAAGAGTAAGAGGGTGGCTAGGGAGTGTGTTAGTCACCTTAGAGCTTAGCAGGAGTGCCTATGTCTTAAACTGCAGGAGATAGGTGAGATTTTTAATGAATAATTCTCTTCAGTGTAAAAGCCTTAAAGCACTTTCAGGTAGATCTATCCACAGAGCCTGACAGAATGCATCTTTGGACTCTGTGGAAAGTTAGAGAATGAACTGTGGAGGCCCATGAGGAGGTATTTGCTTCATCATTTTCCACTGACTGCAAGGTGGTTAATGTCTTTCCGTTGTTTTAGAAGTGTCACAAGGACAAGACCGGGAACTACGGGCTGGTTTGCTTGACATCAGTTGAAGGGAATTTTGAGGGGATTATCAGCATTTGGATCAACAGGCTGCCAGTATGGTTTTGTGTGGGAAGTCACGCTTGCTGAATCTTTAGTCGTTTTTTTTTTGAAGAGATAACCAAAAAAAGGTAGTTCAGGTTAGAGCAGTGGATGCTGTCGGTTTGGACTTTAGCAAGGCCTTTGACAAGGTCCCACAATGTAGGCTGGTCTGTGATACATATTGCTACACTTCTGCAAACGAGGTAGGAGGTGCCAGATACAGTGAGCTGCAGGGTAGAGTATGAGACTGTATGCTCCTGATCGTGATACTGGGCATCTGTATACTCGTCTTGCATGAACTTGAGGTTCTCAATGCTGCTTCTCCACTTTAGTCATGGGTGAGAGATTTCCGGGGTGCGTCGGAATGTTGCATTTTTTGAGAATATCCTTTAAATTTTCTCCCTTGCGTTCTGGACAATTTTGCCCATAGGTAATGTCATGAATTGAATTGAATTGACTTTATTTCTTGCATTCTTCACATACATGAGGAGTAAAGGTCTTTACATTACGTCTCTGTCTGAATGTGCAATGTGCAATCACAGTAATTTATAATTTATGATAGATAGAACAGTCAATGTTACATAGAAATACACACAAATCAGCGTGAGTTAATCAGTCTGATGGCCTGGTGGAAGAAGCTGTCCCGGAGCCTGCTGGTCCTGGCTTTTATGCTGCGGTACCGTTTCCTGGATGGCAGGAGCTGGAATAGGCCATGGTAGGGTGACTCAGGTTCCTAATGATCCTTGGGGCTCTTTTTACGCACCTGTCTTTGTAAATATCCTGAATCATGGGAAGTTCACAACTATAAATGCGCTGGGCTGTCGGCTCCACTCTCTGCAGAGTCCTGCGATTAAAGGAGGTACAGTTCCCATATCAGGCACTGATGCAGCCAGTCAGGATGCTCTCAATTGTGCTCCTGTAGAATGTTCTTCGGATTTGGATGTCCACACCAAACTTCCTCAACCGCTTGAGGTGAAAGAGATGCTGTTGTGCCTTTTACACATCACAGTTTGTATTTCAGGCCATGTGGGATTCTCAGTGATATTTATGCCAAGGAACTTAAAACTCTTTACCGTCTCAACCCCAGATCCACTGATGTCAATAGGGTTAGCCCATCTACATTCCTCCTGTAATCCACAACCAGCTCCTTTGTTTTTGCGACATTGAGGGAGAGATTGTTTTCTTGACACCACTGTGTCAGAGAGATGTGGATGGTGACACAGTCATAGATATGCAGAGAGTAAAGGAGGAGGCTTAGGACGCAGCCCTGAGGGGCTCCTGTGTGGGGGGTCAGAGGGGCAGAGGTGAGGGAGCCCTCTCTTGCCACCTGCCAGCAATCTGACAGAAAGTCCAGGATCCAGCTGCACAGGGTGAAGACTAAGGTTCCTGAGCATCTTGTCAAGCCTGAAGGGAATTATGGTGTTAAAGGCTGAACTGTAGTCCAAGAACAGTATTCTCACATAAGCATCCTTCGTCTCCAGATGTGTAAGGATGGTATCTAGAGCGGTGCCTATTGCGTCTGTTGTGTTGGTAGGTGAATCGTAAGGGTCCAGTTTGGGTGGTAGCATGCTGCAGATGTAATCCTTGACCAGCCTCTCAAAACACTTGCTTATTATTGAGGTGCGTGCAACAGGACTCCAGTCGCTCAGGCGTGTTATCTTGGTCTTCTTTGGTGCAGGGACAATGGTGGATAATTTGTAGCTGGAGGGCACTCTACACTGGGAGAGGGAGAGATTAAAAATGTCTGTAAATACCCCTGCCAGCTGTGCTGTGCACATCCTGACTACTTGCTCTGGGATGCCGTCCGATCCTGCAGCTTTGCGACTATCCACTCATTGGAAACGTTGGCGTGCCTCAGCCTCAGAGGTGACCAGGTTGCAGGTTGTAGTGGTGGCTTTCCTCGGAGGCTCAGAGTTAGCGACTTCGAAATGAGCATAAAAGCGATTGAGCTCATCTGGGAGAGAGGCCGCGATGTTGGCGACACCACAATGTTTGGCTTTGAAGTCTACGATGGTATGAGCGACCCTCACCATAAGTCATGCGTGCTATTTGTTGTGAATTTTGACTCACACGGAACTTTTGATCCAGGGTTTCTGGTTCCGGAAGACACTGACCGACTTCTGGGGGACAACATCATCAATGCACTTCAGGATGAAGCACGTGATTCCATCCATGAACTCGGAGACATCCTCATCCTGGAAAACATTCCAGTTGATGACGTCATCAAAGAAGTCCTGCAGCATGGAGACCTATTGGTCGGACCAACAGTGGATGGTTTTAACTATGGCTGCTTCTTGTTTTAGCTTCTGCCTGTATGTTGGCAAAGGCAGGATCGATGAGTGATCAGATTTTCCAAAAGCTGGATGAAGGAGAGCTTTGTAAGTGTTGTGGAATGGAGTGTAGCAGTGGTCAAGTGTGTTATCTCCACGACTGTTCACCTGGATGTCCAGACAAAGCTTCAGAGAGACTTCCATCACTGATGCTCGATTAAAGTCAATGGTGATGATGAAGGCAGCCTCTGCGTTTGCAGTCTCCAGCATGTTGATGGTCTTGTACAGTTCCTTGAGAGCCAGGTCAGTATCAGCCTGCGGTGGAATGTACACTGCTGTGACAGTAACAGCCGTGGGCTCCCTAGACAGCCAGTAGGGTCTTAGGGTCTGCACAGCAGCACCAGGTATTCCAGGTCTGGGGAACAAAAGGATCTGATCCTCTGAGGACTGGCTCTTGGACCTCTGGTTTCCTCCTCATGAAGTCAATAATCAACTCTTTGGTCTTACTGACATTGGCTGTGCGGTTGTTGATGTGGGATCACTCACCAGATTTTCAGCGTCCCTCCTGTCTGCTGATTCACCACAACCTTTGCTTTGGCTCAATACAGTGGTGTTGTCAGCAAACTGAAATATGGCATTGGAGCTGTGCTTAGCCACACAGTCATAAGTGTGAAATGAGTAGAGTGGGGTTGAACCACTTAGCCTTGCGGTGCACCTAAGCTGATGGAAATTGTGGAGGAGATGCTTTTGCCGATCTGAACTGACTGGGGTCTGCAAGTGAGGAAATTGAGGATCTAATTGCACAAGCAGATACTGAGGCCAAGGTCTTGAAGCTTATTGATTAGTTTAGAGGGGACAATAGTATCGAAAGCCTACTTGTAGTCAGTGAAGAGTATCCTGATGTATGCATCTTTACTGATTAGATATTCCAGAGATGAGTGAAGAGCCATTGAAATGGACTGTCATCTCAAACTTTGACAGATTTCTCTAGGTGCACAGAGGAGATGACTGGTTGCATCACATCCTGGTATGGAAACACCTGTGCCCAAGAAAGGAAGATCCTACAAAAAGAGACAGATACCGCCCAGTCCGTCACAGGAAAGCCCCCTCCCCATCATCGAGCACTCCTACAACTGGAAAGCAGAATCCATCATCAAGGAACCCCACCATCCAGGTCATGCTGTCTTCTCCCTGCTG
Source organism: Mobula birostris (assembly GCF_030028105.1). Taxonomy (NCBI): domain Eukaryota; kingdom Metazoa; phylum Chordata; class Chondrichthyes; order Myliobatiformes; family Myliobatidae; genus Mobula; species Mobula birostris. The sequence goes on from NC_092375.1 coordinate 159,703,583, forward strand.
CCATTGGGAAGGAGGTACAGGAGTCTTAGATCCCACACCACCAGGCTGAAGAATAGTTATTACATTTCAAGCATCAGGCTCATGAACTAGTGCGGATAACTTCACCCACCTCAAATCTGAACTGACTCCACAACCTATGGAATCACTTTCAAGGATTCTACAACTCATGTAGAGTACTGTGTGTAGAATACTGTATGCACTGTATGTATGTATGTATTTATTAGTATTTGCACAGATTGTTGTCTTTGTACATTGGTTGTCAGTCTTTGTGTGTAGTTTTTCAATGATTCTATTGTATTTCTTTGTTCTACTGTGCAGGGAAATGGATCTCATGGTAGGTTATGGTGACATGTAGGTACTTGGATAATAAATTTACTTTGAACTTTGAAATTTGAAATTTGAACTGCTCTGCCAGTGACCATAATAAATTTCAGACTTGTAGACACATCACAGCACATCATGGAAGCCAGCCTCCCCCTGGACCCTTGTCCATTCAGTAAAGCAGCCAGTGTAATTAAATGCCACAACCATGCTGGACATTCTGCCGACCGAAGGGTTTTGGCCCGAAACGTTGACTGTACTTTTTTCCATGGTTGCTGCCTGGCCTGCTGAGTTCCTTCAGCATTTTGTGTGTGTTGCTCGGATTTCCAGCATCTGCAGACGTTCTCTTGTTTGTGGACATTCTCTTGTCTCTTTTCCCATTAGGCAGAAGGTACAAAAACCTGAAAGCATGTACCACTAAGCTCAAGGACAGCTTTTACCCTGCTTTTACAAGACTATTGATTGGTTCCCTAGGATGATAAGATGGACCCTTGACCTCACAATATACCCCGTTATGATCTTGTACCTTATTGCCTACCCACACTACACTTTTTCTGCAGCTAATAGAAAGGGTGCAGAGGAGATTTACAAGGATGCTGCCTGGATTGGGGAGCATGCCTTATGAGAATAGGTTGAGTGAATTCGGCCTTTTCTCCTTGGAGCGATGGAGGATGAGAGGTGACCTGATAGAGGTGTACAAGATGATGCGAGGCATTGATTGTGTGGCTAGTCAGAGGCTTTTTCCCAGGGCTGAAATGGTTGTCACAAAATGACACAGGTTTAAGGTGCTGGGGAGCAGGTACAGAGGAGATGTCAGAGGTATGTTTTTTACACAGAGAGTGGAGAGTGCGTGGAATGGGCTGCCGGCAATGGTGGTGGAGGCGGATACGGTGGGGTCTTTTAAGAAACTGTTAGATAGGTACATGCAGCTTAGTAAAATAGAAGACTATAAGTAAGCCTAGTAATTTCTAAGGTTGGGACATGTTCAACACAACTCTGTGGGCCGAAGGGCCTGTATTGTGCTGTAGGTTTTCTATGTTTCTAATGCATTTTCTTCTGCAATAAGTTATTACCTTGTACTGCCTCATTGCACTGTGGAATGTTTAAATCTATATAAACAGTATGCCAGAGAAGCTTCTCACTGTGCTATTGTATATGAGAGAGTAATAAATCATTTTCAATTCTAATATAATGGAAGAACCAAGCAACATCAAATATCATCTCTCTATCCATTCACACAAATCTTAGCTCCGAATTGGCTAGCATAATTACACACCTACTGGAATTTACTGACAGAGCATGGGTAATGTATCCAATGTTAACTGTGAGCAACATCATAGGAAGTGTAATAGGTGATCATCATGTCTCCTTCATTTCCATGTGCTGAATTGCCTGAGACCTTGTGTTGTTCGACAAAGAGAACAGAAAAAGATTGATAGAGAGTTGCAAGGGTAAGAAATTGAAAGAACTAGTTGTCATATCCAAAAAACTCAGAGCTGTTGAAAATTGGTTTAACCATTACAGGCTGTTTTGGTACCTGCCAGGATGTTGAACTCTTGATGTTTCAGTAGGATTCCTGTCTGCCTTGACACATTTATTTCTGGTGTAAATCTCATGAGTAACATCAATAATTATGCAACATATAAAATTCATCCTAGTAAGATTTTCCACCTGGGCCATTGTGATCATAGCTGAATTGTTTGGGACTGGGACATTACACTGAAAAGGTCCTTTGACTTTCGGAACCACAGCCTCTTTCTTTGTGCTAAGTCTGGATCATAACTATTGGAAGTTTTTCTTTGATTCTTGGTTTTTGGGATTTTTGGGATAGAGGTTCGCGATCGAATATTGTCTTAGCTAGGAGTGCTGTCAATCTGCCTTTATCTCTGTAATTCAACTGGTTGAGGCAAAGCTCAATTGAGACCCGTATCTGAGTTGCTTGGGCAGGTCTGAAATGTGCCATCAGAGTAGTTTTTAATTACTATTTAATAGCAAGGTCAATGATTCCTTTCATTACTTATCTGATAATGACTGACAGGACAGTAGCTGTGTAAAAAGGATTTTTCCTGCTTTTATGTAGGAAAAATATATTTGGGAACTGGACAGGTGTCAGTCTTATAGATGCACTGGAACAATGTGGCTATTGGAATATGTCTTCAGTAGCATAGCTGGAATGTTGTCTGATGTCACAGTCTCAGTATGCCAAACATCCTAAAGGATTATCCTAAATTAATAGATAGTATTACTATATAGGTAAAAGAATTGTTTTGAGTTACTTTTGCATATTATTTGAAGCGTGCAATGGTTCAGTAAGCTGATTAGTAATGCTACATTTCTATAAAAATGTGGAAGGTGTATAATACAATAAAATGAACTGAAAGAAATCACCCAGGTCCACAAAAATCTCTGGCGCTACTTTTATCTCCTGGATGCATCCGCTTTGCGGGTGAGGTTTGGTGCTTTTGCTGCTGCTTGTGGTTTTTCTGGACTTTGGGGTTCTAACATTTTTCTGTCATTCATTCTTTGAAGTTTTTTGTTCTCTGTTTCATGGATGTTTATGAAGAATAAGAAATTCAGGCTGTATACTGTATCCATTCCCTGATATTAAGTTGAATAATTGAAATGGCCATTATAAAAACACTTTTCAAATTGCACTTCCATAACATAAACCTCTTTTCACATAAACTAAAACTTTCAAAAGATATTGAAACAAGACATCAATCAAAGTACAATCTAAAAGTGACTGGTGCCTAGCTTTTAATAACAAATTTCATTTGAAGCTTAAAGTCAACAACTTTATCCATTGTAAAGAGCTTTTAAATTGATATAAGAATGTAATGACGATTTTAACAATTTCAGTGTTTGATGTTAACAAAAGAGGTTTCAATGCACATCTAGAAGACCTGTTCAATAAATAGAATTTAATGATTTAGTAGCTGAATTTTAAATCAAAACTCCAAAGCTTGATATGTTTAACTACATAAATATTCAACCTTTCTAATTTTTTGTTTGTTTGGATAAAACAATTACTAGTTCAGAAGGCTCAACTGATCAAAATTGAAAGCCTTAATATTCATTATTGTTTCACAAGACTGCCACCTGTTGCAAGTTAAACCCACTCTCTGAACAATGATTACTGCATTAATTGGCAAGAGCCAGCGAAGGTCTGAAAACAATGCCTGGAGAGCTGAACGGTGTGATATAAAATTGACCTGATGCCTATGATTGAGCACTTTGCTGGGATCCCTTCCTGTCCCTGTTAGTCATCCATTGCCTGCAAGCATATCTATCACTGCACTGTGTCCCACAGTATCTCTGCCATTAGAAGCCACTAAGGACTCAGGATTGAGAAATGAGACTTCTAACAAGGTCAGCAGTTGATGCGTTTATTTCCCCAAATTCCAGGTCCGTACATGCCAAAAGAAGCCCGAAGCACTTTTTAGATTAATTGCTAGAGAACAGCATGGAGTGAGTAACAGAAGGAAAAAACACTAAGGCTAAAAATCACTGTTTAGGAAATCTCTGCCTCAATTGTTATAGATTTTAGAAAATCGTAAGATCCTGCTAAACTGAACAGTAGACAGCTGAGTGTTTCTTCTGACAGATGGGTCATGTTGCACCTATGTAGCTTCCCTACTGTCTCTTGTCACACATTTGGCTGCAATGAACAGGCCCTGCCTCGTATATGAGGGATGATGTCTGCTGCAGAGACTTTGGGACCGGTCTCCTTTGTTACATAACTGAACTCGTCTAATTAACAACCACTGGTTGATTGATTTTGTTTCACAGAAATATCTGGCTATCCTTTTAAAAAGGTACATCACATTATCCTTCATTGCAACTTCTAGCCGCAGAGGCTGCAGGTTGGAAAACTGTGCCACGTGTGAATTGTTTGGCAATATGTGCAGGCAAGTTTTGAATTATGCCAAGTTTTAGTTTGAAGAAACCAATGTGAAGACAAACTTCTGTTATGCTCCCATGCATGGCACCATTCTGACTGTGTAAATGTGGAAAAGTTGCTTTAGGAACTGATGTCTGATACCTTTTTAAAATTGCATCTACAGTTCACTGTGATGGAACACAAATCCAACCAGATTGTTTAGCAGCAGGAATTTTACCAACAATCAGATCACTGAATAGTTTGGATAATAAAATCACTTATTATAATCTTTTCACCTTTTGGATGTAGTTACGGGCCAGCTTTGAATCCTTCCTTTGTCTCAACATCTATTTCATGTTACTGTGTACCTATTTAATGTGTTCAAGGTGCCAGTTATTCTTTCATCAGTTTCCACTAAAAACACAAAAGTATTGTATTAATATTGCATGTTTTATTGCCTCAATTGTTATAGATTTTGTTTTGTGCACCAAAATAGCAACAGCCAAAAAGAAACCAGTTTTCAGCTATTGTAATGTAACTTTAGAAAATTAACTACCAATTTGCACACAGAGATCTCTCAAAAAGAGAAATATGATAATAACTAGTTAATCCATTTTAATAGTGTAGATTGACAATGAATGTTGGCAGGATCACTGAGATTTAACATTATTACCCTTTGACATTATACCAGAGATCTTGCATTCCCAGTGAGGAGGATAGACATGGTCTTAGCTCACTAATAGATGGCACTTCCAACAGAGCAACATTCCTTCTTTTTGTTTCGTCTGTCAGATAGATTATGTGCTGAAATTTCTGGACTGATATCTATTATGGGAGATTCAATAACCAATCTTGAGACTATCACAGTACAAATGGAAAGTCCTTATTGAATGAACAGTGCAGCTTGCATGGGTGCTATGTTCCAAGGCTCACAGATATATCTCTTACTTCTCTTTTCTCCCACTCTCAGTTGATACAGAAAGCACCTTTTCTTAGACACTCATGGGACAAAGACAATGCAATTCAGCAACATAGTCATAGAAAAAAGAATCAGGCTCTTCAGCCAGCACACCCATGTCAGCTATCAGCCACCTAATCCTAATACTACATTATTCGCATTGTTTTCATTCTCCCCACGATCAAAGGTTCATTTATTATCAAAGTGTACAACTCTGAGATTCTTCTTCTCCAGATAGCCATGAAACCAAGAAAGAAAAGAATGGCAGCACAATTATCACCCCAAATGCCTCTTCCTCACACAAAAAAAAGAACAAAAACAGAACAGGCACATCAACCCCCAAATCCCCCTCCCCTGCACACAAAAGAAATGAAGATCGGGCGAAAAACACAGAATATAAACAAGACCATAAGACTGAAAGAAAATATCTCTAGTCCAAGTCCATATCCAGAATGCAGTAACATTCTCCAGGCAGAGTGGCAGGCCTTTCCCTCTCCATAGCAGAGCGACCTCACCAGTGATTAAAAAGGCAGGCTTTGCTCTCCATAGCAGAGCAAACTTACCAGCGATAAAATGGCAGTCTCCTTTCTCCATAGCAGAGCGATTTTCCCCAGAGTTTAAAAAAGGTAGGCAGCCGGCGCTCACCTTCCACATTTGTCTCGACGTTGCAATCTCCCTTGTCGCTTTAATTGGGGAACAATGGCAGCTTTAATCGGCAAAATGGAGTCGAATATCAGCTCGCCCCCCCCATTCTACAGCCTGCTCCCTATGAGGTTTGCTCACGCTGCCTCTGTCTCACAGAATCCTCTCGGAGACTGGAACACCCAAACAATCTCCAACCTGCAAATTACAGGCTCTAACAGTTCCGGAATCACATTCAAGCATCAACTACCTCCAGATTTGATCACTCGTCTGCAGACTAGGGACAGTTCACAGTGAGTAGTTAACTCGTTAACCCACAATTCTTTGTGATGGGATGTGGGAGCAAACCGGAGCACCCAGAAGAAACTCAACTAGTGTCAGAGAGAACGTGCAAACTCCACACAGACATCACCTGTAGACAAGATTGAACCTAGGTCCTTGACACTGAGGTAGCAACTCCACTGCTACCAGCTGCTCCACTGCGTCTTCACCTTCACTTCACGTATTCTCAATGACCCAAAGTTCAAACTCAATTTATAATCCAAGTGTATATGTCACCATATGCAACATTGAGATTCGTTTTCTTGCAGGCATACGCAATAAATCCAATAACTGTAAAAAAGTCATTGAAACACTGCACCAACAGGATGGACAACCAACGTGCGGAAGACAACGAACTGTGCAAATACAAAAAGAAATAATGTGTTTCTTTCTGGACTGTCCCCCTGAGTGACTGCACATGGTAATTCCTTACCTTTACCTGAGACAGGTGGACTGTGATGGACAGGTGTCATTGTCTGCTGGAGTAAGTTCCTGTTACTATGGCAACAGCAAGCTCTGGTGTCGATTGAGAGCCCTTGGATGCTGTTGGAGCTGCCCCAGAAGTGAGCCCGTCATCTCTCAATTCCCCACAGTTTGTTATGCTTCCTTCCAGCATGTGTTAACTCTCTCCCCTACCTTTCATTTTCTTGCTGCTGCTGAGCTCTCAGATCTTAATAGAGAACCAAGCAGATGGACATCACAGTGGGGGCATTGTCTCTTACTTCATCCATCTGAGCTGCTGGGATCAGTCTGTAGAGCCATGCCTGACTACAGTTTTGGCAGAATATGCATGGTAATCTTAACCCTTGATTGACCATGCTGATGATGTTAGCTTACAAAATGTCAAAACATACAGGCATAGCTTAAAAAACCTTTCGGTTCAGAGGGGAAGATTACTACAAACTGGGATTTAATAGGCAGGCACACACGAGGTTGTTGGGCTGGAAAGGTGAACTGTTTATCTGACTGATTTCTATACAAATTGACACACTGGAAAGCAGTTTAGTGAATTGTTCATGGCTTATTCTAATAGCATATTGTTGTATTCTTGCTTTTACACATGATTTCTTTTCAAAAGGGGGATTATCAAAGATGACTTGAAAGAATGAACATTGGCAGTACTGATTGTTCTTCAAACAAAGGCAGCTTTTTGATCAATGTTTGGTAAATGGCCAAAATCTGCTAAACATCCTTCAATATTGACTTTGAGCAACCATTCAAGCTGAGATCTTTGATGTAAACACATAATTTCATCTATTGGGATGGAACGGAGCTGTGGGTGTTCACTGTAGAAGCTATAAATACTGCTGTCAATGTGCAAATAGAAATTCATCCTGTTGTTGAAAACGACAAAAGAAACTCCTGATTAACCAATGCTATTGTGAATATTTGGGTTTACAAGCAGGGAAATTGAACCAGAATCATATAGCACTGGGAAAATTTGGAGAGGGCTGATGAATTACAGGTGACGGTTTTGGCCCCAGAGAAGGAGACGACAAAATTGACCTTCGTGATGTAATGACTATGTGAGGAGGATATGAGGAGCACTTTTAGGTACAGAACAAAAATACGTTACTGTTCCTACTCAGAATGGAAATTGAGAACTAATTTTAATCCCAAATTTATCATTTTAGTAGTTTTTATATTCAACAATCAGAGTGTGGTAACTTCTACTTTGAAAAAGGCACACTTGACAAATTTATGCCCAAAGAAACCACTTTATCTCGAACGTCAAAACCGATATGTATATACAGAGGCTTTCACAACCCATACGGCATGGCAGGAACACTATATACAGAGCCCACCAGAAGCAAAAAGAACGGAAGTAAACCCCCCATTATCTTAATTAGTATTAACTTACTTTTAACAATGCTCACATTACAACACAGAGCATTTTAATTCTTTAACATAATTACCTTTGAATTTCTTTGGCAACATTAGAGAACTTTTTTTCTGTATCTCTTTAAATAAAATGAATGGAAGTTCAGTTGTCCCAAAGAGTGTTATTTAAAATAAGTTTGTCAGTACTTATTAATCTGCAGTTTAATGTGAAAAAGACTAAGGAGCTGGTGGTAGACCTAAAGAGAGCTGAGGTACCGGTGACCCCTGTTTCCATCCAGGGGGTCAGTGTGGACATGGTGGAGGATTACAAATACCTGGGGATACGAATTGACAATAAACTGGACTGGTCAAAGAACAATGAGGGTGTCTACAAGAAGGGTCAGAGCTGTCTCTATTTCCTGAGGAGACTGAGGTCCTTTAACATCTGCCGGATGATGCTGAGGATGTTCTACGAGTCTGTGGTGGCCAGTGCTATCATGTTTGCTGTTGTGTGCTGGGGCAGCAGGCTGAGGGTAGCAGACACCAACAGAATCAACAAACTCATTCGTAAGGCCAGTGATGTTGTGGGGATGGAATGGGACTCTCTCACGGTGGTGTCTGAAAAGAGGATGCTGTCTAAGTTGCATGTCATCTTGGTCAATGTCTCCCATCCACTACATAATGTACTGTGTGGGCACAGGAGTACATTCAGCCAGAGACTCATTCCACAGAGATGCAACACAGAGTGTCATAGGAAGACATTCCTGCCTGTGGCCATCAAACTTTACAACTCCTCCCTTGGAGGGTCAGACATCCTGAGCCAATAGGCTGGTCCTGGACTTATTTCATAATTCACTGGCACAATTTACATATTACTATTTAACTATTTATGGTTCTATTACTATCTATTATTTATGGTGCAACTGTAACGAAAACCAATTTCCCCCGGGATCAATAAAGTATGACTATGACTATGACTATGACTGTTGCTATTTGTTAGCCTACAGTTTAGTGAGCTTCTATTCTTCAATTTTCTTGATAATTTTAAATGAACTATTCAGTGCAAACAAATTTTATCTAGCATTTTCATACAAGCTCAGTCCTTCATACTGACAAGAGAAATTATATTTTCAGCACAGCACGTCTTAAATCAGAGAAGCCTAATATAGTTTGTCATGTTCAATACTATTTCCTTGATACTGCAAATAACACCAATATACTGGCAATGATATTGCTTTCACAGAATAATATCTCTTGTTCGTTTTGATGATTGAGAACTTTCAAGGTGACTGTCATTATCTTCAGTTACAACTTAGTTCACAAAAACAATCAAATTACAACTACAATTTGTCAATACTTAAGTGAATACAGGCCAGATACAACTCTGTTCATGGATTGTATGGACTTAGTGTTCTCAGAGGAGTATTGACAGACATATAACAGAACCAGAATCAGAATCTGGTTTATTATCACTGGCATGTGACGTGAAATTTGTTAACTTAGCAGCAGCAGTTCAATGCAATACATAATCTAGCAGAGAGAAAAAAAAATAAAAAAATAATAAATAAACAAATAAATCAATTATGTATATTGAATAGATTTTAAAAACGTGCAAAAACAGAACTACTGTATATTAAAAAAATGTGAGGTGGTGTCCAAAGATTCAATGTCCATTTAGGAATCGGATGGCAGAGGGGAAGATGCTGTACCTGATTTGCTGAGTGTGTGCCTTCAGGCTTCTGTACCTCCTACCTGATGGTAACAGTGAGAAAAGGACTTGCCCTGGGTGCTGGAGGTCCTTAATAATGGGCGCTGCCCTTCTGAGCCACCGCTCCCTAAAGATATCTCTGGGTACTTTGCAGGCTAGTACAAAGTACCCAGGACATGCAGTAATATGGGTGTTGTGTATGAACCTTATATTAAGGTGTTGTCAACAAACATTTAGATTGATGCAATAAGTTGAACCCACAGTCTTTTGATGGCCAGTTTTATCTCAGGGTGGGTGTCTAGGCTTGGGGATTGATAGAATGGAGTGGTGGTCAGTTGCACAGCTTGGGAGAGGCCCATCCATGCTAAGTTATCTTTCACCCATCACCAGCCCCTCTTTACCAGTTTCAAATCTCTTTTGACAGTAGGTGGTGGGAAGGGATGCAGGGCTTGTTGTATATTTACTACTTCGATAATATCTGAGTAATCTTGCATATATATTGGTTCATTAAGCATTCTTGTTTATTTAGATAATTAATGATGGGTTATGTGTAGAATTACGTTAATTGCATAAGTCATCACGTTACCAAGTGATATGCGTGCATCTCACTAAAAGTAAAGATGAAGTTACACCCATATTTCTGACTCCTCACGTCTTCCTGTGAACTAGTTTAATGTTTTGAAGTTACAAAACTTAATTTGACGACGAGGTATTTTAAACCAAACCCAACGTGGCTACTGATTTGTTAAAGCGCAGGGAGATGTTTGAAGTGAAAAAAACACAAGTGATGAATGCATCCCAGTATGGGGAGTTAGTTGGGTTAAAAAAAAGGACAGTAATCAGAAGAATTCAGGGTTCGTAAAGAGTGATTACAGGATGATAATAATCATTAAAAGTGGGGCGGAAATTCCCACTTGGTTCAAAAAGGCAACAATTATACCAGTGCTTAAGAAGAATAGTGTGAGTTGCCTTAATGACTATCGGCCTGTAGTAATCACATCTACAGTGATGAAATGCCTTGAGAGGTTGGTCATGACTAGACTGAACTCCTGCCTCAGCAAGACCTGGACCCATTACAATATGCCTATCACCACAATAGGTCAATGGCAGACACAATCTCAATGGCTCTCCACATGACTTTAGACCACCCGGATAACACAAACACCTATGTCAGGATTCTGCTCATCGACTATAGCTCAGCATTTAATACCATCATTCCCACAATCCTGATTGAGAAATTGCAGAACCTGGACCTCTGTACCTCCCTCTGCAATTGGATCCTTGACTTCCTAACCGGAAGACCACAGTCTGTGCGGATTGGTGATAACGTATCCTCCTCGCTGACGATCAACACTGGCGCACCTCAAGGGTGCATGCTTAGCGCACTGCTCTGCTCTCTATATACACATGATTGTGTGGCTAGGCATAGCTCAAATACCATCTCTAAAGTTGCTGATGATTCAACCATTGTTGGTAGAATCTCAGGTGGTGCTGAGAGGACGTACAGGAGTGAGATATACCAACTAGTGGAGTGGTGCCACAGCAACAACCTGGCACTCAATGTCAGTAAGACGAAAGAGCTGATTGCGGACTTCAGGAAGGGTAAGATGAAGGAGCACATATCAATCCTCATAGAGGGATCAGAAGTGGAGAGAGTGAGCAGTTTCAAGTTCCTGGGTGTCAAGATCTCTGAGGATCTAATCTGGTCCCAACATATCGATGCAGTTATAAAGAACGCAAGACAGCGGCTATACTTCATTAGGAGCTTGAAGAGATTTAATATGTCAACAAACACACTCGAAAACTTCCATGGTTGGTCGGTCGACTGCACAGGATCGAAAGAAGCTGCAGAAGGTTGTAAATTTAGTCAGCTCCATCTTGGGTACTAGCCTACAAAATACCCAGGACACCTTCAAGGAGCGGTGTCTCAGAAAGGCAGTGTCCAGCACAAAGGACACGCCCTTTTCTCACTGTTACCATCAGGTAGGAGGTACAGAAGCCTGAAGGCACACACTCAGTGATTCAGGAACAGCTTCTTTCCTTCTGCCATCCAATTCCTAAATGGACATTGAACCCTTGGACACTGCCTTACTTTTTTAATATACAGTATTTCTGTTTTTTGCATGATTTTAAATCTATTCCATATAAATGTACTGTAATTTACAAACTTCGTATTTATTTATTATTATTATTTTATTTTGTTTTTTTCTTCTATATTACATATTGCATTGAACTGCTGCTGCTAAGTTAACAAATTTCACATCACATGCTGGTGATAATAAACTTGATTCTGATTCTGATTTAAAAGAATCAGAAATGGCTGGCTACTTTGGAAAGATTGAGAATTTTGATTACACAACAGGTAATTGGCTCATGTACATTGAACTATTGGAATAGTATTTTGAGGCAAATGAAATTGCCAATGAGAAGCGACTGCTAATTTTGCTGAGGTCATTAGATTTAAAGACATACAGATTGCTTTGAAGTTTGCCGAAGTGTTTCAGCCTGAAACATCGACTGTACTCTTTTCCATAGATGCTGCCTGGCTTGCTGAGTTCCTCCAGCATCTTGTGAGTGTTGCTCGGATTTCCAGCATCTGCAGATTTTCTCTCATTTGCTTTGAAGTTTGACTGCTCCAACTAGGCCATCAGAAATGAGCTTTGCTGCCATTGTAAAATCAATGCAGGACCACTTAGAACCAAAGTGTCATAAGGCGGTGGCTAGGAATAGATCCAAGTGCAAGACACAGACACTGAGTACTAGGGACAGGACTAGGATACAGAGTGAGGGCTAGGACATGGACACGAAAACCGGGAACCCAGAACAGGACTGGACAAGAGAGCTAGGAGCCTGGGCTTGGACTCCGAGCCAGAGACTGGACAAGGACCCAGTACTTGGGTCTTGCCTCTGGCTTGGACCCCAGAACTAGGCAAGGACGAGGCTTGGCAGGCAGGCAGGACGAGGCTGGAGTCTTCAGGCTAGAGGCTAGAGGTGAGGCTTGGCAGAGGCAGGAGGCTGGAGTCTTCAGGCTTGAGGCTAGGCAGGAGGCTGGAGTCTTCAGGCTTGAGGCTAGGCAGGAGGCTGGAGTCTTCAGGCTTGAGGCTAGGCAGGAGGCTGGAGTCTTCAGGCTTGAGGCTAGGCAGGAGGCTGGAGTCTTCAGGCTTGAGGCTAGGCAGCAGGCTGGAGTCTTCAGGCTTGAGGCTAGGCAGCAGGCTGGAGTCTTCAGGCTTGAGGCTAGGCAGCAGGCTGGAGTCTTCAGGCTTGAGGCTAGGCAGCAGGCTGGAGTCTTCAGGCTTGAGGCTAGGCAGGAGGCTGGAGTCTTCAGGCTTGAGGCTAGGCAGGAGGCTGGAGTCTTCAGGCTTGAGGCTAGGCAGGAGGCTGGAGTCTTCAGGCTTGAGGCTAGGCAGGAGGCTGGAGTCTTCAGGCTTGAGGCTAGGCAGGAGGCTGGAGTCTTCAGGCTTGAGGCTAGGCAGGAGGCTGGAGTCTTCAGGCTTGAGGCTAGGCAGGAGGCTGGAGTCTTCAGGCTTGAGGCTAGGCAGGCTCCTCCTGGACAGGGCATGGTACTCCTGGGCAGGGCGCGGATCACCACCCAACAAAGGCAAGGGACAGGAAGGGACAGAACCAACCGCAGGTAATGGTAAGATGGCCTGGCTTACCCGACGGAGGCAAGGGACAGGAAGGGACAGAAACAACTGCAGGTAACGACAAGACGGCCTGGCTTACCTGGGCGGAGGCAAGGGACAGGAAGGGAGCTAGGTACAGGGTGGCTCCAGGACAAGACTGTAGTTGAGACGAGGCAAGAGTTACCAGCAAGACAAGGCAAGGCTTCAGGCAATGCAAGGCGAGATGAGAACTTCAGGTGATGCGAGAGTTACTGGCAGGGCAAGGCAGGGCAGGGCAGGGCTTCAGGCGAGGAAACAGGAGGCAGAGGAAGGGATACAAGGAGTAGGACAAGAACAATCCAGCAGCCCATCCCTGGTCTCTGAAGGTATTTATGCAGCCAGCCTGTAAAAGCATCAGCTGACTCAATTAGAGCTCAACAAGAACAGAAACAGGGTAGACAGGAAAACCTGGAGCAAGGGTCAATGGACCGGACCGTGAACCGTAATATGGACTTCACGGACCGGACCATGACACAAAGCCATTGTTGATTTCAGAATGTTTTAGGTTTCCTAAGTGGAATCAAAAAGAAGAGAAGTCCATTTCAGCATACATGGCTGAATTGAAGAGGTTATCAGAACATTGTCATTTCAGTAATGGGCTTAATGATGCACACTGAGAAATTGCTTAGTTTGTGGAATTTGAAAAGACCATAAGATATAGGAGCAGAATTAGGCCATTTGTCCCATTGATCTACTCCACTTTTTCATCATGGTTGACCCAATTTTCCTCTCAGCCCCAGTCTCCTCTCTTCTCCCTGTATCCCTTCGTACCCTGACCAATCAAGAATCTATCAACCTCTGCCTTAAATATACATATATTCTTGGACTCCACAACCGCCAGTGGCAAGGAATTCTATAGACTCATCACTCTCTGAATAAAGAAATTCCTCTGTTCTAAGAGGATGCCCCTCTATTCTGAGGCTGTGTCCTCTTGTCTTAGACTCTCCCACCATAGAAAACATCCTCTCCACATCCACTCTATCAAGGCCCTTCACCATTCGATAGTTTCATTGACGTCCTCCCTCACTAAAAGAAAGCATTCAAAAATGGCTGCTAATTGAAGCACAGTTTACGTTCAAAGGTCCGGTAGGAATTGCTGTGTCAATGGAAACTGTGGACAGAGATGCAATTGAACTGTAGTCATGAATGAAAGTGTACATGAACAAAATTGCAATGTCTAACAGAAAACAGCCTGGTCAAACAACACACATAAAAGTTGCTGGTGAACACAGCAGGCCAGGCAGCATCTCTAGGAAGAGGTGCAGTCAAACAAATTGTGTTACATGGTGGCAGCAGCTCACATACACCAAACAAGTGCAGATTTAAAGGTGAAACTTGCAGAAAATGTAACAAGGTAGGACACATAGGAAGATCATGTTGGGTAGACAAAAATAATGGACTGCACAGGGAAGGGAAAATGCTAAAAAGTCAAGTTGTAGTTTCAAAAAGAGCACTAGTCTGTATGCAGTTGATGAAAATCTGATAATGATGACACTGATGCAGGTTTGCGTACCCTTGAAAATTAACAACAGGCAAGCAATATGGCTTACACCAGAAGTGAATGGCAGATTAATTAAAATGAACACTGGTTCCGCAGTGTCAGTCATTCCACATAATGAGTTTAAGAAGCATTTCAAAGATACTAAAATGAAGCCTGCAGATATCCAGCTAGGAACTTATACTGGAGAAGAGGTATTTCCTGGTGGAATGATAGTTGTGACAGTGAAATACAACAACAAACAAGTTGCAGTGAGCTTGTACGTGGTAAAAATAAAAAGACCACCATTGTGGGGATGTGATTGACTAGGACAATTACAACTTGATTGGAGATCCATCCACCATTTGCATGCCACATCCCCTGCAATGAAGCTATTAAGAAAGGTACTGGATGATGCCACAACTATCTCCATGCCAAACACCATGAACTGTTGCCCAACAGAGGACAAACAAGTGTTGGTGCCAAAATCAGTGCCTCTGTTTGGAAAGCATATTGGACCAAAGAAGAATCATACTCCTCAGGAAATGTGGAAATAACAAAAGCAGTCTGACTCCAACAGTTTTTCTAGGCAACATATCTGAACTAGCTTCTGATATGTTAATAAGGCAGTTACTTGTGGAATGTGGCTTGGTTTTTAGGTGAAAGAAAGTTCAAGGAGATTTAGGAAAGTTGCAAGCATTCGGCTTTTGTGAGTATAAAGAGCCTGAATCTACTCTGTGTGTTATTACATGAACTTCAAGTGGGAGATGAAAAGCTGCTTGGAAAAGTAGATGCAAAGACCAAAGCTCAGCTGGATAAATGGAAGGCCAAGGTAAATGGAGATGTGTAAACAGAGGATTTGTCAGATGCTGCAGAGACCAAGAGGAGAGGTCAGATAGATAGATAGATAGATATACTTTATTAATCCCGAGGGAAATTTAGTTTCGTTACAGCCGCACCAACCAAGAATAGATCGTAAATATAGCAATACAAAAACCACAATCAAACAACAAAATGCAAACTATGCCAGATGGAAAATAAGTCCAGGACCAGTCTATTGGCTCAAGGTGTCTGACCCTCCACGGGAGGAGCTGCACGTTCGATGGCCACAGGCAGGAATGATCTCCCGTGCCGCCAAGTGTTGTATCACAGTGGAATGTGGCCGAAGTCCAACAGTAAAATGTTCGATATCCGGTCTATAAACACGTTCCTTGATCGTAATATACCCCAGATTGCACCATCCGTTGTTAACCAGATCAGTAAGCACCCAACTCCTTTACGCTTACTGCTCTCAGTGCACTTCCGGTCAGCCGGAATGGTATTACCCATCGAACTCCTGTTCTCCAAAAGTCTCTGTTGTCTCGATCCAGTCCTCTTTCCTCAGCTTTGTGATCCCCCTCTGCATCCTCTGTGTGTTTTCCTCCGGATTTCAGCAGGGGTGTCCGCCGCTCTGCTTGCTAAACCGGCCGGCATTAGCTGGTCCCTGGAATACACAATGCGACCTTGCTTCTGTCCCACGTGTCGGGATGTAACCATTTCCAGCGCTAAAAGAAACCCAAATAAGACTCTCTCTACCAGCATGTTAGAGAGGGTGCAGCTTCGACGTGTTACCGTGAGAAAAAAAAATACAAAGAATAACGTAAGTTAACAAGTAAGGAGAAGAAAGTAAGAGTAGATCAGAACGGCTGTACCAGGCTGCATGCCCGACCGGCTCATGCGCACAAAGCATAAAGGAAAGCAGTAGAAGGATTAGTAACAGAATACTCCAGCGAACTAAATGCGCCTTCCCAAGACCTAGATGCACAAAGTACAAGAAGAAATGAGGAAAGAGATGGAGAGTGAGGAAAGAATGTGAGTGAGAAAGAGAAAGGTGTGAGAGAGAAGGAATGTGAGAAAGAAAAAGAAAGAGATTGAAGTAAATCCAAAGAGAGAAAAGAAGAAGAACGGTGACCACAGCTGTCAGAACCACTTCCTGCAGTCTCAGAGTCAACTCCTACAACCACCACGAAGGAGACCACAGAATCTGAGATTGTTACACAGCCACAAGTCTCACCTGCCAAGCAGAGAGACCCCTCTTGTCAGGAAAGATGTCATCCCACAAAAGTAAGAAAGCCTCCGCAGTGATTAAACCTTTAGGCTTGATTGGAACAATTTAAAATTTACGATGCTATATCACATATATCACATTTGTATATATCTATATATCATATTTGTATTCTTTAGTATGCTGTGTATATACAAATGTTTGTAGTTGAGATGCATCCTTTATTGAGTTGGTTTATAACTAAGCAGGGAGGAATGTTGTGTTTTTAATATTTCAATAATATTTGAGTAATATCATTTGTATATATTCTACGTTCAAACGTTCTTGTTGATTTAAATAATTTATTATGGGTTATATGTAAAACTACATTAATTGCATACATCATCACGCTACCACGTGATATGTGAGCGCTTTGCTAAGAGTAAAGACGAAGTTACACCCATATTTTGGACTCCCCGAGTCTTCCGTTGAACTAGTTTAATGTTTTGAAGTTACAAAATGATACAGGCTGGTGAGAGATGGTGGTGTTGCTGAGAGAGAAGTGACTCATTTCAGGCTGATAAAGATTAATTTGAATGACTTCTAAATGATTTCTTGTGTTTTGCAGTTTCTGTAAGGTGCTGTTGCTCTGCTGATACTCGTTATAAATGGTATCACATGACTTTGGGATGGAAAATGGAACAGGACAGCACAGAAACAAGCCCTTCAGCCCACTATGTCTGTGCAGACCATGATGTCAATTTAAACTTCACATCTGCCTGCAAGAGGTCTATACCCCTCAATTCCCTTCCTGCTCGTGTGCCTGTCCACCCTGCTCTTCAAAGTTACTATTGTATCTGCTTCCACGACCTCCCCTGTCACTGCAACACACGTGAAATGCTGGAGGAACTGAACAAGTCAGATGGCATCTATGGAGGGGAATGACCCTCAACACTTCAAGTCAAAATCCTTAAGAATTTTGAATGTGTTGCTCAAAGTTTCCAGTAATTGCAGAATCTCTTGTGTTTATGCTCTCCTGTCATTGTGTGAGAGGTAGCTAACAGTCTCTGTGTAAAAGAACTTGCTCAGTAAATCTCCTTTAAACTTTACCTCTTCCTCAAGTATCTGTGGCCACTAGTATTTGACACCTCCGCCCTGTGGAAAAAGACTGACTATTTGGTCTACCTATGCTTCACATACTTTTATATTTGTCAGTCAGGCTCCCTTCAGCCTCTGATGCTCCAGCAAATGAGCAATTCAAGTTCAGATTCAGATTCACATTCACTTATCACATGTACATTGGAACACACAGTGAATTGCATCATTTACATTAACAACCAGCATAACCTCAGATGTGCTGGGGGCAGCCCACAATTGTCACCACACATTCCTGGGCCAACACAGCATTATGCTCATCAATGCTTGACATAACAATGCAGAACACAATAAACAAAAGTACAACACGTGGCTGGCCTATGAGCGTGAATTGTGGAGCAGAGGCCTAGACTCCTGACTGACCTCTAACTCCCCACACCCCGGTCCATGAACCCTAAACTCCCCTCTCTGTCCCCAAGCGCAACCCTACAAATTTAAAAGCAACTAAATTTCAGCCATAACTTTGATGGAAACCACAGCTCGACACCAACTTGACCAGAAGGTGGAAAAAATGTGGCCAATCTCTTTTCTTAAAGCTTACGCTCTCCAATCAAGACAGCATCCTGACACACCTCTTCGGCAACCCCTACAAAGTCTGCAGCATATCCTTCCTTTAAAGCAGAGATCAGAACTGCACAAACTACTGCAAATGTGGCTACCCAAAGTTTCATGCAGCTTATATGGATTTTGTTTCTTGCAACAATTTTTCTTCTATCGCGTCATTTTTTTTCCTGCATCACTCAAGTACGGTATGCAAGTCATTGTCAATATAGATGCTGTGAGGAGACAAATGGTTAGAAAGTTGAACACATGATGCTTCAACTCAGCTTTGAGCTTAGGATTTTTGCCAAGATAACTGATATTTAAAAAAAATCATTCTGCTCCCAGCACATTTTATTGCATCCAAATGCTAAGTTCCTTTATGATCAATGTATTCCCAGTGCTGAATCCAATATCATTTTATTCTCCAGTTACAGTTATGATATTTATTTTCATTTCTTGTTTTCCAATGCATAATAATATCCAGCACTTACTCTCATCACCATTCAGTTTGACAACAATTTGAAGTTTTAATGAATGGGTAATTTAGAAGCAAATATGTCATCCCTTGCAGTACACATTTTGTGACTTTCAGGACAAATCTATATAGGGGCATCTCACAGTGATGGGGAAAAAAGGCTCATCAGCCAATTACTCTATTCCCAATGACAGATAGCATGATAAAAGCTGGGTACAGGCAGTAATATTCCTTTTTTTTACACTTGCACAGAAGTTGCATGAATTAACTTGGCTTGCAGTGAAAGGCAAAGTCTTTGGCACTTTAATCACAAGAGACAAGCTCTGACTAACGCGTGTCATGACTTGCAGAATGACTTCAAAACTTGTGCTTTAGTTCCCCCTGCTCATACACAGCATTCAAAGTGACAATGGCTGTCAGTGCCTACGCTGCCAGCTCATTGTAGGGGCCCTGAAGTGATTACACCAGTGTCAGCCAGTCTGCTTTGCGATGCATACAGCAGGACATGGATACATTGGTCAAGAGAGCATGTCAGTCCACTATTCTCTCTGACCCTCACCCATAAGGATGCTGCACAGTAACATGATAATGCAGTGGGATACAAGTATAAAGCCACTTCCACCATTATAGATCCTAGTTGAGCTTAATAATGCATGATAAGCTAATTTATGCTATGACATAATGGTATGGAAACTCCAAAGCCCTGGAATGGAAGATCCTACAAAAGGTGATGGGTTCAGCCCAGTACATCACAGGTAAAACCCTCCCAATCTTTAGCACATCTACATGAAATGCTGTCGTAGGAAAGCAGCATCCATCATTAGAGATCCTCACCACCCAGGCCATGCTCTTTTCTCAAACAAGAGAAAATATGCAGACATTGGGAATCCAAGAAGCATCCACAAAATGCTGGAGGAACTCAGCAGGCCAGGCAGCATCTGTGGAGAAGTGTAAACAGTTGACGTTTTGGGTCGAGACCCTTTATCAGGTCTGAAGACTGGTGAAGTAAAGAGCTGGGAAGTTGACTGGTGAAAGAGATAAAGGGCTGCAGAAGGGAGAATCTAATAGGAGAGGACAGAAAGCCATGGAAGAAAGGGAAAGGGAGGAGCACCAGAGGGAGGTAATGGGCAGGTAAGGAGATAAGATGAGAGAGGGAAATGGGAATAGTGAAGGGCAGGGAGATCATTACCATAAGATTTATAAACCAATGTTCATGCCATCAGGTCAGAGGCTACTGAGTTGGAATGCAAGGTGTTGCTCCTCCAACCTGACTGTGTCTTCATCATGTCAGTAGAGAAGCCATGGACTGACATGTCAGAATAAGAAAGGGAGGTGGAATTAAAATGGGTGGCCAGTGGAAATCCCTCTTTTTCTGGCAGACAGAGTATAGGTGTTCGGCAAAACGGTTTCCCAATCTATGTCGGGTCTCACCGATATATAGCAGGCCACACTGGGAGCACCGGATACAGCAAATCACCCCAACAGACTCACCGATGAAGTGTCACCTCACCTGGAAGGACTACTTGTTGCCCTGAATGGTAGTGAGGGAGGAGGTGTAGGGGCAGGTGAAACAGCTGCTCCACTTGCAAGGATAAGTGCCAGGTGGGAGATCAGTGGGGAGGGGGCAAATGGACACAGGAGTTGAGTAGGAAGCGGTTCCTATGGAAGTCAAAGCGGGTGGGGGAGGGAAAGATGAGCTTGGTGGAAAGCAACATATACAAAATGCTGAAGTATCTCAGCAGGATTGGCAACATCTATGGAAAAGAGTATAGTTGACTATATGGTCATAAGACATAGGAGCAGAATTAGGCCATTCAGCCCATCAAGTCTGCTCCACCATTCCATCATGGCTGATCCCAGATCCCACCCAACCCCAGACACCTGCCTTCTTGCCATGTCATTTGATGCCCTGACCAATCAGGAAACTATCAGCTTCTGCTTTAAATATTCTCATGGATTCTGCAGTCTGTGGTAGAGCATTCCACAGATGCACTACTCACTACTCACTGGCTAAAAACAATAGAGGTCCTCCTTGCCTCCATTCTAAAAGGTTGCCCCTCAATTTTGAGGCTGTGCCCTCTAATTCTGGATACCCTCACCTCCTCTCCACATCCACTTTATCTCGTCTTTTCAACATTCAGTAGGTTTCAATGAGCTCCCCACCACATTCTTCTAAATTCCAGTGAGTACAGGCCCAAAGCTGTCAAATGCTCCTCAGATGTTAACCTCTTCATTCCCAGAATCATCCTTGTGAACCTCCTCTGGACTCTCTCCAACGACAGCACATCTTTTTTGAGATATGGGGCCCAACACTATTGACAATACTCCAAGTGTGGCCTGACTAGTGTCTTATAAAGCCTCAGCATTATCTCTTTGCTTTTATTACCTACTTTTGTTGTAATAAATGCCAACATTGCAATTGCCATCTTTATCATAGACTCAATCTGTAAATTAACTTTCTGGGAGACTTGCACGAGTATTCCTAAGTCCCTCTGCACCTCTGATGTTTGAATTTTCTACCAATTCAGATAATAGTCTGCACTATTATTCCTTTTACCAAAATGCAATTTGCTGCTTCTTCGCCCTTTCTTCCAATTTGCCTAAGTACTGCTGCAATCATGCCGCTTCCTCAGCTCTACCTACTCCTCCACCTATCATTGTATCATCTGCAAACTTTGCCACAAAGCCATCAATTCTATTATCCAAATCATTGACAAACAATGTGAAAAGTAGCCGTCCCAATACCAGCCCCTGTAGAACACTATCAGTCATTGGCAGCCAACCAGAAAAGGTCCCCTTTATTCCCACTGGCTGCCTCCTGCATGTCAAGCATTCCTCTATCCATGCCAGTATCCTGTTAAGCAGCCTCATGTGTGGCACCTTATCAAATGCCTTCTGAAAATCCAATTAAATGACATTCACTGCCTCTCCTTTGTCCACCCTGCTGGTTACTTCCTTGAAGAACTCTAACAGATTTGTCAGATGAGATTTCCCTTTACAGAAACTATGCTGACTTTGACTTATTTTATCATTAGTCTCCAAGTACCCTGAAACCTATTCCTTAATAATAGACTTCAAACTTTCCCAACCACTGAGGTTAGGCTAACAGGCCTATAATTTCCTTTCTTTTGCCTTCCTCCCTTCTTAAAGAGGGGAGTGACATTTGCTATTTTCCAGTCCTCTGGGATAATGCCAGAATCAAGTGATCATGACCAATGCATTCTCTTCAGCAACCATTCTCAGGGCTCTGAGATGTAGTCCATTTTGTCCAAGTGACTTATCCACCTTAAGACCTTCAAGTTTGCTTAGCACGTTTTCCTTTGTAATAGCGACGGCATTCACTCCTGTTCCCTGACACTCATGGACCTATGGCACACTGCTAGTATCTTCCACAGTGAAGACTGATGCAAAGTACCTGTTATATTCAACTGCCATTTGTTTGTCTCCCATTATTACCTCACCAGCATTATTTTCCAGTGGTCCAATATCAACCCTTACCCCCATTTTACTCTTTATATAACTGAAAAAACCTTGAGTAATCTGCTTTATATTATTGGCTAGTTTGCCCTCATATTTCATCTTTTCTCTCCTTACAATCCTTCTGATCGGCACCTTGTAAGGCATGAAAATGCCCGACGCTGGCCTCTCAGGCCTGAGTCAACGTCATCATCATCATCATCATCTCCTTACAGCTTTTTTGTTTGCCTTTTGTTGGATTTTAAAAAGTTCCCAATCATCCAACTTCCCATTCACTTTTGTTATCTTATGTACCCTTTCCTTGGCTTTTGCGCAGTCCTTAACTTCCCTTGTCAGCCATGGTTGCCCACACCTGCCATTTGATAATTTCTTCTTCTGCAGGACTTATCTATCCTGCACCTTGTGAACTATTTCCAGAAACCTCAGCCACCACAGTCTGCTGTCATTCCAGCCAGTATCCTCTTCTAATCCACCTGGTCAAGCTCCTCTCTCATGCCTCTGTAATTCCCTTTATTCCATTGCAATAGTGATACATGTGACTTAAATTTCTCCCTCTCAAATTGCAGTATGAATTCAATCATATCATGATCACTGCCTCCTAAGGGTTCCTTTACGTTAAGCTCCCTAATAAGATCTGGGTTATTACACAACACCCAATCTAAGATAAGCTTTCCCCAAGTAGGCTCAAGCAAAGCTGCTTAACAAAAACTTGTAGGCATTCAACAAATTCCCTCTCTTGAGATCTGACACCAACCTGATTTTCCCTATCCCCTTGTGTACTGAAGTGCCCAATTACAACTGTGATATTACACTGGGACATCCCTTTTCCAGCTCCATTCACAATCTCAACCCCACATCTTGGTTATAATTTGGAGGCCTATATATGATTCCCATAATGGTTTTTTTTACCCTTGCAGTTTCTTAATTGCACCCACAAAGATTCAACCTTCTCTAACCCTATGTCATCTCTTTCTAAAGATATAATTCCATCTCTTACCAACGGAGCAACATGTTTCGAGCTGGGACCCTTCATCAGGACTGACGGTGGAATCCTGTTGGAGATGTCCCTGGTGAGGTGTGGAAGGATGGGCTGAGGGAAACTGATACTTTCTGCAACCCCGGAGGGTGAAGATGAACCTTACAGAACTGGTTTCCAGTGCTGTAAGTTTCTGGATACCATTGTATATTTGCGGTGGTCTCTGTGCATTAACAAATCATGTACATGAAGGTCAAAGAAGTACTTTGAAGTCTTTTGCTAAGTATCCAATCATTTTCCTTGGCTTATATAAAATGTTATTATGCAGTGCACTCAAACGTGTGCTTCAGAAAATAATTTCTAACTCCTGGATTGCAATTCCCTGAAGAATCATTAATTCCAGTGCTCATGCATCCAACTGATCTTTTGACCCAATTTTTCCATCTTTAATTAACTGTTTATGCCTGATAATGATCCTGTGAAGCAGCCTGGGACATTTTACATTAAAGAGGTAATTTAAAAGAACATGGTTATTTCAGAAATTGTATTAAGTTTTGGTCATTTTATCATATTTACTCAGCATATCAGCAATTGCTATGCAGATATGAGTACAATTCATAATAATACAGAATTAAAGCTGTTGTAAATTTGCACTGTTTATGGTGTAAGTTGACTTACCTGCAAATACTCTACAAAAATTTTAATGCATTACATTTTTAGAATATCTTTTTATTGACTGTTGTTTTTGTTACTTTTCATGGAAGTTAATTTTGATCTTTCAAAGCAGTTAAGCATCTTGAGTACAGAGTACATAATTTTCATTTCAGTGCTTGGTCCAACCAGGATTCTGTTTTTGTTTTGTACATAATGGCATTCTACAAAACCGAGCCTGCAGTTCCTCATTTCCTAGGAATTAGCGAATTCCTGTATTTAGGGAGGAAAGCCTCCACCAAGAGACACACAAAGAGAAGTAATATTTTAACAACATTATCCAACATAAATTACACTGTGTGTGGGATATTTCCCTGATTCCCTAGATGATTTGTTCTTCTATTCAATTTATAGGCAGCTGTTTTTATTGGAGGCTGGATTCTGTGTAAAGTAAAATATTCATTGCTTTAGGAGTCAGTGCTGTCTGAGGTGCTTGTCGGTTTGCATTCTCTTGATGTACATTTTAACATTATATATTTAAAAGTAATAAAAAATATACATTTTGTTCATTATATGGTTATCAACTGCGATTTAGGTGGCATTATGTCGGACTTAAATGAATGGAATAAAGCAATTTTGGTGTCATTGGAGGAACAGGCAGTTCCTCCTTAGGCTGTGTGTGTCCAGACACACATGAGTGCTCATTTCAACAAAGGCCCCACAAGGAAGAGCAGTATATTTACAGCAACTAAGTTTGAGACATTTGAATCTGCCTCTAGAATGCACTGATGCCCTGAAAGCTCATTAAGTGGTATTCCAACAATAATAAAAACTTTAGAATTAAATAAAAAAACAGCACTTTCCTTTTACATTCAGGTTAACAAGCCCTTTACAATGAAGGGCTTTGCTAGGTAGGTCATAAAATGTGTCTGGTCCTGCGATCTGCACTCATTAGTGAGTCCCCTGCAGAGCAACAGTTCACGTGCACTGGCATCCTCTTTGCAAAGCGTTGGCGCAGAAATCAAGGGTGCACTGCCACTAACTCTTGTATTGAAGCTATCCAGAAGTTGCCCATTGAAGTGCCAACTAACTCTTAGCATTCGTGGGATAGAGTTAGTTTTACCCTGTTCCTCTCCGACTGTTTGGATAAAAATGTTGATGTAGATAAACTCATGTCCTGTGTCCTAAATGACAAGGGTTTTCAGTTGCATTGGAAATGCACTCAAAGCTTTCAAAGTTGAAGTTACATTTATTATCAAAGTATGTATGCAGTATACAACCTCGAGATTCTTGTTTCTACAGACAGCTACAGAACAAAGAAACACCATGGAACCCATTCAGATAAAACATCAAACACCCAATATGCAAAAAAACAGAAACACATATAACATGAGCTGAAGAGTACAATCCACAAACTGTGTCCATTAAACCCTGCCCCAAACCCAAGACTCTAGCCCTGTCCTCTGGCAGAAGGAGAGAGAGGCCAGTCAAATGCAAACACCTTCCCCCGGGAGCAGGAAGCGAGAGCGGGACTGATCAAACCCAGGCAACTTCTTCCAGTAGCAGTGAGTCAGAGAGACAGAAAGACTGGTCAAACTCAGGCAGATAGCACCGAACACCTGCTCTCCATCTTCTCTGGAAGATCTGAATGGCAATCCTTGCATGGTGCCAACGAGATGGGGGAGATCTTTAATGAATTTTTTTTGCATCTGTATATACCCAGGAGATGGACACAATCTATAGAAGTGAGGCAAAGCTGCATCAACTTCATGCACAAGGAGACACATTAAGGTGGATACTTAACCATTGTTTAAGAAAGTCTCTAAAAATAAACCAGGAAATAATAGGCTGATTAGCCTGACATCATTAGTGGGAAAGTTATTGGAAGGTATTCCAAGGGACCAGATATATGAGAATTTGGATAGACGTGGACTAATTAGGGATAGACAGCATGGCCTCGTGCATGGTAGGTCATGTCTAAACAACCTTATAGAGTTTTTAGAGGAAGTTACCAGCAGAGTTGATGAAGGCAAGGTAGTTAATGTTGTCTACACGGACATGGTAAGGCATTTGACAAGGTCCCGCATGGGGGTTTGACTAAGACGGTTCAGTCGCTTGGCGTTTAAGATGAGGTAGTGAATTGGGTTAGACATTTGCTTTGTGGGAGAAGCCAGTGAGTGGTAGTAGACAGTCGCCTCTCTGATTGGAGGTCTGTGACTAGTGGAGTGCCACAGGGGTCGGTGTTGGGTCCATTGTTGTTTGTCATCTATATCAATGATCTGGCTGATAATGTGGTTCATTGGATCAGCAAATTTGCAGATGAGACCAAGATTGGAGGTGTAGTGGACAGCGACAAAGGCTATCAGAGCATGCAGCATGATCTGGGTCAGCTAGAAACATGGCGGTTGGAATTTAATGCAGACAAGTGTGAGGTGTTGCACTTCAAGAGGTCTAATCAAGGTAGGTATTATACAGTGAATGGTGGAGCACTGAGGAGTGCTGTAGAACAAAGGGATCAGGGAAGATAATTCATTGAAAGTGGCGTGACAAGTAGATAGATTGTAAAGAAAGCTTTTGGCACATTGGTCTTCAATAATCAAAGTATTGTGTACAGGAGATTGGATGTTATGTTGAAATTGTATAAGACATTGATGCGGCCTATTTTGGAGTATTGTGTGGAGTTTTAGTCACCAACCTATAGAAAAGATGAAGATAAGGTTGAAAGAATACAGATAAAATTTGCAAGGATGTTGCCAGGTCTGGAGGACCCGAATTATATGAAAAGATTGAATAGATTAAGACTTTGTTCCTCAGAACAAAGAAGATTGAGGGGAGATTTGACAGAGATATACAAAATGAGGGATAGAGATAGGATAAAACAAGCAGGCTGTTTCACCAAGATTGGGTGGAACCATAACTAGAGGTCATAGCTTAAGGGTGAAAGGTGAAAAGTTTATGGGGAACATGAGGGAATCTTTTTCACTCAGAGGGTCGTGAGAGTGTGGAACGAGCTGCCAGTGCAAGTGGTGCATCTTAGCTCGATTTCAACGTTTAAGAGAAGTTTGGATAGGTATATGGATGGTAGAATTATCGAGGGCTATGGTCCTGGAGCAGCTCGATGGCAGTAGGCAGTTTAAAGGATTTGACACAAGCTAGATGGAATGAAGGACCTGTTTCTCTGTTGTACTTTTCTATGACTCTCATCCTTGTTGATTTTAATCTTGCTCCATGCTTTAATCGGCGACATTGTCAAGAAGAGGAGTTGATCATGGGCCCGTGCCTTGTCTCCAGGCTGCACACTGAGCTCCCTCAGAGACAGCAAAGGGCCAGATCACTCAATTGACTCAAAGAACAGACCATCAAAATGTAAATCACAGGTTCCAATAGTGGCAGAATCATATTTGAAAGAAGAAGAAACAAAAAAAGTAGAAGAAGATGAAGGAACAAAGGTAGTGTCGTGAACTGTCTGAAGGATGTGGCCTTTGGTCACTGGCACCATTGTCTTCACAGTATATTCACATTAACCGTTGTAGTTGAACTCAACTGTAATTGGTAGAAATTCTGATATACTATGAAGTTCATTTACAATGTTATTCACCAATGAAACCAGAAGCACATTCGCAGGAAGAAGCAATGTGGGGTGAGAAGAAAACAAGCCTCCCTAAGCATTACTTCATGTTAAAGCCGCTTCCCAAACACATTATATTGATGGATGAAATCATTACAAAGACAATAAAGTTTTAATTTACTTGCACTGTTGTGTAAGTCTTTCAGATGCATTTTATCATGTAATTTAATTTTTCTCACAGTATGCACAAATAAAGCAGTTTAAATCTTCTATTTATCATTCTGCTGCAGTCCTTCATGGAAATGATGAATTCATAGTTACATCTTTTGTGCAGAGCGAATGACTGTGTGGAACAGTAGCACAAAAAATATGCTCCCACAAACCAATTAAGCGTCTTTTTGATGTCGCCTTTCAATCCATGCTTGAAAGCACTGGTGGCATTTTGGTTGAGTTCAAGATTTAACATTTTGTGCTGTTCAGAACTTTCTTTAATTTAAGCTGATGGTTGCATACCCTGGATTTATCTCACAGCCAGCCTCAAAATAATCGTGTCAGATGCTCATTTTCTGCTAAGGTTTGAGGAAATATGCATGTCCCTTCAAGCACACCACTGCACAGAAGTAACGATTCTGATAACAAGTAAGGCATAGGATTTCACAGATAATGCTGTTTTAATGCATTGTGTGTCATGAATAAGAAAGGTCTGGTTTACTCTTGTGCTGTCATGGGTTGTTTCCTGTTAATAAACTATCAGTTCTGGTATTAACTTTACATTCACAATACACCATTGATATGCAAATATAGTCAAGTCCTATTTTACAAATACCCCAATTACCACGAGACAGTGTTTGCTTATCAATAATTCAGAAGTAAATTATAATAAGATTCACGCATTGTTTTATTTACTCTGTATTTTTAGATTGTAATAAAATATTTTACTCTGCAATTAGTTACCAGACACAAGAATAACACAAATGCGTCAACTGCTAATTGTTCCTTTATTCTTTTTGGTATTCAAATCTTTAAGTGAGGCCTTTTGTATTTGCACAGCTTGTCTTCTTTTGCACATGGGTTGTTTGTCAGCCAGATTTTTATTCAGTCTGTTGTGTTTGTCTGTTCTACTGTGAATGCCTACAAGGAAATGAATCTCAAGGTCGTGTATGGTGACATATACTACATCCATTGAGATAATAAATTACTGTGACTTTTTTTCTTTGATAAAATGACTGAGATAAGCAACTTATGTGGGCTTACTGTGATCTTCCAAAATTGCTAAAATGATTTTTAAAAAATATTTTGGATGCTGTAGGATTGCTTTACAAATCTTAGAGTTCTTTTGAGATTTTATGCCTCACAATGAACCCTCTCTGAGGAGGAGAAAGTCCATGGAATTTCTCCCAACCATGCATGTGATCTTTGAAGCATCAATGTTGGGTTTTGCCTGCAACCGTGTACTAATCATCATGCACAGTCTCTATGCCCCTAGCACTTTTTGGCTTCTTGCTTTCCCAAGGACGCAGTCGAGAAGCTGAGTGCGCCTTCAGGTTCCGAGGCTTCGTGGCCCTGTGGACGGGCTGATTCTGTGCCGGTGCTACAGAAGCATCATGGGAGAAAGTGAAACATTGGGAGCAGTGGATCAGCTGTTGGAGGCTATGTACTTGGCAAATCATACTCTCATTCTTCTCTTGTTGGTAGGAGAGAGCTTGTTGCCAAGTCTAGAGTCTGAGAACTCGGAGGGCGGGGGGTGGGGGGGAAGCAACGCGACAGACTATATCATTGCGAATGAGCGATTGGTTTTGTTATGTCTCGCCTCTCGCTGTGAAAGGGGACACCTCGCTTTCCCTTTATTGGAAAAAGAGAGAGAGAGAGAGAGAGCCTGTGCTGTGTTGAATTGTTGGGTGAATGATTAGCTTTTGCTGTGCAGCAGATCATGGTCTTTATTGGGGGCTTTGCTATTGTTTGCTTGGTGGGTGGAGGGTGCTGATGGTTTTTTTTTGGGAAAGTGGGTGGGGGTGGGTTTGCATAAGAGGGGGGGAGTAGGGGGGCTTTGGGGTACCAACATTTTTTTTGTCATTCATTCCTTGGGGCACTCTTCCACTTTCGTGGAAGTCTGCGAAGAAAAGGAATTTCAGGTTGTGTATTGCATACATTTCTCTGCTATTAAATGAAGCTATTGAACTAAATGCTGGAACATAAAATGTTAATACAATGAATAGATTCCGTTAATGGAGAATGCCTGTGCATGGCTTCACTGGACGTGGAGTGGATGATGCATGGGCAGCCACCACACAGTCCTTAACAGATAGACGTTTGGGTCTGGTGGCATGGAATGCAAAATGACTTGGGACACTTCACTGCTCTAGCCTCCACCTCCACTGTAATGTGTCATCATCTTCCGCAAGCTCCACCACTGAGGTCTCGGTTGGATTGCTCTTTGTCTGCAAACTCCCCCTAGACTTTACCACCATGGTTGACCCTACCAGGAGCTAAGTTCCAGACAGCATTGCTGTCGGAATCTCAGGAGCTCACAAGCCTTTCCCACTATGACAAGGTGACGATTCTCAGAGAATACAACAAATACAATGACATCACTCCAGTTAAAACTCCTGCAAGATTATCCGTAAGTGTATAGAGCAGAATTTAGAATCACAAATCATAAAATATGAAGTTACGTTGTCCAGAATTAAGAATCGTATCATAAGCTCAGAGTCTGCAATCATGTAACACAGAATTTCAAATCAGAAGGAACAATTCAGAATCATTATGGAAAAAGCAGGTCATAGGGCCCAAAGGTGTTAGGTGTGTATGGGGTGGCTGGGTCTTGACTAAATATCAGGAAATGCCAATAGCCATTATGTAGCTTCTCCCACCCAAGACAACTCCGCCTTCACGTTGGACTTAGGTTGGGGTGCACCCTGTCTCGCTGAAGGAGCTCTGTCTATGGCGAGTGTTTGGCACCAGAAAAATAACCAGACTGATGGTGGTGGTGTCACCTAAATTCACTGAAGTCTCCGGCAGCAGGGAGATGGATTCCAAGCTTTGGTGGAGGATTGTCTTTGTACAACAACAGCAAAGACTGGGCAAAGTCTAGTGTATGATTCCCAAATGGGAACACCAGCAGAGGTCAAATGCTCTAGTTAGATGAGCACTGCGGCAACAGAAGGCAATGGCAAACCACTGTTGTAATTTCTGCCTAGTCAATCACGGAAAGAAACAAAAGAAGGAAATCAGACAACAGCGTGAATGGAGTTGATTCTAATCAACAGAACAACACCCCGCTCGGTAGGGGTAGTCATGGGCTGCAGGTGACACCAGACCGTCATCCAGAGACTGTAAGCAACAGGGAAAAGCTAAGGGTAGCAACCTAGAATATCCATACACTTTACCAGAAAGGAAAGTCGGACAGCACATTAAATGAAATGAAAAGGTTGGAAGTTGCTATCTTAGGCCTGTCAGAAATTAAATGGACCGACAGTGGCAAATTCACTAAGAATAGTTCTCTGATAATGTATTCTGGAGGTCAACAGCATATGTATGGAGTTGGAATTATTTTAAACAAAAGTATCAAAATGTCTTATGGGATATTGGGCGATATCCGACCGGCTGCTATTAGTTAATTAAGGGGTAATCCTTTTAACATTAGCATAATCCAAGCCTATGCGCCAACAAGTGATGCAGATGAAGAGGATATCAACAAGTTTTATGAAGATCTCGACAGTGCTTATGAGCAATGTAAATCTCAGGATAGAAAACCAGTCTTGGGAGGCTTTAACTCCAAAGTTGGACAGGAAAGGGTTGATAACATCATAGGACCTTTTGGATTAGGGGAGAACAATGAAAATGGAGAAAGGTTTACTGACTGGTGTGTCAGAAACAACCAAGTGATCACCAATACTTGGTATAAAAACCATCCACGTAGATTGTGTACTTGGATTAGCCCTGGAAATAGAACAAAGAATCAAATAGATTTCATTGCCATCAATGATCGCTTTAGAAATAATATCACAAATTCTAAAGCCTGCCCTGGAGCAGACTGTGGTTCAGATCACCATCCAGTAATAGCTACCATCAAAACAAAATTAAAGCAACTGAAATGTGGAGAAAAGAGAAAGAATTATATGTTGGGAGAACTTGATAGCATGTTGAACTTGAAAAATGATAGCATACTTAAACAGCAATTCAAAACAGCTGTGAAACACAATGAAAACGAAAGAACAGCTTTTTGGGACAGATTTAAATATGCTATACAGCAATCAGCAGAAGAGATAATCCCAGTGTAAGAAATCCAACACACCAACAAGAGGTGGATAACCCAAGAAATTCTAGATCTGATGGAACAAAGAAGGTTAGTGAAGAATAATGAAGTACAATACAGAGAGCTAGACAGACAGACCAGACAATTGTGCAATATTGCAAAGGAAGAATGGCTGAATCAAAACTGCAATGAAGTAGAAGGCCATACTAACAACAGCAAAGAAATACACAAGAAAATTAAGGAAGTTACTGGAATTAAGAAAACCTCCTCTGCAGGATGCATAAGATCAGCAGATGGAACCACACTAACAGATCCAGATAAAGTATGTGAGAGGTGGATTCAGTATATAGAGCAGCTTTTTGAAGATAATAGAGGGGAACCCCCAGATATTAAACACCCTAATTCTGGCCCACCTATTACCAAAGAAGAAATAACGAAAGCAATGAAAAACATGAAACATGGTAAAGCCACTGGACCTGAAGAAATTTCAGTGGAAATGATACAAGCCCTAGAAGATCTGGGCATAGATATTCTTTTTGAACTGTTTAATGGCATCTATGAGTCTAGTATATTGCCTGACGATCTCTTGAAACTAGTATTTATAACTCTGCCAAAAATTCCTGGAACTCTTGACTGCGAAAATTATAGAACAATCGTCTTATGAGTCGCATAATAATGATTTTGTTGAGAATTGTTCCGAGTCAAATTAAAAACAAGTTAAGCCCTGAAACTTCTAAACTGCAAATTGGGTTTATTGAGGATAGAGGAACTAGGAATGCAATTTTCATACTACGAATGATTTCAGAAAGGGCAATTGAATATCAAAATGATGTCTTTTTATGTTTTATTGATTTCACTAAAGCATTTGACTAAGTGCAACATGAAAAATTCTCGCTAAACTAAACATTGATGGAAGGGACCAACAACTGCTTCAAAATTTATATTGGAATCAAACGGTGGTGGTAAAAATTGATGATAACATAAGCAGTCGGACTAAAATTCAAAGAGGAGTTAGACAGGGATGCGTTGCCTCACCAGAATTATTTAATATCTATAGTGAAATGATTCTCAGAGAAATAGAAGACCTAGATGGGATAAAAATTGGAGGTGTTAACATCAACAATATAAGATATGCAGATGATACCACCCTAATAGTAAGTGCTGCAGAAGACCTACAAATCCTCCTAGACAAAGTAATACAAACAAATTCAGATTTTGGTCTAACCATCAACTGTAAAAAAAAAAACAAATGTATGGTAATATCAAAATAGCAGGATACTCTCAACTGCCAATTGTACATCGGTAACCAAGAGATTGAACAAAAGACTGGCTTTAATTACCTTAAACAAAAGGAATTCTGCAGATGCTGGAAACTCAAGCAACACACATGTGTTGCTCTAATTACCTTGGTAGCTTTATATCACA
The DNA here is from genome assembly GCF_030028105.1 of Mobula birostris. Taxonomy (NCBI): domain Eukaryota; kingdom Metazoa; phylum Chordata; class Chondrichthyes; order Myliobatiformes; family Myliobatidae; genus Mobula; species Mobula birostris. The sequence continues at coordinate 159,736,921 of NC_092375.1, forward strand.
AGATGCTAGAAGTAAAGTAGAAATAAAAAGAGGAATCGCCTTTGCCAAGATCAACTTCCAAAAAACGGAACCCATTTTTACCAACAGACACATTTCTATGACACCAAGGCTTAGGCTACTAAAATGTTACATCTGGTCAATCTTGCTGTATGCTTCCGAAACATGGACTATAACACCAGAACTCCAAAGAAACTTAGAAGCAACAGAAATGTGGTTTCTTAGAAGAATGCTGAAAATATCATATAGAGATAGGGTAACTAATGAGATAGTACTCCGACGTGCCCATACAAAAAGATCTTGGGAAACACGGAAGAGGAAGGCAAAGAAGAAAATATATGGATACTGTGAAAGAACTAACAGATCTAAGTGTGCGAGACATCATTGATGCTGCGAGGGATCGTTCGATGTGGAGAGCCATGATCGCCCAAGCATGTAACGCGCAAGGCACATGAAGAAGAAGAAGGGCCCAAAGCCCATTAGCTGCATTTTAAAAGGGTCATTTAACTCAATTCTACTCTTCAGTTCTATCCTCAGATCCCAGCAAATTTCCATTTTTCATGCGTCTGTGCAGTTATTAACTCCTCATTCACTACCAATCTACTGAGTGCTAAATCCATTTCATTCTAACTTATTTTGTGCTTTGTCCTCATATCACCTATGACTATTGGCTTATCTGACTCGGAAAGTGGTTCATGCTTTTTCACATATTAATACCCTCGTTTACACAAGAGAAATCAATCCCAGCTGCTTTGTGAGAATTCTTCGTGTAGAAATTTGTGAGTAGTCGATGATAAATAGAGCAAAATAGTGCATGCACCAAATGCTGGCCAGGAATTTTCTAAATCTGTTGAGGTAGAAGGTTCTGCAGATACTGGAGATTTTGAGAAACACCCACAAAATGCTGGAGGAACTCGTGGGGGCAGCATCCATGGAGGGAAATAGACAGTCAATGTTTTGGGTCGAACATTTCCTCGGCACTGGAAAGGAATGGGGCAGATGCTAGAAGACAAAAGTTGGGGAGGGCAGGAGCATAAGCTGGCAGGTGATAGGGGAGTCCAGGTGAGAGGGAAAGCATCTGGGTGGAGGGCGGAGGATGAAAGGGAATGCTGTGAGAAGCTGGGAGGAGATAGGTGGAAGGAGTAAATGGCAGAATCTGATAGGAAAGGTCAGTAGACCATGAAATGACGGGGAAGGGGGTGGGTAATAAAAAGGAGGTGATAGGCAGGTCATGAGGGTAGAAGAGAGGAAGAGAAGGGGTGAGAGGGTTACCAAAATGTGGGAAAATAAAGTGGTGAGGGGAACAGAGGGAAGAAGTGACTGTGTAGAGAAATCACTGGTTATGCTGTCAGGTTGGACTCTATATAGATGAAATAAGAGGTGTTTCTCCTTCAACCCTGCATGTGGCCTCATCGTTGCAGTGGAGAAGGCCATAGACAGACAAGTCAGTATGGAAGTGGGAAGTGGAATTGAAATAGGTGGCTACCTGAAGATCTTGGCCATTGTGGTGGATGGAACACCTCCTCACCACCATTCAGGGCTATAAACTGAGAGGACGTACTTCACCTGTGAATCTGTCAGGGGTTATTTATTGCATTCAGTGCTTGTAGTGCGCCCTCCTCTACTCAGTGACTCCTGCCGTAGAGGGTCCACCTTGTTGAGCAGCTTTGCTCTGTCTATTGTGATAGCTAGGATCTTCTGGTGGCCACAAATTTCTGCCCTTGACCTCTACACCTATCACCTCCCAGCTGCTCACATAGAAACATAGAAAATAGGTGCAGGAGTAGGCCATTCGGCCCTTCGAGCCTGCACCGCCATTCAGTATGATCATGGCTGATCATCCAACTCAGAACCCTGTACCTGCCTTCTCTCCATACCCCCTGATCCCTTTAGCCACATCTAACTCCCTCTTAAATATAGCCAATGAACTGGCCTCAACTGTTTCCTGAGGCAGAGAATTCCACAGATTCACTACTCTCTGTGTGAAGAAGTTTTTCCTCATCTCAGTCCTAAAAGGCTTCCCCTTTATCCTCAAACTGTGACCCCTCGTTCTGGACTTCCCCAACATCGGGAACAATCTTCCTGCATCTAGCCTGTCCAATCCCTTTAGAATTTTATATGTTTCAATAAGATCCCCCCCTCAATCTTCTAAATTCCAGCGAGTATAAGCCTAGTCAATCCAGTCTTTCATCATATGGAAGTCCTGCCATCCCAGGAATCAATCTGGTGAACCTTCTTTGTACTCCCTCTATGGCAAGAATGTCTTTCCTCAGATTAGGGGACCAAAACTGCACACAATCCTCCAGGTGTGGTCTCACCAAGGCCTTGTACAACTGCAGTAGTACCTCCCTGCTCCTGTACTCGAATCCTCTTGCTATGAATGCCAGCATACCATTCGCCTTTTTCACTGCCTGCTGCGCCTGCATGCCCACTTTCAATGACTGGTGTATAATGACACCCAGTCTCGTTGCACCTCCCCTTTTCCTAATCGGCCACCATTCAGATAATAATCTGTTTTCCTGTTCTTGCCACCAAAGTGGATAACCTCACATTCATCCACATTAATTTGCATCTGCCATGAATTTGCCCACTCACCTAACCTATTCAAGTCACCCTGCATCCTCTTAGCATCCTCCTCACAGCTAACACTGCCGCCCAGCTTCGTGTCATCCGCAAACTTGGGGATGCTGCATTTAATTCCCTTGTCTAAGTCATTAATGTATATTGTAAACAACTGGGGTCCCAGCACTGAGCCTTGCGGTACCCCACTAGTCGCTGCCTGCCATTCTGAAAAGGTCCCGTTTATTCCCACTCTTTGCTTCCTCTCTGCCAACCAATTCTCTATCCACATCAATACCATACCCCCAATACCATGTGCTTTAAGATTGCACACTTATCTCCTGTGTAGGACCTTGTCAAAAGCCTTTTGAAAATCCAAATATACCACATCCACTGGTTCTCCCCTATCTACTCTACTAGTTACATCCTCAAAAAATTCTATGAGATTGGTCAGACATGATTTTCCTTTCACAAATCCATGCTGACTATGTCCGATGATTTCACCACTTTCCAAATGTGCTGTTATCACATCTTTGATAACTGATTCGAGCATTTTCCCCACCACCAATGTCAGGCTTACCGGTTTATAATTCCCCGGTTTCTCTCTCCCTCCTGTTTTAAAAAGCGGGGTTACATTAGCCACCCTCCAATCCTCAGGAACTAATCCTTTCATTCCCTTTCACCTCTCTTTCCCCACTCACCTGGTCCCACCTATCACCTACCAGCTTGTACTTCTCCGCCTTCCCCACCTTCATTTTCTGACTTCCGCCCTCTTCCTCTCTGGTCTCGATGAACAGTCTTGGCCTGAAACGTTGACTGATTATTTCCTGCTGTGGATGCTGCTTGACTTGCTGAGTTCCTCCAACATTTTATGCGCATTAAGCTTAAATAATGAGTTACAAACACATACACCCCATAGTCTATAGGAAATAAAAGGATTTATTTAAACATAAACTGATTGAAATATGAATAAAAATAGAATATATTGCAAATACACACGGTAAAAAGAAAACACTCATTAACTGCTAGGCAATTTATTGATGCTGACAGGTTAAACAAAATGGTGATCCTTTATTTTCAATTCAGGAGCAGAAATGCAGTACTTCTGCCTCTCTGTTCAATACAATTAAATATAACTCATTGATTTACAATACTTTTAAAATGGGCATAAATTGCAAATTCTTGTAAACTTATTCCTACAGTACCATGATAAGAATAGAAAGCTATAAAACTTGCAATTATGCCCGGAACAGTAATATCAGTAGCTGTATCCCAGAATAATAATGTGTAAATTTGTCTGATATACAGTGCCTATAAAAGGTATTCTTTCCCCTGGAACCTTTCATGTTTTATTGTTTTACAGTGGTTTTAATTTGGTTTTTTTGACACTGATCAACAGAAAAAAGACTCTTTCATGTCAAAGTGAAAACAGATCTCTACAAAGTGATTTAAATTAATTAAAGATATAAAATACAAAATAATTGATTGCATAAATCTTCTGTTTTTCTGGGCACGTGGCCAAGTGGTTAAGACGTTCGACTAGCGATCTGAAGGTCATGAGTTCAAGCCCCAGCTGAGGCAACATGTTGTGTCCTTGAGCAAGGCACTTAATCACACAGTGCTCTGTGACGACACTGGTGCCAAGCTGTATGGGTCCTAACGTCCTTCCATTAGACAACATCGGTGGCGTGGAGAGGGGAGACTTGCAGCATGGGCAACTGCCGGTTTTCCATACAATCTTGCCCAGGCCTGCGCCCTGGAGAGTGAAGACTTTCCAGGCGCAGATCCATGGTCTCACAAAACTAACGGATGCCTTTATAAGTATTCAACCCCTTTAGTATGACACACCAAATCATCACGGGTGCAGCCCAATTGGTTTTAGAAGTCACATAATTAGTTAAATGGAGATCACTGTGCGCAGTTAAGGTGCTTCAATTGATTGTAGTAAACTACACCTGTATCTGGAAAGTCCATCTGCTGGTGAGCCAGTATCCTGGCAAAAATGACACCATGAAGACAAAAGAACACTCCAAGCAACTCTGCAAAAAGGTTACTGAAAAGCACAAGTTGGAAGATAGATACAAGAACATTCCCAAGTCACTGATTATCCCTTGGAGACAGTGAAGTCAATCATCAAGAAATGGAAAGAATATGATACAGCTGTAAATCTGCTTAGAGCAGGCTGTCCTCAAAAACGGAGTGACTGTGCAAGAAGGGGACTAGTGAGGGAGGCCATCAAGAGACCTATGACAACTCTGGAACAGTTACAGGCTTCAGTAGCTGAGATGGGAGAGACTGTGCATACAACAACTGTTGCCCAGGTGCTTCACCAGTCGCAGCTTTATGGGAAAGAGAAAGCCACCGTTGAAAAAAACTCACATGAAATCTCGGCTAAAGTTTGACAGAAGGCATGCGGGAGACTCTGAAGTCAGCTGTAAGGCGGTTCTATGGTCTGATGAAACCAAAGTTGAACTTTTTGGCCATCAGCCATCATCAAAAACACACCATCCCTACTGTGAAGCATGGTGGTAGCTGCATCACGCTGTAGGGATGCTTCACTGCAGCAAGCCCTGGAAGGCTTGTGAAGGTAGAGGGTAAAATGAAAACAGTAAAATACAGGGATAAACCGTAACTTGGGAGAAGACTTTTTCTCCGGCAAGACAATAACCCCAAGCGTAAAGCCAAAGCTACACAGGAATGGCTTAAGAACAACAACTTTAATGTCCTGGAGTGGCGAAGTCAGGGTCCAGACCTCAATCCAATAGAAAATTTGTGGCTGGACTTGAAAAGAGTTGTTCATTCATGATCCCCATGCAATTTGATAGAGCTTGAGCAGTTTTGTAAAGAAGAATGGAGAAAAATTGCAGTGTCCAGATGTGCAAAGCTGATGGAGACCTATCTACACAGACTCAAGGCTGCAATTGCTGCCAAAGGTATGTCTACTAAGTACGGACTTGAAGGGAGTGAACGTTTATGCAATCAATTATTTTGTGTTTCACCCAAATATATACTTAAAAGAACAAACTAAAGAGAGTATAAAGCCTATTAGGGATTAAAAGGCGAACCAGCATGGGGATTTGGAACACTTAACTGTGGTTCTCAAAGATGATTTAGGTCAATCTTCTTAAATGACATAAAAAGTGGAGTCAGCGCAGTACAGAAGTCAACGAATCCTTGATGATGGGGTTGTTGTGGAGGACAGCATAAATAATTCTAAATAACATGGAATAACTAATTAGAGTCAGATAAGTAAAAACAGAAAACACTGGAAATACTCTGTAATCAGACAGCATTATTGGAGAGAAAACAAATTCAAGTTGATGACCTTTCATTTGATCTCTTTCCACAGATATGTCTGACCTGTTGACTATTCTGGGTATCTTCTGTTTTTGTTTTATACATCCAGCCTCTGCATCTTTGCAACTTACGAATTTCTTACAGCTAACAAGGAGGGCTGATAAGTGTGGTACATTTGACGCAGTTAACATGAATTTTAACGAGGCTATTGACGAGAACCCACACATCTAATTAATTAGTAAAGCAAAAGCCACGAGATCCATGGAATAGTTGCAAACCTGATCCAAAAATTCTGACAGCCTGGATTAATTAGATGGGAAGGTAGGATTTAATCTTCAAAGAATCAATTCCCAGATCATTGGGAGATAATAAAAGGAAAACTGTACCCTGGTTAATGGATGAATGTAAAAGAACTTGGAAGGAGCAGAATAAAACTTTTGGGAAAGTTAGGCAGCTTTGCTCCTATACATCTTTCATACAATATAAAAGAGCTCAAGCTCTTTTACAAAAGTAGTGAGACAGGCAATGAAAATGCACTACACAATAATACTGTGGTAACATTGGGAAAGAAATCCAGGGGAAGTTTGGGATACGACACAGAAAATGGGGAAGAGTTAGAAATTTAATGCATTATCAGCTTTGCATGGTGGGAAGAAGTTTGCAAATAATGACTTTGAATAAGCAGATTTATTAGCAAAATCATAAATCAGTGTACATAGTTTGGCCAATTTAAGTAAAGAAGAGAGGTCTTATAGAGAAACAGTTTTGGTAAGCAATCCTTAGATCACCGAGAAAAGGAATGTTCCAGTTCCTGCATAGATGTTGAATTTACATTGTCTGAACTTAAAAGGGCTATTAATAGAGCTGGTCAGACTTCACCTGGGAATGATAATATCTGTTTTAATATCAGATTACAGTTTCAAAACTTATGTTGGTTTTGAAATTTTTAAATAAAATATGGGTTGAAGGGCAACTTCCTGCTTCTGGAAATTAGTGAAATCTGGTAAGGATCAATCAGATCCATCCAGTTATAGATATATTTCACTAAATTCACTTGTATGTAAGATAATGGAATGAACTGTTCTAGAAAAGCTTTCTTATTTTATGGAAAGTAGTGGAAAATTAACTGTGTACCAATCTGTATTTCATAAAGGAAAAACAATCATGGACTTGGTGTTGAGTTTGGAATCTAATATTCATGAGGCCCTGGTTAATAAGGAATCAGTTTTCTTTGATGTAGGGAAAGTTTATGATATGGTACAGATGCAAGGGTTGCTAATTAAATTAGCAAAGATCGGAATAGATGGTAGAATGTTCAAATCGATTCAAGATTTTTATGTGATAGGAAGATACAAGTTAGGGTGGGAACAATCTTCTCTAAGGAGTATGAGATGGAGAATGGGAGTGGGTGTAGCCCACTCCTTTTTAATATTATGATGAATGATATTTTTTTTAATGTTGACATTTCCAAGTCATAACATGCTGATGATGGTGCAGTATGCAAGAGAGGAAGGAATATAAATTACATAGTTAGGAAAATGCAGACAGCTATTAGAGAAATGAGGACATTAGTGGGGGTTTAAGTGTTCTGTTGCAAAGACTAAGTTACTTGTTTTTCTAAAAGGAACATTACACCCACAATTCATCTCAGGCTATATGGTAAAAAAAGAGTCAGTGGTAAAGTTTCAAGGTATGCAGATGGACACACGGCTCATATGGAAGGTGTACCTGAATAAAGTTCTAGAAACGTGTAAAAAAAAGCTCCTTAATGTGCTGTGGTGCTTAGTTGGTTGTGGTTGAGGTGTGAGCAGGACGTCACTTGAACAAATGTACATTGCTTTAATCAGATCTGTCTTTGATTATGGATGTGTTGCTTATAGGTCAGTCTCACCAGCAGTTATAAAACCCTCAGATAAAGTTCAAGCTCACTGAGATTACGTTGGGGTATTATTTTAAGATTTTGTGAATAAAATACGTGACATTTTATGTGCTTAATAAAAGTTGTAGCCCTTTACTTCCATTAAAAATAAACCAAAAGCAGTTAATTTACACTGACATCATTATATCAGACACCGTCTCTTAAAGTGACAGTGTTTGTGAATTATGTGGAACAGTTTCTATTATGAACAATTGTACCATTTGTCACCCATTACATTACCCTACACAGGCACCCCCAGAATTGACCAAGAACTGGTGTTGTGATTCTGTTGGGAGATGGCAAGAGCCTCCCGGCTAGGGTCCTATCTAGCTTGGTTGGATGAACAGTAGGTCCTCTGGCTTATCCAGGGCTGTGCTGACACACACATGGTCATTCATGATGCAGGGGGTATGGTAGTGGAACCACTCAGGACTTGATGGGCTGCTTTAAGGTGATCTGCAGAAATACATTCAGGTTTATCCTCCTTATCTAGAATAAAAGTCTTTCTCCTGTTCCAAAATGTGAGAGGGTTTAAGGGGTGTTGATAGGTAATACAGTTAACAAAAATGAACAAGGTAGAATATCGATCAACAGGAACCCAAGAATGATGTAAGACATGATGCGAGTTGGGAATAGGTGTAAAGGTATTGAGTTTACTGAGGAGGAAAGAACGCAGCTGAGATGCTGACCAGGCGGTCATGACGTCAGGAATAAAATCACCCAGCATGCATAGCGGCTGCCTGTATACCAATTCAGCTGCAGAGGACTGAGGTCCTCTTTTGGAGCTGTACCGAGCCACAGCAGGGCCCACTGGAGACGATCATGCCAACACTTGTCCATCAGGGAGGCCCTCAGCACACCCTTCAAGGAAAGGTGAAACCATTGGCAGAGGCCGTTGGACTGCAGGTGATGCACCGTGGTGAGACTTAACGGTGAGATCCTGGGCCATTGCGGCCCAGCGATCTGACGTGAATTGGAGGCCGCAGTGGGAAGAAATATCATATGAGGTGCCGAACCAAGTGACCCAGGCTATGTCCACGGCCGCCATCGAAGCTCGAGGGAGAACCTCTGGCCGCCTGGTGGTACGGTTCACTGTGATAAGGAGAAGCACGAAACCGTGATGAGGAGGAAGAAGATCAACAAGGTTCACATTGACATCGTCAAACCGTTTCTCAGGAGCCTTGAAAGTTGCCGACGGCACCCATATGTGACGGTTAATTTTTGCCTGCTGACAAACAACACAGGCTGCACTCCAGTCTCGCACGTCGTGCCACACATCTAGTTTCTGTGAAGTATTCCCACCTGGATGTGAGAGGCTGCGAATGGAGTTAAAACAGTATGTCTCCAATTTGCAGGCACAATGGGGTGAGGGCAACTGGTTGAGACATCACACAGGAGAGAAACTCCTGCGTCCCCACACTTGACGTCAGCCAACTGCAGGCCTGTAAGCCTGGACCTCTGGGTTGGTAGCTTGGTCAGCTGCCCTGTCTGCATTATCAGTCACAATGTGTCTGGCACTGCCGACAGCCCACAGCATTGTTTTCCCCTTTGATGTGCTGTATGTCAGTCGTGAATTCTAAAACGTAGGTCAGGTGGTGTTGCTGCCATGTAGACCAAGGGTCTGGTGCTTTGGCTGTCACTTGCACGAGGGGATTGTGGTCAGCACTTGCTGTGAAATGCCGACCCTCCTGTAGAAAACAAAAATGGTGGACTGCCAGATAGAAACCGGGAAGCTCGTGGTCAAACTTGCTGTACTTCCTCTCGGAGAGCAGGGACAGAGCAGCCAGCTGAAGAAGGTGAGCTGTTGTCACATGCCTCTGACCAGCTGTTCACGCACAGTACCCACAGCATAGTTTGAGGTGTCAGTAGTGATTGCTATTAGTGCATTGGTGAGCAGGTGCACCAGTAAGGGTGTATTCAAAAGAGCGTGTTTGGTGCTGTCAAATGCTCTGATCATGTCTACTGACCATTCAAGCACGCGATTAGGGACACTGCCTTTAAGACCATTATAAAGGGGAGTATAAAATCAGCAGCTCACGCAATGAAACGGTGATAGAAATTCACCGTACATAAAAACTCCTGCAGTGTTTTGGTAGTGCAGGGCAGTGGAAGGTCCATTATTATGAAGACTTCTGTCAGCAGGGGTGTCGCTTCTTTTGCAGAGATGTGGTGACCAGGAAAGTCAAAAGTAGCCAACATGAGCTGCCATTCAGTGGGATTAATAATCAGCCCATGTTGGTTTAAGTGCTTGAAAGGTCTCAGGAGATTCAGGAGTTGTAATAAGTGTTCAGTTTTGGATGTACTAGCAACAAGTATGTCCAGGTAAACAAAAAGAAAATCGAAGTCTTTCAACACAGACTCAATTAGTTCCTGGAAACCTGTGCTGCATTTTTTTGGCCTGAATGGCATGTGCAGAAACTCAAATGGGCCACATGGGGTTATAACAGCAGTGCACACAGGCACCTGATGGTAGCCCCTGACTAAGTCTACTTTAGAAAAAAAATCATCTTTCCAGCTAAATGTTCCAAAAAGTCTTGAATTTGTGGGACTGGGTAATGATCTGGTGGTGGCGGCCTCGTTATTGACGGCGGTAATTGACACATAAACAGCAACCACCATTGGGCTTAGGGACCATGTGGAGGGTGAAGCCCAGGGGCTATTCAATCTGCGTACAATGCCAAGCATTGGTTTGGTTGATGTAGTCTATATGGATTTTACTAAGGCCTTTGACAAAGTCTTAGAAGGGAGAAGTCCAAACAATTTGGATCTAAAATTAGCTTGGTAATAAGGAGCAGGGGTTAATGATCAAGGACTGTTTTTGCAACTGGAAGCCTGTGCTGTATATAACTAATGAGTTGAATGTGAATGTGATTAATTAGTTTGCAGATGACATGGAAAATGGTGATGTTGTTGATAGTGAGGAAAGTAAGTGTTAGGCTGCAGAAAGAAATGAAAGAGTGTGCAAGGCAGACAAAGTAATGGCAAGTGAAATTTACTGCAGATCAGTATGAGTTGATTCAACTTGGGAAGATTAAAAAGGCTATGATGAACATAATGGTTATTGGAAAGTACTGAGAAACAGAGGGACCTTATTGTACCTGAAGGCAGCAGCAAAAGGAGGCACGGTGATTAAAAAAGCTTGCCTTGATTTGCAGAGGGACAGAATATCACAGCAGGTAGGTAATGGTACAAATCATGGCACTGTTTACATATCTGATCGCTACACTATAGGTGGGATATTATTACACCGAAGAGGGAGCAGAGAAGATAAAGCAAGATGTTGCGTGGGATGGAGTGGCTCAGCCTTGAGGAGAGGCCAATTGATGAGCTAATCTGGGGTTCTTTTCCTTAGAATGGAGCAGGCTGACAGAGTTATACAAAAGTATGAGGGTCATGGACAAGGCTGATAGTGGGAACTATTTCCTCATGGCAGCAATGTCTCTAACTCGACAGGATGGTATTTAAGATGAGGGGTAGGATATTTAGAGAGTGCAGTGGAAATTTCAAATGCACAGACAGAGAAGGTGGTGAAAGCACAGCTTCTAAGGTAGGTGTCGCCAACCCGTCCATCACGATCGACCGGTCGATCTTTGAGACTTTCCCAGTAGATCCCAAAGAAAAATCAAAAATAAATATACAAATACTGTTGTAATGTGAGCATTATAAAAGTAAGTCATACTAATTAGGATAATGATAATATAGCAATATTTTCGCTAAAAAGCTGTTTGTAAAGACAGATTATTTCCAGGTTGCGGGGGTTTAGTTCCGTTCTTTCTGCCCAGCGTGCATGTGTGTAGTTCCCCCTCAATGCACCGCATTTTCAGCGTAGCCTGTGCTGCATCAAAGTGACCAATCAGATTAGGTAAGAGTACAGGCTGTCGCAAACATCAATATTCGGCAGTGGTCCCCAACCACCGGGCCGCGAAGCATGCAGGGGTGCAGCGGTAGTCGGGATGCACACAGCACATCTTTAAGAAAAAAAGCCGAAATAAACAAACTAATTAATTAGGTGCCGCCTGGCACGTAAATGCCAGCCCAGATCAGAGGCGACGCAATCGGCAATCGCTTGTGATATCCTGATAGCATAGCGGAGGCTCCATGAAAGAAGGCGAAAACATACAAATTCCATCCAGAATGGGAAGAGGAATTTCTATTTACCTTGGTGAAAGACGTGTGTATGTATATTGTGCCACCAAACACAAGCACTGACTAAAAGAGGGAATCTGGAGCGGCACTGCAACACCAACCACCAGGAATTTAAAGACACCTACCCCCCCAAAGAGTGCAATTCGTGCCTGGAAAGTTGAGCTGAAATCGGGGTTGAAGGCCCAGCAATCGTTTTCCACAAAACATGCTGCTCAAAATAAGGCTGCTATTGAAGCATCATTTCATGTAAGTCACCCTTTGGCTAAACACAAGAAGCCTTTTACAGATGGCGATTTATTCAAGGAAGCAATGGTCATTACCGCAGAGACTGTTTTTAATGAGTTTAAAAACAAAAACGGCTTCACAACCGCAATAAATAATATACCGCTTGGCCCTGCAAGAGTGACAAGGAGGGTAGAGCCACCGTCAGAGGATGTGAATATTTTTCACTACTGTTCGATGAATCCCTGGATGTAATGCAAACAGCTCAGCTTGTTGTATTTGTCAGAATGACTTTCCAGGATTTTACAACAAACGAGGACTTCCTCACTCTTTTGCAATTAAAGGAAAGAACGAGAGGTGAGGATATTTACAATGTTTAAAAAATATGTCCGTGAAAATGACATCCCCATTCATAAACTGATGGCAATTACTACTGATGGGGCTGAGCAAATCATGGTGTGTGCATTGGTTTTATAGCACTAAAAGTCAGTGCCGACTTTGGGTCAACTTATCTATGTGAAATTGCATTTTCACAGATGAAAATTATTAAATCTAAGTACAGGAGCTAACTTACTGACAGACACCTCACTAGGGTTGCCAACTTTCTCATTCCCAAATAAGGGACAAAAGTAGCAGTCAAATCCCGGGACGTTTGTGCTTACCCCGAGAAAGACTACCATGACCATGAAGCCTTGCGCGGGCACCTGTGTGCGCATGCGTGTACGTGCTGATTTTTTTACCCCACGAATTGGTTTTGGCTTCACCTTCATTATTTCTACTTATATAGGCTGTGTATTTATCATCTCATTCCTGCTTTTACTATATGTTAGTGTTATTTTAGGTTTTATGTGTTATTTGGTATGATTTGGTGGGTTATTTTTTTGGGTCTGGGAACGCTCAAAAATTTTTTCCATATAAATTAATGGTAATTGTTTTTCGGCGTAAAGCATTTTGGCACGAAAGGTTTCATAGGAACGCTCTACCTTAGCGGGGGAAATACGGGACAGTTGGCAACCCTACACCTCACAGGCTGTCTCAGACTGGCTGTCTGTAGTTATGAGCCAAATTTCAGGGAAATAGCAGAAAGTATTCAGCCCCAGTCATCACACTGAGTGCGACGGTCAATTTTTATTCATTTATTTTTCATGTTGAAATAAAATTAAATAATGAAACTTAGAATTAAAGGTGTGACGTATTGTAATATGCGTAAAGAAAGACAGCTATGGCCTGTTTGATATGCTAGTTACAGTGTTTTCTTGTTTGAATTAATTTGAAAGTTTGACAAATGTATTTTGTGTATTCAAATACAATTTGCCCAAATAAAAGGCCTCAAATTGGAAATACAGTCTGAGCTGTTTTTTCTCTAAACAATTTAGTAGGTAGATCTTGCCTTTCACTGAGGTCAAGGTAGGGGATCTTGGTGACCACTAATCTAAGAAATATCCAGATGATTACTTGAAGTGTCATGGTGTAAAAGGCTGAGTGCTGGTAAATTGCACCAATAGTTATTTGCTGGTTGGTGTCCACACAGCGGGACCAAAGGGCTTGTTTTCTTTCTTGCTGAGTCTGTAACTCCAAACGTCAATAGTGGAAAGGAATTATTGAGACTGGAATTTTGCTTAAGTTCGTTCGTAGGCATCAGTTTTGGCTCTTTTGCTTTATATGGTTAATGATTCGACAAATTCAAAGGTTTGATAATTAATTTGGTGATGACATGAACATTTCAGGAAAGCTGTCACTGACTCCTCAGGAGGGCAAAGATTGGCAATTGAAATAAATGCTGGAGCTGTGTGAGTTCATATGTAAGGAAGGGCAAACAGCGCAAAGGAATACAAAGTAAATCTTTTGATAATAAGAAATAAAGAGGAACATTGGAATCTTGGAATTCACTTTCACAGAGCCCTGTCAGGAACAGCAGAGACAGAAGGCGGGAACATGAAAGTACAAAGCATGTATATTTTCATATGGGATTAGTCTAGATAGTAGCACACATAAAATGTTGGAGAAACTCAGCAGGTCAGGCAGCATCTGTGGAACGAATGAACAGTCAACGCTTCAGGCCTGGAAGGGAAGGGGAAGACACCAGAATAAAAAGGTGGGGTGAGGGGAAGGAGGATAGCTGGAAGGTGAGAGGTGAAGGATGGGTAGGAAAGGTAAAGGGCTGGAGAGGAAGGAATCTGAGGAGAGTGGACCATAGGAGAAAGGGAAGGAGGAGGGGACCCAGAGGGAGGTGACAGGCAAGTGAGAAGAGATAAAAGGCCAAAGTGGGGAATAGAAGAAGAGGGGAGGGAAGGGAATTATTGTTTTACTACAAGGTCAATATTCATGCCATCAGATTGGAGGCTACCCAGGTGGAATATAAAGTGTTGCTCCTCCACCTTGAGGGTGATCTCCTCATGGAACAAGAGGAGGCCATGGGCTGACATGTCAGAATGGGCAAGGAAATTGGAATGAAAATGTTAGGCCACTGGGAAGTTCCGATTTTGGCAGATGGAGCAGAGGTGCTCAATAAAGAGGTCCTCTAATTTACAACCTGTCTCATAAATGTAGAGGAGGCCGCAACAGGAGCACTGGATGCAATAGAAAACTCCAGCAGATTCACAGGTGAAGTGTTGCCTTACCTGGAAGGACTGCTTGGGAATGGAGGTGAGGGAGGAAGTGAATGGGCAGGTGAAGCACTTAGGCTGCTTTCAGAGGTAGGTTCCGGGAGGGAGATTAGTGGGGAAGGTCAAAAGGAGAAGGGAGTCACAGAAGGAGCGATCTCTGCGGAAAGTGGAGAGAGGGGAGGAGGTAAAGATATGTTTGCTGATAGGATCCCTTTGGAGATGATGGAAGTTGTGGAGGATGATGTGTTGGATGCAGAGGCTCATGGTGTGAAAGGTGAGGACAAAAGGAACTCTTATCACTGTTGAGGTTGCAGGAGGATGGAGTGAGCAGGAAGATGTTCAGAGAAAGGAGGAGATGTAGGTGAGGGAAGAATCAATGATGGAGGAGGGAAACCCTGATTGAAGAAGGGTGAGAGATCCGGAAAGGAAAGATGCATTCAGGGAACAGATGCAGCAGAAATGAAGAAACTGAGAAAAGGCAATAGCATTTTTACAGGAGACAAGGTAGGAAGAGGTGTAGTCAAGTTAATCAGGGAAACTGTTCAGGAAATGGAGAGTGGTCTGGATAGTTTTTCAGTTGTCAGGAATGTGATGTGTTTAAATTTTTATGTCTAGGGAAATGTGGCACCATATTCACACTGCTAACATCTTGAGCCATCTCCAGCCAGACCTTGCAGTGGTTGCAGCTGGCTTCTTCGTCTTGTTGCTAGGGAACTGCAATTCCTCAGGATCTTGAAAACTCTCGGCAGCGTGTCCAGAGAACTGTTACGGAAGTGAGGCACTGCCAGTCTGGCTCCAACTTCTCCTTGACTGCCAACATTTTGGATCGACATGCACTGTGCACTGTTATCATGGCCACAGACACAATTTGTCGGGAAAGTAGACAGAGTGAGAAAGGTCATCAAATATGTGATGACAAGGTAAACTGTGTGAAGTGTGCACAGAAAGAAATAAAGAGCAAACAGAAGTAATTAGTATTCAGCAGCAAGCTCAGGTTCAATTCCAAAATACCCATGATTAATATCATGTTTTCACAATTCTAACAGAATATCTAATATAAATATGAAATATCAACATTTGAAGTAGTTGTCAATTTTAGGACATAATCATAATAATTCATGTGTAAACTTTGGTCCAATCTTTCAAAATTTACAGGGCTCATGAATTACTTGCTCTGTGTAGCAGATTTCTACTCGTCAGGAAATCAGTTCACTCTACAGGTTACTGTATCTGACAGTCCTGCATTACGGTTTTGTGTGCAGGTTCCTGCTGTTCACCTTAGCACTCTGGAATCATTTGATCTTAACCCACTGTAGCTAAAAATATCTCTCCCTGATTCACTGAATTCACCTCCAGTCTCCCTCCTGACCTTGAGAGTTCTCCAAAACACTTACGCTTTTTGGCAAACAAATTCAAATTTGTCAATATCTTAGAATGATACCAACCATACCTTTGGGATTAGTTTCCACCCTCAACAGTGACTTCACTGCTGGTGTAGCTGGCACTAAAAGAAATCACAAATGACTTTAAGAATTCTATCTATGAAACCCCCAACATTCCTAGCTTGTCAGCTAGCTTATTAATATACTGGGTATTTCTCAATATCATACATCTGCAGTGGGCAAAGTCATGGCCCCAAAAACTGAGTGTGTTGGATTAGATAAAAGGCCCTCATGAAAAGAATCAGAAATAGGAACCCACCTCATATTGAACTGAGCTGCCTCTGGTTTTAATGTAGGAAAGAGTTGCTGACCAAAATATAAATAAAAAAAAACCCCGATTACACACAGCCGGTCAGACTACATGTGCAGGAAGAAAAAAAGGGTTAACATTTCAGGTCCAAGACCCTTCATCAGAACAGTGAAAGAGAGAAAGCAAGCTAGTTTTCCATGGTAGAGAAGGTGGGGAGGAATGAGATTATATTTCTTTGTCTGTATTTTCTGTTGCTGACAGCAGCGCTGTTGGACATTCTCAGCAGGCTGGTGTCCAATATGCTTTTGTAAAGAGCAATAAATAATGAGAACACGGAATAATAAGATAAAGAATCCTTAAGTTGACATCGTTGGTTGTGGGATCATTTCAATAATGGGGCAAGTGTGTGTAGTAATCCTCTTTTATTCAAGTGCCTGATGGTTGGAGCTGCTGTTGAACTTGGTGGTGAGAGTCCAGGGGCTCTTTTACCTTCTACCTGATGGCAGCAGTGAGAAAAGAGCATGGTCTGGTTGGTGGGAGTCTCTGATGATGGATGCTGCTTTCGTACAACAGGATTTCATGTAAACATGCTCAATGGTTGGGAGGGTTTTACCTGTGCTGGACTGAGTTGAATCCACTTAGGTATATACTAGGGGTAATTTACAGTGGCACATCTTTGGAACAGGGGAGGAAAATGGAGCAGCTAGAAGAACACAACATGGTCACAGGAAGAAATTGCAAACACCATGTAGACAGCACTGGAGGTCAGGACTGAACCTGGGATCTCTGGGACTGTGAGGCAGCAGTACTACTGCTGTCCCCTAATAGATAGACAGACAGTATTATAGACAAGTGTTGTTTAGATAATCATATCTGTGAAGTGACTGTTGATGTTTCATGATATTTTAAGTATCATATAAATGTAAGTTGTTGTGGTGACTTTCATTACATGTGGAAATGTGTCTTTTTTCTCGTAAAGTATCTGTCAATCATGTCTAGCACCCCAATCACCCTGACATCCTGACATTTTTCTTTTTGATAAGGCATTAAATCCCACACTGGAGCTGCTAAGTCAATCTTATTAAAGCAAAACTTAGGCTGCTGTCTTTCTATCCTCTACAACAACAACCTGCATTTCCGCAACATTTACAATGTTTGAAATATCCCAAGATGCTTCTCAGAAATGCTGTAAAGTATCTGTCTCCATGCCACACGAGAAGAGACCTAATAAAATAGGAAACCTTCAGAAGTAATTAATTGTGGCATCAAACCATAACTGCTTCATGGAAGATTTTCCTGTCCTTTCCCAGTCCTGGCTGTAGTAGTGCTCCGTCTTTGGCAGACAAAGTAGATCTTTATTTCAATTCCTCCTCTAAATCCTGTGATCATAGCAAAGACCCCCTCCCGATTCTCTGCAATACGGCTCTTGAATACAGCATGTAGCATTTACCTTTATGAGCCTTAAGCCTGATAAAACCGCAGTCGTAATGAAAATCAACAAAAGCTGTGTGAAATGATCTGTTGAACTCATGATCTGTTAGCTTAGTTATAAATTGTAGAGCAGCAATATTAAAATACTTCTTGAAGCTATTTTTTTCTTCAATGGAACTGCAAGTGACGTATGATGAGATCTTCTCAAATGCCCATTTTCCAATTACCTAAATATTCACCATTAGGGAATTAGACTGGGGAAATGTGATAGATTTGAAGGGGATCATTTATATTTAAAATAATTGGCAAGATTATTTTGGTACTTATGAACCCAGATCGTTCTTAAAAAGGGTTCCTCTTATTCGAATGACTTTGCAAATATTTTTGTGGCAATTCATGAAGGATACATAAACAACACACTTCCAGAGGTTGCAGATAACTAATTAGCTCCAATGGTTCAATTTAATATCAGAGAATGTATACAGTATACAAGCTGAAATCTCCACCCTTTGCAGAAATCCATGAAACTAGAAATGCCATAGAATGAGTGATAAAAACATCAGAACCCTGAAGCCATCCTCCCCGCTCCCATCACACAAGGAGCAGCAGAAGCATTGAGCCACCCCCTCCCCCACGTGCCTGCGGAAGCACCATATCCCCCACTCCCCCCATACAAGCAATAGCAAACCCCTCGGCCCCAAAGAGACCTTGATCTAGAGCACATTGAAAACTACAGTCCATAACCCAGGACTTCGATATCTCAGACAAGCTCTCTCTCTGCATCAGGGTAAAGAGAGGTTGCTCTTTCAACAACGAGAGTGGAGACCAGCAAATCGCTGTTCCGATGTTACAATTTTCCGCGTCGCTTCTCGAAGCCCCCTGACTCGAGGATCAACAGGCTTTCACTCACCGTCAAAAGAGAGAGAGAGTGGGATAGAGAGAGAGAGAGAGGGATCGCTCAAGTACAGAGGCCTTCCTCTGACAGCAGCACACACACTGCCTGCTATCTCAATGTTTCAGACTCCCAAATTAGTTGTAACTAATCAACTGTGGCAGTATTTGAAGGAGCAGGGGTCAATATTTTGCAACATTTCTTCAATTGAGATCACTTTCGCTATCTAAATAATGCTAATTTATTCAACCAGATTTGAAACTTCATCCAGATTTACCCTTTATATTTAATTACTTCTCAGCATGTAATCGCAATAAAATAAGATGTTCTCATTACACTTTAACTCGGCATACACATTATCAGTGGTTGAGAAAGATTTTATTGATTCTGAATAAAAACAATGAACTGCCATTTGCTAAGACTCTGCTTTTGGGATGTGGAAGACAGTATGTAAGAAATGGTGCTCATTTAATGCTACTTTTGTTTGGTTGTTGCATGCGGCCTTAGGATTTGAAAGGAATGCCTTCATTATCCACATACACTCCTGATGTGAAACAAGTTAGATACCTCCTTTGGAATAAGGTCAGTTCACACATCCCTTATGTAGTCAAAAGCATGTCGAGCTGATTGCTCACACTGATTTGGTATACATTGTCACTTCAGATTTCTAAGCAACACAAAGCACACATTATACACATCATGTATGAAGTCCTGTGAAACTGCAGGTCATCTAAACACCCTGGGCTGGTTCTGTCCAGTGCTTTCCTACTAGTGGAGAGATGTTGCTGACTTTTAGCAGAATTATTCTTCAGATGACTTTAGGGGATTAAATGACATTTCATAGAATGGTACTTATACCCTGGGTATATATATCCATCACAGTAAACTCAAACTTGAACCAGACTAGCAATCATATTGCAATATGGTAATCATAATAATATTTGGCAGAGTCAACATAGTTTCAAGGAAAGGAAATTTTATTTAATGAATCTGTTTGGATGAAGAAGGTCAGGATTTTTCCTACTATAACTTCACTATAAGGATGTACAGCTGAGGTTTTCTAAGGCACTGGCTGTGTTTGGATATTTGTGAACTATTTTGGGCCCTGTATCTCAGGAAAGAAGTGTTGGCCCTAGAGAGGGTCTGTGAAGGATATTTACTTCCTGGGCCAGGAAGCCCCTTGATTTTGCCAAGCTTAGCTTTCTAAACACAGCAGCTGCCACATGTAAAGATCAAACATATGTGAGTTAAACTTGCCAATAATATTCATTGTTTAGCTTCTGGGAGCTAATGGTAGCCAATCTTCAGTTCTTAATGTAAATGGCAAACTGTATCAGTTTGCAGTTGGAAGGGCAGCTTTGTCAGCGAATGCATTGTCTGTAGAAAGCAAGATGTTGAGTCACTGTACCTGTCTTATTGCTGAAGAGATGCAGTACAAGACAATTGGGCTTGTTTCGAAGCAGACAATGCTGGCTAATTTGTTTAGTTCAAGGAAGCTTGCAAGCCAGATTGAGACACTCACTTCGCACACCAATAGCTGATATTTTAATAATTTGGAAGGTTTATGTACTCAGAGAAGTCAGCATTAATTGTGGGTACCTGGGAACTGTGTCTCCAAGAAGCTTTAAGAGTGCTTGTGTTCTGAAAGAATATCATATATGTGTAAGGTCATCCAAGTGGCAAAGAAACTGTATAAATGTTAACAATAGTTCAGGTTTATTAGGAATGGGGTAAGGAACATAAAGTTAAAAAAATTAGAATATTTTGAAATACGTATAAAAATTTTGGTAAAATCATCATTTTAACTGCATGAATTCGGCCAGCTAACGAAAGTGTAAGTGGATTCCATCTACAAAATAATTGCTTCATAAAATCCACTAAAGGAACCAAATTAACTCTATAAAGGTTGCTGTGATTTTTAGTGATAATAATACCTAAATATTTAAAAGAGTCCGTAAATTTAAAAGGAATGTCAACATATATAGAAGCAGAATCATTGAGGAAGTAATTCACTTCTATGAAGGTTTAATTTATATCCCGAAAGCTTTACAAATTCATTTAATAATTTCAATAAACTAGGAATGGATTCTTTAGGATTTGAAACATAAACTAAGATATCATCAGCAGAAAGGGAGATCTTATGAATAGTCTCATTTATGGAAATTCCATGAATATCTTTAGCTTCATGAAGTGCAATGGTCAAAGGTTCCTACACCAATTTAAATAACAGTGGACTTAATGGACGTCCTTGTCTCGTACCCCATGAAAGTCGAAAAAAAGGAGATCTGCAATTATTAGTAATATTTAGATTAGATTATGAAGACATGTAGTCCCCTTTTATTGTCATTTGGTAATGCATGCTTTAAGAAATGATACATTATTTCCTCCAGTGTGATATCACAAAACACAGTACAAACCAAGACTGAAAAAACTGACAAAACCACATAATTATACATATAGTTACAACAGTGCACAATACCATAACTTGATGAAGAAAGCCCGTGAGCACAGTAAAGTTCAAAGTTTCTCAAATGTCCCACATCTCACGCAGTCGGGAGAGGGAAGAAAAACTCTCCCTGCCATGCCGACCACAATCCGACTCTGAGTCATCCGAAAACTTCGAGCTCTGATCAGCTCTCCGACACCGAGTACTGAGCGACATCTCTGTCCAAGCGATTCGACCTCTTTCCCGGTCGCCAAAAGCAGGTAAGGCCTGGGATTTTGAGGCTTACCCTCCGAAAGATTCCCGACCACACAGTAACGACAGCAGCGGATGGGCGTTTCAGAAATTTCTCCAGATGTTCCTCTGTGCTTTCACGTCCATTCTCCATCAAATCAGAATTGTCCATGGCCCCTATTTAATAGAAACGACATCATTTTTCACTGGAGAGCTGCGCACGCGCAGTGCGCTGCCACCTTCTCTTCCCGCCTGTAGCAATAGGGCTTTTATATATCATTCTAATCCACTCATTAAAATTAGTACCAAAGTTGAATTTCTCTAAAATGTTAAATAAGTATTGCGAAGTCTTTTATAAGATAGAAAATCCTCTGTGAGTTTTAAATGTATTTTAAGAATGTTGTTTGTACTTAAACGTGTGTCACTGAAAATAAGTGAACTATTTCAACTACTTTGTTAGCTGGGAGCATCTTTCCCTTGGTAGGGAGGGAAGGCCCACCACTCAAGTAGTGAGTATTGGAAGCTAAGCTTGCTGTGGAAAATAAACAGAGATGTGAACTAATTTTTGAAGATAGGGTCATTACAGTATAACCCCCCCTTTAATGAGGGTACTTGTGGCTATTTATATCGGCTAGCGATTAAGGTCTTTGTCTGAGTTTAGATACTTGCGTTCAGCAAACCCAATACCATCACAGTTGTCACCCAAGGTGGTTACATTATACCAAAAATATTATTTAGAAAGAATTATTATTTAGCAGTCGTCCAACTCAGAGCATGCTTGACAAGCGCTATGCCACTCCATTTTTAAAGGCATCCGTTAGTCTTGTGAGACCATGGATCTGCGCCTGGAAAGTCTTCACTCTCCAGGGCACAGGCCTGGGCAAGGTTGTATGGAAGACAAGCAGTTGCCCATGCTGCAAGTCTCCCCTCTCCATGACACCAATGTTGTCCAAGAGAAGGGCATTAGGACCCATACAGCTTGGCACCAGTGTCGTCGCAGAGCAACGTGTGATTAAGTGCCTTGCTGAAGGACACGCACACGTTGCCTTGGCTGGGGCTTGAACTCACGACCTTCAGGTCACTAGTCCAATGCCTTAACCACTTGGTCACGTGCCCACACAACTACTACTATATAATGGTCAACATCCTGGTTTCCAGCTGCTGTGCCGTCAAATGCTGGTCAATATTATGAATGTGTTAATGGAAGAGCAGAAATATGGGATAATGCACAACTGCTCCTTAAGTTGAACATGATGAATATTTTATTCTTTATGTCAGAGTCTGGAATGATGAAGGGATAGAAAATAGATTAGGATGCAGATTAGATGGACGAAACCCCACTGTATGACCTTGCCATTTTGATACAGCTGCAGACATTTCAATGTAAATTCTGATATTATTCAAGGCAATACACTAGGGCATTTGACAGGAATATTAAAATTGTATACATTGAAACAAAGTAAAGTGCCCAAATTATAAAGTTTCTGCACGGATATACAGGATTCCACAGGGATCAGTGTTGGGGCCGCTTCTTTTTACATTGTACATCAACGATTTGGATTATGGAATAGATGGCTTTGTGGCTAAGTTTATTGACGATACGAAGATAGGTGGAGGGGCCAGTAGTGCTGAGGAAACGGAGAGTCTGCAGAGAGACTTGGATAGATTGGAAGAATGGGCAGAGAAGTGGCAAATGAAGTACAATGTTGGAAAGTGTATGGTTATGTACTTTGGCAGAAAAAATAAACGGGCAGACTATTATTTAAATGGGGAAAGAATTCAAAGTTCTGAGATGCAACGGGACTTGGGAGTCCTCGTACAGGATTCCCTTAAAGTTAACCTCCAGGTTGAGTCGGTAGTGAAGAAGGCGAATGCAATGTTGGCATTCGTTTCTAGAGGAATGGAGTATAGGAGCAGGGATGTGATGTTGAGGCTCTATAAGGTGCTGGTGAGACCTCACTTGGAGTACTGTGGGCAGTTTTGGTCTCCTTATTTAAGAAAGGACGCGCTGACGTTGGAGAGGATACAGAGAAGATTCACTAGAATGATTCCGGAAATGAGAGGGTTAACATATGAGGAACGTTTGTCTGCTCTTGGGCTGTATTCCTGGGAGTTTAGAAGAATGAGGGGAGACCTCATAGAAACATTACGAATGTTAAAAGGCATGGACAGAGTGGGTGTGGCAAAGTTGTTTCCCATGATGGGGGAGTCTAGTACGAGAGGGCATGACTTCAGGATTGAAGGGTGCCCTTTCAGAACAGAAATGTGAAAAAATTTTTTTAGTCAGAGGGTGGTGAATCTATGGAATTTGTTGCCATGGGCAGCAGTGGAGACCAAGTCATTGGGTGTCTTTAAGGCAGAGATTGATAGGTATCTGAGTAGCCAGGGCATCAAAGGTTATGGTGAGAAGGCGGGGCAGTGGGACTAAATAGGATAAAATGGATCAGCTCATGATAAAATGGTGGAGCAGACTCGATGGGCCGAATGGCCTACTTCTGCTCCTTTGTCTTATGGTCTTATGGTCTTATGGATTAAACAAACAATAGAAGTAGCTCGCATAAACAATTTCAGGTTTCCAGTCAGATCCAGGTGTCAATTTTAACCGGTGTTTTGATGACAAACACCACCATCTTTATCAGGAATTATGCCTAGGCATGTAGTTCCGCTGGCATATATACCTACGCTGTCCATCCCTCCCGATTGGTTAGTCCTCAATTCCGCTGTCTCCCACCTTGTTTAAAATCATATTCCAGTTCTTGGAATGAAACCTTTGTCTTTGTTGAATTTCTTATGCTCTAGTCCCATTTCAATGGCTTCCTTCACCAGGTGGACCCAAAAGCCACTGGCGAACACAATAGTTTTGTGCTGTCAAAGTCAATCCTGTGGTCATTGCATGTGCAGTGTTCTGCTACTGCCACTTTCTCTGGATAACCCAAATAGATACACCTCCTGTGCTCCCTGTTGCTGGTTTCCATCATAAATCCCGTCTAGATGATATATGCTGCTGCACATTCACAGGGAATCCTGCAAATGCCAGCCATCCTGAGTCCTAGGTCATCTTTGACCCGCATAAGCTGGGACTTGAGCTTCCTTGTGGACTTGTGGATGGTATTTATCCAGTGTTCAGGATCCTCGTAATCCTTCCTGAAACCGTGGAAATATAGGGAAGACAGGCGATAGAGACAGGTTCCTCCTCATGGCTAGGTTGATGGCACCTTTGTAGTGTGGCCATATGGACTTTCGGCACACCAGAAGTTCTATGACCACCTGAACAGCTTACATCCAAGCATTCAATTTACGATGGAGATGGAGAAGAATGGTTGCCTCCCGTTCCTGCACATTTTAATACACAGGAAACTGGATGGCAGCCTTGGGCATGCCATCAATCGGAAGCCCACTCACACAGACTTATACCTCAAAAATAAAAGCCACCATTACGTCTCCCAATGTAGAGTTGTTCTTTTTATTTTGATTAACCATGCAAAAACTACTTTGGACCTGAAGATTTTCCACAAGGACATAAGATGATTATGCACAACCTTCCTACAGAATGGCTACAAGGTGAAGGAAAGTAATCAATTCCTTAAAAGGGCCAACGGAAAAACCAGGAAACCCAGCAATGAAAGTGAACCCGTCACTACCACCAGTTTCCCCTGCATTTCCACTGTTTCGGAAAGATCACCAGGATTCTGAAGAAATACTGGATAAATACTATCCACAAACCCATAAGGAAACTCAAATCCCAGCTTATGCGGGTCAAAGGTGACCTGGGACTGAGGATGGCTGGCGTTTACAGGATTCCCTGTGAATGTGCAGCAGCATATATTGTCCAAACGGGGTGCACGGTGGGAGCTCGCGTCAAGGAGTACAGGAAGTGTATCCGTTTGGGTTACCCAGAGAAGTCGGCGGTAGCAGAACATTGCATACACAACGACCACAGGATTGACTTAGACTGCACAAAACTACTGTGTTCGCCAATGGCTTTTGGAACTGCCTCGTGAAGGAAGCTATTGAAGTAAAACTAAAGAATAAGAATTTCAACAAAGACAAAGGTCTCATTCTAAGTAAGAACTGGAATATGATTTTAAAGAATGTGGGACAGCAGAAATCCTATTGGTTGAGGACTAATCAATCAGGAGGGATGGACAATGGGAGCTGAGTATACAGCATATACAACTGGACTAGACATGCCTAGGCATCATCCCTGTTGAAGATGGCAGAATGTGTCATCGGAATATTGGCTAAAATTGACATCTGGGTTTGTCAGAAGCCCGAGAAGTACTTGTGCGTCGTATATGGTGGGATATCACTACATCATTTTTCAATAGAAGTAGCTGTAAAGTTCTTACACCAGTTTACCCCAGATTGAATTAAACCAGTACTTTTAATAGGCACATTGGATGTTTGGATTTGTGCTGTAATTAAACCAACAACCATTGCCACTGCACTGTATGATTGAGACAGATGTAGTCATACACCTCTAGAGTCTAGACTCTAGACTATCATCAGGATAAAAATGATCACAGTAAAATTGAAAACATACTTTGTACAAATGTTATGAGCATTTATAACATAAATGGGATGGTTGATATTGAACTGACTAAATTCGAATGCAATCCTTTCCCATGTCAGAAACAGTGGCATGTCCCCATCCAAAGAGGAAAGCAATCCTTACAGGAAACTATAGATTCCCTCTATAAATTTGATAAAAGAACTTCTCAATTTACCTCGTCCATGTTTGGTGTGGCAAAGGTAGATCTGGGCTTGTGTCCTGTGTCCTATGTTGCAGCCTACCTCAGCCATCCAGGGAAGAAGGCATTAGAGGTGGTGCATGGAAGTGATGCGAAATCCAAAGAACAATGCGTGTGTTGTCTTGGACGTTTTTCTCGTGATCGCAGAACTCTGTTGGACATTGGTAATCTGGAATGCGGCAAGTTTGGTTCACTGGTTCATTGGTGAGACTGAAAGCAGGGGCAGCTACAAGGCCTTGGTTGTAGCGTGGGGCAGGGCCTCATGCTGCAGGGTTGCCTGTTCGAGCTGCCTGGGGAGAAGACCCAGAGGTGGTGCGGTGCATCATCCGTGCTGGGATGGGGACTGACCCCTCCTGTCAATGCTGCCTTGCAATGTTCACTCAGTGGAAGATGAGCTGGATTGTGTTCATCTGTTGCCGCACCGTTTTTCAATGTGTGGTGCTCAGACTGCCGTGGGCTTGTTCTTGCCGCCAACATCCCATGCACCATTCATCTCAAGAGCATAACACTCAGGGACTCGGGGTATAGTTTTTTGTGTGAATGTATGTTTGCTACTATCTTTTATGTGCTATATGTGCCTTGTGCTGTGTATGACTGTCAGTACTATGTTTTGCACCTTGGCTCGTGAGGAACACTGTTTTGTTTGGCTGTACCTATGCGTATACTTGTTTGGTTGAATGACAATTCAACTTGAACTAATTCAACCAGCAACAGACAGAACTACAAATTCTGCAATGATTGACTCGTAAAAATATAAATATTTCATAGATCTGGCCAATGACTTCTGGTCATACCCACTTCTTCAAAGTGACAGAGATTACACAGTCTTTACAGCACCTGATGGCTCAAAATATCAGTGGACCAGATTCCCACAAGGTTTTCGGAATATTTTTTGCAGAAGTCATTCAGACACTACAAGGAATACCAGATGTTCATGCATATGTTGATGACATATATTGCACAGTCAACACACTGGGTGAGCACTTAACACAGACTGAGTCTGTCATTAAAAAGTCGACGGACAGAGGCTATGTAGTTAACATTAAAAAACATCAACTCCTATCATACGGAAGTAACTTTCCAAAGGATGTGGTTTAACCATTGAGTGTGGAAAAAAAGTCACTTCAGTCGGATATCAAAAGACCCTACAAGCCTTACATTCAACCCTAGAGCCAACTGAATTATGTTGGAGCTTTTATACACGACTGTGCTCAATTGTAAAACCATGCTATGACAGATACACACCAAAACATGACAAGCCTTTTGATCTTACTGCAGGACATTATGAGGCACTGGAACAATTGATGAATACAATTAAGAAAGCATTTAGCAATGGACAGGAGACCTAATTACAATCTCCTGTTCTGCAATTTTGTGTTTGTCCAAAAACCACTAGCCATCTGCACCAATGAAAGAGGAGAAACACAAGTCATCGTACACTGTGCCTCAAGTAACTTCTCACCGACAGAACAGAAATTTACTGCCTTACGTTGATGACTTACTATGGTATTCCATAAGGCTACTGCAAGGGGACAAACCAATTATTATACAAATAGAGTTTGTGGCTTTGAAAAATGATAGCAGATTACCAACAAATGAATGGAGAGCTACCGAAACTAGATATGGGAAATGGCAAATACTTCTACAAGGCAACACCTTAAAGTGGGAATACTTTCCTGAGTGCTTTGATTTACAACCTTACCTATCATGGAAGATGCAGAAACGTCTTCTCTGTGACCTAATGTAGCGCAACATCCTTGAGAGTACTATTCTCAAGTACGGTACTGTGATGCATCAGCAATGAAAATCCAGAAAGGGAGTCATACAGCTCAATTTGCAGAGGCTAAAGCCCTAGAATTATGTCTAAAACAAGTAAATACAACAGAGCCAATCTTGATATGAACTGACTGTAATTATGTTAGTAATGCAATAGAAAGGGATCTTCCCATTTGGTCAACTACCAGATGAACACACGGAGGTAAATTACTTCCACATTTGTCCACGTGGAAGAATATTTATGATCTATTATTGACTAGACCATTGGTACAGGTGTTATACATCCCAGGGCAGGCTGCAGGTCTGTTTCACAGATACGGTAATAAGCAAGTTAAATAAGCTAATAAACTCTTCTTGGGCTTCCAGCTGGGTATAGGTATCGACTTTAACCAAAGTTTTGATGACAAACTCTGCCATCTTCATCGGGGATGATGCCTGCGTATGCCTAGTCCAGTGGCATATAGAAACCATATAAAAACTACAGCACAGAAACAGGCCTTTTGGCCCTTCTTGGCAGTGTCGAACCATTTTCTGCCTAGTCCCACTGACCTGCACACGGACCATATCCCTCCATACACCTCCCATCCATGTATCCGTCCAATTTATTCTTAAATGTTAAAAAAGAACCCGCATTTACCACCTCGTCTGGCAGCTCATTCCACACTCCCACCACTCTCTGTGTGAAGAAGCCCCCCCTAATGTTCCCTTTAAACTTTTCCCCCTTCACCCTTAACCCATGTCCTCTGGTTTTTTTCTCCCCTTGTCTCAGTGGGAAAAGCCTGCTTGCATTCACTCTATCTATACCCATCACAATTTTATATACCTCTATCAAATCTCCCCTCATTCTTCTACGGTCCAGGGAATAAAGTCCTAACCTATTCAACCTTTCTCTGTAACTGAGTTTTTCAAGACCCGACAATATCTTTGTAAACCTCTCTGCACTCTTTCAACCTTATTAATATCCTTCCTGTAATTAGGTGACTAAAACTGAACACAATACTCCAGATTCAGCCTCACCAATGCCTTATATATGCCCCTGTCATCTGTCCCTCCTGATTGGTTAGCCCTCATCCAATCAGATTTCCGCTGTCCCTCCTTGCTTACAAATGAATTCCAGTTTTGCTTAGAGCGAGACCTTCATCTTTGTTAAAGTTGTTCTCTAGTTTTATTCCAATGGCTTCCTTCACCAGGCGGTGCCAAAAACAATTGGCACAGTACTGTAGTTTTGAGCCATACAAGTCAATCCTATGGCTGTTGAGAATGCAATGTTCTGCTACTGCCGATTTCTCTGGGTAAACGCACTCGATTCTTTATCAAGTTAAACAAGCTGTCAGGATAGACCTTACTACAATAAGGAAGGCCGGAGTTTTGGTAGTAACTAAATAACAAATTAAAAATAACCAGGATAATGTTTTGAGAATTCTCCTGGATACAACTAAACCCAGTTCCAAAGAATTTCCCAACATGATACCAATATGAAGCTGATAGTGAAGGTAAGGTTTGGGTTTGCCACTCTGAAAACCAAATACCTCCTGCCCACAACTGGGAAGCACTGATTCAAGAAGCCCACCAAGAATTTGGATGCAGTATAGAAACAGATAAGCCACTCATGTGAAATTAGCCATGTTATACTGATGGCCTTGCATGTTGAGTGATTGCAAGTGATTTGTTTGCAAACAGTGAAGAAAGTCTGGCCTATATTAAAGGAGCAGTCACAGCAACACCTCCTATGAGACAAGCAAAACTAACTGTGTCAAATTGATTATATATTCTCATTTCTGAAACACCAAAGCAACCCACCTTATCGGAAACCTATAAAGTATATTCTTGTAATAATTGACCTCTGTATTGGATATAAATGGCTGGTCTCCACGACTGCTTGTAGTTCAGCTGTAGCTGCCTCAACACACCATATTCCCAAATGCTGGCATCCCCGCCAGTGAACATGCTGACTGAGGGCCTCCTTTCAATGGTAAAGGCTTTCAAGCCATGTGTGAACAAACAGGAATACCAGTGGAGTACAGCAGCCCATTGCACTCACAATCAAGTGGCTTGATGGAGCCAAGGAATCAAGAGATTAAGGAGGCCTGGTAAAATTGGTCTACTCTAGAGGCCGTAGGAAGGCTACACTTGTCGCGGAAGTGGAACTGTCCGTAAACGAAGTGCCAATTGCAAAAGTTAGTGTACACAGGAATGTTACACCTTATTTCTTAATGTACAAGGTCCACCTAAGTGCACCCCTGATCTCACGGAATTGAGAGGGTTTATGGGAACTCAGGAGAAAGCAAAAGAACCTGACAAGAAAGTTTGGATACTGTAAAATGGGGACTGAGTCTAAGAAAAGAAATTCCAAAGGAATAATTCCATCCTAGATGGAAACCTCCTTGTCTCATTACCCAGGTTATGAATGAGAGGACTGTGGTAAGCGAGACCGAGAAGGGAAACAAGACCGTAAATAAAACTGTCTCCATAGACAACATCAAACCTGCCCCAGCAGGATTTATCAACAAAGAATGAGTGGAACCCTTATTTTAGATTGGTCCATTGATCCACCACAGAACCCCTACACCCAATGGGAAGATGTATTGAAAAGATAAAATGCATGTTTAGATCTATAAAGAAAGGTAAAAATTCCTGTCCATACAAACATAGAAATATAGAAAACCTACATCACAATACAGCCCACAAAGCTGTGCCAAACATGTCCTTGCCTTAGAAATTACCTAGGGTTACCCAGCACCCTCTATTTGTCTAAGCTTCATGTACCTATCCAGGAGTCTCTTAAAAGATCCTATTGTGTCTGCCTCCACCACTGCTGCCAGCAGCCCATTCCACGCACTCCTACTCTCTACATAAAAAACTTACCCCTGACATCTCCTCTGTACCTGCTTCCAAGCACCTTAGAACTATGCCCTCTCAGCCCTGGGAAAAAGCCTTTGACTATCCACACAACCAATGCCCCTCATCATCTTATACACCTCTATCAGGTCATCTCTTATCCTCCGTCGCCCCAAGGACAAAAGGCCAAGTTCACTCAACCTATTCTCATAAGGCACGCTCCCCAATCCAGGCAACGTCCTTGTAAATCTCCTCTGCCTCCTTTCTATGGTTTCCACATCCTTCCTGTAGTGAGGCAACCAGAATTGAGCACAGTACTGCAAGTGGGGAATATTAGGAATATCTTATAGGTACATTGTCCAGGGATAATACACCCAAAACGCATTGTTTTTAGAGTAAGAAGGATTCAAACTCCAGGAAGAAATGTTGCTCTTGCTATACTTTACTTTTAATATTTGTGCTTATAACAATGTTATTTAGTGCTGCCTTACTTACAATTTGCTTTTTAGCAGATAAAGTCACATTTAGTATGGAAATGATCTCATTTGGCTCGGACACCCATAAACTTCATGCCTCAGAGAATATTACATTACAAAGCTCTACAAGTAGTGATGTTTTTAATTTAAATGTCACCAGGTGGCCCTCTTGGTCATATGTGAGCTAATGCTCTGGAACCCTTAATCCTTGCCTCTGGCAAAGTAATTATTTTTATCCACTTAAACATTCACTCTGACCACATTGCTGATGAAATGAACATAATAGATTGGAAGGCAAATAATCACTTGCAGAAATGATTACTAACACCAGAACAAAACTGAAAGATTGCAGCCCAAATATTGAAGGTAAACTAATAGTGGAATTCCTTGATATGATCCTACTACACCTGAGAGGAGTATAACCACTGTTACATCATTGAAAGATCCCACTCATGGGAACAGGAGACCAGAAGAAAACCCAATTTTTTTAATGAAGATTTCTACATTAGATAGATTTCTTATTGCATTTTACCTTTATGACCTACAATTATATGAATATACTTACTACTAAGGTTTTAGACGTTTCCATTTCTTCAATTATGGCCACTATTTCACTCCATTGTTAAATGCCAATGTAACAAGACAATTTTCTGCATTTCTGTTTTATATTGTAAATGGTTAAGGGAAGCCCTTGATCTGAGTTTTTGCATGGGAAAATAAGATGGAAGGAATGACTGAAGCAGAAGTTAAGATAAAATGAACACGTTTTCCTCCCTGGTCAATTGAAATTGATAAGTCCAATAAGCTTTGTAGAGACTTTAGTTCCATAGACTATTGTATCAACCCAGATTTCCTATTCACCCTTAAATCAAAAAGTATTGAATAGTTTATGCTGTGGTGCAAATAACACCTTGCAATGAAAATTAGTTCAGAATTATTGGTGTCCTTACAAATTGAATCATATTTCTGATAGACTTCAACTACAAATTGAAAAGCTGGGTAAACAAGCCCATGATAAAGAGGATCTAGTGCTTTCCTGGCATACATGATGAATAAACTATTCTTTTATAAACCTGTGATAAATGTTACTGCAGGGGACCAATTGATAATGTTAAATTTTGTGGTGGCATTGTTAATATTACTTCCCAAATAGACAATGTCACATAGGTAGACACCATGAGGGCCTCTGCTGGTTGGGGTCATCCTAGCTGTCACCGTGATATGTAAACCGGTACACAAGCCAGGGCAGTATGACATGGAGGGCAAGCTGTTGCACCACATTTCCACAGAGCTGATGAATCCAAAGGAACTGCAGAAACTGATATATTTTGGCACCAGTGGTGTTGCAGGAGTTAACTTCAGCAATGAACTCAATATTGGACTGCATTAGGGACTCCAGCTCTTGATTTTTCCCTCAAGGTTTACTCCTGAAGCCTTCTCCTTGAGTGGGTATAGCCAGAAGGCAGCAGAGGTTTGAGGTTAGAGTTATCTTTCTTCTAGATGAGCTGCCAAGCGTGGCTGATAAGCTCCATCTGCCTGAAGCAAATGGTTTCAAGGTGCCAGTGCCTTGTCTTTAGCCTTTCTCTTATCAGTAGAAGTGGTTCTGCTGAGCTTAGAAGATAAGGCCAGGAACTGGACTTGTTTGTCAGAAGCTATTTTAAGATGCACACCACTGGGAGCTTCTCTCCACTACTTCTCCTGGCTATGACAAACTTAAGGAACCTGTACACAGTCAAGCCTTCAATTATTGCTATATATTCAGTCACATGTTATTATTGTCCATTAGTGGAAAAGAAACAATTTGGCTCGAAACAATTTTCATGATATATTTTAAAAAAATATTAGAGTACAGCTACGTGTATGGCTATGCCACACTCACATACCACTATCAAAGGATCACTCACTTTTTAAGATTTATAGAGAAACAACTCTTGGAGTAATCTGTTTAGTTACTCTAAATTGTGCCTTTCAAGACAGAAATGCAAGTCAAGTTTCAGGGAACAATTTATGATGGATATCTAGAAAGACTTGATATTCATCAATAATGGTTAGAAGAAACTCAGTCAAATCTAAAGAATATATCTCTATACAGGTATATTACAAGAGTAACTGAACTGACACAATCAGACCAGTAAGGCATCTCCTTCCAAAAGCATCCTTTGAGGCCCATACAAAGCCACAGTCTGGCTTAATGCTCTAGCTGGAACTATAGTTAAGATCTTTCTAGCTGTTGCAAATTTAGTTTCACTGCTAGACTCCGCTAACTCCCATACCTGACCTGCACTACTATGGTTTATTTCTCCTATGTCTGCTTTGCTATATACTATCCCATACTCACTTTTTACCTGGTACTCTGGTTCATCCTTAACCCTGGAAGAGTGAAGAGCAGGGAGCACACTAATCATGCTATACTTGCTTCTCTCCTTTTCCTAGTCCTGACCACTACTGTTGTGTATGGATATGTGTGTTTCTCACCTCATCTTGAAGGGGGTTAGGATGCATCTGTCACAACTAATTGGTCTAATAATACTGAAGAGGTGTAGTATAAGGCAATGGATTATTTAATTGGGCACAATCACTGACTGATTGAGACAATCACTTCAAAGTTCAGAGTAAGTTTATTTTCAAAGTACATAGACAGCATCATGTACAACCCTGAGATTCATTTTCTTGTGTGGATACTCAATCAATAATAGAATAATAACCATAACAGAATCAATGAGTGACCACATTGGCATTTAACTCCTGTGCAATAGACAACAAACTGTGCAAATACAAAAAGAAACAAATAAAAATAAATAGATGAATGAACAAAAGTATTGAGAACATGGGACAAAGAGTCCTTGAAAGTGAGTCCATAGGTCATGGGAACATTTAAATGATGGGGCAAGTGAGGATGGTTTCTCCTTTGCTTCGAAATCCTGATGGTTGAGGGGTAATAAATGTTCCAGAAACTGGTGGTCTGAGTCCTGAGGCTCCTGTATCTTCTTCCTGATGGTAGCGGCAGGAAGAGAGCGTGTCACCTGGTGGGCAGTCCCCAATGATAGATACTGCTTTCCTAAAACAACATTTCATGCAGATATGCTCAACAGTGGGGAGGGCTTTACCCATGATGGACTGGGCTGTTCTCACTACTTTTTGTTGAATTTTCCCATGTTCAAAAGCATTGTCTGCATCACAGCCTGGTATGGAATACCAATCAATATACTCTCCACTACACATCTATTGAAGTTAGTCAGAGTTTTAGATGTCACACTGAATCCTTGCACACTCCTAAGGTGCTGCTGTGCTTTCTTCATAATTGCACTTACAGTGTGTTCTGGGCCCAAGAACAAGTCCCCTGAAATGATAACACTGAGGCATTTAAAGGTGCTGATCCTTTCCATGTCTGTGTCAAGACACTGGAGCAGGGATCCAATTGCAGACCCAGTGCTGTGGACACAGTGATATTAATTGAATAACAAATCCCAAGGTACAAACAAAGTCAGTGTCAAAGTCCAGGCAGAGATCAAAACATCCAGAGAAATCCAGAAACCAGAATCAGGAAACAGGCAGATTTGATATTCAGACAGTCAGAGTGCAAATGCAAATGCAAATGCAAATGCAAATGCTGGAAAGGCACAGAAAAATTCACTGACATACTCTAGCAACAAACAGGTGAAAACACAGGACTGAAATACACTGAGCAATAAACAGAGAGGCAGATGATAGGTGGAGCACAATGAGACACAGGTGGCAGCAATACAGGTAATAATGAGAAATAGGTGAGAGATGGAGTACTCAGTAATACAGGGGCCAGAGTAGAGCAGGAGCGGGGACAGGAGTACATGGCAATACAAAACCGTGGACTGGCAGCTAGGGGGAAAACACACAAAAAGACAGAGTTCAACTGGAGGTACTGACAGTTTGATGCTCCAGAGGACTGGCTTATAGACCTCTGGTCTACTACTCCTGAAGTCAATAATCAGCTCCTTGTTGTTGGTGACACTGAATGAGAGGTTGTTGTTATGACACCACTCAGACAGATTTTCAATCTCCCTTCTATATGCTAATTTATCACCACCTTTGATTCAGCCTATGACAGTGGTGTTGTCAGCAAACTTGAGTATGATTTTGGAGTTGTGCCTAGCTTCACAGTCGTAAGTGTAAAGTGAGTAGAGCAGGGGACTTAACACACAGCCTTATGGTGCACCTGTGCTGATTAAAATAGTAGAGGAGATATTGTTTCTAAACAGAACAGACTGGGATCTGCAAGTGAGGAAATTGAGGATCCAGCTGCACAAGGAGATACTGAGACCAAGGTCTTGAAGCTTATTGATTAGTTTTGAAGAGATAATGGTACTGAATGCTGAGCTAGATTTGATAAAGAGCATCCTGATGTATGCAACTTTCCTGTCCAGATGTTTGTGTATTGATTGAGCACTTCAATAGATGATGTATTAATAAATTGGAAGGTTTATGTACTCAGGGAAGTTAGCTTCACAGCATTATTTGAGGGAACCTGAGATCTGTATCTCTAAGAAACTTTAAAGTTGTTTGTGTCAAAAGTTACCTAAAAGAATATCAAATATGTGTGAGGTCATCCAAGTTTCAAAGAAACTATAAATATTGACAGCCATTCAGGGTTATTAAGAATGGGGTAAGGAACATAAAGGAGCTTGAAAGAAACATGGGTTGAAGTAGAGTCTATTCCTCTGCCTTCAATTTCTAAGACAGATGACTGGTCCGTCTACATTGCTGGTATGTCTTTTTAGCTTATAGGAATTGTACTTACGTTTTGGAAATTCTTTGTGGTTTAGAAATGGTTTGTAAATAGTAAGTCTTTTATATGATAGAAAATCCTCTATGAGTTTTAAATATGTTCTAAGAATGTTGTTTGGATTTAAGTGCGTATCACTGAAAATAAATGAACTGTGTTTCAACTTTGTTACCTGGGAATATCTTCTCCTCGGTAGGGTGGGGGAACCCACCTCACATATAGTGGGTATTGGCAGCTAAATTTGCCGTGGCGAGTAAACAGGGAAGTGAACTAGTCTTTGAAAATTGGGTAGTTATAAGCATAACCTCCCTTTACTGAGGGTACTCATGGCTATTTATATCAGATAAGATTTATAGTTTTCGTCTGAGTTTTGAATTTTTGCGGTCAGCAATCCTAATTCCATCACAGGTCAAGATGAGATTCACAAGAATGATCCCAGGAATGAATGGCATAGCTTTTACGGATTGTTTGATGGCTTGGGGCCTGTACTCAGTAGAGTTCAAAGAGTTCAGAAGGATGAGGGGGCATCTTATTGAAACCCATTAAATATGGAAAGGCCTGAGTAGAGTGGATGTGGACCAAGCTGAATGTATATAAATGTCGCTGCTTGTTTTCAGAATCAATCATGTTAAGCTGCTGCAGCTTGTGTAAACATTACAAAGCTACCGTTCTAACTGATAATGGTCTTTGTTGACATGGTTTGTTTAGTGATTTCATTTTCCATCGGATCATAAGACATAGGAAGAGAATTTGGCCATCTGGCCCATCAAATCTGCTCCTCCATTCTATCATGGCTGATTTGTTTTCCCTCTCGGTCTGATTTTCCTACCTTCTCCCCATAACCTTTGACTCCATTACTAATCAAGAACTTATCAACCTCTGCTTTAAATATACCCAATGGTTAGGCCTTCACAGCTATCTGTGGTAATGATTTCCATAGATTCACCATCCTCTGGCTAAAGAAATTCGTCCTCATTTCTGTCTTAAAGGGACATCCTGATGGCCTGAGGCTGTGCTGTCTGGTCCTAAACTCTCCCACTAATCCTCTCCATGTCCACTCTATCTAGGCCTTTCAATATTCATAGTTCAATGAGATTACCCCCCTTCTTCAAACTCCAGTGAGTACAGGCTCAGAGCCATTAAATGGTCCTCATACATTAACCCTTTCATTCCCAGGGTATTTTTCATAAACCCCCTCTGGACTCTCTCTGATGCCAGCACATTTTTCTTAGATACAGGAACCGAAACTGCTCACAACATTCCAAATAATGCTTGCAAGGTCAAAAGTGGAGTCCAATCTCTGGATACACAATTTGAAGGCTGTACTTGTCTATCAATGGTTCCCATAAACTATTCTTTCTGTGTCTGACTATATCCCTCTCTATGCCTTCCAAGAAAATAATGCACATAACTTAGAAAGCTTGGAGTTCTGCAGTGCTTATGCTGAACAGTATAACTATCTCTGTCTGCAATGTGTTAGCAATATACTATGAAACTGGCCAACCAATTGCATATACTGAATGTACACTGGGTGGTCATTCCTGGCCTGTATAACTACACTCCCCTATGATTAACAAGTAAAATTCATTAACCCTTACGGTTTATGGGAAAAGAAAACAGAGTTTGCTGGGACTTCCTGGAGTTTTCTATTCCAATATGTCCCCGTTCATGAAGTTGAAGTTCTCTAACTTGCAAGCCTACTTTTATTGTCCACTTTGTCGAACATTTCTGGTTATGTTGCACCATTTCTCATTGCTGTACACACTAAAGCTGAAAATAAAAGCTAGTTTTGGTATGTCACCCACGACTTTAGTAAACTTCTATAGATGGACCATGGAGGCCATTCCAACTGATTGTATCGACACCTGCTACAGAGGTCCCAATCAATGAACCGAATCAAAAGAGGCTGCAGAGAGTTGTGAACTCAGCCAGCACAACCTTCCCTACCACTGGGGACATCCTCAAAACACAGAGCCTCGAGAAGGGCCCTCAACACCTGCGATGTGCCCTTTTCTCTTTGTAAACAACAGGGAAGAGTTACAAGAAGCTGAAAATACAAACAGTTTCTTCCCCTTCACCATCAGATTTCTGAACAGAAACTCACTATTTCTTCTTGACACTATTTACTGTATGTATTATTTGCTTTTATAACTTTCTGTAATTTTTTATGCCTTGCATTGTACTTGCTGCTACAAAAACAACAATTTTCACATCAAACATCAGTGATAATAAACCTGATTCTGAGATAGGTGAGAATCTCTTTTCATGCTCACAGAGTAGAGCTTGGTTTGGATAAAGAGGATGGATTCAGGGGGCACAACATCTTGCAGGCTTAACAACATCCCAGATGAGATGTTGACTCTTGTTGGTATCTAGAGTCTCATTTGTCTTTTGCCCTTCTAGGATTTGACTCTATACTAATAGAATATTCTGGAAATGTAGCTGTAGCATTCTACTTTGACCTAGATGTTGAGCATTTTGTTTGCATGTCCATCGCTTTAACTTCTCCTATAGCAGGCAAAGTTATCACTGCATGGGATAAACGTTGCCATAACTTCTCTGCTCCTCAATAGGGCACGACATACAGATGTGCACAGAATGACTCTTAATGGCAAAGTGTGCAAGCATCCAGTTCATCTAACTTGATTTAAACAGATTATCTTTTCTGTATTCTTTCAACTTACAACAATTCTCCTTTCAATCTTTTCATTTCTAGGAAAAAAACAGATTTTAGATAAACATCACTGACTGATATTTAGTGCATGCTATCCTTGAAACACTAAATCTAATTTTTGCATTTGTGCAAATTTAAGGGCCGATTTTTCAAGCCAAATCTATCAGCTCAATCTTCCAACACCACACCCTCTCCCATCCACGAAATTCAAATGAAAAGAATTGTCAACGCAGCAAAAATTTGCTGAAACATCAATGATCTTTCATTATACCTGGATGGTTCCTCTGAAACCTAATCTATACCTCCCAGGCTCTCAGGTTCCCTAGTCTGTGAATTTATCTCCATGAAGCTAAGCTTCAATGGAAAGGAGGATTTTGAAATAATCCTCTTGAAGGTCCTTAGAATGAACAAAATGCAGGGTGCCACGGTAGCAGACAGTGCTCTCACAGTTCAGGGCATCCAAGTTCAGAGTTCAATCCAGGCCTCCTCTGTAAGGAGTCCGTACGCCCTTCCCATGGAAAGCGTGGGTTTTCCCGAGTGCTGTAGTTTCACTCCACTGTCCATAGGGTAGGTTAATTGGTCATTGTAAATTGCCCCGTGATTAGGTTCGGATTAAATCAGATTTGTTGGGGGTTGGGTTGCTGGTGCGGTGCTGCTCAAAAGGGCCGGAAGGGGTTACTCTGCAGTGTATTGCCAAATAAATAAATAGATAGATAGTTAAATACTAAAACTATCCAGAAACATTAAAGTCTTTAACGTACGGACTTTCTGCCACTGATTTACAATGAAGCACCCCTATTAGCTGACTCAACATCATTATTACAGCAATTCTTAGATCAAATTCAATGGCATCAATGTCATTGCAATATGGATCACTGAGCCAAACAACTCCTGTAGTGAGAAACACTTATGACTGAGAGCCAGTTTACAATGCTCCAGCCTCTGGTGTTAGTGAGAGAGTGGTGCTCCATGCTTGCTTCCCCAGCTCTTTGGGGGCTCCTTTGCAAATGTTTGTGACAGATGGCACTCCTCCAGTGGTCTTCCCCATCTGAGTAAATCCCAAGGGAATGCTGGAGAAGACCTGCTTTTAATCTGCACTAGCTCGTTGCCAAGCAGGGGTGGCCAAAGCGCACTTGCTATCTGAAGGCAGGTCTTCAATTCTGTTCAAATACAGTAGTTATCACCCAGGATCACTTATATATTGTTAGATTTCACTACTACACTCCTTACACTTCCACTTTTGCTTTCTTATGTTTGACCTAAAATACGTGCAGCCTCTTTCTTCAAAATTGCAAACTATAATCATTAGGTAGTAAAATAATTTTGCCACTTACTTGTCCAGGTTGATAGTGCAAGACTCACATCTCTTAGTTTCTTCATCTTCAGGAGAACCTGGCAGGGGAAAATGGAGCAATTTTTTATGACAATGTATTTGAGATGGTAAGAAAAGAAAGAAGGTCAGGCAACTTTGATATATGTTGAACTACATGAGTATAATCCATCAACAGAGAATCAGAATAAAAAAGGGACACATAATGTCGGCATTAAAACTCCAGCCTTGCTTTTACCAAGATCATGTTTACTGATTCAACAGGTAGTTGTGATTTTTCTAGGACATGCTGTTGGTACAAAGTGGGACAATCATTCTTTATTTCATTTCCTTCAGCAATACCAAGAGCAGAATTCCTTGTCTTTATTGTTATTTTGAAGAATTGTTTCCTAAACAATAGGGCATCATGGTAACGTCGACAAGGCAGCACTGTAACATATAAGGTGGCACGATCTGAAGATCGAGGGTCAATTCTCACTGCTGTCCGTAATGAGCTTGTGCGTTCTTATCGTGACTGTGTGGGTTTCCTCCAGGCGCTGTGGTTCCCTCTGAGATTCTGAAGATGTTTGGGTTAGGGTTAGTAAGTTGTGGTCATGCTATGTCAGCATCTGAAGCCTGCTGATTCTGAAGATGTATGAGTTAGGGTTAGTAAGTTGTGGTCATGTTATGTTAGCATCAGAAGCATGCTGACTCTTGCGAGCAGCCCCCAGCACATCTTGGACCATGTGACCGTTGACGCAAATGATGCATTTCACTGTTTCAATGTTTCCATGCAACAAATAAAGATGATCAGTTTTTATTTTTTAATATATTGTTCAACATAGTTTTTAGAGTAAAATCCTCTTTAGGGACTTAAAGAAATCTTTTCAATGTCATCGGTATAGCCTAACATTGGATGTAGGTGACCAAACTATTACATATGATGTCAATGCCAAAGATTTTCTTTGAAAGAAGAACATCAGCATATTTAGTGAGGCCAGCTTTCATTGCAGGCAGAGGGGATGTAGTTGTACCTTCTATTGGGTACACCTCTTGATGAACTGGCATACTTGGCCTTAATCCTAAACAATAACACACTGATATTTTAATCAGAATTGTTGTTGCATGTAGCTTTGCTGGAGAAATGAAATTATTTTCCATTAAGGGTGATGATTGTCAGGATAGAGCACAGCCAGATCACTTATAATATGATCAAGCGCAGACTTTAAATGCTTCTTACATATTCATGGAAAATACAAAGTTGATTTTAGTCTTCTCTTGATCCTGTGCCGTTAAATAAAACAGTAAATTATTTTAGTCAGGAGGGTGAAGAGTTAAATTAACTGTGATGGGCGAAAACCAGTGGTGAATCTGTTGTTCAAAACGAATCCTAGTTTCATGATTCAGAACTCCCAGTGGAAAAGTACACTCATTGCAAGCATATCTTGAGGAACAGAGAGGGAACAGCCTGTGATCTACTGCCTAGTTTGCAATCCTCTGCAAAGGATGAATTTAACTAACATTTTCAGTAGGACTGAAAGCGAATCCCAGTACTTACCGAGGCCTGTCAATATTGGATTGATATTGATCGGAAGCTTCAGTGGATGCTTATTATTTCTGACTGCCC
Source organism: Mobula birostris (assembly GCF_030028105.1). Taxonomy (NCBI): domain Eukaryota; kingdom Metazoa; phylum Chordata; class Chondrichthyes; order Myliobatiformes; family Myliobatidae; genus Mobula; species Mobula birostris. Next base: position 159,778,568 of record NC_092375.1, read on the forward strand.
TTTTGTTCCAAAGTAGTCACTTCATCCATCTGTGGTGCCGAGTAAAATGTGGTGCCCACTGTGGGAAATCAAGCCCAAAGAAGGTGAGGCTTGGAGCTTGGGATGAAAATCCTAGGTGTTCCTACATGTGATTATTTCAGAGGACCTGTCCTGGGCCCAGCACGTAAGTGCAATTATGAAGAAAGCATGGCAGCACATCTACTTCTTTAGCAGTTTGCGGAGATTTGGCTTGATTAGTAAAACTTCGAGGAACTTCCACAGATGTGTGGTGTAGAGTATATTGACTGGCTCAATCACAGCCTGGTATGAAAACACTAATGCCCTCGAACAGTGGAAAATCCTACTAAAATTAGGATATGACCCAGTCCATCATGGGTAAAGCTCTCCCCACCATTGAGCACATATACATGAACTGCTGTTGCAGAAAAGCAGCATCCACCATCAGGGAGCCTACTTCCGAGGACATGCTCTTTTTTTTCACTGCAGCCACCATGAAGAAGGTACAGGATCCTTCAGATCTGCAGCACCAGGTTCAGGAACAGTTATTAGCCCATAACAATTAGGCTTTTGAACCAAAGGGAATAACTTCATTCCGCTTCACTTGCACCATCATTGAAACGTTCCCACAACTAATGGGCCCACTTTCAAGGACTCGTCATCTCATGTTCTCGATATTTATTGCTTGCTTGCTTGCTTGTTTGTTTGTTTGTTTATTTATTTATTTAATTATTATTATTATTTCTTCTTTTTGTATTTGCACTGTTTGTTGTCTTCTGTACTCTGGTTGAACATCCTGGTTGAGCAAACTTTCCTGATGAAGGGTCTCGGTCTGAAACATTGACTGTTTACTCTTTTCCATAGATGCTGCCTGGCAGCACCAGAAAAGGGAAAAACTGAATTAATGTTTCAACCACCATATTTAGAAGATTAAGCATAATCTTACTTATTGAACACAAGAACATCTGACCAATGAATAAACATTTTTCTCAGTACAATGGGTTCATTGCTTCTGAATTTCATCTTGCACATATTCATATTTCTGTTATGTGACAACATACCACTTCCAAGTTACACACTAATTAGACAACATATCACAACATACCTGTAAATATTTTTGGAAGTATTTATCTTTTATTTGTGATTGCACTTTAGAACCAGAGCACAAATATATCATATTCAAAAGATTGAATCAGACTAAATTCACCTGACATACACTTGAGCTTTACATATTATTCCCCAACCACTCATGAAGCACCATCTTCTGCATCAATATTTATGGCTTCCATTATCTGTAAGGAAAGGTGGGAACAGCAACAGAGTAGACAGGTGGCTTATTACAATGAACAAAAGAGATGGAAGTGCAATTTCAACATGGAATGTATAATAAAAATGCTTTTGGAGAAATAGAACATAATTATCTTATATGTAACAGTAAGCAGTCTCAGATGGCATGCTTTACTTTATTTTGATGAGATGTGCTCACATGCAGTCTTAACCTATTTTCTCCAGTTGCTGTGGGATCCATTGCATTTTATTTTCTGTATAGCTGTTTAATGAAATTTGTACATTTTAAATTTCCAAAAGCTTTGCTGAAAATAAAAAACAGTTTTTTTAACCATCCCTGGTGATCCTGAATGCATTTTGAAATTGAATTGATAAACTAGAAAGTCAGAATTACTTTGCAATAACACTGTTTTCAATTCAGATAAATATCTACAGTAAAAAAAATGCACACAGATTATCATTAAGATGAAAGAGTGTGTCATATCATAACCTGATGGAAAATAATTCTTTGGGCTCTTCAATCTTTCTTAAAATAGAAATTTTGATTCTGGTATCATGGACTGATAAACACCTGGGCTGTGAGCAAAACCTGGAATAAGAACTCTTTCCGCCTACCATTGCTTCTTTTCATGTTAAATGTAGAAATCCAGTTTGAGGCATGACAAGTTACTTGACAAAATGGTAACAACTGTTTCTAGACTTAAGAAAAGGATGACTAGGTAACCTGCAATGATTGAACTGCTTGATTTAAAATAAAAATAATACATTTGGGAAATTAGAGCAATCTTTGGTGGACTTGGAATAGTAAGACTTATGGTATAAGCTACATAATGACTTGAGACCAAAACTTCTTCATCTTAAAACTTTTCTCTTATTAGGTTGGGCTAATAAAGGACAGGTATGGCTAACAAATATTGGGATTAATACTAACTTTTTTAATATAATTCTTTATTCTTTATAATTGATGAATGTTTTTCTGCTGCACGTCATACCAACACGTCACAGCAAATTCCGAATGTATAGAAATGTATATGAAGAATATAGTTGAAGCTAGATAGGAAAATAAGGAGTTATTTGAATACTTCTGTTTGCTGGTTTGGAACTGCTGTACTTAACTTCTCAGTGTTTACCATATCATTCTTTGATGTTCCAGTAGTCATGGTTATACACTGTGTTGCAAGGTTTGCAAATCTTTTATTTAGGACATGCATTTTCAAAAGCAGCATGTCCACAGCTAGTTTTGAGAAAACACTTTGCTCCCCTGCCTGCAAAAAAACTGGGCATCACTGCATTAAGTCATTGGTACTCTCAAATCTTCTGATCATTGACGACTAAAATTGTTTGGATATGAAATTTAATTAACCCCCCTCTCTCTCTCTCCTTCTCAAATTAACACTTGTACAAAGAGCAAGTTTCTACAACTTGAAGATTTTCTTGACTTGGAATGATGTTGAAATAACATGTTGTCAACTAACGGCGTTCAACACAAAAGGTAATTGTTCTGTGGGCAATAGTGCCAGACATATTAGCTTTTCCAGCAGTTTTAAATTTGGGATGGCATCAGACTGACTGAGAAATGGTCTCCAGCTCTCATTGTCTTATCAATAAAATCAGGTATACCCTTTTCAGCTGTAGGGTTTTCTTTGCCCTTTGCCCTTTGCCCTGCCCCTCCTCATATAGATGCTATCCAACCCACTGAGTTGCTTCTCATCCCAGCATTGACAGTCTCTTGTGTATCGTGCCATCAGTCAAGATAACCCACCATCTAGTGGCTGCAGTTGGCAATAACACCCTCGCATTGCTTCAAGCAGTCACATTGATCCTACATAAACACTGGTTCAGGACTCTTCTGCTTGAGGTCTCTAATGCCCCTGTGGAGGTGGATTTGCTGCCACTGAGAGATAGAGCAAAATATCAGAGTGACTGGCGATGGGAAAGAGTAGAATGGGGGTAACGTGCAAGCAGTGCTGATACTTTTGAGTGGAATTTATTCGTGGGTCTTTTACCAAGTCTGTCTCCTAGATCTGCAGTTTTAGAGTGTACTATACTATGATGGAGACCAGAAGTGTGCCAAGCACTTCAAGCATTATCTGATAAGGTGCTAATATAAGATTATCACGGATTGCCAACTTTATAATTCCATCCGTCAGTAATCAGGTTCACAGTTGGGTCTTTATTTATACTTTAATCAACCCATGTCACTACTGTCAATGATTTGTATAGACAAGCACCCAGATTTCACCTATTGTGTGAGTTTTGTTATCCAAGTTGTATATCGCTCACCCAGCACTTCTGCTGATAGCAATCAAGTGATGTTCTATCCAGGACTGTCACTAGAGTAATTGCCTCATTTCAAAATGGGAAAATTCATACTTTCTTCCACTCTCTGGGATTTTTGGCACAGTAAAGAGCTTGGCAACAGTAAGGCTCCTTTGGTGGCCTTGAAAGTTATTTTATTTTGAAATACTGCATGGGATAGGCCCTTCTGGCCCAATGAACTGCACCCCTCAGCCACCCCACCTATTTAACACTAGCCTAATCACAGGACAATTTACAATAGCCAATTAAACTACTAGCTGTTACATCTTTAGATGTGGGTGGAAACTGAGGAAACCCACATGGTTTAGGGGAAGAACATACAAACTCCTTGCGTGTGGTGCTGGAATTGAACTCTGAACTCTGAAACATCCCGAGCATCATGCTAATTACTATGCCAAATATTCTAAATACTCCAAAGCATTTTTGCAGCCAATTAAGTCATGTTGAAGTGGAGTGAGAGTAACTGCCCTCGATGACAAGGTGGCATTTGATTCATTGTAACACCAAGAAGGCCTGATAAAACTAAAGTCAATGGGCATTAATGGAGTTATATCTTGAGGAAGGGAAAATAGTTGCTGGAGCTCCCGGGACATTATTACAGGGCTTTCTCGGGGTAATGTCCTATGCCCAATCTCTTACAGTTGCTTCATTAATAAATTTCTTTCCATCATAACCCTTCTATGAGAATGAGAATCATGTTTATTTTCATTGGCTTACATGCCATGACATTTTTTGACAGCAATACAACGCAAAAACATAACAGTTATTATAAAATACAAAATAAATGAATAGTGCAAAATAAAAAGGAATGCTGAGATGGTAATCATGGGTTCATCAGAAATCTGATGGCGGAGGGGAGGAAGCTGTTTCCAAATTGTTGAGCCTGAGTGCTCAGGCTCTTGAACTTCCTCCTCAGTGGTAATAATGAGAAGAGGGTCCAAAGTAGGGATGATTGTAAATGGGGCTGAGTACTGTGTAGCTCCTCACAAAATGAGGTGCCCTGTGCATGAATGCAGCCACACCAGGACAGTGTTCAGGCATGGGCCGTTGAATGGCAGGCAATATTTTTGCCATACATGACCATAGCAATGATTAGTCTCCAACAAATATATTTCTGGTTATATCCCTGGATAACCAATTTCAGTCACAATCAACATCCTGTGCAGGGCAGGGGTGGGGGGTGGTTTGGGGCACCTGTTGTAAGGGGTCAGTGTTAAACAGAAGCTTGTGACATCTGTATTCTGGCTATGGGAGTATGCTGGAGACTCAGTGTCCATTGGTGAGTGACTAATCTCCTGATGGCCATCAGCCTCTCCAGTCTCTGCAAGGCATGAGTCAGAAGCAAAAAGCAATATCATTCATTTACTTGGATGACTGCAACAAGACCTCAACGCCATCCACAACAGGGAACTATCTGACTTGCAGTTTGTACACTTCTGTGAATATTCAGTCCATTTAATAATGTGACTGCAATCTGTCATCTACAAATTGCACAGAGTTATGTTCTAAGACTACTGTGATCTTTACCATCAAGTGTTTTAAATGCATGGGAACACCAGTATCTGTAGGTCCCCTATCAAGTCCCACATAAACCTGACATGGAAATATATCATAGGGGCTTCATGGTTGCTGGGTTTAAATCCCGGAGTTCCCTATCTCACAGTTCTGTTGGAACTTATTCACCCCAAGGATAGCAGCAGTTCCATTGCTGGCTCATCACCATCTGCTCAAAACCATTAAGGAAGGACAATAAAGGTCAACTTTGCCCATAATGGCCAGATATTGAAAATAAATCTTAAAAAAAATCACAGAGGATCCTTTTAAATGATAATAAAAACAAGAAATATCATAAATCCTCAGCAGCTCAGGAAACACCTATGGTGTGTGAATCAGTGTTGGTCTTTACCAATGTTTATTGAGAAATAAATATTGATCTGGCAATGGCAAGCCTTCAAATAATTGCTCTGAGAATGTTACTGTGCACGAGAACGCTGACCTGCCTTTTGTTTAACATCTGATTACAGGAACCAAAACAAGGGATTCATATTCCACTGGCAATGAAGTTGTTGCAGAAGACCGACCTAATCAGAAGGCTTGCAGAAGAGATGAATTTTAGAACGTCCCCAAGGGATTAGATGGCCAAGTGTACCGGTAAATCAGGTACGTTGTTATTAATCTGAGTGTTGATGAGTAAGCAGATCTTGGTCAGAGCGAGGAATGCTGCAGTTACCCTTTGGCAGCCAAAAAGGCCTCAGTCTAAACTAGCTGTCTGATAGGTACCTTTCCAATTGGAGGCTGAGGTGTGATGGATTTCATGTGAGAACGAACAGGTAAATGGATATGTTTAGAGTGATACTGGCCAAATGCAGGCAAATGGATTCAGCTCAGAAAAACACTTTGGCAGGAAAGGTTGAGCCAAAGGGCTTGATTCTCTGCTATATATGTCTGTAGTAGGCTGAATATGAAGGAACCTGAGAGCTGCAGGCCAGAAGGACATCAAAAATAGGCAGAACTAGATATAATTTGAGAAATAACACTGGACAACAATTTTTTTCAGAAGTGTTGCTTCCTTAGAAATCTCTTTTGGTTTTTGATAGACAGCTTGAAGATGAACACAAATACAATTTCAGACTACTTTTATCATGTAAGAATTTGGCAAAACAAGAAATTAACTTTTATTGACTATAACGTGTTTAATTGCTTAACAGTGCTGATGCTTTGCAATAATTCAACTAAGCTGAAAGTATGTTGTTGATGACTTCTATTTGTACTCTGTGTCAGAGGCTTTTTGCTTAAGTGTCCAACAATAAGCAGCCGGCATTGATGGATTCCAGTTGCCCTGATACCATTTCACCATGAGCGCAATGCCCTGGTGAAACCTTTCACCATGCCTGTCACCGACAGTGTCAAGATTTGCAGGGAAGAAGTCTAAATAGGAATGCCGAAAATGAATCTTTAGTGACATGTTGCACTTCATGGCTTTGAATGATTGAAGCATGTTGTCAACCAGCTGCACATAGTTTGGTGTAGAAGAGATGAATTTTGAAATGTCCCCAAGGGACATTTTCAACAACAAGGGTACTTTTGCTTTTCTGCACGCTTGAGTACTCAGTGGTGGGTGCTAATGTTTTTTTGCTGCTGAGGGAGGGGGGAATTATGGCTTTGCTGCTGTTTACATGAGGGAGGGAGGGGAGCTGGGGGGTGCTTTGGGGCTCTAATATTTAACTGTCATTCATTCTTTTGGGGCACTCCTCTGTTTTCGTGGATGGTTGTGAAGAAAAGGCATTTCAGGAAGTATATTGTAAACATTTCTCTGACATTAAATATACCTCTGAAACTTTGAAACCTTTGAAACATCCTTGAACACCTTCCGTGAGATTTTCTCCGGTCCCACTGGATGTTCATCAAATTGCCTGCCATTGATGATCTGTTTGATTTGTGGACCAATAAAAATGTCATCTTTAATCTTGGCATCAGTTATTCTGGGAAACATCTGTCTCAGATAGCAAAATCCTTCATGGAAATTTATATCATTTCTAAAACCTGTCTTGCCATGCAGCATCTGCCCTGCCTAAGCATGCCCAGGCATACCTGGACAAGATATAAAAAAAAAACTTTTCAGCTTACTTTGTGGGCAACATTTTAATTGACTTGATTTATGAATTGAAATAACAAATATGGGCGACTTTTAAAAATGGTACGTGATAGGGAAATCACATGATCAGCAGCCCGAAATCCATAAGATGCACCCAAAAACTATTCAGAAAGCAAAAACTTTGTTGTCCTATGTAAGTGAGAAATCTTGTAGTGCACTTGTGTTTCTGCCCACATTCAAACAAGCAATGAATTTACAAATGATCAGAAACAGGAGAGTGAAATTTTTCATGCAGGTCACTTGAATGTAAGCCTGCCTCAAAAACTGATGGGGGAAATTCAAACAAGAGGACATGAGTTGAGAGTTATAGGGCAAAAGTTTAGGGGTAACATGAGGGGGAACTTCTTTACTCAGAGAGTGGTAGCTGTGTGGAACAAGCTTCCAGCAGAAGTGGTTGAGGCAGGTTCAATGTTGTCGTTTGAAGTTAAATTGGATAGATATATGGACAAGAAAGGAACGGAGGGTTATGGGCTGAGTGCAGGTCGGTGGGACTAGGTGAGAGTAAGAGTTCGGCACAGACTAGAAGGGCTGAGATGGCCTGCTTCTGTGCTGTAATTGTTATATGGTTATATGTACACAAATGAGGAATAGACATTAATTCAGCCAACAGTTTTGTCATAATATAATTCCCCCAATAGTCAAACCCAGAGGCTTCACTGCCATGGATGGGTTTTCCTCTGCTATGAAATGCAAGGAACTAATTGAATTGGTGTTCTGCAGCATCGGCTTGTTTACTATTACAAATAAACAAGTGCAGATGTTCTGTTGAAATTTATTTGCCAGTATATTTATAAAGCTGTAGAAATGTCACAGTGTATTCTGCTTATCTAAATCACAGGAATAACTATGTAATAAAGTTTGAATTGTTGTCTTGTTTAATTACGTATCATACTGTGCCTTTTGATCAAATAATCTCCCACTTCCTCCCCAACCCCAGTCCATCTGCCACCCAAACCCTCATCTGCTCATTAATGATGAGTAATGAACCATAATTAGTTAACAATCTGACAGTAAGCAAGCATCTTGGGAATAATGGCCATGATATGATTGAAACTTGTGTTAGATTTATGAGGGAGAGGTCAACTAACAAACTCAGATTTTGAGTTCAAGGAAAGCAGATGTTGCAAATGATGATGACTGATCTGGTCATGGTAAACTGGGTGCAAATGTTATTTGGTAAACTTGCATATAAGTAATCTGACTGCATAAGGCATGAACTTAGTCTTTCCTGTCCCTAATCTAAGCAGATCAAAAGCAATTGCACTGTTGTCTCTACTGAGATCAGTTAACTCAACAACTATCAGGGGTCAAATAAAAGATCTAACCAACTCTGTAAATTGTACCATTTTCTACCTTTAGGTATTATTCAGAGTTTAACACTGTAGTCAGTCACAGTATATATATTTAGTGTACTTTTTTTAAAAATATATCTTGTCAAGTTAATTTTGCTTTATTTGCTAATTGAAATGTTCCAGGTTATTGTGATTAAGGATGATTCAAACTATTAATTAAGACAGTGTTTCTGATATTCTGACCACTACCTAAGTCCACAGATGGAAGTGAGGTTAAGGCACAGTAACATATTGCCTTTAGTGCGTAGCTTCAAATCTTGAATAACATCTCCAAATTAAACCCCTCAAAGTTGCCGTGTCACATTAATTTTTATTCAATTTGCTTTTGATAATTGAGAAATACAAAAAAGATGCAAGGTGCAAGGTTAAAAATAATTTCATTGGAGCCCTTCTTTAAACACCGTTTGTCTAGTTATTATTAAGCTGACTGAACATGTCCATTGTTCTGATAATATAATGTCTTTACAGGGAGAATGAATATCCTGTCTTTAGGCACTTCTGAAATGGACTGAATTTTGGCTACAGTAGATAAAATGAGGAAATCTATTATAATGCACAATAAAAAATGCTCAAGTGCCTTCCCCTCAGTGCTTAGGATCGGCACATGGTGGCGTCCAGAAGTGGAACTAACACCGGGGAAATCATCCTCTCTGTGCCTGCTGAATAGTAAGCATTCCTGCAATGAAATTGAAAGTCAGCGTGATTCCCTTGAAATTAAGATCACATTCATGAGCTGAAGAATCCACAAAACTCAGTTCATGATGTGGCGAACCTGCAATACTCACCCCAGATCGCTGAAATGATTGCATTGTGCATATTTGGCTGATACTGAGGAAAATGCAGCAGGCTAGTATGGTAAAAGTCCATTTTCTGTTGTCTATATGTTGCCAAAAAAAAAAATCAAGGTGCTTTATTTGATAGTATAATTTTATAATGCACAAAGTGCAACATTATTAATCCAAACAGATTGCATTAATTTTCAAATCCATGGGACATCCTGCAACTATCTAGGAAGCTATTCATAGATAGTTGCAATCTGTGTGGGCACAATGCACAAATTATCAGTTTTGTCCAAATGAATGATTAGATTTCCAATGAACTTCTCCAATATTTGAGACATCTTGACCAGTATACTCCAAAGCTGCTTCATTCTGAATCCCTGTCTTTCTTTGTGTACTGTACAGCTGGTGGCAGCCTCTCCCCTATTCCTTTCATTTTTCAAAGCAACTCATATTCATGTTTTCTGTACACGTAAAAAAAAATCCCCTGCTGAATAAACGGAAACTCCAGGTACTTAGCACAGCAAATGGTATGACAAGCGTAACAAAAGATCTGAACAGGAAAAAAAAAGAATATCTACTTCAATGAAGCAGAACTTTGTTAGTTGTTGGTTACTGTTGCATATTTCTTGTGCTCCAGTTACCACCTTTGTTCCAACTGTTCCTTTTCTATTTCCTTTTGATATACTGTATAAAGTGACGCGTCTGCCTTGAGCAGGCGAATGCTCACTGACAATTCCACAATGAAAGGGAGATCACAACTGCAGCTCCACAGTACCAGGGCTGTGTAGATCAATGTGCCCCCTGCTCAGTGGAAATTACTGATACACGTACTTTTGATTCCCCCAGAGCACAACTTAGCATGTTACTCCAAATGTAATTGGTATGACCATGCATAAAATGTCATTAATCTCAGCAGTATTGTTATAATAAGCTACGGCTTACCAAGTACAATCAGGCAAACAGGGGTTTCTTCATAATTAACTCACAAGCTGCTGGGGGAGAGAAAAAAAAGCAAGTGCTTATGATTAAAATTAAACCATTCTGAATATTTCTATTATCATTATTTTCACACAGCTGGCAGAACAAATGGCCAGGAAAATTGACTATGGTGCTGGAGCTTTGGGATAATGGCTACCGGGGACACTGCAATTGTAGTGGTCTAATCACGTAAAATTCCCCAAGGTCATCCTCATTATCTGTTTGTGGTGAGCTTTAGGCAGGGTCTGAGCTGGCTTGTGAGTCGATGCGAGGGCAATAAATGGTGTAGATTTTAAATGGCACATAACGATCATAGTGGCGCATATTCTGAAATGCTGACAGAAGTCAGAAAGTTGGAGCCAACTGCTCGGATTGAAACATTTTAAGCATCATCTATAATGAGAATTTAACTGGAGGACTGTTCAGTTCCTCACGCAGCAGACTTAAAGGAAAAAGAACATACTAAGTAACCTGATTGAAAATGGATAAACTTCCAGAACACCTGGCTGAGTGGTGCCATAACAGCAACCTCTCACTCAATATCAATGAAGCTGATAATTGATATCAGGAGGAGGAAACCAGAGGCCCATGAGCCAGTCCTCATCATAGGATCAGAGGTGGAGATGGTCAGCAACTTTAAATGCCTCATTGTTATTATTTCAGAGGACCTGTCCTGGACCCAGCTTGTAAGTGAAATTACAAAAAAGCATGGCAGCACCTCTACTTCCTTAGGAGTTTGTGAAGATTTGGCTTGACATCTAAAACTTAGACAAATTTCTATATAGTGGAGAGTATACTGACTGCATCACAGTTTGGTATGGAGATTGCAATATCCTTGAACGGAAAAACCTACAAAAACTAGTGGATACGGCCAGTCCATCACTGGTAAAGCCTCACCACCATTGAGCACAGCTACATGAAGCGTTGTCGCAAGAAAACAGCATCCATCATCAGGGACCCTCATCACCCAAGTCATGCTCTCTTCTAATTTCTGCCAGCAGGAAGAAAGTATTGGAGGCTCAGGACTCACACCACTGTGTTCAGGAACAGGTATTGCCCCTCAACCATCAGCCTCTTGAATCAAAGGGGATAACATCACTTAAAATCACTTGCCCCATCATTGAAATTTGTCCACAACCTGTGGACTCACAATCAACACACTCAAAATGCTGGAGGAGCTCACCAGGTCAGGCAGCATCCATGGAAAAAGGTAAACAGACAGCACCTCAGGCCGAGACCCTTCATCAGGAGTCTTGGCCCAAAGTGTCGACTGTTTACTATGGACTTACTCTCAAGGACACTTCATCTCATGTTCTCAATATCTATTGCTTATTTATTTATTTATCATGTTTTCTTTTCCTTTTTGTATTGCACAGTTTGTTATCTTGTGCATACTGGTTGAATGCTCAAATTAGTGTGGTCTTTGATTGATTGTATTATGGTTATTATTTTATTATGGATTTATTGGTTATGCCCACAAGAATAAGCAAGAGGTTAGCATGAATTGAGAAAGGAAATGGAGTTTATAGAATGTGTATATGCCTTTTCAAGAACAGAGTGTAACAATGGTGTGATTGTTGAATCTGTGCTAGTTGTTAGTTCTGTATTGTAAGTCATCTGTGAAGAATGTTTACTCTCCTGACTAAATAGTAATGTTGAGAAGCATTCACAGACCCTACATTAGTAATTAGCTGGGAATATTGTTGATGAAGAAGCAGCAAGACTGTGCTAGGTATGAAGGTGAAGAAAGAAGAGTTCTCCAACCAAAGTCAAAGTAAGTTTATTATCGAAGTGTGTATATATTACCATATACTACCTTGATATTCATTTATCTGCAGGGATTTACAGGAAGATAAATAAATGCAATAGAATTTATGAAAAGCTACACATAAACAAAGATTGACAAACAACTATTATGCAGAATAAGACAAATTGTGCAATAAAGAGATAATACTGAGAACATGAATTGTAGAGCTTTTGAAATTGAATCTTTAGGTTGTGCAATCCATTCGGAGTTGTGGTGAGTGAAGTTATTCGTGCTGGTTCATGGAACATTGGGAATTGGAGATGTTCCTGAGAATTCCAATGGGCCTTTTTAATAGAGAGCCATCGGGTTTTCTTGAGTAACACCTTCCATATGTGCAACCACCGACATGCATTGAAGGAGATTTAGCCACGCAAAATATGTTCTCATTGGAGCACATTATTGGCCTGTCACCTGAGCCCGATTAACCATATGGTATTTGGAGTTCTAGACCAATGGTAGAAAATTTTTTAGATTATGAGAACACTCACTCCTCTTCTATTGTCATTTAGAAATGATACAATGTTTCTCCAGAGTGATATCACTGAAAACAGGACAAACCAAAGACTAACACTGCAGAACCACATAATTATAACATATAGTTACAGCAGTGCAAAGCAATACCATAATTTGATGAAGAACAAACCATGGGCACAGTAAATAAAGTCTCAAAAGTCCCCAAGTCGATCAACTCCCGAGTCCTCGATAGCAGGAACAAAAAGAGAGAAACTCCCTGCCATAATCCTCCAGGTACAGTCAACTTGCCGATGCCTTGGAAGCAGCTGACACTGAGTCCATCCGTCTGAAAACTTGAGATTCTGACCAGCCTCCCAAGCGCCATCCTCTGCCGAGTGCCTTTGACCTCGCCCCGGCCGCTGAAACACGCGAAGCCGAGGATTTCGGGGCCTTCAGCTCTGGAGATTCTGGTTACTGCACAGTAGCAGCGGCAGCGAAACGGGCATTTCAGAAGTTAAGAAAATGAAGTAAAAAAAGGTGTTTGTAATTACAGACTTGTCTCTCTTGACCTCCTCTTGCTGGTCACTTTCCACCACTTATTTGGATTTGCGAACCAGTCTCACACGTGTCACTTGCATCTTGCATTGAACAAGCACTAGGAATAACCAAGTGAAAGTCAAAGTCAAAGTTGAGTTTATTGTCATTTGCACAGTTCTATAAAAGTTTATTGTAGCAGCTTCACAGATACATAACTTCACAACATTCTCAAGGAAAGCACATACATAAATGATACAGGTTTTCAATAGTTATAACAAAAGGAGGTCAAAGTGTTTGGAGTGTTGCTGAACTGTAACGATTAGGGTTGTGCTTGTCATTTCAAGAACTGAAAGGTTGAAGGGAAATAGCTGTTCTTGAACCTGGTGGTGTGGGACTTCAGACCTCTGCAACTCCTGGTAGCTATGAAAAGATATTATATCCCAGATGGTGGGGATCTTTGATGATGGATAGTATCTTGATTAGGTGGTGCTTCCTGTAAACCTTGCCAGTGGTGGAGAGGGACATACTCGTAATGTATCAGGCAATGCCCATGTTCCTCTGCAGCTTCTTACATCCCTGCACATTTGAATTGCCATACCAGACCATGATGCAACCACTTTCAACAGTACATATGTAGAAGTTGGTTAAGTGACAGCCTGAACATCCTTAACCTCCTAAGAAAGTAAAGATGCCGGTGCACTTTCATTATCATTCCATCCGTGTGCTGGGCCCAGGACAGCTTATCAGATATGTCAGCTTCCAGAAATATACAGCTGATTCCCCAGTGTAGACTGCACATTTTGACCCTTCTTCCCCTTCCTGAAGAGTTGGCTCTTTAGTATTGCTGATGCTGAGCAAGAGGTTGTTGTTGCAGAATGACTAAACTTGGTGCCTTGTCTCACCTTTGATATCATCCAACAACAGCAGTGTCATTGGCAAATCTGACATTGGCATTGGAACTATGCTGTGTATAGAAAGTAAAGCAGAGGGCTAAGCCCACAGCCTTAGATTGTGCCTGTGCTGGTGGTCAGTGAGGAGGAGATGTTGTTACCAATCCTCACTGACTGTGGTCTGCCAGTGAGGAGATTGAGTTGCAGAGGGAGATATAGAGTTCCAGGTCTTGAAGCCTGATGATGGTTTTCAAGGACAGTACTGTCTCCTGGACAGTAAAACAGTTGATGGCAGGAACTATCAGAAGAATCCTAAGGTAACACATGCAAAATGCTAGAGGAACTCAGTAGGTCAGGCAGCATCTATGGAAAGGAATAAACAGTTGATGTTTCAGACCAAAGCCCTTCAGCAGGATTATCAGGACTCTTCCTTTCCATAGATGCTGCCTGACCTGCTGCTCCTCCTGCATTTTTGTATTGTGACTCTGGATTTCCAGCAACTGCAAAACCTTTTGTGTTTGAGGAGAAACCTAGGCAAGTTTTATAAACACAAGAAAGTCTGCAGATACTGGAAATCCAAAGCAACACACAGATAATGCTGGAGGAATGTAGCAGGTCAGACAGCATCCATAGAAATGAATAAACAGTCGAAGTTTTGTGCTGAGATCCTTCTTCAGGACATAAGTTTTATGTTTTTTATTCATTGCTCATTTTCAGGTAAGGAGCAGTACCATTAGAATCTCACAAGTAAACCACATACCTTCTCTATGATGGATTACCCCAATTTACTAGGAATGATTTACATTCAAAGCATCTTCCCCGAACAGCCTGAATATTCAGTCCCTTGAATTCTCATTGACAATCACTTCCCACTACAGAGTCTGCTTCTATTCATTTATGTTCCTGGTTATCCCCATTGTCTTTGGGTAGAGGTCAGTGGACAATGGACATCTTCAGCTTTCAAGTAATGTTTTGATGAAGTATAATACCTGGGTAATCTGAATGACTATATTACAACATTCACAGTAATTCAGAAATACAACTCCTTAATTGAAATTATTGTTAAATTTTAAAATAAAAGTATTATTATTTGTAGTAAGTTTAACAGGCTTATGTATATTTGTTTCTGACACAGGTGGAAAGAATTATAACAGTGTGCAATTGGGAGTTAAAACAAAATGAAAAATTAATAAATAACCACAGATTTAAAAATAACTGCAAATTCTTTAATAATGCAGATTTGCTCTTGCGTCCTTATACGAGAACAGTTGCAACATTACTAATTCCATCAGTTCTAGGTAGGCATCCTTCACTTATTCAGTGGACGAGCCCAGTTTAACAGTCAAAAAGAGTATTACCTTCTGTGCAGGAGAGTCATAAAATCACTTATTTATAATGGCATTGCAGTAACATTAGGGTAATTACTTCATGAGTAATTATTATTCCTCTTGTTAAATGAGCAATAAGGTGATAATAACCTTGTCTTGGGTATTGCATGATTGGTCAGAACAACTAGGTCAGTTGACCCAGAGACTATCCTGGTAGTGTATTAATATGCTGTCTTGAATAGGGTTTGCTATTACTTTGTATTTCATTGTTAGATAATATTGCAAAGCTCAGGAGATGCACTGCTTGGTTTCATGGGTTCAGTGCCCAGAATAGCAATTGTTAGTTCCTTCAATCCACAGAATAGGCAGAACATTATAGGGTACAAAGGTGGAAACCCTTGACTTTTCCAGCTGTACTCTGTTCGCCAGGCATATGCATGTATTTTGCCAACCATCTGGTTCCTGTGATATTATATTCTCTACTTGACTTTGCAAGAATAGACTGCACTGTATTTCTTTCTCTGTGAAATTTACTAAAATGTCAGAATAACAAACTTTTCAGCCTCTATTCTTGTTTATAGTGGTTCAAGAATGGGTAAAAAGGTATGTGATAAAAAAATATCTGAAGGGGATAAAGGACTAATTTTGCAGGCTGTGCTTTTTTGCATTGCATGATTTTCAGAGTTCAGACTTCCTGACAAAGGACTTGATGTTGTTTCTGGAACTGTACTGTACTGAGCTGACAAGAGTCAGGGCTGCTCCAGTTGAGTTTTCCTGATCTGGATGTATCAGGGGACCAACCACTGCTGAAAAAGAACAATAACGCAAAAAATACTTTCACATGAAGTAAGGAAGTGGAGATTCCGTTCATCCATGTGCCACAGAACTCTGCAGTGATCCAATCACTCCATTCTCTCCTTAAAATCCAGACCTGGTGCTGACAAATCAAGCAGGTCAAAATTCATCTTAAAAGAATCATCTGTCAATGAAGAAAGCCATGTCACTGAAAGCCTAGTGAAGTCAGTGAACCAGGCACCAGCCACATGTCCACAGACTGAAACATACTTTTCCGCTACAAATGTATTTCTATTCTCAACTAATAAGGTGATCAATTATTGGTTAACTTCAGTTCCACAGATATATATGCTCAGATATGTTAAGTTGGAAGTTCAGTAGTCATTCACAGGTTACCATGTAAATCTACTAATTATCCCTGTTGCTGTTGTGAAACAAATGTAAAACACGGCCCCTGAACATTTAAGATAACCTACTTTGGAACCTCTGCTACATCAGGAAAAGGTTTTACAATGAAGTAATTTTTGCTAATTAGGTTGGTGGTTAAAGGTTTAAAAATTCTTTGGTTCTCAGCTGGGATTTATTTTCAAGCAGCATAATTTCTGTTCCCAGCAAGAAATGCATCACAGAAGGTATCAAAACTATATTAAAAACACTCCATCAAGGCAGTCACTTATATATGTCGTTCTGTCTGATCCAAAATTTCCTTTAACATAATCCCTGCATAATAAATGTTTTAAAATTTACTTGATCCTTTCTCTTTAGATTTCTCTTTGCTTTTGATTGACCACGTCACCAGACCTTTAACCTGCCAACAAATCTAACATGAGGCTAAAGCTATTGCAGAAATCCAAACTGGCAAAAGTATGCAAAGGCTAAAAGTCAGAAATAAATAAGTTTTCCAAATTTAGATTCAGAATCATACTGACTTTGATTCTCATCTCCAGATGGAACCCACATTGTGGCATTTATCTTAAAAGCTTCATTAATGATTCATTGAAACTCCTGAATCCATTGGGATTATGGAAGGCAAATGTCCAGTAAAGATACAGCAACAACTAAAAAAAGTCTTACTGATAATACAGATGAACAGAAAAGGCAAAAAAAGATAGCAATCTGAAGCAATGCCAAAAGGAGTACAGCATGTAAACATCTGAGAAAAAGACATGCATCTTTTGGATATAGAATGTTTATTAGAATCCAGATGCTGATCAAAGCCAGCTTCATCCAATGCCCTTTCTAGCATTATTTATGCAGCACAGTGGAACACCTATTAGTACTGTTTCCTCACAGATTTAATGACCTGAGTTCAATCATCAAGTGAAGTTTGCACATTTTCCCTCTGGCTGTGTTGGTTTCGCGCCACATCACAAGTATGTGCAGACTGGTGATTTAATTGGCCACTACAACTTGCTCCTGGGGTGTAGCTGAGTGCTAGAATTAATGCGGCGGTGGGGCATGGGGGGGGGTGAGTCGAGGGTAATTGATGGGAATGGGGGAGAATAGATCACGGAGAAAACTTATGGACCAATAGCATTGCTCTGATGAACTGGCAGAGCTTCAGATGGCCAAAAGGATTTCATTCTATGTCATAAGAGAACATGAAAATGTTCACAGATCAGAATGTAAAAACTGTTCCTGGGAATGAAGGAGAACTTGCCTCATTCTGGTTCTGTGAGGGGACTACAGGTGGATGGGACAAGAAGAACTGGTGCACTCTTTCCACCGTTTACACAGCTCCTCCTGACATAGACTTGAGGTTCTCAGTACTTCTCTTAATTCTCCTTCTCCTTTTGTTGGAGCAAGGTTTCCCAGGAGCCAATGGTGAGGTTCCATTTCTTTTCAAGGCAACTTTTAAGACAGCCTTGAATCTCTTCACAAGAAAATCTGAAGATGCTGGAAATCCAAGCAATACACACAAAATGCTGGAGGAACTGAAGCGGCAGCTATGGATAAGAGTAAACAGTTGATGTTTCAGGCCAAGGCCCTTCATCAGGACTAAAGAGCACAAGATGGCGGAGAAGACATGTTCCCAGGAAGGATACGTGGCTGTGGTAGTAGGTCTTCTTCTGTGGGGGTGAAGTAAAGAGCTGGGAAGTTGATTGGTGAAAGAGATACAGGGCTGGAGAAGCGGGTGTCCGATAGGAGAGGACAGAAGGCCATGGGAGAAAGAAAAGGGGGAGGAGCATCATAGGGAGGTGATGGGCAGATAAGGAGATAAGGTGATAAGGTGAGAGGGGGAACAGGGAATGGGGAATGGTGAAGAAGGTGGCGGTGGGTCATTACCGGAAGTTTGAAAAATCGATGTTCATGCCATCATGTTGGAGGCTACCTAAATGGAATATACGGTGTTGCTCCTCCAACCTGAATATAGCCTCATCGAAGTAGTAGAGGAGACCATGATCTGACATGTTGGAATAGGAATGGGAAGTAGAATTAAAATGTATGACCACTGGGAGATCCCACTTTTTTTGGCGGATGGAAAGAAGTGGTCTCCCAGTCTACATTGTGTCTCACTTATATACAGGAGGTCACACCAGGAGCACTGGATACAGTAGATGACCCCAACAGACTCAGAGGTGAAGTGCTGCCTCACCTGGAAGGATTGTTTGGAGCCCCGAATGCTAGTGAGAGAGGAGGTGTAGGGGTAGGTGTAACACTTGTTCCACTTGCAAGGATAAGTGCCAGGAGAGAGATCAGTGGGGAGGGATGAATGGACAAGTGAGCCATGTAGGGAGCAATCCCTGCGGAAAGCAGAAAGTGGGTGGGGGGGGGGGAGGGAAGATGTGCTTGGTGGTGGGATCCCATTGGAGATAGTGAAAGTTACAGAGAATTATATGTTGGATGTGAAGGTTGTTGAGATGGTAGGACAAGAGGAACCCTACCTTTAGTGGGGTGGCAGGAGGATGGGATGAGGGCAGACGTGTGCAAAATGGATGAGATGCAGTTGAGGGCAGTGTTGATGGTGGTTCAAGAGAAGCCCCTTTCTTCGTAGAGGGAAGACATCTCCTTAGTTCTGGAATGAAAAGCCTCATTCTGAGAGCAGATGCTGCGGAGACAGAGGAATTGAGAGGGGAAAGCATTTTAAGAACTAAGAGAAGGGGACGGCATTCTGTCCTCTCCTATCAGATTCCCCCCTCTGCAGCCCTTTATCTTCTTCACCAATCAACTTCCGAGCTCTTTATTTCACGCCTCCCACCTCCTAGTTTCACCTATCACCCACTACCTTGTATTTCTTCCTCCTCTAGCCCCACCTTCTTACTCTGACTTCTCATTTTTTTTTCTCCAGTTCTGATGGTCTTGACCCAACACGTCGACTGTTTACTCTTTCCCATTCATGCCGCCTGGCCTGCTAGGTTCCTCCGGAATTTGACTTGGACTTCCAACTTGCAGCATCCGCAGGCTTTCTCTTGTTTGCGATTGGATTAGACTGTGATTTGGGAATCTGTTGTTGGGATTGTTGGTCTACTTAGCTGAGCCGAATGAGTATAATTGATCCTCAGTTGAGTAGTCCCCATCTAATCGATCATCTCAAGGACTTGTATTTTCTCATCAATGGTTTAGTAGATACAGGTGCAGGTATAGGAAAAGTGTAAGTGGTAAGGGTATGGGTCTTGGCCAGGATTTGTTGATACTGTTAATGGCAGATTTTGTTGACATGAGTGTCAAGTGGATTTATTTAATAACGATACTGCTGGATTTAGTTGGTATACATATCAAAATAGTTCAGTTGATACAGGTACCGGTTCTTAATAAGATTAGAGATTACCCTTACCAAAACATACAGTGAAATGCGTTGCTCGTGACAATAACCTACATAGTCCGAATATGCGCTGGGGTACCTGCAAGTGTCGTCATACTTCTGGTGCCAACAAAGTGTGCCTACAACTTACTAACCCTAACTTGTACATCTTTAGACACCTTTGTTTTTGTTGTTATGGGTACTGGGTGATTTAGTAAGTACTTTTATCAGCTAGGTTTAGTTTGTGTGGATCTCAGGTGAGTTTAATTTATAAGGATATCGACAGGGCTTAGTCAGTGTGAGTGTGAAGTGGATTTAGTTGGTGAAAATGTTGATGGGTTTTGGTTCCACAGGAATTATGTGGGTTTAGTTAGTGTGGATGTTGAATGAGTTGAGTTTCTGTGGGTATTGGATGGATTTATTTCAAGTTATATTATTATTTGAATGAATAGGGAATCTGATTGTAATACATGGATGTATACTATTTTCATTTATTGATGCAGTACATTTTGTCTATTAAATTGAAACAAAGAAGCATCTT
Organism: Mobula birostris; assembly: GCF_030028105.1. Lineage (NCBI taxonomy): Eukaryota > Metazoa > Chordata > Chondrichthyes > Myliobatiformes > Myliobatidae > Mobula > Mobula birostris. The sequence continues at coordinate 159,799,031 of NC_092375.1, forward strand.
CAGGAGCATAATGTCACATGATGACAGAACTCTGTGCGTAAAATTTCACCTAATGACTGCACTTAATGTGTAAAATTTCACAAGAGCTGAAGGCTAAAATTGACTTTTACACTGACCTGTGGTGAAATACATGAACTGAGGTTGTGAAAGATGGCTGTGAAAACTACACAATTCCAGGCCATAATGAACAACAACATGAGATCAGAAAACTTAAACAAAAAATGTGAATTGACAATCAGCACTTTCCGGAAATACACAAGTGATCATGCGAAGTTCAGCTATCTTCTTTTGTGAATTGGATAGAAATGATGGGACCATTTTCTTAACAGTTTGGAAATAAGCGCGTCAGAGCATAAAGGCCTTGACAAGATTTTTGAAAAGTTCAATGCCCACCTTAATTGGGGACACCTCTTTTTCCCTTGTTAGGGAGAGAGAGCGAGAGAGAGAAGGGGGAGAGAGAGAGAGCGCGGGGGAGAGAGAGGGGGGAAGAGAGAGAGGGGGGGGAGAGAGAGGGGGGGGGAGAGAGAGGGGGGGGGAGAGAGAGGGGGGGGGAGAGAGAGGGGGGGGGGAGAGAGAGGGGGGGGGGAGAGAGAGGGGGGGGGGAGAAGAGACAGAGACACACTGTAGTATGTTGAATTACTGGGTGAACGAGTAAGCTTGGGGTACCGCAGACATCCCACCCTGCAAAAACTTATTTCAGGGGGGTAACACCATCAATTTGCGGGAGACTTCTGGGAGAGGTGGGATGTCTGCAATAGAGTAGCTCCATAGCAGCTGGCCAGCTAGTTTAAATAACGTTAGCTATGCTAATGAATGAATGACACCTGTTAAATTCACCTCAACATGTCTTTTACAGTCTTAACCCACCATGGGCAATAGAAAAGTCACTGTTGCAAACAGTGCAGCGAGCAACACTGTCATTATTCTTGACCCCTATTAGGCAGGGGTACACTTTAGTGTAGTCTGGGGTGATGTACGTTTTATATTTTTTTTGGAATACTCTGTCATGGCGCGCTCTCGCTCATGCTCTCTCTCTCTCGTGCTCTCTCTCTCTCGTGGTTGCTTGCGTGGTCTCAAGCGCTCTTGCTTGCTTTCTCTCTCGCTCGCGCGCCCTCGCTCTCTCGCTCGCTTGTTTGCTCTCGCTCTGTCTCGCATGTGTGCTCTCTCTTGTGGTCGCTCTCGCCCTCTCTCTTGCTTTCTCTCGCTTGCTCTCAAAAAAATTGATTTCTGTGATATTGTATATAATTTGTGGGCATCAGGGAGCCACTATTAATATGCAGCAGACTCCCGAAACTTCCGGGAGAGGTGGGATGTCTGTGTGTCTTTATTTTTGCTTTGCTGTATGCATGAGTTCTTGGTGTGGGGCACTGATGCTTTTTTTGCTGGTGGAGGTGGGTGGGGGTCATTGCTTTGCTGTTGCCTATGTGTGGGAGGGGAAAGCTGGGGGGCTTTGAGGTTCTGATATTTAACTGTCATTCATTTTTTGGGGCTCTCCTCTATTTTCGTATATGGTTGCGAAGAAAAAGAATTTCAGGATGTATATTGTATACATTTCTCTGACATTAAATATACCTTTGAAACCTTTGAAAAGTAAAATTGAATCACTGGATTCACAGATACAAGTTCAAAATCCTGAGCAGCAATTGGATAAATCTGTTAAATCCTTAAAAGGCTCAAAACCAAGGCAGTGGATGCAAATTCAAAGAAAGAAAAACTCACTTGGATTTAAGGAAGTCTTGACATGCTGGTAGCTCTGAAAGGGAAGGAAGAGCTCACTGTACAACAGACAGCTACCAGATCCCAAGAAGATTGCAAGTGGAGTACTCCAACAGTCAATCAACATATCAGTACTGAAGGATACAGTTAGACATCAGATGCAAAGCATTGAAAATCAGATTAAAATAAGACTATGCAGGGCCCATCCACTATCACACAAGCAAACAGACACACAGAACAAACAATGCTCTGGATATATTATGAAGAAATAACAAAGGAAGATGGGAAAATCGTGAAAGGGGTCAACAATGGATAGCACTAGATATTGGAAACAAGCCTCTACATTGACTGATTGGGTGTACCTGTTCTTAAAAAAATAAAATCCACATAACCATCAAGGGCAGATATCAGATCTACAATCATTAACCACACATTAACTGAATAAGGGAGGGCAGAAGAATGTCATACCATTGTTGGATGCTGTTGTTTTTAAATCCAAGTTTCTTTCGAAAGTCAGGAAAGAGGCACAAAGCATGTTGCTTCATGATAATTTCCCCAGCTGTCAATAGAACAAAAGAAATTGGAAATGGGCAGTAACAAGAGCAGAGGCTAGTGAGTGAAGGGAGAGTGAAGGGAGGGCCACCATGTGGTCAGCTCTTTTCGTACTCTAGATGAGGAACATTCCACTAGAACTGGCAGATAACTCAGTCAATCAGATAGCCACTATTAAAATAATACAACACCAGAGAAGCTTCTGGAGCTTTCCAGAATCATATAAATGTAACAACTAAGGGACACACTGAATACCTGCGTATACTGTATATACTGTGGTGACCAGGAAACATGCTAAACAGTTATAAAAAATACAAGGTAATTAATTGTTAGGCTTCAAAGAAAAAAATTATGCAAAGTAGTAACAATTAAACAGTCTAATCCAACAATCCCACCTTCGATTCTAAGTCAAACATTTAGAATTATTATACCTGACAATTCAGAGGCTTGTAAAACTTGTGGTATCTACTTTGAGTATAAAATAATCAAAAATTACTTAAGTTAAGATATATTGAAGTACTCATAGGGTTATGTCATGGTTAATAAGATTAGTAGGCACACTTATGTGATTTTGACCTACTCTATTAATAATTGCCTTTAAACAAGTAAAAAGGATGTAAGTTATGATAAGGTCTATCAGGACAATTAATATGACTCATTATATTGAGTGGCCCCAGCTTCCGAGACTTAAATTAATTCAATCCAAGATTGATGTATCTTAGCTGCTTTTTTATGAATGTGATCAGTCAAATCAGTTATGTCTTCAGACTGGTCAAGTATGTATGTAAATACAACATTCCTTGCCTTAACTGGACATATTTCCCCCACCCTTCTCCCCCCCCTTCTCCCCCCCCCCATGAACTGCTAAGGGAAAATCAAATGCCAAACAATTTTGAAGAACCATCTGAAACATGGCAAGTATTTCTGTTGTTACTTTGCCATTGATTATCCTTTCTAAAGCTGCATTTTTCATCTCTCTTATACACCTTGCAACATCATAAAATGGGAATAAAATTGATGCAAAACAATTGCCTTCGGAAATATCTCATTAATTCAGGACTGGGGAGGTAAAGGTAAGGTCACAGCAGAAAAAAACATACCCCAACTGACAAGATCTTAACTAATTATGTGGAAGAGAGGTATAGGCTCAAATTCTGCACATAAAGTACATATTGTTCCATGAAGTTGGACCATCCTTTATTGCTCGACAGGAATCTTGTTGTATTGCAGTATTTTCCTGATGGCTATCATCAATGAAAATGCCAGAGTCATTACCCCATTTAGGACAATATAAAGTATAATCAGAATCAGGTTTATTATCACCAGCATGTGACGTGAAATTTGTTAACTTAGCAGCAGCAGTTCAATGCAATTCATAATCTAGAAAAAAAAAGTAAAGATAAATAAATAAATGAATAACTCAATTACAGTACAGGTGTCCCCTGCTTTTCGAATGTTCGTTTTATGAAACCTCACTGTTACGAAAGACCTACATTAGTACCCTTGTCTCGCTTTCAGAAGGTATTTTCACTGTTACGAACAAAATCAGCGAGCGATAAAATATTCAGCGCATGAAAAAAAAAATCAGTGCGTGATAAAAGGCAGCACGCGCCCCGAGCAGCTGCTCTCCCCGGATTCTTGCCGGCATTGCTTTAACACATGCCAGTGAGCAGCCATTTACAAGATGAGTTCTATGGTGTCGGAAAAGCCTAAAAGAGCTTGTAAGGGTGTTACACTTAGCGTAAAACTAGACATAATTAAGTGTTTCGATCGTGGTGAACGAAGTAAGGACAAAGGGAGTTTGGCTTGTGGAAGCTGAGGAAGATGATGCTGAAAAGGCTTTGGCATCCCATGACCAAGAACTGATAGATGAAGAGCTGATGCAATTGGAAGAGGAAAGGATAACAATCGAAACCGAATGCAGTAGGGAAAGTGAAGCAACTACGTGAGATTTTCGCTGCAATGATAAAGTACGACTATAATTTTGAAAGGGTACGTAGGTTTAGGGGTTATTTGCAAGATGGTTTGAGTCCTTACAAAGAACTGTATGATAGAAAAATGCGCAGTCAAGCAAGCCTTCCACATCAGCCACAGCAGACGATGAACCTCGACCTTCGACATCGAGACGGGCAGTCATAGGAGAAGATGAGCTGCCTGCTCGAATGGAAACAGACGACGAGATGACACCCTAGTGTCCCACCACCCAGGCCACAGACAGATACTGTACCGATTCGCGGAGAATGCAGCAGTAGCCGGGAGACACACAGAACATCTTTAAGAAAAAAGCTGAAATAAACATGCTAATTAATTAGGTGCCGCCCCACACGTAAATGTCGGCCCAGATCAAAGGCGATGCAATCGGCAATCGGCACTGATCTGGGCCGACAATTACGTACCAAGCAGCACCTAATTAATCAGCATATTTATTTTGGCTTTTTTCTTAAAGATGTGCTGGATGCCTTCCGGCTACTGCTGCACCCCTGTGTGCCTCACAGCAATGCATTGGTCAGCGGCCTGGAGGGTGGGGGCCGCTGCACCACCCAAACTCCGACTCAGTCTAACACACCATCATCAGTGTGCTCAGCGCTTTCCCAATTCCAGTAAGTGATACTACACTGTACATACATTATTTCTACTTTATATCGACTGTGTATTTTTACGTGTTATTTGGTATGATTTGGCAGCTTTTATAGCTTAAAGGTTACTGGAGAGCGCTTGCGCCGTGTTTTTGCCAACAGCACTTGCGTGAGATTTTCTGCCGACGGCGCTTGTGTGAGATTTTCGCTACGGAGAAGAGTGCAGTAATGATTGTGGAAAAGTATTTCTACTTTATATAGGCTGTGTATTTATCATTTCATTCCTGCTTTTACTATGTGTTACTGTTATTTTAGGTTTTATGTGTTATTTGGCATGATTTAGTAGGTTATTTTTGGGTCTGCGAAGGCTCACAAAATTTTCCCATATAAGTAAATGGTAATTGCTTCTTCACTTTATGGCATTTCGGCTTACGAACCATTTCATAGGAACGCTCTACTTTTGGATGGCGGGGGAAACCTGTATATGTATATTGAATAGATTCAAAAACATGCAGAAATCAGAAATACTGTATATTAAAACAAAAGTGAGGTAGTGTCCAAGGGTACAATGTCCATTTAGGAATTGGATGGCAAAGGGGAAGAAGCTGTTCCTAAATTGCTGAGTGTGCGCCTTCAGGCTTCTGTATCTCCTACCTGATGGTAACAGTGAGAAAAAGGACATGCCCTTGGTGCTGGAGGTCCTTAATGAGGGACGCTGCCTTTCTGAGACACCGCTCCCTGACGATGTCCTGGGTACTTTGTAGGCTAGTGCCCAAGATGGAGCTGACTAGATTTACAACCTTCTGCAGCTTGTTTTGGTCCTGTGCTCCCCCATACCAGACAGTGACGCAGCCTGTCAGAATGCTCTCCACCGTACATCTATAGAAGTTTGAGTGTATTTGTTGACATGCCATTAGTAATTGCATAAACTATGCCCAACTGGAAAGGTACCTTCTGAAGTCAAGCAAAAGGTAGCTTTTATAGTGAGCACATGAAAAGATCTAATAGCTTTGCAGGAATATTAGATGCAGGTATAGAGATAGCCCAGGATAAGACATAAGCAAGGTCTGATATGATATGATTCCCTTCATCATGCTGATTATATTTACATAAATGATCTTGTTCATGAAGGTATGTGTGAGGAGGTATGATCATCGTATCTTTTTATGTCTTCCTTGAGAATAATGAATCATGGGCATTATGTCAATATCAACATGGCTGGAATGTTTAAGAAAGAGGGTGCATTTTGTTCTGGATCTAAGGGAACGCCTAGCATTGGTGAATACTTTGACGTGTGCAGTATATATTGACATACCCCACAGCTAAAGGCATTAGCAGCGTCAGCAAATTCATGTGATGTTTACAAGTATATGTTATGAGTAATGTCATCTGGCACATTGTAAGTAGGGAAAATTGACAAAAATATAACAACAACAAATAAAATTAGAATAAACTACATAATGTCCAATGTCGACTTTGCTTGAAGTCTTCTGGCTCTGAGCCAGAGGTTACTAGTGCGTTAACCACAGTGCTTGTTGTCCTCGTCAAATGCCACTTTACTCTCCTGCAGTGGCTGAGCTGTATCCACTTACTTTTACAGTTGACTTTCACCTCTGAGTTAGTAGTTAACAGCACTTGATAAGGACCCCACATCGAGCTTCCAGCAGTTCCTTTTGCACGAGCCACTCACCAGGAACCAAGGTGAGTCCTCCTTCTATTGGATCACTGCAAGTGGCAAAACCTGTACAGAAGCGATTTTACAGCTGGGATTAATTTCGCACTCTAGTTAACTAAACTGTCTGCCATAATGTGTATATCAACCTCTCTGAGATTGAGGGCTCCCAGCAGTGACATATGATGCCCAGTTACTACCTTGAATGGACTTAATTTAGTTTTCTTGTCTGGCAGGAAGAGCCCTAGACCATGTGGACAATGAAAAGACCATTCAATATTCAGCAGTTGACATAATTCATGACAAACACTCCCAGCATCGATGTGACATAGCATTGCCCAGCTAGGAATATAGAGCTTGATTGGGGTTTTTGCTGTGTGTGGCAGTGATTTTCCTTGCTGGAATAGATTCCACTCATCTTGAAAACTTCTCCACTATTACCAGTGTGAGTGAGTATCCTTGACACTTTGGCAAAGTAATATCGCCCACTTGTAAGTGTGAAAATGAAGCAGGTGGGGCAGAAGCAGTTAATTGTGGTAGCTTCTCTGCTGCTCCAGAGTTCATTTTCTGGTACGTCATGCATCTTTCAAATGTTTGTTGAGCTTATGCCATGAACTTTGGATTTTACCACCACTGGAGAATCTGTTGATCATCTTTCACACTCCAGTATGTTCTATGGAGTGTATTTGCTGTGCCAGATAAGGAAGCAACATGGTTGGAGCTACTTTTTTATGACTAGTGCCATATCTCCATGCTCTATCACTGCTTAACTTCCCATCCAGAACTACTTTTCCTGGTGAGAGCACTGAGCTTTAATCTCTCGAATATCTTGTATGTTTACCTGTGATAGAGTTCAACTTTGTTTTCATAATCCCAATCGTTGAGTTCACTGGATATGTTCTCGGTATTTCTTTTACTTCTGTTACCACTTCCCATGCTGCGTATTTTGCAATTTCATCCACGAATGCATTCCTGTGGCTTTCCATTGTAGTCACTTTGAAGTGGTTTTACATTTTAATACAGCAATTTCTGACAGCAATTCTATGACATTCATGAGCTCTTGTATTATTTGGTCATTCCTACAGAGGTAAGAAATCTTCTTTGTTTTCATAAGTTTCCAAAAACTATGAATAACTTCAAAAGCATATCAAGGATCAGTGTAGATATTAGTTGATCTTGCATCTGCCAAATTACAGACTTCGTCCTTTGAGTCCTGTCTGTTGCATAGAGATACCAGGAGCCCTGCATCCTGATGCCAACATTTCAGTTGCAGAAACAATGGCCCATCCTGTTATTCGAATTCCTCCCTCAATCATTGAGGAGCCATCAGCGTACATATCTTTGGCAAAGTAATAACCAGCAGGATGCTGTTGGTCTCCATGATCTTGAAGTAAGCCTGCTATCAGGTGCTTCTCGTTGACATACAGGGTAAACGGTCTACTTGTATAAGTGTTTCCTAATGTAAAAGCAGTACACAATGTCATCTTTAAAGTGTGAAATGCATTCAGTTGTTCTTCATTAAGTGTCACAGTGTCGTCCGAGCACTTACTGCCCTTCAGCAGACTTTTGAGCGTTGAGCAATAGTTCATGGATCTGCCACTATAGGGCTTAGGTTGTCAATACTAATCTTCAGTCTGACGTATATTCACTTTCTGGGTCTTATTGGAGTAATCTGCAGCATAGCCGCCAATCTTGCTTCATTACTGTCATCCTCACTTGAATCACTAGGGGCTGTTGTAGAGACAAGGTCATGTCCATCCTGTAGTTCCTCAGAATTCAGATGGTGCAGCTGTCTTGGAGGACTGTCCAATGTAGGCTCTAATTCTTCAGAGTCTGGATGGTAGCACTGTCTTAGAGGACTATTTGATGCAAGGGCATCGAAAATAGCGTCATTAGAAACATCACAGGAAACATCATGAGCAGCATCACTGGAAGTGTCACTAGAAATGAAATACTGCCCACTGGGCTGGCAGAACCACACTCCCCCCCACCACCACCACCACACCTGAGCTACCTGTATGGCTCTTTGAAATTGACTCAGTTCACTTTGACACTCCATACATTGCACTTCAACTTGATTATCATGTTGTTCTTTTACTTGCTTGATTAATGCAGAGATTTGCTCTTTAGACTTTTTACTGCTTATATCATACAGTTTTTGTAATGTCTCACAAGTTTCACATTTCTTTCCCAATTGATTAATAAACATGTTTACTCACCCTGTTAACTCCTCCAATCGCTCACACATTTGATCAAACTGATCACGTGGTCGTATCTTTAACTCACACATTCTGGGTTTCTCCTTAACATCAGGCATTCTCCAGATCACATGCTTCCCTAACAAACTTAACATTGTCAATATATTTCATCTGGATTTTTCATTAACTTTATCAAACTGAGATATTTTATTCAGGTAAGAACTCGGTATCATGACTTTGGGCATTGTTTTAAGTATGCGTACCTTCCATTACTTTGATTGCGATCTTGTAATTAATAGATTGCAACCAAAATATGAATAGTTTGTCCTGCAACCCCATATTTTCTCATGCACTCCACTGGTTTGCACTGATTGAGCCCCACTGTTTGTATGTTTTAATTTTTTTTTGTGCTCTACTGCCTTGCAGGTATTAAGTTTTACTTGCTCCACTGGCTTGTTGTATTTAATTATTTCCAGGCTCCACCGATTGCCCGTATTTAATTAGCACTCCACCAGCTTGGGTATTTAATTTTTACAGATCTGTTTTTGTTTTAAATAGCAACGTAGTAGTTCCTTACTCCTATTTCTATCCAATGGTGTATTGAAGCCAGAACTGGGTTTGCTCCCAGCCAATTTGAAATTAGAGAGGAAGCTCTTGCCTCCCATTTAGTTTAAGCGCCAAAATTTTTTCACTTTGTATGCGATTCTTCCAAGTCCCTAAATTTTTGCAACCATTCTCACTGACTATGCCAAGTTGTTGGATTTTGATGTTTTTAATCCAAAGTTCTTTTGGAAGTCAGAAAAGAGGCACAAAATGTGTTGCTTCACATTTGTTTTATTAAGCGATAATAGAACAAAGGAAATTGGAAATGGACAGTAACAGGAGCAGAGGCTAGTGAGTGAAAGGAGAGAGAGCAAGCACAAAGGTAGTGCCTCTGCATGGTAAACTCTTTTTATACTCCATAGATAAGGATTTACATTCAGATTTGCAGATAAGTGTCAGCTAATCAGATGGCACCTATTCAAATAATGCAAAACCAGGGAAGCTTCCAGAGCTTTCCAGAATCATACAAATGTAACTGCTATGGGACACACTGAACAATTGCATACACATATTGTAGCCACTAGGAATCATACTAAGCAGTTACATGTACGTAAGTAGTTATAAAAAAATGCAAGCAGGTATTTAATTGTTAAATATTGCAAAGAAAATAACAATTATGCACAGAAAATAACAATTAAACAGTTTAGTATAACACCCCTGGCTTCATAGCGAAGAATCTTCTCTGACTACCCCCATAGGAAATAATGCAAAACAAGGTAATGATATTCTGATGTATAGACAGGGAATTTCACATCTTGTAATGACTCAAAGCAGAGGGAAAGAAAAGAAGTTAAGAGGACCTTCATGCCATCCTGAAGCTGAGCAGGCATGAGGAAATATAGTTGAGCTCAGTAAACCACAAGGCATAGGAGACAACACAGAATTGAGCACAAGATACCAAGCTCCTCCACATGTACCAGAAGTGTATTGATGGAAGTGCTGGATGCTTGAACATTGTTGAATACTGCATAACTATTGGTTCCCAAGAGAAGCCATTGATCCAATTGACTTGCTGAGAAAACCTGAAAAGGAACTCAAGGAGATGGAGCGGGAGCCATTATACCAACTGACTGAGTGATCTTCACTGTGGTGAGAGGAGGCCTAATGGACAGCTAAGAATATGGTAAAGACTTGGTTCAAGTGATTAAGAAAATTACAATGCAACTTCACTTCTGGGAGAAATCACATCGACATTGAGAGAAGCCAACATATTCAGCAAATCAGTACTAGAATGTGCCAACATGCAATTACTTATTTTTCAATGGACCAAGTTCTAATGTCGATCCTTTGACCTTGAAATCAGGAAAGATGTGTTTGAGCAGAAAGTTTAGGAGTTTCATAGAGCTTGCAAGAGAGCTTTAGATATAGCAGATGACATCAAATCAATGAAATGGATGGTAAAACACATGACAGTCATCTGTATAATAGGAGGGACTGGCCAAAGTGGACGTAGCATCATAACAAAGAAAGAATTCTTCATAATCAGATAAAGTAAGCCCAGAAGATGTCACATTTGTAAAGTTGCCAAAGGATAAGAGAGGACTGATAAATTTTCTAATCCAATGTGCAGATTGTTGCACTGGTTACATGTTAAATTACATATTAAATATGAGAGAACTAGCAGCATGCCTGAACAATTGGTGCCCTGTCACAGTCACCTCAATTATAAGCAAATGCTTTGAGAGGCTGGTTAAAGACTACATCTGCAGCATGCTATCACCCACACTGGACCCCCTACAATTTGCTGTTGTTAAATTTCCAGCCAAGCTACTGAATGGCTGCAAATACTGTAATGTATGGATCTATTTCTTTTAGCACTATGACTCTCCTTAGCACTAATTATTGACCGATAACTTACACATGCACATTGATTTGTTGCTTTCTCTCTGCAAGGTGAATTCAAGTTAATTTTCCCTCCAAGCGCATGCTTCTATCTACTTGATATGTAGTTGTACAGATACAACAAATTGGTGACAAGTACAATGTTGGTAAATGCGAGGTCATCCACTTTGGAAGGAAAAATGGAAGAACTGATTACTATTTAAATGGTAAAAAAATTGCAGCATGCTGCTGTACGGAGGGATTTGGGAGTGCTGGTGTATGAATCACAAGAGGTTGCTTTGTAGGTGCAGCAGGCTATCAAGAAGGCAAGTGGAATGTTGGCCTTCATTGCTAGAGGGATTGAATTTAAGAGCAGGGATATTATGGTGCAATTGTATAGGGTACTGGTGAGGCTACATCTGGAGTACTACATGCAGTTCTGGCCTCCTTACTTGAGGAAGGATATATTGGGTTTGGAGGCAGTGCAGAGGAGGTTCACCAGGTTGATTCCAGAAATGAGAGGGTTAGATTATGAGGAGAGATTGAGTCTCCTGGGACTGTACTCACTGGAATGCAGAAGAATGAGAGGAGATCTTAAAATTATGAAAGGGATAGATAAGATAGAGGCAGGGAAGTTGTTTCCACTGATAGGTGAGACTAGAACTAGGGGACATAGCCTCAAGAATTGGGGGAATAGATTTAGGGTGGAGATGAGGAAGAACTGCTTTTCCCAGAGAGTGGTGAATTTGTGGAATTCTCTGCGCAATGAAGCAGTGGAGGCAATACCAGTAAATATATTTAAGACAAGGTTGGGTAGATTTTTACAGTAGGGGGATTAAGGGTTATGGGGAAAAGCCACGTAGGTGGAGATGAGTTGATGGCCAGATCAACCATGATCTTATTGAATGGTGGAGCAGTCTCGATGGGCCAGATGGCCTACTCCTGCTCCTATTTCTTATGTTCTTATGTTCTTAGTATAAATCTGAATGTCAGCAGATTTTAACAACTTCTCCGTCAATTACAAAATAACAGAATTTGGAGGAAGGGGAGAGGAAGAGAGGAAAGAGTGAACTGAACCAGCACAGTGATGGAGAAGGTGGTCACGGGTGCTCTAAAAGGGTATGTGAGTAACAGTAACACACATAAAAGTTGCTGGTGAACGCAGCAGGCCAGGCAGCAACTTTTATGTGTGTTGCTTGAATTTCCAGCATCTGCAGAATTCCTGTTGTATGTGATTAACAGTGCACAGTACACAGTGAGAGACACACAACAAGCAAAGCTAAAGTAAAACATGACAATGGCCTTAGTCAGGAAAGCTGAAGAAATTGGTAGTGCTAACGAGGACTGGGAATTGTATATCAAGAGGGTTGAACTCTATTGTAATGCTAACAATGGGTATTAGATAAAGGAAGTTTCCACACTTTTTAGCTTAATCGGTGCTAAAACATACAGTCTCTTACACAATTTAGTAACTCCTGACAGCCAGCAAGCAAGATTAAAATTTTTGAAATTTTGCGAAGTCACTGGAGCCCAAAACCGCTAGTAATAGCAGAGAGATGTACATTTCACAAAATGAACCAGTCAAAGGATGAAAACATTTCTGAACACACTGCAGAACTACACAAACTTTCCTAGTACTATGATTTTAGAGATGAAATTTCTGATGCATTAAGGGACGGGGTTGTATATGGCATGGATAGTCAAAGCACTCAAAGGAGATTGCAGTCAGAAAGAGACCTAACCTTAGAATGGGCATTGACCATTGCAGGATCATTAGAGATTGCAGCAAAGGGTACAGCAGAACTACAGAAAAATCATTTAGAATGTGAAGCGCAAAAAATGTTCCTGAATAGTGGAATAAGTCAAAAATGCTATCGATGTGGCAAATCCACCCATGATGCAAATGACTGTTGGTTCGAAGAAAAAGTTTGCAGGAAGTGTCACAGACAAGGCCACAGGAGGGTTTGCAAGTCCGACAAAAAGCACAACCAAAGAGAAAAAAAACAGTGAAAAGTTTCAAACAGAAAACTAAACAAATGCATAAAGTGACTGAAGGTGAAATTGCATCAGAAAACACAGAGTATGTCAAAGGTGAGCTGTCATGCTTAGAACTGTATAACATTACTGAAACAAATCACTAAATCAAATAGATCACAATAGATCTGTTTGCTGTAAAACTGCAAATAGTGCTGGATGCAGGGTCAGTTTTGTCTGTAATTTCAGAGGCTGACTACAACAGACGGTTTTTCTTCCTATGTTTTCAAAGGCTGACTACAATATACTGTTTTTCTTCCAACGTTTACAGCCTAAAACATCGACTATACTCTTTTACATGTATGCTGCCTGGCATGCTGAGATCCTTAAGCATTTTGTGTATGCTGCTTGGATTTCCAGAATCTGCAGATTTTCTCTTGTTTGTGATTAGGCTGTTTTAAAGCTACCTATAGAAAAGACCTTGGTGGTGCTGAAGACCTACACAGGCAAAAAAGTGACTCTGAAAGGCAGGCAGAAAGTGAACGTGATGTACGGATGCCAAGCACAGCAGTTAGAGCTTTATGTGTTGAGAAGTGGAGTGCCAGCACTTTTCGGATGTGAATGCTTAAGAAAAATCCATCTAGACTGGCACACAATCAAAGCTCTCAGTGTGACATCAACAGGCAATGGCAGCCCAAATGATAGCACTAACCACAGATTGTCACAGCTGCTTAATGCTAATAAGAAGGTGTTGAGAAGGGTATTAGTAAACTCAAAGTTACGAAGGCCAGAATTGAACTGGATGAAGGAGCAACACCGAGATTCCATAAAGCACATCCAGTGCCTCATGCACTATGTCCTAAAATGGATGCTGAACTTCAGAGTTTGCAGGCATTGGTATTCCCTCCAAGGTTGAGTGGAGTGATTATGCCACTCCCATTGTGATCAAGAAAGGGAAGGCCAGAACTGTTCACATATGCGGGGACTTCAAAGTGAGCATCAACCCTATGTTGTATACTGTGCAGTATCCTCTGCCTCAAATAGAAGAGATTTTTGCATCTATGGCAGCTAGGGAGAGATTTTCAAAAATAGACTTGCCACAAGCCTATCTGCAAATGGAGGTTGAGGAGTTAAGCAGGAAGTTCCTCACAATCAACCCTCACAAGGGACTGTTCCAGTACAATTGGCTCATCTTTCGTGTTGTATCAGCTCCAGCAATTTGGCAAAGAGCAATGGAACAAGTGCTCTGAGATATCCTAGGAAGACAATGTTAACTTGATGACATCATCGTGACTGACAAGAATGATGAAGAGCACCTCCAGAAGCTTGGTAAAGTGCTGACCAGGCTGAATGAGTTTGGTCTGTGCGCAAAGTGAGACAAATGTGAGTTTTTCAAGAATGAAATCTCATATTGTGGACATGTCATTGACAAGCATGGCTTACATAAGTCAAAAGAGAAGACTGAAGCAGTGTGGCAGGCAGCCAAACTGGAAAATGTGTTACAACTCAGGTCATACTTGGGCCTTGTAAACTACTATCACTGGTTTCTCTCAAACATTGCTACAGGGCTATACTCATTGAATTCCCTGCTGCAGACAGCAGCAAAGTGGGAATGGTCAGAAAGATGTGAAAGAGCATTCAACAAAACAAACTGACGTAAGGGTCTTTGCCCCACTGACCCCTCCGTTGCCTAGGGTGAATAGCCGTCAACCCCGTCAACAGTGCAATTGCTTTGGTGCGGATAAGGTGTGAGTTGCCCAATGATCAGCCACGACACAAATATGAAACAATATACCAAGTGCACGTAAATAATTCTACTCTATAGCAAATTTTTGGTGTTGGGTTAGTAGAAACAACTACAAGAAAAGGTGCCACATAAGTAACTTATCAGTCTTTTTCACATAATTTTTTAAATACGTTGGAGCTCATGCCTCCGATTCCATCCACAATGTCCTTCCGAGACTCCGGCCACCGTCCGAACCCCTGAGGTTTGGTGTCTGCCGCCCAGGAACCCCGTCCATTCCTCACACGTCCGTCCTCTCGGCTCGCCTCCCGGAAAAGCCTGCGCTCCTCAACTCAGCACACATATACAAGATAACAGAACATGACTTCCACTGGCTAACAAATGAATAAAATTTCCATTATCTCCCTGTATGACCCAAACATTGCAGTTACAGAGAACCCCTTGCTCAGCAGTTAACATTACGAGAAGCCATTTTAATATAACACTTCAGAGAAGCCATTTTGGTAATAAGCGATCAATAGTTAACAGTCCACGTAGTATACTGAGAGCCCTACACTGACTAATAATATCAGATGAACTGCTCACCCATTATGACCCATCTCTGCCCATCAGACTGGTATGTGATGCGTCTCCTTATGGCATTGGAGAAGTTTTGTAACACACTGCGAAAGGTGGGTCTGAACGTCCAATTGCATTTGCTTCAGGATCAAATTTCACCCCCCATTGGTACCATCACACTCTCGGGAGTGACTGTCTTCACCAGGGCAAAGAGTGCAGATTGACTTTGCTGGGCCATTTACGGACTCCATGTTCCTGATTATTGTGGATGCTCATTTGAAGTGGCTGGAGGTCATACCAATGAAGTCAACCACCTCATAAAAGACTGTTTCTGCCTGATGACAATCTTTTTCAGAAATGGCTTACCAGAACAAATAGTGAGTGACAATGGTCCACAATACACAGGAGAAGAATTCAGACTATTCATGAAGAAAAATGACATCAATCATTTCAAGTCAACTCCTCATCACCCAGCAATGAATGGGTTAGCCGAAAGGTTTATCCAAACCTTCAGTAAGTCCATTCAAACGATGGAGGAGGACATTTCTCTACAGGAGAAGATGGTGGTGTGACGCAGCGCGCGCGGCCGTTCTGAATGAATATCGATATTTGTAATTAGGGGTGCCGTGCACAATCTGGATTTGATGGGGACAGCCATGAGAAGCACAGAGAAACATCTGGAGTAACTTCTGAAATGACTTCTTCACTGCCGCTGCTACTGTATGATCGACAATCTCCAGAAGGCCCCAAATCCCCGGCTTTGCGTATCGCCTGTTGCCGGGGCCGGGGTCGAAACGCTCAGCAGAGATGGTGCTCGGTGATCGGTGTCGAAGAGGTGGTCGGAGGATCGGAGTTTTTGGATGGACTTGGAGTTGGACTGTGGTGGGATGCATCCGGGATGTTGCATTGGCAAGCTGGCGGCGCTGGAGGATCACCGTCTGTGTGAGATGATGGGACTTTCGAGAGACTTTGAGACTTTTACTGTGCCATAGTCTGTTCTTATCAAATTACGGTATTGCTTTGCACTGTTGTAACTATATGTTATAATTATGTGTTTTTTGTTAGTTTTTAAGTTGGTTTGTCATGTGTTTTCGTGATATCATTCTGGAAAAAACATTTTTATCATTTCTTAACGCATGCATTACTAAATGACAATTAAAGGGGACTGCGTGTCCTCATAATCATAAACATAATCATAGCATAAGGTGGACTACCTCCTCTTTGTGTATTGGAATTCTGTTCATGCAAAGACAAATCAAACGCCTGCAAGGCTGCTCATGAACTGGAATCTGAGATCTCACATAGACCTCCTGAAACCAGATCCACTGCGGGAAGTACAGAATAAACAGTTCAGCCAGTTGCCAAGTAACTCATCAAGGAGCTTCATGTTTGGACAGGAAGTCCTAACGTATTTTATCGAGAAGCCAAGTAGATACCTGGTATGATAGCTACAAGAGTCTGACCACTGATGTACACAGTGGATGTTGGAGATCATACACGGAGATGGCATGTGGAACAGACACTGGATGCTCAGCCGAGGAACACACCTGAATCGACTGCATCCAGCAAGACTGTCCTCTCAGTGACAATCATGTCACTGACTGCAACGTGACACCTGCAACAGAGAATGTTGTCTTTGACAAGACACCTGCCAAACCTGATGCCACTCCACAGGTTCCAAGGCATTATCCAAAAGACTGAATCTTTAGTATAATGAAGTTAAGTATGGACTGTTATTGTGAAAGCATGTTTATTTAAATATTGTCTGTTAAAGTGAACTTGAATGTTTTGTTACATATAGAGTTTTATATTACATTTGATCTAAAGGGGGAGGAAGTGGAATGTACAGATCTACTTTTAGCACAATGACTCCCCTTAGCAGTAATTATTGATTGGTCATGCATGTGCATTGATCTATTGTTCTCTGTCTGCAAGGCGAATATACAGTGCGTGCCTTTATTTAATTGATATGTAGTTGTAGAGACACAACAATTAGAATGTAGCTTAATGAAGCAAACTATATTTCCCATGTCCAAGTAGTAACTAGTACACCAGGAAAAGGAGGCCATCACTGCGACAAGATTGTCACTCCATTGCCTGTGGTGAGTTAAGGATAATTTAACATGATAAATGAACTAGATGGCCCATAATAATACATTACTGAGACCAAGATGAACCAGCAGATGAGATGACTTCTCTAAACCCAACATTTCTAAAACAGAGTATCAGGAGTCACATCAGCACAACATCCACAATGGGATTCACTGGCATCATATCATCAATGTGGCTCAGTCATTCATGGCAAAACATCTTAGTGGTAATGTAAAAGATGTATCAAAGAGATGAAAACTGAGAGTTCATTCAAAAACAAATCATCCAAGTTAAAACCTGAAAGAATTTAAGAGTAAAGGACGTAGCTTTATTACAGAATGAATAAGAATTTGTATTACTACATTTATGTTTATATTATTTGCGCTTAAGGTACCATGTCACTCATTAATTAACATATTTTAAAAAGAAGCAATCGTTATATCCCTTGTTGCCGCATGGTTTGTGTAGTCTGAAGGTATACAAGATGTAAGCTACTGTTTTGCTTCTGAATGTGTAATTAAAAAATAGACCTCTGGGAACAATGAGGAATTGTGTTTATTTATTTAGAGATACAGCGTGGAACATGCCCTTCTTCCCAATTAGTCTCTCTGCCCAGTAACCCACCTATTTAATCTGAACCTAATCACAGGGCACTTTACAATGACCAATTAACCTACTAATCAGAGTGTCTCTGGAATGTGGGAGGAAACCAGAGAACCTGGAGGAAATCCACGTACTCACGGGAAGGTTGTACATTCTTCTTCTAGGTGGCAAAGTCCAACACTTGGAACTGTAACAGTATTGCGTTAACCACCACGCTACCTTTGCACCCAGTGTATGTATGGCTATTGGTTTAATTTAAATTGGTATGTCAGCAAAGATTCTTGCAAATTCTTGCAGATGAACAGTGGAGAGCATTTTGATGGTTGCATCAGAGCTTGGTATGAGACTGTTCAATGCATAGAGTCATAATAGGCTGCAGATGGTTGCAGACTTCACCAGTTCTATCATGGGCACATCGCCCCCAACCATCGAGGACATCTTCAAGAAGCAGCGTCTCAAGAAGGCAACATCAATCATTAAAGGTCCTCACTATCTGCGACATTCCCTCTTCACTTTACTACCATTAAAGAGGAGGTAGAGGAGCCTGAAGACTCATATTCAATGTTTTAGTACAGCTTCTTCCCCCCAATCACCAGATGTCTTTATGTCCACGAACCCAGGAACACTATCTCCTGAGTTGTCATTTCCACTATTTACTTTGTAACTTGTAGTCATTTTTATGTCTTTGCTTTGCAGTGCTGCAGCAAAACAACAAATTTCATGGCATATGGTAATGATAATAAACCTGAATTCTGAATTAGTTGCTGGTTGGTACTAAGGAGTAAAAACATAAATCCATTTACCCGCTTGTAGCGCACGATGTCGATGATTGTCATCTCATTTCATGGACAATGGTGAGATCAGTTCTGGACCTTCACTCATTCTTAAGGGCCAGGCATGCAATGCATTAATTTACTAAGGCATCAGCAAATGCTTTGCTTTGTTACATTTTCACTCACAGTATTGGATCAGTTATATTTCATGGTTAGAATATGTTTTTCTGCCTTGAAAAAAATCAGATGCCACATAATATCTGTCTAACCTTTAAATCTTGGATTGTTTTGGATAAGGTTATTTTGTGTGTTAAAAAGAAATTAAAGTCTGAAAGCCATTTCCCTAGACAGAAAGGTTCATGGTTATTAGTAATTACACTGTATCTTGGTCTCCTGTGCTCACGGTAACCAATGGCAATTTGTATTGATGTCACAAGATTATTATATTTCCGCCAAGGTTGAAATGAGAGCTATTTTTCATCTTATGAACCTCACATGAAAAAAACTTCTTTTCCGTCTTAGTAAATTAATAAACGTTGTTCATGTGTTCCAGGTAGTAAATCACTACACATTTCTGAGTGTCCGTTTATGTTAAGAATGATCAGCACCAATCTTTTGTTAGCTCTTTCCATTAACACTGTTTATTTATTTTGACTTGTGCTTAAGGATTTCCATCCATAAGTAAGTCACCTTTTTGATTATATGCTAATTTTTAAACATAGGGCAGCAGTCAGATGTAAGGTTTGATTTTCATTCTCATGACCCCCCCCCCATCCCCCCCCGAGCAAGTTGGAGCTATAAAGGCTAAATGTATACAATATTTCCATATATTTCCACTTGGCATAATTGCTGCAGGCGCTATACCACGAGTACTACTTACTACTTATTCAGAGGAAAAATATTCAAGCTGAGGATTAACACTGACTTTGTGTTTCACAAACTAAAATAATTTTGTTCTAGTGTTTGCTTGCTTTGGTAAATATTAAATGAAGTGAGCCCCCTAGGCATGAGATCTTTGTACTCAGTTCTAGCAGGATAGTCGTCATATTCAGGAGTCTAGCGTGAAGGTCAAATCTAGTTGGATCCAGGCTGGATCTGCCCTTGTTATGACAGCTGCAGGTTTTATAATCTACTGCAAATGTTGAGAGTTGGTCAATGGGAAACAGCCTAACAACTTCTGAGGGGAGGAGCAAACCAGAGCTGGATTCTGGTCTTCATTCCGGTAGAGTGAAACTGCAACATAAGGGCAGATGATATGGCATGATAGATTGGGCTCTTTGACTTTTGTTTGGTAACCACCCAGGAGTGAAATTAAGTCCTAAAATTTCAATGGATTGATGACCTTTCTACTGACAATTCCATCAGTCAAGTTGGCTCCAAATTGAAATCAAAGGAAATCAAAGGTTAATTTTTTATCAGAGTATGTATGCAGAATACTACTGAGATTTGTCTTCTCCATATAGCCATAAAATACAAAAAAACGTAGTAGTTGAAAGAAAGACATCAATCCACCCCACATGAAAAGAAAAATAAGCAAAAGCTCACAAAACTCCAATTGCCCCCAACCCCTTCCTCGCACAAAAAGTGATAGATCACCCAACCCCCAGCCCACCATTCAGCAACAAAAAAGAGTGAGCGAGAACACAAAAGAAACATAGAACTCAAAATATGTCAAAATGAACTACAGTCTTAATCTATAAATCTCAGAATTTTGATAACATCTACAAGACCATCAGGACCCAGCCGCCCCTCTGAGGTGAAGTGACTCGAACAAACGGCTCCTCTGAAAGCATCAGAACCCAGTGACCTCTCCAAGGGGAGTGCCTCGAACCAGCAGCCCCTCCAAAGGAAGCGACTTGAACCAGTGCCACCCCCCCCACCCCGCACTGAGAGAAGTGACTCGAACCAGCGTCCATAGAACATAGAGCAGTGCAGCAAAGTACAGGCCCTTCGGCCCACAGTATTCTGCTAACTTTTTAATCAACTCTAAGATCAATCTAACCCTTCCCTCCCACATAATACTAATTAATTACAAATTCTCAATTTGTCTTTCCTTTGGGATCAACAAGCTAGACCATTAGCAGATCACTGATATATGGGCAATAAATATTTCCATATTACCTGTCAGGCCATTGTAGTCAAATGAATATGGAAAACTCTTTAAGCTGATGACGATGCACAATTCAGAAATAAGAGGGGAGGAACAGTCTTGAGTTATCAGTTTAATGTTATATTGGTTCCACCAATGAAAGTGACTGTTAGCAATCAGCTTTATGTTTCTCTAGTCAGCTACCACTAAAATTAAGCTGGGTGCTCCTGACCCATTTACCTCACCTGGTGCATGAGGACAGTATAACATTCAAGAAATAGATCAAATCAAATATCAGGCAGCAAGGGAAAACCTATCATCTTGCAGCTAGGAATCAGGAATATCGTAAATCATGAATAGTTTATTTCACTCATTTCAATTTAGTCATTAACACCAATGAATTTAGCAGTTTTGGCGGCATACATTTTACTATTGTTTTAGATTTGTAAGTTTGAAGAAATGACTTCTCTAGCTGACCAGTTATATGGCCAGGTGATGTAAAAATGCCGAAGGGATCATATTGTGGATTTTTATGCCCTGCCAAAATTTACTGTCGTCTCAGGTAATCTGTACAGGATTTAGTTATACTTACTGTGGCTTTGCAAAGGAGGTGCACATTGAGATTTGAATCCGATTTTTCAAATACATATCTGAAACTTTCATCTCATGAGGTTAAAAATTCACAGAAGAAATCAGCATTTGCCCTCACTGGAGCTTTTATTTATTGGCCTTTTACTTGAATGACAGCATGACAGCAGCATGGAATCCACCCATATGTAGATTATTCATGACTTTTAACACATGAGTTCATGACACAATTTCAACAGATACTGTACTTCTGTAAAATTTGTTTTTGTAGCTGGCTGCAAACTGAAGCAAGTCATGAATAAAATGTATTCCTTTTGGGAAGTTTGATTACTTTGTTCTCTGTCACAAGTTTACATTCAAAAGGGTAATGTGGGCACTTAATCAGCTTGATATCCATTCCTTTTGCTGCTCCACTGGAGATGATGAGAGAAACCATATTAAATTGCTCTGCAAAGATGTTGAGGTGTGAAGCTAACTCTCACATTTTCATATAGGCCAGCAGTGATTCATTTTCAAGCCTCTTCTACTTTAATTAATTCCAAGATTCAAAGGTTGGCTTATTTTTATGGTTCAATTAACTAATCTCAACTTGAAGAGAGTTCGTGCTGAACAACAATTCTCCAAAAATGAAAACTTAGTTTTACTTGATCTAAAGCAATGGTCCCCAGAGTGGGTGATCTTGCCCCCCTGGGTGTGGTGGGAGTTTCTAAGGGGTGATAAAGATAAAAGGGATGGTGGTGAGGTACTCGGTAGTAAGGGGGGCAACTGAAGGGTGACAGGTATATTATAACTACTTGATCCTTGGTGCCTCATAATTGATTACAATAATCCATCAATCACCTCATCTTTTGCCTACCCACTGTTCTCTTAGACCTTCTTTGAAGCACATTCTAGCTGTTGAAAAGCAATGTGACACTTCAGTAATTGGCAGATCATGAAAAGTTTGGACTGAAGAAATTGTGTTTTTTCTGGGCCTGGCCTGCACATTATAGCCATTCACTACAGCAGCAAGTTGTTAGCTAGTACAATTCCCATACTCTAATTACACAGTGATGCAATTCCTGGGAATTAGATATGGCATTGAATGGGATGAAGTTCAGAATCCGCTCTTTCTCTAGCCCATGGTCCAATTGACATATTGCTGTTCCATTTTATGTACCTTCAGGCAGAGAGTCAGTTTTTGTCCTGAGCTATGATGATGTCATAATGTTCTCCTTTATGACATCATTAAATAATAGACATTTGACTGTGGTCTGTAATCCATAATGAAAATGGTAGAAGCAGAACAAATGAAAAAGAAGTATAGACATTATAGTGTAGGGTATCTGAAATATGGATTATACCAGTGCCAAGCAAACTACAGCAGCCAATGTGTCTGTTGTGTGACAAAGTTTTTTTTTCAAATGAGGCAATGAAATTGTCCAGGATCCTTGAACATTTGAAGAGAGTGCACTCTGATAAAGTAATCAGGAACTTGGTTTACTTTCAGTCACTTCATGAAAACTTTCAGAAACAGAAAACACCTCAAAACATGTTTACCAGCACTTCACAACAAAAACAATAATGTTCTGCATGCTTCATACAACATTTTATTGCTCATTGCTTAATCTGGAAATCCCCATACGATTGGAAAAGAACTGCTTCTGCCAGCAGTAGGTGACATTATGAGTATGGTTTTGCACAAGTCACCAGACCAAATAGTTAAAGTGATTCCGCTTTCTAATAACTCTGGTCAAAGATGAATCGATGAAATATCTGTTTCACAAGGTGGGGACGTTGGGAACGGATCCAAGTGCAAGATGCGGACACTGAAGTACTAGGAGCTGGACTTGACTAGAGTAGGGATGTGACAGGATATGGAAAAGGAGCAGGGACAGGAATGCAGACTTGGGCTAGGACATGGACTAGACAGAAAACTTGGACAAGGAACTATGAACTAGGAGTCTGGACTTGGGAGGGCGGGACCAGGACAGGGAACCATGCACTAGGAGCCTGTGCTTGGACTCCGAGCCAGAGACTGGACAAGGACCCAGAACCTGGGTCTTGCCTTGGGCTCGGACCCCAGAACTAGGCAAGGACATGACATGGCTACAGGACAGGATGTGGCTGGGGTCTTGAGGCTTGAGGCTGATTACTCAGAGGCTGGAGCTCAGAGACAGACTGGGAACTGTACATCAACATAGATCCAGGACTTATCTTTAACACAGCACTAACATGAGACTGGACAGTACATAGACGTAGAGCCAGGACTCAACTTTATCTCCACACCAAGGTGAGACAGGTCCATCCATCAGGTAATGGCAGAATGGCCGGACTTACCCAACAGAGGCAAAGACAAGAGAGATCCCCTCACAGGTCAACAGCCGAACAGCCTGACTTACCCCACAGAGGCAAAGACAAGACAAGCAACACACATCAAAGTTGCTGGTGAACGCAGCAGGCCAGGCAGCATCTGTAGGAAGAGGTGCAGTCGACGTTTCAGGCCGAGACCCTTCGTCAGGACAAGACAAGACAGATCCCCCCGCAGGGCAATGGCAGAACAGCCTGACTTGCCCCAAGGAGGCGAGAACAAGAAGAGACAAACACCGAAGAACGACAGACAGTTCCATCTCTGCATCAGTGTTGCTCCTAGTCGCAGTTACAGCCAGCAACCTCAGCTGGCTATGGAAACAGCTGGATCCTTACCTAGATTGGAGTGGCTGACGGCCACTCAGCTGGCCCAGGAAACAGATGAATCCATACCGCAAAGACAGCTCTGACTACCGACAGCAAGGCTCCATGAAGCGATGGATCTCCAACATGGGCTAAAGATGGCAAGTGGCCACCCTAGCCTTCCACCGGCAAGTTTCTCCCAGAGGATCTTGACAAGATGAACCAGCAGCCTACACTCGACCCCAAGGCTACTTATATTCCAAGCCGCAAGATGGGAATCAGGTGCCTATGATTAACCCAACTGAAACAAGGGACAGCTGGAAGACCCGGAGTCCTGACTCCATGGACTGGACCGTGAACTGGAATGCGGACTTTATGGACTGGACTATGACAATCTGAGAATGCGGAAGACACGTGCAATATACTTCGAACAAAAGAATTTGCTCTGCAGTTGGATGAGTCAACTGTGCCAGGCAACAAATCTTTGCTTCTTGGTTATGCCTGCTTCATAAAAGATGAAATCATGGTTCAAGATTTGTTATTTGCAAGGAGGCTAGAAACAGATATGAAGGGTTATTCAAAATTTCAGATTGTTGACAATTGTTCAAAGAGAAGTACATTCCACTCATGAACATTCTTGCTTGTGCAACAAATAGGCCACCATAAATGACAGGATGCCATCATAAAGTTATTATTTTCATGAAAAAAACTGTACCTAATATAGTTACCATTCACTGTGTGATTCACAGACATCTTGTCACTAAAAAATTATGATTGAGTGCTCATATTATTAAATAATGTATCACAGCGATAAATAAAATCAAGTCCCATGCTCTCAATTCTCAACTATTTCAAGAGCTTCTTATTGAGAACAATAAGCAGTTTGAACATTTGCTGTTGCACACATAAGTCAGACAGCTCTCAAAATGAAAGTGCTTGAGATGCTTTATGCAGGTTTTGAAACTATGATAAAATTCTTTGAAGATGCGAATGCTTCATTCAGTAAACAACTCAAGAATATTAGACATGACATTGCTTATTTGTCAGAATTGTTTGCAAAGTTTTATGAAATCACTCTTCAATTGCAAGAAAATGATGTGAATCTTCTCAAAGTCAAATCAGTCGACTCCACATTTCTGTCCAAGTTAGCCCTACTTATTGCCTATCACGATCTTTTCCAATTTCTGAGCCTCTCTGAGTTGGAAGAGAAAGGGAAAGTATTAGATGGTGATCTTCAAGTATATTGTGTCCATCTAGGTGAGCTGCATAAAGTTGATGAAGGCAAAGCAGTGGATGCTGACTACATGGACTTTAGTAAAATATTTGACAAGGTCCTGCATAGGAGATTAGTCAAGAAGCTTCAGTCACTTGGCATTCAAGATGAGGTAGTAAATTGGATTAAATGTTGGCATTGTGGGAGAAGATAGAGAGTGGTATTAGATAGTTGCCACTCTGACTGGAGGTCTGTGACTAGTGGAGTGTCGCAGGGATCGGTGCTGGGTCCATTGTTATTTGTCATCTATATCAACGATCTGGATGATAATGTGGTTTACAGATGACACCAAGATTGGGGGTGTAGTGGACAGCAAGGAAGGTTGTCATGGCTTGCAATAGGATCTGGCCAGCTGTAAAAAATAGCTGAAAACTGGCAGATGAAATTTAATGCGGACAAGTGTGGTGTGTTGCACTTCGGTTGGACCAACCAGGGTAGGTCTTACACAGTGAACGGTAGGGCTCTGAGGAGTGTGGTAGAACAAAGGGAGATGAGAATACAGGTTCATAGTTCATTGTAAGTTAACAAATTCCACGAGAAATGCCAGTGATATTAAACCTGATTCTGATTCTGAAAGTGGAGTCACAGGTAGGTAGAGTCATAAAGAAAGCTTTTGGCACATTGGCCTTCATAAGTCAATGAATTAAGTAAAGGAGAAGGGATGTTATGTTGTATTTGTATAAGACATTGAGGAGGCCTAAATTGGAGTAGTGTGTGCAGTTCTAGTCACCTATCTACAAGAAAGATGTAAATAAGATTGAAAGATAGCAGAGAAAATTTACAAGGACGTTGCGGGGTCTGAGGACCTGAATTATAAGAAAAGATTGAATAAATTAGGACTTTATTCTTTGGAACGTAGAAGACTGAGAGGAGATTTAATAGAGGTATACAAAGTTATGAGGGGTATAGATAGGGTAAATGCAAGCAGGCTTTTTCCACTGAGGTTGTATGTGATTACAACCAGAGGCCATGGATTTAAGAGTGAAAGGTGAAAAGTTTAAGGGGCACATGAGGGGAAATTATTCACTCAGAGGATCGTGAGAGCGTGGAACAAGCTGTCAGCAGAAGTGGCACATGTGAGCTTGATTTCAACGTTTAAGAGAAGTTTGGATGGGTACATGGATGGTAGGGGTATTGAGGACTATGGTCCTGGTGCAGGTCGATGGGAATAGGCGTAAATGGGTCAGTATGGACTAGGCTGGCTGAAGGACTTGTTTCTATGCTGTACTTTCCTATGACTCTATGACTCGAAATACATGTCAGAGATTTCAGGGTCTTCTCTCAATCCAAATTCCAGATTTGGGTAATAAATCCATTCCTGAACACTTGTAAGGAGGAATTAACTGGAAAGATGGAGGAAGATCTGATCTCAATACAAAATGAATCTGAGCTGAAGCCAGGGTTCAAAAATCATATCAAGACTTTTGTTTGCAGAAAGAAATGTCTGAACGTTCCAGCACTGTGGAAAAAAAAGCCTTATTTTCAACCCCATAATTGCATGCTCTTCATCAAAATTTTTGCAAAATAAACACATTAAAATAAAATCCCAAACTATTCATTTCCATCTTTTGGAATAGCTACCATCTAGAAATGAGGAATGCGAAGGAATACTTCTCATTTCCCTGATGAGGAAGACAGGAAACTCCATTGCTTGGAAAGCTCCACGGCTCCAAAACGCTCAAGAAGTTCGATGTTATCCAGTACAATAATCCCACCTGACTGGTACTGCATCTTCCACTCTGAATATTTATAATCTCACCTCCAGTGCACAATACCTACAGTGAGCACCATCTACAAATTGTCCTGTGGTTACTCATGCCAACAACACTGCCCAAACTTAGGACTATGCTACCAAGAAATATAATGACACTGATACAATGGGAAACTACCACTTTCAAGTTTGTCTCTAAGTCAATCACTAGTCTGACCTGGGAATTAAGGCTGTTCCATCATTATCTCTGGGGACTATCTTCCTCTGAAGCTCAAAAAGTTTGAAGTTCATAGTAAATTTAGTATCCAAGTACTCATTTGTCACCATATATGACCCTGAGATTCATTTTCCTGTAGGCTTACTGAATAAATCTATTATAGAATTATGACCACAATTGAAAGACTGTACCAACCTAGACATTTGAGCAGTTGCAAAAGAAAACAAAGTGTGCAAAAAGAAAAAGAAAGAAAGAAAAACAAACAAACAAATAAATAAATAAATAGGCAATATAGAGATATAAGATGAAGAGTCCTTAAGAATGAGTCCATAGGTCGTGGGAACATTTTAGTGATTGGGCAAGTGAAGTTGAGTGAAGTTACCCCCTTTGGTTCAAGAGGCTGATAGTTCAGGAGTGATAACTGTTCCTGAACCTGGTGGTGTGATTCCTGTACCTTCTTCCTGATGGCAGCAGTGAGAGGAGAGCGTGTCCTGGGTGGTGAGGTCCCTGGTGATGGATGCTGGATGCTGCTTTCCATCAAGAAGACAGCATGCCATTTTCATCTCATTAGTATGTGCAATAATTGCTGGCGTTCTAATTTTTGCCAATGTCCCAAAATGAATAGTTTGTAGCAAATTCGGTGGTCAAATGGAAATATTATATGTTTTTATACACCCAGTGGTTATTTTATTAGGTACAGCTATACAACTGCTCATTAATGCAAATATCTAATCAGCCAATCATGTGGGAGCAACTCAGTGCATAAAAGCATGCAGATGTGTGAAAAACAAACAAGAAACATCCAGTGAGCAGCTGTTCTGTGGGTGAAAATGCCTAGTTAATGAGAAAGGTCAGGGGGGATTGACCAATCTGGTTCAAGCTGACAGGAAGGTGACAGTAACTCAAATAACCACATATTACAAAAGCGGTGTGCAGAAGAACATTTCTAAATGCACTTGAAGTAGATGGGCTGTAACAGCAGTAAACCTCGACCATAATATCAGTGGACACTTTATTAGTTATCTCCTGTACCTAATAAAGTGACCACTAAGTGTATGTAACACCTTGCCAATGAAAGTGCTAGCTAGCAAGTGATCATTCCTTTCAATATCCGCGAGCTTTGCTCTCTGACATCTTCCTATCTTTCACTTAAAAGCCAGTTGTAGGTAGTCTTCTAACACTACTGTTTCATGTAATTCAGATACTAGTCCAATTTGAATTTAATGGTACATTGATCTGGAAATTCTTTCTTGACTGGAAATTATCTGTGCGATGTGTAATAGAATTTCATCAAAAATTATTCACCAAATTCGAGTATGTAGCTTTCTGTTGTTTTCCCAGCATATCAATTTGGTTCTGGGTCCTCAATAATGCCCCACTGCATGGAGCACTTGATTTTGTGCTGCACAATCACTGTAAATCATGCTTTCTAATCACTTTTACCAAATTATGTTTGCGCTTTCTTCTGCGGCTTATAGCAGAAGAGAAATGCATGGTCTGCTTTGTCTAGCTTAAAATGAATCAGCCAAAACTGGTCCACAGGGGGGACAACCCATTTGTGAATCCTCCTACATCCATTCACTTATAATATTTCTACATCTCTGATTCTCGTTTCCCACTTCCCTCTTCCCACATTCCTAATATCACTACTAGTTGCTCTTGGAGACCCTACCACCTTCAGAACCAGGCCTCATTTGTGGTCTTGGCTTTTTAGATTATAATTCTTTGAGGTGGCTATTTATATTCACCTCAAAGAATTTTAGTTGAAAAGGCCAGCCACGAATTTCCATTTCTCAACATGAAAACAGTTCTCTTTCAGCTAGAAAGTTTCAAATCTTTCTGACTTAACATTAGTTGACTTGATTTTCCTGGTTTGTGAGTATTTGATGATCTTAGACCATAAGACCAAAAGATGTAGGTGCAGAATTAGACTATTTGTCCCATTGAGTCTGCTCCACTGTTTCATCGTGGCTGATCCAAATTTCCTCTCAGCCCCAATCTCCTGCCTTCTCCCTGTATCCCTTCATGCCCTGACCAATCAAGAATCTATCAACCTTAGCCTTAAATATACATAAAGGCTTGGCCCCCACAAATGCCTGTGGCAAAGAATTCCACAAATTCACCAGTCTCTGGCTAAAGAAATTCCTCCTCATCTCCATTCTAAAAGAATCTTGCTCTATTCTGAGGCTGTGTCCTCTTGTCTTAGGCTCTCCTGCCATAGGAAACATCCTCTCCACCTTCATTCTGATAAGGCCTTTCAGCATTCAATAAGGTTCAATGGAGGTCACCCCTCATTTTTCCAAATTCTAGTGAATACAGGACCAGAGTCATCAGACACCCTTCATATGACAAGCCATTCAATCCTGGAATCATTTTTGTGAACTTCCTTTGAAATCTCCAGTTTCAGCACATTCTTTCTAAGATAAGGGGCTCAAAACTGTTCACAATGCTCTAAGTGAGGCCTCACCAGTGCTTTATAAAGTTTCAACATTATATCTTTGCTTTTATACTCTAGCCCTCTATGAGCGATAGCATTGCATTTACCTTCCTCACCACAGACTCCACCTGCAAATTAACCTTTAGGGAATCCTACGCAAGGACACCCAAGCACCTTTGCAACTCAGTTGTTGTATTTTCTCTCCATTTAGAAAATAGTCAACTCTTTCATTTCTTCCACCAAAGTGCATGGTGATACACTTCCTGACACTATATTCCATCTGCCATGTCTTTGCCCATTCTCCTTATCTGTCTAATTTCTTCGGTAGCCTCTCTACTTTCTCTACCTGCCCTCCACCTAGCTTCATATTGTCTGCAAACTTTGCAACAAAGCTATCAGTTCCATCATCAATTTCATTGATATATAACTTAAAAAGAAACAGTCCCAACACAAACCCCTATGGAACACAACTAGCCAGCCAGAAAAGGCTTCCTTTTTTCCTGCTCTCTGCCTCCTGCCAATCAGCCCCAGCTTTATCCATGCTAGAATCTTTCCTGTAATATCATGGGCTTGTTGCGATGTGCTACACACAGCGCTAGAATAACCACACGGAGTCGGTGAGTTAGAGTTGCGATGAAAGAGATTTATTCAAACTTCGCGGCCCGCTTTAAAGCCTTCCCGTTCCCGCCCGCCCTGGGGCGGGACTGCTGTGGGGAATGCATATTCCCAGACCCTTTCTGCGCGTGGGATTTTCCCCCTGCTGGTAAAGATGGCATGGCGCCCTTTTCAGGGCCGGACCTCTGCCTGCGCACGCTGTTGTGAGCCGATTCGTGTGTGCCAGAAAATGGGTCGCCACATAACCACCCCCCAGAACCGGCGATACCTCCCCCAATGTCCACAGTCTGGATTGGCCTCTGTTTGGGAGGTCTGCCCTTGCGCCGCGGTGCCTGAGCCTGGACCGGCTGCGCCAAACCAACATGGGCCAGTTTGAGTCGGTCCACCGTGAAAACCTCCTCTCTCCCCCCAATGTCCAGCACGAACGTGGACCCGTTGCTCCTGATCACCTTAAACGGTCCCTCGTAGGGCCGCTGTAGCGGTGCCCGGTGTCCGCCCCGTCGTACAGAAAGAAACTTACAGTTCTGCAGGTCTTTGGGTACGCAGGTCGGGCTCTGTCTGTGCTGTGAAGTGGGGATGGGGGCCAGGTTACCGAGCCTCTCCTGTAGTCTGTCCAGGACTGCTGTGGGTTCTTCCTCTTGCCCCCTTGGGGCTGGTATGAACTCTCCTGGGACGACCAGGGGCGCGCCGTACACAAACTCGGCCGACGAGGTGTGTAGATCCTCCTTGGGCGCCGTGCGGATTCCGAGCAGGACCTAGGGAAGTTCGTCCACCCAGTTAGGCCCCTCCAGGCGGGCCATGAGAGCCGACTTCAGGTGACGGTGGAAGCGCTCCACTAGTCTGTTTGACTGTGGGTGGTAGGCAGTTGTGTGGTGTAGCTGTGTTCCTAAAAGGCTGGCCATAGCCGAACACAGGCTGGAGGTGAACTGGGTGCCCCTGTCGGAGGTAATGTGGGCCGGTACCCTGAAGCGGGCTACCCAGGTTGCGATCAGTGCTCGGGTGCAGGATTTGGAGGTGGTGTCGGTGAGCGGGACTCCCTCTGGCCATCTGGTGAACCGGTCTATCATAGTTAGGAGGTACCGCGCTCCTCGTGACACTGGCAGGGGCCCCACGATATCCACATGGATGTGGTCGAACCTCCGGCGGGTGGGTTTGAACCGCTGCGGCGGAGCCTTGGTGTGCCGCTGCACCTTGGCCGTTTGGCACTGCATGCACGTTTTGGCCCATTCACTGACCTGTTTATGCAGTCCATGCCACACGAACCTGTTGGCGACCAGCCGGACGGTTGTCCTGATGGAGGGGTGCGCTAAGTTGTGAATGGACTCGAAAACCCGCCGGCGCCAGGCTTCTGGGACGACGGGGCGGGGTTGGCCGGTAGCTACGTCACATAGTAGGGTCCTCTCACCTGGGCCTACGGGGAGGTCTTGGAGCTGCAAACCGGAGACTGCAGTCCTGTAACTAGGGATCTCAGCGTCTGCCTGCTGTGCCTCTGCCAGCGCTGCATAGTCCACCCCCTGGGACAGGGCCTGTATGGTAGGTCTGGAAAGTGCGTCCGCCACGACGTTGTTCTTTCCAGAGACATGTCGGATGTCTGTCGTGTACTCGGAGATGTAGGACAGATGTCGCTGCTGGCGGGATGACCAGGGGTCGGACACCTTAGTGAATGCAAAGGTAAGCGGTTTGTGGTTTGTGAACGCGGTGAAGGGCCTACCTTCTAAGAAGTACCTGAAATGCTGGATTGCCAGGTATAGTGCCAATAGCTCCCGGTCGAAAGCACTGTATTTGAGTTCGGGTGGTCATAGGTGTTTGCTGAAGAACACCAGGGGTTGCCAGCGACCCTCGATGAGTTGTTCCAGCACTCCACCGACCGCTGTGTTGGATGCGTCCACCGTGAGGGCAGTAGGAACGTCCGTTCTGGGGTGCACTAGCATCGCGGTGTTTGCTAAGGCTTCTTTGGTTTTAATGAAAGCGGTTGCGGCCTCTTCGTCCCAGGTAATGTCCTTGCCCTTACCCGATATCAGGGTGAACAGGGGGCGCATGGTTCGGGCTGCTGAGGGGAGGAAACGGTGGTAAAAATTCACCATACCCATGAATTCCTGCAAGTCTTTGATTGTGTTGGGTCGGGGGAAGTGGCGGACCGTGTCTACCTTGGCGGGCAGCGGGGTTGCCTCGTCTTTAGTAATCCTGTGGCCCAGGAAGTCGATGGTGTTGAGTCCGAACTGGCATTTGGCTGGATTGATTGTAAGGCCGAATTCGCTCAGGCGGGAGTAGAGCTGGCAGAGGTGGGACAGATGCTCCTGCCGACTACTGCTGGCTATGAGGATGTCATCCAAATAGATGAATGCAAAGTCCAGGTTGCGTCCCACCGCGTCCATTAGCCGCTGGAAAGTCTGTGCGGCATTCGGAGGAATTCGAAAAGTCCGAACGGGGTGATAAGTGCTGTTTTGGGGATGTTGTCCGGATGTACAGGGATTTGATGGTATCCCCG
The DNA here is from genome assembly GCF_030028105.1 of Mobula birostris. Classification (NCBI taxonomy): domain Eukaryota; kingdom Metazoa; phylum Chordata; class Chondrichthyes; order Myliobatiformes; family Myliobatidae; genus Mobula; species Mobula birostris. The sequence continues at coordinate 159,831,982 of NC_092375.1, forward strand.
GATGAGGTCTACCTTGGAAAAGATCCTTGCGCCGTGTAGGTTTGCTGCGAAGTCTTGAATGTGCGGCACAGGGTAGCGGTCTGGCGTTGTAGCCTCGTTCAGTCTGCGGTAGTCACTGCATGGTCTCCAGCCCCCCGTTGCCTTGAGCACCATGTGAAGGGGGGAGGCCCATGGGCTGTTGGACCGTCGTATGATCCCCAATTCCTCCATCTTCTTGAACTCCTCCTTTGCCAGTCGGAGCTTGTCCGGGGGAAGCCTTCGAGCACGGGCGTGGAGGGGTGGTCCCTGGGTCGGGATGTGGTGCTGTACTCCGTGTCTGGGCATGGCTGCCATGAACTGCGGTGTCAGTACTGATGGGAAATCCGCCAGGACCCTGGTGAATTCGTCGTTGGACAGTGTGATGGAGTCCAGGTGTGGGGCTGGCAACTGTGCTTCACCCAGGGAGAACGTTTGAAAAGTCTTGGCGTGGACTAATCGCTTCCCTTGCAGGTCGACCAGCAGGCTGTGGGCTCGTAGAAAATCCGCCCCCAGGAGTGGTTGGGCCACGGCGGCCAGTGTGAAGTCCCACATGAACCGGCTGGAGCTGAACTGTAGCCGCACCGTGCGGGTGCCGTAAGTCCGTATTGTGCTGCCATTTGCGGCCCTCAGGATGGGTCCCAGTTCTCTGTTGCGGGTGTCGTAACTCGTTGGAGGTAAAACGCTGATCTCCGCTCTGGTGTCGACCAAAAAGCGGCGTCTTGACTGCTTGTCCCAGACGTACAGGAGGCTGTCCTGATGGCCAGCTGCCGTAGCCATCAGCGGCGGCTGGCCCTGGCGTTTCCCGGGAATTTGCAGGGTGGTCTGCAGCGGCGGGCCTCTGTGCCCCACCGCTGGTGGTAGAAACACCATTGTTTGTTGGGCTCCTCACTCCCGTTGCCGGGTTTTGTAGGCTCTGCTGCCAGGCCTGGTCTGGTCTGTCGCTGGGCACGCGGCTTGGTGATCTGTGCGACGGATGCCCCTCTCTCTTTCCTGGCATTCCACAGCACATCTGCTCGGGCCGCCACCTCCCGGGGGTTGCTGAAATCTACGTCGGACAGCAGCAGGCATATGTCCTCGGGCAGTTGCTCTAGGAACGCCTGCTCAAACATGAGGCAGGGTTTGTGTTCTTCAGCCAAGGCCAGCATCTCGTTCATTAATGCTGACGGCGGCCTGTCTCCCAGACCATCCAGGTGCATTAAGCGGCGTGCTCGTTCGTGCCGTGAGAGTCCGAAAGTCCTTATGAGCAGGGCTTTGAATGCTGTGTATTTGCCGTCCTCCGGGGGCGACTGTATAAACTCCTCAACTTGTGCAGCAGTCTCTTGGTCGAGTGAGCTCAGCACGTAGTAGTAGCGAGTGGACTCCGAGGTTATCTGCCGAATGTGGAATTGTGCTTCTGCTTGTTCGAACCATAATTGGGGTCGCAGCGTCCAGAAGCTTGGCAGTTTTAACGAAACTGCGTGAACAGATGCAGCGTCGGTCATCTCTGGTCCAAATATCGTTTGGGCCGTCGGGGTCACCAATTGTAGCGATGTGCTACACACAGCGCTAGAATAACCACATGGAGTCGGTGAGTTAGAGTTGCGATGAAAGAGATTTATTCAAACTTCGCGGCCCGCTTTAAAGCCTTCCCGTTCCCGCCCTCCCTGGACGGGATTGCTGTGGGGAATGCATATTCCCAGACCCTTTCCGCACGCGGGATTCTCCCCCTGCTGGTGAAGATGGCCTGGCGCCCTTCTTGGGGCCAGCCCTCTGCCTGCGCGCGCTGTTGTGAGCCGGTTCGTGTGTGCCAGAAAGTGGGTCGCCACAGGCTTGTAGCTTATTAAGCAGCCTCATGTGTGACACCTTGTCAAAGGCCTTCTGAAAATCCAAGTACTCAACATCAACTGATTCTTCTTTGTCTATCCTGCTTATTATTTCTTCAAATAATTCCAACAGACAAGATTTTCCCTTAATGAAACCATGCTGACTATGGTTTATTTTATCATGTGCCTTCAAGTTCCCTGAGACCTCATCCTTAATAATTGACTCCAACATCTTCCCAACTACTGAGACCACACTAATTGGCCTATAGTTGTCTTTCTTCTGCTTCTCTCCCTTCTTCAAGAGTGGAGTGACATTTGCAATTTTCCAGTCTTCTGGAACCATTCTAGAATCTAATCATTCTTGAAAGATCATTACTAATGTCTCCATGATCTCTTCAGCCAGCTCTTTTGGAACCACAGGGTGTACACCATCTGGTCCAGGTGACTTATCTACCTTCAGACCTTTCAGTTTCCCAAGAACCTTCTCCCTAGCAATGGTAACTTCACACACTTTATGGCCCTGACAGCTGGAACTTCTACCATACTACTAATGTCTTCCACAGTGAAGACTGATACAAAATACTTGTTCAGTTCATCCACCATTTCATTGTCCCCATTATTACCTCTCCAGCATTGTTTCCCAGCAATCTGATGTCCACTCTTTCCTGTCTTTTACACTTTTCCTATCTGAAGATACTTGAATATTACAGGCTAACTTACTCTCACGTTCCATCGTTACCTTCTTAATGACTTTTTCAAGTTGCCTTCTGTTGTTTTTAAAATCTTCCACATCCTCTAACTTCCCACTAATTTTTGTTCTATTATATGCCCTCTCTTTGGTTTTGACTTTTCTTGTTAGCCAAGGTTTTGTTATCTTTCCTTGAGAATACTTCTTCCTCTTTGAGACGTATATATCCTGTGCCTTCTGAATTGCTTCCAGAAATTCCAGCCATTGCTGCTTTGCCATCATCCCTGTCAGTGTTCTTTTCCAATCAATTCTGACCAAATCATCTCTCATGCCTCTGTAATTCCCTTTATTCCACTGTACTACTGGTACATCTGACTTTAGCTTCTCCTTCTCAAATTTCAGACTGAACTTAATCTTACTATGATTGCATACCCTTAAGGGTTCTTTTACCATGCTGACTATGGTATTAGGGCTCTCTAATCAATTCTGGTACATTGTACAACACCCAATCAGAATAGATGATCCTCTAGTGGGCTCAAACATGAGCTGCTCTAAAAAGCCATCTCATTGGCACTCTAGAACAGCAGCCCCCAACCGCCGGGCCGCGGACCGATACTGGGCCGCAAAGCATGTGCTACCGGGCCGCGAGGAAACGATATGATTTGGCGATATGAGTCAGCTGCACCTTTGCTCATTCCCTGTCATGCCAACTATTGAGCTTGAACGCAAGTGAGGTCATTATGCACGTGTCATCCATGTCAGCGTGGGAAGAAGATCAACTCCTCGAGCTTGCAAATGACGGCGGGCTGAAAAGTATGTTTGACATAACATCTCTGCCGGCATTCTGGATCAAAGTCAAGGCTAAATATCCTGAGATAGCCACGAAAGCATTGAAAATGTTGCTTCCATTTCCAATATATCTGCGAAGTGGGCTTTTCTGCAATGAATGTAACGAAAACTAAATTGCGGAATAGACTGGATATAAGGAATCCCCTTCGAGTATCACTGTCTCCCATCACCCTTCGATGGCACCGTCTTGTTGCAGGGAAACAAGCCCAGGGCTCCCACTGATTCAGCGATTTTGGTGTGTTGCAATGATTTTATATGTTCATATGGGGAAACTATGTGCTGTGTGTTTAATATCCAAACGTTACTTAAAATGTTATGATGCTATTGACTTATAAGTGACATACAGTAATTGACTTATCACTATATTCATGCGAGGAAAATATGCGCTGTGTTTAATATTAAATTCGTTAGATAAACCGTTTTAGAAACGAAATTGAGTGTATTAACCACTAAAAAGTGACTTATAGTTGACTGATCTTCTATACACCCCCCCCAACAGAATCGCCAAAAATGATTTGTAGAAAAAAAATTCGGCACGTACACGCATGCGCAAGTCGCGTGTGCGCACACAGGTGCCCGCGCAAGTCTTCGTGGTAATTGTAGTCTTCTCAGGGTAAACACAACATATTTGACGGTTACTGTTGTCCATTGGTAACCGTACTCCTTCCCCTCCGCGGGGTTAGCCGGTCCGCAAGAATATTGTCAATGATAAACCGGTCCGCTGCGCAAAAAAAGGTTGGGGACCCCTGCTCTAGAAAATCCCTCTCCTGTAATGCAGCACCAACCTGATTTTCCCAATCTGCCTGTATACTGAAGACCCCATGACTATTGTAACATTGCCTTTTGGCATGCATTTTCTATCTGCCATTGTAATTTGTTGGCCACATCCTTACTTCTGTTTAGGGGTCTATAACCAACTCCCATCAGGGTCTTTTTACCCTAGCAGTCCCTTAGCTGTATCCACAATGATTCAATACCTTCTGACACTATGTCACCTCTTTTTAATGATTAGATTTCATTTTTTACCAATGGAGCAACATTGCTCACTCTGCTTTCCTGCCTACCCTTTCGATACAATGTGCATCCTTAACAATGTTTAGAGACTGGGGGCCACAATGATGTAGCTATCCGGCTAACTTGGAACGTGTACAATTTAAATCAATACAACTATATTTTCCTTCAACCCCTTTCTCATTTTCCTTGTTGCCAAAGAGTTTTAATACACTATATTAGTGCGCATCATACACTGGTGAGAAGAAATAATGAGAAGTCAATTCCATATCATCCATTTTAAACTTGCTGAAAGATCGGAATCAGAATCAGAATCAAGTTTATTATCACCGGCATGTGACGTGAAGTTTGTTAACTTAGCAGCAGCAGTTCAATGCAATACATAATCTAGAAGAGAAAAAAAACCCATAAAATAATAATAATAATAAATAAACAAGTAAATCAATTACAGCATACGTATATTGAATAGATTCATAAAGTGCATAAAACAGAAATACTGTATATAAAAAAGTGAGGTAGTGTTAAAGGGTTCAATGTCCATTTAGCAATCGGATGGCAGAGGGGAAGAAGCTGTTCCTGAATCGCTGAGTGTGTGCCTTCAGGCTTCTGTACCTCCTACCTGATGGCAACAGTGAGAAAAGGGCATGGCCTGGGTGCTGGTGGTCCTTAATAATTGACACTGCCTTTCTGAGACACCGCTCCTTGAAGATGTCCTTTGTAGGCTAGTACCCAAGGTAGAGCTGACTAGATTTACAACCCTCTGCAGCTTCTTTCGGTCCTGTGCAGTAGCTCCCCCATACCAGACAGGGATGCAGCCTGTCAGGATGCTCTCCACGGTATAACTATAGAAGTTTTTGAGTGTATTTGTTGACATGTCAAATCTCTTCAAACTCCTTCTTTATAACTACATCAATATGTTGGGACCAAATTAGATTCTCAGAGATCTTGACACCCAGGAACTTGAAGCTGCTCACTCTCTCCACTTCTGATCCCTCTATGAGGATTGGTATGTGTTCCTTCATCTTACCCTTTCTGAAGTTCACAATCAGCTCTTTCATCTTACTGACATTGAGTGCCAGGTTGTTGCTGTGACACCACTCCACTAGTTGGCATATTCACTCCTGTACACTCTCTTGTCACCACCTGAGAATCTACCAACAACAGTTGTTTTGTCAGCAAATTTCTAGATGGTATTTGAGCTATGCCTAGCCATACAGTCATGTGTATATAGAGAGCAGAGCAGTGGGCTAATCACACACGCCTGAGGTGTGCCAGTGTTGATCGTCAGCGAGGAGGATATGTTATCACCAATCCGCACAGACTGTGGTCTTCCGGTTAGGAAGTCGAGGATCCAATTGCAGAGAGATGTACAGAGGCCCAAGCTCTGCAACTTCTCAATCAGGATTGTGGGAATGATGGTATTAAATGCTGAGCCATAGTTGATGTGTTATCCAGGTGGTATAAAACCATGTGGAGAGCCATTGAGATTGTGTTAGCCATTGAGCTATTGTGGTGATCTGCAAATTGCAATGGGTCCAGGTCCTTGCTGAGGCAGGAGTTCAGTCTAGTCATGATCAACTTCTCAAAGCATTTCATCACTGTCGATGTGAGTGCTACTGGCCGATAGTCATTAAGGCAGCCCACATTATTCTCCTTAGGCATTGGTATAATCGTTGCCTTTTTGAAGCAGGTGGGAACTCTGCTCGTGGCAGTGAGAGGTTGAAAATGTCCTTGAATACTCCTGCTAGTTGGTTGGCACAGGTTTTCAGAGCCTTACCAGGTACTCAATTGGGACCTTCTGCCTTGCGAGGGTTCACTCTCTTTAAAGGCAGCCTAACATCGGCCTCTGAGACAGAGATAACAGGGTCATCAGGTGCAGCAGGGATCTCCACAGCTGTAGTTGTGTTCTCCCTTTCAAAACATGCATAGAAGGAGTTGAGTTCATTTGGTACAGAAGCATCGCTGCCATACATGCTATTGGGTTTTGCTGTGTAGGAAGTAATGTCTTGCAGACCCTGCCAGAGTTGCCGTGCATCCGATGTCGGTTCCAACCTCGTTCAAAATTGTCCCTTCGCCCTTCAAATAGCCCTCTGCAAATCATACCTTGTTTTCTGGTACAGGGTTGGGTCGCCAGACTTGAATGCCACAGATCTAGCCTTCAGCAGATGACGTACCTCCTGGTTCATCCATGGCTTTTGGTTTGGGAGTTGTAACACGCTGTAAGATTTCACCGATAACGTAATGGTTTCTCTGTAGCAGCAACGTTTGGGTTGTGACTAGAGATAACGGGGTTTGGAATGTTAGTGTTCTTTTTTGTGAGCTGGAAGAAGGATTTTTGCAGTCTTTTGCCCGGGAGAGATGAGGAGAGAAGATACGAATGGAGAGAGTTGGTAGACCGCCGGATGGGGTGGACTTGGAGCGTGGGTCTGAAGGGCAGTATCGATCGGAGGGGGTCGACGGTGGATGATCGACTTATCAGTGAGATCCAACATTGCGCAACAGACTGTTTAATAATTGGGCCCTTTTCCCTTTTTTTCGTTTCTTTACTAACCATATAGTCAAAGTTAGAATTATAAAGCTTAATCGTTTAATCACATATTGTGTACTATTTGTTATTTTGGGGTACTGATTTGTAACAGGGGACACATCATGCAGTATCCACCCAAATGAGATTTCTTAAGTTTGGCCGGGCCAAGGGCTATCTCCCCCTATATTAAGCCGCTAGCTGAAGTGAGGGTTACAGAATGTACAGTAAGTCTTTGTAGGCACACACTCATCCACACAGGTTTTAATGAAGTCAGTAACAACTGCAGCATACTCATCCAGGTTTGAAGATGAATGCCTGAAATCAGTCCAGTCCACCGATTCAAAGCAGTCCTGTAGGTGTTCCTGTGCTTCCCTTGTCCATACCTTCTTGGTCCTCACTACTGGTGCTGCAGTCTTCAGTCTCTGCCTATACTCAGGGAGTAGAAGTACAGCCAGGTGATCAGACTTCCCGGAGTGAGGGCGTGGAAGAGCACGGTAGGCATTCTTGGTGGTGGTGTAGCAATGGTCCAATGTGTTATTTCCTCTGGTATTGCAAGTGATCTGTTGATGGTAGTTGCTTAGTGATTTTTTCAGATGAAATTGGCTTTACCCAATTTATGTCTTCCCATTCCAGAGACAAACCCACACTTCAAGCTGAAATAGGGCTCAGTTCCACTTTGTTACCAGCCATGTTGCTGAGTTGTATCATTTGTACTGTAGGTGTGATTTTGGAAGTGGTTCTCTAGTACTGGTGAACAAAGTAGTTAACGGTTTCTGTGATACTGAAAGGAATGGCATCTATAGGAAGAGGTACATTTGATGTTTCGGGCTGAGACCCTTCATCAGGACTTCATTTGTATTCCTAATTTAAAATAAAATATGTAGTCTCAAATAATGTAACATTTTATTATATTTTTGCATGTAGAATAAAATAATTTACGAAAAAATCCACATCCCTGACGAGGGGTTTCGGCCCGAAATGTCGACTGTACCTCTTCCTAAAGATGTTGCCTGGCCTGCGGCGTTCACCAGCAATTTTTATGTGTGTTGCTTAAAGCAAAAATTAAACAGGATAACTGGAGGAAATCAAACTAAAGTAGCCACTGACTAGAAGAGGCGTACACTAAAAAAGCAGGGCAAATAAAAGCATCCATGATCAAAGTTAAAAAAGAAAGAATGATGTGAATATAATGAATGTCCAGTTACTGAATCTACTCTAAATCATGTATGGAAATACAGCTCAAGGACCATCAACTGTGAGTCAAGTTAACTGATATTAACCTTACATGATTTATACTAGGCAATATTTAGAAAACTATATATAGGTTTTGGTATTGTACCTTTAAATGAATCTTGTTGCACTGAAGTCTTTGTGAGAGGCACAATTAAGAGGAATGATGGAGATCTTTTCTGGTCTCAAGCTGTGAACTTTTAGGGTAATACAATTACACATGTTCAAATTGAAAATTTAAAGAGAAATTGCTTCTTGTCATTACAAGGGGAAAGGTACAGATCAAATGGATGGAATTGGCTATTTAAGTTATGACAGTTCTGGAGAAAATAGATACTGCCTTAAAAGTAGCCTGTGTCAATTAAGACTAGAGGAGGGTATTTCATTGAAAGTGGTTTTGTCCATAAATTATTTTATTCTACATGCAAAAATATAATAAAATGTTACGTTATTTGAGACTACATATTTTATTTTAAAATAGGAATACAATGTAGTCTGAAGTAATGAGGGTCATATTTTGATAACAAAGGATAAGAGAGAACAAATAGCACAATTATTATTCAACATATGATGGCATTGGGTTTGCTGAGCATGAAGTTCTAAACTCAAATGAAGATCTTAAACCATACCCGATATAAATAGCTAAGGGTAACCTCACTACAGGAGGTTATGTTGTAATTATCTATTCTGCAAAGATCTATTTCACTTCCCTATTAATCCTCCACAGTAGGCTTAGCTGTCAATACCCACTATTTGAGTGGTGGGTCCCTCTCCGTATTGAGGAGAAGATGCTTCCAGCTAATAAAGTAATTTAAACACAGTTCATTTATTTTTAGTGATACATGTTTAAATTTAAACACAATTCTTAAAACACATTTAGAACTCATTGAGGATTTCTATCTTATGAAATATTTCCAAATTACAAAAAAATCTAAAACACAAAGGATTTCCAAAACACAGGTACAATTGCTAAAAGCTAAAAAGACATACCCGCAAGTTGCAGACAAACAAGTTGTTCCTCACAGAAATCCAAGGCAGGAGAATGGATTCTAGCTCACTGCATCTTTCTGTCATTCTTCATGATGTTCTTTGATATTCCTAGTAAGTCTGACTTCTCTCTACATTTATACTGTTTTTCTGCTACTTGGGTTACTTCACACACATCTGATATTCTTTCAGATACATTTTCATGCAGGTGGTCTAAAAGCTTCTGGAAACTGTGTTCCCAGGTACCCACAATTAATGCTGTGAAGCAGACTCTTTGAGCACACAAATTTTCCAACTAATAATAAATAAGCTATTTGATGTGCTAAGTGATAGTATCATTCTGGTCTGCAAACTTCCTTGAACTAAATAATTTCACAAGTGTAGTCTAGTTTGATGTAAGCCTAATAACATAGCCTATTGTCTTATACTGCACCTCTTGAACAGTAAGCCCAGGTGCTGCAGGCCAGCATGTCTGCTCTATATAGACCGTGTTTATTTGCAAAGCTCTCCTTTTAATTTCAAGCTTATTATTGCTTGCAATTTACATTAAGAACTAAAGACTGGCTCCTCATTGCAGCAAGAAGCTGAACAAAGAATATTGGTTAGAATTATAAATTACTCAAAAACAACAGTTTGATTTTTTGAAGTGTCAGTTGCTATGTTCAGAACTTGGCAAAAAGGAGAAGCCTTCTAGCCCTGGATAGTGAATATCCATCACAAACAATACACACAATCCTATGTTGATGGCAAGTGGAGGGAGAGAATGATATACAATGGATCACATGGATGAGAGAGAGAGAGAGAGAGATCTGGTTGTCATAGCAACCTAGCAATGGCAGTTATGAAGTTACTGGAGTTTATAATGAAGAATGAACCACTTGAATATTTCCAGGTCCTTAGAGAATATCAACGTAGCTTAAAAAGGGCAGGACTTGGGTTATAAATCAGAGTGAGTTTTTTTCTGAAGAGATTGGAATGAAGTTTCAAAAAATATTCTACTCTCACAGGAGACATCTGGCTAAGGTTGATGAAATTGAAGGCAATGCTGACCTTTCTGACTCCATGCTCCACCTATCTTCATACAGTTTATCTCAGCCATGTAGGATTAAGAACCAATCCTCACAAATTATTTTTTCCACTTTTTATCTTTTGGTGCTTTCTCATATGCTACTAAACTTTTAATAGTCTAAAATGTGTGTTATGCTTGATTTTTATTAGTTATTTTAAAAACTCGTGTTGGAACACACTGCCTGCACATAGGAACAGAACAACTTAAAAAAGAATTTGATCATTCGGTCTATCTGCCATTCAATAACATCATCACTGATCAAAAATCTCTCCATACCCCTTTTGTTGATTGAAGTTATGTCAATGTACACATTGATTATATTTCAGTGCTCCAGGTTACAGAACTTCAAATTTTTAAACTACTCTGAGTGTAGTTTCTTCTTTATGTCCAGTTCCATTTAAAAATGTGATCCCTTATTCTCTGCACTGACTTCAAAGCAAGGTTGTCACTCCTTACCAATGGAGGCCAAAACTATACACTATACTCCAGGTGAGGGTTCAGATTCTGTTAGCTTTCCTCATTACTTGCTGCACTTGCATTGAAACTTCCAATATTTCATGTACAGGAGCCTCAGATGCCTTTGTTCCACACAGCCCGTAGCCAAATAATGATTTTCTTTCTCATTCTTCTTTCCCATTTGGAGAACTTGACATGTACCCAACTTCAGCTCCTGACTGACCGAGTCAAGGAGTTGGAGTGGGAGTTGGATGTACTTGGGATCATCCAGGAGGCTGAAGACTTTAGGAGACTTATGAAGAGACGATCACACCCAGAGTACAGGCTTCGGACACTAGATGGGTAACCACCAGGAGAGGTAAGGGGGTTAAGAAGTCAGTGCAGGGTCTTCTTGTGGCCATACCCCTCAGTAACAAATATACCTCTTTGGATGCTGCTGGGGGATGACCCATCGGGGCACAGCAGCAGCAGCCAGGCAAGTGGCACTGTGGCCAGTTTTGAGGCTCAGCAGAGAAGGGTAAAGTCAGCCAGTGTGATAGAGATAGGGGGCTCAATAGTTAGGGGGATGGAGAGGAGATTCTGTGACACCAGGATGGTGTGTTGCCTCCCGGGTGCTAAGATCCAGGATGTGACAGAGTGCTTGCAAGACACTCTCAAGAGGAGGGTGAACAACCAGAGGTCGTGGTGCATATTGGCACCAAGGAAATAGACAGAAAAGTTGCAGTGGAGTATATAGAGTTAGGAAAGAGCTGAAGAGAAGAACCTCCAAGATTGTAATCTCCAGATTATTCCCGGTGCCAAGGGCTACAACCCATGATAGTACCTGTGATTGAGTGGCTGAGGAGATGGTGCAAGAGACAGGGTTTTAAGTTCTTGGATCATTGGAACCTTTTCTGGGGAAGGGGTGACCTGTACAAATGGGACAGGCTGCACCTGAACTAAAGGGGAGCCCATATCCTGGCCAGGTGATTTGCTAAAGCTACTCAGGAGGGTTTAAATTAGTTTTGCAGAGGGCTGGGAACCAGAATACCAGATCAGTAAGTGACAATTGGACAGGAAGGTAATTGTCAGGGCAAGTATTGAAGGGCAAAATTGAAATAACAGATAAGATAGGTTGGATAATCTGAAGTGTGTATATTTTAATGCCAGGAGTATTATGGGTAAGAGTGATGAAATTAGAACATGGATCAGTACATGAAATTATGATGTTGTGGCCATTACAGAGACCTGGTTGAGAGTGGGGCAGGAATGGGTGATTAATGTATCAAGTTTTCAAAGTTTTAGAAAAGATGGAGGAGGAGATGAAGTGGGGGGTGGGGTGCAGTGGTCAGCCTGGCTAGTTGACTGACCTTTTGTTGGGTAAGCAGTTAGAGAACAGTGACCACAACTCCCTAACATTCAGGATAGCTATAGCTAAGGGTAGGTAAGGTCCTTGTGGGGAAGTTTTAAATTAGTGTAGGGCAAATTAGGAGGGCAGTAGGCAGAAGAGTTAATTGGGAACACATTTTCTCTGGCACGTCCACGTCAGGCCTGTGGAAGGTGTTTAAAGAGTACAGGAAAGGTATGTTCCTGTTAGAAGGAAGGACAAGGACAGAAAGATTATGGAACCTTGGATGTCGAGAGAGGTGATGAATTAAGTCAAGAAGAAAAAGGAAAAGTATATAAATCTTCAGAAGTTGAGATCAAATGGAACATATGAGGATTATAAAGAAGCCAGAAAAGAAGTCAAAAAGGAATTAGGAAAGATAGGAGAGGCAATGAAAAATCTTTGGCAAGTAGGACAAATATAAAGCCCAAGGCATTGTACACATACATCAAGACAAGATGTTTACTAGGGAGAGGGTGGGATTACTCAAGGATAAAGAGGGAAACATTTGCTTGGATGTGGAGAATACGGTTTGCTTCAGTATTTACCAAAGAAAAGACATGGGGGACCAAGAGATCAGTGCTGAGTGTATAATATGTTAGGGCATTTAGAAGTTGAGGAGGAGGAAGTGTTAAACTTCCTAATGAGTATTAAGGTGGATAAGTTCCTAGGATCTGACAGGATTTACCCCAGGTTATTGAAGGAGAGGAGAGACAAGATGGCTGGGGCCTTGACCAGTATCTTCATCTCCTCTCCAGGCACAGACGAGGTCCTGGAGGACTGGCAAGTGGCTAGTACCTGTATTTAATAAAGGAAGATCCTGGCAACTATAGTCTGGTGAGTCTCATATCAGTTGTGGGGAAATGGCTAAAGAAAATTCTTAGGGATAGGATGTATGAGCATTTGGAAACCCATGGCCTAATTAGAGAGACCTAGTGAGGGGCTGGTCATGTTTTACCAACTTGATTGAGTTTTTTTGACAAGGTTTTGTGATCAGAGAGATTGATGAAGGTAGGGCAGTGGGATGTTAGTTCTTTTGAAGTGGCTACACAGGTCGATAAGGTGGTCAAGTAGGTGAACGGAATGTTTGCTTTAATTGGTCGAGGCATTGTGTTCAAAATCAAGAGCTTATGTTGCAACCTTCTAAAATTCTGTTTAGGCCACATCTGGAATCCTGCATACAGTTTTGGTCACCCCAATATAGGAAGGATGTTGAGGCTTTGGAGAGGGTGCAGATTACCATAATGTTGCCTGGTTTAGAGGGCATGTGTTATCATGAGAGGCTGGACAAACTTGGGTTGTTATCTTTAAGTGGCAGATATTGAGGGGAGATCTGATAGAAGTTTATAACAGGGGTCCCCAACTTTTTTTGCACCGCGGACCGGTTTAATATTGACAATATTGAGCAGGAGAAGATGGCGGCGCGCGCGGCCGTGCAGAATGATATCGTATTTGTGAACTAGGATGCCGTGCACAATCCTGATTTGATGGAGACAGCTGTGAGAAGCATGAAGGAACATCTGGAGAAACTTCTGAAATGCCTGCTTCGCTGCCGCTGCTACTGTGTAATCGAGAATCTCCAGAGGGGAAGGCCCCAAATCCTCAGCTTTGCCTATTGCCTGTTGCCGGGGCCGGGGTCAAAGCGCTCGGCAGAGATGGTGCTCGGTGCTTGGTGTCGGAGAGCTGGCTGGAAGCTCAATGTTTTTGGACGGGCTCGGAGTCGGACTGTGGTTGGGTGCTTCCAGGGAGCGGCATCGGCAAGTTTGCGGCGCTGGAGACTCATGACAGGAAGAGAGTTTCTCCCTTCAACCATCTGCGTGAGATGATGGGACTTTCGAGAAACTTTGAGACTTTTTACTGTGCCCATGGTCTGTTCTTCTATCAAATTACTGTATTGCTTGCACTGTTGTAACTATATGTTATAATTATGTAATTTTTGTCAGTTTTTGTAGTCTTGGTTTGTCTTGTGTTTCTGTGGTGTTATCTGGAGGAACAAATTGTATCATTTCTTAATGCATGCATTACTAAATGACAATAAAAAAGGACTACGTGTCCTCATAATCTAATCTAATCTAATCTAATATTCTTGCGGACCGGTCGACGAGGGGGTGGTGTTCAAGAAGGGTTGCCAACTTTCTCACTCCCAAATAAGGGACACTAGTAGCAGTCAAATACGGGACAGTTGTGTTTACCCTGAGAAAGACTACCATGACCATGAAGCATTGCGCAGACACCTGTGTGCGCATACATGACGTGCGCATGCGTGTACTCACTGGTGTTTGTATTGTTAACAAGTTTGCTTAAGGGATGCTCTGACCCTTCATCCAAGTTATCAAAGTACACTAAGTGGCCACTTTATTAGCTACACTTATACACGTGCTTGTAGTGCAAATATCTAATCAGCCAATCATCTGGAGACAACTCAATACATAATAATGTGCAGACGTGGTCAAGAGGTTTGCCAGGGTCCCAAGGAAACTCAAGTGCAGGAATCACATAGACTTTCGCAATTCGAACAAACTTATTACAGAAATTAGCCGTCAAAACTTACAAGAGATCAGGCAAACTGCAGAATCCTGAGAAGGTGAAATCACTCACGATACCCAGAAGAACTCGGTCTGAGTTTCACAGGGAAGATCCACACGACTGAGCAAAGAGGGGTTGGCATGCCTCCCTCCCCCCGAAAAACACCCTGGAGTGCATAGGAATTCAGGACCAATCAGACAGCCCAGGTGTCCAGATGAAGCAATAATCGCCTAGGACAACAGGTGCAATGCAAGCCATTGTATACCGGGTAAAATACTGTGCTAAGTAAACTATCCCAAATTGAATAAAAGTGATAAATTCAAAAAGAGCTTAAAATACCCATGATACCAAATGAGAGACCTGCAAAACAAAACAAAAAGAAACAGAGCTAGTCCAAAGACAAGCAATTAGACATAAAAGGTAAACAATCCAAGGAGCACTATGTTCTCATGAGGTGACACTGAGGAAATACGATCCACAGACAAACTGCAAAAAAAAATCTTTTTTCTTTTAAAAATGATTCCTGGATGTGACAAGGTTCAGTTGTTGCTCAGACTAAACATCAGGATGGGGAAGAAATGTAATCTAAGTAACTTTGACCTTGGAATATTTGTTGGTACCAGAAAGGGTGGTTTGAGTATCTCAGAAACTGCTGATCTCCTGGGATTTTCACACACAACAGCCTCTAGAGTTTACAGAGAATGGTGCAAAAAGCAAAAAAGTATCCAGTGAATGGCAGCTCTGTGGGTGAAAACACGTTGTTACTGAGAGAGATCAGAGGAGAGTGGCCAGACTAATTCAAGCAGAGAGGAAGACAACAATAACTCAAATGATCAACAGTGGTGTGCAGAAGAGCATCTCCGAATGCACAAAATGTTGAATGCTTGAGGTGGATGAACCACAGCAGCAGAAGACTATGACCATACTCTCAGTGGCCACTTTATTAGTTACAGGAGGGACCTCATAAAGCGGACTCTGAGTGTAGATTGCAAATATTCGAGCCACTGGAACTCATCCCAATTACTAAAGAAATGGAATATTCCACCGTGTGTGGTGGAAAGACACAATAAAGGCAACCCATTATGAGAATATACTGGGGGAAGATATTGAAGTGTGTACACTCAGTGCAATGACAGCAGAATGACAAGACAATGTGTGTGTAAATACGCATGGAGACGAAGTGTGGTTACTGCGTCCTCTCTATCATACCTATGTGCCCTTTTTTAAGCAATACTCTTTATGTCGTACCTTATCAAATTCCTTCTGAAGTTCCAAATATACTGCAATTTTATTTACCTTGTTACGTTCTCACAGAACCCTAGCAAATTTGTCACACATGATTTTCTTTTATTATATCACATCAACTCTGCTTCTTTGAGGTTTAACAAATGTCTTTTCACCTCCTTACTAAATCATTTCAGCATTTTCCCAGCAACAGATGTAACATAGAGCATAGCAGAATACAGCACGGGAACAGTCCATTTGGTCCATAACATTGCACCAAGCCATCTAAAAAGCAAATCAAAAACACCCAAACACTAATCCCTTCTACCTATACCATGCCATATCCATCCACCTTCCTTACATTTACGTGCCTATCCAAACGTCTCTTAAAAACTTCTCTTAAAAGTGGCCACACGTTTTAATTCCATGTCCTATTCCCATTCTGATATGTCAATCCACGGCCTCCTCTACTGTCAAGATGAAGCCACATTCAGGTTGGAGGAACAACACCTTATATTCCGTCTGGGTAACCTCCAACTCGATGGCATGAACATTGATTACTCTAACTTCCGTTAATGCCCCTCCTCCCTTTCTTACCCCATCCCTTATTTATTTATTTATTTATTTATCTATCTATCTATTATTCCCCCCTTTTCTCTCTCTCTTTTTTCTCACTCTGTCCCTCTCACAATCACTCCTTGCCTGCTCTCCATCTTCCTCGGGGCTCCCCTCCCCTTTCTTTCTCCCTAGGCCTCCTGTCCCATGATCCTTCCCCTTCTCCAGTTCTGTATCCTTTTTGCACACCAACTTCCCAGCTCTTGGCTTCATCCTTCCCCCTCCTGTCTTCTCCTATCATTTCGAATCACACCCTCCCCCTCCCACTTTCAAATCTCTTACTATCTCTTCTTTCAGTTAGTCCTGACGAAGGGTCTCGGCCCGAAACGTCGACTGTACGTCTTCCTATTGATGCTGCCTGGCCTGCTGCGTTCACCAGCATTTTGTGTGTGTTGCTTAAAAGCTTCGAATGTATTTGTCTCTACCACTATACCAGGTAGCGCATTCCAGGCGTTCACAACTCTCTGAATAAAAATCTTACCCCTCACATCCCCCTTGAATCTCACCCCCCCCCATCTTCACTGTAACCCTGGGAAACAGATACCCTCTGTCCATTTTATCTATGCCTCTCATAAACTTGTTAACCTCTATCAGATCTCCCTTGGCCTCTGGCACTCCACACTCCAAGTTCATCCAGCCTTTGGTGATAGCACATGCCCTCGAAACCAGGCAGCATCCTGGTAAACCTCTTCTGCACTCTCTCCAAAGCCTCAACATCCTTCCTATAGTGGGTCGACTAGAACTGTGTGTGATTTAGCCAGAAGTTCGGCTAAATCACATGTACTGCAGCTTCATACTACAGAAACAGAAACTCCTGGGAGAGCTCAGTAGTTCAGACAACACTTGTGGAGGGAAAAACTGAGTTAATGTTTCAGATAAAAGATGTCTGTCTTTAACCTGATTCATTAATATGATTTTTATTTTCACGGGTACTGCCTGAGAAGCTGAATGTTTCTAACATTTTCTGTTCTTGTTTCAGATTTCCAGCATCTACTGTTTTTTTTTGTTACATTACGAGTCTCTCTTTCCTTCTGCTCATAAACTTCCAGGAATTGAAGAAGGCTCTAAGAAAATGAAAGAGGCCACAGAGTGGAAGA
This sequence comes from Mobula birostris, assembly GCF_030028105.1. NCBI lineage: Eukaryota > Metazoa > Chordata > Chondrichthyes > Myliobatiformes > Myliobatidae > Mobula > Mobula birostris. The sequence goes on from NC_092375.1 coordinate 159,849,447, forward strand.
AAATTTGCCAAGAGAGAGAAAATAGGAGGGAGAAAATGAAGGATGAACTACAATAATATGTTAAAGATGGAGAGGAAGGAAAGACAGCCAGAAACAAATAATTCAATAACTTTAGAGAAAGAAGAGGATGCGGATGCTGGAATCTGGAGTGAAAAACAAACTGCTGGAGGAACTCTGCAGGTCAAGCAGTATCTATGGAGACAGAGAAATAATTAGCATTTTGGATTGAGACCCTGCATTAGGATTGAAACTCAATAGCTTTATCTGGTTTCCCAACTGAATTCTCACAATTGTTATCCTTCTTCCTTCATCTCTTTTAAACGTTCTCCCAAAAGTATAAGTGAGGAGAAACTACATGTTCTAATTTAATCTAATAGCAAAATATGTGACAGGTACTGGAAATATGAAACAGCAGTTCTTCTTCAGCAGAGACAGCAGCATCTTAGGATGGAGAAGCAGGGTTAAAGTTTGAGGTTGACTTTCTCTTATCAGAAACAGCCTCCAACAACCAGAGTAAACCAGAGAATGGAGAAGTGAAGGAGAGCAAATAAGGTCAACAATAGGATATAATGGAAGAGACATGATGAAGCAATTCCAAAGCAGGTACTTAAGAGACAAGGAAAGATAGATCTGACAGCTTCAAGGAAACTGAAATAAAGGCATGGAGCAAGTATAACAGTGGGAGTCTTTGCTTTTAGTGACATCATTCTGCCTACCTGGGGATTCAGAGTAACTCTTCCTTTCCTGTTCCATCAAGGCCTCTGAGGCATAACCTGAAGACCCCACTGTTCATGGTCTCGGCCATTGCCGAGGATGTCACATCTTGGATTGTTTCAGAAAGTGGTCCCTCTATTTCTTGCAACCACAAAATCATTGAGAAGTCCAGACTAGTATCAGGCTAACCACTCACAATATCACTATGGTAAACCATGTATATATGTTGTAACTTGGTTACCTATCTGGACACACACCTCTGCTGACTGCCCCTGTGGCTCCTCCCACAGAGTCCTGTATAAAGGTGTTCGCCTTGCCCCTCCCTCTCAGTCCGGGGGCAGACACTCACTGTGGAGGTCGTATTGTACGGTGAATAAAAGCCTTTCAGTATTTTACCAAACCTGTCTTTTGGAGTAATTGAAGGTGCTTCAATCACATCCCTGCAAACCCCGTCTGCCACAACCCGATAGAAAGCACTCAACACTGCCTGCATACTGTGACCCACGTACCTGGTTTTGGGATACTCAGTTTCATCATACTGTGCAAGTATAAAAGTACAATTTTTGTCCTCTTTAATTTAATCATGTTTTGGAACATATTCAAAAGGAAGGCTTAATTATTAGTATTTTTTTTCTCTGATAGAAGAATTACTTATGACAATCTGAAAATTTAGTATTAAAATGCCATACTCAAATATGCAGAGTGAGAGGTGATGCTTTGATCTGATGTGTTGGTGCAGTTACTGCATTGTAAATTGGCAATAAAGTATTTTAAGTGACCCCACAGTGTTCCCTTCAAGCACCATGTATCACGCATAATTTTCATAGAAAACTTAAACTCAGTAACAACAACCACCACCACCAAATGAATTTAGGTTGCTGCATTGTTATTGCTGGCTGAGACTTTCCTGCAACAAGAAGCTCCTATGGGAGGTGCATTTGTTTCTAAATTGTTAAGAAATTGTGTATAGCAATAAATATATTTGTTAAAGAAGTGCTGCAAAATTTCCATATTTTAGTAATTATTAATGTCAGAGAATGTTTAATGCAGGTGTATTTAAATCTTGGTTTTCTAGGTATCATAGCTATAATGCTTTGTGGCATCCACAGTCTAATTTTTCCAGTAATTAAATGTTAAACACCTTTGAAATATTACACTTTTTATTATACTGTACCTTTAAGGTTTGACATGTATTAATTCAGTTTTCAACTCTACAAATTATTTTGATATCCTTTTTAAAGGTAGAACACGATTATCTAGAATTTCAACCACACAGTCACTAGTGCTCAGCTGTTGTAGGATTGGATTAACATTGTATGAAGGGAACAAGTGGGTGTAGGACTGGAACGTTGTGAAGCTGGAATGGAAATTGGTTGCGATCATTGGAAGAGATTGAAAAGATTCAGATCAGCTCTGATCCCTTAATAACTTCACTGTGTGAATTCGATTGATGCTATTTAGGGGAAGTCAGACCAATGTTGCAATTGAAATGGAGACTTGAAATACATTGTGTGAAGTTTAATTAGGAATTTGATTAAGATTGTTTGAAGAAAATGAAAGAGATTTGAACTAGTCATTTGGAGAGGTTCATGGTGGTGTAGACGAATTTAATTTATGTGAAATATGTTTTGTAGCCTGGGGAAAAGTACACACTCAGGACAACAAATACTTTTTCGGGTTTTAATTCCTTTATCTGTTTTAGATGTTTAAGTGCCAGAAGAGGGTCTCGAAACAAAACGAATTTACGACCAGTTCTTGCCGTTACCATCTCAGTTTACCTTCTGATCCACACCCTTGTGTGTGGACAGAATTGTGTATGCAGTATAAAAATAACAGAACTAATACGGTACTAATACGGTAGTGGCAATCCTGAAGGAACACAATACAAACAACATTAGAATCCCACCCACACTACATCTTATACATAACAGCAAAAAATGTAAGCCAATACATCTCATCGAAGACGTACACACGTGCTGAACAGAGAATGAACATTCACGTTACGCAGTTACATGCACAATCAGTCCTGATACAATGAAGTTAGACAAAAGGTACACTTTGGCACAACTTTTTCAAGGTATTGTCTAGTAGTTAAATTACAGGAAGACTGACCTACTTGGATGGTGAGGAACTTTGCATAAGCCACGCGCTCCAGCGTCGATGCCCTTACTCGTGAAAATCTAAAGCATCCGCATGTAAAACATGTCAAACTACCGATATTCTCAATTCGCCAACAAGCATAAACGAACTCACGTGGATATCGTCAATTAACACTCACCTTTCCTCACCATGCCCAGCATTTTCTGGGAGGAACTCAATTCCAAAGCCTCACAGCTTCGTCTGCAGAAAACAAAATGGTCTCCCCACTATTCCGCGCATGCGTAATGACATCACTGTCTCCCTTTAAAGGCACAGAGAACTATTCTAGCATTACCCGGATGGATGCCTAAGTGCACTTTTAATGATACTGAATAAGATCCGACGGTCACCAGGTTACATATGGTTGGTAATTGGACCAGCATTACAAAAATGGTGGGAAGGAGGGCTGGTGTTGCAGTGGAGAAACAATGAGAGTTGAGGGCAAATCAAATTAGTTATACACGAGTAGGGGTGAGGGGTTTTGTTGGGGTGATTAGACCAACATTGTGGGAAATATGATTGGTGTCTGGACTTCCCTTATGTGAAAGGGTTGGCAGTGAAGGCACGAAAATTAGATTGGTAACTGTGGTGTGAAAATTATGCCACCTGGATCTTTGAAAGGGAATGGAGAGGGTCAACTGAATCAGTATTAAGTGATGGAGGAAGGGCAAATGGATGGACATTATTATTTGAATAGGAACTGCTTGGAGAATTTTCTTAGCCAGTAGAGATTAGTGCAAGAAGTCATTCATTGGTGATGCAGCGCAAGGTTTAAAAAGAGCTTGGGTATTTTTCAGTTTTTCTCTCAGCTGGTGAGAATCGGCATGAGAGGTTTTTGCTGGTGACACAACATGAGTTTAAAAGAGCAGTATACTTATTACTGAGGGGTACAGCCACAAGGTATTCTGCACTGGGTGTCTAGTCCCTTTTCTCCTCCTGATAGCTTTTCAGCTTTTTCCTTGGTGGGTGGAAAAAGGCTGTTCGTTGGTGACGCAGTGCAAACTTTATAAAAAACAAGTCTTTTTCTAACCTTTTTCTCAGTGCGTGGTAATCAGTATAAAGCCAATAAAAAGTAAGGAGGTGTAAACAGAACGGCCATTGTGTGAGTGTGGTATTGTTAGACCGGTCCAGCTTTGGCTTAACAGGCTTGGGTGAGAACAGATTTGGGTAAGCACAGGTGGAGGTTCCAACTACGTAAGTAAGGAAGTTTCTAGTCAGTGTTTTTTTTTCTATTGGTACAGAGCTAGTGTGCTGAGAATGGATCTGGAGGAGGTGATATATTCCTTGCATGAGATGTGGGAAATTTGGGAGACCTACAGACTCCCTGATAACTACACCTATATGAAGTGCATCAAGCTGCTTCTTCCTTAGCGACCGTGTTAAGGAACTGCAGCTGCAGCTTGATGACCTTCAGCTCATACAGGAGAATGAGGAGGAGATGGATAGGAGCTACAGGGTAGTAGTCACCTCTAAGTTGCAGGAGGCTGGTTCCTGGGTGACTGTCAGGGGAGGAAAAGGGAATAGACACCCAGTGCAGAGCACCCCTGTGGCCATTCTCCTCATTGATAAGTACACTGCTTTGGATGCCGTAGGAGAGAATGACCTACCAGTGCGAAGCTGCAGCGGCCTGATCTTTGGCACTGAGTCTGGCTCGGAGGCTCAGAAGGGATGGGGGGAGAAGAGGAGTGCATTAGTGATAGGGGTTTCCATGATTAGAGGCACAGAAAGAGACACCTGGATGGCATGTTGCTTCACAAGTGCCAAGGCCAGGGCTGTCTTGGTCCTAAAGAGAGAATATAAGGAGTTAGAGAGAAAGCTGAAAAGCAGAACCACCAGGGAAATAATCTCAGGATTGCTGCCTGTGCCACTTGCCTGTGAGGGGAAGAATAGAATGATTTGGCAGATGAATGTGCGGCCGAAGGATTAGTGCAGGGGGCAGGGCTTCAGATTTCTGGATCATTGCGATCTCCTCTGGGGAATGTATGACCAGTACAAAAAGGATGAGATACATCAGGACCCAAGGGGGACCAATGTCCTTGCAGGCGGGTTTGCTAGAGCTGTTGGGAAAGTTTAGGCAGGGGGAAGGGACCCGGAGTGATAGGGCTGAGGGTGGATAAGTTCGTATACTTCTAGATGCTATGTGTAGTAGACTGTGAGGAAGGACAGGCAGATGATAGAGTCAATGGGATGAGCTAAAGTGTAACAGGGGGCCAAAATCAGAAAAGGTAATGAATACAGGACTGAAGTTGTTATATTTGAATACATACGGTATGCGGAGTGAGGTAGATAATCTTGCAGAGCACTTAGAGATCGGCAGGAGGTATAATGTAGTGGGAATCTCTGAATAGTGGCTGAAAGAAGATCATAGTAAGGAGCTTAATGTCCAAGGATACACATTTTATCGAAAGGAGGGGCACGTAGGCTGTAAAAATGAAATCAAATCCTGAGAAAAAGGTGACATATTTAAGAAAATGCAAGATTAAAAGACCTGAATGGGAGTTTTATACAGGCCTCCAAACAGTCACCAGGATATGGGCCACAAATTACAATGGAAGCTAGAAAAGTCATGTAAAAGGGCAATGTTGTGATAATCATGGGGCAGATATAATTGGTAAAATTCAGTTGCTGCTGGATCCTAAGCAAGGGAACTTGCAGATCACCGACGAGACGGCTTTTCAGAGCAGCTTGTGGTTAAGACCACTAGGGGAATAGAAGTTCTGGGTTAGATGTTATGTAATATTACAGATTTGATCAGAAAGTGTAAGATAAAGGAACCCTTAGAAAGCAGTGATCATTAGATGACAAAATTCACACTGCAGTTTGAAAAGTCAAGCTCAAATCAAATGAATACATATTACACTGGAATAAAGAGAATTACAGAGGCATGAGAGAGGAGCTAACCAAAGCTGATTGGAAGGAGACACTAGCTGCAATAACGGCAGAATAGCAATAACTGGAGTTTCTGGGAGCAATTTGGAAGGTGCAGGAAATATACATCCCAAAGTTGAAGAAGTATTTTAAAGGGAAGATGAAGAAACCATGGCTGACAAGGGAAGTTAAACAGTCACCAGGATATGGGCTACAAATTATAATGGAAGCTAGAAAAGTCATGTAAAAGGGCAATGTTGCGATAATCATGGGGCAGATATAATTGGTAAAATTCAGTTGGTGCTGGATCCTAAGCAAGAGAGAGTGCATATAATATCGCAAAAATTAGTGGGAAGGTAGAGGATTCAGAAGCTATTAAAAACCAACAGAAGGCAAATTAAAAATCCATAAAGAGAGTAAAGATGAAATATGAAGGTAAGATAGCCAATACTATAAAAGAGGATACAAAAAGTTTTTTCAGATAGATAAGGAGCAAAAGAGAGATGAGAGTTTTTTTAAATTAATTTACAGGATGTGGACATCGCCAGATAAGCCTTCATTTATTGTCCATCCTGAGTTGCCCTTGAGAAGATGGTGATGAGTTGCTTTCTTGAACTGCTGCAGTACCTGAGGTGTAGGTATACCCGCAGTACTGTTAGGGAGGGAATTCATGATTTTGACCCAGCAACAATAAAGGAATGGCAATCTGTTTCCAAGTAAGGATGGTGAGTGACTTGGAGGGGAATTTCCAAGTGGTGGTGTTCTTAAGTATCTGCTGTACTTGTCCCTCTAGGTGGTAGTGGTTGTGGGTCTGGAAGATGCTGCCTTAGGAACTTTGGCGTGTTGTTGCAGTGTATCTTGTAGATAACACTCACTACTGCAACTGTTCATCGATGGTGGAGTGATTGGATGCTTGTGGAAGGGATACCAATCAAGTGGGCTGACTTGTATTGGATGGAGTCAAGCTTCTTGTTGATGGTTCTGCACTCATCCAGGCGAGTGGTGGGTATTCCATTACATTCCTGACCTGAGCCTTGTAGATGGTGGACAGGCTTTGGGGCGTCAGGAGGTGAGTTATATGCCACAGGATTCCTAGCTTTTGACCTGCTCTTGTAGCCATGGTGTTTATATGGTTAGACCAGTTCAGCTTCCTGTCAAAGGTAACCCCCAAGGTGTTGATAGTAGGGGATTCAGTGATGGTGATGCCACTGCATGTCAAGGGATAATGGTTAGATCCTCTCTTGTTGGAGATAGTTATTGCCTGGCACTTGATGTCGATCCACTAGAAAATGATGCTGGAGAGGTGGGCTTTGGGGTGGGTAGAGAAGTATTTTGCATCAGTCTTCAGTGTGGAAGACACTAACAGAATACCAGAAATGCAAGAGTTCCACAAGGCAGAAGGAGAAAATGCTTGGGAAGCTGTAAAGTCCAAATGTAGATAAATCACCTGTACCAGATGGAGCTCTGAAAGAGTTCGCTGAAGAGATTGTGGAGGCATTGGAAATGATCTTTCAAGAATCACTAGATTCTGGAATGGCTCCTGAGGGCTGGAAAATTACAGATGTCACTCCACTCTTTAAGGAAAGGATGGAGGCAGAAGAAAGGATATTATATGCCAGTGAGCCTTACTTCAGCCTTATCTCATTAAGGATGAGGTTTCAGAGCACTTGGAGGCACATGATAAAGTAGGCCAAAGTCAGTACAGTTTTCTGAAGGGGAAATCTTGCCTGACAAATCCGTTAGAATTCTTGGAAGAAATAACAGGCAGGATAGACAAAGGAGAGTCAGTGGATTTTGTATACTTGGATTTTCAGAAGGACTGTGACAAGATGCTACACATGAGTCCGCTTAACAAAATAAGAGCCCAAGGTATTGTGAGAAAGCTACTGGAATGGTTAGAAATGGCTGACTGGCAGGAGGCAAAGAGTGGGAATAAAAGGAGCCTTCTATGGTTTACTGCCGGTGACTAGTGGTGTGCTGGGGGTCAGTGTTGGGACCACTTCATTTCACATTGTCTGTCAGTGATTTGGATGAAGGAATTGATGGCTTTGTGGCCAAGATTGCAGATGATACGAAGATAGGTAGAAGGGCAGATAGTGTTGAGGAGGTAGGGTTTCTGCAAAAGGACTTAAACAGATTGGGGGAATAGGAAATGATGTGGCAGATGAAATATGCAGTTAAGTCATACACTTTGGCAGAAGGAATAAAGAGATGGAATATTTTGTAAATGGAGAGAAAATTTAAAAATCAGAGGTGCAGAGGGACTTTGGTGTTTTTGTGTAGGATTCCCTAAAGGTTAACTTGCAGGTTGAGTTGGTGGTAAGGAATGCAAATACCATGTTTTGAGAGGACTGGAATACAAAATTAAGGATGTAAATCTGACAAGGCATTGGACACCCCACACTTGGAGTATTGTGACCAGTTTTGGGAGCCTTATCTAAGCAAGGATGTGCTGATATTGGAGAGGGTGCAGAGGAGATTCAGAAGAATGATGCCAGGAAACAAAGGGTTAACATATGAGGATCGTTTGATGGCTCTGGACCTCTACTATCTGGAGTTTAGAATGAGGGGGCAAGAAATAGGAAAATTGGTGGAGGGGCAGGTAATGTTGAGGTAACAGGAAGTATGCAGAAGGACTTAGACAGATTAGGAGAATGAGCAAAAAAGTGGCAAATGAAATACAATGTTGGAAAATGCATGGTCATGCACTTTGGTAGTAGAAATAAATGTGCAGACTATGTTCTCAATGGAGAGAAAATCCAAAAATTTGAGATGCCAAGGGACTTGGGCGTCTTTGTGCAGAACACCCTAAAGGTTAACTTGCAGGTAGATTCAGTGGTAATGAAGGAAAATGTAACGTTAGCATTCATTTCAAGAGGTCTAGAATGTAAGAGCAGGGGTGCGATGCTGAGGCTTTATAAGACACTGGTGAGGCCTTACTTTGAGTATTGTAAATAGTTTGGGGCTCCTTATCTAAGAAAAGATGTGCTGGCATTGGAGAGGGTTCGGGGGGGGGGGGGTTGTCACAAGGATGATTTCAGGAATGAAAGGGTTATCATATGAAGAATGTTTGATAGTGCTGGGCCGGTACTCACTGGAATTTAGAAGGATGAGGGGGATCTCATTGAACCCTTTCATATGTTGAAAGGCCTAGACATAGTATATGTGAAAAGGATGTTTCCCATGGTGGGGGAGTCTACCAAAAAGGGCACAGCCTCAGGATAGAGAAGCATCTATTTAAAACAAGGATGCGGAGAAATTTCTTTAGCCAGTGGTGAACTTGTGGAATTTGTTACCACAGGCAGCTGTGGAGGCCAGGTTATTGGGTGTATTTAAGGCAGAGATTGATAGGTCCTTGATTGGACATGACATCAGAGGTTATGGGGGGAACGCTGGGGAGTGAGGCAGAGGAGGGGAATAACGGATCGTCTATGCTTGAATGGCGGAGCAGACGATAGGCCAAATGGCCTAATTCTGCTCCTATGCCTTATGATCTTGTAATGGATACCTTATCAAGTGTCCTGGCAAATATTGCCTGAAAGTATATTAAAACCAGTCATATTGTGCTTTACCGCCAGAATGATCCTTACTTGCAGACTCAGTCAGTTCTGATTGGCAACAACATTTCCTCCACAATCTCCATCAGCAAAGGAGCACCGCAAGGCTGTGAGCCTGGCCCCTGCCCTATCTGTTTTATTCTTATTACTGTGAGGCTAAATACAGCTCCAACACCAAATTTAAGTTTGCTGATGACACCAGAGTTGCTGGACAAATCAAAGATGGTGACGAATCAGCATATAGAAGGGAATTTGAAAGTCTGGATGAATGGTGCCACACCATCAACCACTCACTCAATGTCAGTAAAATGGAAGGTCTAATTATTGACCACAGGAGGATGAAACAAGAGGTCTATGTGCCAGTCCACATCACGGGATCAGAGATGGAGAGGATCAACAACTTTAAATTCCTTGGTGTTATCATTTATTGGGTCCGACACTTAAACTCCATTATAAAAAAGGCGCAGCAAGCCTCTACTTAGAAGCTTGTGAAAATTTGGCATGTCATCTCAAACTTTGACAAACTTCTCCAGATGTGTGGTGGAGAGTATACAGAGTGGTCGCATCATGGCCTGGTATGGAAGCAACAATACTCTTGTGTGGAAAAGCCTACAAAAAGTAGTGCACACAGCCTAGCACAACATGGTAAAGCCACCCCCAGCGCTGAGCACATCTACACAAACGCTGCACACAGGAAAGCAGCATCCATCATCAAGGACCCTCACCATTCAGTTCGTACTCTCTTCTCACTGCTGCCATTAGGAAGCGGGTATAGGAGCCTCAAGTCCCACACTACCAGGCTCAGGGACAATTATTTCTCCTCAACCATCAGGTTCTTGAACCAGAGAGGACAGCTTAACTCAACACTAAAATTAAGGCCTCACTTTCAAGGACTCCATCACTTTCTCTCTACTTGTTGCTTATTTATTTATTGTTGTTATTTTGTTTTTTGTTCCCTATTTATATTTGCATTTTGTTGCCTTTTGCACATCGTTTGTCCATCTTTGTTTTGTGTGGCTTTTCATTGACTATCGTGTTTCTTTGTATTTACTGTGAATGCCCACAAGGAAATGAATCTCAGTCTGGTATATGGGGAAATATTATATATATATATGTCATGTGGGCATGTGGCCAAGTGGTTGAAGGTCGTGAGTTCGAGCCCCAGCCGAGGCAACGTGTTGTGTCCATGGGTCCTAATGCCCTTCCCTTGGACAACATTGGTGTCGTGGAGAGGGGAGACTTGCAGCATGGGCAACTGCTGGTCTTCCATACAACCTTGCCCAGGCCTGCGCCCTGGAGAGTGAAGACTTTCCAGGCGCAGATCCATGGTCTCGCAAGACTAACAGATGCCTTTATATATATTTACTTTGAAATTTGAACTTTGAATTGTGTGTGATTCTGGATTGGAACTATCTGAGAAGCTCCTGAATGTTGTACCATTGCTAAGTGTGTCATTTCTTCAGCAACTCCCCATGGCAGCCACCAAATTATTGGATGGAAGACTGCCTTGGAGGGAATATGTGGTTGAGGGCGGAGCATGGGGTGGTGGGGAACATTTAAGCCTTCTGTTTATGTTGGCATCCTCCATGTGATCCCCTTCCTTAATGCAATTTCTGGCTATGATTGGTCCCACACCACTGCGAAATGTGAGATGATCAGTGAAGCAAAAGATGCAGTGTGTAGCTTTCCGCATACTGTAATCTCTGTGAGCGGTTCATAAAACCTGCAATCCGTGATCAGCATTGGCCTTTGTTAAGCGGGTTATGAAGTATAGTGGAGTATATTGATGTAAATATGAGGACCATATTAATGTAAGTAGGTTCAATGTTAATAGGTCCTTGATGGTTGGCATAGATTCAGTGAGCCAAGTGGCCTACTTCTATTGTACAACATTGTCTCTGCAAAAATATAAAGCATGTTATGTATGCTATAGTAATATGGATATATATCCCTTACCCTGTTCTTGTGTTTATGCATTATAGCAGAGTGGAACCTGGGTGTCAAGAAATGGTAATATTAGCCACCATATTTATAGGCCTACCAGCGCTCTGGCAGCACTGAAATAGTGTCATATCTGCAGAGCTCCAGGACAAATTGTGACAGACATTACATTGTGAGGGGAAATTATATGCAATGGATGTCCAGCTAAAGAAAGCAAAATGAACAGATGAATTAAAACCAGAACTGCTACCTGCAATGCTGGAAGTTACAGTTAATAAGCTCTCTCAAACACATAAATGAACAGGCATCCTCCTTTGGGAAGGACCTCTCACCAGTGCGATTTCAGAGAATCTCTGACTAGTTGCAGGCTGGTTGCTGGCTGATTTTCTTTGCAGTGGGCTTGGAGGATCAGGCATTGTCGCTCTGATTCTGCACCTGTTTCCACAGTTGATTCAAGTTGCATTAATCTACGGGGACTTGCGTGGCAGGTGCTGAAAAAATTCTCATTGACTTCAAAGCACCTGCATAAACCAGTTGCTCGCAGACATGAATAAGTTAGTAGATTTCCCTTTGGGAGATGGCGTGTCTAGAAGAGTGAGAATACCGGGACAGGAGGTTAGAAGGAAAAGATGGGAGGGGCTGTTACTGGAATGCCATGTCACCCAAGTTATGAAGGAGTATTTTTTTCTGATTGGCACCTCAGTGAGGAATGCAGACCTATGACTTTTATCTTGGCAGCACATTATACCTTGATTGTGCGTGGTTTGCTGCACCATCTCCATTTGTGTCACTATGGCTAATAATAAACATCTGATAACACCAAACTGTTAACTGTTTATTCCCCTGCATAGAGGCTGCCTGACCTGCTGAGTTCCTTCAGCATTTTGTATGCCACTGTGGCTAGTCAACGTTTCGTTTCTGTTAATGATATGGCTGTTGCAACCCATTCACGTGCGTGAATTTATTACTTGTAAACAAATTAGCGCCAGCAAGGACCCCTATAATACTTCAATTCAACCCTTATTAAATGTGAGCAGCAGGCATAAACTCTGCATCACCTAGCCGTTAGAGAATTCTGTCGGATTTGACACATTTCTTTTTATACCACATGCCTGAGTTTTTGCAGCTAGCCTTTCTGGGAGAAATTGTAATCTTTATCCTTCATATCTGCTGTTTTCCTTAGATCTCTGTTTGTCCCTTCTTCAAATAACATTTTTTAAATTTGTTGAACATGGTTTTAACAAAGCATGTAGCTGTCTTTGTTTGATCACAAATGATGAATTCTGAGAGTTTGCTCATGACTAAACTTATTTAGCCTGTGCAGTTCCCTGCTCTTGAACAGACATCTTACATTGTTATCTCTGTACTTGTCCAGGAGAATTTGCATACCTAACCAAGCTGAGTGTAGTGTATGAATGCCTTTCAATTGAATATTTATGTAATTTTTGTTTTATGTGTCACTGCTTTGCTGCAGCAAAAGAAACTTGCCTTGTGAAGTTCCCACAAGACACAATTTTGCTTGCTGCCCTATAAGAATAATGTGCTATCATTCTTGTGCACGGAGAGCCAAGGGTCAGGTAACCCAGGAGCTTGGTTGCATCACAATTGGCACTGAATACTTTGGCAGGTGAAAATGTGCATTTTCCCAAGATCAGACATGGGAGATCAGTTAAAAGCCCAATCAGTACATTGGACACTTGCTCCAGGGAGGGTGTTGGGATCATTAAGATCTGGAGCAAGGGAATACTATTATTAACTCAGGCTTGAAAAGGGAAGAACCAACATTATGCATCAGCGTTCAAAGGGAAATGGTGTCATTAATGGAGAATGAAGTTTGGGGACGGGAGAGCTTTATTTATCAAAGTCATGAAAGTTTCAGACAGGTAGAGTGTTGGTGTCATGGTGTGCACTGACAAATGGCTGAAGCCAGGTGCAGAGGAACAACAGACTCCCATGTTGAGACAGAAACCAGAGTTATTCATCAGAACTCCAACTGAACATTGGTGGCTTGACCAAGCAACATCGTGAGACGAATCATTCTCGAAACACACACAAGGACCCTGTGATCAGCGCTAATTGGGATTTTGCTTTAAGTAATCACAGTAGGCTGAAAATCTGTGCCAGTCAAAGTAAAGCACGGTTCATGACAGGTGGAGCCCAAGCGTGTCGGTAATTGAGCAGTCCAATCAAACTTTGTGCTGAGAAGACCTTGTTATGTCACCCAATTCGAATATGGTCCAAGTGCAGAGTGAGCAATACTGAATTAGGTCTATAGTTCACAGACTTTAATGCGAACAATGTTAAAGGGAAAAGAAAACAATAGACGCTGGGCCAAACAGGGCTGTTAACTAAAACTCTCAAATGGAAAACGAAGCCTACACTACGGCTGAAAGGAACAACTAAGAATAAAACGAATACCTCTAGTCTTCAGAGTCAGTTGACTCGACTGCCCAATTTCTCAGGCAAGGCGGAATGCAAGCAGGCAACAAAGCATTGCTGTGTCCAAGTCTCAACCAATACTACGATGCAATGAATGGAATTAAATACTATCACACTCACAATAAAACAATAATTAGCTGACATGTGTTTTTTCATGAGTGCAATTGCTGAATCTGCTGTGCTGCCGAATCCATGGTTGTGACTTGCTATCCTGGGACAGTCAATGACAAAAACCTTGTGCTCCAGGTTCATTTTCCACAATATCATCTTGTGTACATTTCTCCTGTGAAGATCTCCAGGTGGCCGACAACTGAAAGAAACTGATCCTGATGAAGAGCCTTGGCTCATAATGTTGACTGCTTATCGTATGCCATAGATGCAGCCTGACCTGTTGAGATCTCTCAGCCTTTTGTGTGCGTGCCACTGGATTTTCCAGCATCTGCAGAATCTTTTGTGTTTATGAACTGGATGAAATGTTTGGAGTGACATGCACAACCTGGAAATGGAAGTGAGGTAATTGGAAAAAATATGAAAAGTGATGAGTTATGCAATGGATTCTCCATACAAAATTGTGTCTATGATAAACCTAACATGGAATTCCTACTAGTGACTGCAATATTTCATACTAACTGCTAGAATTCTCTCTTTGTGCCACTGATTTAATGGAGCTATGATTTCAGCTATAGTTTCAATGTGAGCACAGTCAGAGATCATCACACAATAGGAGGAATGTGATAACAATGGTGGGTGCAGAGGAGACACTCAATTTTGTTGCCAGGACTGAAGAAATTTCATAATGACATTAACTCAGCTGAGCAGCATACACAAAATACTGGAGGAACTCAGCAAGCTAGGTAGCATCTATGGAGGGGAATAAACAGTCGACATATCAAACTGAGACCCCTTCATTGATTCTGCCTGACTTTCTGAGTTCCTCCAGCATTTTGTGTATGGGCGGCTCTAGATTGCCAGCATCTACGCAATCTCTGGTGGTGCCAACTAGGCTGATGCTGATTTGTTTGCAATAAAGGATGTTCAGAGAAGATTTAACTGAAGAGTTTAGACTTATGAGGTCCAGACAGTGGGAACAAGAAGGATCTGTTTTCCTTGCCAAAAGGATCAAAAGTTCAAGTTTATTGTACAAATATACAACCAAATGAAACATCATTCCTCCAGCCTCACGAAACATATATCACACGCAGCACATAAAGCAAATGTAACACTCATTTTGCCTAGTGGCATGATCTCGGGGGTGGCGCCCCTACCCGGCCAATCTTTAGCACTCTTGTTTGGGTGGATGCTGCGTGTTGTGTCCCCTGTGTAACATCAGTACCCCGAAATAGCATTCAGTCCACAATGTGCAGTTAAACGATTAAGATTCTATATTTAAGTATGGGGTTAGTAGAGAAATGAAAGAAAAGGGAAACAAATAAAAGGCACCAATAATCTCATAAACATGTCCAGTGCACAAACGTTGGAGTTCACGGACTCCCTTCCACTGATCCTCCTTCGCTCGTTGTCGACCCCTGGGCTTCCATCCCGAGCCCAGGCCCAGCAGGTCCGGCAACCGTCTCCTCAAGCCACATCTTCTCTCTTCATCCTCTTCGCATCTTCTCCCCCAAGCCCTCGCAAACTAACAGCTTTCACACAGACAGAAAGAATAACGTCTATCCCAATTGGTTTGCAAATGAATACGTTCCGTTATCACTAATTATAACCCAAACAGGCTGCTACAGAGAACATTACCTCATCAGTTAACATTACAGAGAAGCCATTTCATTCTACACTATGGAGAAGCTATTTCATTATTAGCCTTAGCAAGTAACATGAAAGATGAAACCCTTACACAGAATATAACCATAAATAAGTTAATATAATTCAAAATGCATGTAGTGTGCATCATGGATAAACAGTAAACAACTCATTATTCACAAGTCTCACACTGAGAGAAGAAGCTGTTACCCAGCCTGGTAGTCTTCAGCCTGATGCTCTTGTACCTCCTTCCTGATGGTAATGGGTCAAAGAGCTTGTGGGATGGATGGTAGGGATTCTCAAACAATGCTTCAGGCCCTTCATACTCAATGCAATATGGGGGGAGGGAGACCCTGGTGATCAACTGGGTGGGTTTTACTATCCTCTGTAGAGCTTTGCGGTCTGATGCCTTGTGGCTTCCATACCACACCATGGTACAGCCATATAGGACACGCTCGATGGTGCTCCTGTAGAAAGTTGTTAGAATGGGGGCGGGGAACCTTGCGTACCCCAATATCCTCAGAAAGTGTAGACACTGCTGGTGGTATTATGCCTGTCTGTCAGGCAATTGAGGAGGTATTGAAGTGGATGTAACCTTCCACCAAGCAGTGAAGCTTGCTTTCTCCGCTGCCATTTATATGTATAGTTTTTATATTCTTCAAATACTCTCTCAATCTTCCCAACCATGTGCTGAATTATCTACTGAAGCAGATCATGTTTGTTCTGGTAGATACTCATGTCTAATGTCATTGCATTCGCTAGAGAAAATATCAAGGATGCGCAATTTGGGAGTGCCAACAAAAGAATGTTGTAGTTTAGAATATTTTACTATAATTAATTGAACTAGTATTAAATTGTTTAGGATTAACTGTTCAGGATTAAATTGCTTAGGGTCTAAAGGTGCTCAATCTGCCAATAATGTGGTAGTAATTCAAGAAATTCTCAATGATCTGGAAAATTAAAAGATGAAAGGACAAAAGATTAGCTTTATTTGTCACATGTACATTAAACCATACAGTGAAATGCATCATTTATGTCAAATCAAATTAGCGAGCATTACAGTATGCTGGGGCAGCCCACAGCTGTCAGCAAGCTTCTGGCACCAACACAGCATGCCCACAATTTACTAACTCTAATTGGTTGTCTTTGGAACATAGGAGAAAACCATAGCATCCGAAGGAAATTGATTCAGCCACAGGGAGAATGTACAAACTCCTTACAGTCAGCAATGAGAATCAAACACCAATTCATAATCTCTGGCACTGTAACACGATTGTACTTATTGCTTACACTACCCTACTTGCTTTTATATTGAAATTTTCAGAATATGGTTGTTTAACCCATACTAAAACACCAAAACAGAAATTGATTTTCTGGCCAGGGCATTGTCAAGCTGCACCCTAAATCAGAAGGATTTAAGTATGGCAGCTGTACAAAAGGCATCAAAGGGTTAGTGTTAAAAAAAATCTTTCCAATGAGCTGTCTCTGTGAACAACTGATGAATACATTCTTGTAAGACTGCTGTTTGAGTTCTCATAATTCATGAGTTTCCAGTATGCACATGTATAAAAACATATGAATTAGGAGCAGGAGTAGACCACTTGCTCATTCGATAAGATCTTGGCGAGACCAGATTGTGACCTCTACCCCGGTAACCTTTCACCCCTTTGCTTATTTCAATTGTGTCTACCCTTACCTTAATGGAGACAAAAGATGCTGCAGATGGTGGCATCTGGAACACTGGAGGATGTCATCAGGCCAGGCAGCATATATGGAAGGAAATAGACCGCTGATGTTTCCGGTTGACAATCTTGACCTAAAATGTTACTGTCTATTTCTTTGTCCTACTGTGAATGCCTGCAAAAATAATCTCAAATTGGTATACGGTGATCTATGTACTCTGATAATAAATTTAGTATGAGCTTTGAAATAGCCACCATATGTCATAATTATTGATTGACATCTAATTGTAGCTTCTCCTGTAACAGGAAGTTTCCTTTCCATAATCCCTCAGGACTTCATATGTTTGAACCAGGTCAGTCCTCACTTTTTGGAACTCCAACAAAACAGGCCCAGCCTGTCCAACTTGTCAGCATAAGACAAAGCACTCACCAGAGTTTCAGTCCAATGAACCTTCTCCAAACCACTTCCAATGCATTTACATCCTTCCTTAGGTATGGGGGGGGGGCAATAAAGTACACAGTGCTCTTACCGAAGTCCTAGAAAACAGAATGATATCCCTCCTCCTTTTGTATTCAGTTCTAAACACAATAACCAATGATATCTTGTTAGCTTCCCTAATTCCATAGCGTACCCTCTCGCTAACCTTTTCTGAATCGTACAATAGGCTAAAGAAATTCTACCATGAGAAAATTCTTTTTTTTAACATGGGACTAATGGGAGGTTTCAGCCCAAACTTCTGACCCTGAGAAATTCAGTGTAAGAGCAAGAGTGTAAGATCCAATGTAATTCCTATATAACCTTCTGCAGCTCCTTTGAGCACACATAGAAGCTACTTACCCTTTTACTGACAATATCTTAATAGAGTTTCCCCATCCTCTATTAGTGTCAATTACAGAGGGTGGTCAGTGCCCAGAGGATCCTGGTTCTTAGCATTTAGATCAGGATCTCAAGGGTTACTTGGCCTTGCTATTTTAAGGTAATTTCCATTAACAACCCGTGAAATTTTTGTAACATTGCACATAAACTAACATCCAGGGCAAATTTACACCGCTAACCTAACTTGCTTTTAAAAACGCAGACCCAGATAAGAAATCCACTGTTTCTGGCTGCCATCAAACTACAGTGGTCAATTACACAGCAAATCAACATCATGGGCTCCATAACACCAATTGTCCTCCTCTCATAGTTTGAAATTATCTGGAACCTACATGAAATATTCTCAGTTAAAATGAAAGAAAAGTATTTGTATTTGTGTGAAATGATTGGTTTATGATAAATTACCTTGGCAATTAATAGGAATAAAATTATTAATGAAGTATGTAATTTGTATCATGACCTAAAATGGGAACAGAGCCTAGGCTTTATAATGGTAAAATTGCTAATTGGACCTGATTACCATTTTCTAATTTACATCGTACCAAAGGATAGAACAATACATATGCTGTATTTTTCAAGGATCTGCAAATTGTAATTCAACAATTACCGCTGTTTTGAATACTTAAGCTAAAATCTCCCACTTACATTTTCACCATTTGCTCCAGTCATCGGAAAACAGTACTATGAATAACTGAAGGATTATAGTTTATACCAAATGGGATTTTAATGGAATGCTACAGTTAATACAATAGCTGTTATGGTGACTCATGCATTTGACTTTGTATGAAGCATGAATAATAATCCTTCAATAAATTTGTTAACACATCATTATATTATCTGATTTATTTTTAAATTGAAATTGTTTAGGAAGCTAATTTGTGTGCAAGAGGCTGTAGAAATGGATTCAAGGATCAAAACAGCACATTAATTACAAAGTAACACAAATGATCTTTTTGATTTAAAATATTTGATTTTTTTTTCAGGAAACAGCTGCCTTTTACAGAGGTGCCTGCCTTACGGCTGAATTTAATTAATAATGAAACATTGATTGTGCGCAGATTACACTTGATGCGCATGACCTAATTTCAGTTTATTTCTTGAACCTGCCAATATAAAAGGCTGTCTTTCTTTTTAAAGGAGTAGCACGGTTTTTGCCATTGAAAGCACTAAATTATAGTGTCCAATGTTTCAAAGTAGCTTGCCCATGTCTTAATGTTGGGGCTTTTTCCTTCAACTTAATCTTATTGCAGACCAGAGTAAACATGATCTAGCCTCCATCTTGGTCCAAATGATAATGTGTGTGAGTTGGTATTTGCAGAAATAGGACTTGCTGAACAGCATTTACTTCAGATGAAGTTCATTTTCCAAATAGGATCATGGGGATAAAGGGATGTGATTTCCTTTTGAACCAGTTCAGTTTTGGAACAAACTGGAATGGACTGAGTCATGCTACTAGCTGGAGAGGCATCGACTGATTGCAAGGCACAAGGCAGAACAGCCTAACTCAAGGGTCTGTGGTGTTGCGCACAAGTATGGAAGAGGCTGAGAGTGAGGTGCACGTGCATCTGACTAGTGAGTCCAGAGCCATTCTGTAAGTTGTTGAGATACCATTTTTAATTTGTTTTTTAACTTTACTCCTGCCATTGCAACTGCATCTTGTGTGGTCTCATTCATTTGAATGGAATCACAACCGTTATCATTTCAATTTCTGTTTATGGTTTTGATTAGTTGAAATACTTCATTTTTTTCTCATCTGTTTACAGGTACCTCTGATGATCGGAGATATTCGGAAATAGGAGAAAGGTTTCAGATCAACCAAGTTATTATAAAGCCACCAGGAGAATCTCCAGGAAGGACCTTAGCTCCCATCGCCTGTGTCCAATTTGCTGCTTGCAGCCTACTTCACCACACAGAAGGACCACGTTTGCAAGGTCATCAAGGGGGCATGTTGTCAGCACAAAATACTAGGTAAAACTTTGATGGGGGTTGGGGGGAGAATCCATTTAATTCAGTTTTCAGCACTCAGCAGGTCAGGCAACACCTGTAGAGGGAGAAACAGAATTAGTTTTTCAGGTCAATCTAATTTGTTACATCTAACATATCTTAACTTCAGTCTGAGACTAACCTAGAGTGTCGTGCTAAAATTGTTGGTACCATTGCCTGCTCTGAGCTCATTGTGGTTAGGTTCTCTGAGGGCTCATCAGTTCTACCATGTGACATGACCATAGTAAAGCCATTTCTCCTACTCTTCCCCTATTGTAGACCTGGACTACACAGACAGTCATCATTGCATGCCACTCAAGTGGATCCTTCCTGATGCTACTCAGAATGATCACAGTCAGAAAGTGTAATGTATTGTATGAGTATTCATAGCATCAGGGTGCGTATGACGTCAGGACGTTACGAAGTAAAAAAATAGAAGTCTGTTGAATAAACGTGGTTGCTCAATCTACAGCGGTGTCCGAGTCACATCAATATTACATGGTGTCAGAAGAAATCGCGAAAAAAAGGTAAGAGAAGACACGTAAAAGATGTCACAGTTACAGCCACCGCCAAGTTTAAGCCTACAAGGTAATCTTGCTGAGAACTGGAAAATATGGATCCAGAAGTTTGAGCTGTTTTGCACCGCTAGCAGTGTGGCTGAAAAGACGGAGAAAGTGCAATGTGCTATGTTTCTGCATGTGGCGGGGGAAGAGGCAATAAATGTTTGCAACAGTTTGTCTTCCAAGGTGATGAGCAAGATAAAATTGAAGTGTTGAAGAAAAAGTTTCAAGATTACTGCGAACCGAGTAAAAACCTACTGTACATCCGACACGCGTTTTTCACGAGGGCTCAAGGACCAATAGAGACCATAGGCGCCTATGTAACAGATTTGAAGAACAAGGCAAAAGACTGTGAGTTCAGACAACTGCATGACACTTTAATACGTGACAGGATTGTATGCAGCATATGAGATGATCAAGTGAGAAGCAGGCTATTGAGAGAGGCGGATCTTACATTGGAAAAGGCAACTGATGTTTGCCATGCCAGCGAGATCACGTTGTCAGGTTAAAGTGCTCAATGAAGAGATTGAAGTGCACAAAATAAAAACTGTGAAAACTGACAAGAGTAGGACAAAGCCAGCTCCACATGATGATCAAAAGCAAGTTAAGTGCAACAGATGTGGTTATAAACATGGATACAGAAAATGTCCAGCCTTTAGTCAGACATGCAAGTTATGCCAGAAAAGAAATCACTTTGCAAAGATGTGCAAATCGAAGGAGCACGCAAGCAAAATGCATGCTGTGGGACAGAGTGAGGGCAGCAGTGACATGTTCATTGGCACAGTTGAAGTGGAACAGGAGGTAAGCATCAATAATATTGACTATGCAGAGATGGAGGATGAAGATGATTGGACTCAAGATCTGATAATAAACAGGAGGAATGTGACATTTAAGCTTGACACTGGGGCAAAGTGCAATGTAATGTCAGCAGAAACATTCAACTCACTGGACATCAGAAGAAGACTGAGAAAATCCACCTGCAAGCTTGTTGCATATTTCGGCCAAAAGACGGCGCTATTGGGCAAAAAAGCACTCACCTGTGTGTACAAAGGACAAAAACACAAGGTAGAGTTTGAAATATTACAGCAACATGTTCCAGCAATACTGGGCAAAGCAACATGCACAAAGCTAGGCCTGGTGAAGTGAATCTATGGTGTTGAACAAGAAAATGACATTCTCAAAGAGTTTAATGACTTGTTTTCTGGATTAGGATGTTTACCAGGGAAACACCATATCCAGATTGATCCACCTATTGCACCAGTCGTGCATGCCCCGAGAAAGATTCCAGTAGCTCTTAGGGATCAAGTAGTGGAGGAGCTACACAGAATGGATTAGACGGGATTCATAATAAGACGAATAGAACTGACCGACTGGGTGAATAGTATGGTGACAGTGGTCACAGAAAAAAAGACGAGGATTTGCATGGATCCACAAGATCTCAACCAAGCCATCAAAAGAGAGCACTATCCGCTGCTCACAGTTGAAGAGGTTGTCTCCCGTATGCCTAATGTGAAATACTTTTCAGTATTAGACGCAAATCAAGGTTTCTGGCAGATCAAGCTGGATGAAGAGAGTTCCAAATTATGCACTTTTAACACACCCATAGGGAGAATTCATTTCCTGGGTCTAACCTTTGGGATTTCTTCTGCATCAGAGGTATTCCAGAGATCCGTGGCACAAATGATTGAAGGCCTGTGGTGTATGGATCACAAGCACATACGGACTGTCAATACCGATATGCTCAAATCGAGAAGGAATTACTCGCCATAGTTTATGGGTGTGAGAAGTTCCACCAATATGTATATGGCAAAGAAATCCAGGTTAAGAGTGATCACAAACCACTTACGAGCATCTTCAGAAAGCCACTCCACCAAGCTCCTATGGGGTGGCAAAGGATGCTTCTCAGGCTACAGAGGTACAGTCTCACAGTCACCTATAAGCCAGGAAAAGAACTATACATTGCTGATGCTTTGAGCCGTGCTTACCTCAAAGAGCGAAAGGAAAAGTTGCTAGGAAGAGAGCTGGAGGTCAACTGGGTTATACCTCAGCTACCCATCTCTGAGGAGAAGTTGAACATGTTCAGGAAAGTGACTGCAGATGATCCTGAAATGCAAAAGCTAAGAGACATTACAATGAATGGATGGCCAACAGAAAGAAAAGATATTCCAAAGGAAATGCAGAAATACTGGACACTTAAAGAGGAAATCAGCTATGCATCAGGACTAATGTTCAAAACGGCAAAGCTCATCGTACCAAACCAAATGAGACAGCAAATGCTCAACAGAATTCATGAGTCACACCTGGGGATAGTGAAACGTAAAGAAAGAGCAAGGGACATTCTCTATTGGCCAGGCATGTCAACTCAGATAGAGGACATTTTGTCTCAGTGTGCTGTCTGTAATGAAAACAAAAACAGCAATCCAAGAGAGCCTCTTCTTCCCCACCCACTACCAGGAAGACCATGGGAGAAGATTGGCAGAGATCTCTTTCACTACAATGGTGCAGAATGTCTGCTTTGTGTGGACTACTATTCAGAATATCCGGAGATCACCAAGTTAAGTGACACATCCAGTCGAGCTGCCACTACCGCAATGAAGTCGACATTCGCAAAACATGGTATTCCAGATATTGTCGTTAGTGACAATGGTCCACAGTATGCCAGTAGTGAGTTCAGAGGGTTCTCAGAAAGCTGGGAATTTCAGCATGTTACTTCCAGTCCAGGGCACGCTCAGTCTAATGGACAAGCGGAGAGAACTGTACAAACTGTCAAAAACATGCTCAGGAAGGCACAAAGCAGAAACGGTGACCCTTACATTGCTCTGCTTGAATACCACAACACACCGATTGAGGGTGTGGGGTTCTCTCCTGCGCAGCTGTTGATGGGGCATCGTCTGAAGCCCAAACTGCCAATATCCACAACTCTACTGACTCCTGAAGGTAATGCTCAAGTAGATGACAAGCAAAAATACATGCAAATAAAGCAAAAGAGCTACTATGACAGACATTCAAGACAGTTGCCAGATCTGCATACAGATGAAAATGTCAGAATACAGACAGGAGACACTTGGCAACCAGCTGTGGTTGTGAACAGACATCAGCAACCAAGATCCTTCATAGTTCGCACGTTGGATGGAAGAGTCTACAGAAGGAACAGGAAGCATCTGCTGAAGTCAGGCGAGAGTGAGTTTCCACGTACAGATGCACAGAACATGTCCACGTATACAGACATGGAAACAAACGACAATAAGAGTGATGCAGACCCCAAAGACACAGAGGTCACTCGAGAGACTGACGCTGATGAAGGACAAGCACAGTCACAGTTGTATCACACACGGTCTGGGAGATAAGTCAAACTTCCAGCTAGATACAGAGACTAGACATACATACAGTCCCACACAGTTTGAGGCAAAGTCACACATCATAAGTTCCAAGGTGTGAAATAAAAGGTTTATTAGTCTATGTTAGTAAAAGAAAATACACTGCTGTTAGTATTGTAAGATACGATGCAGAATACAGTACAAGAAGGTAAGATTATTTTTAGTTTATGTTCATGGTTGTTGCACTGTAAGAAGGGCATATCTAGAGGCATTGTTTTGGTAATTCACAGTGTTGTAAAAAAAATCTTGAGGAGGGGTATGTAATGTATTGTGTGAGTATTCGTAGCGTCAGAGTGCTTATGACATCGGGATATAGAGAAGTAAAAAAATGGAAGTCTGTTGAATAAACGTGGTTGTTCAATCTACAGGGGTGTCCGAGTCACATCAATATTACAAAAAGTACAGTTGAAATAAATAATTGTTTAGAAAGTGGAACTATTGGACAGCCATGGTGCTTAAGGATATTTCCTCAGGATAGTCCTCAGTGGTGGTCGTTTCTGGATTAATTTGTGTCCCTCAGGAAATTGTCTCAATTTCTATCTTTGGCTGCCCAGTAAGGCCATTTGCCTGAGAGCTGCATGGCTAATGATGTTAATGATCACACAGTCCACACTTCCTCTGTGTCCGGAAGAAAATGGAGCTTTTCAAGGAAGCCTGCACTTACACTTTTCACTCACAGAAGGTCAAGGAGCACATTGTGCAGTCTTTGGGAATGACATAGCAACTCAAATGTCTGCACAGTCACAATGACTTCCTGCATGAGTATCACTGGGTAACATCAAAGGGAATTAAACTGTAGTGCTCACCTCACTGATCACAATCTTTCTCAGCACGACATAGAACCTACATACCATGAACTATGGCTCATTGCTTCGTACACAGGCTGCAGTGGCTTTGCAGGTGTTTGGGATATGGGAGGCAATCGGGCCAGTTGGTAGGGGTCAGTCACAAAATAGAAAGATATGACCCTCTTCCACATTTTCCTTCAACTCCATGTCAGTCTTCTCTGCCACAGTGTTGTGGCTGTGATGGGCAGATTTCTTCTCTTTAAGCTTGACACAAAATAACTCCAGCAATAACACAGCAGCTTTGATCTCTTCATACAGGTCCCAATGGGATAATCACAAGTCCCATTTTAGTGTAGAAATCAGTGTGCTAAATGCTTTAGTGCTACTTTTAACATTTGTTGTCCAGTTCTGCAAATTCCTTTGGACGTTAACACGTCAAAAGAGAAAAAAGATTACCTTCTAAGCAAATACATTTTTATAAGCCAGAAAAATAGAAAATTACACAATTGGAGATTACAAATAATCTAAATGGATACCTTTATGCAATTATTTTTCCATCTTTCTGGAAAACCAACATTCTTCTGACTTATAGATGGTAAAATGGTGTTATATGATGAGGAGATTTCTGATCTGTCTCAGGATGCCAAATTCTGTCCTGCTCTTGTAGTCAGACAATTTACATGGTTGGTCCAATTGAATTTCTGGTCAGTGGTGATCCACAAGATCCTGATGATGTAGATAAAATTAAACATCTGCTTAATCTCTCATTTATCACAGATGGTTATTGCTTGATACTTGCATCTCAGATGCCCTTTGTGACTTATTGTCCCATGCCTATAAGGTTCAGTTAATAGATCTGCTGCTTAATGTCCCAGCAACCTGGGTAGTACCTGGGCCTCTGGTGCGGTCAGCAAGAAGTCCGCATGTCCCTCCCACGTTCCAAAGACTTGCCCAATAGTAGGTTAATTTGCCAGTGTAAATTGCCACTAGAGTGCAGGAGAATTGTATAATTTGAGATTAGGAGAGTTGGTTAAAACACAGGTAAAATAACTTACCTTCTGTGTAGACTTGGTGGCTGCAGGACCTGTTTCTGTGCTGTGTGACTCTGTCCAAGTCTTGCTGGATGTAGCCACGCTGCAGTCTTTAGAAAATCTCCTCTTTCTGACCTCATGGTGAAAGAGCCACAGAAGATTATTGGGCCAATGATACTCCCTAGAGCAGGGGTTCCCAACCCGGGGTCCACGGATCTCTTGATTAATGGTAGGAGTCCAGGCCTTAAAAAAGGTTAGGAACCTCTGCTCTAGAGGAATTTTGGCAGCAATGTGACATGATTAGTTTTCGAAAGTCGTACCTAATTTTGTTTGTGTATGGCTCCAGTGTTTGTCCCATTGTTCACCAGGGCTCTTTGATGATGTACTTAGTTCCTGCTTTCATGTCCAGTATATTCTTATCTCACTGCTGGCATTGAACCGTTTTGTCCAACAACAGGCCATGAACTGAAGCTCAGTGAACCTGATGAGATAAAGTTGAGAGCCGTGTCATGTGTGTACTCTTCCTTAGAATGCTATTTTTCTTTTTACAGTTCATATACCATCAGTATGATTTTTTTAAAAATGCTGTTAACTTCCCACAAGGTTAAATGCAAACCCATGAGTTAAGCTCATATTCATAGCACTGAGAATCTCCTTATGAAGACTAATCTATGGCTCACATAAGAGCTTAGAAAGTTCACTAGTTCCACCTTGTGCACAATATGTAACGTAACAAGGAAGAATACATTGCAGTCAGCCATATAGTTTTAGTTGACACTACACCTGCCAGTTCCTGCCTGGAAACATCACTAGCAACTCATTTTACAATGTGTAGGTAAATCTTTTGTCAGTGAGGCTGCAAACAGCTCTCTTGCCCACAACACTGACTACAGGCTCCCGTGCAGATTGTCAGGAAGATAAAAGAGGAGGAAACACCATATCTGTGTTTTCTTATTGGTTGAAGAATATAAATTAGTCAATTTATTTCATTGAGGTAGAAAAAGAGCTGACACCTCACATCTAAGTGCCTTGATGCACTGTCTGTAATGTACTATGTGTCATTTTATTTTTCATATCACTGACAGCATGGTGACATAAAGCAGGTGAGTACAACTAACAGGAGATGGATACCAGATTAACGAAGTTGTATGAAGAGAGAAAATGAAGATTTTATTCAGAACTCTTTGTGTCAATGAATTACTTTTAAGAAAATGAAGTACACTTAGCATGTTAAATCATCTTAAAAAATCTGGTGTGCCATCTCAAAGGTGTCAAGAAATGATTTCCTAATTCCAGAAGGTAAATAATTTCTATTGATTCCTATTGTTTCTCTTCTGTAAACTGTGATTAAAATTCCATGGTGCCCAAATGATTTCACTGATATGGCTTCTTTACTACTTTTGTGAGCTTAATCCCTCTTGTCAATATTCCTTGTGTTCAATACATAGGGAAGAAGAGACAATGGAAAGTGTCGGTGTGGGGTGTGGTCTTCAGTCTTCTCTTTGGCAGACTACTCTCAGTTAAGACACTGAAGGAGAAGTCTAATTCTCAGAGCAATTCTCAGATGATTCTCTGAAGCCATCACTGCATTCCTTTGGAAACAACCACTAGGTTTACACTGATGAAACAGGTTTACTTTAGTGGCTTGCTGCCACATTTTAATAAGTAATTGGTCAGCTCCTCTCTGAGGAAGTCAACTGGTGGTGTAGTGGCATCCACACCAGACTTTGAGGTGAGTGGTCTCGGGTTCGAATCTAGCTGGCTCCGAGCACACTTTCCACGCATGCTGGGTTGAGCGTTGAGCTAACAACTCAGCCTTGTGAAAAAACAAATGCTAAGGACACAACAATGTTTCCACCTGATACACCAAACAAGGCATGGAGAGAAACTCTCCGTGGCTAACAATTTCTTGTCTCACACTGGGAATAGTCATATTTTTAACACAAAATAATCTGCAGATGCTGGGGTCAAAGCAACACTCACAACACGCTGGAGGAACTCAGCAGGTCGGGCAGCATCGGTGGAAAAGATTGTCGACGTTTCGGGCCGGAACCGAAACGGTCCTGATGAAGGGTTCCGGCCCAAAATGTTGACCGATCTTTTCCACCGATGCTGCCCGACCTAGTCATATTTTTAAACTTACTAATATTTCAACAGACCTTTAACTACTGCCTGCTCTCCTCCCTGCCCAACCAGATCACTGCTTTCAGCCTTAAAGAGCTAACTCTAGTGAGATGGTGCATACTGTATAGACTGGCTCAATAAATTCTGTTTGTAACAACATTTAGTAACATCTGACGTTACCATATCAGTAAGATCAGAAGTGATCAGCGAAATGATAAATATGAACTATTGATTTGGAATTTTACATAATCCCAAAATGTCACTATCATGGTGAGGTTTCTTTACCAGTGATGTTTGTGTAAATTTGCATTTAGAAAACCTGTAATGCATAAATTAGTTTGAAATTATGTACTGAGCTACCCTATAATCCAAAGACTTTATTTAATTTATTCCACCTAATCAAGGAAAGACGTACCTGATTTTGAAATGTTTTGGTGTCTTGCTGAGAATTAATGCGGTTTAAATGAACATGTCTCATAATGTATTTGACCAGAGATATTTAAAAAATTCCTTAGCCATGTGTGTTTTGCCATGGGATTGGAGGATAGCTAATGTTGTTCTGTTGTTTAAGAAAGGCTCATTAATAACCCTGATGTCAGTAGTGGATGAATTATTGGATGGTATTTTAAGGAACTGGACATATAAGTATTTAGATAGACAGGATCAGATTAGGGATAGTCAAAATAGCTTTGTGCAAGTAGGCCATGTCTAACCATTCTTATAGAATTTTTTGAGGAAGTTACCAGGAAAGTTGATGAAGGCAGGACAATGGGTGTTGTCTACATGGATTTTAGCAAGGGCTTTGACAAAGCTCCACATGGGAAGTTGGTCGAGAAGGTTAAGTTGCTTGACATTCAAGATGAGATGTAAATTGGATTAAACATTGTCTTCACCAAAGAAGCCAGAGTGTGGTAGTAGAAGGTTGCCTTTCTGACTGGAGGCCTGTGACTAGTGGTGTGCAGCAAGGAACAGTGCTGGATCCGTTGTCGTTTGTCATCAACATCAAACCAGGTGTCTAAACTCCTGGACTCCTGGTTTGATGTTGATATTCTATGTGTTGTGCACTTGCTTTTTGCCATTTTTGCCATTTGTTCTTTTTTTGCGTATTGGGTGTTTGATGTTTTCTTGAATGGGTTTCATGGTGTTCCTTAGTTTCATGGCTCCCTGAGGGAAGGGAATCTCAAAGTTGTATTCTGTATGCAGACTTTGATAATAAATGTACTTTGACTTTGATCTATCTCAATGAACTTTATAATAATGTGGTCAACTAGATCAGCAAAATTGGGAGCACAGTGGAAAGTGAGGAAGGCCATCAAAGCTCGCAGTGGGATCTGGAGCAGCTGGAAAAATAGTCTGAAAACGTGTCAGATTGAATTTAGTGCCGACAAGTGTGAAGTGTTGCATTTTGGGATAATAAACCAGGGTAGGACTTACACGGTGAGCAGTAGGGCACTGAAAAGTATGACAGAACAGAGGGATCTGGGAATACAGATCGATAATTCCTTGAAAGTGGTGCCCTGTGTAATGGGGAAGCCTCTTTTTCCCTTATTAAGGAGAGAGAGAGCCTGTGCTATGTCGAATTACCGGGTGAACGAGTAGTCTTTGGGGTACTGCGAGTCTGTGTCTTTATTGATGCTTTGCTGCATGTTTGAGTTCTTGGTGGAGGGCACCGATGGTTTTTTGCTGGTAGGGGAAGGGGGTTGTTGCTTTGCTGCTGTTTATGTGTGGAAGGGGTCTTTGGGGTTCTAACATTTAACTGTCGTTCATTCTTTTGGGGCACACCTCTGTTTTTGTGGATGTTCGCGAAGAAAAATAATTTCAGTATATATATTGTATATATTTCTCTGACAATAAGTGTAACAATTGATACCTATTAATACACAGGTAGATTTGGTCATAAATTGAGTTTCTGAAATGTTGGCCTGTCATAAATCAAACTATTGAGTACAGGAACTGGCATGTTATGTTGAAGTTGTATAAGATGGTGGTGAGGACTAATGTGGAGTATTGTGTGCAGTTCTGGTCACCTACCTACAGGAAAGATATCAATAAGATTGAGAGAAAAAAACTTACAATGATGTTTGGGACCTGAGGACTTGAGTTATAGGGAAAGGTTGAGTAGGTTAGGACTTTATTTCCTGGAGCATAAGGAGAGATTTGATAGAGGTATACAAAATTATGAGGGGTAACGATAGGGTAAATGCAAGCAGGCTTTTCCTACTGAAGTTGGGTGAGACTAGAACTAAAGGTTATGGGTTAAGGGCGAAGGGTGAAATGTTTAAGGAAAACGTGAGTGGGATCTTCTTCACTCAGAGGGTGTTGAGCTGCCAGCGAACGTTGTGGCTATGGTTTGATTTCAACATTTAGGAGAAATTTAGATAGCTGCATGAATGGGAGGAGTATGGAGGGCTTTGGTCCTGGTACAGGTTGATGAGTCAATACAGCATAATAGTTCAGCACAGATTAGATGGACTGAAGGGCCTGTTTCTATGCAGTTAGTGTCCTCTGACTCTATGACTAGTTGGTATTGTAACCAACTGAAAGTGGATTCTGCGATCAATTGGAAAGAGACTGGAGTTGAATGCTCAAAATAGCCAGGTCATTGACCTATGACGAGATGAGTCAGACATTGGAAGGATTACTTTCCAGCATTAAATGCTCTCGCTTTTAATATCTTTCTTTCTAACCTTTCACAAAATTAATGATTTCTTGACTTTTAACCATAACTGGGAATTGTTTATAATTAATTCAATAGCCTTAAAAGAACTTTGAAACCTATAATATACCCTAGCTCTTGTGACATTTTATCCAATTTCAAATTTTATCCAATTATCCAATATAACATGTTATATTAGGCAGTTATATTCTTGTAAGAATGCATTATAAAAATCATGCTTCTGAGAAGATACATTTCCTTATTTGGAGTTTACATCTGCAACATTATCTGGTTAATTCTTGTGAAAAGGTTCCCACACCAATAGGAAAATAGCCTTTTAATATATATATAAATCTGTTATCCTTTGTATTCATGATTATATGCATTATGATGATGGCATCCGTTTGTCTCAAAGGACCATAGATAGTGGTCTGGAGTGACCTCTCCAGACACAAGCTTGGGTGGAAGGTATGGAGATCCTGGGATGCCCAGTTGTCAAAATCCCGCTCTTGGCCTTACCGGTGTAGTCCAAAGGAAAGCAAAGCAATATATTTTTCACCAGCTTGGCTGCAGGAGCTGTCAGAAAGATGTTCAGTGACATTCAGCTGCCTTAGGGGCTCAACTCCATACTTTTGGTCCGAGTTTACTCCCGTAGCCTTGGTCTCTACGGAGGCTGCCCGTAAGGCAGTGGGGCTATTTACCCATAGCTGGGGATCTGGTTCATGAGCACCTGGGTGTATCAACACACCGGTGGGCCTGCGTGCTAGTGTGCAGTGGTCAGAGCTCCTCCCTGTCCTCTGTATTTCAGCCTGAGTCTGGAAGGAGTTCAGTTTCCATGTGTTGTCACGAGGAGGCACGACATGAGGCTTGCTGTTGGAGAGCCTATGTGCTGGAAGGGAGATGCTTATGCATTCAGCTTTCCTTTTCGCGAGACTGCTGGACAGTGGTGGAAGCCAAAGGCAACAGTGACAAGCACCACCTACTATGCTACAACAATAGATGTGTCATAACAATCGCTTGACACGCATATGCATTATATATATCTATGTTTGTTGTATACATATACATTAAACATTGTCAATATAAATGACAGGACTTCAGCAAGTATTGTAGGTGACATGGCAAAACATATGTTAATCTGATTTATTACATAACAATGACATCAGGGAAGAATAGTTTTGGCCACTGTACAGCAAACGCAGTGATCCTTATTCTGAGGAATTTATTATTTTTATTTTAATGAGTATTAAACTATGTTATTATCATCATCATTATGTACTGTGTCATATGACATGAGCAATTATGATTGTTCTTGGCAAATTCTACAGAAGTAGTTTGCCATTGCCTTCTTCTGAGGAGCGCCTTCAGAAGATGGGTGACTTGTAATACTCTTCAGAGATTATCTGCCTGGTATTAGTGGTTGCATAATCATGACTTGTGATATGCTCCAGCTGCTCATATGACCATCCACCACCTGCTCCCATGACTTCACAGGACCCCGACTGTGGGGCTAAGCAGATGCTTAGCCCCACGATCATATAGATCATATAGATCATATAGGGAAGGTGACCTGCAGACTAACGGAGAGAAGGAGTGCCTTAAACCTCCTTTGGTAAGCTGTATCTCCATCCCATCACCCAGATATGTACCAAACTTATAAATGGAATACTTAGTAATTGATAAATTAATTTCTTCAGAGATATATTTTTCTATTTCACCACTATTAATATGGCAAATGTACTTCTGTTTTACACTATGCTGTTTCATAGATTATTACACGTTTTATTACCTGCAAACCAAAAAAAACTTTAATAGTGCTTCAGTTAATAAGGTAGTCTATTTTATTAAAGGCCTTTGTGTATGTAAATTAGTCTCATTTTTGAGTTATCTCTTCAATCATGAAGATTATACTATCCTATATTCATAAAGATGAGAAGGACGCTGTGTAGTATAATACTCATTTTCAAATTATATTAATTTCCATAATTTTGGCTAATTATCATATTTCACAAATGCATTAATAATCTAACAATCAATTCTGTGAAGCAGAACTTTTGTGTTTTAGCTTATTGATGAGCATGTTAAAAATTTCATGAACATACCATCACCCTTTCCCTGCATTATTCTAGAGGCAAGATAAAAAATGTATCAACCTTCATTAAGGACTCAAGTTTCTTTTTCTCCTGCATCCACGTAGCTTTAAATTGAAACTTTCCAGGTTGGTATATTGAGAATTCACTTATGAATTGTTTGTCCTACAGCCCAAAGCTATGGTTGCAAAATTTGGTAGTGTGTTCCCTGTTGTTTGGGCATTCTAGGTGGTAATATTTTCCACTTTGATGCTTGCATGTACACTTGCAGCACAATTCAGGTCAGCCGTAATATAGAAGTGTGTTACTGCCCATTACGCTGCTGGCATTTAGGGCAATAGTAAAGGTCCTCCATCTCCGTTGGTGTTCAGAGCTTCCTTCATCACTTCAGAAGCTTCCTCTTGGTTTTCACTACTGTCAGTCATGCAAGTCCCGGGTGGAGACTCAGGAATACCATCACACTCAGATCTAGAAGGATTCTTCACTGCTGTTTCCAAAATGATTTTGTTTAACCAGTCAAGATTGTTAGCCCTGAGCTGAACCCCACCCCCCTAACATGGAGAACTGGTGGACCACACTTAGTCTGGCCTCTACCCTTTGACCTGTTTGGCATGGGTGACCCTACCAAGACCCAAACCATAAAGTCCTGACTCCAGCCAACATAGCTCTCCAGGTCGTTAGGCACACAAGCCTCCAAACCACGACAAGCATGTGGTCCTCCTGGAGGATCATTTAGGGAAGGATATGATTGTCTTCCATACCATCACCATCTGCAAGTATGCAGAGTAGGTAAACCATTTCAGTCAGCTAGCTTAACAACCTTTTGGAATTATCCTCACAAAAACTTGGGGACTGGTGTATAAAATGGGGGAGCTGCTCCACCAATTAGTCAAGTAATAGCTTGGCATACATAATTTTTCTCACAGCATCATACCAGACAGAAAATGTGCTGGATTCCCCCCAGCAGGGTACATCCTCTGGAGGGGATGGAACAATGGTTTCCTGACATTAGAGAATAGCTCAAAATCTTATGACATCAGGTTAAACATGGACAAGGAAACCTCCCTCACATTACCATTTTTGCTCCACTGCCAGTTGATGAATTAGTGTTTCTCCACATTGAAAAGAAGCACTTGACGTGACACGGGCATGCAATGTACTCTGGGTAGAGATATTAACGTCCATCACCATGAGAACCTCAGTAACACCACCACAGACTGATCTGATAAGCTGCTGGGGATATGCTTTCCATATTGGGCATGTGCTAGAGACAGGAAACCAACAAGAAGGACAATTCAGCCCCTAAACCAACTTCCTATGGAAAGTCCATTTCAGAAATACATCAGTTCTCTTCCTTGATTTTACTTTCCATAAAACTGACGTTATCCAACAATCAGACACCAAAGGTTGGACATTTCTTGTGCTGTAGGAATTTGGCTTTGAGGCCACATGATGAGACAGAGGTGAACTGCCAACAAGGCAACTGACAATTTTGCCCAGATAACTGCTCTGCAGTGTGCAGGATTGGCTGAGTTCTACTGAAGACACAGCTGAGAAGCTCAGTGGGTTGGCAGCTGGGTGAAAGCTGATAAGGATACTCACCACATATTCAGTTCTCCCTGTCCTGTTTGTACATCAGCCCTGTGTTTGCTGAACAGCATTGGCTCTCAGTCTAGAAATGCCTTGATTTTAAAATTGTTATCCTTGCTTCCATGGTCTCACTTCTTTCTGCAACTTCCTTCAGCGCTCTGAGAAGTTGCATTGCCCCTCATCACTTCTGAATGTGAGCCCTTCACCAATGACATTTCTCCTTTGGCAGATGTGGCAATAGGTTCTGAAACCGCTGTTTCTGCTTTAAAGATACTGTTCAAAATCCATCACTGGCAAATAGGTCCCTGAACGGTTTCAATGGTGGAGTTAGAGGAGTTGTTTCCTGTGGGAGGAGAGTTGAGAGCTAGGGGTTATAGTAAGAGACTGTCCACTTAATAAAGCATCATATTTTCTCTCAGTGTCATGAGACTTTTAAATTCTCTCCAAATCGAGTAATTGAGTATTTTTAAGGCAGATTCTTAATAAGCTTGAGGGGGAGGCTGCTCAAACAGTCGATGTGAATGCAGTGTTGAGATCAGCCATGATATTCTTTAATTAACAGTAAAAGGGTAAAACAATGTACTCATGCTCTTAATTTGTATATTTGTAAGCTTTTGGTCATCTCCCCTCATAAATCAGAGCCAGATTTTATTCAATATTACTGTTGTGAAACGCTTTGGAGCATTTTGTTACCCTAAACATGTACTATAAATTTAAGTTGTTGTTGCAGTGGGAAATGTTGAAGGTTGCTTAATTGCATGCATATGATATCTGACTGCATAAGTGGAATACTAGAATAGGTTGAGTAATGAATTCAAATGTATAACTTGCACCAGTATAATTATGCCCTAGCTCCCAATTCATTAAACATATTGTGATTCTTTATTACCTTAGTGTTAAAAACAATTGATCACAATATCAAAGGAATTAACACAATATTTACTGCCCCCTATCCATCAAAAGCTGTGGGCCAGAATGTCATTTTCCTGCACTATTCTAATATATGCCTTCATACTTACTTGGGTACTCTGGAGAATGATAGTACATTATGCACAGTTCACTGACTATTTATTGAGTGGAACTACGCTCTCCAATTTAAGACTATGATAATTTGCAGAACTTGATTCTGCCTCTCAAACCACTGAGTGAGCCATTAAAATAACAGAATAGTTTTACCTTCTGTCATTTTTCAAATGTGCCACATGTCGATGTAAATAATTATGATCCATGCCCTTGAAAATGCTGACAAGGCAGCACAGTTGAAAAGTCACTCAGTATGTTTGTGCCATGCCATTAAACTGTCTCATTATTATGGAAATAAATGCTAGGGAACTGTACAAATGTGATATATTTGGCTGAAGCTTGTCACAGAAGCACATGTAAATTTATGCTTTGTTCAATAGATGCTGTAGATGTAAGCTACTGAGCATTGAAGCAGACTATGTATGTTTAAAATTAGCAAAACTCCAATGAGATAAGGTACGAGGAGTTTTTGCTTTCCTCCTGGGAACAATGATAAATAGAAAAGTCATAGTAAAGAAAACATTGAAACTATAAAGATTACTTTGTCAAAATGGACTGAGGAAATTTCCATTCAAGGGCATTGGTGTTTCCATTCCAGGCTGTGATGCAGACAGTTAATATACTTTCCACTGCACACATATTGAAGTTTGTCAGAGTTTTAGATGTCTTGCTGAATCTTCACGAACTCCAAAGTAGAGGTGCTGCTGTACTTTCTTCATAATTGCCTTGATGCGCCAGGCCCAGCACAGGTCCTCTGAAATGATAACACTGAGGAATTTAATGTTGCTGACCTGTTCCACCTCTGATCCCCCGGTGATGACTGGCTAATGGATCTCTGATTTCCTTCTCCTGAAGTCAATAATCAGTTCCTTGGTCTTGCTGACATTGAGTAAGAGGTTGTTGTCACGCACCACTTAGCCAGATTTTCAATCTCACTCCTAAATGCTGATTCACCACCACCTTTCCCAATTCACCCATTTAAATTGGTTGGGGTTGGAGAACGTGGAAGGGAAGCACCAGCATTTACGTAGCATTTGCTTTGGTTACATTGAGAGGCAGAGGAACTTGTGTTGCAATGTTATATTAGCACTGAAAGATCATTTTAACAGCTCGATCTGTATTTGATTTTGTTTACCAAAAATGGCTTTTTTCAAAAATAAGGAAGTAAATAGTGAACTAATGCATCCTAGGCAACAGAACTTGGAGTTTTTAAAGGGCAAACTAAATCATGGGCTCAAACTTGTTGATTTAAAGGTCAGAAGTAATATGCTTTCTCTGATTCTTGTAGCTAAACCTGCAAATATTACTACAATTTCACAATTTCACAGTCCAACTTTTGACTTCTTATTGACAAATAAGATGTGGATTTAGACACAAGAGACTGCAGGTGCTGTAACTTGGAGCAAAAACAAACTGCTGGAAGAAATCAGTGGGTCATGCAGCGTCTGTGGAGGCAAAGAGATGTTTGATGTTTCAGATAGAGACTCTGAATCAAGGTATAAATGCTGTTGGCAAGGGCATCATTTATTATCGTTCTTTACTTGCCATTGACAGGGTGTCAGTAAGCAGCCTTCCTAAACTGCTGGAGTCCATATGAAAGTATAGTCAATACATTGTAGGATAGAAGTTGTAGGAGCAGTGATGTTGTTCCAGCTTAAGGTGATGTGACCAACATGAGACTCCTGAAAGAGGCACTCTATTCCGAGCTCCATCACAGCAGGAGATAATATCAGGTGACAGAGAAAAAGATTCAGCTGAATTCTCCAAGCCTCCTTGATAAAGGGATAGATATATCTCTGCTAACTCATAGGAATTTCTGACCCATGACCACTCAAAGTGGCGGTCTCATTCGGAATGCCTCTTAAAACCTCTAATCAATTGATCAGGAGGAAAGAATTGCACACCAGGTGTGTACCAGCTCCATGGGCCCAGCCTGTAAAATTTTCATACTACACTTGGCACAGAGTCCAGGAGTCCAGCATTGACCTCATCAGCCACCTCAGCCATCTTCGATCACAGTGAATGCCTGAAATGAAGGCAAGAGCTGTGTGACAAGCACAAAAGAATTTGACATAAACCTCATCTGCATCTTTTTTCACAAAAGTAAATTCATATTTGAATTTTGCTTGCATTCTTTGGCTACCTCTAAGACCTTTATATGGGAAATATCTGTAATCAATGCTGCCTCTACTAATAAGTATACAAACTAATTTTGCATATGTCTGCAGACTTTGAATTATTTAGATGAATATTTTATTGAAACTTTTCACTTGCTCTCTAGAAGATATTGAGAATGTGAATGTAATTCCTCCAAGATTTTGATGTTTAATAGCATTGATGCCATTTGTGACTTATTTAGATACACAAATACCTTCTTCCTAATTTGGACACTTCTGGAAGAAATAGTCCTTGGAAAAATTATTTTCTTGGACCTGAAATTAATGAAATATTTGATTTTCCTCAGATGGATAAAAAAAATCTTCAACTTAATATTGGCATCAGAAATTGCAACCACTATCCGTAAAGAATTGTCAATCAAAATTTTTAAAAGAGTCCTTATTTGAATACTTTTGTCCAAGGTACTTCTTTTATCCACAAGATAATTGATTGCCACCCTCTAATTTTTACTGATGACATTGCTGTAAGCTTATCACACAACATTGCGGCCTAAAGTAAATGGTTACCAAAGCTGCGCCTAACGTTTCACATAACAGATGCCT
This sequence comes from Mobula birostris, assembly GCF_030028105.1. Classification (NCBI taxonomy): domain Eukaryota; kingdom Metazoa; phylum Chordata; class Chondrichthyes; order Myliobatiformes; family Myliobatidae; genus Mobula; species Mobula birostris. The sequence continues at coordinate 159,887,358 of NC_092375.1, forward strand.
GCAATCAGATGTGAAAATCATGTTACAAGATACCAACGTTGCATTAATCGACACTTTCTGTCATTTGGATGAGAAGATTTCATTTCCTGTGTCAGATGTTGCCCCTTCATCAGAAGTATGTTAAGAATTACTACCAGGAGGAATAGAATTTTGTTTTAAAAAGCCAGTTAATTTTATTTCTCCATCATTCAAAAAGGTCCATGAGCTTTATATATGGCCTAGGAGTCCTAAAAAGGCAATAAAGTGTACAGTCCTGAAAGTAATCAGTCAGGGTAATTGGAGTTGGCCACAAAGGGTGCAATGAAGAAAAATGAGGTGAGATGATGAACAGGCTGATGTTGCTCTCTCTATTGTCCATTCAGTAAGTAACTCACTCCTGACTAGTTGCAATGTCTTGGGTGTGAATATTTTATCAAGATGGAACACAGTAGGTGCAGACAAATAGCCAAGTTGTATGCAGCAATATGCATTTAAAATAAATTTTATCCAGAATTTCATACTGCCTGCCTCCTTTCAATTGTGCTACTGGGGCTGGGAAAATTGTGAACCAGTGCTGTCCATGTTGTACAGTTGGTTGGCAGGAAGTACAATTCAACAGGTACTAACGATGGCAATGCTTCCTCCCTTGTGATAGAAAGTCCCTGACAGACCAGCTAAGAACTGACAAAACCTGCTCAGCTGAGGATGACTGACAGTTACTAAGTGAAAATGCTTTACTATGAACAGCTCACATGCTCAATTTAAAAATAAATAGCATTACCTGTTATCAGTGGTACTGTCCACATATGGTTATAGTTTGCCTTTGTCTTATTCAATTGAACGGTGTAATTTGAACTAAGCTGACCCAGTGAATCCCAATGGGGGCGGTTATGTGTCTTAAGGGGTCATTAAGGGAAAAAGAAGTAGTCGGGGGCTGTTCAAGAATCTTGGTGGGGGTCAGAGAGTGGCACCCAAACTTGAGGCAACCGTGACCAACTATGTCAACCTGCTGCCATCATCAACATCTGATAGGGATTCCCAACTTGTGCTGATTTTTGAATTTTAATTTATCCCTGTTAATGATAGATAAATATGTACATCATGATCTCTATGAGTCTGAAGGCAGCGAAGTCTAGAATTCTGATCCTACAAAGAAACTGGAATGACAGAAAGCGCATCAAATGACAGAATGCTACATACTTGGAGTATGGTTTTATTTACCTTCTCGCCATACCGATAACACCTTGTGTGTCATTTGTAATATTATACTGTCGAACAAAACTATGAAACCATCAAGACTGCCGGAACACTTCTGTAAAAGCCACCCTGAAAAGGCTACTTATGGTATTACTCCGTTCCAGAGGATAAAAGAAGCATTTGAAAAGTGTTGCACACTCAAGTCATTTGCCAAGAAAGCTAATAATGACTTTGATAGTAGTCTCATTGCTTCTTATAACATTTTCAAAATGATAGCAAAGTGTGGAAAATCTCCTACAATTGGTGATTTATAATGCCTGCTGTATCAGAAGTGCTCACCACTGTTCTCAAAATGGATACCAGTATTTTAAAATCAATTCCTCTGAGTGGTAACTCTGTAGCTTGTTATATTGACAAAATGAACGAAGACATTGAGTATCAACTATGCACAGCACTACAAAAGACAGAAGTTGAGATATAACTGGATGAGTCAACTATGAGATGAGGCATTACTAGTGGCATATGTACGTGTTATCAAAAATGGAAATTTTTGTGTAGAGATTCTCTTTCGTAAAAAGCTAACGACAAATATCAATGGAGAATCAATCTAAGATGAAATCAAAATGTATTTTGAGGATAAAAGTGTCCAATTATGCACATGATTTCTTGTGCAACAGATGGAACACCGTATATGACAGGTCACCATGCTGGTTTAGTGGAATTTATGAAAAAAGAAATTCCAAATCTGTTTCCAATCCATTGCGTAATTCATCATCAACATCTCACAGCCAAAAACCTCAGCCAACAACTTTTTTCAAATATGACTTTTGTAACATTTGCTATCATAAAATTAAAATTCATCCATTAAATAGCAGAATATTTCACCAGTTATGCAAAGATAACGATGAAGAGTTTGAAAGCTTGCTTCTTCACACTGAAGTGAAATGGTTGTCAAAGGGCTGGTGTTAAACTGTTTCTTTGATCTTTTTGACACTGTAGTTGAATTTTTGCTCAATGTCGACAAGAGCTTGGGAAACAAGATTGAACTTTATTTGGAGATGTATCTTACTTAGCTGATCTGTATGACAAAATGAACATTCTAAATATGAAATTGCAGGGTAATTTCAATTTAATCCATGCAAAAAGTGCAGTCCACTTTTTTCAGAAAATTGAAAATATGTAAGCAAAATATTGGGAGAAGAATGTTCTCTCAGTTTCATTACATGGAAAGTATGGCACTCTCTTTCACAAAAGTTGATTTGCAAGAGTACTGCTTAGACCTACAGTCACTGAAGAAGGATTTTCAGAATTGATTCAAGGATTTGAATCATCTGGAAATCCTAGACTGGGTAATTAACCCATTTCTTTTCAAGGTGGATGAACAGGAAAAGAGTTTGCAAGAAGAAATCATCGAAATTCAGAATGATGAAGAAGCAAAAATGCTTTTCAAGAATGTCGGTTTTTGTGGTATGTGGCAACACTGCCAAACAAAGTTTCCTGGTCTTTCCATCTTCCTATTTTGTTGAAAGAGGATTCAGTACAGTGAACCACATATTCACAAAAAATACAGAAACTGCTTGGACATTGTTATGCGTGGGGATTTAAGGCTTTTGCTGTCACAACTTGAACCGGATATTTCAACTCTCGCTATAAACCATCAAGCTCAAGGATCACATTGATATCCAAGCTGCTGTACAGCACACAGGTCTATGTAAACCTAGTTTTAAAGACAAATAAAAATTTAAAGCAGAATCACTTTTCTCATGTTTTTTCACTATGGGGGTGCTGGAAAGTATATTGAGTCTAAGAGGGGCATTGGCAAGTATGAAAGTGTGTCAGGGGAACTTTGGGCTAAAATAGGTTGGGAAACACTGAACTAAACTATTAAGGAATGTACTGTGGGAATGCAGGACTGGATTCAGTAACACACTTCACCTCGCTTTTTCACAGATCTCTGTAAAGTACCCATACTGTATGATTCAATTAATTACCATTTTCCCTTTGCAGTTAATCTAATTGTCTTGAACCATGACAATAAAGTTGTTTTCTATTCTAATGGTTTGCCAAACACAAGTTTTTGCCACATCTTAGTTACTAGAAATCATGTGTCTTTATGTATTTGTATTGAAGGATAAAACTGAAATTTTGATTTTCAAAGTAAGAAAAATAGAATGGAATGTAACTTATTGTTTTGTGCTTATGAATCTCTGCATGATGTTTCAAGTTTCAGCTAAGCCAGTGCTGATAACTCTTCTCAGCAAGGAAAGGGAAATCTTGTTGGAAACAATTATAATGTAGTAAAATCCTTTAACGTGAAACCCTTGGCACTTTGGTGGAAATGAACGGGCAGATTTTCTGAACTATTGGGTATTATTCTGACTAATACCCAGACACACTTTTAGTTCATTGCTTTTAGATGTTACAAAGTTTACAAAATTGGGAAGAGGGCGACATTTAATTTAAAGGAACTGTGGGAAACAGAGCTCCGTTGAGCCATGTACCAAACCATTGGGATATCTGAATAATAAGAAGACAGATTATTGGAGTTTAACTGTATACTTAGAGAAATCCTGGTGTTAAGTCAGATGGAAAATAAAATATCAATATTTGTACAGAGGAAGGGATTTGTGTACATATTTCTTTATATAAGAGGCAGAAACTGGTGTTAAGTACTAGGGGTTTTTCTGACACAAATTCAAAGTCCATACCTGAAGTCCAGTGTTGGGAAGGTAAGAATAAACTTTTCTCTTGACTTGGAGCTACTGGCATACTTTTAGCATATGCCAGTTTGCAGCACGGGTGGTGGGGGAACCTAGGTTTTTCCTGTAGATAGGTTCCAGCATGCATAGTGATGGAGAAAAAGGAATGATGCTGGTGTGCTCTCCAACCAACACAGAGTGACCCCTGGAAATGCTGCCCTTAAACTTCATGAAGTTGATATTTAATGTAGTGGGCTGTATGTAGGAAGTTAAAAGGCTCTAAACAAAATGTTGGAAATAGTATGATACACAAGCAGAGATGAATGTGTAAGACAAGAGTCTATTCAAAGACTGGGAGATTAATTCATCTATAATTGCCATCGTTGCCATGGTACCAAAGATTAGAGTCAGTTACACTGCAAGTTAAATCCACCAGTCTCATTTCTATTCCAATATAACATACTCCCTTCTCTTCAATCCATAAAGCAGAATGGGGCAATCAATTCTTTTCATAAGTCTTTCTTATGCAAACTATAAATACCAGAGCATATTTTATATTAAATGCCTTTCAATTGTTAACAGTGCTGCATCCTGAGCAGTACAAATAAAACATATAACCTGTTATCACTCTTTCTATGAATATCTTGACAAAGAACATCCTCCCCGCCCCCATTTGCAGTACTGGTGCTTCTCAGGTTTTCTCTCAACTGACAAATGCCTGTGAGGCATTGGCTGAAAAGTTTCCTTGTTTGCCTTGATTTCAGAGGAATGTGAGAATCTTGGACCAAAAACTGAAGGAATGATGAGCATGTTGAGTTCGTAAGTAATTCTTGAGTCACCTCTTTTGGGAAGTGACTAGTAACACATTTATTATTTCTAGAACAGCTTCCTTAGTTATTCTGGGATATAGGTTATCAGGCCTTGAGGATTTATTGGCCTTTAATCCCATCAATTATCCAAACACAGTTTCTCTGTTGATACTGATTCCATTCAGGTTCTCTCTCTCTCTCTCTCTCTCTCTCTCACTAGACTCTATGTTCTCTATATTTTTCTAGAAAATTATTTACATCATTTTTCTTGAAAACAGAATTATAGAATCCATTTAACTTGACTAACACATACAAAATGCTGGGAGAAGTCATTAGGTCAGGCAGCACCTGTAGAGGGAAATGTGCAGTTAACGTCTTGGGCCAAGGCGCTTCATCAGGACTATTTAACTAGCCTGCCTTTTTCTTGTTTTCCATTATAAATTCCACCAAATCAGCCATTATGTGCCCATTTGCTTTTATACCCTTTATTACTTTTTGTAAGAAAATCTGAGACATTTCTAAATAAAATTACCTTCATACCAAAATCAAAAATCTGCAACTTCTGTTTCTTTAATATTTCACAATCTGGCACGCTTCAGTTGCTTGGTCTTTCGGTGGAAGTGCCTAAGCCAGCAGAGGGCAGCACCAAAGGAGGCTTTATTGATGGAGTGAACCTTTATTGATGGAGTGAAATCAGTGAGGGGGCACTCAGGTTACAGAGGAATAGCACTGTGGGTGCATCTGCTAACTCTTGATTAATCAACATCTGTCAAATCCAGCATGAGCTGGGTTACAGATGATGAATTGTATTTTTGCACAGTTGACCAGATAATCCTCCATTGCTTGTTGCATTCTGGTGTATCACCATGACCACCTTGAAATGAGGTCTCTTTTGACATCTGCAGTTTTACCATAAGACCATAAGATACTGGAGCAGTACTAGGCCATTTGGCCCATCAAGTCTGCTCCACCATTTCAGCATGCCTGATCCAATTTTCCTCTCAGCCTCAAAACCTCCTTCCTTCTCCCCATATCCCTACATGTCCTGAGGATCTATCAGCCTCTGCATTAACCATACAAAAGACTTTGTCTCCACATAAAGAGTTGGCCTGCCCGTGACTGTGAACTCAAAAGATTCACCACTCTCTGGCTAAGGAGGTTCCTCCTCATCTCTGTTCTAAAAAGATGTCCCTATACTCTGAGGCTGTGCCCTCTGGTCTTAGACTCTCCCATCACAAGAAGGATCCTCCCCACCTCCATTCTATCAAGGTATTTCACCATTCAATAAGTTTCAATTAAGTCACCCCTCATTCTTCTGAATTTTAGTGAAAACAGACCCAGGGCCATCAAACACTTTTCGAATGACAAGCCATTCAATCCTGGAATCATTTTTGTGAGCCTCCTTTGAACCATCTCCAGTTTCAGCACATTCTTTCTAAGATAAAGGGTCCAAAACTGCTCTCAATACTCCAAGTGAGGCCTCACCAATGCTTTATAAAGCCTCAACATTACATCCTTGCTTTTATATTCTATTCCTCTTGAAATGAATGCTAACATTGCTGTTGTCCCCTCACCACAGACTCAACTTGCAAATTAACCTTTAGGAAATCCTGTACAAGGACTCCCAAGTCCCTTTTCACCACAATTTTTTTTTCTCTCCATTTAGAAAATAGTTAGCCCTATTATTTCTTTTACCAAAGTGTATGACCATATACTTCCCGACACTCTATTCCATCTGCCACTTTTCTACCCAGTCTACTAATCTGTCTAAGACTCACTACTTCCTGAAATCTACCTGCCCCTCCATCTATCTTTGTATTGTCTGCAAACATGGCCACAAAGCCACCAATTCCATCATCTGAATCATTGACATATAAGTAACGAGAATCAGTCCTAACACAGACCCCTGTAGAACACCACTATTGGCAGCCTTTATTCTCACTCTTTACTGCCTGCAAATCAGCCTCTGCTTTATCCATGCTAGAATCTTTCCTGTAATACCATGGTCTCATAGCTTGTTAAGCAGCCTCATGCACCTTGTCAAAGGCCTTCTGAAAATCCAAGTACACAACATCAACCGATTCTGCTTTGTCTATCCTGCTTGTTATTTCTTCAAAGAATTTGAACAGTCATTTCAGGCAAGATTTTCCCTTGCGGAAATAATTCTGACTATGGCCTTTTTATCATGCACCTTCAAGTACTCTGAGACCTCATCCTTAACAATTGCCTCCAATATTTTCCCAGCTACTGAGATCAAACTAACTGGACTAATGTTTCCTTTTTTCTGTCCCTCTCCCTTCTTGAAGAGTGGAGTGACATTTACAATTTTCCTGTCTTCTGGAACCATTCCAGAATCTAGTGGTTCTTGAAAGATCATTACTAATGTGTCCACAATTTCTTTAGCCACCTCTTTCAGAACCCTGGGGTGTACACCATCTGATCCAGGTGACTTATCTACCTTCAGATCTTTCAGTTTCCAAAGAACCTCCTCTCTGGTAATGGTAACTTCACACACTTCATGACCCTTGACACTTGTAACTTCCACCATACTGTTAGTGTCTTCTACAGTTAAGAAGACTGATAGAACATACTTATTTAGTTCAACTGACATTTCCTTGTCATGCATTTCTACCACTCCAGCATTGTTTTCCAGCAGTCTGATATCCACTCTTGTCTCTCTTTTACATTTCATGTATCTGAAGAAACTTTTGGTATCCTAATTAATATTATTGGCTAGCTTACTTTCATATTCCATCTTTAACTACTTAATGATGTCATGGTCCGGTCCGTGCAATCCGCATTCCATTTCACAGTCCGGTTCATTGATCCTTATTCCGGGTTTCCTTATTTTCCCTTGTTCCATTGGGTACCTTAATTGAGGCACCCGATTCTCATTTTGGGCTGGAACATAAATACCTCTGCAAACCAAGGATTCCCTGCTGGACTGTTCCTTCCCCTCCCCATCTGAATTCCTGACAGTTTCCTTTGCAGTCACCTCGACAAGTATCCTCGGCAGTCATCCTGGCCCTGCGTCCAAGAAAGGATCCCGGCCCTGCATGCTAGAAGGGTCCTGGCCCTGTGCTCCAAGAAGGAGTCCCAGCTCCATACCTGTGGTAAACCATGTATATAGGTTGTAACTGGGTTACCTGTCTGGACACGCCCCTCTGCTGACTGCTCCTGTGGCTCCTCCCACAGATCCCTGAATAATGGCGATTGTGTCACTGCTCCTCCCTCAGTCCAGGGCAGATATTCAGCATGGACTTGGTCCATTTACTGTTAATAAAAGCCTTTCAGTATTTACTCTACTTCCAGTCTTTTGGAGTAATTGATAGTGCATCAATTTTATTAACAGTAATTTTAAAGCATGGAACACGTCCTAAGACCCGAAAAGCTAGACCTCAACCCACAAAGCTAGATCTCGACCCGTAAGCACTTGAAGCCGGAAACGCTTTCGAACTCTGGCTGGCCTGCTTCGAATCATACCTAGAGGAGATTGAAGTGACCGAGTCCGCCGCAAAGCATAGAGTTCTGCTGTCCAGGGTCAGTCCACGGGTCTATTCGATGATTAGAGACCAGCCGAGCTATGACGGCGTGATGAGCTCCCTCAGAAGACAATACCTGCAGCTGGTAAGCACCGTCTACGCGCGGCATCGCTTAGCGACACGGCAGCAGCGACCCAGAAAGTTGAGGGCTGAGTTTGTCCAGGCCCTACAGACACTCGTATGGGCCTGCGATTGCCGGGGGCTGACAGCCGAAGAGCATGCGGAGCTCCTAGTGAGAGACGTCTTTGTCACAGGGACCAGGTCAGTGTATGTGCGCCAGCGGCTGCTGGAATACACCGATTTTACCTTACGTTTGGCGATTGAGCTGGCCGACACGCTGGAGGCCAGTCTGCACAACTCTGAGGCTCTCCAGGCACGTGATCTCCTGACGGCCTCATGGACGCTGCAGACCCCGCAACCTGCTGGCGAATCGACCACGGTTGCTGTCAGTTGTGAGTCCGCGAAGTGCTACTTCTGTGGACTTGAGAAGCACCCCCGGAAACGCTGCCCGGCCCGAGAAGCTACCTGCTCCAGCTGCAGAGAGAAGGGCCACTTCGCCAAGGTCTGTAAGTCCAAACCGCGAGCAGGATCGAGCAACGCCGTGTGCGATGCATGGGGGTCGCCATCTTGTCTGCACCCTGCCACCATGTGCGAGACATGGGGGCAGCCATCTTGGTCGGCACCACCTCACACCGCCTATGACCCACGGGTGCTCGCCTGGCACCCCACCGCGCCAGATCAACACAACGACTCAACTCTGGCCTCCGTGACCCTCAACCAAAGCGCTCCCCACCAGATCGCAAGGTCAATGATGGACATTCTGGTGGAGGGGCGCAGGACAAGCTGCCTGTTTGACAGAGGCAGCACGGAGAGCTTTATCCACATAGTGCAGCCTTGCGGACTCATGATACGGCCGGTAAGTCAGAGGGTCACCATGGCTTCCAGGTCGCATACAACAGATATCCGGGGGGGTTGTGTAGCGACGCTAGTGGTGCAGGGCACAGAATATCGAGACTTCATATTACTGGTCATGCCTCAACTGTGTGCCCGTGTGCTATTGGGGCTCGACTTCCAGAGCCACCTGAAAAGCGTGACAATGGAGTATGATGGGCCCCTCCCACCAATCACTGTTGGAAATCCTCAGTTTTGTAGGAATACATTACATACCCCACTATAGCCAGACCGTCAATAGGTTCACGCAGCTTGACACGTACCCTCTACCCCGCATTGCGGATACAGTCAATCAGATAGCACAGTACAAGTTGTACTCGACCATAGACCTAAAATCCGCTTACCATCAGCTCCCCATCCGCCGGGAAGACCGCCCTTACACTGCCTTTGAGGCGGACAGCAGGCTTTATCACTTCCTGTGCATCCCCTTCAGTGTCATGAATGGTGTATCTGTCTTCCAGAGGGAAATGGACTGGATGGTGGACCAGTGCCAACTGAAGGCCACGTTCCCATATCTGGATAACATCACCAACTGCGGTCATGACCGGCAGGATCACGAGAACAACCTCCGAAAATTTTTCCAAGCGGCCAAAGCTTTGAATCTCACCTATAACAAGAGCAAGTGTGTGTTTGGAACCACCCGACTTGCTATCCTTGGGTGTGCCATGGAGAACGGGGTCATTGGCCCTGACCCCAACTGTATGCGCCCCCTGTTAGAACTCCCTCTTCCCAACACCCTCAGAGTGTTCAAAAGGTGCCTGGGCTTCTTTTCATATTACGCCCAATGTGCCTCTAACTATGCAGACAAGGCCCACCCCCTGGTCAAGTCCACCACATTTCCCCTCTCAGCCGAGGCCCGCACAGCCTTCAGCTGCATTAAAGGGGACATTACCAAAGCAGCAATGCATGCGGTGGATGAGGCCATTCCCTTCCAAGTGGAGAGTGACGCCCCCAACTTTGTGCTGGCTGCTACCCTCAACCAGGCGGGAAGACTGGTGGCGTTCTTCTCCCGTACTCTTCAAGGCCCTGAAATTCAGCATTCTGCGGTGGAGAAAGAGGCCCAGGCCATAGTGGAAGCCATTAGGCACTGGAGGCACTATCTCGCCGGCAATAAGTTCACCCTGCTGACTGACCAGCCCTCAGTCGCATTCATGTTTAGTCACTAACAGCGGGGCAAAATCAAAAATGATAAAATTCTGAGGTGGAGAATCGAACTCTCCACCTACGACTATGACATCATGTACCGGACTGGGAAGCTCAATGAGTCCTCCGATGCCCTATCCCGGGGAACGTGTGCCAGTGCGCAGATCGACCGGCTATACACCCTACATGTAGATCTTTGCCACCGGGGGGTCACCCGGCTTTTCCATTTCGTGAAAGCCGGGAACCTGCCTTACTCCCTTAAGGAGATCAGGACGATGACCAGGGACTGCCAAGTCTGCACAGAGTGCAAACCGCACTTCTACCGACCTGAAAAGGCATAACTCATCAAGGCCACCCGCCCCTTTGAGCGACTGAGTGTTGACTTTAAGGGCCCCTTCCCCTCCACCAACCGCAATGTGTACTTTCTTAACGTAATCGACGTGTACTCGCGGTTCCCCTTCGCCATCCCCTGCCCCGATACCACCACCACATCAGTTATAAAAGCCCTGCGCAAGCTCTTCACTCCGTTCGGATACCCATGCTATATCCACAGTGACAGAGGGTCCTCGTTTATGAGTGACGAGCTGCGCCAATACCTACTGGCTAGGGGAATTGCAACTAGTAGGACCACGAGCTATAATCCCTGGGGGAATGGACAGGTGGAGAAGGAGAATGGCACAGTGTGGAAGGCCACACTCTTTTAGCCCTCAGGTCAAAGGGACTGCCGGTCTCCCGCTGGCAGGAGATCCTTCCCGAGGCACTCCACTCCATCTGCTCCCTGTTATGCACGGCCACCAATGCCACCCCTCATGAGCGGCTCTTTTCTTTTCCCAGAAAGTCAACCACTGGGACCACCCTACCAACTTGGCTGACGTCCCCGGGGCCAGTGCTGCTCTGGAAACATGCGAGGAGCAATAAATACTCCCCGATGGTCGAAAGGGTTCACTTACTTCATGCGAACCCCCAGTATTCCTTCGTGGTTTTACCTGATGGGCGGGAGAACACGGTCTCCATCCGTGACCTGGCGCCTACAGGAGCACCAGGCCCCTATCCTGAACACTCCATGGTGACTATTAACCCTGTACCCACCGATATATACACCCACGAGACACCACGCACTTCAAGCCCTACACAGACACCACATGACACTTCCATACCGGGCGTGACGCACACGCACGAGGGATTACCGACGGCTATCGTGCTGACACCTCAAGTCAGGCCGGAGCCAGCACAACCACCGTCACCAATGCAATCACCACTGGTGCTACGTAGATCACAGCGATGGACTCGACCGCCTGATAGACTTGACCTGTAAATATACTTGTTTTAAATATTGTCAGTCACTTCACCCTGCGGGACTCTTTTTTTTTAAAAGGAGGGGTGAATGTGGTAAACCATGTATATAGGTTGTAACTGGGTTACCTGTCTGGACACGCCCCTCTGCTGACTGCTCCTGTGGCTCCTCCCACAGACCCTGAATAAAGGTGATTTTGTCACTGCTCCTCCCTCAGTCCAGGACAGACATACAGCATGGACGTGGATCCATTTTACTGTTAATAAAAGCCTTTCAGTATTTACTCTACTTCTTGTCTTTAGGAGTGATTGAAAGTGCATCAGTACCCAAGAGCCTAACCGAGCCGAATCCAAGAGCCGAGCCTGGCCTAGCCAAGTCCTGGCCTGGAGTTCCCTCCCCCAGCCCAGGAGTACCTCGCCCAGCCTGGTGCTGGAGGTTCCTCATCCTGTGCTGGAAATTCCTCGCACAGCCCAGGAGTTCCCTAGCCCTGCTCAGGAGTACCTCGCCCAACCCTGTGCTGGAGTCTCTCGTCTAGTCCAAGCCATGTCCAAGAACCTCGTCTAGTCCGTGCCAAGTCTTTGTGTTCTTGTCCTGTCTATGTGCCTCATCCTGTGCAGGAGTTCCATGTCCTGTCCTGTAGCCACGTCTTGTCCTTGCCTAGATCCAGGGTCCGAGCCCAAGTCAAGACCCAGGTTTCGGGTCCCTGTCGTCTCTGGCTCGGAGTCCTAGCCCAGGCTCCTAGTTCCAAGTTCCTTGTCCTGCTCCCACTTTCCTAGTCTTAGTCCTAGCCCAGGCCCGGTATCCTTGTCTCGTCCAGGGCCTGTGTCCATGTCCAGCTTCGTTTCTTCCTGACTCCCCTTGCTTTCTGGATAAACCCTGTCCTGTACTTCAGTTTCTGTGTCTTACATTTGAGTCCATTCCCAACGCCCCCTTCTGACAAATGATTATTTTAGTATACTTCTGCTGGTATTTAAAAGCTTCCCAATCCTCTAACTTTCCACTATTTTTTGCTGTATTATATGCCCTCTCTTTGGCTTTATGTTGACTTTGACTTCTCTTGGTAGGTGCAGTTATGTCATCTTGCCTTTGGAATACTTCTTCCTCTTTGGGATATTATATATCCTCTGCTTTCTGAATTGCTGCCAGAAATTCCAGCCATTGCAGCTGTGCTGTCATCCCTGCCAGTGTTCTTTTCCAATCAATTCCGGCCAACTCCTCTCTCATGCCTCTGTAATTCCTTTCACTCCACTGTAACACTGATATGATACTTCTGACTTTTCTTCATCTTCTCAGAGTGAATTAGATCATATTATAATCACTTGACCCTAAGGGTTCTTTTACCTTAAGATCTCTAATCAATTCTGTTTCATTGCACAACAGCCAATCCAGAATAGCTGATTTCATAGTGGGCTCAAACATGAACTGTCCTAAAAAAAACATCTCATAGGCTGTTTAGAAATTTCCCCTCTTGAATCCAGCACCAAACTGATTTTCCCAATCTACCTCTGTCTTGAAATCCCCCATGACTATTGTATCATTCACAAACAGGAGAAAATCTGCAGATGCTGTAAATCTGAGCAATACACACAAAATGCTGGAGGAACTCAGCAGGTCAGGTAGCATCTATGGAAAAAAAGCATGGTTAATGTTTCGGGACAAAACCGTTCGTCAGGACTGGAGAGAAAAAGGAGTAGATTTGAAAGGTGGGGGAGGGGAGAGAGAAACACCAAGCAATAGGTGAAACTTGAAGGGGGAGGGATGAAGCAAAGAGCTAGGAAGTTTATTGGTGAAAGAGGTTGAAGGCCATGGAAGAAACAAAATGAGGGGGTGGGTGGGTGGGGGAAGCACCAGAAACAGGCTACCTCCAAATTTCAGTCTAAACCGTTGATTGTGCTTTTTTCCGTAGGTGCTGCCTGGCCTGCTGAGTTCCTTAAGCATTTTGTGTGACTATTGTAACACTGGCCTTTTGACATACAATTTCTATCTTCTCTTATAATTTGTGGGCCGCATCCTTACTACTGTTTGGGGGTCTGTATGTAAGTCACATCAGGCTCTTCTTACCCTTGCAGTTGCTTAGCTCTATCCACAACAGTTCAACACCTTCTGACCCTGTGTGGCCTCTTTCTAATGAAATAATTTTTTACCAACAGAGCAACATTGCCCCCTTTGCCTTCCTGATTGTCTTAACATTATAAAGTGTATCTATGGACATGAAGCTCCCATGTATAACCTTCTTTCAGTCATGATCCAATGATGCCTACAGCATCATACGTGCCAATCTGCAACTGTGCTTCAAGTTCATCTACCTTATTCCTTATACTGCGCACATTCAAATATAACACCTTCAGATGGGTATTCACCCTTTTTGATTTTGTCTGTCTTTTTTGTTGCAACTCATCCTGTTGACTGCAATTTTGCCCTATAAACAGCCTCTCCTCACTACACATTGGCTCTGTTTGTAAACCAGCTACCTCATCTTCAGCACTATCATCCGCCTTTCCCACAATTCTTCTTGCATTGAAATATATGCAGCTCAGGACACTAGTCTCACCATGCTCAACCTTGATTCCTAACATTGTCTGAGGTCTTACCAACACTTACCTCCTCAACTTCTCCACTTACTGTTCTGGCACTTTGGTTCCCATCCCCTTCCAATTCGAGTTTAAATCCCACTGTGCAGCATTAACAAACCTTCCTGCTAGGATATTAGTTCCTCTCCAGTTCAGGTACAAACCATCCCTTCTATACAGGTCCCACTTTCCCTGGAAAAGATTCAATTGATCCAAAAATTTTATGCCCTCCCTCTTACACCAACTACTTAGCCATGAATTAAACTGAATAACCTTCCTAGTTTTGGCCTTTAGAGCAAGTCGCACAGGTAGTAATCCTGAGATCACAACCCTGGATGTTCTGCCCTTTTACTTAGCATCTAACCCCGTATGCAGAAACTTGATCTATCCATTTCATTGGTAGCTACATGGACCACAACCTCTGGCTGTTCACCTTCCCACTTAAGAATGCTGAGGACTCAATACGAGATGTACTGGCCCTTGGCAACATACCATCTGTAAATCATGTCCTAGCCCACAGAACCTCCTGTCCGTTCCCCATCACTATTGTTGTGTCTGTACAGCTACACATCAAATAAATAAAGGCACACACTCAGAGAGCAGTTAGCGTGTATATTCACTCTTTGCAGTGAGAGAAAACCAAATCAATGCACATGCGTAAGTTATCTGTCAGTAATTAGTGCTAAGGGGATTCATTGCATTAAAAGAAATAGATCCATACATCACAACTCCAGTGCACCTAGTCTCCCCCTTCCCTTGTGAGTCACTGAGGCAGACTCAGTACTTTTAACCTTCACCTCCTTCTCTTTCTTGCTTACGTGCTGTCCCATGACAACATCAGTAAAAGGCATTGCACTAAACTCAGACCTATGTAAGCTTCCAGTACTGCCCCTTTCTATCTACTGACACCTCTTCACTGCTTGTTGCACACCCTCTACAGGATATTAACTAAATATCTGCAAACACAAAAGCATTAACTCCCACCTCTCTGTGGGAACAGTCTGCCCATAAACTTCATTGTCTAGTTCAAAGTAAACTTATTATCACAGTGCATATGTCACATTATAAAACTCAGAGACTAATTTTCTTGCGGGCATACTTAATAATTCCATAATAAAATAATAACCATAATAGAAACAATGAAAGACCTGGTTCAAGAGCTTGATGGTTGAGGGATAATAACTGTTCTGAACTTGGTGGTGTGAGTCCTAAGGCTCCAGTACCTTCTTTCTGATGGCGGCAGCAAGAAGAGAGTTTGTTCTGGGTGGTGGGAGTCCCTGATGATTGATGTTGATTTCCTGCAACAATATTTCCTGCAGAGGTGCTCAATGATGGGGAAGGCTTTACCTATGATAGACTGGGCCGTATCCACAACTTTCTGTTCAAGAGTATTGGTGTTTCCATGCGAGGCTGTGATACCGGCAGTCACTATAACTCTTCACTACACACCTATAGAAGTTTGTTAAAGTTTTAGATGTCATGCCGAATCTTCACAAACTCTTAAGGAAGTAGAGACGTGGCTGTGCTTTCATCATAATTGCACTTGCATGCTGGGCCCAGGTAGGTCCTCCAAAATAATAACACCAATGAATTTAAAGCTGCTAACCCTGTCTACCTGTGATCCTCTGATGAGGACTGGCCTGTAGACCTTCAGTTTCCTCCTCCTGAAGTCAATAATCAGCTCCTTGGTCTTGCTAACACTGAGGATGAGGTTGTTGTTATGGCACTACTCGGCCAAGTTTTCAATCTCTCTTCTGCATGCTGATTCATCACCACCTTTGGTTTAGCCGACAATAGTGGTGTCATCAGCAAACTTGAATATGGCATTGGAGCTGTGCTTAGCCGCATGGTCATAAGTGTAAAGCAGGGTGCTAAGCACCATGAGTTTTCAGACCACCTGTTTTCATCCCTGTAACTGACTACACCCATTGCTCAATTTATCTGCTACCTTCATCCATGCTTTTGTTAACTCTAGGTTTAGGTATTCCAACACATACATGACCAGCCACTTTTTATATGTGAAGTTGAAGACATACGAAAAAGCAACTCAAAAGAATTTGTTTTCTCTTCATTATGATCTGTCAAAAAAGGAATTGACCATTTTCTTCTCACTTTATTAAAACTACAACCTTTAAAACAGAGAAATGATCTCCATTGCATATCAGGTGTAATTTTTTTGATTGAAGTGTTTGTAGATAATAGACATGCTTCTCAGACTGGTTCAATCCTTTAATCTTCAAATATGAAACCTTTACTAAGCCTGTTCTTTAAAATTTAATTTCTATGAATGTCATCTAAAAATAGTACAGTATAAGGGTCCATCTCGGGATTGTGTAAAGTAATTGGGAGGATTTTTTTTCAAATCAAGATTAATGTAAGACATTTAATCACTTGTTACAATTTCCCCCAAAATTTCAATTTTTGAGCACAGATTCAAACCATTAGCAAAGTAATGTGGTATCAATACTCTGGATATTTCAGACTGATAGATACTTTTCAGCAGCATTGTAAAATCAGAATATTATTATCCAGACTCCAGCAGATTGTTATCTGTGAACGCTGTTACTATTGTATTTTGCATTGGAAAATCAATCAAACATTGTTCAGTTCTGACAATTTCTACTCCTGCTGCCTTCCTGTTTCTCTACTTACTCTTGAATAAGGTAGCGATTGCTTTGTAAAAAGCATCCAGAATGAACTGTCCATCAAATAATCATGGCTACCATTCAGCGTTTCACTTATAGTTAGTTAGAATGTGATTTGTACAAAGCTAGAAATTTCAAGGGCAGTTTCGTACAATAGGGATTTAATATACATTCTGCAAAACCAGTACTGCTGAGTTTTAATGAATGCACTCTGCTTGAATAATAGGACACCATTTTTCACAGAATTGGGTCAAGGTTAACTGACGATCTGCCCTGGCCCATTGTTTCCATAGATGTTAGAGATGGTATGTATCAATAGGTGATGTAAATCTCTAGAAAGAATTGGTTTATGATAGCTAATAAACTCTACGTTTGATCATTTATTTATTTATTGAGTCACAATGCGGAGCAGACACTTCTGGCACTTCAAGCCATGCTGCCCAGAAATCCCCCAATTTAATACTAGCCTAATAATGGGATAATTTACAACGATCAATTAACCTACCAATCGGCATGTCCTTGGACTGTGGGAAGAAACTGGGGCACCTGGAGGAAACTCATGTGGTCATGGGGAGAACATTCAAACTCCTTGCAGGCAGTGGCAGGAATTGAACCTGGGTCACCTGTACCATACAGCGTTGTGCTAACCACTGTGCTACCATGCCAGCCCTGATGACATTTGTTGGTAATAATGGCACAAATATATTAATGTTAAATTGGTGCACATTTAACTGATGGTCTGATTGAATTCATTGAAGATTATACACTGCAGGCAAGTGATTGCACCACATCTTTACCAGACAACAAACACTTGGTCCATTGCGTTCCAGATTAAGATGCATAATTCATACTGTGTTTATCAAAAAAGAAAGATGCACTATTTTAGGTTGTTTATTCTCAGCTGTGATTTATGTTCCATTTTATCGGAACCCTCAACTGAATTAAAAGGAAAGCTCTGATATAGTTTGTGCTGGGGCTGAACTGGTACAATATCTCTTCTTGTTATGGCCAAAGCTTATAATGTATTCTCTTAATCCCCTCATGTTGAATCCAGTCCATCAAATGTGTAGAGAGCTAAAGAACTGACCTTTAGTCAGGCTGAAAATCAGAGCAGGTATTGCACCTCTTGAGATGATAATGATATTTGCTATACAGTATAGTACAATTTTTTTTCTGAGCTTATTTTACCAAACAGGAAGCAAGCCTAGTAAATGTAACCAGAGCAAATGTGAACCTACCAATGCATGTTATCATTCTGTTCCTCCTTCTGTTCTAGTGTTCCAGTGAAGGCAGAGTAACCTGAGGTGCAGCTCCCCATCTTCCAATCGGATATACTACAGAGTTCATTTTTTACATATATTTATCATTTTCATTTTATTTTATTTAATTTCAAATCTCAAGGATTTATAGTATTTTCCTTTAGTGCCATAAATAATGATCCTGCTCCCCCAATTTCATCTAGATTAACCTCCTGCTCCTTACCTTGTTCCATTTTCACCCTTCTTCTATCACCCCTTTTATATCTTAACCTCTCTTGCCTGCTGCCCTTTCATAGACCTTGTTCTCCCTTTCCTTCCTTCCTAGTTTTCCATTTTAAAACTTGTTCATTCTTCTAACTTTTTCTATTTCAGATGAAAACTCATTGACCCAAGATGTTTGCTCTGTTTCTTTCTCCATCGCTGCTGCCTGATTTTCTGAGTATTTCTAGCATTTTAAGTTTTGTGTTTACTATATTGTGAGAGAATTTCCCAACTTTTGATTTGATTTTACAGATAAAGTTTATTTCACTTTTTACTTCAATTGTTTCATAGTGAGGTATATTAACATTTATTTCAATTGCCTTGCAGTGAAGAATGTGCGAAGGCATTCATTGTCCAACTTGTCTGTGAGCAATAATATTTGGATGAACAGATTGGATTCCTCAGACCACAAAATTCCATTGATTATGAGGAGCCATGTGTTTTCCCACAGGAAATAAACGAATGGCTGAATTTGCTCCCGATTCCTGAAGATTATTGATGATGGCACTGAAATGGGCCCAGGAGCAGATTGTTCAATGGGTTATCCTGATATGGAGATGATGGCTCATATAAGATATAGGACAACCTATGGAGAAAGAGAATATAAAACTGAAGAGAATATATAAGTTTGGAAAGAAGCATCCTTTTACTTGGCTGTCATCATATAATTAAAATATACATGCTGTGACGGAAGTACACATAGACTAAGATGTTAACTGTCCTGTGCTGGCACCAGTGGGATCAACAGTTGGTCTGCCACCTATCTTCAGGAGAAAGAGAGATAAGGAAAACAATGGAGCAGCATTTGGAGATGTTAATGAAGGGACGGGAGAATTTAATGGAAGGAGACACGGTCTGAGAGCTGTCAAGATCGGCTCCTCTTTGAACCCTGAACTGTTTGAAGTGATGGACAGGCGATACCCCAGCAGGGGGATAAAAAGGGACAGGTTCGCTAAGGCAAGACACACGACACCACGAGGTAACGAGACCCTGGAAGCGGTGCGCCTCCCACAAGTCGGTGGGAGTTTTGGAGGGCTGGTCGCGGGACCAAGCCATAGACGTACAGGGTGGAAAGGTACGATCGGTGGAAACCCGGTGTGTGTCCGCCCTTGCCTGGGTGCCAGGTTCACTGCAGAGGAGCAATCATATCTGAAAACGGAGGGGTCACAGTCAGTGACCTCAGAAGACATTACAAAGGGCTCGCCCGAAAGCTGACTGCGAAGAATATCGAAGGTCTGTGTGGAAGCCGTTTGAATATTCATTCGCTTTTGCTCTCTCTCTCCTCTCCTCCCCCCTGTCCATCGCCACGGCAGTTATTACTGTGAACTGAACTGAACTCAATTGAACTGAACTTTGCGTCACTTTGAAACTGGTCATTTACCCCTAGACGACGATAGAGCTTGATTGATCCTGTTATCCTAATTCTGTGTACATGTGTGTTTATCATTGCTGAACTGTTGCACTTACTATCCTTTTGATTAGAGTACTATGTTGCTTATTTCTTTAATAAAACTTTCTTAGTTCCAGTAATCCAGACTCCAACTGAGTGATCCATTTCTGCTGGTTTGGCAACCCAGTTACGGGGTACGTAACAATGCACAAGGATAGATTTCACTATCTAGAATGGTTGCCTATTGCCTCCTTAACACCTGAACTTACCTGGGCTGGATGTGGAGGGATGATTTTCACTGAACACAACAAAGGTAAATAGAAGCTGGAGTCAACCATTCAGAACCTGAAGACTGTTCCACCGCTTAAGGAAATTACAATGGCATGAGAGAAGAACTGGCCAAATTTGACTGGAGAGGGACACTGGCGGGAAAGACAGCAGAGCAGCAGTGGTTGGAGTTTATGCGAGAAATGAGGAATGTGCAAGACAGGTATATTCCAAAAAAGAAGAAATTTTCGAGTGGAAAAAGGATGCAACCGTGGTTGACAAGAGGAGTCAAAGCCAAAGTTAAAGCAAAGGAGAGGGCATACAAAGAAGCAAAAATTAGTGGGAAGACAGAAGATTGGGAAGCTTTTAATACTTTACAAAAAGAAACCAAGACGGTCATTAAGAGAGAAAAGATTAACTATGAAAGGAAGCTAGCAAATAATATCAAAGAGGATACTAAAAGCTTTTTCAAGTATATAAAGAGTAAAAGACAGGTGAGAGTAGATATAGGACCGATAGAAAATGATGCTGGAGAAATTGTAATGGGCGATAAGGAGATGGCAGAGGAACTGAGCGAGTATTTTGCATCAGTCTTCACTGAGGAAGACGTCAGCAGTTTACCGGATACTCAAGGGTGGCAGGGAAGAGAAGTGTGCGCAGTACTCAGGAAGCTGAATAGGCTAAAGGTAGATAAATCTCCTGGACCAGATGGAATGCACCCTTGTGTTCTGAAGGAAGTAGCTGTGGAGATTGCGGAGGCATTAGCAATGATCTTTCAAAAGTCGATAGATTCTGGCATGGTTCCGGAAGACTGGAAGATTGCAAATGTCACTCCGCTATTTAAGAAGGGGGCAAGGAAGCAAAAAGGAAATTATAGACCTGTTAGCTTGACATTGGGGGTTGGGAAGTTGTTGGAGTTGATTGTCAAGGATGAGGTTACAGAGTATCTGGAGGCATATGACAAGATAGGCAGAACTCAGCATGGGTTCCTTAAAGGAAAATCCGGCCTGACAAACCTATTACAATTTTTTGAGGAAATTACCAGTAGGCTAGACAAGGGAGATGCAGTGAATGTTGTATATTTGGATCTTTGGCCTTTGACAAGGTACCACACATGAGGCTACTTAACAAGATAAGAGCCCATGGAATTACGGGAAAGTTACATACGTGGATAGAGCGTTGGCTGATTGGCAGGAAACAGAGAGTGGGAATAAGGGGATCCTATTCTGGTTGGCTGCCGGTTACCAGTGGTTTTCCACAGGGGTCCGTGTTGGGGCCGCTTCTTTTTACATTGTACATCAACTATTTGGATTATGGAATAGAGGGCTTTGTGGCTAAGTTTGCTGACGATACAAAGGTAGGTGGAGGGGCCGGTAGTGCTGAGGAAACAGAGAGTCTGCAGAGAGACTTGGATAGATTGGAAGAATGGGCAGAGAAGTGGCAAATGAAGTACAATGTTGGAAAGTGTACGGTTATGCACTTTGGCAGAAAATGTAAACGGGCAGACTATTATTTAAATGGAAAAAGAGTTCAAAGTTCTGAGATGCAACGGGACTTGGGAGTCCTCGTACAGGATACCCTTAAAGTTAATCTCCAGGTTGAGTCAGTAGTGAAGAAGGCGAATGCAATGTTGGCATTCATTTCTAGAGGAATAGAGTATAGGAGTAGGGATGTGATGTTGAGGCTCCATAAGGCGCTGGTGAGACCTCACTTGGAGTACTGTGGGCAGTTTTGGTCTCTTTATTTAAGAAAGGATGTGCTGACGTTGGAGAGGGTACAGAGAAGATTCACTAGAATGATTCTGGGAATGAGAGGGTTAACATATGAGGAACGTTTGTCCGCTCTTGGACTGTATTCCTTGGAGCTTAGAAGAATGAGGGGAGACCTCATAGAAACATTTTGAATGTTGAAAGGCATGGACAGAGCGGATGTGGCAAAGTTGTTTCCCATGATGGGGGAGTCTAGTATGAGAGGGCATGACTTAAGGATTGAAGGGCGCCCTTTCAGAACAGAAATGCGAAGAAATTTTTTTAGTCAGAGGGTGGTGAATCTATGGAATTTGTTGCCACGGGCAGCAGTGGAGGCCAAGTCATTGGGTGTATTTAAGGCAGAGATTGATAGGTATCTGAGTAACCAGGGCATCAAAGGTTATGGTGAGTAGGCGGGGGACTGGGACGAAATAGGAGAATGGATCAGCTCATGATAAAATGGCGGAACAGACTCGATAGGCCGAATGGCCTACTTCTGCTCCTTTGTCTTATGGTCTATGGTCTTAATATGATTGTTGCTGATTAGGCATCAGCTGCACTTCAGTGTCATAGCCCTTAATTCACAGATCTTTCAAAAGTGTATCTGCTTCCTTTTTTAATACCTCCAGTGATCTAACATCCAGAAACCACTGGGGCAAAAAAGTTCCAAGGATTCACCACACATTCTCAGAAGAAATTCCTACTCAACCTGGAGGGTCCAGCAAATCTTAAGAGAATGATCCCAGGAATGAAAGGGTTAAAGTACGAGGAGCATGTGATGGCTCTGGGGATTTACTCACTGGAGTTTGGATTAATGAGGGGGGATCACAATGAAATATATCAAATATTGAAAGGACTAACTAGAGTGGACATGGACAGGATGTTTTCAGTTACAAGAGAGTCTAGGACCAGTGTACACAGCCTCAGGATAGAACATTGTACCTTCAGGACACAGATTAGGGGAATGTCTTCAGCCGGAGGATGGTTACTCTGTTGTATTTATGACCACAGATGGCTGTGGAGACCAAGTTATTGGGTATACTTAAAACAGAATTTTATAGTCACATAATTAGTAGTGGTATCAAACGTTACAGGGAGAAGGTAGGAAAATGGGGTTGAGAGAGAAAATAAATCAGCCATGAATAAATGGCAGAGCAAATTCAATGGTCTGAATGGCTTAATTCTGCTGCTACATCTTATGGCCATATTTAATTTTTAATTGTCTTCCTTATCTTGTACCTCTGGTCCCTCAGGGTAGTCCAACAAAGTAGATCAGACCGCACTTGGTCTTAGGCAGCTGTATGGCGACTCCACACCTGAAAGCCAGCAAAGCTAGACTCAGAGATTTAACTCTAAACCTTGTAAGCTATTTCAAAAGCCTTTTAACATTTCTGCCACTCAGAGCCATTTAGAGGCAAGTATTAGAATTAAAACAAACAGAAAATTTAAAAAATTATAAGTGAATTAAGGAAAATTTGGAATTACTGTAATTGAAAACATAAAACAAAAGCAAATTGATTTTGTAAATGCAGTTTACTGTTTCCTTTGCCTTCCATTTGTGTGCCCTATAAACCAATTGACACTGGGCCTTGTGCAAATTCCATTTCGATATTTCACAGCTTAATACTGGTGATCCAGCCAAGCCTCTGGACCAGCAGCAGAGAGAGCTAACCGTCAGTCATCCAAAACTTTTCCATGTGCTTGTAGGTCCAGGATTCATTTCAGTTTGAAAAAGAATCAGTTAAAAACTGCAGATGCTGACAATCTGAAATAAAAATAGAAGATGCTCGAAATCTTGAGCAACACGCACTAAATACACGCACTAAACAGCAGGTCAGGCAGCATCTATGGAGAGGAATAAACTCTCCATGTTTTGGATTGGGATACATGACAGTGATGAAGATGCAGGAAACACTCAGCAGGTCATACAGCATGTGTTGAAAGAGAAGCAAGAGTTAAAGCTTCAGGTTGAAGAGCCTTTGTCAGAACTTTGACCTGTAATGGCAAATGTTTTCCAGTCCACAAATACTGTCCAAGTATTGAGCATTTTCAGTATTTTCTAGTTTTATTATGGGCATCAGTTTGTGTAGTGCAGGTTTGGCAGCTCTGTGCCCACTGCTGTCAACACAATGAAACCCAATGACAAAGCTGGACACTTTCCTGAAGCACGTAATCATAAAAAGGCACATCTTACTCAATGTAAAGGAGAGCCTCAAGCTCCCAGCCATAATTCAAGAGTATATATTGAAATTTCTGAAAATAAATGTAAAGAGAAGACTTTCTATTACACCAACCACCATGCCAACCATACCGTATATCATATTGAAATAAATATTCCAAGAAAATAAGTCACGTTGTAAAATGCTGAGGAAAGCCAGTGTATCATGTTTTTGCAATATTTTTGCATTATGGAATGTTTAGCAATAACAGACAATAGACAATAGGTGCAGGAGTAGGCCCTTCGGCCCTTCGAGCCAGCACTGCCATTCAATGTATTTTGCAAAGCGTCATGGATTGTATTGATATACTGCAACTACTGTTGTACAAATCTGATTATCTGAGATACTTTGGCCTACATCCAATACACCAGTCTAAAACTTCAAGCAGTTAAGTGGCATTGAGATTTTACTTGTGCCTATATAAAATACATGCATTGGAGTGTTTGTGTATGTAGGGAAACTTGGTTTTATTTGGTTACTATAGTGAATAGTCTTTGCAGTATAGGCATCTTTTGCTGACACAGAAGCAAAGTTTTCCTTTCATGAACTGATACTTTTAACCCTTAGTTTCAGCTTCCCATGTACCCTTGCTGACTTTTTTTTCTTTGTTGCTGAAATTGTACCTGTTTTCAAGTCTGAGGACAAGGGCTTTGTTTATTTGGAGTGGAAAGATGTTTGCATCTATCCCAGAGTTTAACTTAACCCCTTTCAATCTTCATGCTCTGAGAAAACCTCATTCCTCATATAAATGCTTTTCTTATTCTATTATCTGCTAGAACTTGCTGAATCATTTTATTGTTTCAAATGGCATCAAAAAAGATATTTCCTTTTCTAGGGTTTTCTTTTGACTGAAGGACTTCAATGTGTTTTCGAGATCATTTCACGGAGATATAGTGGAGCTGATTTATATAAGATGTACTTTATAAAAGAGTAATCCTGGCACAATGAGGTTACATACCAGATCACACTCTCCTGGCTCTAGTATGCCTGTCTAGCATGTGGTAAATGAAGGCAAGTGAAGTATCCTTGCAGCGTGCCAGAGGAAAGTGAATCACTAATTATGATTAATTCCCTGCTTCAACTATTGTAAAACAAAATAGGTCTGCAAGGAAAATTTATAGTATTTTCTTTGTAACCCGATGGGCTTGGCTGTTATTACTGATATATCCATGCAGGTTACTAGGATAACAAAGGCTATGTTTTTGTCATGCTGTCATGATTTCTTATGGTTAGATTCTACTTTCATGTTTCTAATGGCACATCTTTTTCTCTATTTCTCTATTAATCTCAATCTCTTTCTCTATTGGGAGTAGCTTTCCCTCGCACTTTTGCTCTCTGTGTGTCTCCTACAGACAAAGTTCAAAGTAAATTTATTATCAAAATACATATATGCCACCATATACAACCCCAAGATTCATTTTCTTCCAGGCATACTCAACAAATCCAATAACCATAATAGGATCAATGAAATCAAGTGTGCAAAAGACAAAAAAAAACTGTGGAGATTAAAAAAGAAAGAAAAAAACAATTAATAATAAATAAATAAATAATGGCTATCGAGACCATGAGATGAAGAGTCCTTGAAAGTGAGTTCATAGGTTGTAGGAACAGTTCAGTGATGGGGCAAGTGAATTTGAGTAGTTACCGCTGTTGGTTTGAGAGCCTGATGGTTGAGGTGTAATAACTGCTCCTGAACCTGGTGGTGTGAGTACTGGGGCTCCTGCATCTTCTTCCTGATGGCAGCAGCAAGAGACAAACGGCTGGGCTTCCCTGAGATTTACTATCTACGTCAAGACACTGACAAATGGTAATAATGCCTTTCAATTCAAGAAATTTACTTTCTTCCAAGAAATTTACCACTTCCCTTTAAGGCACGCTTGATCAGAACAGAGAACCCAGGCAGGTTAGTGGGGAAGAGCAGCTTCTTCGCCACTGTGATCAGACTCCTGAACCAATCATCTCTTTCACACCCCACTTTCTGGTGACGCTAGCACGTTGTCGTTCTCGTCATTTACCTCTCTCAGTTATTCCATTACTGTCACTTCAGATTACACTAGTCTTTGCACAATTCTGCTATTTTGTTCTCGCCATTGTAGTTACCACTATTTTTTTTTCCCCTTCTATTTACCTTGGTTTCATATTGATCACTTACGTAAGAATTGTATGCCACCAAAAGCTCCAGAAAATTTCGACAGTTTGGCCCAACATGTGGGTCAAAGGGACTTTTCCTGTGCTATGTTCTGCAGTGGAGAGCATTGTGATTGGCTGCACCACACCTGGTACAGAAGCTCCAATGCACAGGATTGAGAAAGCTTCAGAGGTTTGTGGACTCACTCAGCCATCTTCATCATAGGCACAAACCTCCCCACCATTGATGACATCTTTAAAAGTTAGTGAATCAAAAAGTTGGCATCCATCATTAAGGAAACTCACCATTCAGGACATGACCTCTTTTTAACACCAGCTTCAGGTTGGAGGTTCAGGAGCCTGAAGGCACACACTCAACATCTTAGCACCAGCTTCTTCTCCTCTGCCATCAGATTTCTGAATGGTCCATGAAATCATGACCACCACCTCACTGTTGTGCTCTCTTTCGTGCTATTTATTTATTTATATAATTTTTAATGTAATCTAGAGTAATGTTTTATGTATTGCTGCCCCAAAATAATCAATTTCACAACATAGATTACAGATAGTAAACCTGATTCCGATTCTGATGTAGCAAATTATATGTAACCCCCATGGTAAGCCTCAGGCTTGCTCAACTCACTGTCGTCTAGGGAAAGCAGACTTCGGCCCTGCCAAACTGGGTAATCAAGTTTGTGTGGATGCTGTGTGATGTACCCCCACCCTGCCAAATAACAGACAATACACCATATGTGATTAAATGATTATAATTTATAGATATTACTGGAACTATGTAATTAATAGAGATAAAGTATAAAAGGAAAGTAAAAGGCGCTAATCTTATCAAAGTTCAACCTCTTCGTGCACAAACAGTTGGAGCTCAAGTAACGATCCTCTTTTCACCATTTGGTCCCCTCTGACCACCTCGACCTGTCGTCTGGGACCAACCACGGTGGTCGA
Organism: Mobula birostris; assembly: GCF_030028105.1. Lineage (NCBI taxonomy): Eukaryota > Metazoa > Chordata > Chondrichthyes > Myliobatiformes > Myliobatidae > Mobula > Mobula birostris. The sequence continues at coordinate 159,914,418 of NC_092375.1, forward strand.
CCAGATGCTCTACATGAGTCTGTCTTCGTTTCCTCTCCTCGTCAAAGACCCTGGACCTTGGACTCCGGCTCAGGGTCCGCCCTGTCGGCCAGCTCACAGCATCGCGTCCACTCTCTCTCTCCCCATCGCGCCTTCTGCTCAAAAACCCCACGCATCACAATAGCTTACAGACACACAAGAAAGAATAACATCTATCCCAATTGGTTAGCAACTGAATACAACTCTCCATAACCCAAACAAGCTGCTAGCGAGCGAACTTTCTCAGCAGTTAACATAACAAAGAAGCCATTTTAATTAGCCTACACAGTAATATAAAAGAAGAAACCCCTTACATATATTTGAGATAATGATGAGAGTCAACTGATGGCATTAGCACCCAAAGTATATCCAAGGGACCATTTAATCATTTCTTTCCTTAAAAAAAGTTCCTCTCTTGATGGTCTTTAACCACCTGGTTCTTTATTCATTCCTACATGGATGTGGGACTAAGGAAGCTGGGGCTTCATCCTGATTCCTCTTCGTTCTCCTTATTCCTCTACAAATAAAGCCAAGGGAATGCTACTGGGAGATTAGAAGAATTTCAAACACAATTCACGATAGGCAAGATCCTATTAAAGTAGAACAGTTTAATGGAGCAATCGTTGCTATAGTCTTTTTTTTCCGTGTGAGGTGCTGATGTGAGTAGCTTCCCTTTGTTTTATGATTTAAATTAGGAGCTTGCTGTGTGGGGAGCGATAGGCTGCAAATAGGAACCCTTTACTCTGAATTCTATAACATTCATGATAAAAGGCCCTTTGAGCAAAACAGCAATTCATCTGATGGGTTTGAAAAAAATTAATAATATAGTTTTACAGTAATTTTTTTCTAGCTATCCTTCATACCTTAATCATACTCATGAGGCAAGGATTCAGCAATAAAATATATTTATGTTAGACACTTAGCACAAAATACTATACAGAGTATGGACAGAGAGTGAGTACTAAAAATAATTAAAGAATTTAAGAGAATGGATGCTAATAAGTGGATGCAAAAAGTAGAGGTATAGAGGTTTGGGCAAGAAGAGAGATGAGAGTTCTGTAATAATGGCATTAGAGGAAATGAGACTCAAAATAATAAAAGCAAACATTCAGTAACCTTTTTTATGAGGGAGGAGTGGAACTTGGGGGGAAATGGATAGTGTTGTAAAGATGAGAATAAAAATAAATTCTGTCTTAGTGAGGATTGGAGTGAAGGACAGTTTGATGAAACATATTTAATAGATTTCACATTTTTCTATTTGTAAAATCAAAATCGTTCACTAGCATGTTTATGGCTGAATTTCCATTTCAATTGCATCTTTTTGTGAGGGAGGAGATGATCAAGGGGGAGAAGTAGGGAATTTTGCAGAGGTATAAATAAACCGCTATCTTTGATGTTATACAGTGAAGACCAGTTTACTGAAACATATTTATTTAATTCACTGCATCTTATCTTATTTGCACTATTCAATATTGTAGCTGAGTACCCATGTCAACGTCATCTTTTTCTGCTTCATCACATTATGTATTGATTGCCTTAATGCCCATAGTTTATTCAGACTTGCGATTTCTAATCAACTAAGTATCCACAGGTCTCCAGGATAATGAATCTCAGAGACTGGTAACTCTGGGGGAAAAAGTTCTTCCATTTCATTTATAAATAGCTATGGTTTATGTTGGACTAATTCTAGCTCCCTTCTTCTTGGGTGTCCAGTAAGGAAACAGCCTCTCCTCAGTAAATGAAACCAACAAAATGCAAATGCTGGAAATCTGAAATAAACCTAGAAAATACTGGAAACATTTAGCAGGTCAGGCAGCATCTATGGAGAATTAAATCTTTAAGTCAAGGAGCCTTTATCAGAACTTGAAAAGAAAATAAGTTTGTATTAACTTGCTGTGAAGGTGGATAAGAAAATCTAACTATTTCTGACATTAAGTCCCAGCTTGTAGATAAAGTCATCTGAAGCACATACAAAATGTTGTCTGACTGATTACTTAATGAGGAAACTTTGAGAACACAAAGTAAATAATGTAAAACAGTCATGGTCCGATCCGTGAAGTCCGCATGCCGGTTTGCTCCAGGTTTTCCTGTCTACCCTGTTTCTGTTCCTGTCGAGCACTGATTGAGGCAGCTGATTCTCACTGGGGCTGGCTCCATAAATACCTCCAGAGACCAGGGTGTGGCTGCTGGAAGTTCTTGTCCTTACTCCTTGTATCCCTTCCCCTGCCTTCCGTTTCCTCACCTGAAGCCTTGCCTTGTCTTGCTGGTAACTCTCGCCTCGCCTGAAGTTCTTGTCTCACCTTGCATTGCCTGAAGCCTTGCCTTGTCTTGCTGGTAACTCTTGCCTCGTCTCGCCTGAAGTCTTGTCTTGGAGCCACCCTGAACCTAGCTCCCTTCCTGTCCCTTGCCTCCGTCGGGTAAGCCAGGTCAGATTGCCATTACTCTGCGGTGGGTCCTGTCCCTTCCTGTCCCTTGCCTCCGTCGAGGAAGCCAGGCCAGATTGCCGTTACCCTGCGGTGGGTCAAGTATTTGTTCTCAAGCCTCGCCTCAAGCCTCTGGTCTCAAGCCTCACCTCAAGTCTCTGGTGTCCAGCCTTGCCTCAAGTCTCTGGTATCCAGCCTCATCCTGCCTGCCAGCCATGTCACGTATTTGCCTAATTCTGGGGTCCAAGCCAGAGGAAAGTCCCAGGTTCTGGGACCTTGTCCAGTCTTGGCTCGGAGTCCAAGCCGGGGCTCCTAGCTCTCTTGTCCAGTCCTGTCCCGGGTTCCTGGTTTTCGTGTCCATGTCCTAGCCCTCACCCTGTATCCTAGTCCTGTCCCTAGTACTTCAGTGTCGGTGTCTTGCACCTGGGTCCATTCCCTGCCACCTCTCTATGACAGAACAATCCAGCCAACCATGGACTCAGCGACACAGTCACTGTCGTTTTCCTCTTGTCACTCGGGGTTCCCTTCTGTTAAATACCCTCCCACCCGCCCGGGTCGTCCATAGTCTGGATAGCCTGTTTGGTCACCAGGAGGCTCCCGTTGGGGCGGGGAGGGTACTGTTATGGACCGGTCCGTGAAGTCCACATTCCGGTTCACGGTCCGGTCCATCGACCCTTGCTCCAGATTTTCCTGTCTACCCTGTTTCTGTTCCTGTTGAGGCAGCTGATGCTCACTGGGGCTGGCTGCATAAATACCTCCAGAGACTGGAGCATGGCTGCTGGAAGTTCTTGTCCTTACTCCTTGTATCCCTTCCCCTGCCTTCTGTTTCCTTGCCTGAAGTCTTGCCTTGTCTTGCCGGTAACTCTCGCCTCGCCTGAAGTTCTTGTCTCACCTTGCATTGCCTGCAGCATTGCCCTGTCTTGCTGGTAACTCTCACCTCGTCTCGCCTGAAATCTTGTCTTGGAGCCACCCTGAACCTAGCTCCCTTCCTGTCCCTTGCCCCTGTCGGGTAAACCAGGCCAGATTGCCGTTACCCTGCGGTGGGTACTGTCCCTTCCTGTCCCTTGCCTCCGTTGGGTAAATCAGGCCAGATTGCTGTTACCCTGTGGTTGGTTCGTCCCTTCCTGTCCCTCGCCTCCGTCGGGTGGAGATCTGTGCCCTGCCCAGTAGGAGCTTCAAGACCCCAAGCCTCAAGCCTCACCCCAAGCCAAGCTTCAAGATCCCAAGCCTCAAGCCTCGCTCCAAGCCAAGCTTCAAGACCCCAAGCCTCAAGCCTTGCCTCAAGTATTTGATCTCAAGCCTTGCCACAAGCCTCTGGTCTCAAGCCTCGCCTTAAGTCTCTGGTATCCAGCCTCATCCTGCCTGCCAGCCAAGTCACGTATTTGCCTAGTTCTGGGGTCTAAGCCAGAGGCAAGACCCAGGTTCTGGGTCCTTGTCCAGTCTTGGCTCGGAGTCCAAGCCGGGGCTCCTAGCTCTCTTGTCCAGTCCTGTTCCTGGTTTTCGTGTCCATGTCCTAGCCCTCACCCTGTATCCTAGTCCTGTCCCTAGTACTTCAGTGTCTGTGTCTTGCACTTGGGTCTGTTCCCAGCCACCTGCTTATGACAAAAAGCTGCAAAATGTATGCCTAGCAAGTTAGGTTGTGGAGTTAAAACTGAGACAATATACAGATCAATTACCTTAATGGAAAAATGACCTGATGCCATCCAACTAGAGAGTTTAATCTCTTTCTGGGCCAATAGAAATCTGATAAGACTTGGAGGTTGACTCTCTGTCTATATTAATAAGAGCTGGTGTGTGAATGGTTTGGTAGTGATGCCTCACTATTCACCTCTGGTAGAGTTTTTAACCATGAAGTACTGGCCCTTCTATTTATGGAGGGAGTTCACAGCCATTGTGATTGTGGCTGTATATTAGCATCTGGGCTAATATTAGGGAGATACTGCATAAACCCTAAGACTCCATCAGTGACCTCCAGGCCACACGCTCCAAGGGTTTCTTCATTGTTGCTGGCAACTTCAACCATGCTAACTTAAAAACATGCTGCTGAAATTCTATTAGCAAGTTGACTTTTCTCTACCAGGGGTGAGAACATCTGAGAGCTAGTTTATGCCACCATCCTTGTCGTATGCAAGTCTCCCCACCTTCACCTTGAATACTCTGATCACTTATTTATTATGCTAATTCATGCAATACAGACCACTGATTAAAGGTTGATTTATACTTGTGTGTACTACCTTACACCATAGCCTACGCAAGTGGGCTACGCCGTTGTGTGCATTTATACTTGTGTGTTGGTCTGGCTGCGTCGCACTACAATTCACCGCCAAAACGCTAGTTGGCGGTGGGATTTCTATGCCACTGTGTTGAGTTTCTTTGTGTTGAAACTCAACATGAAGAAACTCAAACTTCAAACAATGGCGACTGAGACTGAAGGAGGGTGAATTTTCTGTGCTTGTCTGGCCACTGAGAGACACGGACGAGGAAATGCACTTCAAATATTTTCGGATGTCGGCAGGTAGATTTGACGATTTGGTTCATCATCTCCAACCATTTATTTTGCATCAGTGTACGCACAATATACTCAGAGACTGGCAATCACCATTCGAGTTTTAGCTTCAGGTGGAAGTCAACAGGCTGTAGCAGCTAGCTACAAACTGGCATCAAGCACAGGGTCCTCTATAATTTCAGAGGTCTGTACAGCTTTATGGAAAGCATTGCAGCCAGAGTTCCTTCCCTGCCCTTCAGTCACCCAATGGCAAGCTATTGCAGCGTAGGAGGAAATGCGATGTTACCAAGCGGACCAATCACAGTGGTTGCCGTCTGCAACGCTGCGACGCATAGTTACATTTTGAGAGAAGTGCGCGTTAGGCAACAGCATAGGGTTCGGCGTAGAGTACAGTGTAGGGTACGCCACTACGCCGTAGGTATGGCGTACATTTGATGCACAAGTATAAATCAGCCTTTAATCAGTCAAACCAATTTCACCCTGAAGTTGCAGGAGGCAAGTAGCTGGGTGACTGTCAGGAGAAACAGAAGTAGGCAGTTAGAGCAGAGCACCCCATGACCATTCCCCTCAAAAACAAGTATACCGCTTTGGCTACTTTTGTGGAGGATGACCTCCCAGGAGAATGCCATGGTGACAGGGTTACAGGCACTGACCATGGCCCGTGGTGCAGAAGGGAAAGAGAGAGAAGAAGGGAATGGCAGTGATAGAGGACTCAATAGTGAGGGGAACAGACAGGAGATTCTGTAGACGTGAACAGGACACCCGGATGGTGTGTGCTTCCCAGGTGCCAGGTTCAGGCATGTCTCAGATCGTGACCACAACATTTAGGAGAGGAAGGGTGAGCAGCCAGATGTCTTGGTACATATTGGTACCAATGACATAGACAGGAAAAGCAAAGAAGCCCTGAAAAGAGAATTTACAGAGCTAGGTAGAAAGCTGAGAAGCAGGACCTCCAGGGTAGTAATTTCTGGATTGCTACCTGTGCCACTCACCAGTGAGGGCAGAAACAAGATGATTTGGCAGATAAATGCGTGACTGAGAAGCTGGTGCAGGGAGCAGGGCTTCAGGTACTTGGATCATTGGGATCTCTTCTGGGGGAGGTATGACCTGTACAAAAGTGATGGGTTGCACCTGAACCCGAGGGGAACCAATATTCTTGCAGACAGGTTTGTTAGAGCTGTTGTGGAGGGTTCAAACTAACTTGGCAGGGGGTTGGGAACTGGAGTGAAGGGACTCAGGATAGGGCAGATGGTAAAAAAGTAGGGGTAGCGTGCAGTCAGATTGTCAGGAAGAGCGGGCAGGTGATGGGACTTAGTTACAGCCAACAGGCTAAGAATCAAATCATTAGGGATGCAGAATCAGAGAGGATAGCAAATGCAGTACTCAAGGTGTCGTATCTAAATGCATGTAGTGTAAGAAAGAAGGTGGATGATCTTGTTGCAATATTACAGATTGCCAGGTATGGTGCTGTGGCCAACACTGAATCGTGGCTGAAGGATGGTTGTAGTTGGTGGCTGAATGTCCAAGGTTTCACATTATAACGGAGGGATAGGAAGGTAGGCAGAGGGGTTGGTGTGGCTCTGCTTGTAAAGAATGGCATCAAATCAGTAGAAAGATGTGACATAGGATCGGAAAATGTTCAATCCTTGTGCGTTGAGTTAAGAAACTGCAAGGAAAGAAGGAAATTGATGGCACTTATATACAGGCCTCCCAACGGTGGCTGGGAGGTGGACCATAGGTTACAACAAGAAAAGGAAAAGGCGAGTCAAAAGGGCAATGTTATGATAGTCATGGGAGATTTGAACATGCAAGTTGTTTGGGAAAATCAGGTTGGTAATGGATCTCAAGAGAGTGAGTTTTTTGAATGCCAAAGAGATAGCTTTTTAGAGCAGTTTGTCATTAAGCCTGCCAGGGGACCAGCTATATTGGATTGGATGTTATGTAACGAACCGGAGGCAATTAGGGAGCTTAAGGTAAAAGAACCCTTGGGACCCAGTGATCACAATATGATTGTGTTCAACTTGAAATTTGATAGGGAGAACGTAAAGTCTGATGTAGCAGTATTTCAGTGGAATAAGGGAAATTACAGTGGTATGAGAGAGGAGTAGGCCAACGTAAATTGAAAGGAGCTGCTGGTAGGGATGTCAGCAGAGCAGCAATGGAGTGCGTTTCTGGGAAAAATGAGGAAGGTGCAGGACATATGTATTCCAAAAATGAAGATATACTCAAATGGTAAAATAGTACAACCATGGCTGACAAGGGAAGTCAAAGCCATTGTAAAAGCCAAGGAAAGGACAAACAACAAAGCAAAAATTAGTGGGAAGACAGACGATTGGGAAGTTTTTTAAAGCCTACACAGAGCAACTAAAAAAATTGTTAGAAGGGAAAATGTGAAATATGAAAGCAAGCTAGCAAATAATATCAAAGTGGATAGTAAAAGTTTTTTTCAAGTATGTTAAAAATAAAAGTGAAATGAGAGTGGATATAAGACTGCTAGGAAATGAGGCAAGTGAAATAATAATGAGGGACAAGGAGATGGCTGATGAACTAAATGAGTATTTTACATCAGTCTTCACTGTGGAGGGGACTAGCAGTATGCCTGATGTTGTAGTGTGTAAAGGAAGAGAAGTGGGTGCAGTTAATGTTACAAGAGAGAAGGTGTTCAAAAAGCTGAAAGACCTAAAGGTACATTAGTCAATCAGACCAGCTAAACTGCACCCTAGGGTTCTGAAGGAAGTAGCGTTAGAGATTGTGGTGGCATTAGAAATGATCTTTCAGAAATTACTGGACTCTGGCATGGTGCCAGAGGACTGGAAAATTGAAAATCACTCCACTTTTTAAGAAAGGCAGCAGAAAGGAAATTAGAGACCAATTCGCCTGAACTCAGTGGTTGTTAAGGATAAGGTGATGGAGTACTTGGTGACACAAGATAGTACAAAATCAGCATGGTTTCCTTCACAGAAAATCCTGCCTGATGAACCTGTTGGAATTCTTTGAGCAGATTACAAGTAGGATAGATAAAGAGGATGCAGTGGTTGTGGTATATTTTGACTTTCAGAAGGCTTTTGACAAGGTGCCACACATGAGACTGCTTACAATGTTAAAAGCCCGTGGTGTTATGGGAAAGTTACTAACTGGTTGGAGCATTGCCTGATTGGTAGGAGGCAGCGAGTGGGAGAAGAAGGATCATTTTCTGGTAGGCTGCCAGTGACTAGTGATGTTCCACAGGGGTCTGTGTTGGGACCACTTCTTTTCATGTTGTATATAAATGATTTAGATAATGGAATAGATGGCTTTATTACCAAGTTTGCAGATGACACAAAGACTGGTGGAGGGGAAACAGGTAGGATGCAGAAGGACTTAGACAGATTAGGAGAATGGGCAAGAAAGTGGCAAATGAAATACAATTTTGGAAAATGCATGGTCATGCACTTTGGTAGTAGAAATAAATGTGTGGACTATTTTCTAAACGGGGAGACATCCAGGAATCTGAGATGTAGAGGGGCCTGGAAGTCCTTGTGCAGAACACCCTGAAGTTTAACTTGCAGGTTGTGTCAGAGGTGAGGAAGGCAAATGCCATGTTGGCATTCATTTCAAGAGCTCTAGAATACAAGAGCAAGGATGTGTGGCTGAGGCTTTATAAGGCACTGGTGAGGCCTCACCTTGAGTATTGTGAACATTTTTGGGCCCCTCATCTTAGAAAAAGATGTGCTGGCATTGAAGTGGAGGTTCACAAAGATGATTCCAGGAATGAAAGGGTTATCATACGAGGAATGATTGATGACTCTGGGTCTGTACTCGCTGGAATTCAGAAGGATGAGGGGGGATTTCAATGAAACCTTTCGAATATTGAGAAACCTAAACAGAGTAGATATGGAAAGAATGTTTCCCATGGTGGGAGAGCCTAAGAAGAGGACACAACCTCAGGATAGAGGGGCGCCCTTTCAAAACAGAGATGTGGAGAAATTTCTTTAGACAAAGGGTGGTGAATTTGTGGAATTTGTTGCCATGTGCAGTTGCGGAGGCCCGGTCGCTGGGTATATTTAAGGCAGCGATTGATAGGTTCTTGATTGAACATGGCATCAAAGTTTATGGGAAGAAGGCCGGGAACTGGGGTTGAGGAGGAGATAAAAAAGAGAATCAGCCATGATTGAATGGGGAAGCAGACTCAATGGGCCAGCTGGCCTAATTCTGCTCCTATGTCTTATGGTCTAATTCAAAGGGACATAAAGGCTTGGCCAGAAGGAGCAACCTCAACATTACATGACTGTTTTGAAAACATGGACTTGAACAGTTTCAGGGAGGCAACTACCTATGGCCATCATATTAGCATCAATGAATATGTGGGATCTCTGACTGTCTGTATAGAGACGTGCATTGAAGAGGTCACTGTTATTAAACACATCTCTGTGAGGGCAAATCAGAAGCCATGGTTGAAAGCAGAGGTGCCGGCACTGCCTAGAGATTGAGATGCTACCTTCAGCTCAAGGAATAAGATGGCTTTTAGGTCAACAAGGGTTATATTTTCCCCCACCATCAGAAAGGCAAAATGGGATTATTCATGGCCTTTTCTGTGACACCAGGGACACAAGGCACATGTGGCAGGGCATTCAGGCTATAATGGACTATAAGTCCACCCTGCACATCAGCAACAGGGGTGCCTCTCTTCTAAGCAAAACATAGAAAATGCTGCGGGAAATCAGTAGGCCAGGAAGCATTAATGGAAAAAAGTACAGCCAACTCGGCCTGAGACGTCGACTGTGCTCTTCTCTATAGATGTTGCCTGGTTTCCTGAGTTCCTCCAGCATTTTGTGTGTGTTGCTTGGATTTCCAGCATCTGCAGATTTTCTCTTGTTTGTGCATCTCTTCCTGATACGCTGAATGTCTTTTATGCATGGTTTGATTCATGGAACAATGAGCTGCCAAGGAAGGCCCCCGCCCCTCTTGAGAATCAGGCACTCTGTCTGGCTGCAGCAGATGTGAGGAAGACTCACATACAGCTGAGGGGCCTGATGCTGAGGGTCTGCACAGCCCAGTTAACAGAGGTTCTAACAGACATCTTCACGTCTCTCTAGAACAGTCCACTGTCCTCAAGGTGGCCGCCATCAGCCTGGTGCCCAAGAGAGTGAAAGTGACCTACCTCAACAACTATAGCTCAGTGGCACTGACGTCAACAATAGTGAAATGCTATGAGCTGCTGGACATGGATTGCATTAAATCCCATTTTCCTGCTACATTGGACCATTTTCAGTTTAGTTATCACTCAAGTCAGTCCACTGACAATGCCACAGCCCCTGCTCTCCATTCATTCCTGTCCCACCTGGAAAATGGTGTCTCATACGCCAGGATGCTGTTTATCAACCTCATTTTGATGTTTAATATGATCATCCCTCAGAAGCTGGTCGTTAAACTTTCCTCATTCGGTCTCAGCGCTGCTCTGAGTAACTGGATCAATGGACTTCTTGACAGGAAGCCCACAGTCAGTCCACGTTGGCAGCAATATCTCTAGCTCCATCACGCTGAGCACCGGTGGACCCAGGTGAAAGGAAGATAGGATCAGCCATGAACAAATTGCGGAGCAGACTCAATGGGTCAAAGGTCCTAATTCTACTCCTATATCTTGTGGTCTTATGGTCCTAAATGACATGAAATGTATTATTTGTGGCCAGTACAGTGCAAAAAAATAACATTACTATAAATTATAAAATAAATAAACAGAGCAAAAAATGGAATAAGAAAAGGTAATGTGTATTCAGCCACCTGCTCTTCACACTGCTGATGTATGACTGTTAGATACAGCTCAAACCAAAACATCAATACTGATGAGACAGTGTAGGTGGTAGACAGTGACAGTGCAGAGTGGGTGGTAAGATGACAGGACTACTACACCTTGAGTCTCAACATGTACAAGACTAAAGACTGTGGATTTCAGAAAAGTGCAGGCTGACCACTCCTCATTGTTCCTCAGTGGAGAGCATTAGGAGCACCAAGTTTCTGGGAAAGCATATCACGGATGACCTCATCTGGCGCCTCAACACCGCCTCTTTAGTCAAGAGAGCACGGCACTTCCTGAGGTGATTGAGGCGAGCAAGGCTCCCGCTCTCCCCACGCCACCCCCCAATTCTAACCAATCTTTACCATTAAAAGTGTCCTGACCAGCTGCATCTCAGTCTTGTACAGGAATTGTAACCACAAGATACTACAAAGGATTGCGGGGACTGCGGAAAGGGTCACTGGGGTCTCTCTTCCACCCATCCAAGTTATTTTTCAGGAGCGATGCATACTGTCAGCATTGTCAAGGTTCCCTTCTATCTGTCCCACAATCTCTTTGACTCCCACGATCAGGCAGGCAGCATCAGAAAAAGAACTGTTGGGATGGGAAACAGCCTCTTCCCCTCGGCTGTGAGGCTACTGAGCTTTCTGCCACCACCCAGGTCTCATCACGTATGAAGTGCTAGTGGTATTAAACTGTTTATTTTTTTAGTTAATGTTACAAATGGACCTTAATCTAAATGTCATAATTGTCTTATGACATTTATGGACATAAATGTCTATAAGTGTCTTCTGGAATATATTTTATTAATTGTCAATTTATTTATGGTAATATTACTTTATGTGTTGTGTGTGAGTTATATGTACAATGGTTCAGAGGAATGTTGCTTTCTTTGGTGATATACATGTATTCAGTGGAATGATAATTGATTTGAACTTGAACAACCAGCTTTGATCCAAATAGAGAAAGTGAGTTACCTGAGGTTGCAGGATTCAATATTGAATCAGAACCAGAATCAGAGTCAGAATAAGGCTCACAATCCTTGCCTCGATAGAGTGGATGTGGAGGGGATGTTTCCTATGGTGGGAGAGTTTAGGATCAGAGGACCCAGCCTCTGAATAGAGGCGTGTCCTTTTAGAATGTTGATAAGGAGGAGTTTCTTTAGGCAGAGAGTGCTGAATCTGTGAAATTTGATGTCACAGATGGCTGTGGAAGCCCAATCTTTATGTATATTTAAGGCAGACATTGATAGATTCTTGATTGGTCAGGACATGGAGGGATAAGGGGAGAAGGCAGAAGATTGGGGGTGAAAGGAAAATAGGATTAGCCATGATAAAATGGCCTTATTCTACCCCTATATCTTATGGTCCTAAGTGCCAAATTTGAAGAAATGAGAAAGGACGTGGATTGGGACAGGTTGCTCTCTGGCAAAGATGTGATTGGTAGATGGGAAGCCTTCAAAGGGGAAATTTTGAGAGTGCAGAGTTTGTATGTTCCTGTCAGGATTAAAGGCAAATTGAATAGGAATAAGGAATCTTGGTTCTCAAGGGATATTGCAACTCTGATAAAGAAGAAGAGGGAGTTGTATGAAATGTATAGGAAACAGGGGGTAAATCAGGTGCTTGAGGAGTATAAGCAAGAAAATACTTAAGAAATAAATCAGGAGGGCAAAAAGACGATATGAGGTTGCCTTGGCAGTCAAAGTGAAGGATAATCCAAAGAGCTTTCACAAGTATATTAAGAGCAAAAGGATTGTAAGGGATAAAATTAGTCCTCTTGAAGATCAGAGTGGTCGGCTTTGTGCGGAACCAAAGGAAATGGGGGAGATCTTAAATAGGTTTTTTGCATCTGTATTTACTAAGGAAGCTGGCATGAAATCTATGGAATTGAAGGAATCAAGTAGTGAGACCATGGAAACTGTACAGATTGAAAAGGAGGAGGTGCTTGCTGTCTTGAGGAAAATTAAAGTGGATAAATCCCCGGGACCTGACAGAGTGTTCCCTCGGACCTTGAAGGAGACTAATGTTGAAATTGCGGGGGCCCTGGCAGAAATATTTAAAATGTCGCTGTCTACGGGTGAAGTGCCGGAGGATTGGAGAGTGGCTCATGTTGTTCCGTTGTTTAAAAAAGGATCAAAAAGTAATCCGGGAAATTATAGGCCGGTGAGTTTAACGTCAGTAGTAGGTAAGTTATTGGAGGGAGTACTAAGAGACAGAATCTACAAACATTTGGATAGACAGGGGCTTATTAGGGAGAGTCAACATGGCTTTGTGCGTGGTAGGTCATGTTTGACCAATCTGTTGGAGTTTTTCGAGGAGGTTACCAGGAAAGTGGATGAAGAGAAAGCAGTGGATATTGTCTACATGGACTTCAGTAAGGCCTTTGACAAGGTCCCGCATGGGAGGTTATTTAGGAAAATTCAGTCGTTAGGTATACATGGAGAGGTGGTAAATTGGATTAGACATTGGCTCGATGGAAGAAGCCAGAGAGTGGTGGTAGAGAATTGCTTCTCTGAGTGGAGGCCTGTGACTAGTGGTGTGCCACAGGGATCAGTGCTGGGTCCATTGTTATTTGTCATCTATATCAATGATCTGGATGATAATGTGGTAAATTGGATCAGCAAGTTTGCTGATGATACAAAGATTGGAGGTGTAGTAGACAGTGAGGAAGGTTTTCAGAGCCTGCAGAGGGACTTGGACCAGCTGGAAAAATGGGCTGAAAAGTGGCAGATGGAGTTTAATACAGACAAGTGTGAGGTATTACACATTGGAAGGACAAACCAAGGTAGAACATACAGGATTAATGGTAAGGCACTGAGGAGTGCAGTGGAACAGAAGGATCTGGGAATACAGATACAAAATTCCCTAAAAGTGTTGTCACAGGTAGATAGGGTCGTAAAGAGAGCTTTTGGTACATTGGCCTTTATTAATCGAAGTATTGAGTATAAGAGCTGGAATGTTATGATGAGGTTGTATAAGGCATTGGTGAGGCCGAATCTGGAGTATTGTGTTCAGTTTTGGTCACCAAATTACAGGAAGGATATAAATAAGGTTGAAAGAGTGCAGAGAAGGTTTACAAGGATGTTGCCGGGACTTGAGAAACTCAGTTACAGAGAAAGGTTGAATAGGTTAGGACTTTATTCCCTGGAGCGTAGATGAGGGGAGATTTGATAGAGGTATATAAAATTATGATGGGTATAGATAGAGTGAATGCAAGCAGGCTTTTTCCACTGAGGCAAGGGGAGAAAAAAACCAGAGGACATGGGTTAAGGGTGAGGGGGGAAAAGTTTAAAGGGAACATTAGGGGGGGCTTCTTCACACAGAGAGTGGTGGGAGTATGGAATGAGCTGCCAGACGAGGTGGTAAATGCGGGTTCTTTTTTAACATTTAAGAATAAATTGGACAGATACATGGATGGGAGGTGTATGGAGGGATATGGTCCGTGTGCAGGTCAGTGGGACTAGGCAGAAAATGGTTCGGCACAGCCAAGAAGGGCCAAAGGGCCTGTTTCTGTGCTGTAGTTTCTATGGTTCTATGGTTCTATGACATGAAATCTATTGTTTTGTGGCACCAGTACAGTTCAAAGAAATAACATTACTATAAATTACAAAATAAATATATAGAGCCAAAAAATGGAATAAGAGAAGATAATGGGTTCATAGATCATTCAGGCAATTTCTCAGACAGAAGATGAAGTGCTGTTCCTCAAGCTCACATTGGGCCTGTTATACCAGCGCAAGAGGTCATAGATAGGTCAGAGTGGGAGTTGGGTAGAGACAAAGCAGTAAGCCATGGGGGAGTTGAGACCTCTACTGCAGACAGAAAGCAGGTGCTCTGCAAAGCAGTCATCTGTATCTGCATTCAGTATCTCCAATGTAGAGAAGGCCATATTTTGAGCAAGGAAGGCAATAAACCAGAAGTGCGAGTAAATCATTGCTTCATCGGAGTGCAAGAAAGGAAGCGGTAAAAGGATACTGTTGACAATCTTGACGAAGCGTCTAACTTTAAACTCTGTTTTTCTTTGTTCAGCAATTCCCTGACCTGCAGAATGCTTCCTGCATTTTCTGGTTTAAAACAGCCTCTCATCACTTGCCAATTTTAAAGGAGAAATGAAAATGATTAGAAAGCAAAGTGTGAATATGGATGGCAGGTGGAAGACCGGATAATTCTTTCTTGTGGACTGAGGAATGTTAGATGGGAAATCCTATTCTGAACTGGAAACATAAGTAATCAGCTTGAATCGAGAGAGGAAAAATTTATTGGTTTATTCGGTTTAGTTTTTAATAAGTTATTTTCCTACCTCTGCTCAGTTATCTCCTATTGCTGAGGGAAATGTTTAAATGTCAAAAATAATTGGTTCCTAAATGGCAAAGAATGTATAGTTTGGAGCAAAAATCAGCTGGAATCCATTATTTCTTAGATTTTTTTTAAGAAACGCACATACCTATTGTAGACTTCAAAACATTGGGTAAAGCAAAATAATATGTCATGTTACTCTAACCTGGGTGAGAACACTATCTATTTTCTTTAGAAAGTGAACTATCTTGCAAAGTCAGTGTATTTCCCCCTTATTTGTTATGATTAATATTAGTGAAGTGAATCAATCCCATATCGTATTTGAGAGGTAGTTTACGACATACTGTATATTGTATGTTTAATACGAATAACCAGGATGAATTTTATGCAGTTGAAACTTAATGTCACAAACTTAATGATAAAAAATAGTCTTAATAAAACAATTAATTATAATGATACATCCCAACCTTATGCCATTTTGTGCTATTGCTGTTGCAATTTATGTACAAATACTTATTAGTAGATTTCAGGACAGTTAGAGAGCTACATTGATTAACATATACGGTTCAATCAGTTCTTTTTATAAATAATATTTTCAACTTTCTTAAGGACAGACTCCTGCCCGCTAAATAATATCCCAAGGCACTGATCAAGACCAGATCTTAATTGGATAATCTAGATTGAGAGGAGCCTGTTTGAGAATATTTTTTTGCTGGCTGATGCGTGACAGAAGTATGAGTTCTCATCATTATCTCATGCCTCAAACCTAATGAAATAGCACAGAGATCATAAGCTCGGTCATGTTTGCTTTTTCAACTTATCAAAGGTGGAATGTTTTTCATCTTTCATGGAGCAACCATTTCTACTTAATTTTAAATGTCAGTGCCTTTTCATAATGTCATAATGCTTTGATATTTAAGCACAAAATTGGAGTTCCATTATTTCTACTGTTGTGAATCATGTGCAGGAAAATGATCGTGCTCTGGTGGCTAGAAAATTAAATAGGATTTCAGTTTTATGGGCTTGAAGTAATCATAAATTACATCATAGTTTTAATGATACTATTTCTATCAGTTAATCCATTCCCTCTTTAAAAGGGTGATCAATATTCATATTTTATACATTTGACAATTTACAATAATATTACAACTGAAGGCTACTTTGGTTTTAAAGTTTAAAGAACAAATTTATTACCTGACTTCGTCCTGGTAAATATAATTAAGATGTTAATGTTAAGATGAAGATAGTAGTTAATGAACACTCTAAAACGGAGGTTCACAACCTTTTTTTATGCCATGGAGCCTTACCATGAACCGAAGGGTCTGTTGACCCCAGGTTGGGAACCCCTGATCTAAAAGGTAGTGTTTAATCCAAGTTGACCCACCTCTGGTCTTTGAATCACAAAATGATCAACGTGCTATAAGGTTTTTATTGCTTGGGTTAAAGTGCACAGAAACTGCTGCCATTTACAAACTACAAATGGGATGGGATTGAAAATTCCTTGCCTGCCACTTCATTGGAGGATTAGAACATGGCTGTACAGCCTGAGTCTGACAGGACCTGATTATAAGTATTGTACTCAGGTGTTTATAATGTAAGTATTTTATTATGATGGAACACTTGAGTTTGAGCTGGTTTGATTCATATAACATCAATCTGTTTTAGTTTTTTATTCAGAGTAAATAATTGGTAATGATTTTTAAGTAGATTCTGAACTCAAAGCAATATATTCACAGCATAGTAAATCTACTTTTTTTGTTGGTAGAGTCTCAGATGGTGATGAGAGGGCGTACAGGAGTGAGATATGCCGACTAGTGGAGTGGTGTCGCAGCAACAACCTGGCACTCAACGTCAGTAAGACGAAAGAGCTGGTTGTGGATCTTAGAAAGGGTAAGACACAGGAAGATGAACCAATCCTCATTGAAGGATCAGAAGTGGAAAGAGTGAGCAATTTCAAGTTCCTGGGTGTCAAGATCTCTGAGGACCTAACTTGGTCCCAACATTTCAATGCAGCTATAAAGAAGGCAAGACAGCAACTATATTTCATTAGGAGTTTGAAGAGATTTGGTTTGTCACTTAAAACACTCAAAAACTTCTATGGATGTACCATGGAGAGTATTCTGACAGGCTGCATCACTGTCTGGTATGAATGAGGGCTACTGCACATGATCAATAGAAGCTACAGAAAGTTGTAAAATTAGTCAGCTCCATCTTGGATATTAACCTCCGTAGTATCCAAGATATCTTCAAGAAGCAGGGCCTCAGAAAGGTGAATCCATTACTAAGGACCCCCATCACCCAGGGCATGCCCTCTTCTCATTGTTACTGTCAGGAAGGAAGTACAGAAGCCTGAAGGCAGACACTCAGCGATTCAAGTATAGCTTCTTCCCCTCTGCCATATGATTCTTAAATGGACATTGAACCTATGAACCTTACTTTTTCTTTATATATATTATTCTATATATATTATATATATAATTACTTTAATTCATTTCCTTTTTTTTTCTTCCTATGTTATCATGAGTATTGCCCTGGTGAAGATTTTTACTGCTGTGCTATAGGCATTTAATTTTAGTAGTTCTGTAAGAGCAGTCTGCCTGCTTTTAGGATGTCTGGCTTTGAGCTAGAGGTAAAGAGCTATGTTATTCAACTTAGGAATGTTGTGTCAGCCAATCAGAATGGTGGAATTGGGAGAAGGTTCTAGAGAACGCTGGGTGGAGCGATTTTTGTGACGGACACTGGTCGAGGTCTTTTAGGTGGAAGCTGGGGGAGAAGACAGGAAGGACGATGACTGAAGATGCCATCCCTGTTGCACAAGGTGCTTTGTGCAGATGAATGGCTTCAATGAGGAAGGACCAATCCTCCCGTGGGGGAGCCCATTTGTTCGTGATGGATTTCAAGTGACATTCAGAATGTTGTGTGTGCTTTCGCGTAGACCGTGGGTCCAGCACATGAGTGAAAACAACTGTAAGATGAGCTCCATCTTACATGCACATTTGGACTGTAACAGGCCCTTTTTGTTTTTTTTCTTTTCTTTTTCATGCTAACTATTTGATAAAGCTGAAATTTGTAAATATACTATTTTTATAATTGTACGCAGTTTATGATCTTTTATTTCTTGCTGACAGCTAATTACATGGGAGCAGTATTTACACCATATTCGCTCAGACTGGCGTGTGAGTGGTCAAAACTTCCCATCTCTCCCGGTCTGGTGGGACCCAACTCATATTGACCCGAGACATATTGAATTCGAGGAAGGTGATTTTCTCACCACTGAGTCCGTTGGCTTGTTAGCGGGGACAAACCAGCCGTATTTCCAGAGATGCTCGGTACAAAGGGATTTCACATGTATTGCATTGTACTGCTGCTGCTAATGAACAAATAAACACCAGTGATAACAAAACTGATTCTGATTCTACTTTTCTGTTTTTATGCATGCTTCCAGCTTGGGTGGAATTCGGTTGTATATGGAAACATATTTTAAGTACAAAGGTTTGAGTTGGGCTTGGATATGCTGTGGCTGTACCACTTTTGGATCAATTCTTAATTTTATTCTTGTGCAGTCTTCTACAGTGGAAGGCTGGCAGGACAGGAATTTTAGTGATTGGGGTGAAATACAGTGACCCTACTGGAAATCCAATTCAATAAGTGAGTTTAATACCACTGGATAAAATGCAAGGTCAGAGACTCACCAAAGTTCAAAATAAGTCTATTTTCAAATTAGATATACGTCATTATGTACCAGCCTGAGATTCATTTTCTGGCAGGCAATCACAGTAGTACCATGAAATACAATAGAGTCAATGTAAAACTCTGCACAAAGACCATCAAGCAACCGATATACAAATAGAAGACAGACTGTGCAAATACAAAGAAAGCAAATAATAATGAATGAATAAACAAATAAATAAATAAATAAACAATACTGAGAACATGAGCTGTAAAGTACTTGAAAGTGAGTCCACATGTTGTGTTTAGTTATCAGTTCAATATTGTGGTGACTGAAGCTGCCCACACTGGTTTAAGAGCCTGATGGTTGAAGGGTAATAACTTATCCTAAAATTGGCGGAATGAGATCTATGGCTCCTATACTTCCTTCCTGATAATGGCAGCAAGAAGAGAGCATGGCCTAGACGATGGGATTCTTATCTTGTGGCAGCGCTCTTTGTAGCTGGGCTCAATATTGGAGAGGGCTTTTCCTGTGAAGAACTGGGCTTATCCATCAAATATATGGACCAGGGATATCCAGAAAAGGAGAAAGGACAACTTTAGAGGTGTACAGTACATATAAAGAATGAGCAGACCAACAGATTCATTGGTGTCTTCCCTTGTGGAGTTACCTTCTTCAGTGGACTTGGTTTACTGCCTAGCCTGACTTCATCCTGATTTAAAAAAAATGATGATGTTAATTATATTTATGAAGATATTAGTTAATGAACATCCCAAAGGTGTTTAACCCAGCTGACCCACCTTTGATCTTTGAATCATAAAATAATCCTGGTGCCATGTGGTTTCCATTGTTTAGGGAAAAATGTAGTTGAAAAGCTCAGAGAACAAGTTCACTGCATTGTGTAGTATCTCTGATGCATCCTATTATGTGGGCCTGATTGCCATAGTATGAGGTGCTATTGGTCACCATGCGAACCGGACCATCTCCCTCCACTCTTCCAGCTGTTGTATCCTTCCATTGTTCTCAGGGTCCAAGTCATTGGAAGCAACTAAGTGAGTGTTTTATATAATGTACCACACTTTTCTCCCTTCTGAGGCCATGTTCAGGATGGCCACAGACCATAGGCACCAATTGGTCGTAGATTAGCAGTTGAAGGGCAGGAGAGGGAGTGGAAGCAGGATGGATTGGGGAATCTAGGACAAACTACTGGATGGTGAAGGGGCCATGGATATTGGGTGGTGTGGCAGCAGACTGTGGCTTATAGCCTGGTTTTCGGTTGATCATGGGAATGAGAATCCGGTAGGGGAACATAGAGTGTGCATGTGTTGAAGGCCAGTACCAAATGTTGCCTGGTAAGCTGTTTGTCAGGAACAGTGAATATTCTGTTGTTCTAGGAATGCCCAGTGATGGGTTCCTTTAGTACAATATGATCCGGTTTCTCTTGCAGCGTGATATATAGGGAAACAGATGATCACGCACATTCTGTTGTTAAGGTCAAGAGAATAGGGATGATTGATGCCCAAAGAGCTTGTATGAACTTCCAGAGTGGAACAAATAATCTGGCAATGCTTGTTATCATATCCCCATTATTTTCAATTGGATAATAGCACCAGTGAACAATGCAGCCAAGGTCATTACCCTCTAGATGGTTCATGAAACTACTTCTTTCATTTCTTTTACATCTTCTTTTTCTTTCAAATGCAGTTCTGCTTCTGTAGGAGTCTGTGATCTACATTTTGGTATAGTGTTTTCAGGCCAGTCCAATGATCCTAAACTTTTCTGTCTCCGAGGGTGTTCCATGAGGCATGTGGCCTCGAGGCCAAGAAGACCGGAGGCAAGTTACGAGCCCATGATCGACTTCATTTCTCGTTGGTCTCGCTGATGAAAGTGCTGTGAAAGATTGAAATCATCGAGGCAAGGGGGTGTTCGACGCCATCTACCAGCCTCTTGCTCACTGCTGACAAAGCAAGGTGTTTGCATGTGGCAGCTTTCCTCTCTCCCTCTCACTCCCTAGTGTTGAAGGAAGGTGTCTGTGATGGTCTTGTTCACCACCCAGAAGGAGATCCCTGCGTTCTGATGGTCTCCATCTCCCTCAATGCTGTTGGAGGGGTGCCGGAGTTCTGGGTCTTGAGAAAAGTTTAATCAACGGAGTTTGTGGATTGAACTTTGTATTTCACATTGTGATGTGTTTCTGGTCTCTAGTTGCACGTTTTGTTTTGCTATTTTGGATTGGGGTGGCCTGCAGATAACAAACAGCTAGCTGGACTGAATATGCCTGGATTCCTTCAAATTTGTTTTTTATACCCTGTGTTTTTTGCTCATTTTTTGTTGCCATTGGCATGAATTGTTTTTTTCCTCAGCGGAGAGGTGTTGATGTTTTTCTTTGAATGGGTTCCATAGTTTTCTTTATTTCGTGGCTGTCAGTGGGGAAAATGAATCTCAGGGTTGTGTACTGCATACATACTTTGATAATAAGTGTATTTTGAATCTT
Organism: Mobula birostris; assembly: GCF_030028105.1. Taxonomy (NCBI): domain Eukaryota; kingdom Metazoa; phylum Chordata; class Chondrichthyes; order Myliobatiformes; family Myliobatidae; genus Mobula; species Mobula birostris. Next base: position 159,935,594 of record NC_092375.1, read on the forward strand.
TGAATCTAAAACAAAATTCTAAGGCAAAATCCCTTGGAAATGAGAGCATAACGTGCATACATAATTAGTCTGAATTTTGAAAAATAGTAATTCTGGATAATTTTTAAACTACTACAATAGATAGTTGAGCCTAAGGTTTATAGTTTTAACCACCCAAATAGCTTAATGAAGAGCGATAAAAGCCATAATGCTCTGACATGAGGTCACAGCAGGCTCTGACTTCTCAAGCAGCACTGTATTGGAAGAAGATAGCAATTATAAGAGGAAAAGTACAAATGCTCGGTTTAATTGGCAGTCAAAGGACCCCTGGAAGCCATGTGCAATTTTTTCGATTTTTCACTTCAGCAAACCTCTGGCTGTTTCCCCAAACTTGTTTTTTTTCTTAGGCAGACAACAGTTTCAGGTGTTCAGACTAATCTTTCAAAAGAAAGATGGGATTTCCTGGTCCCTTGTGAGATTTTAAAAACAGCTGAGTTTTCAGTGTTGAGCGATTAATGCTGTAGCAACCCCAAGTGCAGTTTAATAACCCAGCGATAGATGTTGATGGGTCTGGGGAGCGTAGTCACTTCACCGCAGTCTCCGTCTATCATCCTGCCTCATAGGATCTCGGAGCTCCTGGGAGCCTAAATCATCAAGCTGTAAATTATTATCCTTTATCCCCTATTTAATAAGTTCATTCCTCATGGCTAACATTTAATAGGGTGTCTTTATCACAGCTGTTACATGGGCATGTTCAGGACGAACAGTACATTTATATATTCAGAAAAAATAATTTATAAAATGACCATGTGAGGTTTTACACTACTGTCTTTGCTTTGTAATTGCTCTCAACTTGTTAGTACACTAGATAAAAGATAAAGATTCGCTTTGCCACATGTGCATCAAAACATCGAAGCATACAGTGCGACATTTGTGTGAAATCAGATCAGCTGTGCTATACTTCTGGTACCAACGTAACAGGTCCCCAGTTTGATAACTGTAACTGTACGTCTTTGGAAAGTGGTAGGAAACAGGAGCACCCAAAGGAAATCCACACGGTCACAGATAAAATGTACAAACTCCTTACAGATGGCAGCAGGAACTGGACCATGATTGGTGATCACTGGCACCGTATTGGCGACACGCTAACTGCTCTGTAATAGCGACATGGGTGCTAAGCTTTAGGATGGCAAAGGGCAACACCTGCATTGAGAAAGCAAATATATTGGTATATTATACTGCTCTTGGCTCCCTTTCTTGTTTATTATGAGAGCAATTTGGATCTTTGTATAATGAATGATTACATCCCACTCCTGTGAGGGAATAACTCACGTTGCTGAGAGCTGACAAGCCAGCCCTTGCCTTTTACAGTTTGAGCTGCTTATGAACTAATTGCTAATAATAGAATACGTTCTGCTGCAGTTGAATTTTGCCTTTACCCTTGCATTGCAAATTTGCTGCAAAGGTTTCCAATCATTTATGAGGTGGTGTAGATGTGTTGATGTTCTTTATAAACTGAGGTAGAAGGGAGGTTGGGAGGCATGAGTTTATATAGTAGAATGTCAATGGTACTACATTTTTTAAATGTTCAAGAATATTGGTGAGATTTGACAGATGTTGAAAACAGGCTTAAAATTTGTTTATATAACTGTATTTTTCAGTGTTTGTGTGTGGGAGAGTGGGAAAGGGGTTTGTTTTGCTGTTGTCTTGTTTTGTTTTGTTGCTGTTGCTGTTTGTGTTGTTTTGCCAAGCACAGAGGGTCTGCTATGAAGCTTGTGGGCTGCCCCCAGCACATCCTTGGATCTGTTGGTTGTTCACTGTACATTTCGATGTACCTGTGATAAATAAACCTGAATCTGAATATGAATCCATTTGAAACTTGGTATCTTTACCCAGAGTAAAACATGAGTTGGTTCAATTCTCTCTGGAACTTGACCTAGAGCTTGCTACCCAGGGTGATTTCCAGGTTAAGACTTGATGAGATACAGTTGTTCTCCTTCAATCCTTCTCTTGGGAATTTTAAGGAAATTTAGGCCATGTTGCTTTGAGTACCCTGTCAGTGTCCAGATTTCCCAAGGTGTTATTGTGTGATACAATTGGGTTTGCTGTCCATGAAGTTCTGAACTCATATGGAGATCTTAAGCCCTGTCTGATATACTGTAGATAGCTACGTGTATCCTCACCAAAGGGAGGTTATACTGCAGCCACCTTCTCTTCGAAGGCTAGATCACTTACTTGTTTATCCTCCATCATGAGAGCAGTGGGTACCCCCTCCATAGCAAGGAGGAGATACTTTTAGCTGGTGAAGTAGTTTAAACACATTTCATTTACTTTTAGGGATACTTGTTTAAATTTAAACACAATTTTTAAAATACGTTTAGAACTCACAGACAATTTCAACCTTATAAAAGATTTCCAAATTACAAACGATTTCTAAAACACAAAGGATTTCCAAAATATAGGTACAATTCCTGTAAACTAAAAAGACACACCAATGAGGTGCAGACAAACGAGTTGTCCATCACAGAAATCGTAGGCAGAGGAAAGGATTCCAGTCACCCCATCTTTCTGTTGCTCCTCTGTCATTTCCTGACCATTCCTAACAAGCCTAACTGCTCTCTTACATTTATATTCCTTTTTTTGCTACGTGGTGATGTCACATACATATGATTTTTTTTTTTCAGATACCTTCGCTGGGAAATTCACACAGACAGTCTAAGGCTTCTGGGGCAGAGATCCCAGGCACCCAAAACTAATGCCGTTCCTGACTCTGTGAATACAGAAATCTGCCAACTATTGATGTGCTAAGTGATAAAATCAGCAAGATCCCATGAACTAGTTAACTTAGCCAGTGCTATCTGGTTTGATGCAGGCCTAACCTTCGTAGCCACATTGTCCTACATGGCACCTCTTGAATAGCCATGTCAGTGTGTTGGCCAAGGGCCTGTGCTTTATTATCATCATCATCAGGTGCCATGCACAGTTTGAGCTTTGACTGCCATGGCCCACACGCTCCTGTTTCAGGTCAAGTGGATCAATTCATTGGTATTCATTTCCAGTTTCTCTGGCTGCTGTCTCCATCATCATTTGTCTTTGCTTTCCTCTTGCTTTCTTCCCTTCAGTCTTTCCCATAATTACCGTGCATTCTAACTCCTCTTTCCTAATCACATGTCCAATGAAGTCATGTTGCTTTTTCATGATCGCATACATTATTTCTCTTTTTGTGTTTGCTCTGTTCATGACATCCTCATTAGATATTCATTTCGTCCATGATATTCTTTGCACCCTCCTCAAAAACCACATCTCTGCTGCTTCAGTTCACTGTACTCTATAGACAGTGCTATTTGTTTGCAAAGCTGTCCTTTTAACATTAGACTGATTATTGCTTGCAATTAACATTAAGACTGGTTCTTGTTTATGACAAAAAGCTGAGCATGGAATATTGGTTATTCAAGAATAACTCTTTCAGTACTAGAAGATTTAGATACTGTGCTTGAAAGCTGAGCTTGGCAAAAAGACCCACTGGGCCCTGGACAGTGAATCTCCATCACATATTGAACTTGGACCACTGTCAAATAATTCAGTTACCAACAACGTCCATCTTCTTACAGTGATACCCTCGCAAACACCAAAATGTTTCTGCCATTTTTCTGACCAAAATATCATTGAAATACAACAAAGCTAGAGATCGACATTTTGTGCGGTGGCAGGATTTAGTGTCTGGAGCGAGATAGGTGGGGAGAAAGCAGTGACTTGGGAGTCACAACGACAGAGATTCCAGCAGAAGGCGGAGATGGAAATCAAGAGGAAGGTGTACCTGGTGTGAGATTGCATTGGAGATAGTGGAGGTTGTGGAGAATGGTGTATAGGATGCATAGGTTCGTGTGGTGGCAAATAAGGACAAGGGGAGCCCTATCCCTATTATATCCAGGAGTTTGGGGCAAGTGCAAATGTACAGGAAATAGAACTGCAGGTGAAGGCTCCATTGATAGCAATGGGAAGGGGGCATCCTCATTTCTTGAAAAAGGAGGACATCTCAGATGAGACCTGTTACATATTGAGAGTTCACTCCATCTAGAACCTCTGTTCTGTCCTCCTTACCAGCCGTGTTCAGCCTTTATAATTCCATTGCAGAAGATGCTGAAGGAACTCCATGTCAGGCAGCATCTATGAGGAATAACCAATTATGTTTTGAGCCGAGGCCCTTCATTAGGACTGAAAATGAAGGGGGAAGAAGGCAGGGAGGGGAGGGGAATGAATACAAGCTGGCAGGTGATGTGTGAAACCAAGTGAGCAGGAAGGCTGGTGGGTGGGCAAGGGAGAATGAAGCTCTCACCCCATCTTCTTATTCTGGCTTCTGCCTATTTTGCCCCTCTCAACTGGGGATTCACAAATAACCCACCAGCTCTTGCTGCACCACCCCAACTCCTTTTATACTAGTTATCTCCTGGCTTTCTTTCCAGTCCCGGTGAAGGATCCTGATCCGAAATATGCATTGTCCATTTTCCTCCGTACCTGCTGCCTGGCCCACTAAGTACCTTCAGCTCCTTTGTGTATCACATTGAGATGCAACATTCACATTTTCCGTAAGTGGAAGAAAAGATAACAATGCTATTTTCTGCAGGGCAGTAGAAGTTGTATTAAAACACAGCATCAACCAATGTTCTCAAATTTAAAAAAAGCGTGATTATCGATTGTTTCAATTTAAATAAGATGAGTACAAAACTCAAAACACCTGCAAAAAGATTTGTTCATGAAAATTGGCTTGCAGTTTTAAAAGGAGAAGAATGACGAACAAACACCTTTCAATGCAGATCTTTTTTAAAAGTACCAGGATTACATTGTATATTTGTGATATGTATTTTGTAGAGGAATGAAGTCATAAGATCTGACTTGCCAATATAAACTGATATATGGGATTTCTATACACTTTACTATTTTAGAAAGACGGTGATGTGAATTTTAATTAAAAAAAGATTTAAAATTTAATTGTGAGTAAAATAATTAAACAGAAGATATATTTTATAGTTTTAATTGCGTAAGTATAACATTTATCATAGTACTACATGAAATCATCTTGTGAAAAGTTCCACCACAACAGATTTAGGGAAGGGAAAAGAAGGATAAGTATCTGAATATTTTTCTGTTGTACCTTAATCGATCAGTGGCTTTAAATGCATAGCAATCCAAATGCTCAATGAAGGCTCAATGTTTCCAGCTTCTCATCTCAGAAAGTACCTTGTGTTGCTGCATTAGACATTATTAGCCTTAGTCACTTCACCACTATAGAGTATTGCTCCATTTTAGGATTTCTTCTATTTAATATGTGACAAAAAAAAGACTGAGCAGGCACTTCATCCTTTGACCTCAGGGAATTAGTATGAGCCTAATGGACTTTACTCAATGGATGCACTCCTGTTATGTTCTAAACCTCCCATTAACTCCTTTACATTTTATTCAGATTGAAAATGAGTAAATGTAAACCCACAATATAAGAGAGAAAATAGTAATTGGGTTATTGTTGTCACATGTACCAAGATACAATGTAAAGCTTTTGTTTGCATGTATCAGACAGATCATTCCATACTTCAGTACATCAAGGTAGAAGAAAAGGAAAAGAAAAGTAGAGTACCGAGTCCAGTGAAATTGTGGGGGGCAGGTACTCAAAGCGGAAGGGCTATGATGAGGTAGATTGTGAGATCCGGAGTTCAGGTTTAATGTATGAGAAGTTCATTCAAGAGTCTGATATCAGTGGGATAGAAGCTGATCCTGAGCTTGGTTGTATGTGTTCTCAGACCCAATCGAAGGATGGGGAAGAGGAAATGACCAGGGTGGAGTGGTCTTTGATGATGCTGGTTGCTTTCCTGAAGCAGTGGGAAATGTAGGCAGAGTCAAAGTCGGGGAAGTTGGTTTATGTGCTAAGTAGAAAAAATACTGATGTTAGTAGTAGAAAAATGTTTGAATCAATGGTATGCAGCAATATGATAGATGGTTTGTTGAATGGTGTTGCTACAAGAACCTCACACTCAACGCAGCAAGACCAAGAAATTGATCGTAGACTTCAGGAAGGGAAGGTCGAGAGAAGTTGCACTAGTCTGGGGCCTTTCTTTGTTAGTATAGTGATTAGTATCCCTACCTGTCATGTGGGAGATTGTGGTTTAATTTCCTTATGGGAGAAGAATTTTGGGGAGTGAATAAGTACAATAGAACTGAGGATGAGCCAGCAGGTTGACAGCTAAATGATAGGTGTAACATAAATGTAAGGAAGGACAAGCCAATGATTGGGTACAAATGCAGACAGAGCAAAGAGTTAAGTTGCACCACAGAGGCAAAATTCAAAAGTGCAAAGAATGCAGGACTTACATTCAGGTGCCTTGCCGTTCGGCGTGGGTGATCATGTCTCTCCATCCATCGCAGTCCCTGACCCTTCGAATTGTAGTTGTTGCCTCGCCTGTTTCTAACCATGATGTTATTCCATCCATCATTTTCATTCTCTGTCTGCCTCTGCTTCTTTTACCTTCCAGCTTTCCAGTTGTCACTAAATGTTCTAATGTCTCTCTTCGCATGATGTGTCCAAAGAATTTTGATTGCTGTTTTCTGATTTTTTAAGGTAATGTACGTTTTGTTTTTGTTCTCTGTAGAACTTCTTTGTTGGTTATCCTGTCTATATATGATATGCATAGCATTCTTCTGAGGAACCACATCTCTGCTTCATTGATTCTGTTTTCCATTGCATTTGTGATGGTCTATGACTCACAGCCATACATCAATATAGGAAGAATGTTGCAGCTGAGAGTTCTAAGGCGGATGTCAATTGCTATTTTCTTGTTCGTTAGGATGTTTCTCATTTCTGTAAATGCTGTTCTTGCCATTGCTATTCTTGTTTTTATGTCTGTTTCGCATTTACCGTCAGATGTTACTCATGATCCAAGGTACTTGAAGTTGTGAACTTGTTTCAGGGTTTCATTTCCCAATACAATCCTACAGTTTGGGATATCAGGTTTCTTTGATATTACCATTACTTCAGTTTTCTTTTGTTTAAGGTTAGGCCAAGTCTTTCGCCCTCTGTGTTGATGGTAGATACTAGTTTCTGTAAATTTATTTCACTGTTTGCTATCAGTACTGTATCATCCGCATAGCGGAGGTTGTTGACATTGTATCCTCCTATACTTATTCCAGGTAGGTCTTGTATGGTTCTCATGATGTTTTCACTGTACAGGGAGAACAGGTCTGGTGATAGAACACAACCCTGTCTGACCCCTCATTTTATTGGCTGATATTCACCAATCTCATTGTCTATCCGTATGGCTGCACTTTGTTGCCAGTAGAAATTCCTGATTATTCTTAAATCTTTTCTGTCGATATTAATATCGTTAAGCATTTTCATGATGACTTGGTGTTTCACTGTGTCAAAGGCTTTTGTGTAGTCAATGAGACAGAAGTATAGGTCTTGTTGTACTTCTATTGACCTTTCGATAATATTCCTGATATAAGTGGCGTTTGATGTTCCCTGCCTTTGACAAAGCCGCACTGTTCTTCACTGATCTCTGGTTTAATTTTGTTTTTTAGTCTGAGCATGATGATTCTAAATAAAATTTTTAAGAGGTGGCTCATTAAACTAATTGTTCTGTGTTGTCCACACTCTGTTGCACCTGGTTTCTTTGGCAGTGCAATGAACACTGTCTTTAAAAGACTTTCTGGTGCTTTGCCACTGTTGTATATTCTATTCAATAGGATTGTTAGTTTCTCTACACCAAATCTTCTAGTGCTTCATACAGTTCAACCAGAATGTTATCTGGTCCTGATGATTTCCCTTTTCGCATTTTCTTCATAGCATGTTCCACTTCTTCTTTCAGTATTGCTGGGCCCTCGTTGTTGTTGCCAATATCAAAGTTGTCCTCCTGGTCTTTGTCATCATATAGGTCTTTGATGTATTCTGACCATCTTTGCATTATTTTTCCTTTTTCCATAATTGTAGATCCATCTTTTGCTTTTATACAACCTGTTGTTGCCCTGCTTTTCTTCTGATTTCTGACCTCTTTGATCTCATCGTGCATACGTTTGCTGTTGTTGGTCTTCTGCAATTGTTCTGTTAACTCACATTTGTCCTTAAGCCACTTTTCTTTTGCTTCCTTGCACTTGGTTGTTATCTGTGCATGCAAGGATACGTAAGCTTTTTCGCTTCCTTCACATTTTCTTCTTTTTTTCCATAAGATTCAGAATTTCTTCTGTCATCCATTTCTTTTTAGCTTTTTTCTGTTGTTTGGGAATCACCTCTTGTGCTGCTTGTGTTATGCTGTCTCTGAGGTTTTCCTACTGCTGTTCTATAATAGTGATGTTTTGTAGAGCCTCGAATTTGTTCTTCACTGTTATTTAGAATTCATTTTTGATGTCACTGTTTTTTCTCAAAAGTCTTACACCTCCTTTTGCTGAGCAATTGCACAGCACCGACACCAAAGCAGGACTTAATCTGCAGTATTTAAATGCGCATAGCATTTCAAATAAAATGGATGAATTCGTGGCACAATTAGAGATTGGTCGGTATGACATTGTGGGCATCAATGTCGTGGCTGAAAGAAGGCCATAGTTGGGCGCTTAACATCCAAGGATAAACTTTGTATCAAAAGGCCAGGCAGGAAGGCATAGGCAGTGATATGGCTTTGTTGGTAAAAGATGGAATTACATCTTTAGAAAGAGGTGACATAGGGTCAGAGAATGTTGAATCTTTGTGGATGGATTTAAGAAATTGCAAGGTTAAAAAACCATCATGGGAATCATATATAGGCCTGCAAGTAGTATTTAAGGTGTGGGGTTGAGATTGCAAAGAGAGCTGGAGAAGGCGTGTAATAAGGGTGATGACACGATTGTAATGGCAAATTTCAATACACAAGGGTCTTGGGATAATCAGGTTGGTGTCAGATTTCAAGAGAGGGGATTTGTTGAATGCTTACAAGATGGCTTTTAAGAGCAACTTGTGCATGAGCTTACTCGGGGAAAGGGTATCTCAGATTGGGTGTTGTGTAATAACCCGGATCTTAATAGGGAGCTTAACATAAAGGAACCCTTAGGAAGCAGTGATCATAATATTATTAAATTCATGCTGCAGTTTGGGAGAGAGAAGCATAATTCACATATATCAGTATTGCAAAGGAATAAAGGGCGTTACAGAGGCATGAGAGAGGAGCTTGCCCAGGTGGATTGGAGGAGGATACTGGCAGGGACGACGGCAGAGCAGAGATGGCTGATGAGTCTGGGAATAGTTCACAAGGCGCAGGATAGATATGTCCCAAAGAGAAAAAAGTTCTCTGTAGGCAACTGTAGCTGACAAAGGAAATTAAGGACTGGATGAAAGCCAAGGAAAAGGCATATAAGGTAACAAAAGTAAGTGGGAGATTGTATGATTTGGGAAGCTTTTAAAATCCAACAAAAGGCAACTAAAAAAACTATAAGAAGGGAGAAGATGAAATATGAGGGCAAATTAGCCCGTAATATAAAGCAAGACACTAAAAATTTTCAGTTATATAAAGAATACAAGGGAGGTGAGACTTGATATTGGACCACTGCAAAATAATGCTGGTAAGGTAGTAATGTGGGACAAAGAAATGGTAGATGAACTTAATGGGTACTTTGCATCAGTCTTCACTGTGGAAGATACTAGCAGTGTGCCAGTTGTCCGTGAGTGTCAGGGAGCAGGAGTGGATAAGTCTCAAGGTGGAAAGGTCACCTGGGCCAGGTGGACTACATCACAGAGTGTTGAGAGAGGTTGCTGAAAAGATAGCCGATGCATTGGTCATGATCTTTCAAGAATCACTTGATTCTGGCATGGTCCCGGAGGACTGGAAGATTGCAAATGACACTCCACTCTTTAAGAAGAGAGGAAGGCAAAAGAAAGGATATTGTAGGCCAGTTTGCCTCACCTCAGCGGTTGGGAAAGTGTTGGAGTCTGTTATTAAGGATGTGGTTTCAAGGTATTTGGAGACTAATGTTAAAATAAGTCAAAGTCAGCATGGCTTCTGTGACGGGAAGTCTTGCCTAACAAATCTGTCATAGTTCTTCGAGGAAGTAATAAGCAGGGTGGACAAAGGAGAGGCAGTGGATGTTATTTAATTGGATTTTCAGAAGACATTTGATAAGGTGCCATACATGAGACTGCTTAACAAGATAAAATCCTATGGTGTTATAAAAAAGATATTGGCATGGATAGCGGTATGGCTGACAGGCAGGAGGCAGCAGTGTGAATAATAGGGACTTATTCTGGTTGGCTGCTGATAACTAGTGGAGTTCCTCGGGGGGACAGTATTGGAACCACTGCTTCCATATTGTTTGTCAGTGACTTAGAGACTGGAATTAAAGGCTTTGTGGCACAGTTTGCAATGATACAAAGACAGGTGGAGGGGAAGCAATGCGATTGCAGCAGGGCTTGGACAAATTGGAAGAATGGGCAAAAAATTGGCAAATGGAATGCAGTGTTGGAAATATGTATGAAAGTGCATTTTGGTAAAAGGAACAATAGTGATGACTATTATCTAAATGGAGGAGAAGGTTCAAACATCAGAGGTGAAGAGGGACTTTGGAGTCCTTGTGCAAGACTCCCAGAGGTTAATTTACTGGTTGAGTCTATGGTATAGAAGGCAAATGCAATGTTGGCATTTATTTCAAGAGGAATAAAATATAAAAGTAAGGAACTAATGCTGAGCCTTTGTAAGACACTAGTCAGGCCCTACTTGGAGTATTATCAACAGTTTTGGGCACCATATCTCAGAAAGGATGTGTTGTCATTGGAGAGAGTCTAGAGGAGGTTCGCAAGGATGATTCCAGGAATGAAGGGCTTAAAATATGAGTGGTGTTCGGCAGCTTTTGGCCTGTATGCACTGAAATTTTGAAGAATGCAGGGGTATCTCATTGAAACTGACCAAACGTTGAAAGGACTAGATAAGGTGGATGTGGAGAGGATGCTTCTTATGGTGGGGGTATCCAGAACTAGAGAGCGCAGTCTCAAAAGTCAGGGAAAACCCTTTAGAACAGAGGTAAGGAGGAATTTTTTTAGCAAGAGAGTAATAAATCTGTGGAAGGCTCTGCCACAGGCTGCAGTGGAGGCCAAGTCCATGCATATATTTAAGGTGAAGGTTGATCATTTCCTGATTGCTCAGGGTATCAAAGAAAGGGCAAGAAGGCAGGTGTATGGGGTTGCGTGGGATCTGGGATTAGTCATGATGGAATGGTAGAGCACAATCAGGGGGCTGAATGGCCTAATTCTGCTCCTATGTCTTAATGTCTTATTGTCTTATGGTTTGAACACATTCCCTGATACAGTGGCTGGGATGAGTTATATTCTAAAGTTTAAAAAGTAAAATTTAAAGTTAAAGGGCAGCTAGCAAAATAATTTCGACTTGAATGATTGCCTGTATATATGGAGTCAAGCACTTTCAAGTGATCACCAAGGTGACATGTACAGAAAAGGGTTAGAGAGAAATATGTTTGATTTAAAGCCACAATTGTCCTGAAAGGATTAAAGCTGTGTAAGGTCATTTGAGAACAAAAGTCATAGCAGTGCCTAGTATATTGTATTAAAAGCATTGTAGGTTGTGCTGTTGCTCATGTAATGGCTAATTTTACTGAAATGGATAAATTCTGGTGTACAACTACCTACACAAATTTACTTAATTTCTCCTCAAAGGACAACTCTCTGCATTTTTCTGCTCATCCCATGAATCAATCTAGTAAACCTTCATTGCACTCTCTATATTGCAGATATACTCTTCCATGGGATGGGAAGACCATGCATATGTATGATATTCCAAGCGAGGTCTTGCCAAGTGCCTATATAATTTTATTAAGACATCTTTACCCTTTTCCTGGAATCCTATTGTAGAAATGCCTACAAACCCATAAATATTTGCTGAACTTGCATGTTAAGCCCGTAAGACAAAGGAGCAGAAGTCGGCCATTCAGCCCATCAAGTCTGCTCCGCCATTTTATCACGAGCTGATCCATTCTCCCATTTAGTCCCACTCCCCTGCCTTCTCACCATAACCTTTGATGCCCTGGCTACTCAGGCACATATTAATCTCTGCCTTATATGCACCCAATGACTTGGCCTCCACTGCTGCCCATGGCAACAAATTCCATAGATTCACCACCCTCTGGCTAAAAAAATTTCTTCGCATCTCTGTTCTGAATGGGCGCCCTTCAATCCCTAAGTCATGCCCTCTCGTACTAGACTCCCCCACCATGGGAAACAATTTTGCCACATCCACTCTGACCACGCCTTTCAACATTCGAAATGTTTCTATGAGGCCCCCCCTCATTCTTTTAAACTCTAAGGAATACAGTTCAAGAGCAGACAAATGTTCCTCATATGTTAACTCTCTCATTCCCAAAATCATTCTAGTGAATCTTCTCTGTACCCTCTCCAACGTCAGCACGTCCTTTCTTAAATAAGGAGCCCAAAACTGCCCACAGTACTCCAAGTGAGGTCTTACCAGTGCCTTATAGAGCCTCAACATCACATCCCTGCTCCTATACTCTATTCTTCTAGAAATGAATGCCAACATTACATTTGCCTTCTTCACCGGTAGAGGTTCATTTCTACTCAACCTGGAGGTTAACCCAACACACACCCCTGTGGAACACCACTGGTAGCCAGCAGCCAACCAGAATGGGATCCCTTTATTCCCACTCTCTGTTTCCTGCCAATCAGCCAACGCCCTATCCACGTATGTAACTTTCCCATAATTCCATGGGTTCATCTCTTGTTTAGCAGCCTCATGTGCGGCACCTTGTCAAAGGCCTTCTGAAGATCCAAATACACAACATCCACTGCATGTCCCTTGTCTAGCCAACTTGTAATTTCCTCAAAAAATTGCAGTAGGTTTGTCAGGCAGGATTTTAAGGAAACCATGCTGAATTCTCCCTATCTTGTCATATGCCTCCAAGTACTCTGTAACCTCATCCTTGACAATCGACTCCAACAACTTCCCAACCACCAATGTCAAGCTAACAGATCTTTTCGCTTTCTTGCCCCCTTCTTAAATAGTGGAGTGACATTTGCAATCTTCCAGTCCTCTGGAACCATGCCAGAACCTATTGACTTTTGAAAGATCATTGCTAATGCCTCCGCAATCTCCACAGCTACTTCAAGGGTGCATTCCATCTGGTCTGAGAGATTTATCTACCTTTAGACTATTCAGCTTCCTAAGTACTTTCTCTGTTGTAATTGTGACTGCGCACACTTCTCTTCCCTGCCACCCTTGAGCGTCCGGTATACTGCTGATGTCTTCCTCAGTAAAAACTGATGCAAAATACTCGTTCAGTTCTTCTGCCATCTCCTTATCTCCCATTACAATTTCTATCATCATTTCTATCATCATTTCCAGCATCATTTTCTATCGGTCCTTCCCATGTATCATGTTTAGGGAAACCTGGGTCTCTCTGAGTATCAACAGTTGTCATGCTCTCGCATTTTAGAACATAGAACATAAAACATAGAAAATCTACAACACAATACAGACCCTTCAGCCCACAAAGCTGTGCCTAACATGTCCTTACCTTAGAAATTACCTAGGGTTACCCATAGCCCTCTATTTTTCTGAGCTCCATGTACCTGTCCAGGAGTCTCTTAAAAGATCCTATTGTATCCGCCTCCACCACCATTGCTGGCAGCCCATTCCACGCACTCAGCACTCTCTGCATAAAAAACTTACCCCTGACATCGCCTCTGTACCTACTACCAAGCAGCTTAAAACTGATCCCACTCGTGCTAGCTATTTCAGCCCTGGGAAAAAAGCCTCTGACTATCCACATGATCAATGCCTCTCATCATCTTATACACCTCTGTCAGGTCTCCTCTCATCCTCTGTTGCTCCAAGGAAAAAAGGCTGAGTTCACTCAACCTGTTTTCATAAGGCATGCTCCCCAATACAGGCAACATCCTTGTAAATCTCCCCTGCACCCTTTCTATGGTTTCCACATCCTTCCATGAGGTGACCAGAACTGAGCACAGTACTCCAAGTGGAGTCTGACCAGGGTCCTATATAGCTGCAACATTACCTCTCGGCTCCTAAATTCAATTCCGTGATTGATGAAGGTCTATGCACCGTCTGCTTTTTTGACCACAGAGTCAACCTGTGCAGCAGCTTTGAGTGTCCTATAGACTCGGACACCAAGATCCTTCTGATCCTCCACTCTGCCAGGAGTTTTACCATTGATACTATATTCTGTCATCATATTTGACTTACCAAAATGAACCACCTCTCACTTATCTGGGTTGAACTCCATCTGCCACTTCTCAGCCCAGTTTTGCATCCTATCAATGTCCTGCTGTAACTTCAGACAGCCCTCCACACTATCTACAACACTCCAACCTTTGTGTCATCAGCAAATTTACTAACCCATCCCTCCGCTTCCTCATCCAGGTCATTTATAAAAATCACAAAGAGTAGGGGTCTCAGAACAGATCCCTGAGGCACACCACTGGTGACTGACCTCTATGTAGAATATGACCTGTCTATAACCACTCTTTGCCTTCTGTGGGCAAGCCAGTTCTGGATCCATAAAACAATGTCCCCTTGGATCCCATGCCTCCTTACTTTCTCAATAAGCCTTACATGGTGTACCTTGTCAAATGCCTTGCTGAAATCTGTATGCACTATATCCACTGCTCTACCTCCATCAATGTGTTTAGTCACATCCTCAAAATAATTCAATCAGGCTCGTAAGGCATGACCTGCCTTTTACAAATCCATGCTGACTATTCCTAATCATATTATGCCTTTCCAACTGTTCATAAATCCTGCCTCTCAGGATCTTGTCCATCAACTTACCAACCACTGAAGTAAGACTCACTGGTCTATGATTTCCTGGGCTATCTCTACTCCCTTTCCTGAATTATGGAACAACATCCGCAACCCTCCAATCCTCCGGAACCTCTCCCATCCCCGTTGATGATGAAAAGATCATTGCCAGAGGCTCAGTAATCTCCTCCCTCACCTTCCACAGTAGCCTGGGGTTACATCTCGTCCGGTCGCAGTGACTTATCCAACTTGATGCTTTCCAAAAACTCCAGCACATCCTCTTTCTTAATACAGTATCTATATGCTCAAGCTTTTCAATCCACCGTAAGTCATTCCTACAATCGCCAAGATCCTTTTCCGTTGTGAATACTGAAGCAAAGTACTCATTAAGTACCTCTGCTATCTCCTCTGGTTCCATACACACTTTTCCACTGTCACACTTGATTGGTCCTATTCTCTCTCGTCTTATCCTTGTTATTGCTTTGCTATCTTTCTTCTAGATTGGATGACCTCACATTTTGCACATTATATTCCATCTGCCGTGTTCTCTTGCATTCACTGTATCTTCCAAAGGCTTTCAACCCACTCATTCATCCAGTTCAAACCCCTTATCCAGATAAGTGACATAGACCTTGAACAACTAGGGACCAATCTCTGATCCCTGCAGCCCTCACTAGTCACATCCCCCCAGCTCAAAAGCAGCATGCACTTGGCAATCTGGTTGTGGCATACACTTTATCAAATTTCATTATTGGGGCAGCTGTTAAGATTGCTGCCTCTGTAATGGTATTGGGACCACTGTCTACAAAGCCCTAAACTCAAAAGGAGCTTTCAAGCCCAATCTGATATAGATACCTACAGATACCCTCGTGATAGGGAGGCTATAATGTATCAACCTGCTCTTCAAAGACTAGCTTACTTCCTTGTCTGGACTTTGTGGCGAGGTCTAGCTGCCAGTACTCACCATTTGTGTGGTGGGTTCCCCCTCCCTACCAAGGAGGAGATATTTCCAGCCTTTGAAATAGTTTAAACAGTTTATTTCATTATTAGTGATATCTGTTTAGATTCAGACAAATAGTTTTTGAAACACATTTAACACTCACAGAGTATTTCTGATTCATAAAATATTATGGAAATTCCAAAATATTTATAAACTTCAAAAGATTTCCTTTTAATTTCCTTTTCCAGATAAAATTCTTACGAACTAAAAGAACATACCAACTATTGGCAGGTGAATGAGTCGAGCATCTCAGAAACTGAAGATAGATGAATGAATTCTTGTTCTTCTTTCTGTCACTTCATCTATCTGTCATTCTTCTTGTCATTCCTAACAATTGCTAATGTTTTCTAACATTTATACTGTTTTGATACCAGTTGAGATTACTTGTATGTGATGTTTTTCAGACAACTTTAGTGGGACAAAGTAATTCACACAGATGTTCTAAAAGCTCCTGGGTCAGAAATCCTAGACTCCCAGTGCTGTGAGGGCTGAATCTCTGAGTACACAAATTGTTTGATCATATCTGTGACCATGTTTGATCTGTCAAGTGACAAAATAAGACTAGTCTAGAATATTCCTTGATCACTATCAGAATGATACAAATAACTTAGCTGGAGTTGCCTGGTTCGATGCAGGCTAATTAACAAAACCCCATTGTCTTACATTTGATGCGGATGAGAACATCTCATGGTCACTTCGCTTTTTAAACCTTTATCTCCTGAGCAGCCAATCCCCTGTTGTGGGCCAGCAACCCATGTTCTGTAGATAGTGCTGCTTGTTCTTTAACTTCTGACTGATTATTGCTTGCATTAACAACTGAAGACTCATTCTTGTTTACTTGCTATAAAAAAGCTGTGGTTAGCAACAGGCCTCTTGTGTCCTGAAAAGTGCATACCCATTACACTTCATGGATCCAATGACTCAGGTTTGATCTGTACATCAGATGCTGTCTGCGTAGACTTTCTAAGCGTTTCCTGTGACCGTGTAGGTTTCTGCTGGGTGATACAGTGTCCCCCCCCTCATTTTAGATATTAAATTGCTACTGAAAATTGTCTCTAGGGTAGTTAAAATAAGAAGAGGGATGGGAGTAATGGATTTGCTTTGCCAGGTTCTGGCATGGGTACAAAGGCTAAATGGCCTCCCTCCTTGTTGCAATAAGTAATAGTTATAAAAATAATTGCAAACTTGGACATTTTATGCACAGTCTAGCAATTCTCATCATTACTGATCTAACCTCTTGCTTCCCTTGTTCAGCTAATTCAAGTGTTCTTGCCTATGTAAGTGTTTCATTGAAGACTCGTTAATTTTACAGACACTTAATCACTGCTTACGTCACTTTTTCCCATTTTCAAGTGCTTATGTAGCTGACATCAATTTGGTTGCAAACTGTTCAAAATACTTGCATCAACTGTGTCAGCAAAAATGAAATACTCTGGTTAAGCCTCCACACTTAAACAAGTTCTGTGGAAATTTTGTGGAAGTGTCTTTTTGTTCATCCATCGAACCTCTAGGTGAGTCAGAGCTCTGCTGCAAAATTAAAGGCAGTGTGGCACGGCTGGCTGTGTATCTGGGAGGATTGTGGCTGATGGCTGGTTGATAAGAGAGAATTAGCCTATCAGAATTTAAAGAGGTTGGCCATTTACAGTTGTAAGAACAATGCAGCTATCTCTAAATTAAACTTTCATTGATTTTTAAAATTGACGTGGAGTCAAGCTTGGCTTCAAAAAGTTCTGTTGATTTAACAAAAAATGATTCAGGAGAATCTTAAGGCATTGTATCAAAGGAATAAAAGCAATATGATTTAACTGCACTGCCGAGGCAGAGTTAGTGTATGCTGAACTGGCACTCATCAGCTTTAAATGGGAGAAATAATAAATAAAATGACAGCTAGAGTGGGACAGGATTAGTTCTTCTTTGAATGTCTGTAGTATAAAGATATCATAAGTTCTGAAATTGCATTGCATGCTATTGGTGTACAATTTCCTTTGGAAGGGAAAAACCAGTGAATCCTGCTGTACATTGGCAAAGTACCTTCTTTTACAAATAATAGGTCTATATTCATTCCCATCACACTTAAACTTTAAATTAGTTTGAATTTTATACATTCTACATAAATAAAATGCAGTGTACAAAATTTCTTTTATCAAGCTCCTGCATGACAGATCAATAAAGTGGAAGCCTGTGGGATCCAGGGGGAAGCAGAAGGTTACTGGTGCGATGCGGGAAGCAAAAGGTAATGCTCAGTGGAGGTGTTTGTTTCAGTTTGCGGTACGTCATACTGTGTACCTTGATTTCCATCTTCAGGTGGAATATTAAAGAGAATCGTATCAACACACTGATGCAATCACAGAGAAGGCACTCCAGCATCTGCACCTCATTAGCAGTTTGAGGATATTGACTCTGTCTCCAAAGATTCTAGTGCATATCGACGGGTGTACCATAGAGAGCTTTATAGCTGGCTGCATCACCTCCTGATGGAGGCTCCAATGCACAGGATCGAAAGAGGCTGCAGAGGGTTGCAGACACAACCAGCTTCACCATGGGCACAAGCCTCCCCACCATTGAGGACGTCATCAAAAGGCAGTGACTCAAGAAGATAGCGTCCATCGTAAACGACCCTCACCGCTTGGGACTAGTCTTCTTATTACTACCATGCGCAGGAGCTCTCATTCAATGGTTTAGGAGCTACTTTTGGTTTTATTTCGTGACACAGTACGGTAATCAGGCCCTTCCGGTCCAATGAGGCCGTGCTACTCATTTGCACCATGTGACCAATTAACCTACTAACCTGTATGTTTAGAATATGAGAGGAAACCGGAGCACCTGAAGGAAACCCACACAGTCACGTAGAGAACTGCTTACAGTCACCAGCAGAACTAAACGCGGGTGGCTGGCGCCGTAGTAGGATTAGCTAACCATCTCACTACAGTGTTGCTCCCTGCCTTCGGATTTCTGAATGGTCCATAAACCCCTGAACACTACCTCACTACTCCTCTTCTGCACTATTCATTTGTTTATCTTTTATTGTAAAAAAGTTATTTATTATGACTTTCAAGGTACTGCTGCCACAAAGCAACAAACATCATGACATATGCCGATGGTAATAAGCCTGACTCTGATTTGGAATTGATTGTGGAGGACGTCAGAGATAATGACTGCCTGCTGCAGGAATTAGCTGAGGTTAGTAACACCCTCAGTTAACTTAAACACTGGAGGGGATGAAAAATGGGCAATACACATTTCTAATGAAATTATTAAAGTCAAGTTGTATAGCTGGTCCTATTCTACCTCTTTATCCTTTCTCAAAGTTAAACATTTTGCTTGTTACTGTCAGCCAACAGTATGTACAAACAAAATACCTTGGTATCTAAATGCAGTAGGTCCCTATGGACTATCAAATCACAGGATATAGGAGCAGAATTAGGCCGTTCTGTCCATTGAGTTTGCTTGACCATTCAATTATGGTGATTTATTTTCCCTCCCATTCATTCTCCTGCCTTCTCCCCTTAAACTTTGATGACCTTACTAATCAATATCTTATCAATCTCTGCTTTAAATATACCCAATGACTTGGCTGCCACAGCCACCTGTGGCAATGAATTCCACCAGATTAACAACCCTTTAAAGGTATTTCTCCTGATGGAGTTAACCACTTGTAATGGGATTTGCAGGGAGACTATGCATCTCCCCTTCAAACTTGGTTTACTTATGCCATTCCTTAATGGAATGGCAGTACCTTTATAGTGAACAAATCTGATGTCCCTCCTCAGCAAGATGCTGCCTGCCCTGTCACTCAGTTCTCTGAAGTCTCTGTTGTTATCTGCCGTCAAGCCAGCCCAAAAACTGCTGGGCATTTCTCAAAGTAGACAGGCTGCAGTCAAGGTCTACTAACCTCATTCATGAGGTGCTTGAAGTTACCTTCCAAGGCTTCTGTGTTGCCCTCACTGAAGATCACTTCCCTCCCATCAGCCACACACTAACCACAGGATGCGGTAGCAGGAATTAAAGGAATGTACTTAAGTAAGCAAATTATTTTTATAATCAATGTGGTGTGATTTGACTATTGAATTCTCAGCAGGCAGCAAACTTATACAAGTCTTGAGTCCCAGTCCGTTGAATACGTCACAGCAGACGGGATGTGAAACTCTTACTCTTTTCATTTAAAAGAAATTTGTCCTGTTAGATGCCATGTGGAAGATTGTTCATTGCAGGCATTCTGCTTGTGTATGGAGATTAAAGTACAGGCGTAACCAGCCACGTTAGGTCTGGTCGCTTAGAATCTCCTCACTTGTGGAATGCCTCAATCATAGCCATTACGGAATGAAGGTTTTCAGTTCCCAGTGCCAGGTTGCATCTGATTGTGGT
The DNA here is from genome assembly GCF_030028105.1 of Mobula birostris. Lineage (NCBI taxonomy): Eukaryota > Metazoa > Chordata > Chondrichthyes > Myliobatiformes > Myliobatidae > Mobula > Mobula birostris. The sequence goes on from NC_092375.1 coordinate 159,955,730, forward strand.
GAGTAAGTGGGAATGAATGGCCCGCAGCCAGGGCAGGGAAAATGCTGAGTCACCATGAATTCTGCTGGGAGAATGTTGGCAACAGATGAAAAGGAAATGCTTGAAAGCACTGGAGCCATACCGCCTGGGACGTGGCTCCTTCTCATGACTACAGTCAGGGAGGAGGTACAGGAGCCCGGAGATCCATACACAATGTTTTAGGAACAGCTTCTTTCCCTCCGCCACCAGATTTCTGAACAGTTCATGAATCTATAAACACTACCTCACTATTCCTGATTTGCACTATTTATTTTAGATTTTAAATTAGAACTTACAGTAAATCTTTATGCCTTTGCACAGTACTGCTGCCATCAAACAACTAATTTCCTGATAAATGTCAGTAGATAAAAAACCTGATTCTGATTCTGAGCTTGTGCAGTGAAACTGGAAGCTTCACACTGATGGGATGTACAAGGGGGATAAGTCCATTTGCTTTAATTCCTGTAAGAATTCAATGGATAAGGATGGTTCGGGATCAGGAGAATGCTGTTATTCATTCTCATCATGATTAATGGTTGCTGTGATACCAACCAACATAAAGAAGGTGAGATTGTAACAATCATGGAATGATGAATTAGCTTTGTGTTTTGAAAATTGTTCTTTATCCAGATAACCAGAGAAGGACAGTTAACTTTCTATCCTTTCCTCCCCTTCCTCCTTTGCACTACTTGCAGTGTGATCTTTGAGTATGAGCCTTTATGGTTACCGTACATCTCAGGATTCAACACGGCGCTCAGAGTGTGCACTATCAAATGGTACCCTGTGCCGTCTGGAAGCTCACAGCTTGGCAAATCCAAGTAATTGAGGTGCCTGGTGTTCTCTGCCAAGTGAGAAGGAGAAGGGTTCAGATTCACAATCAGAATCAGATTTATTGCCACTGACATAACTCATGAAATCGTGGCAGCAGTACAGTACAGGAATATCAACTCACTATAAGTTACAATACAGAAATAAATAGTGCTTATGAGGGACAGGGAGGCTGCGTTCACAACTTCATGTACCATCCAGACATCTGATGGCAGAGGGGAAGAAACACTTGAAGTGTTGAGAGTGGGTTTTCAGAGTTCTGTTCTCCTGGAGCATGAAGCATCTTTGAACTTCCCAATTCAGAATCAGAATCAGGTTTATTATCACCGGCATGTGCCGCGGAATTTGTTAGCTTAGCAGCAGCAGTTGTGACAAGAATACACATAGATTAAGATGTTAGCTGTCCTGTGTGATCAGCAGTTGGTCTGCCACCTGTCTTCAGGAGAGAGGGAAACAATGGAGCAGCATTTGGAGATGTGTAATGAAGGGATGGGAGAGAGAATAACAGAAGGAGAGAGCTGTCAAGATCGGCCCCCCCTTTGAACCCTGAACTGTTTGAAGTGATGGACAGGCGATACCCCAGCAGGGGGATAAAAAGGGACAGGTTCGCTAAGGCAACACATGCACGACACCTGAGGTAATGAGACCCTGGAAGCGGTGCGCCTCTCACAAGTCGGTGGGAAGCTTTTGGACGGCCGATCGTGGGATCAAGCCTTAGACGCTCAGGGTGGAAAGGCACGATCGGCGGGAACCTGGTGTGTGTCCACCCTTGCCTGGGTGCCAGGTTCAGCGCAGAGAAACGGTCATATCTGGAAACGGAGGGGTCACGGTTAGTGACCTCAGATGACATCACAAAGGACTCGCCCGAAAGCTGACTGCGAAGGTCTGTGTGTGGAAGCTGTTTTGAATATTCATTTGTTTTGCTCTCTCTCCTTCCCCCACACTGTCCATCTCCCACGGCAGCGATTACTGCGAACTGAACTGAACTTTGCGTCACTTTGAAACTGGTCATTTGCCCCTAGACAACGATAGAGCTTGATTGATCCTGTTATCTTAATTCTGTGTACATGTATGTTTACCATTGCTGAACTGTTGCATTTATTATCCTTTCAATAAGAGTACTGTGTTGCTTGTTTCTTTAATAAAACTTTCTTAGTTCTAGTAATCCAGACTCCAACTGAGTGATCCATTTCTGCTGGTTTGGCAACCCAGTTACGGGGTACGTAACACAGTTCACTGCAATATATAATATAGAAGAAGAGAGAAAAAAATCAATCAATCAATCAATTACAGTATACGTATATTGAATAGAATAAAAATCATGTGAAACAGAAATAATATATATTGAAAAAGTGAGGTAGGGTTCATGGGTTCAATGTCCATTTCAGAATTGGATGGCAGAGGGGAAGAAATTGTACCTGAAATGCTGATTATGTGCCTTCAGGCTTCTGTATCTCCTTCCTGATGGTAACAGTGAGAAAAGGGCATGCCCTGGGAGATGGGGATCCTTACTAATGGACGCTGCCTTTCTGAGACACCGCTCCTTGAAGGTTTCCACAGTACTTTGTAGGCTAGTACCCAAGATGGAGCTGACTAGATTTACAACCTTCTGCAGCTTCTTTCGGTCCTGTGCAGTAGCCCCTCCATACCAGACAGTGATGCAGCCTGTCAGAATGCTCTCCACGGTACCACTATAGAAGTTTTTGACTGTATTTGTTGACATGCCCAATCTCTTCAAACTCCTAATAAAGTATAGCCGCAGTCTTGCCTTCTTTATAACTACATTGATATGTTGGGACCAGGTTAGATCCTCAGAGATCTTGACACCCAGGAACTTGAAGCTGTTCACTTCTCCACTTCTGATCCCTCTACGAGGGTTGGTATGTGTTTCTTTGTCTTACCTTTTCTGAAATCCACAATCAGCTCTTTTGTCTTACTGATATTGAGTACAAGTTTGTTGCTGCGACACCACTCTACTAGGTGGTATATCTCATCCCTGTACACCCTCTCATCTCCATCCAGGATTCTACCAACAATGGTTGCATCATCAGCAAATTTATAGATGGTATTTGAGCTATGCCTAGTCACACAGTCATGGGTATAGAGAGAGTAGGGCAGTGGGCTAAGCACACACCACAGAGGTGCACCAATATTGATCATCAGCGAGGAGGAGATATTGTCTCCAATCCGCACAAATTGTGGTCTTCCGGTTAAGAAGTCGAGGATCCAATTGCAGAGGGAGGTACAGAGGCCCGGGTTCTGCAACTTCTCAATCAGGATTGTGGGATGATGGTATTAAATGCTGAGCTATAGTCAATGAACAGCATCCTGACACAGGTGTTTGTGTTGTCCAGGTGGTCTAAGGCCATGTGTAGAGCCATTGAGATTGCCGTTGACCTATTGTGGTGATAGGCAAATTGCAATGGGTCCAGGTCCTTGCTGAGGCAGGAGTTCAGTCTAGTCATGGCCAACTTCTCAAAGGATTTCATCACAGTAGATATGAGAACTACTGGGCAATAGTCATTAAAGCAGCTCACATTATTCTTCTTAGGCACTGGTATAATTGTTGCCTTTTTGAAACAAGTGGGAACTTCCACCTGTAGCAGTGTGAGGCTGAAAACATCCTTGAATACTCCCGCTAGTTGGTTGGCACAAGTTTTCAGAGCCTTACCAGGTACTCCATCGGGACCTTCCACCTTGTGAGGGTTCACCCTCTTTAAAGACAGCCAAACATCGGCCTCTGAGACAGAGATCACAGGGTGATCAGGAGCAGCAGGGATCTTCACAGCTGCAGTTATATTCTCCCTTTCAAAGCGTGCATAGAAGGTGTTGATTTCATCTGATAGTGAAGCATCGCTGCCGTTCATGCTATTGGGTTTCGCTTTGTAGGAGGTAATGTCTTGCAAACCCTGCCAGAGTTGTTGTATATCTGATATCGCCTCCAACCTTGTTCGAAATTGTCTCTTTGCCCTTGAAGTAGCCCTTCGCAAGCTGGTAACAGTGAAGTACGACAGATGTCTTGTGCTCCAGCTGGGAAAGACAGAGCATGAGAGATGATGGTCACATGATAATAGACAATAGACAATAGGTGCAGAAGTAGACCATTGGGCCCTTCGAGCCTGCACCGCCATTCTGAGATCATGGCTGATCATCTACTATCAATACCCGGTTCCTGCCTTGTCCCCATAACCCTTGATTTCCCTATCCATACGATACCTATCTAGCTCCTTCTCGAAAGCATCCAGAGAATTGGCCTCCACTGCCTTCTGAGGCAGTGTGTTCCACACCTCCACAACTCTCTGGGAGAAGAAGTTCCTCCTCAACTCTGTCCTAAATGACCTACCCCTTATTCTTAAACCATGCCCTCTGGTACTGGACTCTCCCAGCATCTGGAACATATTTCCTGCCTCTATCTTGTCCAATCCCTTAATAATCTTATATGTCTCAATCAGATCCCCCCTCAATCTCCTTAATTCCAGCGTGTACAGGCCCAGTCTCTTAAGATCTTAAGAACTAATGATAAAATGACCCCGGCCTCATTTTGCTGCTGTGTTTGCAACACATTTCTGCCAAGACCTCCTTAGTGGAGCAGACTCTGCTGGTGTACAAAGGGAAAGTGTTCCCCTCCTAGGGCTCCTCTCACCTCCTGCTCCCTCTTCTTGAAACTTACACAGCTCTGGTCGCACAGTCATCACTTCCCCTACTATTCTGTCTTCCTAGAGCAGTAGTTTTTCATCTTTTTTATACAATGGACACCTACCATTAATCCAGGGGCTTGTGGACACCAGGTTAGGAACCCCTGTCCTAGAGGAAGGGCTGCATATATTTGCCAGCAATGATTTTCTTCTAAGGGTCTTTCCAGTCCACTTCATTCCTTCTGCAACACCATTCCCAGTGAACTTCAAGAACTCCCCTGAGACTTGAAAAGGTTGAATGTAGAACTTTAGCCAAACAGGATTTTTTATTTATTTACAGTTCGAGTACGGAATAGGCCCTTCTGTCCTCTCGAGCTGTGCTGCCCAGCAACCCACCAATTTTACTTAGTTAGAGTACTCCAAAAAGCACTTGGTAGATATTTAATATTTTCTTTAAGTACGCAGTTGGGTGTGTGATCCTTACTACAGCTAAATGTTGAATCCTCTGTCCATGCTTAATAGAGTGTATTAATCTGAGTCATCAGTATCAGTGCCAGGTTTGTGCTGCAGATGAACAGATACAGATTCAGAATCAGGTTTAGCAACACTGACATATGTCATGAAATTTGCAGCTTTGCCCCAGCAGTACAGTGCAATGCAGAAAAAACCTATGAATGACAGTGAGAAATATTTGAAATACATGGTTGGTGTTCTGGTCCCACTTAGGCTGAATGGTGCCAAAGCAACAACCTCTTACTCAATGCTGGCAAGATCAAGGAGCTGATTACTGACTGCAGGAGGATGAAACCAGAAATCCAAAAGCCAGTCCCCATCGGAGGATCAGAGGTGGAGGTAGAGGCAAATTTCTCAGTGTCATCATTTTGGAGGACCTGTGCTGGGCCCAGCACATCAGGGCAATTATGAAGAAAGTACTTAGGAGTTTGTGAAGATTCAGCAAGACATCTAAAATCCTGACAAACTTCTACACTGCAGGGGAGAACATAATGACTGGCTGCATCATAGCCTGATACGGAAACATCGATGGCCTTGAATGGAAAAATCGTACAAAAGGTAATGGATACAGCCCAGTCCATCAGGGGTAAAGCCCTCCCAACCATTGAGCACATCTACACGAACTGTTGTCACAGGAAAGGAGCATCCATCATTAGGGACCTCAACCACCCAGGTCATACTCCCTTCTCAGTGCTGCCATCAGGAAGAAGGTACAGGCGCCGCAGGACTCGCATCACAAGGTTCAGGTACAGTTATTACCCCACAACCATCAGGCTCTTGAACCAAAGAACATAACTTCACTCAGCTTCTCTTGCCCCATCATTGAAGTGTTCCCACAACCTATGGACTCACTTTCAAGGACTCTTCATCTCGTGCTCTCAATATTTATTGCTTATTTATTTATTATTATTTCTTTCTTTTGTATTTGCCCAGTCTGTTGTCTTTTGCATACTAGTTGAATGCAGGCAAGTTGGTGCAGTCTTTCATTGATTATATTATGGTTATTATTCTATTATGGACTTAATGAGTATGCCTGCAAGAAAATGAATGTTGGGGTTGTATATGGTGACATATATGTACTTTAATAGTAAATTTACTTTTAACTTTGATATACAGTAGTGCAAAAGTCTTGGACACATACCTAAGCAACTCACTCAAAATGCTGGTGGAACGCAGCATGCCAGGCAGCATCCATAGGGAGAAGCACAGTCGACGTTTCAGGAAGGATCTCCACCAGCATTTTGTGTGTATTGCTTGAATTCCTAGCATCTGCAGATTTCCTCATGCGAGCACATATATATGTAGCTAGAGTGCCTAAGACATTTGCACAGTACTGTAGCGATTTTATTTATTATGTAGCACTGCTTCCTCAAAAAAAAACAAGTTTCATGACATATGTGTGTGATGATAAACCTGATCCTGATATGGTTCTCTGTTGTGGACTGAGAGCGGAAAGGAATCAGGGAGAAGGGGATTCACGGTTGTGAAAAGGGGAAGGGAGAGGAGAGGGAGCCAGGAGCATAAGAGAGACTCTGAAATGATTGATAAAATAATTGTTTGGAATCAAATTAACTTGCCTGGTGTCTCAAGTCTGGGTGTGCCTGCACCCACCCCCCCCCCCACCGTCTCTGTCATTCCTTTGCTTCCGTGTGTCCCACACTCCTCCAGCAGCACTCTACCTTCACCATCCTCAACGTCATTTGCTCCTACCGGATGTACAAACTTGCTCTCTGCTCCATGTTGACAAATACTGTAGTGTAAAAGTATTAGGCAGCTCAGCTATATATATATATATATATATGTGCCTAATACTCTTACACAGCACTGTATATAATTAAAATAAAAATGTAGTACAAAAAGAGAGCAAAAATTATGAAGTGGTGTTCATGATTTAGTACATTTTCCATTCAGGAATCGGACTACTCGCTCTCTTCTGGTAAGGATAAGCATTAGACGTGTGGGTTTGCTTCTCAACATCGTAAATTATAAGATTCCCATTGAATAAGTCTGGTGGACATTGGTCCCCACTTTAGAACCACTTCAGGGCTTGAAACACCAACATTAAGCCAAGTTATTTAGCCTAGGACTATCTCAGCATAACTTGGTGCATAAAAGATTAAGAGGAAAAACAGTCAGAAAATTGGGGAATATACAGGTACTGAATATCTTGAGTGTGTATATAGCTTTAAAAATTATGTGTCTTATATGATATGACTTCTGATGCATTGATTTAGTAGCCACAACAACGGCTTGCCATCAGTGAGGGGTGTTTGGTGAAAAGCTCCAACCTTGTTACTTGCCTTACAAATCAGCAGTGCAGGGAAGAACTTTAGGATGCTGCTGAGAGCTATTTAGGTTCTACCCACACGTTCAAATCCAGACTGAGTTAACTATGCTGTGTGGCACCTTTGAAATACTACAAAAATAAATAAAAGCAACATGACTGACTATATGTTTCTAGTAATTTGGCATAATTAGGGTATTCATTAAATATTCATTAGCTTTCAAACAACAGTTCACTTAGGTATTAGAATGGCTCAATTAGAGAATGAATAGTTGCTGTCATGGGTCTATGCTACACTGAAACAACCATTTTGCAAGACAAGCCTTGTGCCAATACATTTTTCTGCAATAAAAAATGCCTCAGAGGGAGGAAGGCTTATCTTAGTAGGAAATAGCACTAAATTAATGTTTACAATGTAAGCTGTCAGCACCACACACTCAGCTTCCCAGAGAGCAATGGAGCAGGGAATCATTTGTAGCCATACTCCAGAGGTCACCACCAGCGCTAGTAAATGAATATCCAACAATGTGAATGTAAGAGCGCTGAGGAGTTAGGCAGATGGGGATGGTCCGCCGAGGGAGATTGTTGATTACTGAGAGTACCATTACTTCTACAAAGCATGACAAAGCTTTCAATTCTTGTTATTCTTTGCAGTGTAAAATCCATCATTTAAAACCCTCATTTTAATCCTTCCGTTGTTCTGATAGTTATGCTACATTATGCTGATTATTTTCCAGAGGAAAGCCACAATAGGTGAGATATGGTTGACTAATCCTCTGCCTGTTTTATTCGAGACTATGAATAGCTCTGGTGTGTGTACAATTTTAACTTTTTAAACTGCTTTGCAGAAATATATTGACATTTCTCACATAACTGAAGAGGCACGAGAACAGAAAGATAGAACATGGCAGAAGTGAGCCTTTGGGTCTACATTTGGCTCTAAATGAATCAAGTCTCACAGTACTGCAATCGCACCAATCCCTTTTTTAATTAAATATGTAATTTCTGTTTTAAAATTTATAAACACTGCTTTGGCAATGTTTTTGGCAGGAATTAATCATGTTAATTTTTGGCAGATTAATTGCATCTGGCTTTTACAATCAAAATACTTTGAACTAATGTGCAATGTATAAGGTCCAAAATTGCTGCCCAGAGCATATCACACTGGCTCTCAGTTTTTGGTTCCATGGAGACTTCCATTTTGATCTAAATTTTAAGTTGACAGAATTCAGATATGTGGGAAAATTAAATTATACATTCAGTGGCCACTTTATTAGGTATCTCTTGTGCCTAATAAAGTGTCCACTGTGTGTACTTCTGTGGTCTTCTGCCATTGTAGCCCAATCACATCAAGGTTCGATGTGTTGTGCATTCACAGATGCTCTTCTACACACCACTGTTGTAACACATAGTTATTTGAGTTACTGTCATTATCCTGTCAGCTTGAAATCTTTTCACTATTCTCCTATGATCTCACTCATTAATAAGACATTTTCGCTCACAGAACCGCTGCTCGCTGGATGATTTTTGTTTTTTTTTGCACAATTCTCTGTAAACTCTTGAGACTGCTATGCATGAAAATCCTAGCAGATCAGTAGTTTCTAAGATACTCAAACCACCTCATCTGACACCAACAATCATTCCACGGTCAAAATCACTTAAGTCACATTTCCCCACCCCTCCACTTTGATGTCTGGTCTGAACAATAACTGGACCTCTTGACCGTGTCTCCATGCTTTTATGCCTTGAGTTGTGGCCACATGATTGACTGATTAGATATTTGCATTAACCAACAGGTGTACCTAATAAAGTGGCCACTGTGTGGAAATTCCATGAATTCACCTGATCTTTGCTGAGGGCTTCCCTTCAATTCCACTTCCAGATTTGCTTGTTGGGACCATTGAATTGTTCAAAATTCTGAAGGGTTTTGCAGGTTAGATGTTGAACAGATGTCTCTTCAAGTAGGTGTATCTTTACATGTTTCTATTTCAGATAGCAGAGTTATTAAGCACAGTGGATTCCAGTTAATTGGGGACTCATTGTGACTAGGATATTGGAAGTGAAAAGCAAATAGAAGTAGTTAAAATGTATAAAAAAAGACAAGCTACCATTCATCTGAGTAACAAGTTATGTACTTAAATCCAGGAAACAATAGAACACTAGGAATACTACTGCAGTAGTATTTCAGTAGGAATATATATTACAGGTCGACCTTCACTAATCCGGCACCATTGAAACCTGAGGAGTGCCGGATTAGTGAAAATGCCGAATTACAGAAGGATCACATTAAGCATAATTAGTGCCAGATTATTGAAGGAACCGGATTACAGGTAATCGGATTAGTGAAGGTCGACCTGTAGTTACTAAAATTTATCAATGGAGGATTTCATCCAGTAAATGCTGCCACACTCTTTTGATTGACTGTAAATAAACAAAATCAGCCAAACACCTAGTGCAGATTATTGATCTATTATATGATCAATTGTTTTCTTTGAACCTGATAGTGTTGTGTGTTTGTAGTCAAGGGAACTGTTCGGTGTAGCATGATATAAAAAGCATGTTTCATCAGTATTGTAGATATCATCTGCACAAAGTTTTTGAAGCAAGTTGGGGAGTTTTGTAGATTTCTATGTTTCTGCATCTTTCTCACCGCGTGCTTTCTTCAGATTAATGAGGTGCTGTCATTTCCATCGAGACCACCCCAACCATCTGTTGCTTTAAGATGGTTCATGATCAGCTTCCTAGTTAGCTCCTCTGACTGTTTTTTTTTAACATTGGTTCATTGACATGCACACCTTGTCCAGTTACAATAGAAAACTATTAACTGAGATCCTTACCTTCACATTTTTGTTTCTGGGATGTTCTCTGTTGTCCCTCATGACATGCCCACTCTTCTCACAGTTTACCTTGCAGATGAATCGAGCATGCAATTATAGATAGTGGCACTCCAGTTATTTCTGCCGGCTGATAATGAGTACTGTTAGGCAAATGGCTTGCAATTTGGTCCAGTTGAGTAATTTTTTTGGTAAGTGTTAAATCTTTTCATAGCATCTTGGCAAGGGTTTGAAATGCTTTCAACTCAAAATAAAAAAAACAGAATGATCAAAACTCACTGCATTTTGTATTGGCATCCATTGGCCTAAATGGATAACATGACACACGCACATGTAACTCATACTATTTACCAAACAGTTCACTCTAAACATGGTGTAGCGTCTAACGGCCACACAAACACACACAACTGATGCTAGTTAGAAACTGTTCAGCAACAGTTAAACGGCATTATATCCCAAATAAACAACAGAATCCTGATTATTTTCTGTTCTTTAAGAGATGCCCCAAAATTCCCTGGTAGTGGCTGATGGAGTATGCTCCAACTTTAATTATCATACTATTGCCAACCTGTCTTGAAACTTCTTTTTTAAGTGTGATATTCTTTCATTATGGCTGGAAGGAGTGCCAGAGGTATTAAAAAGGATGATTTTTCTGCCTCTTTGGATTCTATTATGGAATTGCTGCAAAGTCATACATGAGAAGCCCCTGAGAAGTTTCAACAATTCAGGATCGAATTTAAACAAATAAATGGTTAATTGGACTCTATTCAACAAACTCTTAATGAACACGATAAATGTATTAAAAATAATGAGGAAAATTTGTTGGCTCTGGAAATGGAAGTGGATGAATTGCAGAAGCTTTGTGAAAAGCAATCGAAGTCCAACGAAAAGTTAAGACAGAAGATTATCGACCTAGAAAATAGAAGGAACAACCGACAGGTTCTGGGTCTCGAAGAATTAATCAAAGGTAACCATCCTATGGAGTTTTTTGCAAACTTTTTGCAAGAATTATTTGACATTTGTGCCTATGATCGATCGAGTTCACAGTTCTCCTACGTTTAGACATCCTAATGCTCAGAGATCAAGATCAGTAATAATCTGTTTTCAGGAATTTAAAACAAAGGAACTCTTAATTCGCGACTCTCGTCAAAGAGGCATGATTGATTATAATGGTCGCAAGATTAGAATTGTTGAAGATTGTTCACTTGAAGTTACGCAGGAACATGTTAAACTCAAAGAAGTTATGTCCAAGCTTTCTAATAAGGGTTTCAAGCCTTCCCTTTGCTACCCAGCCCAATTCAGAAACACACTTAAATACGGTTCTTTCGAATGGTTCCACTCGACTGTTGAAGCACAAAAGTTTTTAAAATCTGAAGGTTAAATCCAAAGGCTAACTGTTTAGTTTCTCCTTACATGAAGACACAAGATTTAATGAGAAACTTCTAATTCGCAAATCCCGTCGAAGGGGCATGATTGGTTATAGGGTGGAATATTAAGATTCTCAAAGATTATTCGCTTGAGATTATGCAGGAATGTGCTAAATTTAAACACGCACTGTTGGAATTTTTTTAACAAGGGTTTTAACCCGTCTCTTGGCTACCCAGTTTGACTGAGAATCTCATTAAAGATGGATCCTTCGAATGGTTTCATTTGAAATCTGAAGCACAAAGATTTTTTAAATTTGAAGGCTAATTACTTAGTCTGTTTTTCCATGAACATATAAGATTAATGTTCAATGTCTATCTGTATGAATAATTGTTTCTTTTACTGTTGGTAAACCTTTGTAACTAATTTCCTTTTGTATTTTTTAATACTGTAGTTTAGATATATGAGAATTGAATCTCTTGTTTGGGTATTGTTTAGTATAGGTTTGAATATAAATAACCTTGAGACTAATTGGAGCAATCACCAGGTTTTTTTGTGGGGCTGGCCATAGTTTGTAGATGCTGACTTTCTATTGGTCGGTTTTCTTTCTCTGGGAGGTGGGCGAGGTTATATTTTTTCTCCCCAGAAGCTGTTTTTGAATTTTTAGCCAACTTGTTGCCTGATTACCATTTCTCAAGGTTTATGGCTTGGTTTTTAACTTACATTTTAACCCTTCCTTTAAATAATATATAAGATCTCAATTATGCACATTTCCTATAAGCTCCGATATGAACTTACTAGATGTAATTTTTAATTTGACACCTTTTTATAATGGTTCAATATCTAATATTTATGGTATGTTACTGGAGATGAGGAATGTTCCTTTAGACAAAATTAAGAATCTCTGGGAACAAGATTTACAGACATCAGTATCTGAGAAAACTTGGAATGAAATTTTTAAACTGGTTAACACTTCATTGCTATGTGCTCGCCATTCCTGCACACAATTTAAGGTGGTATATAGAGTCTATATGACGAAAGATAAGCTATCTCGTTTTTATTCAGATATATCTCCCTACTGTGACAGATGCAATAATGGACAAGCTTCATTAATTCAAAAGCTTTGGACTTGTCCATGTCTGGAAAAATATTGGAAGGAAGTTTTTGAAACTTTTTCTTTACTTTTCAAAGTCTATTTTAAGCCTAATCCTCTGACGCCCTATTCGGTATTGTTGCAGGACAAGATATCAAGTTGAAGACATCTGATTTACATATTTTGGCTTTCAGCTCTCTTATAGCTAGGAGGGCACTTTTGTTTAAATAGAAGGATGTTTCTCCTCCTACTCATGCTCAATGGTTATGCGACATTATGTCATGCTTAGATTTAGAGAAGATTTGTTGTTCAATTTCCGAATATTGTCAAGACTTTCAAACATTGTGGGGACCCTTTTTGAATTATTTTCAAAAATTTCAAAACCCTCAATTCGTTGTTTAAATTTAGATGTTGGCTATTATTAGTTTTTATTATATGAGAAGGTATTTTACCTTTTTTTCTCCTTAATAAACAGCTTCAGTCTTGGTAGGGGTTAGACTTTTTTTGTAATAAATTAACATATTTCTATATAACTTTGGCTAACCTACATGAATACAGCGTAATGAGATTGTCATTATAGATAGATATAATGTAATTGGTAGTTGTTTTTTTCGACTTTTTATTGAAAAGAAGAGATGCCCCAAGTAAGCAGCTGTCCCAATTAACTGATGGCCCAATTAACCAGAATGTATACACTACTCCTGCTTCTAATTCACTCTCTTTCATATATATATAAGACCAAATAGACTTTGTTTCCCAGAGTATTTCATGGTCTATATTTCCATCTATTAATACCAGAAAGATTAATTAATTTTCTGCTGCAGGAATTTCACTTATCTCTTATAATGCATTTGATGGGAAACTGTTGTAAGTCCTAGAAAAGTAGTTGTACAACTGATATTAATGCAGATGATGAGAGAAATCCCAGGTACAGGAGTTCAAGGGAAGGTGGCCGAAGGATAAAAATTAAAGGAATATATAGAGGTTTTCAGTTGGATTTTGACTCTTCAAATACTTGAAAACAATAAGAATTCAACTGAAAGATTTGATCTCCTGAGATGTCAATGGAACAGCCAAGTACATGAAAAAAGGATCTATAAAGAGCTCCCAAAATATCAGCTTTCACTCTTCCCCAGAGTATTGGAAGTGATGCAGTCAGTGGCTTTTGAAATGTGGATATGCATTTGCAATGATGTCAAATGTATACAAATAGCAATGGTTGATGTTTGAAGAGGTAGGAATAATTTTTTTAAGAAAGTATTTGATGAGCTTATTTTGCACTCTGAAGAAACACTCTGGAAGAAGTAGAAATGAAATAAGACCAATTTACAATTAGCAATCTTGTCATGAGGGGCCCCTTGGGTAAGAGTGACCATAATACGGTGGAATTCTTCATTAAGATGGAGAGTGACATAGTTAATTCATAAACAAAGGTTCGGAACTTAAAGAGGGGTAACTTTGAAGGTATGAGACGTGAATTAGCTAAGATAGAATGGCAAATAATACTTAAAGGGTTGACGGTGGATATGCAATGGCAAGCATTTAAAGATCGCATGGATGAACTACAACAATTGTTCATCCCAGTTTGGCAAAAGGATAAATCAGGGAAGGTAGTGCACCCATGGCTGACAAGGGAAATTAGGGATAGTATCAATTCCAAAGAAGAAGCATACAAATTAGCCAGAAAAAGCGGCTCACCTGAGGACTGGGAGAAATTCAGAGTCCAGCAAAGGAGGACAAAGGGCTTAATTAGGAAAGGGAAAAAGATTATGAGAGAAAGCTGGCAGGGAATGTAAAAACTGACTGTAAAAGCTTTTATAGATATGTGAAAAGAAGAAGATTGGTTAAGACAAATGTAGGTCCCCTACAGACAGAAACAGGTGAATTGATTACGGGAACAAGGACATGGCAGACCAACTGAATAACTACTTTGGTTCTGTCTATACTAAGGAGGACATAAATAATCATCCAGAAATATTAGGGGACAGAGGGTCTAGTGAGATGGAGGAACTGAGGGAAATACGTGTTAGTAGGGAAGTGGTGTTAGGTAAATTGAAGGAATTAAAGGCAGATAAATCCCCAGGGCCAGATGGTCTGCATCCCAGAGTGCTTAAGAAAGTAGCCCAAGAAATAGTGGATGCACTAGTGATAATTTTTCAAAACTCGTTAGATTCTGGACTAGTTCGTGAGTATTGGAGAGTGGCTAATGTAACCCCGCTTTTTAAAAAAGGAGGGAGAGAGAAACCGGGGAATTATAGACCGGTTAGCCTAACATCGGTGGGGGGAAAATGCTAGAGTCAGTTATCAAAGATGTGATAACAGCACATTTGGAAAGCGGTGAAATCATCGGACAAAGTCCGCATGGATTTGTGAAAGGAAAATCATGTCTGACGAATCTCATAGAATTTTTTGAGGATGTAACTAGTAGAGTGGATCAGAGAGAACCAGTGGATGTGGTATATTTGGATTTTCAAAAGGCTTTTGACAAGGTTCCACACAGGAGATTAGTGTGCAAACTTAAAGCACACGGTATTGGGAGTAAGGTATTAATGTGGATAGAGAATTGGTTGGCAGACAAAAAGCAAAGAGTGGGAATAAACGGGACCTTTTCAGAATGGCAGGCAGTGACTAGTGGGGTACTGCAAGGCTCAGTGCTGGGACCCCAGTTGTTTACAATATATATTAATGACTTAGACGGGGGAACTAAATGCAGCACCTCCAAGTTTGCGGATGACACGAAGCTGGGAGGCAGTGTTAGCTGTGAGGAGGATGCTAACAGGATGCAGGGTGACTTGGATAGTTTGGGTGAGTGGGCAAATTCCTGGCAGATGCAATTTAATGTGGATAAATGTGAGGTTATCCACTTTGGTGGCAAAAACAGGAAAACAGATTATTATCTGAATGGTGGCCGATTAGGAAAAGGGGAGGTGCAACGAGACCTGGGTGTCATTATACACCAGTCATTGGGCATGCAGGTACAGCAGGCGGTGAAAAAGGCGAATGGTATGCTGGCATTCATAGCAAGAGGATTCGAGTACAGGAGCAGGGAGGTACTACTGCAGTTGTACAAGGTCTTGGTGAGACCACACCTGGAGTATTGTGTGCAGATTTGGTCCCTTAAACTGAGGAAGGACATTCTTGCCATAGAGGGAGTACAAAGAAGGTTCACCAGATTGATTCCTGGGATGGCAGGGCTTTCATATGATGAAAGACTGGATCGACTAGGCTTATACTCGTTGGAACTTAGAAGATTGAGGGGGGATCTTATTGAAACCTATAAAATCCTAAAGGGATTGGACAGGCTAGATACAGGAAGATTGTTCCCGATGTTGGGGAAGTCCAGAACGAGGGGTCACAGTTTGAGGATAAAGGGGAAGACTTTTAGGACTGAGATGAGGAAAAACTTCTTCACACAGAGAGTGGTGAATCTGTAGAATTCTCTGCCACGGGAAACAGTTGAGGCCAGTTCATTGGCTATATTTAAGTGGGAGTTAGATATGGCCCTTGTGGCTAAATGGATCAAGGGGTATGGAGGGAAGGCTGGTACAGTGTTCTGAGTTGGATGATCAGCCATGATCATACTGAATGGTGGTGCAGGCTCGAAGGGCCGAATGGTCTACTCCTGCACCTATTTTCTATGTTTCTATGTTTCTACTGTATGTCTTCCATTCACACATAGACTAGACTTTGATGAAAAAATGATGGAGGAACTCAGCAGGCCAGGCAGCATCTTTGGAGTTTATATTTTGGGCCAAGACCCTTCATTAGGACTGGAAAGGAAGGGAGAAGAAACCAGAATAAGAGCTAGTTGGGGGGAGCATAAGCAGTACAAGCTGGAAAGTAATAGGTAAAGCTAGCAGACAGTAGGTGAGCGGAGAGTGGCGGGGGGCAGAACGAAGTGAGAAACTGGGAAGTGATAGGTGGGAAAAGTAATGGACTGAAGAAGAGAGAATCTGATAGGAGTAGAAAGGGGACCATGGAAGAAAGAAAAGGTGAGAAAAAGAAAAAGGGAAAGAGGAGAGCCAGAATGGGGAATGAAAGGGAGGGAAAGGGGTGGGGGAGAAAATACTGGAAGTTGGAGAAATTGATGTTCATTCTGTCAGATTGGAAGCTACCCTGACAAAATATGAGGTGTTGCTCCTCCAACCTGAGAGTGGTCTTAATGTGGCAGTAGAGAAAGCCATGGACTGATTCATCAGAATGTGAATGGGGAGTGGAATTAAAGTGGTTGGCCACTGAGAAGCCCTCCTGTTGCAGACAGAGCGCAGATGCTCAGCAAAGAAATCTACCAGTCTATGTCAAGCCTCATCAATGTAGAGGAGGCCACACCATGAAAAAGGGTTTAGTAGAAGACCCCAAAAGATTTACGGATGAAGTGTCACCTTGGTTGGAAGGTCTCTTTGGAACCCTGAGTGTTGGTAAGGGAGGAGGTGACTGGGCAGTTGTAGCACTTGTTCTACTTACAGGGATAAATACCAGGAAGGAGATCAGTGGGGAGTGGTGAATGGAAAGAGCAACCCCCGTGGAAAGCTGACAGTGAGGGAAAGGTAAAGATCTGAATCAGAATTAGATTTACTATCACTGGCATATGTCATGAAATGTGTTAACTTTATGGCAGCAGTACAGTGAAATACATGATAAATAAATGCAGAGAAAGAAAATGAGTTACATTAAGTATGTATATGTCTATTAAATAGTTAAGTTAAAATAAGTATTGCAAATAACAGAAATAAAAAAGGTAGTGAGGTGGTGTTCATGGGTTCAATGTGCATTTAGGAATCAGATGGCAGAGGGGAAGAAGCTGTTCTTGAATTGCTAAGTGTGCTCCTTCAGGCTCCAATACTTCCTTCCTGATGACAACAATGAGAAGTAGGCATGTCCTGGGTGATGGATGCTGCCTTCCTAAGGCACTGCTCCTAGAAGATGTCTTGTATACTACTGAGGCTGGTATCAATGATGGAGATGACTTAAATTTAAAAGTTTCTGCAACTTATTTCATGGCTGTGAAGCAGCCAGTCAGAATGTTCTCCATGGTACAATTGTAGAAGTTTTCAAGCACTTTAGTTGACAAACTAGATCTCCTCAAACTCCAAATGAAATTGAGCCGCTGTCTTCCCTTCTTTATAGCTGCATCATTATATCTTCATTATATCTTTATAGTTGCATCCAGGTTAGGTCCTTGGATATATTGACACCCAGGAATTTGAAATTTCTCACTCTCTCCACTTCTGATCTCTCTATCAGGATTGGTTTGTGTTCCCTTGTCTTACTCTTCCTGAAGTTCTTAATCAGCTCTTTGGTCTTGCTGACTAAAGATATGTTTGGTGGTAGGATAACATTGAAGATGGTAGAAGTTGTGGAGAATGATGGGCTAGATGCAGAGGCTCATGAAGTGGTAGGTATGGAGAAGAGGATCTCTATATCCTTGTTAAGGCAGTGAGAAGATGGGCTAAGTGAGAGAGATGTGACAGTTAGTACATATGTAAACGCTAGTCTATTTTAACACGTGCCTTTGTAGGAGTCAATAAAACCAGGAGATAGTGAGGACACGGAAAACAAGTGGCCTTGCATTTTCTTGCTTTTGATTGTTGAGACATCCTGATATCCTGTGATATCGTTCTAAAAAGCAACACTACCTATGCCTGTATTTACATCAGCCATGTACTTGGAGATGCTTAGCATTTCCACAGATGTGAAAAAAATCTCAGTGTATTAAATGGTAACATCATACATTTGATAATAAATTTTACTTTGACTTTGTGTACTGTAAGTGCATACTAAAAGGGATCTCACTGTCATGGTCCGGTCTCTGAAGTCTGGATTCCAGTTCACCGTCTGGTCTATTGTTCCTTACTCCAGGTTTTCTAGTTTTCCCTTTTTTCTGTTGGGTGCTCTAATTGAGGCAGCTAATTCATGTTTTGGGTTGGCTACATAAATAGCTCCTTGGTTCGGCTTCAGTTGCTGGATAGTTCCTGTCAAAACCCCCTGTCTGAATCCCTTCTTGGCCCCTCCCTCCTGAAGCCTTGCCCTGCCACCAGTGTCTGAAGCCTTGCCCTACCACCAGTGCCTGTAGCCTCGCCTTGCCTCGCCTGTAACACTTGCCTGCAACCTTCACCAGCACCGCTGTCAAATTCAACTGCCGGAGCAAGATGAGGAACTCTCTACTGTTGTTTGGAACCGTCTCTGTGTCCATGCCTTCACTAGGTAGGTCTGGCCGTTTGCCGCTACCTTGTGTTGAGAACTGTCTCTCTGATTTCTGTATACTAGTCCCAGCCCTACGCCCTGCTCCCTAGGAGGGGTTCTGACTCTGTGTAGAGTCCTGGCCCCAAGGCCTATTCCCAAGGAGGGGTCCCAGCTCTGTGTTCCATGTCTCTGCGTTCCTGTCCTCTCAAGTCCAAGGCTCTGTGTTCCTGTCTCCCTCGATCAAGTCAAGGCTTTGCGTTCTCATCCTGTCCATGTGCGTCGTCCTATACCGGAGTACCCTCGTCTTACTCAGGAGTCTCTCGTTCTGTCCTGTAGTCTCACTGAGTCTTTACTGGGGCATTTCAGCTGGTTGTTATATCTTACAAATCCATCCAAACGTTTGGATGGATTTGTAAGATATAACAACCAGCTGAAATGCCCCAGTAAAGGCAAATAAGGCTGCATTTTCTGAAATATTAATAAAGCAAGGATACTTAGAAGCTAGGCAGTACCTGTGGAGAAAGAAACAGGGCCCACTCCCTTTCATTAGGAATAGAAAAGTGAAAAAAAACAAGCAAATTTTCAGTTCTAGCAAGGGAAGTGAGGAGGTGAAGTGGAGCGATCAAAAGCAATGTCTGATATGGACTGGAGAGCACAGTTGTCCAGGTGATCCTATTTATGCAGCCTAGAGGAGTGTAAACAGAGAAGGATGAGAGAAGCTGGAGAGATTTAAACATGCTGGAAATGTGAAATGTGAAATACAGAAGTTTTATTTATATGAACTAAAGGTGAAGCTGGAAATACTCACCAGATCAAGCAGCAACTGTGGAGAGAGAATTTTACAGGTGAAGAAGCTTACACAGAAATGGTCAGTTCTGACATTTAAAAAAAAATAGCTGGTTATCAGAAACTGTTGAATTCATCATTTACTCCCTGGACTGAAAGATATCTAGACACAAGATGAGGTGCAGTTTACATTGTGTCTCATTGGAACATAGTGGGAGGCCAAAGCCAGAGAGCTGGGAGTATGACTGTGATAGAGAATTAAAATGACGGGGCCACCAGTAGGCACTGAATGTAGAAGGGCTGCTAACTGATCTGTTTGATTTCTCCAAAACTGAGACTTCATTGTGAGCACCAAATGTTGCAATCTAAATTTGCAATTACAGTGATGTTTTGCTTCTCATTTGGAAGGTTGGCACCACGCACATAACAGCACTTAATCAACACTTAAATAAGTCCCAAATCAAATTAAGCACCACTTGATCCAGTTTACTGTTCCTGCTTAAGTGCACGCTATTCTGTTCTCCCAGTTTTTCCAGCTCCTTTTTACTTGTTCTGATGATGATGCTTTCCACACCTGTGTGTTTGAGCTGTATTCTGTTTTCCTTAAGCATGCTTTCTTCTCCAATGTAATGGAGAGGGTCTGTTCCAGTTCCTTCACTTATGTTGTCAGCACCCCCCCCCTTTCTTCTTAGCCAAGGCAAGGATAGGGTTGCCCTGGCTCTCACTTTTTACTCTAACAGCTTCCATAGTCAGTGGATCATACTCCTTAACTTCAGCCACCTTCAAAGTGATTCTCTCCCAATTGCACTTTCAGTTTCCTCTCTTCTCTGAAAGGGCTGATCTCTCCACTTCCCTTATCAACACTTTCACCAGCAACCACACTGCCTGTCTCCTTACTTCCTCCTTTCCCATCAAGTAGGGGCCCAAATACTTCTGGAGTTAAGTAAAAAAAAAAAATTCCTTTGTACTTCCAAATTGCTGCACTGCATTCAGTACCTATGATCTGATCTTAACTGGAATGGAGAAGCAAAGAGCTGAAGGGTGACTGACTCCCGAACATCTCTGTTCACTCTGTGGTAGTGATCCTGAACTTCCACTTAGTAGTCACTCTCCATCAAAGCTCAATAGAAGGTTCATCACCTCAGCTTCTGAATGGGCACATTCAAGCCCTCATCAGTTTCAGGCAGCTAGCCTTTACAGTCTGTATGAGAACTGGCCAGTAATGAAGAGAAGTACTTAGCCTGTAATTTGTGCACTGAACCTTCACCTTTCTCTGCAAAGGCTGCCTGACCAAACATGAACGTCCATCATTCCCATTTTGTACTTCCACAACTGCAGCATTGTGTATCCCTCAGTTGGAGCCTTGTTCTTTATCGCCTTCCCTGTTCTCATTCATCTCCTTCTATTTGCAGGTTCCTCATTTGGCCGGTTTAGCGAGCAGAGCGGCGGACACCCCTACTGAAATCTGGAGGGAAACACACAGAGGATGCAGAGGGGGATCACAAAGTTAAGGAAAGAGGACCGGGTCGAGACAACAGAGACTTATGGAGAAGAGGAGTTTGGTGGGTAATAAAATGGATGAGTTCATGGCGCTAGCCAGGCGTCAGAGAACATTTCGGGAGTGCAATGTTATGTGTTTTACTGGAACGGGGCTGCACGAGGACATATCCGATCAAAACTTCTCCATGGACGGCTTCCAGACCGTTCGGGCTGACCGGAAGTGCACTGAGAGCGGTATGCGTAAAGGAGTTGGGTGCTTACTGTTCTGGTTAACAACAGATGGTGCAATCCGGGTCATATTACAATCGAGGAACGTGTTTGTAGACTGGGTATTGAACTTTTTACTGTTGGACTTCAGCCATATTCCACCGAGATACAACACTGGGCGGCACGGGAGGTCGTTCCTGCCTGTGGCCATCGAACTTGCAGCTCCTCCCGTGGAGGGTCAGACACCCGAGCCAATAGATTGGTCCTGGACTTATTTTCCATCTGGCATAGTTTGCATTTGTTGTTTGATTGTTTGTGGTTTTTGTATTGCTATATTTATGCTCTATTCTTGGTTGGTGCGGCTGTAACGAAACCCAATTTCCTTTGGGATCAATAAAGTATATCTATGTATCTATCTATCTATAATCGAGCGGCTCTAATTAACAAGACTTCACAGTCAGCTCTGACATTATCACCAGTTCTATTGTCCCGTTTCTCTTGGTCTCCACATAGTTGCAGACATTGCCATTATAATCTCCATCACACAACCTCCCCCTTCCACATTACCTAGTTTTAATTTATTTGACCAGATCTGGGTATTGTTGGCGTTATCATAATTTATTGCCCCTCCTCACTTGTCCTTGTGAAGGTGGTCCTGTGAACTGCCGCCTTGAACTACCAGTCTTCATGGGGCTCTTGACACAAAACATTTGATTTCTAACTTTTTTTTATTCTGGTGAAAAATCACTTCCCTGAGACATTATCTCTGTTTTTCTCTCCGCAGTGTTGCCTGAACTTTTACATATTCCTTGCATTTTCAGTGCATATTTTAAATTTCCTGCATCTGACATATTTTTTGCTTTTTACTCTTGGGTGACCAAGGTCTGTGAGCAGCCCAATGCACTCCAGAAGCCAGCTCTGTTATCCTAATGGCATTTGCTTAGGATTAGTTATGATGGGTCAGTGAGGTAGCCAGGGATAAAAGGGCAGGATTTAGCAGCAAATGTACCAAGACCTAAAGTTAAAAAAAAGGCATATGAAGTAAGATTTCATAGTCTAAACTAAATTCAGTTACTAAGAAGCATTTGAGCCCCAAAAGATAAATGTTTGTCTAGAAATTGCAGCATTTTTCTTTAATAGGATGTTCATTCTGCAAGAAATATTAACATTCTGAAAATGCATTTTGACCTCCTATTTTGGGTAAATATTGGTTATATGTACAGTAAAATGTATACTATTGGTTCTGGTGAAAGCATTTTCTAGTTAACACTAATTAGATAAATGCTTTCACAAGAACCAAGAGCATATATTGATTGCCCTGAGAAATATCAGCCGAAGGCAGAAGCAGACATTAGGACTCAGACAATCTGGCACCATGGGGGTCTTAACAATCTGATTAAATTTTTTGTTTGCGGTTTTGAGGAGGGGTACAGCTGGTTCTTTTTGATCATTAATTTTGTTTGTCTAATGCAACCATACTGGAGTTCCCTTTTGACAAGTAAAGATTAGTAGATGAATAAAAGAAATACCTTGACACTTCTGTAAATTCTATTTTGTAAATTTCAGATAAGTGCGGAAGTTTTGTCGGTGTGCTAGTTCATGAGAGCTAGAGGCTTGATGTGTCCCCGGGTTTTGGGAGGGAGCTGCAACCCGTGTTTATGGCCCAGACTGCTGCTGCGTGCTAAGGGGTGCAGTCTGATGCTGGTCTCCAGACTTAGAATCGATCCAGGTTTTCTGTCAAGGCTCTCTGCAGCCTTCTCTGCTGGAAGACGCCCTTCTCCAATGCTGGAATAACATTACTTTACACAACTTGGCAATGGGAAGGCGGGCACTACGAGAATAAGCATCGACTCGATGCTAGACTACTGAGCCTAATGTGGGATGAATGAATGAATATTTTTCAAGATTGTTTCCCCCTTTTCTCTTCCTCCTCCTGGAAATTACCTGTTCACCATGTTGTGACAGGAATAATTACATCTTCACGAAGAGTTAGAATGAACCAAAGATCATAATGGAACCTGGACTAGCTGTGCCTGAACACTGCAGAGACATACTCGTCATGGAAGCCGGGGTCCTCCTGTATTTGATTTTGTGTGGAAGCCCATGTTACTTTGCACATGGTAGGAAGAACTGGTGGTAATAGAGTGCGGAAGAGATTAGTCGGAATGTCACTTGCAGTTTGAAGGGGGGATGGATGTGCTGAGTATATTCTCACGGGAATGTACATGGCTGAGGAGTGACACGGAACATAGAACTATACAGCTCAGGAACAGACCCTTTGACCCACAATGTTATGCCAAACCAAATGAATTAGTAATCAAGTGGCCAACTAAAACTAATCCCCTATGCTTACAAAATGTCCATATCCCTCCATTTCCCTCACATTCATGTGCCTATCTAAGCAAAAGTCCCCAAAGTGTCTACCTCTACCATCTGCTCAAGCAGTGCATTCCAGGTACCCACCGTCTGTGTAAAAGGAAAAAAAAACTTGCTTCTCACATCTCCTTTGAAATGACCCCTCTCACCTTAAATGCATGCCCTCTGACATTAGATATTTCAACCCAGGAAAAAAGATACTGTCTGTCTATATAGCTATGCCTCTCATAATTTTATAAACCTCTATCGGATCTCCCCTCAGTCTCTGCTGCTTCAGATAAAACAACTCAAGTTTGTCCAGCCTCTCATTATAACACATGCCCTCTAATATGGGCAGTATCCTGGTAAACCTCTTTTGCACTCCCTCCAAAGCCTTGACATCCTTCCTACAATGGGGTGAACAGAACTGTAAGCAACACTCCTGGTATGCCCTAACTAGAGTTTCACAAAGCTGCAACATAACTTCCTGACTTTTGAACGCAATGCCTTGACAAATAAAAGACAATCATGACATTTGCCTTCTTAACTACACTATCAATCTGTGTAGCCAATTTCAGGGAGATATGAACTTGAACCCCAAGATCTCTCTGCTCATCAACACTGTTAAGGGTTTTGCCTCTTTATATTGAGGGTATTGTCTCTTTATATTTGACTTACCAAGGAGAAACACTTCACACTTAGCTGGGTTAAACTCCATCTAGTATTTTACTGCCCATGAGTTATATAAGATACATATCTTATATATTATGTATATATAAGTTATATATATGAATGCATATAAGTTATATACCATTGTATTCTTTGCTGGTCATCAGTGCAATCCACAAAACCACTAATCCTCATACCATCTGCAAACTTATTAACCCACCCATTTACATTTTCATGCAGGTCATTTATATACATCCGAAACAACAGAGTTCCCAGTACAGAAAGCAGATGAGATTGATGGGGTGAAGAGGATGTTATCAAATTTCTGGGACATTTGGTTGCCATCTTCGCACAGTCTTGTAGATAGACAATTAGGGATGTTAGATAGTGTAGATGTAGGTGCACACAGGCCAGTATAGGGAAAGGGATGCACTTGGATTGGCTTAGTATTTACACAAATCCGAAAAAAATCTCAGTAGTATATGGTAACATCATACACTGAAAGTAAATTTTACTTTACTGGAACAGTTCTGGAAGTCAGTTTTTTCTATAATTTCTAAAGCACTTAAAATTAATTTACAACCTAATAAATAAATTAACTGTGCTTTTTGGAATAACTCCTCAAAATATCCGCGGTATCTACTTGTCTGACCAACATGTTATTGCATTTGTTACGTTGATAGCTAGGAGGGCCATTTTGTTGAAGTGGAAGGATACGTCGGCTCCTATTTTGTCACAATGGTTCTCTCAAGTGATGCTATGTCTTAGTTTGGAGAAAATTAGAAGTCGAACCTTTGAATTTATGTTAGATTCTGAGAAAAGATGGGGTTCATTTGCTTGTTACTATCATTTGAGTTAATTGATAGATTTCCTCCATGATCTAATTGTAAATTTTTGGTACATTTTGTATTTCTTGCTGGCAGTTGATGTTTATCTTTAGAAGCTTTTGTATGACACATGGCCGCGCGGTTGAACAACTAATGGGTATTTTTTATCACTTTGCTTTGCTTTAGTAGGGAGCTTTTTTTTTCTCTTTTTATTGTCACCAAAATTTTTCTCAATCTTTACAACAATTTTTTTTTCTCTCGAGGCTTTGTAAGTCTTTTTAATTTTGGATAATAATAATAAAAAGATTTGAAAAGAAGTAAATTTTACTTTGATTGATTTGACTTTGATTTTCACTAGGTGCCTAGCGAAAGAGATTTCACCTGACATGTTGAGATCCAATACCTGCAGTTCTGAAAAGTTAAAAGCTACAAATGCTCGGATCATGAATTCAGAAATGAAATAAAGTTAAATAAGCTTTCATTTTAAAATGTAAAGTTATAGCAGTGAAATTCATTGTTTTTACCAGGTCTATATAAGACCACAAGACCATAAAATATAGGAGCAGAATTAGGCCATTTGGCCCATTGTGTCTGCTCCACCATTTCATTATGGCTGATCCACTTTTCCTCTCAGCCCTAATCTCCTGCCTTCTCCCCATATCCCTTCATGCCCTGGCCAATCAAGAATCTGTCAACCCCTGCCTTAAATATACATAAAAACTTAGCCTCCAAGCTGCCTGTGGCAAAGAATTCCACAGATTCACCACTCTCTGGCTGAAGAAATTTCTCCTCATTGCTATTCTAAAAGGATGCCCCTCTATTCTGAGGCTGTGCACTCTGGTCCTGGACCCTCCCACTATAGGAAACATCCTCTGCACATCCACTTTGTCATGGTCTGTCAACATTCAACAGGTTTCAATGAGGTAACCCCTCGTTTTTCTGAATTCCAGTGAAATTAGGCCCACAGCCTTCAAATCCTCTTTACATGACAAGCCATTCAATCCTGGAGTCATTTTCATGAACTTCCTTTGAATGTTCTCCAGTTTCAGCAGTAACTGACCTAGAGTTTCCTCTCCTCTGCCTCTCTCTGTTCTTGAAGAGTGGATCAAAAAGAGCATCAAATAAAGTATCAAAGGTCAGATAATTTCTACAGGACCACCCCAGCAAACATCAGTGCAATTATCTCACTACTTGTATCTCTCCATTTGCTTTATACATATTTACTTTTTTTCTCGCCCAGTAAAACTGGAAGTACTAATAGATTTTTAGCTCTTGTGCAATAACTGCTTTCACATTTCAAGTACCTACATTTGGGACTGTTCTCAAGATGCCAGCTTGTGAGTGTTATTAGCAGCTTCTGCGACTTGTAGGTTTGTTTTACCCTGTGTGCATTTTGCACATGGTGAGATCCTCCAAATGCAGTAAAAAATGATCAGATGATTTATTTCTTTAAGAATAACTCCAGGGAATATGTTGGCAGTGTATACCCTACTCTTGTTAGGATGGATTGTAAGATATAACAAGCAACTTAACCCCCGCTCCCCCCCCCAGTGAAGTCAAATAAGGCTGCATCTTCAGAAATAACAGTAATGCAAGGATGCTTTTTATTTTTCTTCTTGAGTAAATTCATCACCTCCCTTGACATCCAAGGTTACCTTAGAATTCTTGTCCTTTTTTACTGACTGAAACATACCTGTCCTGTACTCTGTGCAGTTGGACTTTAAACACCCTCCACATTTCAGATGTGGACTTGCCCAGAAACAGCCGTTCTCATTTATCTCTCCCTAGTTCCTGCATAATGCTCTCATAGTTTGCCCTGCTCCAATTTAATACTCTCCTGCAAGTTCCATGCTTATCATTATAGAGTCCTAGAGAAGTACAGCACGGAAACAAGCCCTTTGGCTCATCTAGTACATGCCAAGACCGTTTAAGTTGCCTCCTCCCACTGACCTGCACAGGGACCATACCTTCCATGTCCCTACCATTCTTGTATCTATCCAAGCTTCTCTGAGACGTTGAAATTGATCTTGCATGCACGACTTGTGTTGGCAGCTTGTTCCACACTGTCACAACCCTCTGAGTGAAGAAGTTTCCCCTCATGTTCCCCTTAAACTTTTCACCTTTAACCCTTAACCCATAACCTCTGGTTGTAGTCCCACTCAACCTCAGTAGAATAAGCCTGCTTGCATTTACCCTATTTATACCCCCCATAATTTGTATACCTCTGCCAAATCATCCTCTCAATCTTCTACATTCCAAGGAATACAGACCTAACCTATTCAACCTTTCCTTATCAGGTCCTCAGACCCAGCAACATTCTTCTAAATTTTTTCCATTCTCTTTCAACCTTATTCACATCCTTCCTGTAGATAGGTGATCAAAACTCCGCACAATACTCCAAATTAGGCCTCACCAACATCTTTTTCAACTTCAACGTAGCATGTATTCTCATATCATTTTGTTCCACCACACTCCTCAGTGCCCTAACATTCACTGTGTAAGACATACCCCAGTTGGTCTTACTGAAGTGCAAAACCTTGCACTTGTCTGCAGTAAATTCCATCTGCCCTTTTTCAGCCGGGTTTTTCAACTGACCAGATCCCTTGCTGTCCACAACACCCCCAACTTTGGTGTCATCCGCAAATGTGCTGATTTAGTTAACCACCGTATCATCCAGATCATTGATATAGATGACAAACAACAACAGATCTAGCACCGATCACAGTGGCACACCACTAGTCTCAGGCCTCCAGTCAGAGAGGCAATCATCTACTGCCACTCTCTGGCACCTCCCACAAAGTCATTGTCTAATGATTTACTACCTCATCTTGAATGCCGAGTGAGTGAACTTTCTTGATCAACCTCCCATGTGGGACCTTGTCAAATGCCTTGCTAAAGTCCATGTAGACAACATCCACTGCCTTGCCTTCATCCAATTTCATGAAATTTCTTTGAAAAACTCTATAAGATTGGTTAGACATGACCTACCATGCACGAAGCTATGTTGACTATTCTTCATCAGTCCATGTCTATCCAAATACATTCATATTTGGTCCCTTAGAAAACCGTCTAATAACTTCAGTACAACTGACGTCAGACTCACTGGCTGATAACTTCCTGATTTAAGATTATAGCCTTTCTTAAACAGCAGAACAAAATTGGTTGTTCTCTAATCCACTGGTACCTCTCCTGTCACTAAGGATGAGTTAAATATGTCTGCTAGGGCCACTGCAGTTTCTGCACTTGCCTCCTGTAGGGTCCAAGGCAACACCCTGTCAGAACCTGGGGATTTATCCACCCTGATTTGCCTCTGGACAGCAAACACCTTCTCCTCTGTAATCTGTATAGGGTCCGTGAAGCTGATGCCGCTTTGCCTCCCCTCTGCAGACTCTGTGCCTGTCTTCTGAGTAAATACAGGTGCAAAATATTTATTTAAGATCTCCCCCATCTGCTTTGGCTCCACACATGGATTATCATTCTGATCTTCCAGAGGGCCAATTTTGTCCCTTGAAATCCTTTTGTTCTTAACATTTCTGTAGAATCCCTGAGGATTCCCCTGCACCTTCTCTGCTAGAGCAGCTTCATACCTTCTTTTAGCCCTCCTGATTTCTTTCTTAAGAGTTCTCCTGCATTGCTTATACTCCATAGGCACCTCGTTCGTTCCTACCTACATATACCTGCTTTGCACTTCTTTTTTTCTCCTAACCAGGTCTTCAATATCTCTTGAAAACCAAAGTTCTGTACACTTGTTATCTTAACCTTTTATTCTGACAGGTACATACAATCTTTGTACTCTCAACGTTTTGTTTTTGAAGGCCTTCCCACTGAACAAGTACACCTTTGCCAGAAAACAGCTTGTCCCAATTCTTATCCTTATCTATAGCTATCTTAAAACTTAAGGAGTTATGAAAGCTTATTTAACTGTTCCTAAACTGCTCACACATTGAAAGGTTGGTCACCTGGCCAGGGTCATTACCTAACACCAAATCCAGTCCAGCCCCTTCTAACTACATATTGATTTATGAAACCCTCTTATACTCATGTAACAAATTCTGCCTCATTTACCCTACTTGCACTAAAAAGGTCCCAGCTTATATTGGAGAATTTGAAGATCCCCATGACACCAACCTTATTGTTTTTACACTTTTCCTTAATCTGCCTACATATCTTTTCTTCAATGTCTCTATGGATAGGAGGGTCTGTAGTACAATCCCATCAAAGTGATTACACCGTTCCTATTTTTGAGTTCTGCCTATATAGAAAGAATCGATGGGCCTTTCATTATGTCTCCTCTGAGTGCAGCTGTGATATTGTCTCTGATTAATAGTATAACTCCCCTCCACTCTCTTTTGCCTCCCTCTTTATCTTTTTAAAACACTGAAGCTCTGGGACCCATTAAGCACCCATTTCTGTTCCTCTCCTTACCAAGTCTCTGTCATGGTCACAGCATCATAGTTCCATGTGTTGATCCATGCTCTGACCTAATCACTTTACCCATAATTCTTCTAGCAATAAAATACACACACTTCAACCTATCTGTCCCATTACATCTATTACTTTGCTCCTGCCTGTCTTTACTTGCCCTTCTTTTTCATTGCTCCACTTTCTGACCTGGTGCCCTGGTTCTCATCCCCCTGCCAATCTAGTTTAAACGCTCCCAAGCAGCACCAGTGGACCTCTTGGTCAGGATATTGGTTCCCTTCCAGTTTAGCTGCAACTCAACCCTCAAGTACAGGTCACCCCTGCCCCAGAAGAGGTGCCAATGATCCAAGAACCTGATACCCTGCCCCCTGCACCATATCCTCAACCATCCACTCATCTGTAGTACCATCCTATTCCTGCCCTGATGACCAGCCTGAGTGTAACCCAGAGATTACTACATTTGAGGTCCTGCTCTTCAGCCTCTTTCCTAACTCCCTATACTCGCTGCTCAGTACCTCTTCAGAATCAGAATTAGGTTTATTATCACCGGCATGTGACGTAAAATTTGCTAACTTAGCAGCAGCAGTTCAATGCAATACATAATCTAGCAGAGAGAGAGAGAAAAACAATAATGATAATAAATAAAATAAAAATAGTAATAATAATAAATAGGCAAGTAAATCAATTGCGTATATTGAATAATTTTAAAAAACATGCAAAAACAGAAATTCTGTACATTAAAAAAAAGTGAGGTAGTGTTGAAAGATTCAATGTTCATTTAGGAATTGGATGACAGAGGGGAAGAAGCTGTTCCTGAATCACTGAGTATGTGCCTTCAGGCTTCTGTACCTCCTACCTGATGGTAACAATGAGAAAAGGGCATGCCCTGGGTGCTGGAGGTCCTTAGTAATGGATGCTGCCTTTCTGAGACACCGCTCCCTGAAGATGTCCTGGGTACTTTGTAGACTAGTACCCAAGATGGAGATGATTAGATTTACTACCTTCTGCAGCTTCTATTCGTCCTGTGCAGTATCCCCTCCATACCAGACAGTGATTCAGCCTGTCAGGATGCTCTCCACAGTACGACTATATAAATTTTTAAGTGTATTTGTTCACATGTCAAATCTCTTTAAACTCCTAATGAAGTATAGCCAGTCTTGCCTTCTTTATGACTACATTGATATGTTGGGACCAGGTTAGATCCTCAGAGATCTTGACACCCAGGAACTTGAAGCTGCTCACTCTCTCCACTTCTGATCCCTTTATGAGGATTGGTATGCATTCCTTCGTCTTACCCTTTCTGAAGTCCACAATCATCTCTTTCATCTTACTACATTGAGTGCCAGATTGTTGCTGCAGCACCATTCCACTAGTTGGCATATCTCACTCCTGTACGCCCTCTCATCTCCATCCAGGATTCTACCAACAATGGTTGCATCATCAGCAAATTTATAGATGGTATTTGAGCTATGCCTAGTCACGTAGTCATGGGTATGGACAGAGTAGAGCAGTCGGCTAAGCACACACCCCTGAGGTGCGCCAGTGTTGATTGAAAGCGAGGAGGAGATGTTATCACCAATTTGCACAGATTGTGGTCTCCTGGTTAAGAAGTTGAGGATCCAGTTGCAGAGGGAGGTACAGAGGCCCAGGTTCTGCAACTTCTCAATCAGGATTGTGGAAACGATGGTATTAAATGCTGAGCTGTAGTCGATGAACAGCATCCTGACATAGGTGTTTGTGTTGTCCAGGTGGTTTAAAGCCATGTGGAGAGCCATTGAGTTTGTGTCTGCAGTTGACCTATTGTGGTGATAGGCAAATTGCAATGGTTCCAGGTACTTGCTGAGTTCAGTCTAGTCATAAGCAACTTCTCAAAGCATTTCATCACTGTAGATGTGAGTGCTACTGGGCAATAGTCATTAAGGCAGCTCACATTATTCTTAGGTAGTGGTATAATTGTTGCCTTTTTGAAGCAAGTGGTAACTTCCACCCATAGCAGTGAGAGGTTAAAAATTTTCTTGAATACTCTTGCTAGTTGGTTGACTCAAGTTTTCAGAGCCTTACCAGGTACTCCATCGGGACCTTCCGCCTTGCAAGGGTTCACTCTCTTTAAAGACAGCCTAACATCGGCCTCTGAGACAGAGATCACAGGGTGATCAGGTGCAGCAGGGATCTTCACAGCTGTATTTGTGCTCCCTCTTTCTAAGCATGCATAGAAGGTGTTGATTTCATCTGGTTGTGAAGCATCACTGCCATTCGTGCTATTGGGTTTCGCTTTGCTACTGGGTTTTGCTTCGTAGGAAGTAATGTCTTTCAGACCCTGCCAGAGTTGCCATGCATCTGATATTGCCTCCAACCTCATTCGAAATTGTCTCTTCACCCTTGAAATAGCCCTCCACAAATCATAACTGGCCTGGGTCACCAGACTTGAATGTCACAGACCTAGCCTTCAGCAGGCAACGTATCTCCTGGTTCATCCATGGCTTTTGGTTTGGGAATGTACAGTAAGTCTTTGTGGGCACAGACTCATCCACACAGGTTTTAATGAAGTCGGAAACAACTGCAGCATACTCATCCAGGTTCAAAGATGAATCCCTGAAATCAGTCCAGTCCACTGGTTCAAAGCAGTCCTGTAGGTGCTCCTGTGCTTCCGTTGTCCATACCTTCTTGCTCCTCACTACTGGTGCTGCAGCCTTCAGTCTCTGCCAATACTCAGGGAGTAGAAGTACAGCTAGATGATCATACTTCCCGGAGTGAGGGCGTGGAATAGCACGGTAGACACTCTTGATGGTGTTGTAGCAATGGTCCAGTTGTTTTTTTGCTTCTGGTATTGCAAGTGATCTGTTGATGGTAATTGCTTAGTGATTTTTTTCAGACTGACCTGGTTAAAGTCTCCCAAAACAATGGTGAAGGTGTTAGGGTGCACTGTTCCGTGTATGTTGATCCCATTGCTCAGATCATCTAAAGCCTGCTCGACACTGGCCCGAGGTGGAATGTAAACTGCTACCAAAATGAACCCAGAGAACTCCCCTGGTAGGTAAAAAGGACAGCACTTTTGCTGCTAGCTATTCCAGGTCTGGTGAGTAGTATTGGGATAGCACTGATATATTTGTGCACTAAGAAGAGTTGATCATGAGGCATAGTCCTTCACCTCTGCTTTTGAGAGACTCTATTGATCGATCCTGAATGTGTGTAGTAAACCTGTCGCTCTGGATCGCTGCATCCGGTACGGAAGGGGTTAACTAGGATTCCGTGAAACAAAGGTCACATGCCGTCGTAATGTCCCTCTGATTCAGCACCCTGACTCTGAGATCATCGATTTTATTCACTAGATTATGCACATTCGCCAGCAAGATAGTCGGTATTGGGAGTTTGAAACCCCAGTTCCTTAAACACACTTGTAACCCGGATCTACACCCACGCTTCCTCCGAGGTGTCCTTTGTTATTATGCCAAAGTGCACCATGATCTCTGACTGCTCACCCTTTCCCTTCAGAATATTCTGTAGCCACTCTGAGACATCCTGGACCCTAGCACCTGGAAGGCAACTCACCATCCTGGCATCTCTTTGTTGGCCATTGTATTTCCTGCCACCCCACTCTCCCACCCCCCTACCAACTGTTGAGTCTCCTATCACTACTGCTCTGCCTGACTTTACCTTTCCCTGCTGAACCTTAGAGCCAGCCACAGTGCCACAGGCCTGTCTGCTGCTAATGTCACGAATGGTGTATCTGTCTTCCAGAGGGCGATGGATCAGATGGTGGACCAGTGCCAACTGAAGGCCACGTTCCCATATTTGGATAACATCACCATCTGCAGTCACGACCGGCAGGATCACGACAACGACCTCCAAAAATTTCTCCAAGCGGCCAAAGCTTTCAATCTCATCTATAACAAGGACAAGTGTGTATTCGGGACCACCCGACTTGCTATCCTGGAGTGTGTCATGGAGAATGGAGTCATTGGCCCTGACCCCGACCGTATGCGGCCCTTGTTGGAACTCCCTCTTCCCAACACCCTCAGAGCCCTCAAAAGGTGCCTGGGCTTCTTTTCATATTACGCCCAATGGGTCTCTAACTACACAGACAAGGCCCGCCCCCTGGTCAAGTCCACCACATTCCCCCTCTCAGCTGAGGCCCGCACAGCCTTCAGCTGCATAAAAGGGGACATTGCCAAAGCAGCAATGCATGCGGTGGATGAGTCCATCCCCTTCCAAGTGGAGAGTGACGCCCCCGACTTTGTGCTGGCTGCTACCCTCAACCAGGCGGGAAGACCGGTGGCCCGGTGGCGTTCTTCTCCCGTACTCTTCAAGGCCCTGAAATTCGGCACTCCGCAGTGGAGAAAGAGGCCCAGGCCATAGTGGAAGCTATTAGGCACTGGAGGCACTATCTCGCCGGCAAAAGGTTCACCCTGCTAAGGGACCAGCGCTCAGTCGCATTCATGTTTAATAACCAACAGCGGAGCAAAATCAAAAACGATAAAATTCTGAGCTGGAGAATCGAACTCTCCACCTACAACTATGACATCATGTACAGGCCTGGGAAGCTCAACGAGCCCTCCGATGCCCTAACCTGGGGAACATGCGCCAGCGCGCAGGTCGACTGGCTATACGCCCTACATGTAGAACTTTGCCACCCGGAGGTCACCCGGCTTTTCCACTTCGTGAAAGCCCAGAACCTGCCTTACTCCCCTGAGGAAATCAGGACGATGACCAGGGACTGCCAAATCTGCGCAGAGTGCAAACCGCACTTCTGCCGACCCAAAAAGGCACAACTCATCAAGGCCACCCGCCCCTTTGAGCGACTGAGTGTTGACTTTAAGGGCCCCCTTCCCTCCACCGACCGCAATGTGTACTTTCTTAACGTTATCGACGTGTACTCGCGGTTCCCCTTCGCCATCCCTTGCCCCGACACCACTACCACATCAGTTATAAAAGCCCTGTGCAAGCTCTTCACTCTGTTCGGATACCCATGCTATATCCCCAGTGACAGAGGGTCCTCGTTTATGAGTGACGAGCTGCGCCAATACCTACTGGCTAGGGGAATTGCAACTAGTAGGACCACGAGCTATAATCCCTGGGGGAATGGACAGGTGGAGAAGGAGAATGGCACAGTGTGGAAGGCCACACTCTTAGCCCTCAGGTCAAAGGGACTGCCAATCTCCCGCTGGCAGGAGGTCCTTCCCGAGGCACTCCACTCCATCTGCTCCCTGTTATGCACGGCCACCAATGCCACCCCCCACGAGCGGCTCTTTTCTTTTCCCAGAAAGTCAACCACTGGGACCACCCTACCAACTTGGCTGACGTCCCCGGGGCCAGTGCTGCTCCGCAAACATGCAAGGAGCAATAAATACTCCCCGATGGTCGAGAGGGTTCACTTACTTCATGCGAACCCCCAGTATGCCTATGTGGTTTTACCTGATGGGCGGGAGAACACGGTCTCCATCCGTGACCTGGCGCCTGCAGGAGCACCGGGCCCCTATCCTGAACACTCCATGGTGACTATTAACCCTGTACCCACCGATATATACACCCACGAGACACCACGCACTCCAAACCGTACATAGACACCACACGACACTCCCATACCGGGCGTGACGCACACGCACGAGGGATTAACAATGCCTAACGTGCTGGCACCTCAAGTCAGGACCGAGCCAGCACAACCGCCGTTGCTGATGCAATCACCACTGGTGCTACGTAGATCAGAGCAACGAACTCGACCGCCTGATAGACTCGACCTGTAAATATACTCATTGTAAATATTGTCAGTCACTTCACCCCGCGGGACTCTTCTTTTAAAAAAAGGAGGGGTGAATGTGGCAAACTATATATATATGTTGTAGCTGGGTTAACTGTCTGGACACGCCCCTCTGCTGACTGCCCCTGTGGCTCCTCCCACAGAGTCCTGTATAAAGGTGTTTCACCTTGCCGCTCCCCCTCAGTCCGGGGGCAGACACAAACCGTGGAGGTCGTATTGTACAGCGAATAAAAGCCTTTCGGTATTTTACCTAACCTCAGTCTTTTGGAGTTATTAAAGGTGCCTCAACTACCACAGCTGAAAGTAATATCTAAATATAAAACAAATACCACTCGTCTCCAGCGTCAGTCAAATCGATAGACTACTTTCTCAGATAAGGCCGAATGTAATCAGGCAGCATAATTTTGTGGTGCTTTACTCAAGTCTCAACAAGCACCACAGCGAAAAGTAGGGAGTTAAGTACCACCATAATGAAATGAAGCGTGCATACTCACAAATGCAATTGCCAATTCTGCTGCACAGCCCGCTTGTGAGGGCGCATAGTCTATATGCCGCACAGTCTGTAGATGTCACAGGACCCCCTTCCCTAGGAGCTGTACTGGAAGGTCAAAAGCTCGGAAATGAAATGTTGAAACGACCGGGTTGCGGAGTATCCTTGCTCCCGTAATGCATTGAACAGGCTGAGTGGAAGTCCGTCTTGGAGACTGACCATGTACGCCAGTTTTTGTGCATCATTACCAAAACAGCTAGGCTAGGCTTGAAATGTCAGCACACACTGGGTAATAAAATTTCTGCAGCGATCGGGATCACCAGAGTACCTGCCCCATGGTGAAATATTCGGTTCTTGGTTTTCCCAATCTGGGAGTGGGAGCATTAGTGGCAGAGGTTGTTGGGACATCAGAAAAGGAGGAACTGCGAGATGCTTAAAGTGGGATTGATGCGTTCAAAGACAGCTGAATTGCATTGGCGAGAATGCTAATGGTTGTCAGCTGATGCTGACTGTCCACAGTAAGTTCGTGGATGGCGGCCATGACAGAGGACATCACAGACGCCTGACTCTGATAGTCTGCGGTGAGCTATTGAACAGTTGCTGTGAGGTTAGATACTTGTTCCTCCATATTGAACTGGGCTGGTCGACACAAGATTATCTGCCTCATTGCTTCTGTAGCTTCATCCAGAACAGATTCAAATGCCTGTAGCTTGTCCCCTACCTGGCCAATGAATCTCAGGGCCAAGGTCAGCTGCTGTCTCTCCGCTGGGTCTCTTTTTGTGTATTGTTGAGACACTTTGTCAGGGCTTTCAGATATGGCGCAAGTGCAGAGAGAGACACATTGAAGTTGGTCGATAGTTCCCAGACTTTTATGTGAACAAGATTTTAAGAGAAAGGAAAACAATAAATGCTTGGCCAATTAACTGAAACTCTCAAATGGAAAATAAGACACCAACACCAAGGTTGAAAGGAATATCTTGGTATAAAATTAATACCGTTTCCTCTAGCATCAGTCTAATTGATAGTCCACTTTCTCAGACAAATCCGAATGTAAGCAGGCAGTGTAACATTGGTATTTTTTGATCAAGTCTCAAGGAGTACTACAACAAAAGGAAGGGAGTTAAACATCGCTATAATGAAATAATAGTTAGCTGACAGGAGCATATTCATGAGCTCAATTACCAAATCCCACCTACGGGGGCATGTAGACCCTACGTCAAAGTCCATAGATGTGACAGGATGGTCCTGAGTGCATCCAGTTCCAGCTCCATTTCCTTGATCTTATCAGTCAAGAGCTGCTACAGTCTGTGGAAATGGTCATAAAGGAGACGATCAGGTACCCGGAAATCCCACATCTCACAGGAGGAGCATTTTACCACCTTAAGCATCCTGTCTCCACTGAACTCAGGACTAAGACTTTAAAGGTTATGGAACTCTGAAGTATGTATGTTTATAAATCTACAAGCTATGTGGCCATAAAGACATTTATTGAACTATGAGGTGCATAGATAGGATAGATGGTCAGAATCTTTACCACAGAGCAGGGGAGTCTAGAACTAGCACACAACTTTAAGGTGACCAATTTATTCACACAGAGATGGTGAATATCTGGAATAACGTGCCACAAGAGGTGGTGGAGGCAATTTACAAGACACTTGGACTGGTACTTGGATAAGAAAGTTGCAGAGGGATGCAGGCCTGATGTGGACAATTGGGATTAACATCATAGCTTGGATAAGACAGTCCGAGTGGGTCCATTTCTGTGTTAAGCGTTACTGTGGATCTATGATGCCCATGTGTGGGTGGGCTTGCACAGAAGTCATCTGTCATGTGAATCAGCTGACCAGTGACCACTCTTTAGTGTGTCGTAGTGATTTAAAAGCATCTGAAAGAGCTGTCTGTCAATTTTATTTTATTTTATTTTGAGATACAGCACAGTAGCAGGCCCTTCTGACACAACAAGCTCACAATACCCAATTACACCCACATGATCAATTAGTCTACCGACCTTTACGTTTTTGGAAAGTGGGACAAAACCTGCACCATCACAGAGAGAACATATTAATTCCTTAGAGACAGCAGCAGAACTGAACCCAGGTCACTGGCTCACTAACAGTGCTGGGCTCACCACTATGATGACAATGAAGTACAATATTTCCTGCCCTTAGCCACACAATTAGTTTTATGAAACCAGACATTAAATTTTGATATCCCAGGTACAGAGGCTAGACATTGATGACATGAAATCTCTTTGAGCTCCAACACAGGAAAGATGAGTCATGGCAGTCAGAAAGCCTCATAGCTCTAGCTGAAGGTAACCGCTTGACAGAGAAGCTTGTAAAACTAAGGGGTGACTTTTCTGGATGGTTTCTGGCAAAAGAAAATGAGGTGTGGTCTCATGTCTCTTTTCTCATAGTGTTGGTGACCTGTAACATTGGATTGTAAGCTTTGGCATGTTGTAAATATATTCTCCTGACCAGAAAAAAATACCTAGAGGCATTTTGATAATAATGATCTTGACAGCCATCGACTACGTGATCTTTGCCTTGCTCTGAGATCGCATTTGTCCATATGGAAGCATTGACATTTCAGACAAAGTTCTTCACTGAAGGGGGGAAATTACTTCGGGTAGGGAGATTACTTTGTGAGAACCTGAGTTGGGTATTGTGCTGAGAGCTCTTCTTTCCTGCTTGTTTTTCTAATTCCAACAGTTTCTCCTGCCTTGAATGCCCTTCACTCATTCTCACTCTCCCTTTGTTCCCCCACCCAATTCCCCATTATGGAACATTACAATGGAAGTGTTTGCCAGTACACCACTGCAATGCACTCAGTTTTTGAATGCCTGAAACTATCAAATTCTTTAGTATCCCAGACATCACTTCCTGTAGACACTTGTTATCAATCAGCTGTAGAAGGAATCAAGATTATGTAACTCATGGCAACAAATTAAAGAAACCATCCTTGTACCCTGGTCTGTAAGTAATAGGTAATCCCTTTACGTTATGCTGGTGGACGGGTGCTTTAAACTGATGAATGTGAATTCATCCCTGCAAGATGAAGAAAGGCTGTTGAATCCCAAAACAGAACACTGAATTCAAATCAGTTTTGCACTCAGTGAGATCATGACTTGCCTGTTTACTTTGGAAGGATTGGTGTGCACACAATTACGCCCTTGTCAATAAATTGTCAACCACTCAAGTGTGTATGTGTCCCAGAGGGCATCGTGGACCACTTGGTTCTTCAATAGCTACCAAGGCTGATTTTGTTTCTCAGAGTTTTAAAAGCAGCTTCAAGAACTTCAGCAGGGATATACAGATGCATGTAGAACGTATAAATTGAGCCCTGTAAGATGGATTGGAATTCCAAGTTTCCAGTTTAATTACCTTTCTTTGTGACACTAAACGACTGTGGTGATGGACAGCTTCATCTGATTAAAAAAGATCAACATAACAGGCCATGATCTACCACATTTTCTGGAATTGGGAAATTGGATTTCTTGACACCTACAAATATTACAATATAATGAATGCTTGCTATAAGTTGGAGATTTACCATAATTCTAACTTACTAAGGTTAACATTTTGTAAGCACATTGGATTTTGTATCAGCATTGCTCAAAAACGCACAGGCTGTAATTTGGCTGGAAGATTACATCTAACGCCTACACGATTCCCATGTGACTGCTGTACACATAGAAACCAACTATTTTTGGAATGCGCAGAGACATCATCTTCAACAGTGTTCATTGTGTGTTTTTCTCAAAACTGAAAATGTAACTGCACAATAATAATTGGAGGCCAGCTGATGTGTTCTTGAAAAACAAAAAAATAATAAGTGCAATTCCGTGTAAAATGTCTGAATACAATAACTTTAGACAGTTGTAAGATGATTTATTTTAAAAATGGCTGCGGATTGGATAAACTGTTTACCAGATTTGATCTTTAACTTTTAATTAATTGGCAACATGGTTATCATTTCCAGCAATCGTTTCAGAGTGTATATCTGGGAACCATAAATACTTGGGTTTTTCAGTGTTTTCCATTATATGTGAAATCAATTTTACTCAGCCCCGTTTCCTTCGCATAAATCAAGTGGTTTAATGTGTTCCTTAATGCCATCAGATTAGTAAGAAAATGTCAGCTCTCATTCCACACACTTTGCCTGTGACTTGAGGTTGCCGTTTTAACTCACTTCTTTGTTGTGTAAATTTAAAAGTTGAATCTTGAGGTAACAGCTACTTTATTCCCTTCAGAGTCATTTTTTCAGGTGGACTACTTTAAAATCTGTTCAGGTAAATCTGCATTAAAAAAACCTTTTTATACTTGTACAATGAAGCAAGTCCAAGTATGCATGGTATTCTTTGAATTTGTAATCTTTTAATTGCAAAAGCATGTCTCGTGCCTCGTGTAAAGGTTAGTTCTGGCTCTTGGAGGAGGGCAGGCTGGAGGGAATCTCTTGACTCTAAATGAAACAATGAATATAACAAGTTGCATTAAAGCAAATATTGACTGTTTAGAAGCACCGAAATGCTAATATCAATCCACTGAATAACAGAGAAAAAAAAACAAGAACAATTCACCTTTATCACTATTTATGGAATATAACTGATATTCTTCTAGCCAATAAATATTGTAGTCACAACTCTTCAGGTTGAGATGCATACAAAGTTATAAAAGGTTCTTAAAATTATTAGAATTCTGAAGGAGGATTTGAAATAATGACCCTATTAAAATCTTCTCTAGACCCAATCATTCTGTTACTTTTGTGCTTATTACCTCAATGTGGCCTCTACTCTCTTTAATCGATATATGTTAAGTTAGAGCATGAAAGGAATCAAAAGGAAATATATATATATAAAAAATATATAGATCTATGAATTTTGTTTCAGTTATTTTTATTTCACACCAGATCTTAGATTTGTACCTTCTGATGAAAGAGTTTCCTTCCTCTAGCTTATATTAAGTTTAGTAGTCTGGTGATTAAACAGGCATGATGCAAACTGAGTAAACTGCAGATGCAGACTGAATACTGAAGAAACCATAGCCCCGCTTTATGAGGTGCCTCCTCAAATGTTGGCCATTTTCGGCAACTGCTTGTGATCCAGCAATTCATAGCACACTGCAAATTGATTTCTGAAGGCACTCAGTATCTGTGTGCCCGCACAGGGAATGAGGGCAAATGGATCACTAAGGTCAAGCTGGTGCTTGCAATGCAATGAATTTTGCAATTCATCTCAATGGCAGAGAGAGAAAAAAAAGAACATTATTCTGCAAAGGCTGCTGGCATTCTGCTCCATTGCTGGGGATATGATGAGATTGCACTACCCTGAAATAAAGTGAACCTCACAAGTGGCTGTTGTATAATTTATTACTGTTATTTTCAGAAGGAAAAAATGTGAGAGAGAGGTAAAAAAGAGTTTCAGGACAGAAATGGGAGCACTTATGCTAAGCACTAGCAACAGAAATAAATGACACTCATCAAATTGATAAATTGTACAACGTATATAAGAATCCTTATTATCCATGCAGCATCTCTTATGACGATAAGACAGGACACTGAAATGTTACTGAGGTAAGTGCAGGACTGAGGAAAGAAAAGGTAAATAAAAGGAGTTACGTGAATTGAGCTGACAATGAATGTTTTTTTTCTCAAATGTGATTGGAATAACAGTCATTGTAAGACATTCAGAGTACTCTTGGTAACATTTGCTATGAGGTTTATTTCGTTTACTGCATTTAAAGAATTCAGGATGTTACCGTGGCTAGGAAGAAACACACAAGTGATTGAAGCTTTAATATAATGGGAAGTTTGCTCACTAAAAGCAGATTTAGTCTATAAATGAACACATAATTATCTTGCAGGATCAAATCTAAGATGAAAATAATCTGGTTTGAGATACCAGTAAGAAAAGGGCTTCACAGTCAGTACAAATAGTTTAAATTTGTAATAGGGTCACAAAGAGATAGAGCATTGTAACAGGCCCTTCCAGTCTGCTGAACCCACACCAACCATCAGTTACCAATTCACTAATCCTACATTATGTATTGATAAATTACCGTCTACCAAATAATTTACTTTTACTGCTAGATCAAATATATGAAGTATATTTGCATTCTTTGCATGAAGAGAATATTCAGTTGTCTTGGTGGTATTGGCTGGTATTGCACATATCTAAAATGAGCAGGAAAGAAGTGCGGGGAAAATTTGAGCTGATCAGAGATTGTCTGTAAGGACTTGTAAAGTGTGATCCAAATCTAACATATCCGGTCGAATTTTTTTAAATCTGGCAAAAGCAGTATAGGAAAGGTATCATCTTATAAACGTGAGTGCTGGAAGGCATTCGACAGTCAGCCATGTAAGAAACGTAATGAAAACAAGAGTGTGTGGCACTATTCCTAACAGTACGAGTTTGAAAGGCAAATTGTGAAAGAAGTTTCAAGTTAGTGAACATGGATTTAGGTTCACAAGATGGTGTCAGCAATACCTCTTTAAATGATTTGGATCATGACATTGGGGGCTTTATATCTACAGTATGTTTACAGGTAACACTTATATAAGTACTGCATAAAAGCTGAGATAACAGTGAGATTCAGGGATTGGGTAAAATAGTGATTCAATGTAGGAAGGTGAAACATCACTCATTTTAGACTTAAGAAAGACAGATCAGAGTTTCTATTTTTAAATTTGTGGGAGTCTTGGAGCTGTGAATGAACAGAGGTACTTAGGAGACCAAGTACAGAAATCAATAAAATCTACTTCGCCTGCACTTGCCAGATGATTGGAAAAAATCCAGCCTTTGTTGAGCGAGGAAGAATATTTCATACTGAATGGCTGTAGATGTTTTAGTAAATGTATGTGTGAAGTCTGCTTTGTGTACAGGATTTTGTGTTAAAGTTGATGCAGTGTCATTATAATCTGAGAAAGACATCCCATCAGGCACTGAATTGGATGTATACATGAAGACAGATGGCATGCCAGTAGTATCTAACGACCTTACAACTTGCATATTCCTGATTTCCCCTGCCTCACTCCACTGGCTTACTAGTAAATAACTTGGTAATATTCATTGCTACTCCAG
The DNA here is from genome assembly GCF_030028105.1 of Mobula birostris. Classification (NCBI taxonomy): domain Eukaryota; kingdom Metazoa; phylum Chordata; class Chondrichthyes; order Myliobatiformes; family Myliobatidae; genus Mobula; species Mobula birostris. The sequence goes on from NC_092375.1 coordinate 159,998,572, forward strand.
CATAGTGTTCCTTTTTTTGTGGATTGAATAATTAATGAAAAGGGAGAGAAGTGAAGAGAAAGCAGCATTTAGGCAAGAAGATGTGGAACTGATCGTCCCTTCATTTCCTGTGCTTCTATATGAGACAGAGAGGAGATGGAGCCAACAAAAGGTGAGGAGAGGAACAGGGTTGAAGAGGAGGAAGGTGGAATTAGAAAGGAAGGGAGGGGAGAATGGGAGACGAGCTCTGGTGAAATGAAGTGGAAAAGGAAAGGAAAAGTGCGGGAGGGAAAGGAAGGTGCAGAAATGAAACGAGGACATCAAATGGGGATTGGGGAAGGGAAAGGGAGGTTGGCTAATGGGAGGGAATGGAGAGTAATGGTGAAATTGAATGTGGTGGGAGGGGGAGGATATGAGTGAAAGATAAAAGATGAGGGAGAACGAATGGGACATTTCTTGAACATGCAGCAACTTGATAGTTTATTGACTCAGGTGATCACCTAATGAACATTTATGCATGGTTCTACACAATTTCAATGGCTGACCATGAGTAATACTCTTTATTGTAATGGCAATCACACCATCCATAATGTAATATTACCCTCAAGTATTTGAGTCAGTAGGATGGGGAGAGAGGGAGTACAGGGAATGGAAAGATGGTTGAATGAGAACAGAATAAGGAGGGAGAAGGGATAATGCTAATGGAGGAAAGGGGAAAGAACATTTTGGGGAGGAAAAGGATGATGGATGGAGGCAAGATGATAGGGGAGGAGAAGTGAGAAGACAGGAGGAGAAGTGGGGCAGTGACACAAGAAGGGAGATCATATGGGGAAATGGGACAGGCAACAGCAAGGGCCAGGGAAGAAGAAGAAAAATGGGGGCAGATGAGAAGTGAGATGAGGGAAAGAGGGAGAGAGGTAGAGGGAGGTAAAAGGTAGATGGATGGAGAGGAAGTGAAAACAGGAGCTAGAAAGAAGAGAAGAGGGAGGCTGGAGAGATAGGAGATGGGCAGAGTGTAGAGGAAGTGGAGAATGATTGGGATGAAAGGGTGAGTGAATAGTTAAGGGAAGAGAGTAATAGGTAGAGGAAGGGAAGGATGATGGAGGGTATAGGAGGGGAAAAGAAGAGAAGTGTCTGAGGTGGAAAGGGTAGGAAGATAAGTTTGAAGAGAGAGGAAAGAATTGATTAATGGGAGTAAATAAGATGTAGTGGTGGGGGGGATGATGTGGAAAGGATAGGAGAGGGAGTTTGGAAATGGAGAGATGAATGGGGTTGAAAAGGTAAAGGAGGAGAAGAGAGAAGAGTGTTGAGGAGGCAATTGGAGGGTACAGAGCGAGAGGGCAAGGGTAGAGGTGAGCAGATGCAAATGAGTTGAATGAGCACTTCCATAGAATTTATGTAAAAACAAGCCTTCTTCAGTGCTATAGGTTGGAGGCGTAGAATGGGTGTAAGGAACCACCTGTGGTTAGATTGCCTAAGTTTTCTACTAAACCATCTATAACTTTTTCATATCTGCCAGATTAGCCTTTGACTATTTGTCACCCTTATGCTCATTCTCAACACTGACCCTTCTTCAGTCAATCATCATGTCAATTGCCCACTATATGGTAGTGATTTTGGCTTCCATGTTACAACGTGTCAACAGAAACAAGGTAGCGGGGCTGGACAACGTCCCAGGGCAGGTCATCAACAGCTAGCTGGTGTGTTTACAGACATTTTTAATCTCTCCCTCTCCCAGTGTGTAGTTCCCTCCCATTTCAAATCATTGATCATTGTCCTTGTACCTAAGAAAACCAAGGTAACATACCCGAACAATTGGTGCCCTGTCACCATCACCTCAGTTATAAGCAAATACTTTGAGAGGCTGGTTAAAGACTACATCTGCAGCATGCTACCATCCAAACTGGACGCCCTACAATTCACCTTCCGACAGAACCTGTCTGCCAATGATGCCACAACCACAGCACTACACACCGTCCTCACTCAGCTGGAGAAGAGGGAGGCATACGTTAGAATGCTGTTCCTGGACTACAGTTCAGCATTCAGCAACACAATTCCCTCCAGACTTGACAGGACGCTCAGAAACCTCAGCCTGCACCCTGCCCTGTGCAGCTGGATCCTGGACTTCCTATCGGATCGCCTCACCTCTGCCCTTCTGACCCTCAACACAGGTGCCCCCCAAGGGTTATGTTCCGGGTCCCCTCTTCTACTCCCTTTACACCCTCGACTGTGCTGTACTTTACACACAGCTCTATTCTGCTGATTAAATTCACAAATGACACGACATTGATTGGCCTTATTTCTAGCAGTGATGAGACAGCCTACAGAGGAGAGGTTGACACCCTGACACAATGGTGCCAAGATAACAACCTCTCCCTCAATGTTCAGAAGACAAATGAGCTGATGGCGGATTACAGGAGGAATGGAGGCAGGCTCACCCCGATCAACTTCAATGGGAGTGCAGTTTAGAAGGTGAATAGTTTCAAGTTCCTCGGTATACACATCACCAAAGATTTCACCTGGACTGTACACACTGGCTGTGTGGCAAAAAAAAGCACTCTTCCACCTCAGGTGACCGAAGAAGTTTGTCATGAACCCCAAAATCCTCAAGACCTTCTACAGGGGCACCAGTGACAGCTACCCGACTGACTGTATCGCCGCCTAGTATGGGAATTGCACCAACCTTGATCGCTGGGCACTGCAGAGGACAGCCCAGCACATCTGTGGATGTGAACATCCCTCCATTGAGGACATTTACAGCAGCTGGTCTGTAAGGGCGGCCTGGAAGTTCATCGGGTGCACCAGCCACCCCAACCATAAACTATTTCAGCTGTTTCCATCTGGCAAATGCTACCACAGCATTAAAGCCAGGACCAACAGGCCGTGGGACAGCTTCTTTCTTCAAGCTATTAGACTTATAAATTCACGTTGCCTGTACATTGCAGCAGAGACATAATGCAAAGGTTTTTACTCCCTCAAGTAGTGAGATGGATGTAAGATTTAAATAAATTCAACAATTCAACACATCAGTCGATCATGACTCCAACACATTTCCTGTAACGTCCATCCTACCTGTCCCCATCAGTCAACTGGAAAATAAAGGAATATGATAATTTATGACTATTACTGAAAAGTCCACAGTTTATGAAGATGGAATTAACTCCTCCATTGCAACATGTGTGACATAGAAGGTGAAATACTAAGTTCAAAGTAAGTTTACTCTCTAAGTATATATGAGTCACTATATATAACCCTGAGTTTCATTTTCTTGCAGGAATACTTAATAAATCAATAATAGAATAATAACCATAATAGAAACAATGAAAGACCTTCACCAACTTGGACATTCAATCAGTATGCAAAAAGACAGCAAAGTGTGCAAATACAAAAAGAAAGAAATAGTAATAATAAATAAATAATCAATAAAAATTGAGAACATGAGATGAAGAGTCCTTGAAAGTGAGTCCATTGGTTGTGAGAACTTTTCAATGATGGGGCAAATGAAGTCATCCCCTTTGGTTCAAGAGCCTGATGGTTGAGGGGCAATAATTGTCTCTGAACTGGTGGTCTAGGTTCTGCTGCTCCTGTAATGGTATTAACCTGAAGTTTACTGACAAGCAATCTTCTATCATAGCCCAAGCAACACACACAAAATGCTGGAGGAACTCAGCAGGCCAGGCAGCATCTATAGAAAATAATACAGCTGATATTTCAGGACAAGACCCTTCAGCAGGACTCATAACCCACCCTTTTGTTTTAATTCTATGTGCCGTTGCATGTCACATCTGAATTGCAGCTTACAACAGTATCAAACTTTGCTTCCTCTTTTTAAGCTGAATTTCATGAAACCCGAGCATCAAAATGCTCATCCTTTCTTTCATTTCCCCAGTCCCCATTTGATGTCCTCTTCCCACCTCCCTAATCTGTTATTTTTGATAAGAATAAAGAAGGACCACAATAATATATTGTTTAACATTAAGTTTTTTGTGTGACATGAAGAAATGCTATTCCTGAATATCGTTTGATATCTCACACACATGCACACACAAGTATCTTAGTCTTCACAAGTCCAGTCATAATAAGGATGATTTGGACCACACTGTTCATGTTAAGTTCCTGATTAGAATTATTCTTTAATTAAATTATTTCAATAACATTTACCCAAACTTTGATGAGAAAACTACTTTGCTCTCTAGGCAACAAGGGAGCATCTCTAATGCTTTGAATATGGAGAATGTTGTTTTGCAAATGTTTGGAACATAGAATTATGTAATGCTGTTAATAATACCATCCCTTAAACTTCTAAAATAATTTCTATCACACTAATCACAGTTATTTTCTTTCTCCCATATCTGGCTTTCTTCCTTAGAAACTACTAAAAATAGCAGTGCTGCTCAGTATGCCAATTTATTAACTGTACTGAGGGGTGGCAAATGAATGAATGAATTAATCTTTGCTTTTTGCAGTTTTATTTTCTCATTTTTCAATTATGATTCCCATAATGGCACATGCAATTATAATTTTAATGAGATGAATAGTATAACTGGACTGGCTGCTGGGAGGACAGCATATTAAAATGAGATGTCTTAATTAATCTCCCAAGTTCAGCCATGATTTCAAGAGCACAATATGTTACCCTGCTCCATTCTTGACTATCGTAGTTATTCTGATGATCAGAGTAAGCAGACTTCAATAGCCACACTTATTCTGATGTGTGGAGCAGGTGCTTGAGAAGTAAAATAATAATCTAGTTGAGAATCTAATTAAAGCACCTATTTAGATGGCTCTGTGCTGGCATAAGATTTTGGGCATTTTTCTTGCAACTGTTTTGTAATATGGCAGAACAGCAGGGTACAAGGTCTAATGCCTGAGGGATCTTTACTGATCACAGCACTTCACTGGCAACTCGAAGAGGATCTGGTTGCATGAATTTAATTCCCTTTGAAAGGCTGTCACTGTGAAATTTTGAATCCAATTTTCAACAGTGATCATCACTAGAAAATATTGTGACATCCAGTAACCATTCAGGATGGAGTTGAGCTACAGATGATATCTCCTGAAGTACATACATAACTGCATTTATATTTCTTTCTTCAAGTTAATTTCAAAAAACTCCAAAATCAACAAACATATATTAAAATTTCAAACACCATTTATACAAAACTAGGTATGGAATGCAAATGATGAAGCTGTCTTTAATCTCTACTGTTACTTTTTTTAAAACTTTTGTCACTTACATACTCACTACAAATTTTTCATGGTGAGTAGAGAGAAAAATCTGGGACCAGAAGAGTGCTGCTTAAAGATGGGCTGGATTAGAGCAGCAATGAGAATTTTTGCAATTACTGTTGTTGGAGTAAAACCAGTTCAGATGATGTATCTGATCTAAATTTTGCTGTAGCTTTTGGCAACCTTCCTTACTATGCACAATACACCAATTTTTACATAATTTTCAAACTTATTAATTACTAGACAATGGGGTGACTCATTGGGACACACTTTGAGAGAAGGGTAGTGCAGTCTGATGTGACCAGAATGAACATTACATTTTCCTGAATGCTATTGGTATCACTTTGCTTTGGAAACTGAAGTAGAAAACCTTAGTTTATAAAAGAAGAATGACACGTAGCAAAGCAAATATAGCTGCTCTTCATTTAACAAAGGACACTTTTGATGGCATCATTTCTGGTTTATCTGCCACCTTTGTGCCACTTGTTGTCATTCTGGAGATGTGCAGCCTTTCATCCACCGTCTCTTCATCTCGTCTGCTGTTTGTTTTTGTCTCTGATCCTGGAGATGTGCATACCTCTCCTCCTCTGTCTCTTCTTCTCTCATCTTTTTTTGTCCTGACTGTTTGATCCTGGAGAGGTGCGGCCCCAGCCTCATCCGATTCCTGTTCTCTCCCTCTCCTTGCCGCTTCCCGACAATGTTTGGCATTATCTCTTGACCATAATGTCCCCCTTCCCTTTCCACGCGGCATAATTAGGCTGACCGTTTTTTTTTTACCCTAATGCTGGATAGAAGATACGAAGCACTAACACCAAAGGATGTTAATTATTCTTGATGATGTGGTTGGCACTCTCCTAAATGGACGTGATATAGCCACTGCTGTCCTTTGACTGCAGCAAAGGGTTTTATGGGTGTCTCGAAGTATGTCATTACAATAAGATTTAATTATCTCTGATTGATAGGTGGCAGTTAGATCTGTCCCAATCCTGCACATGCTGATGGTGATTAGCAGAATGTGACTCCTTGAAATACAGCTGCCCTGCCCTTTTGCTCCAGTAGGCGTCGCTGCTGAGGCTGAACGTGCGCATGCGTCAGGCTGTGTTGTCCCGATTTCCATGATGGCCGATCGGTTGTTGGGTGAAAGCCACAATGTTGATTTTTGGCAAATGAGCAATTTTATACGAATACATAACCCTGAACTTTGCCTGCATTCTGTAAGTTAGCGCATTTTAATTCGATTTAGCCAAAAAAAGTGCCACTGTAATGCACTGTTTACGCTAATTGGAGGTCATAAACAGACAAAAAGAAAGACAGAGCATGAGAGTTTTAGTAGTATATAGAGTAGGAAATGGGATGACCCGTTGGGGCACCCTTTGAGAGAAGGGTAGTGCAGTCTGATGTGACCTGAATGAACATTAAATTTTCCTGAATGCTATTGGTATCGCTTTGCTTTGGAAACTGAAGTAGAAAAACTGAGTTTATTAAAGAAGAATAATGCGTAACAAAACAAATATAGCTGCTCTTCATTTAATGAAGGACACTTTTGATGGCATCATTTCTGGTTTATCTGCCATCCTTGTGCCTCTTGTCATTCTGGAGACATGCAGCCCTTTCATCCACCGTCTCTTCGTCTCTTCTGCTGTTTGCTGTTTGTCTCTGATCCTGGTAACGTGCATGCCTCTCCTCCTCTGTTTCTTCTTCCCTCATCTTTTTTTGTCCTGACTCTTTGATCTTGGAGTCATGTGGCCCTGGCCTCTTTCGATTCTTGTTCTCTCCCTCTCCTTGCCGCTTCCCGATGACGTTTGATATCATCTCTTGACCGTAGAGTCCCCCTTCCCTTTCCACGCGGCATAATTAGGCTGACCCTTTTTTCACCCTAATGCTAGATAGCAGATACAAAGCAGTAAGACAAAAGGATGCTGATTATTCTTGAAATGCAAACACAAGGAAACCTGCAGATGTTGGAATTTCAAGCAACACACATAAAAATTGCTGGTAAACGCAGCAGGCCAGGCAGCATCTATAGGAAGAGATACAGTCGACGTTTCGGGCCGAGACCCTTCGTCAGGACTAACTGAAAGAAGATATAGTAAGAGATTTAAAAGTAGGAGGGAGAGGGGGAGATCCAAAATGATAGGAGAAGACAGGAGGGGGAGGGATGGAGCTAAGAGCTGGAAAGTTGATTGGCAAAAGGGATATGAGAGGATCATGGGACGGGAGGCTTAGTGAGAAATAAAGGGGGAGGGGGGAAGCCCAGAGGATGGGCAAGAAGTATAGTGAGAGGGAAAGAGGAAGAAAAAGGAGAGAGCTAGAATAAATAAATAAATAAACAAACAAACAAATAAATAAATAAATAATGGATCGGGTATGATGGGGAGGTGAGGCATTATCGGAAGTTAGAGAAGTCAATGTTCATGCCATCAGGTTGTAGGCTACCCAGACGGAATATAAGGTGTTGTTCCTCCAACCTGAGTGAGGCTTCATCTTTACAGTAGAAGAGGCCGTGGATAGACATATCAGAATGGGAATGGGACGTGGAATTAAAATGTGTGGCCACTAGGAGATCCTGCTTTCTCTGGCAGACAGAGCGTAGGTGTTCAGCGAAACGGTCTCCCAGCCTGCGTCGGGTCTCGCCAATATATAGAAGGCCGATCGGGAGCACCGGACACAGTATATCACCTCAGCCGACTCACAGGTGAAGTGTCGCCTCACCTGGAAGTACTGTTTGGGGTCCTGAATGGTGGTAAGGGAGGAAGTGTAAGGGCATGTGTAGCGCTTGTTCCACTTACAAGGATAAGTGCCAGGAGGGAGATCGGTGGGGAGGGATGGGGGGTACGAATGGACAAGGGAGTTGCGTAGGGAGCGATCCCTGTGGAAAGCGGGGGGGGGGGGAGGGAAAGATGTGCTTAGTGGTGGGATCCCGTTGGAGGCAGCGGAAGTTACGGAGAATAATATGTTGCACCCGGAGGCTGGTGGGGTGGTAGATGAGGACAAGGGGAACCCTGTTCCTAGTGGGGTGGCAGGAGGATGGGGTGAAAGCAGGTGTGCGTGAAATGGGAGAGATACGTTTGAGAGCAGAGTTTATGGTAGAGGAAGGGAAGCCCCTTTCTTTAAAAAAGGAGGACATCTCCTTCATCCTGGAATGAAAAGCCTCATCCTGAGAGCAGATGCGGTGGAGGTGGAGGAATTGCGAGAAGGGATGACATTTTTGCAAGAGACAGGGTGAGAAGAGTCCAGGTAGTTGTGAGGGTCTGTAGGCTTATAATAGACATTAGTAGATAAACTGTCTTCAGAGATAGAGACAGAAAGATCTACAAAGGGGAGGGAGGTGTCAGAAATGGACCAAGTAAACTTGAGGGCAGGGTGAAATTTGGAGGCAAAGTTAATGAAGTCAACGAGCTCAGCATGCGTGCAGGAAGCAGCGTCAATGCAGTTGTTGATATAGCAAAAGAAAAGTCGGGGGACAGATACCAGAATAGGCACGGAACATGGATTTTTCCACAAAGCCAACAAAAAGGCAGGCATAGCTGGGGCCCATACAGGTGCCTATGGCTACACCTTTAGTTTGGAGGAAGTGGGAGAAGCCAAAGGAGAAATTATTAAGAGTAAGGACTAATTCTGCTAGACGGAGCAGAGTGCTGGTAGAGGGGAACTGGTTAGGTCTGGAATCCAGAAAGAAGTGGAGAGCTTTGAGACCTTCCTGGTGGGGGATGGAAGTATATAAGGACTGGACATCCATGGTGAAAATAAAGTGGTGGGGGCCAGGGAACTTAAAATCATCAAAAAAATTCAGGGCGTGAGAAGTGTCATGAACATAGGTAGGAAGGGATTAAACAAGGGGGGATTGAACAACAGTGTTGAGGTATGCAGAAATGAGTTCGGTGGGGCAGGAGCACGCTGAGACAATGGATCTATCTGGACAGGCAGGTTTGTGGATCTTGGGTAGGAAGTAGAAATGGGAAGTGTAGGGTGTAGGAACTATAAGGTTGGTAGCAGTGGATGGGAGGTCCCCTGAGCGGATAAAGTTGGTGATGGTGTGGGAGACAATGGCCTGGTGCTCCTTAGTGGGGTCATGATCGAGGGGTAAATAAGAGGAAGTATCCGCGAGTTGTCGCTGTGCCTCGACAAGGTAGAGGTCAGTATGCCAGATTACAACAGCACCCCCCTTATCGGCGGGTTTCATATTAATGTTAGGATTAGTGCGGAGGGAGTGGAGAGTAGAGCGTTCAGAAGGACTGAGGTTGGAATGGGAACAAGATGCAGTGAAGTCGAGATGGTTATTCTCAATTATTCTTGATGATGTGGTTGGCGCTCTCCTAAATGGACGTGATATAGTCACTGCTGTCCTTTGACTGCAGCAAAGGGTTTTATGGGTGTCTCAAAGTACGTCATTACAATAAGATTTAATTATCTCTGATTGATGGGTGGCAGTTAGATCTGTCCCAATCCTGCACATGCTGATGGTGATTAGCAGAATGTGACCCCTCAAAATAGAGCTGCCCTGCCCTTTTGCTCTGGTAGGTGTCGCTGCTGAGGCTGGCCGTGAACATGCGTCGGGCTGTCACATCCCGATTTCCATGATGGCTGATTGGCTCTTGGGTTAAAAGGGAGCCTGTTGATTCTGGCGAATGAGCAATTTTATACGAATATATAACCCTGACACTTTGCCTGCATTCTGTAAGTTAGCACATTTTAATTCAATTTAGCCAAAAAAAGTGCTGCTGTAATGCACCGTTTGTGCTAGTTGGAGGGCACAAACAGACAAACAGACAGACAGAGCATGAGAGTTTTAGTAGTATATAGACTAGACAACGGGGTGACCCGTTGGGGCACCCTTTGAGAGAAGGGTAGTGCAGTCTGGTGTGACCAGAATGAACATTACATTTTCCTGAATGCTATTGGTATCACTTTGCTTTGGAAACTGAAGTAGAAAACCTCAGTTTATTAAAGAAGAACGACACGTAGCAAAGCAAATATAGCTGTTCCTCAATTAACAAAGGACACTTTTGATGGCATCATTTCTGGTTTACCTGCCACCCTTGTGCCTCTCGTTGTCATTCTGGAGACATGCAGCCCTTTCATCCTCCGTCTCTTCATCTCTTCTGCTGTTTGTTGTTTGTCTCTGATCCTGGAGATGTGCATGCCTCTCCTCCTCCATCTCTTCTTCTCTCATCTTTTTTTGTCCTGACTCTTTAATCCTGGAGTTGTGCGGCCCTGGCCTCATCCGATTCTTGTTCCCTCCCTCTCATTGCCACTTCCCAATGACGTTTGGCGTCATCTCTTGACCATAATGTCCCCCTTCCCTTTCCACGCGGCATAATTAGGCTGACCGTTTTTTTTTTACCCTAATGCTGGATAGAAGATACGAAGCACTAACACCAAAGGATGTTAATTATTCTTGATGATGTGGTTGGCACTCTCCTAAATGGACGTGATATAGCCACTGCTGTCCTTTGACTGCAGCAAAGGGTTTTATGGGTGTCTCGAAGTATGTCATTACAATAAGATTTAATTATCTCTGATTGATAGGTGGCAGTTAGATCTGTCCCAATCCTGCACATGCTGATGGTGATTAGCAGAATGTGACTCCTTGAAATACAGCTGCCCTGCCCTTTTGCTCCAGTAGGCGTCGCTGCTGAGGCTGACCGTGCGCATGCGTCAGGCTGTGTTGTCCCGATTTCCATGATGGCCGATCGGTTGTTGGGTGAAAGCCACAATGTTGATTTTTGGCAAATGAGCAATTTTATACGAATACATAACCCTGAACTTTGCCTGCATTCTGTAAGTTAGCGCATTTTAATTCGATTTAGCCAAAAAAAGTGCCACTGTAATGCACTGTTTACGCTAATTGGAGGTCATAAACAGACAAAAAGAAAGACAGAGCATGAGAGTTTTAGTAGTATATAGAGTAGGAAATGGGATGACCCGTTGGGGCACCCTTTGAGAGAAGGGTAGTGCAGTCTGATGTGACCTGAATGAACATTAAATTTTCCTGAATGCTATTGGTATCGCTTTGCTTTGGAAACTGAAGTAGAAAAACTGAGTTTATTAAAGAAGAATAATGCGTAACAAAACAAATATAGCTGCTCTTCATTTAATGAAGGACACTTTTGATGGCATCATTTCTGGTTTATCTGCCATCCTTGTGCCTCTTGTCATTCTGGAGACATGCAGCCCTTTCATCCACCGTCTCTTCGTCTCTTCTGCTGTTTGCTGTTTGTCTCTGATCCTGGTAACGTGCATGCCTCTCCTCCTCTGTTTCTTCTTCCCTCATCTTTTTTTGTCCTGACTCTTTGATCTTGGAGTCATGTGGCCCTGGCCTCTTTCGATTCTTGTTCTCTCCCTCTCCTTGCCGCTTCCCGATGACGTTTGATATCATCTCTTGACCGTAGAGTCCCCCTTCCCTTTCCACGCGGCATAATTAGGCTGACCCTTTTTTCACCCTAATGCTAGATAGCAGATACAAAGCAGTAAGACAAAAGGATGCTGATTATTCTTGAAATGCAAACACAAGGAAACCTGCAGATGTTGGAATTTCAAGCAACACACATAAAAATTGCTGGTAAACGCAGCAGGCCAGGCAGCATCTATAGGAAGAGATACAGTCGACGTTTCGGGCCGAGACCCTTCGTCAGGACTAACTGAAAGAAGATATAGTAAGAGATTTAAAAGTAGGAGGGAGAGGGGGAGATCCAAAATGATAGGAGAAGACAGGAGGGGGAGGGATGGAGCTAAGAGCTGGAAAGTTGATTGGCAAAAGGGATATGAGAGGATCATGGGACGGGAGGCTTAGTGAGAAATAAAGGGGGAGGGGGGAAGCCCAGAGGATGGGCAAGAAGTATAGTGAGAGGGAAAGAGGAAGAAAAAGGAGAGAGCTAGAATAAATAAATAAATAAACAAACAAACAAATAAATAAATAAATAATGGATCGGGTATGATGGGGAGGTGAGGCATTATCGGAAGTTAGAGAAGTCAATGTTCATGCCATCAGGTTGTAGGCTACCCAGACGGAATATAAGGTGTTGTTCCTCCAACCTGAGTGAGGCTTCATCTTTACAGTAGAAGAGGCCGTGGATAGACATATCAGAATGGGAATGGGACGTGGAATTAAAATGTGTGGCCACTAGGAGATCCTGCTTTCTCTGGCAGACAGAGCGTAGGTGTTCAGCGAAACGGTCTCCCAGCCTGCGTCGGGTCTCGCCAATATATAGAAGGCCGATCGGGAGCACCGGACACAGTATATCACCTCAGCCGACTCACAGGTGAAGTGTCGCCTCACCTGGAAGTACTGTTTGGGGTCCTGAATGGTGGTAAGGGAGGAAGTGTAAGGGCATGTGTAGCGCTTGTTCCACTTACAAGGATAAGTGCCAGGAGGGAGATCGGTGGGGAGGGATGGGGGGTACGAATGGACAAGGGAGTTGCGTAGGGAGCGATCCCTGTGGAAAGCGGGGGGGGGGGAGGGAAAGATGTGCTTAGTGGTGGGATCCCGTTGGAGGCAGCGGAAGTTACGGAGAATAATATGTTGCACCCGGAGGCTGGTGGGGTGGTAGATGAGGACAAGGGGAACCCTGTTCCTAGTGGGGTGGCAGGAGGATGGGGTGAAAGCAGGTGTGCGTGAAATGGGAGAGATACGTTTGAGAGCAGAGTTTATGGTAGAGGAAGGGAAGCCCCTTTCTTTAAAAAAGGAGGACATCTCCTTCATCCTGGAATGAAAAGCCTCATCCTGAGAGCAGATGCGGTGGAGGTGGAGGAATTGCGAGAAGGGGATGACATTTTTGCAAGAGACAGGGTGAGAAGAGTCCAGGTAGTTGTGAGGGTCTGTAGGCTTATAATAGACATTAGTAGATAAACTGTCTTCAGAGATAGAGACAGAAAGATCTACAAAGGGGAGGGAGGTGTCAGAAATGGACCAAGTAAACTTGAGGGCAGGGTGAAATTTGGAGGCAAAGTTAATGAAGTCAACGAGCTCAGCATGCGTGCAGGAAGCAGCGTCAATGCAGTTGTTGATATAGCAAAAGAAAAGTCGGGGGACAGATACCAGAACATGGATTTTTCCACAAAGCCAACAAAAAGGCAGGCATAGCTGGGGCCCATACAGGTGCCTATGGCTACACCTTTAGTTTGGAGGAAGTGGGAGAAGCCAAAGGAGAAATTATTAAGAGTAAGGACTAATTCTGCTAGACGGAGCAGAGTGCTGGTAGAGGGGAACTGGTTAGGTCTGGAATCCAGAAAGAAGTGGAGAGCTTTGAGACCTTCCTGGTGGGGGATGGAAGTATATAAGGACTGGACATCCATGGTGAAAATAAAGTGGTGGGGGCCAGGGAACTTAAAATCATCAAAAAAATTCAGGGCGTGAGAAGTGTCATGAACATAGGTAGGAAGGGATTAAACAAGGGGGGATTGAACAACAGTGTTGAGGTATGCAGAAATGAGTTCGGTGGGGCAGGAGCACGCTGAGACAATGGATCTATCTGGACAGGCAGGTTTGTGGATCTTGGGTAGGAAGTAGAAATGGGAAGTGTAGGGTGTAGGAACTATGAGGTTGGTAGCAGTGGATGGGAGGTCCCCTGAGCGGATAAAGTTGGTGATGGTGTGGGAGACAATGGCCTGGTGCTCCTTAGTGGGGTCATGATCGAGGGGTAAATAAGAGGAAGTATCCGCGAGTTGTCGCTGTGCCTCGACAAGGTAGAGGTCAGTATGCCAGATTACAACAGCACCCCCCTTATCGGCGGGTTTCATAGTAATGTTAGGATTAGTGCGGAGGGAGTGGAGAGTAGAGCGTTCAGAAGGACTGAGGTTGGAATGGGAACAAGATGCAGTGAAGTCGAGATGGTTATTCTCAATTATTCTTGATGATGTGGTTGGCGCTCTCCTAAATGGACGTGATATAGTCACTGCTGTCCTTTGACTGCAGCAAAGGGTTTTATGGGTGTCTCAAAGTACGTCATTACAATAAGATTTAATTATCTCTGATTGATGGGTGGCAGTTAGATCTGTCCCAATCCTGCACATGCTGATGGTGATTAGCAGAATGTGACCCCTCAAAATAGAGCTGCCCTGCCCTTTTGCTCTGGTAGGTGTCGCTGCTGAGGCTGGCCGTGCACATGCGTCGGGCTGTCACATCCCGATTTCCATGATGGCTGATTGGCTCTTGGGTTAAAAGGGAGCCTGTTGATTCTGGCGAATGAGCAATTTTATACGAATATATAACCCTGACACTTTGCCTGCATTCTGTAAGTTAGCACATTTTAATTCAATTTAGCCAAAAAAAGTGCCGCTGTAATGCACCGTTTGCGCTAGTTGGAGGGCACAAACAGACAAACAGACAGACAGAGCATGAGAGTTTTAGTAGTATATAGACTAGACAACGGGGTGACCCGTTGGGGCACCCTTTGAGAGAAGGGTAGTGCAGTCTGGTGTGACCAGAATGAACATTACATTTTCCTGAATGCTATTGGTATCACTTTGCTTTGGAAACTGAAGTAGAAAACCTCAGTTTATTAAAGAAGAACGACACGTAGCAAAGCAAATATAGCTGTTCCTCAATTAACAAAGGACACTTTTGATGGCATCATTTCTGGTTTATCTGCCACCCTTGTGCCTCTCGTTGTCATTCTGGAGACATGCAGCCCTTTCATCCTCCGTCTCTTCATCTCTTCTGCTGTTTGTTGTTTGTCTCTGATCCTGGAGATGTGCATGCCTCTCCTCCTCCATCTCTTCTTCTCTCATCTTTTTTTGTCCTGACTCTTTAATCCTGGAGTTGTGCGGCCCTGGCCTCATCCGATTCTTGTTCCCTCCCTCTCATTGCCACTTCCCAATGACGTTTGGCGTCATCTCTTGACCATAATGTCCCCCTTCCCTTTCCACGCAGAATAATTAGGCTGACCATTTTTTTTTACCCTAATGCTGGATAGAAGATATGAAGCAGTAACACCAAAGGATGCTGATTATTCTTGATGATGTGGTTGGCGCTCTCCTAAATGGACGTGATATAGTCACCGCTGTCCTTTGACTGCAGCAAAGGATTTTATGGGTTTTTCGAAGTATGTCATTACAATAAGATTTAATTATCTCTGATTGATGGGTGGCAGTTAGATCTGTCCCAATCCTACATGTGCTGATAGTGATTAGCAGAATGTGCCCCTGCGAAATAGAGCTGCCCTGCCCTTTTGCTCCGGTAGGTGTTGCTGCTGAGGCTGGCCGTGCGTATGCGTCAGGCTGTTGCGTTCCGATTTCCACGATGGCCGATTGGGCCTCAGGTTAAAAAGGAGCCTCTTTATTTTGGTGAATGAGCAATTTTATACAAATATATAACCCTGAACTTTGCCTGCATTCAGTAAGTTAGCGCATTATAATTCGATTTAGCCAAAAAAAAGTGCCGCTGTAATGCACCGTTTGCACTAATTGGAGGTCACAAACAGACAAACAGAGCGTGAGAGTTTTAGTAGTAAACAGATAGACACTTCCTACATTTACATCCAAGTTGTATGATATATCACAAGCAACAAAGGTCCCAGCAGCAATCCTATGGTATACCACAGTCATGGTTGAAAAATCTGGATAAAGTGGTTTCAAAGAGGATAATTCCAATAGTGGGAAAATCTAGGGCTAGAGAGCCCAGCCTCAGAATTGAGGGACATCCATTTAGAACTGAAATGAAGAAAAATTTCTTTAGACAGAGGCTCGTAGATCTGTGGAATTCTTTGCCACAGACAGCTGTGCAGGTCAAGTCATTGGGTACATTTAAGGTGGAGGTTGATTGATTCTTGATTAATCCAGGTTTCAAAAGTTACAGGGAGAAGGCAGGAAATGGGATGGCAGAACAGACTCAATGGGCCAAATCGCCTAATTCTAGTGCTTTCCTAGCGTATGTAACGAATAAACTCTTCTTGGGCTTCCGGCCTGGCATAGGTATTGATTTTAACAGATGTTTTGATGGCAAACTCTGCCACCTTCATCAGGGACAATGCCGTGGCATGTCTAGTCAGGTGGTGTTGTCAGGACACTGGAGCAGGGATCCAATCACAGACCCAGTACTGTGCACACAGTGATATTAATTGAGTAACAAATCTCGAGGTGCAAACAAAGTCAGCATTAAAGTTCAGGCAGAGACCAAAACATCCAGAGAAATCCAAAAACCAGAATCAGGAAACAGGCAGAGTCAATATTCAGACCGAAAGAGTTCAGATATGAATGCTGGAAAGGCTCAGGAAAATTCACTGGCACAATCTGGCAACAAACACAGGACTGAAATACACTGAGCAATAAACAGAGAGGCAGATGATAGGTAGAGCACAATGAGACACAGGTGGCAGCAATACAGGTAATAATGAGAAACAGAAGAGAGACGGAGTACTCAGTAATAGAGGGGCCGGAGTAGAGCAGGAACGGGGACAGGAGCACATGGCAATACAAAACCACAGACTGACAGCTGGGGGAAACACACAAAAAGACAGAGTTCAACTGGAGGTACTGACAGGTATATATACCCTGTCATCCATTTCTCCTGATTGGTTAGTCCTCACTGCAATGACTGTAATTGGAGGAAAACCAGTTCAGATGATGTATCTGATATTGGCTATGCGTAAGCGCAAACACGAGGAAATCTGCAGATGCTAGAATTTCAAGCAACACACATAAAGGTTGCTGACGAAGGGTCTCGGCCCGAAGAGTTGACTGTACCTCTTCCTAGAGATGCTGCCTGGCCTGCTGCGTTCTCCAGCAACTTTCATGTGTGTTGGCTATGCTTAAGGCTCATTTATGGCCCCGGCTATTTTGTACTTTGCTTTCCATAAAATTCTATGATGGATCTCATCAGGCCCTGGGGTTTTATAAGCACCTTATGCATCCAATGACATCGAACATTTCTTCCATTTCATTGCTGGCCTGTTCTAGATTATCTACGTGCATCTCCAGGAAGTCATTGTCCTCCACATACTATTGTCAAATGCAGACTAACAAGAAGCATTCACAGAGGATCTCTCTCACCTAGCTCAATACTTCAATTGTCCCTTTGTTTCTGAAGGGAACCCAGCCTTTTCCTGGTGTTAGACTTTGGCGTAGAATTGTTATTTTTCTAGTGTTTTCCTTGAAATTTAATGTTGCTGTGCTTCCTAATAATTTCATATAATCACCGATATGCAGTATTTTGCAAAAGTCTAAGGCACATATATATAGCTAGAGTGCCTAAAACTTTTGCACAGTACTGTATTTGTCAATGTGGAGTGGAGAGCAAGTTTGAAAATCTGACAAGAGCAAAGGATGTTGGGATTGGTAAAGGTGGAGTGCCAGAGGAGGGATGTGGGACAGGTAGCAGGGGAATGCAAGGGATGGGGTGTGGCACGGGTACGGACACACCCACCCCTGAGACACCAGTTAAGGTCATTTGATTCCCAACAATTGGTTTATTTATCATTACAGAACGTCCCTTTTATGCTTCCTACTCCCTCCCATCTTCCTCCCCCTTTACCCAGACTTGATTCCCTTCTCCTCGTCTTCTTCCAACTCTCAGATCAAAATGGAGACCCATATCAGAATCAGGTTTATCATCACTCACGTATTCCAACGGCCCAATCAGCAACAGGAACAGGCCACGGGGATAAGGTTTCTCGCAGGTTGTCGACACTTGATTAGAAGTAGAAAGGACTGGGCGGGATGGGGGGCGCCATTGTTGGAAGTAGAGACGAGCTTTGGCTCAAAGGAGGCTTTGGCTTGAAAGAGGCATTAGCTCTGGGTAAGTTTCAGTTAAGGTTCCCTTTTTCTCTTAGTGTACCTAATGTAGTAAATGGCTGTTGTGTGTTCTTCATGTCGGATGCTGGAGTCTACCAGCGAACTACATCTGCGTGAAATGCGTCTGGCTGCGGCTCCTTGAAGACCATGTCAGGGATCTGGAGTAGCAACTGGATGACCTTTGGCTTGCACAGGAGAGTGAGGAGATTATTGATCAGACTTATACTTACCCTGAAGAGGTGATTGTCAGGAGAAATGGAAATGTGAATAGGCAGGTAGTGCAGAGCACTTCTGTGGCCATTCCCTTCAATAATAAGTAAACCGTTTTGGATACTGTTGTGGGGGATGACCTTCCAGAAGAATGGTACAGAGACTGGGTTACTAGCACTGAGCATAGGCCTGTAGCACAAAAGGGAAAGAGGGAGAAGGGGGTAGCGGTAGTAACAGGAGACTCAATAGTCAGGAGAACAGTCAAGAGATTCTGTTGACGTAAATGGGACACCTGAATTGTATGTTGCCTCTCATGTACCAGGATTAGGGACATCTTGGATCACGTTCGCAACATTTTGGAGGGGGAGGGAGAGCAGCCAGATGTCTTGGTACATATTGGTACCAATGACATAGATGGGAAAAAGCAAAGAGGTCCTGGGTAGTAATTTCTGGATTGCTGCCAGTGCCATACGCCAGTGAGGGTAGAAAAAGGGTGATCTGGATAATTAATGTGTGGTGCACGGGGCATAGTTCAGGTTCTTGGATCATGGGGATCTCTTCTGGTGGAGGTACGATCTGTTCAAAAGTGACAGGTTGTACCCGAACCCAAAGGGAACCAATATTCTCGTGGGCAGGTTTGTTAGAGCTGTTGGGAAGGGTTTAAACTAATTAGGCAGAGGGGTGGGAATTGAAGTGAAGGGACTCAGGAAAAGACGGATGATGAAAGAGCCAAGATAGCATGCAGTCAGACTGCCAGGAAGGGCAAGCAGATGATGAGACATAATTACAACCAGCAGGGTGAGTATCAGTGCATTAAGAATGCAGAATCAGAAAGAGTAGCAAATGCAACACTCAAAGTATTATATCTCAACAGAGTATAACAAATAAGGTGGATGATCTTATTGCATTATTACGGATTGCCAGATATGATGTTATTGCCATCACTGAATCATGGCTGAAGGATGGTTTTAGTTGGGAGCTGAATGTCCAAGGTTACATATTGTATCGGAGGGATAGGAAGGTCGACAGAGGGGGTGGTGTGGTTTTGTGGGTAAAGAATGGCATCAAATCAACAGAAATATGTGACATGGGATCGGAAGATCTTGAATCCTTGTGGTTTAAGTTAAGAAACTGCAAGTGTAGAAGGACCCTGATGGCAGTTATCTACAAGCCTTCAAACAGTAGCCGGGATGTAGACTACGGATTACAACAGGAGGTAGAAAAGGCTTGTCAGAAGGCAATGTTATGACAGTCATGGGAGATTTTAACATGCAGGTCGATTGGGAAATTTAGGTTGGAAATGGATCTCAAGAGAGTGAGTTTGTTGAATGCCTATGTGATGACTTTTTAGAGCAGTTTATCATTGAGCATACTAGGGGGTCAGCTATACTGGATTGGGTGTTATGTAATGAACTGGAGGTGATTTGGGAGCTTAAGGTAAAAGAACCCTTTGGAGACAGTGATGACAATACGATTGAGTACAACTTGAAATTTGATGGGGAGAAAGTAAAGTCTGACATAGCAGTATTTCAGTGAAGTAAAGCAAATTACAGTGATATGAGAGAGGAGCTGGCCAAAGTAAATTGAAAAGACCTGCTGGCAGGGATGACAGCAGAGCAGCAATGGTGTGAGTTTCTGGGAAAAATGAGCAAGGTGCAGGATAGATGTATTCCAAGAACAAATGGAAAAATTGTACAAACCAGGCTGACAAGAGAAGTCAAAGCTAATGTAAAAGCAAAAGAGAGGGCATACAACAAAGCAAAAATTAGTGGGAAGACAGAGGATTGGGAAGCTTTTAAAAGCTTACAGAGAAAAACTAAAAGAATCATTAAAAGGGTAAAGATGAAATATGAAAGCAAGCCAGCAAACAATATCAAAGATAGTAAAAGCTTTTTCAAGTGTAGAAAAAAACAAAAGAGAGATGAGAGTGGATATAGGACCGCTAGAAAATGAGGCTGAAGAAGTAATACTGAGGGCCAAGGAGATGGCAGTATTTTGCATCAGTTTTCACTGTGGAAGATACTAACAATGTGCCAGATGTTGAGGGAAGAGAAGTGAATGCAGTTATATTACAAGGGAGAAGGTGCTTAAAAAGCTGAAGGACCTAAGGTTACATAAGTCATCTGGACCAGATGAACGACACCCTAGGGTTTTGAAAGAGGTATCGTTAGAAATTATGGAGGCATTATCAATAATCTTTCAAAAATCATTGGTGTCTGGTATGGTGCCAGAGGAGTGGAAAATTGCAAATGTCACTCTGCCCTTTAAGAAAGGAGGAAGGGAGCAGAAAGGAAATTATAGACCAGTTAATCTGACCTCAGTGGTTGGGAAGATGTTGGAATCAACTGTAAAGGATGAGGTTACGGAGTACTTGGGGACACAGGACAAGACAGCACAAAGTTAGCCTAGTTTCCTTAAGGGAAATTCTTGCTTGATGAACCTGTTGGAATTCATTGAGGAGATTACATGTTGGGTAAACAAAGGGGATGCAGTGGATTTTCTATACTTGGAGTTTCAGATGGCCTTGGCAAGATGCCACACATCAGGCTGCTTACCAAGTTAAGAGACCATGACATTACAGGAAAGTTACTGCCATGGTGAGAACATTGGCTGATTGGTAGGAGGCAGCGAGTGGGAATAAAAAGATCCATTTTTGGTTGGCTGCCAGTGACTAGTGGTGTTCCACAGGGGTCGGTGTTGGGACCACTTCTTATGCTATATATTATTGATTTAGATGATGGAACAGATGGCTTTGTTACCAAGTTTTCAAATGATATGAAGATTGGTGGAGGGGCAGGTAGTGTTGAGGAAACGGGCTGCCAAAGGACAGATTAGGAGAGTGAGCAAGAGCGTAGCCAATAAAATACAATATTGGAAACTCACGGCCATGTGCTTCGGTAGTAAAAATAAATGTGTGGACTATTTTCTAAATGGGACTTGGGAGACTTTGTGCAGAACACCCTAAGAGTTAACTTTCAGGTAGAGTCAGTGGTGAGGAAGGCAAATGCAATGTTAGCATTCATTTCAAGAGCCCTAGAATACAAGACCGGAGATGTGATGCTGAGGATTTATAAGGCACTGGTGAGGCCTCACCTTGAGTATTGTGAACAGTTTTAGGCTCCTCATCTCAGAAAAGATGTGTTGGTATTGGAGAAAGTTCTGAGGAGGTCCACAAGGATGATTCCGTGAATGAAAGAGTTATAATACAAGGAACATTTGGTAGCTCTGGGTCTGTACTTGCTGGAATTAAGAAGGATGGGGTGGGGGGGGTGGGATCTCATTGAAACCTTTCGAATGTTGAAAGGTTTAGACAGAGTAGATGTGGAAAGGTTGTTTCCCATGGTGTGGAAGTCTCTGATAAGAGGACACAGCCTTAGGATAGAGAGGCATCCATTTAAAACAGACATGCAGAGGGATTTCTTTAGCTAAAGGGTGGTGAATTTGTGGAATTTATTATCACAGGCAGCTGTGGAAGTCATGTTTTTGGGTGTATTTAAGGCCGAGCTTGCTAGGTTCTTGATTGGACATGAACCAAATGTTACAAGGAGAAGGCTGGGGAGTGGGGTTAAGGAGGTTCAGCCATGATTCAATGGTGGAGCAGACTTGATGGGCCAAATGGCCTAATTCTGCTCCTATATCATATGGTTTTGTGGTCTTATACGACCTGATTTTTTTGTATGGCAGCAGTACAGTGCTATACAGAAATTTACTGCAGAACTATGCAAAAGTCTTAGGCACATTAGGTATGTGTATGTGTCTGGAACTTTTACACAGTACAGTATGTGTGATTATTCGGTAAATTTTCAGTCACTGATGATCATTCAGTATTTTCTTGAAGATTCTCAGTTTTTCTGCAGCAGATAACACGCCATTTGAATCTAGTTATGTCATAGGTTACATCATATCAGTGGAATGTGCTTTATCCCTAGTCTGAATATGGACATTTACATCCACGGTGATGAAGTGTTTGAGATGTTGGTGATGAAACATATCAACTCCTGCCTGAGAAGCAACTTGGATCCACTCCAATTTACCTACTGGAGCAACAGGTTCCAGTGCAGATGCCATTTCATTGGCTCTTCACTCAACTCTGGAACACCTCAACAGCAAAGATGCATACATCAGCATGCTCTTCATTGACTACAGCACGGCACTCAGTACCATCATCCCCTCAACATTAATCGATAAGCTTCGGAGCTTGGCCTCAATACCTCCTTGTGCAATTGGAACCTTGATTTCCTCACTTGCGGACCCCAGTCAATTTGAATTGGCAACAACATCTCCACAATGTCCATCAGCACAGATGCACCTCAAGGCTTAGGTTCTTGCTCTGCTCACTTTACACTTATGACTGTGTGGCTAAGCACAGCTCCAATGCCATATTCAAGTTTGCTGATGACACCACTAGCTTAGGCCGAATCAAAAGTGACCATGAATCAGCATATGGGAGGGAGATTGGAAACCTGACTGAGTGGTGCCTTACCATCAACCTCTCACTCAACGTCAGCAAGACCAAGGAGCTGATCATTGTCTTCAGGAGGAGGAATTCAGAGGTCTATGAGCCAGTCCACATTAGAGGAGCGGAGAAGGAGAGGGACAGCAACATTAAATTCCTTGGTGTCATTATTTTGGAGGACCTGTCATAGGTTCAGCACAAAAGTGCAATTACAAAGAAAGCAAAAGCATGGTAGCCCTCTACTTCCTCAAGAGTTTGCAAAGATTTGGCATGACATCTAAAACTTTGACACACTTTGATAGATGTGTAGTGGGGAGTCCAATGACTGGTTGCATCATGGCCTGGTATGGAAGCACCAGTACCCTCGATCAGAAAATCTACAAAAATAGTGGGCATGGCTCAGTCCATCATAGGTAAAGCACTCCCCATCATTGAGCACACCTACACAGTGCTGTTGCAAGAAAATAGCATTTAGCATCAGGGAGCCCCACCACCCAGGACATGCTCACTTCTCGCTGCTACCCTCAGGAAGAAGGTACAGGAGCTTCAGGACTCACACTACCAGGTTCAGGAACAGTTATTATCTCTCAACCATCACCCCCTTGAATCAAAACTCAACTTCACCTGACCTATCATTGAACTGCTCCCACAACCTATGGACTCATTTTCAAGGACTCTTCATCTCAGGTACTCGATATTTATTGCTTACTTATTTATTATTATTTCTTTCTTTTTGGATTTTTACAGTTTGTTCTTTTTTGTACAATGGTTAAATGCTCAAGTTGGCACGGTCTTTCATTGATTTTGTTATAGTTATTATTCAAATATGAATTATTGAGTATGCCTGCAAGAAAATGAATCTCAGTGTTGTATATGGTGACGTATATGTACTTTGGTAATTAATTTACTTTGAATTTTGAACTTTGAAGTGAGCACAACTCATTTTTTTCCTCTTTTCATTCTTTTTCTTGTAGCACTTATTAAAATGGATATAACCATCAGGATTTCTGCCTCATTCTTGACTTTTGAAGATTCTCTGGATCAATAACACCCAGGAGCAACACTGGCTACCCTCTTGTTCTTAATGAATATCTTGGGATTTTACCTAATTTTACTTGCCAAAGGCAGTTCATCATCCCTTTTTGATCTATAGGGGAAAGAATCATGACGGCTAATAACTGGTAAATTGGGGTGTGGATTGTGCTAATGTGGTAACAGGAAATGCAGACAAAGCCTGGAAATGCAGCAGTGACAAACTTAAATGTGAGAGAGTATGCTTGAATTATGTGAATATAGCAGATATTAATTCAAACAAGAACCAGACTTCATTTTTTATTGTAAATGTAAGTTTGTTCAGGAAGATTGCCATTAGCCTTCAGGGTCTTTTGTAAATTGCATTCAGTTAATGGACATTAAAAACATAGGCTGCTCCAAAGACTAAGTGATTGCATATACAAGCACCAAACATTAAGACAATGGGGTTGTGTTAATTGGCTTGTATCAAACCAGGCAATATGGCTAAGTTATTTACACCATTGTGACTTGAGTGCAAGCTGACTGACCGGACGGATGTTGTCACTTATTATATCAAACATGGTCACAGGTATAGAAAATCAATAGTTTTTGTGTGCTTACCATATTCATGTACGCAGAGACAGCCCTAACAACATTAAGTTTGGATGTCTGGCACTCGCTGCCATCAGAAGATTTTAGAATATTTGTGTTAGTTAGTTTGTCCCAAAGGTGCTTGGACCCTCAGAGGTGTCTTATCAATTACAGTGTGAATCTCAAAGGAATCACGTGTCAACCCAAAATATTGAAGTAAACAATGTCATTGTGGCTATTGAAATTATATTGAAGCACCTACTGTTACCTTTGACCTTACAGATATAAAAATATGATGAAACTTTGGGTTTGTGAGCCTCTCCTGAATAATGTCTGCTTGTCGTGCTGAATAAAGAATTCTGTATCCCCAGTTTCACTGTCTCTCCGGTGACTTAGGTCACTGTCACAACAACCCCAATCTACATGCTGAGTCTGAGGCCCTATTAATTACTGACGGGGCAAGATATACAGCTTCCTTATGAGATGGTTGCTGCTTGCACTGAACCTAGACATATAGGGATAAAATGACCGAGTATATAAAGGACCTCTGTTTGCAGCTTAAAGAGTTGAGCAACCGAGCAAAGCAACAGAAGCACATTGTTGATCAGAGAGAGACAGAGTGAGAGAAGGCAATCCTCCCACAGCTAGGAAACCAAGTCATGATAAGGGTGGGTTCATTCCAAGATGGATAGAACCACAGGTGTGCTTCTGACAAATGACACTTGAGTTTTTGTACAGACCCGACTCAGGTTAAACCCTATTACCATTCTCACGGACAGAACAAGTGATCAAGCCCACCCATTAATAGTGTCATTACAGAGAATCTAAGTGATAAACACCAGCCTGCTACATCATGACTGACCACACCCGCTGGGAGTAGACCCAGATGAAAAAGAATGAAAACCCAAAAGCAGAAGACATAGAGAGATGGTGCCGGTGAATCGTGATAAAAAAAATAGTTATATGGGTTAGAATAGAAAGATACTGGGGAAAATAAATGAGAAGGGATCCAAGTTAAAGCAGAGTCATCAAGTTCCGTAACCTCGATGGCAAGGCAGGCCAAAAAAGACAGAAGAAATTGCAGACAGCGTCGGAAGACAGACAGCCCAGCTGAAAGGGAAGTAAACAAAATAAGCTGTGCCCTTTCAGTGGTTGGGCCAGCGATCAAAAGGGCAAACATGAGAAAATCTGCAAATGCTGGAAATCAAGCGACGCTCACAAAGTGTTGCAGGAACTCAGCAGGCTGGGCAGCATCTAAGGAAAAGAGTGTTAAAGGGTCTCGGCCCGAAAAGTCAACTGTTTCCTCTTTTCCATAGATGCTGCCTGGCTTGCTGAGTTCCTACAACGTATGTGCTGATCAAAAGGACAGTCCAGGAGGGGGTGCCATCTGGGCAAGGTGCTTGCAGCTGCTTGAATAGAGACCAACCCAAACCCTCCTCTAGCTCGATCAAGAAGATTGGTTGTCAAGATCATCTGATAATCTTTTATCATGGCACGGAATGTGAACTGTTGTCTGTGAACCTGAAACAAAGTTAACTTACTGTGACTCTGCCCACAATCTAACTTCTGAAAGCCACTACTGATAGTTTTAGCTGAAGGGGCAAAGAGGATGAAATCAAATTTCTGGATTGTTTTTTTGCTATCTCTGCACAAACTTGTCAGTGGCCAATTAGGGATGTTAGATAGTGCAGACATAAGTACACATAGGTTGGTAATTGGGGAAGGTTTCTGAATTTAAGGGCTTTTTTGCTGCCCCATTTAATCAGTCCATCCTTAAATTTGGCCTTTCTGGGACAGATTTCTGTTTAGGGGCTAAGAAAAGAGTACTTTCGGGAGTATTCTGGAGTTATGTGAATATAGCAGATATTAATTCAAAGAAGAACGAGGTTTTAGTTCTTATTGTAAATGTACAGTAAATAAGTTTAGGAAGATTGCAATTAGTCTTCAGTTTTTTTTTCTGTAAATTGCAAGCAGTTAATTGGTTAAAAACACAGCCTGCTCCACAGACTAAGCGATTACATATGCAAAAGCAAAAAATTAAGACAATGGGGTTGTGTTAATTGGCTTGCATCAAACCAGACAATATGGCTAAGTTATTTGCACCATTGTGACTTGAGTGCAACCTGGTAGACCAGATAGATGTTGTCACTTAGCATATCAGACATGATCACAGGTATAAGCAATGAATATTTTGTGTGCTTGCCATATTTGTGTACTCAAAAACAGCCCTGACAACATTAATTTTGGGTGCTTGGATCTCTGTCATTCAAAATATTTGTGTTAATTAGTTTCTCCCAAAGGCGGTTGGACCTCTATTTTATCCATAACAATGTGCATCTCAAGGGAACCATATGTCAACTGAAAGTATTGTAGTAAGCATTGTCTTTGTAACTATTGCAATTGAATTGGATCACCTACTGTTACCTTTGATCTTAAGGATGTAAAAATGCGATGTGCCTTTGGGTTTGTGAGTCTCTACTGAGAGATTCTCCAGAATGATGCCTGTTTATTGTGCTGAATAACGACTTTTATATCACCAGCTTCAATGTCTGTCTAGTGTCTTTGATCACAGTCACACACCAAGTTTCAGGACTTTATTAATTATTTTATAGTATGCACCCATTGCTGTAATAGAAATTTAAAAATACTCAGACCTGAGGGTATTCATTTTATTCTCTAATCAGGACCTAGTCTTTTATTTACTTTAATCTTTTTGTAACCACTATTCTTTCCGCTATCAAAATGCAATTTCACTGGTGATCTCATCAACTGAGCATGTAAAAGCTATATGAAATTCATAAACATATTTGACCTAGTCGATAGGATTCAAACCTGAAGTCCTTTAGACAATGTTCCTGTCAGATATCATTTTACCCAAAAGTATCTGCTCCCAATCTAATTTTACCATTTTCTTACACTATTTAAATTATCCTTTCCCCAGTTCAAGACCAACCTTATCTCTTTCCATAACTACCTCTGGATTCCATAATTCCATAATTCTGGTTAATGTTTCCAAGTTGTTCTTCACTGACATTTCTACCACCTGACACAAGAGATACTACAGATGCTGTATATCTTGACCTGCACACATAAAATTCTGGAGGAACTTAGTAAGTCAAATAGCATCTGCGGAGGGGAATAGACAGTGAACAGTTCAAGCCAAGACACTTCATCAATTCATGTCAGTCCTGATGAAGTTTCTCTGCCTGAAATTTCAACTATTTATGTCCCTCCTTCGATGCTGCTTGACCTGCCGAGTGCCTCCAGAATTTGTGTGTGTGTTTTCTACCACTTGACAAGTTTAATTTCCTAAGATAAGGCCAAGTACTGCCTTATCTCTAGCAAGTCTCTCTAAGCATTGTCTCAATAAACTTTCTTTGATGCACTTAACAAATTCTATCCCCTCTAAGCCCCTTGCACAAAAGCGCACAATCAAAGTGGGTGAGTTAAAAATCCCCACTATTATAACCCAATCTTCTCACTCTTCATTGCAATTGCTTACATATTCGTTCCTCTAATTCCTGATCACTTTTGGGGTTCTTATAGCGTAACCACAGCAAAGTGATTGCTCGTTACTTAATCCTAAATTCTATCCATGTGGGGTTCTTTAAGGTTGTTACAGCCGAAGGTGTTAGTGGGATAAGCTCCCACTACCTATTAAATGTTCCTAATGATGTGCGTCTCAAATAGCCTCTGACAACCAAATCCCTTTCCCGGCCTTCACATATGGCTTATCTACCAAGCCCAGCAGAATCATTTCCACTGACAGGAGAAGGGGCAAGCGTGGGTTACTGGCACCTTAAAACCAGTCGCTTCGGGCAGGTGGGGCATGCCAGCCATGGTTGGCAGTTCATCTTGGAGAAAGAAAGCTCTGATCTCAATTTACTGCTAGCTTGCGGCTATACCCACTCACAGGTTCAGCTTTGGGAGTAAGCCCCAAGGAAAGATCCTCAGCCAGAGTCCCTCAAAATGTCTCATGCTAAGTTCAGTGCTGGCTGGCAACTCATGCAAGGTTGTTGGTGCCAAGCTGTATCGGTCTCTACCATTCCTTTGGATTCCTCAGCTGCACAGAGAGGGGCAGCCTGCAACATGAGCAACAGCTTTCTCTCCACATTGTACTGCCCGGCCCCCGGTTTGCATGTCACCTAGATTATTGCAACGCAACATCCGAGTTCGACCCCAGTCAATGGAGGGCCTCAACCTATCTGAGCTCAATGGCCAGTATATCCTCTCTAAGTCCAGCCATTAATGCTGGAGGAACTCAGCAGTTCAGGCAGTGCCTATGGAGTGGAACAAACAGTGAACATTTTGGGCTGAGACCCAAGTCTCCCTCATCAGCAGTGTAGTTAGATAGATAAATAGATACTTTATTGATCCCAAAGGAAATTGCAGTGTCGCAGTAGCATTACAAGTGGACAGATAAACAAATATACAAGAGAAGTAAGAACAAATAAAAAATAAATTACCTGAAACAGTCTAACAGGAGGGGGTCATAAGTTCCCCTCTTTCACACCCCTCTATCACACCTAAAATTCTATACTGTGGAATATTGAACTTACAGCACTGCTCCTCTCTAAATGTTTCTGTGATTGCAGTAATGTCAAAAATCAAAGTTCTAATCCATACTCTAAGGTCACCTGACTCACCTGAGCTTGCTTGCACTCCCATCCTTTCTAACCTGCCCCAGTGTGCTCTGCCTACAGGATTTCCCTGATTTATCCTTCACATTTTCTTCCCCCTCTGCTGCACTGACACTATGCTTTGCACCCCTCTGCCAAGTTAGTTCAGTTGCGGTGCCGAATATTTAATTTAATATTGCACAATTCATGGAGGTCAAGTTAAACTGTTACCAAATGAAATCTGAATGAATACTGATGAACAGGTTTATGTCAATATTCCAATCTAGCTTCCCTGGACTAATTATATAGCACAATTCAAAATGGACATTACTTTTCAAGAGAGCATCTTGCATGCTGTTTCTGGTGTGTACTGTCGATTCATGCTCCCCAGAGCTTGGTGTTTAGAATAGGGACTTTCAGGTTATTTGACAGAGCGCTGTTTTACAAAAACAGGACCAGCACTGACTGACAGGCATTACAAATTAGTTATGAGATTCCTGCAGGCGGACAAGCTAAATGTCAGTCCTGAGTCTTTACTCATCGTTCTCCAAATATATTAACTGCGAAGTCAAACGAATGACAAATAATCTCTGATGGGAAATGCAGCCCAGGTGCTTAGCATGCAATAGAATCAAGCACCAAGATCCTGAAATAGGAAGGGACAAATATCAACTTAAACTGCCCATCCAAACATGGTAATCCCAAATGAAATACAATTCTGTCCTAAATGCTTGCCACCGGCAAGTCATGTATCATCTTGAAAAAAGAGAGGCAGTTCGTTGTCGTAAATAGTTTGTCTTTCAGTGTTCCATTGGGCATTAACATGATCTTCAATACTGATGAACCCAGAAGGCTGAGGGGGTTTTTCTTCATAATTCTTCAAGGTCTGGTTAGGCATTTTCATGTCTATGTGAGGGAATATAGGTGGGAAAGAAGAGCACAAATGGGGATAAAAGATCCAGAGCAAGGATATAAGCTAATCAACCTGCTTTCAGATTTGAAGATGAATGGCATTTGACTCAGAAAACTGATATGTCGGAATTTTACATTCTCCACTAAAAGCATTTTATGTTGAAAGTGTGTGCATCGCTGACTAATGATTTAATGCCAGTGACATTAAGCATATCTACTCTGGGTAAAAGCAACTGAAGTGATTTGTGACAAATATGGTTCTTTCATTTTACCTGAATATTTGATGTGTCCTGTTCTGGTGTAGCATGTTTAAAAATTCCACTGCCTTGCTTGTATTGCTTTCATTTCTGGGAATACTATGGAATGTTCTGGAAGTAAACCTAGCTTATAGCCATATCATTTCTGTTATTCTGGCGTGTCAAGCTGGAGTTCATTCCTCATAGGAATGTGACAGTGAAGAAGATTGTCTAAGTTTGTAATAAGGTCTAGATCAACTGGGAATGCGGGCCAAGAAATAACAGGAGTTTAACACAGACTAGTGAGAAATGATGCAATTTGGGAAGTCAAACCAGGGGAAGACATACACATATTTGTGATTAATTTATTAGGTACACCTGTACGCCTGCTTGTTAATGCAAATATCTAATCAGCTAATCATATGGCAGCAACTCAATGCATAAAAATGTGCAGACATGGTCAAGAGGTTCAATTGTTGTTCAGAATAAACATCAGAATCGGGAAGAAATATGACTTTGATCGTGAAATTATTGTTGGTGCCAGACAGGGTGGTTTGAGTATCTCAGAAACTGCTGATCTCCTGTGATTCTTCAGGCCATACATTCTTGGGAGTTTACAGAGAATACAGCACAAAAGAAAACATCCGTCAGTGGCAGCCCTGTGACAGAAAATGCATTGTTAATGAGATGCCAGAGACTCGCCAAACTGGTTCAAGCTGACTGGAATACGACAGTAATAGTGGTGTGCAGAAGAGCATCTCTGAACACACAGCATGTCAGACCTTGAAGTGGATGAGCTACAGCAGCAGAAGACCATGAACATACACTCAATGGCCACCTTATTACGTACAGGAGGTATCTAATCAAGTGGTCAGTGAGTGTATATGGTGAATAAGAAATAGGAGCAGGAGTAGGCCATCTGACCCATCGAGCCTGCTTTGCCATTCAATAAGATCATTCAGTAAGGCTGATCTGACCATGGACTCATCTCCCCTACCTGCCTTCCCCCTGTAACCCTTAATTCACCTACTATGCAAAACTCTATCCAACCTTGTCTTAAATATACTTACTGAGGTAGCCTCCACTGCTTCATTAGGCAGAGAATTCCACAGACTCACCACTCTCTGGGAAAAGCAGTTCCTCCTCATCTCCATCCTAAGTTTACTCTCCTGAATCTTGAGGCTATGTCATCTAGTCCTCATCTTACCTACCAGTGAAAACAATTTTCCTGCTTCTATCTTATCTATCCTTTTCATAATTTTATGTTTCTATAAGGTCTCCTCTCATCCTTCTGAATTCCAGCAAGTACAGTCTCAGGCAACTCAATCTCTCCTCATAGTCTAACCCCCTCATCTCTGGAATCAACCTGGTGAACCTCCTCTGCACGACCTCCAAAGCCAGTATATCCTTCCTGAAGAAAGGAGATCAGAACTGCATGCAATACTCCAGATGTAGCCTCACCAGTACCCTATACAGTTGCAGCATAACCTTCCTGCTCTTAAATTCAATCCCTCTAACAATGAAGGCCAACATTCCATTTGCCTTCTTGATAGTCTGCTGCGCCTGCAAACCAATCTTTTGCGATTCATGAACAAGTACTCCCAAGTCCTTCTGGACAGCAGCAGCTACAATCTTTTACCAATTAAATAACAATCTGATCTTTAATTTTTCCTTCCAAAGTGGATGGCCTTACATTTATCAACATTGTACTC
Source organism: Mobula birostris (assembly GCF_030028105.1). Classification (NCBI taxonomy): domain Eukaryota; kingdom Metazoa; phylum Chordata; class Chondrichthyes; order Myliobatiformes; family Myliobatidae; genus Mobula; species Mobula birostris. The sequence continues at coordinate 160,030,259 of NC_092375.1, forward strand.
CATCTGCCAGACCCTTGCCCACTCACTTAATCTATCGATATCTCTCTGCAGACTCCCGTATCCACAACACAATTTGCTTTTCCACTCAATTTAGTGTCATCAGCAAATTTACATACACTACACTAGGTCCCCTCTTCTATATTGTTAATGTATATTGATATCACTTCTGGGGCCAGCACTGACCTCTCCCCATGGATCCCAACTCATTGCTTTCTATTGGTTATCCAATTCTCCACATGCTAATACATCACCCCCAACTCTATGCATCCTTATTTTATGGATAAGACTTTTATGTGGCACTTTATAATGGAAGGGCCCTGGGGAGCATTGTGGAGCAGAGTACCATAGGGGTACAAGTACATTATTCCCTGAAGTGGTAAGAGATAGACAAGGTGTTGAATGCAGATGACATGCTTGTCTTTATCAGGAAGACCTGAGTACACTGAGTACAAGAGTTCGGATGTCATCTTACCACAGTGTACAAGAGATTGCTGATGCTGACTTGAAACAGTGAGTGCATTTCTGATCACCGTGGGATAGGAAAGATGTGATTAAACTAGAGAGGGTGCATAAAAGATACACGAAGATGCTGCTGGGCTTGAGTTATATTGAGAGATTGCACAGGTTTCCTTGCAGCGTTTCCCTGGATTGGGATACTGAAATTTGACCAGATAGAAGTTCATAAAATCATGAGAGGCATAGATAAAATGGATTGTCATGGTCTTTTTAACCATGGTATGTAAAACTAAAACTAGAGAGTATAGATTTAAGGTGAGAGAGGAAAGATTGAAAGACTCTTTTTTCACACAGAGGGTGGTGGGTACATGGAATGAGCTGTCAGAGGAAGTGGTGAGCTATTTTGAATAAGTACTTAGATAGGAAAGGTTTCAAGGGAAATAAGCCAAATTAAGAAAAATTGGGACTGGCTCAGGAACGTATCTTGGATTACATGGACGAGTTGGTTTGAAGAGCTTGCTCCTGTGCTGTACAACGTGATGATATCAGTGCACTGGGAGGGGGGGTGGGAGATTCACCAGGATATTGCCTGGGATGGAAGCACAGTCTGAGTTTGTTTACTTTGGAGAGGAAGAGGCTGATGAGGGAACCTGATAGAGGTACAGAAAATTATGGATTGTAGCAAACTTCTCTGTACAGAGGTGTCACTGGGTCAGATAGCATCCAGTACTTTGACGAGGCTGGGCAATCTAAATGTTTAAATGTAGTTTTGCACCATTCTGTAACAGATGATTATCTTTCCCATTGATTAAGATTGTTTGAAGAGGGGACATAGAAAATTTATTACTTGTGTACTGAGGAAGTGTATTTCTGATGAGTTCCAAGCACTTTATCCCAGTGCAGAAACATGAAAATGCTGTACGTTGGCCAAGTATATACAGTAAATCAGAACTTTGAAAAATCAGTGCTGATGTGTCAACACTTCATGAGGTGTAGTAGTAAAAAATATCCATTAATTCGTTTACGTTACTATCGTCATTTTCACAAGAGCCAATATACCCTTCACTCTACAATTAAAAACAATTGGAGGTAATGTGGAGTACAGAAGGGCATGCTGGTCCAAATAGTGAGGCTGCAAAAATATGTGTGTTAAACAACAAAAAGAACATGCAATGGGACATCAAGAATGATGCATCAAATCAAGTCTCTGCAGTTCTTCCACATCTGGTTGTGAATGGCAATGACATTTAAGAAACCAGAGGACGAGAGCTCTTAGAACATTTCATACTCAAGGATGGTGATGCTCAAATACATAAAGACGAGGCTAAAGCATTTGCAATCACGTTCAGTCAGTAGTGCTGAATAAATAATTGACGTTGGCTTCTTTCTGGGATCCCACCATCAATGAAACCAATTAGTTCTATTTTCTCCATGTAATATCAAGAAGTAACTGGGAGAATCGATACAGTAAAGTTTATGAGATTGGATAATGTTCCTGATGCATTGGTGCAGCCCTACGCTTCAGAATTAGCAGTGCCTTGAGCTAAATTATTTGAATACCGTGACAGGAATGGTATCTACACTATCGAATATTCTCCAGCTGTGTCCTATACATCAGAACGAGGATAATTACTACTGAATCAACCCACGCACAATCATCAGCAAAGTGACGGATTCTGTCATCAGTTGTTTGGTCAAGCAGTAATCTGGTTGTTTGGTGATGCAAGGCTGATGCAGGGTTTGATTCTGAAAATTGAAAATTCTTTCCTTCCCATAGTAACTGCTCAACCCACTGAGTTTCTCCAGCAGATTGTTTGTTGCTCCAGATTCCAGCATCTGTAGTCTCCCATTTCTCCATCTGTTTACTGATGGGTTTTGGCAGGACTGCTTAGCTCCAGACCTCACCACAGGCTTGGTCTACACAGAGTTAAGCACAGGCAGTCACTCTCATGTCCCCTGTAGATATCAGCTGTTCGGTCCGAATATGGCATTAAGGAGCACAAATAAAAACTGAAGTCAATAGGAATCAAGGTAAAATATTCCATGGACTGGACTCCTAACTTACACTAGAGAAGATCATTGAGATTGTTGGACATCAGTCTACCCATCTCCAAGGCATCACTGTGGGGGTTCCTCAGAGTAGTGTCTTAAGCCCAATCATCTTCAACCACTTCATCAATAACCCTCCTATCATGAAGTCACTGATGAAGTCACAAGGTCCAATTTATTAGCAACTCTTCAACAAATACCGCGATCTGCATTTGGGCAGTGAAAGGTGGATTATATTCAGGCAAACACTGATAAAGTGGGTAAGTAACAATTGTGTGAAAAAAAAATACCAGGTAATAACAATTTTCAACAAGGGAGAAGTTTCCCAAATTCCACCAAGTTTACAGTTGAGCAGAAGTTGGTCTAGCCATGTAAATGCTGTGTAAGAGCAATTCAGAGGCTGGGTACCCTGCAGCGAGCAACTCACCTTCCACTATGACAAAGCCTTTCCACCATCCATAAGGCACAAATAGTGAGTGTGATGGAATACTCAATATTTGCCAGGGTGAGAGAAACTCCAAAACAGTTAAGAAGTTCAATACAACCTAGAATAATGAACTCACCTAACAGGTGCTCCTTCTGCACCTTAAGTATTCCTTCCCACCATCACCAAAATAGCACCTCTCAAGCCTGGTCTCAAGGATAAGCGCTTCAGGCAAAAGGGAGCATCACTATCTATTATATGCCCTGCTGGCCTTTGCTGCAATACTCAGTTCCTGAAAAACAAACATAAGCCATACAGTAGAACATTACAGCACAGAACAGGTCCTTCAGCCCACAATGTCATGATGACCTTCTAACCTACTCCAAGATCAATCTAACTCTACTCTCCCACAGGCCTTCAACTTTTCTATTATCTGTGTGTCTCTTAAATGTCCCTAATTTATCTGCCTCTACCACCACATCTGTGGTGTGATCCATGAACCCACCACTCTTTGTGTAAAAAGAGCTTCCCTCCTCCTCTCTGACATCTCCCCTATACTTTCCTCCAATCACATTAAAACTATGATCCCTTGCGTGAGTCATTTCTACCCTGGGATAAAGTTTCTGTCTGTTCTAAGATCTATGCATCTTATCTTGTATATGTCCATCAAGTCAAATTTCACCTTCCTTTGCTCTAAAGAGAAAAGAGCTGAGTACTATCAACATTTCTGTCTGGTACAGAATACTGTGGAATGATGGACGTGCTCAAGTTGTCTTTATTTCACACAACATGTTTCGTAGAATCCTCTGGCCCAGAACTCTGCCAAAACAAACCTATTCATGCATTGCAGCCAAGAAATATGAGTGCCATCATTAGCAGGAACCAATAGAGTTGGGTTGGCCATGTGCTTCTAATGGAAGCCAATTCCATCACTTGGATAGGAGTAACTTGAGCTACCTGAAAGTATGTTGACTAAACTAAGTGACAAAACTTATGACTCCACTGAAGAATCATTGAAAAACTAACTAGAAAGAATAAAAGGTGGAAGAGCTTTGTCCTTCATGCCAGAGGTGCAATGAAATAGTACATACATGTTTGATGTTACGAAATCAAGACTATTACAAAAAAACAATCTGATTTCCTTTCCACACCTTAGTGAATAAAGCATTGTTTGCATAATGGGTTAGTATATAGGTCACTAAATCTGCAGGCACAAAATCTTAGAGAAAAAGTACGTGTCTGTACACAATGGATCATTGCTTTTAATAAACTATGCATTCAGTTTTATAGCAAAAGGGGAATAGCTTTTGTTGGATCAGGTGTTTTTGATTGACTTGGGTAGCACAGAGTCTTTTTTGTTTTTTTTAAAAGACCCTTGATTGAAGAAAGCCTCTTAAATGCTCCTGAAAATATAATGGCCTACTTTATTCAGCATGTCTGTAAGCACTACCTCTTGAAATTGTGCAGAAATAAGCGGGGTCATGTCGCTGTTATGTTGCATGAAAAATATGTAGTTTAATAAAAATTGAGTGCATGCCCTTATTGGGCTAAGAATCTTTATATAAAATATATTTGCCAAAATTGGTTATTAATTTTGCCTTCAAATAAATAGTGCTAGATTTGGCTATAAAAATTGGAATATTATAGTGTAGGTTACAAAATATTGCAGTGATAAATTTGACTTATCAATTAACCACTGTCAATGATTTTCAAAAGCTACACCTATGGATGCCTAAGTGGTTTGTGGAGATCATCGTGGTCTTGAGAACTATTGTTAAGCAATGTGCCACCTTATAATTGAACATTATGCAATGCACACCGGGTATTACAGTGTAACCAATGTACAGTGTGTTTCATAGTCACCAGAATGACAAAGCACCATGGCAGTCTAGTTTATGATCAGCAATATTGAAAGCCAGACTCCTTTTCCGAGAAGTGCTATCTAGACAGTAAGTACAGATGGCCTGGTAAAGGGCACATGCAAAACATGCTGACCTTTTTTGAATTTTCTTCTTGAATTGAAGACCTATAGTTGTGCAAAAATTAAGTATTGTTCTTTTGCCTACAGGTCAATAAATATCATTGGTATGCTGAAGGAAATACTTGTCCAAGTAATGCAGAAACTGGAAGGTTATTACAAGAAACATATTTGATAACATAAGGTACTGCAGTGCAAACTTCAAGCCCAAACAGAAAAGCAATTTACATCTGTGATGCTCAGAATCATACTTTACATTATTCTCTTACGCAAATCAATTTGCTGTTATGATTTTTAAATCTTTGATTTTCATTAAGCAGAGATTAACAGAGCTAAATTTTCCAGCTTTTTTTAGAGAATAAATCAGATTATCAAACAAGTGGCTTATTTTCATATAAGGAATTACATATCACTATCAGATATAAAGGCAAACAATAATTCAAAAATGCTATAATCACTCTGCAGATCCAGCAGCATCTGAAAAAAGGCACTCTAATATTCTGGTAACAGCATTTTGTTAAAGAAAAATAGTTCTGACAGAGTGTGACAAACTGTGGCAAAGTGATAAACTTGTTATTTTCTCTTGTGGTAGATTTAAGGCGTATTTCCATATTTTCAATTCATTTCAGACTTGTACTGTTATCAGTTATATTTTCTCTTTACCTAAAATGAATCACAAGCCTCAGATTGTATAGTGCACAGCTCTTCCATTCAGTCATTTGCTAGATTATATGCATTATCCTCTCTCTATAATAGATTGGCCTGGAGTTTGTGATCAGTAGCAAAAAAAGAAGCACCAGAGATCCATTACGCCTGTCCTCCAATTTCCTACAGAATATTCTACTGAACATTGTGGTAACTAAAGGAAGGAACATAGTAATCATCACAGCTGTCTGGATCTGTGCCATCAAGGAAAGGAACAATGGTTCTCACAAACCAATCAATTTGAAGAATTCTTGATGAAACATGAAGTAGAAGTTGGGAAGTACACACTTTCATAAGTTACTTTATAATAATCAAAATAGATAGAGGGAAAGAAGAATGGAATAACGGAAGAGAAATATGATAAATAAACTTAAGGGAATATTTACATTTTTATAATCCTCAATAATAATTCAGATCAGGAGGATCAAGATTTTACACTTGCAAAACCTATTTGGAGTCCTCGAGATCTTGCTTCATAAGAGACCTTAGGACCATAAGGCGTAGGAGCAGAATTAGGCCATTTGGCCCACCAAGCGTGCTCCGCTATTCAATGATGGATGATCCTTTTTTACCCTCCTCAGTCCCACTCCCAGGCCTTCTTCCTGTAGCCTTTGCTGCCATGGCCAATCAAACTCTGCCTTAAATACACCCAACAACCTGGCCACCACAGCTGCTTGTGGTAACAAATTCCACAAGTTCACCACACTCTGGCTGAAGAAATTTCTCTGCATCTCTGTCATAAATGGACGCCCCTTTATCCTGAGGCTGTGCCCGCTTGCCCTAGACTCCCCAGCCATGGAAAACATCTTTTCCACATCTACTCTGTCTATGCCTTTCAACATTTGAAAGGTTTCAATGAGATGCCTCCTCATCCTTCTAAATTGCAGCAAACACAGACCCAGAGGCATCAAATATTCCTCTTATGATATCCCTTTCATTCCCAAAATCATCCTTGTGAACCTCCTCAGAAGCTTCTCTAATGCCAGCACATCTTTTCTTAGTTAAGGAGCCCAACACTTTTCTCAATGGTCAAGGTGAGGCCTCACCAGTACCTTATAAAGCCTCAACATCATATCTCTACTCTTGTATTTTAGATCTCTTGAAATGAATCTTAACATTGAATTTGCCTTCCTCACCACCGAATCTACCTGCAAGTTAACCTTCAGGGTGTTCTGCACAAGAACTCCCAAGTCCCTTTGCATCTTAGATTTTTGGATTTCCTCCCCATTTAGAAAGAGCAGCGATGTGATGCTGAGGCTTTATAAGGTACGGGTGAGGTCTCACCTTGAGCACTGAGTACAGTTTTGGGCTTCTTATCTAAGAAGAGATGTGCTACCACTGGAACACATATGTTGGAGTGGCAATACTTAAGTTGATAGGTATTCACTAAAAATGCCACAAAAAAATTGGCCATTCTTGAGTTATATTTTCAAGTCCAATTGCTCTCTTTAACACTCTGCAAATACTGGTTAGTTTGGTTAGAAATCAAAAATGGGTAACAAATAGAGTACTCAAAGTGTTATATCTCATTGCATGGAGTATAAGAAATAAGGTGGATGATCTTGTTGCAATTTTATAGATTGTTGGTTATGATGTTGTGGCCATCACTGAATTGTGGCTGAAGGATGGTTGTAGTTGAGAGCTGAATGTCCAAGGTTACTCATTGTATTGAAGGAATAGGAAGGTGGGCAGAGGAGGTGGCATAGCTCTGCTGGTAAAGAGTGGCATCAAATCAGTAGAAAGATGAGACACAGGATTGGAAGATATTGAATCCTTGTGGGTTGAGTTAAGAAACTGCAAGGATAAAAGGACCTTGATGGGTCTCCAAATGGTAGCTGGGATGTGGACCACAATTACAACAGGAAATAGAACTGGTATGTCACAAGAGTAATATTATGATAGTTGTCAGAGATTTTAACATGCAGGTAGATTGGGAAAATCAGGTTAATAATGAATCTCAAGAGATGGTATTTGTTGAATGCATATGAGATGGCTTTTTAGAGCAGTTTGTCTAACAGCTGCGAAGAGCTAAGAGATAGAGCATTCAGATGACTAGGATATCAGCTACACTGGATTGGGTGTTATGTAATAAACCAGAGGTAGTTTGGGAGTTTCAGGTAAAGGAAACCTGAGGAGGTAGTGATCACAATATGACTGAGTTCAACTTTAAATTTGATAGGGAGAACGTAAAGTCTGACATGGCAGTATTTTAGCGGAGTAAAGGAAATTACAGTGGTATGAGAAAGTAAATTGGAAGGAGATGCTGGCAGGGATGACAACAGAGAAGCAATGGCATGAGTTTCTGGGAAAAATGAGGAAGGTGCAATATAAATGTATTCCAAAAACAAATTATTACTCAAATAGCAAAATAATACAATCATGGCTAACAAGGGAAGTCAAAGCTAATGTAAAAACGAAAGAGAGGGCATACAACAAGGCAAAAATTAATGGGAAGACAGAGGATTGGGAGGCTTTTAAAAACCTACAGAGAGCAGCTAAAAGAATAGGAGAGAAAAGATAAAATATGAAAGCAAGCTTGCAAACACGTGAGGCAACTCGTCAAGAGGAAGAAGGAAGCATATGTTAGATATAAGCAGGAAGGAGGGGCTCCTGAGAAATATAAAGTAGCCAGGAAGGAACTTAAGAAAGGACTTAGGAGAGCTCAAAGGGGTCCTGAGAAGGCCTTGGCATGTAGGATTAAGGAGAACCCCAATGCGTTCTATGCATATGTGAAGAACAGAAGGATGACAAGAATGAAGGTGAGGCTGCTAAAGGATAAAGAAGAGAACATGTGCCTGGAGGCAGAGGAGGTTGGGGAGGTCCTAAATGAATACTTTGCTTCAGTATTCACAAGTGAAAAGGACCTTGATCAGGGTGAGGTCAAAACAGAACAGGCCTGTGTGCTGGACAATGTGGAGATTAAGGAAGAAGAAATGTTGAATTTACTTAAAAACATCAAGATTGATAAGTCCCCAGGGCCGGATGTGATATACCCCAGGTTGCTGTGGGAAGATAGAGAAGAGATCGCTGGAGCAGTAGCTATGATCTTTGAATCCTCTTTGGCTGCAGGGGAGGTGCTGGAGGATTGGAGAATGGCAAATGTAGTTCCCTTGTTTAAAAAAGGTAATAGGGAGAATCCTGGGAACTATAGATCGGTGAGTCTTACGTCGGTGGTCTGCAAACTATTGGAAAGGATTCTTAAGAATAGGATCTACACATGGTCACCGCTACTCTTCACATTATATCTGGAACCATTAGCTCAATACATCAGTCAAAATGAAGATATCAGGAGAATTACTATTAAAGAGACAGAGCATAAATTGGCCTGTTACGCTGATGACATTTTGATCTATCTAGGGCAACCAACATACTCTTTACCTAAATTGATGCAATCCTTTGAACAATATGGCCAATTATCAGGATACAAGATCAACATAGATGAGACCAAACTACTTTCATATAACTATAGCCCACCAAGAGAAATTGAAAGTAGATATCCTTGGGCATGGCAAACAGGGTCCATCAAATATTTGGGCATCATTATGAAAATTAACAATTATCAGCCTATATATAAAAAAATTAAGGAGGATATAACAAGATGGAACTTAATTTCTTTTCTTGGTCTGAGTTCAAGGATTGAATCTATTAAAATGAATATACTGCCCAGACTACTATATCTCTTTCAGATCCTACCAATAGAGACTAACCAAGATCAATTCAATGAATGGAACAAGATGCTATCAAGATATATATGGCAAGGTAAAAGGCCTAGGGTTTGTCTCAAAACTTTGCAATTAGCCAAGGAAAAGTGGGGATGGGGCCTACCTTCTCTTAGAGATTATTATTTTGCAGTTGAGAGCCGTGATATGCTCGTGCAACCCATCATATGACGCTCAATAGAAAAACATTGAGGAGAGGATACTTTCCATCCCCATACAGGCAATTTTGGATGATGACAACCTGCAAAGTTACATAAATAATATTGACAACTCCTGGGTGAAATGGACTCTTAAAATATGGAAAACTATTATAAAAGAATATAAACTAGAGAGAGACATTGCAATTCTTAAATGTTGTGCATATGACTCGGATTTTACGCCGAATGAACTGGATGCTAGATTTAAGGACTATACAGTGAAAGGAATAACAGCTATTTGAAATATAATGAAAGAAGGAAAACTGTTCAGCTTTGATATGCTCAAAGAGAAACACTTATTAGAAAAACAAGACTTTTACCAGTATTTACAGATGAGACAGTATGTTAATAGGACGGTTAAAATGTAACCAAGGCAAGTACATGTCTGATAGAGCTATTTAGAAAAGCATATAAGCATAGAAAAGGAGGGGAGGAGAAGATGGTGGCACAACTGCTCCGAAATGATATCATGTTTGTTAAGTAGGGGCCGTGCACAATCCTGATTTGATGGAGATAGACGTGAGAAGCACTGAGGAACATCTGGAGACACTTCTGAAATGCCTGCTTCGCTGCAGCTGCTACTGTGCGATCGAGAATCTCCAGAGGGGAAGGCCTCAAATCCTCGGCTTTGCCTATTGCCTGTTGCCGGGGCTGGGGTCGAAGTGCTCGGCAGAGATGGTGCTCGGTGTCGGAGGCTTGAAGTTTTCAGATGGACTCAAGAGTCGGCTGTGGTCGGGTGCTTCCAGGGTGCTGCATCAGCACGTTTGCGGCGCTGGAAGCTCATGGCAGGGAGAGTTTTTCTTCCTTCTACCGTCTGTGTGAGATGATGGGACTTTCGAGACTTTGAGACTTCTTTTTTTACCGTGCCCATGGTCTGTTCTTTATCAAGTTATGGCATTGCTTTACACTGTTATAACTATACGTTATAATTATGTAGTTTTTGTCAGTTTTTTTAGTCTTGGTTTCTCTTGTGTTTCTGTGATATCATACCGGAGAGACATTGTATCATTTCTTAATACATGCATTACTAAATGACAATAAAAGAGGACTGTGTGTCCTCATAATCTAATCTAATACAATTCAGACTACAGTGGTAGAATAATTTCTAGCGTGTATAAGAGTTTGTCAAATCTTAAACCACATTTGACTTTGTACATTAAAACAAAATGGGAGAAGGAAGGAGGGATAATAATATCTGAGGAAGACTGGACAATAATATGGAGGTATCAATGGAAGTGTACCAGTTCACAGAAATGGAGAGAGTTCAGGTGGAAAAACTTGATAAGATATTTTATTACACCCTCTCAGAAATCCCATTATGATAGTAACCCCCGTGTTTGCTGAAGAAATTGTGGAAATCAAAATGCAAACCATTATTATATTTTCTGGGAATGCCCCATTATCAAAGACTATTGGAGTGGGATACATAATGCCCTACAAGACATCTTTAAATGTGAAATACCCTTAGAGAGTAAGACCATATATTTTGGGTATAACCCTCAAGAATGGTTGAAAAGAGATAAATATTTAATGAATGTACTGCTGGTGGCTGGTAAAAAGACCCTTACCAGGAAATGGTTATCACAGGAGAGCCCGACTTTAAATGTATGGATGGAAATTACAACGGACATTTACAAAATGGAGAAGATAACAGCATCTGTTAATCATAAGTTGGAACAATTTTATTCATACTGGAAAAAATGGTTTAACTACATAACACCTCATAGGCCTGATTTTATTCTCACAAGTCAATGAATATGTTGCAAAAAAAAAGAGCACTCCCTTTCAATTGTTCTTTCTTTCCTCTCCTTTCTATAAGTGTATACCTCAGATAAATATTATGTGGAGATTTGTGACAAATATGATTATATGATATATATGTACAGTATCTGAAATACATCTTATGGGAATAATTGTTTGATGATGAAATTTGATAAAAAATAAATTACAAAAAAAAGAATAGGATCTACGAGCACTTGGAGAAGTACAGTCTACTCAAGGATAGTCAACATGGCTTTGTGAAAGGAAGGTTGTGCCTCACAAGCCTAATTGAGTTTTTTGAAGAAGTAATAAAAGAAATTGATGAGGGTAGGGCGGTAGATGTGGCCTACGTGGATTTTAGCAAGGCATTTGACAATGTTCCCCACAAGAGACTCATCCAGAAAGTCATGAGGCATGGGATCAGTGAACCTTGACTGGATAAAAAAATGGCTTAAAGGAAGAAAGGAGAAGGTAGTAGTGGAAGGAAAGTATTCTGCCTGGAGGTCGGTGACTAGTGGTGTGCCGCAAGGATCTGTCCTGGGACCCCTGCTGTTTGTGATTTTTATAAATGACCTGGATGAAGAGGTGGAAGGATGGGTGAGTAAGTTTGCGGACGATACGAAGATTGGAGGAGTTGTGGATGGAGCTGTAGGTTGTCGAAGGTTACAAGAGGATATAGACAGGATGCAGAGTTGGGCAGAAAAGTGGCAGATGGAGTTCAATCTGGATAAGTGTGAGGTGATGCATTTTGGAAGGACAAACCAGAAGGCTGAGTAAGGGTTAATGGTCAGTTACTTAAGAGTGTGGTGAACAGAGGGACCTTGGGGTTCAAATCCATACATCCCTCAGGGTCACTGCACAGGTTGATAGGATAGCTAAGAAGGCCTATGGGATGCTAGGTTTCATTAATAGGGGGATTGAGTTCAAGAGTAGAGAGGTCATGTTGCAACTCTACGAATCTCTGGTGAGACCACACTTAGAGTATTGAGTTCAGTTCTGGTCACCACATTATAGGAAGGACGTGGAAGCTATGGAGAGGGTGCAGAAGAGATTTACCGGGATGTTGCTTGGATTGGAAAACAAGTCTTATGAGGCAAGGTTAGCAGAGCTGGAACTTTTCTCTTTGGAGTGTAGATGGATGAGAGGCGACTTGATAGAGGTCTACAAGATTATGAGAGGGATAGATAGGGTGGATAGCCAGTACCTGTTTCCCAGGGAATGAATAGCAAACACCAGAGGACATATGTACAAAGTTAAGGGAGGGAAGTTTTGGGGAGAGATCAGGGGTAAGTTTTTTACACAGAGGGTTGTGGGTGCCTGGAATGACTTGCCAGGGATAGTGGTGGAGGCTAAAACATTAGAGGTATTTAAGAACCTCTTGGACAGGCACATGGATGAAAGAAAAATGGAGGGTTACCGGGTAGTGTGGGTTTAGTATGTTTTTTTAAGGAATATATGGGTTGGCACAACATCAACGGCCAAAGGGCCCTTACTGTGCTGTAATGTTCCAGTGTCTAGTGTCTAGTGTCTAGAGACCCATCAGGGTCCTTTTACCTTTGCAGTTTCTTAACTCAACCCACAAGGATTCAACATCTTCCAATCCTGTGTCTCATCTTTCTACTGATTTGATGCCACTCTTTACCAGCAGAGCTATGCCACCTCCTCTGCCCACCTTCCTATTCCTTCAATACAATGAGTAACCTTGGACATTCAGCTCTCAACTACAACCATCCTTCAGCCACGATTCAGTGATGGCCACAACATCATAACCAACAATCTATAAAATTGCAACAAGATCATCCACCTTATTTCTTATACTCCATGCAATGAGATATAACACTCTGAGTACACTATTTGTTACCATTTTTGATTCCTAACCAAACTAACCAGTATTTGCAGAGTCTTAAAGAGAGCAATTGGACTTGAAAATATAACTCAAGAGTGACCAAGGCCCAATTTTTTGTGGCATTTTTAGTGAATATCTATCAACTTGTGGCATTTTTAGTGAATATCTATCAACTTAAGTATTGCCACTCCAACATATGTGTTCCAGTGGTAGTATAACTTATGAAAAATTATCTCATAATGTAATTATCAGATTCCCACTTTAGCAGTGCTTTTCTAATTCTAGGAAATTGCTGTGGTCTGCTGATCATATTCCATTTTCATGCTCAGGGAACTGTATTGGTCTCATGCAAACCACTGTAGTATCTGCAGGCATTCTGATCACCCTGTGAGCACAATCTACAGACTCTTGTACTCTGGAAGACCAGTCAGCCTGAAAAGGATTCAAAGCCATCTCATGTTCAGGTGCTGCAGGCATGTGGAAATGAACAGATTTGGCATCACCTGCTTGGTGCAACATTTGGATGTGAGAGTGAAATGTTGGAGAGATGCAAAGCATGAGAGTGCATGTATCTGTACGGCGGGAGTACCTGTGGAGCAAAAAATAGTTCCGAAAAAGCAAGTTTTACAAATCTTTTTGATGCTGGCAATTATCCTGCAGCTCTAGTGATCTTGTTCATTCATAACCTTCAGGGTTGTCCATGTGGAGTTTGCCCAGGGCTATGGGAGTTTCTCCCAGATGTTACAGTTGTATCCCACATCCAAAGATGTGCTGTTTGGTAGGCTACATGAAAACTGTATGTTAGCTCTAATGTTGGTAGCAAATTGGAGAATTGGGTGAGGGGAATGGATATGATGATGTGATAAACTCCAGATACAATACAATTGTTCTGAAAACTGACAGAGACTCAAAGGATTGACTAGTCTATGTCATAAGGAAAACAGATATTATTGCTTCCTCATGCACTGGTCTTCATGTAGCTGAAGGCAAACCTCTGTGCTCAGGACAGATACATGGGTGAGGTTGTGGAGGGGGGAGGTGTTGGGTGAGAAATGGCTTCTTAGTACAGTCATTTTTTGTTACCATTGTTGATCCTTCACTCTCCCCTTCATCAGCAGCCGTTTCAAATACAAAGGAGTGATTAGAAGAAATGTCATTTATCCCAGTATCCCCCCAAAAATTTCTTTTACAAAACTATGCATCGTATTGATAAGTGTTAAATTTTTGCAACTCGCCTGCAGACACTGACCTGGATACTTCCTTTAGTGTGCACAGGAAGAGTGAAACAAACCCTTACGTATATTTATTCCATTAATGATAATATATATCCTTGCAATGCTTAAAACGTACTTCTGCTTTCTGGACATGTTTACAGTTGTTCTGTGACATGTACTAGTATGGAACATAGTAGATGCTGAATTTAAGTTCAATATGTTACAGGAAAAAATGACATTCATGGGAGCCTGCAGACCAGACCCTTTGATCACTAGCCAGGTGGTCAGACTCCCTCCCCATGCATTTGAGAAATTTTTGGTTTATCGGAATAATAGATCAGTATCCTTTCATATGGTTTCAATCACATATATTGCAACATAACATTTCTAATGTATATCCAGTATTCTATTTTGCTCTTTGCTCTGAATTATTAGTTAGAATTACCTGTACCCATAAATGTATATGTAAATGTTAATTTGAAAAAAAAAGAATAATTCTAATTGCACAAATAGAAAGAAATATTAAATAATTAAATCTTTTCTCTCATGGAATAAAGCCAACAATTTGGAATGAAAGAGTTAGAAAGTAAAGAAGGGTTAAGGCAACATAATATTTGTTGCAGAGAGAATTTGAACTTTTTTACTGACATTGTTCTTGGAAAGTTTCAATTACGTTTAAATATCTGTAATATTTATCATGCTGGCTGTATTTTGATCAGCTGACACTGGCATTAATCTGTCAATTTAAGTCATCATTAAATGTACCTCTGTTTCCCCTCAGTGCATTACATTCACATGCCCTATGAATCCATTTCTCCACTTGGAAATAAAATATTTATTGTGTCATCATGGCTGGTCAACTTAATAACTGTAAGTGAATGACATATTATTATAAATGTACTAAAAATATTTCAGAACAGTCACTACATCAGCAGTTTTTCAATGGCTTACAGTGTCAGCTTGTTGGCATCAACCTGAAGTACCTGCATTTTGAAAGCTTCAAGAACATCTGCTAAAGCAAATTTTATGAAAGTTGTTCACATTTTACAGTTGAATCTCTTCACCATATCTGTTTTGAGCTTCTTAATATAGTTGTGAGAAAACATTGTCGATTCAAATTAGCTTTAAAATGCTAATCTGAGGGTTTCATGCAGTTCACTGTAGATTGATATTTTGAATGTATCATACTTGTTTCCTCTTGACATTCAATGATATTACAATTGCTAAATCTTCCACCATCAATATCCCGAAGGTCCCTATTGACTTGAAGTGTAAATGGACTAGCTACTGTATATGAGTGGTAGCGAAGCAGGTCAGGGGCTAGGCATGGTGCAGAGAATGGATCCACACACCCCAATTCCTTTCTACCATCTATAATACACTATTCATCAGCGTGATGAAATACTCTCCTCTTCTCTCAGAACTGGAGAGAGTGAGCAGTTTCAATTTCCTGGGTGTCAAGATCTCTGAGGGTCTAACCTGGTCCCAACATATTAGTGCAGTTATAAAGAAGGCAAGGCGCGGCTATACTTCATTTGGGGTTTGAAGAGATCTGGCATGTCAACAAATACACTCAAAAACTTCTATAGTTGTACCATGGAGAGCATTCTGACGGGCTGCATCGCTGTCTGGTACGGGGGAGCTACTGCACAGGACCAAAAGAAGCTGCAGAAGGTTGTAAATCCAGTCAGCTCCATCTTGGGCACTAGCCTACAAAGTACCCAGGACATCGTCAGGGAGAAGTGTCTTAGAAAGGCAGCGTCCATTATTAAGGACCTCCAGCACCCAGGGCATGCCCTTTTCTCACTGTTACCATCAGGTAGGAGATACAGAAGCCTTGAGGTACACACTCAGTAATTCAGGAGCAGCTTCTTCCCCTCTGCCATCCGATTCCTAAATGGACATTGAACCTATGACTACTACCTCAGTTGTCTTAATATATATTATTTTTGTTTTTGCATGATTATTAATCTATTCACTATATGTATACTATAATTTATTTATTTATTCATCTTCTATATTATGTATTGCATTGAACTCTGCTGCTGTTAACAAATTTCACGTCACGTACTAATGATAATAAACCTAATTCTGATACGGATTCTGATTAGATGAGAGCAACTTGAGAAGCACGTATTCAGATCAATATTATCCAGGACAAGGTAGGGTGTATGACTAGCATCCTAATTGTTCCCTCCCTCTACTATCAGCCACAATGATTGCAAAGTGTATTACTAATGTTAACTACTGTACTAAGTACTGAAAATCAGCAAGGCTTCTCGACCACACTATCAGGACAGCAACCTCTACTACTAAGATGGAGAAGAGCAGCAATAGATGTGAACACCAGTGCAAGTTCCTTCCATACCACATGCTGTCCTGACTTCAGTTTCATTCCAATGTCCTCAGGAACAAAGAAAATGCAACCTGAGCAAAACAGAAAAATGAGGCAAATATAGGAACAATTCTTGGCTGAAATAAAAGCTAACATGGAAAAGATTCAGGGATTCAGGATTCAAGAAAGTTTAATGTCATTTCCAGTACACAAGTATAAAGGAGAACAAAATAATTGTTACTCTGCATCCAATGCAGCACCAAAAACACATTAAGATAAAGAAAATGATAAATATAAATACATAAGACAGATTGTACATAGATTGATTGCATGTCCATAAAGTTATGCTAGCTACAGGAGTGTCTGTACGTAAAGTGAGAGGAAATAAGAAAGTAGTACTGGTCGGGGCTGTGGTGGGATGGGTTCATGGGAGGAAGAGTTGATTAACCTTACTTCTTGGAGAAAGTAACTATTTTAGAGTCTGGTGGTCCTGGTGTGGATGTTGTCTAGCCTACTACCCAATGGGAGATCAATGAGCAATGTGGGTGGGATCCTGCATGATGTTACTGGCTCTTTCCTGGCATTTTTCTATACACATATGGTTAGCCTGTGGAATTTGTTGCCAGAGACCGCTGTGCAGGCCACGTCTTTATGTATATTTAAGGCAGAAGTTGATAGATCCTTGATTGGTCAGGGCACGAATGGATACTAGGAGGAAGGCAGGAGATTGGGGCTGAGGCGAAAAATGGATCAGCCATGATGAAATGGTGGAGCAGACTGGATGGGCAAAATTTCTGAAGGTCTTATGGTCTTATATGTCTTTGATGGTGGGTAGGCTAGTGCTGGTGATGCGTTGGGAACTTTTGAATACCCATTAGAATGCGTGGCTGAGAGACTGGTATGGGGGCAGGGCTTCAGATTCTTAGATAATTGGGATCTCTTCTGGGGGAAGTATGACCTGTTCAAAAAGGACAGGTTACACCAGAACCTGAAGGGGACCAATATCCTGGTGGGAAAGTTTAATAGAGCTCTTAGGGAGGGTTTAAACTAATTTGGCAGGGGGATGGGAACCGAAATGATAGAGCGGAGGAAGGGGAAAACAGAAATAAATCTAAGATAGTGAGCAGTAAAGATGTCAGGAAAGACAGGCAGGTGATGGGGCAAATTTGTAGCCATTGGGATGAGTTGCAGTGCAATAAAGTTGCAGTGAAATCAAAGCGAAAAGTATCAAATACTGGTCTTAAGGTGTTATACTTAAATGCACACAGCATAAGGAATAAGGTGGATGATCTTGTCGTTCAGCTACAGATTGGCAGGTATGATATTGTGGCCATCACTGAGATGTGGCTAAAGGATGCATGTCTCTGGGAGCTGAACGTCCAAGGATACACGGTATATGGGAAGGATAGGAAGGTAGGCAGAGGGGGAGGTGTGTCTTTATTGGTAAGAAATGATAGTAAATCATGAGAAAGAGGTGATATAGGATCGGAAGGTGCAAAATCTTTATGGGTTGAGCTACGAAATCGCAGGGGTAAAAGGACCTTGATGGTAGTTATTTATAGGCCTCCAAACAGCTGCAGTGATGTGGACTACAAATTACAACAGGAAATAGAAAAGGCTTGTCAGAAGGGCAGTGTTATGATAATTGTGGGGGATTTTAGCATTCGAGTGGATTGGGAAAATTAGGTCGGCACTGGATCTCAAGAGGGAGAATTTGTAGAATGTCTGTGAGATGGCTTTTTAGAACAGTTTGTTGTTGAGCCCACTAGGGGATCGGCTGTACTGGATTGGGTATTGTGTAATGAACCGGAGGTGATTAGAGAGATTGAGGTGAAGGAACCCTTAGAGACTGTGATCATAACATGATTGAGTTTACTGTGAAATTTGAAAAAGAGAAGCCGAAATCTGATGTGTCGGTATTTCAGCAGAGTAAAGGAAATTACAGTGGCATGAGAGGGGAACTGGCCAAAGTTGACTGGAAAAGGACACTGGCAGGAAAGACAGCAGAGCAGCAGTGGCTGGAGTTTATGCGAGAAGTGAGGAAGGTGCAAGACAGGTATATTCCAAAAAAGAAGAAATTTTTGAATGGAAAAAGGATGCAACCGTGGTTGACAAGAGAAGTCAAAGCCAAAGTTAAAGCAATGGAGGGGGCATACAAGGAAGCAAAATTTCGTGGGAAGACATAGAATTGGCAAGTTTTTAAAAGCTTACAAAAGGAAACTAAGAAGGTCATTAAGAGGGAAAAGATTAACTATGAAAGGAAGCTAGCAAATAATATCAAAGAGGATACTAAAAGCTTTTTCAAGTATATAAAGAGTAAAATACAGGTGAGAGTAGATATAGGACTGATAGAAAATGATGCTGGAGAAATTGTAATGGGAGATGAGATGGCGGAGGAACGGAATGAGTATTTTGCATCGGTCTTCACTGAGGAAGACATCAGCAGTATACCGGACACTCAAGGGTGGCAGGGAAGAAAAGTGTGCGCAGTCTCAATTACGAGAGAGAAAGTACTCAGGAAGCTGAATAGTCTAAAGGTAGATAAATCTCCTGGACCAGATGGAATGCACCCGCGTGTTCTGAAGGAAGTAGCTGTGGAGATTACGGAGGCATTATCGATGATCTTTCAAAAGTCGATAGATTCTGGCATGGTTCCGGAGGACTGGAAGATTGCAAATGTCACACCGCTATTTAAGAAGGGGGCAAGGAAGCAAAAAGGAAATTATAGACCTGTTAGCTTGACATCGGTGGTTGGGAAGTTGTTGGAGTCGATTGTCAAGGATGAGGTTACAGAGTACCTGGAGGCATATGACGAGATAGGCAGAACTCAGCATGGATTCCTTAAAGGAAAATCCTGCCCGACAAACCTATTACAATTTTTTGAGGAAATTACAAGTCGGCTAGGCAAGGGAGAGGCTGTGGATGTTGTATATTTGGATTTTCAGAAGGCTTTTGACAAGGTGCCACACATGAGGCTACTTAACAAGATAAGAGCCCATGGAATTACGGGAAAGTTACATACGTGGATAGAGCGTTGGCTGATTGGAAGGAAACAGAGAGTGGGAATACAGAGATCCTATTCTGGTTGGCTGCCGGTTACCAGTGGTGTTTCACAGGGGTCCGTGTTGGGGCCGCTTCTTTTTACGTTGTACATCAATGATTTGGATTATGGCTTTGTGGCTAAGTTTGCTGACGATACGAAGGTAGGTGGAGGGGCCGGTGGTGCTGAGGAAACGGAGAGTCTGCAGAGAGACTTGGATAGATTGGAAGAATGGGCAAAGATGTGGCAAATGAAATACAATGTTGGAAATTGTATGGTTATGCACTTTGGCAGAAGAAATAAATGGGCAGACTATTATTTAAATAGGGAGAGAATTCAATGTTCTGAGATGCAATGGGACTTGGGAGTCCTCGTACAGGATTCCCTTAAGGCTAACCTCCAGGTTGAGTCAGTGGTGAAGAAGGCGAATGCAATGTTGGCATTCATTTCTAGAGGAATAGAGTATAGGAGCAGGGATGTGATGTTGAGGCTCTATAAGGCACTGGTGAGACCTCACTTGGAGTACTGTGGGCAGTTTTGGTCTCCTTATTTAAGAAAGGATATGCTGACATTGGAGAGGGTACAGAGAAGATGCACTAGAATGATTCCGGGACTGAGAGGGTTAACATATGAGGAACGTTTGTCCGCTCTTGGACTGTATTCCTTAGAGTTTAGAAGAATGAGGGGAGACCTCATAGAAACATTTCGAATGTTGAAAGGCATGGACAGAGTGGATGTGGCAAAGTTGTTTCCCATGATGGGGGAGTCTAGTACGAGAGAGCATGACTTAAGGATTAAAGGGCACCCATTCAGAACAGAAATGCGAAGAATTTTTTTTAGTCAGAGGGTGGTGAACCTATGGAATTTGTTGCCATGGGCAGCAGTGGAGGCCAAGTAATTGGGTGTATTTAAGGCAGAGATTGATAGGTATCTGAGTAGCCAGGGCATCAAAGATTATGGTGAGAAGGCGGGGGAGTGGAACTAAATGGGAGACTGGATCAGTTCGTGATAAAATAGCGGAGCAGACTCGAATTGGCCGAATGGCCGACTTCTGCTCCTTTACGGTCTTATTATAGAGCCCTCCCGCCTACTGCTGTTTCCATACCATGCAATGATACAGCAAGCTAGGATGCTTCCTACTGCGTATCTGTAGAGGGACGTGAGCATAGATGTGCCCAATCCAGCTCTCTTCAGCCACCTCAGAAAGTAGAGGCATTGCCGACTTTTCCTGATTGTGTAGGATGTGTACGGGGACCATAAGCAATTATGCAAGATGTGCACTCCCAGGCGTTTGAAACTGCTCACAGTTTCCATTGCTGTGCCACCGATGTAAAGAGGGGTGTGAGTGGTATGAGTTCTCCTGAGATCATAACCATCCCCTTTGTCTTGTTGATATTGAGGAAGAATCAGAATCAGGTTTATTATCACTGAAATTTGTTAACTTAGTAGCAGCAGCAGTTGAATATTATATAAAATATAGAAGAAGAACAAAAAAAATTAAATCAATCAATCAATCAATCAATCAATCAATCAATTGCAATATACGTATAATGAATAGATTTAAAATCATGCAAAAACAGAAATAATATATATTAAAAAAGTGAGGTAGTGTTCATGGGTTCAATGTCTATTTAGGAATCAGATAGCAGAGGGGAAGAAGCTGTTCCTGAATCATTGAGTGTGTGCCTTCAGGCTTCTATACCTCCTACCTGATGGCAACAGTGAGAAAAGGACATGTCCTGGGTTCTGGAGTTCCTTAATAATGGGCGCTGCCTTTCTGAGACACCGCTCCTTGAAGATGTCCTGTGTACTTTAAAGGCTAGTACCCAAGATGGAGCTGACTAAATTTATGACCCTTTGCAGCTTCTTTTGGTCCTATGTAGTACCCCAACCCACCTCCACTCCCCCATACCAGAGAGTGATGCAGCCTGTCAGAATGCTCTCCATGGTACATCTATAGAAGTTTTTGAGTGTTTTCACTAACATACCAAATCTCTTCAAACTCCTATTGAAGTACAGTTGCCTTCTTGATAGCTGCATCAATATACTGGGACCAGGTTAGGTCCTCAGAGATCTTGGCTCCCAGGAACTTGAAGCTGCTCACTCTCTCCACTTCTGATCCTTGTATGAGGGTTACATGCCTAGCACCGGACCTCGAGTTCTTCCACCTCCTCTCTGTTCCCCATCTCATCGTTGAGCCCCACTACTGTCATGTCGTCGGTGAACTTGACAATGAGGTTACTTGGGTGTTTGACTGTGCGGTCATGTATGAGCAAAGTGTACAGCAATGGGCTCAGCGCACAACACTGGGGAGCACCCGTGTTTAGAATGATATAGGAAAGGCGGAAAGGTTGTGCATCCTGACTCTCTAAGGTCTGTTGGTTAGGAATTCCAACACCCAGTTGCACAGTGGTGCATTTAGACTGAGGAGTGGGTCTGTAGGATAATAATATTGAATGCCAAACTGAAATCCAGAAAGCATTCTGACATAAGTGTCTTGATTTCTGCTATGGCATCTGTCATAGAGTGGTTCTGTTGGTAAGCATATTGGTGTGTGTCCAGTGTTG
This sequence comes from Mobula birostris, assembly GCF_030028105.1. NCBI lineage: Eukaryota > Metazoa > Chordata > Chondrichthyes > Myliobatiformes > Myliobatidae > Mobula > Mobula birostris. The sequence goes on from NC_092375.1 coordinate 160,052,550, forward strand.
AAGCAATGGGGTTTTTGATAAGCAGGCATCCCACCCTGCAAAAACTCATTTTAGGGAAGTAGCACCACCATTTCAGGGAGGTAGCACCCCCGCCCCCTGCAACCCCATATCCCATGCTTGCTCTCGCTCTCCCTCTCCCTCTCAAAAAAATCAATTTCCAGGATATTGTATATAATTTCCGGGCATCAGGGAGCCGCTATCAATATGCGGGAGACTCCCAGAACTTCCAAGAGAGGTGGGATGTCTGGATAAGTGCCATTACCAGCTGTTCAAAGTACTTCATGATGATAGGCATCAGTGTCACTATGAGCAGTTGGGCGGGGGTGGGATGACTGAAGTGTTGAAGATGTCCATGATGATGTCAGTGAGCTGATGTGCACACTCCCTGAGAATTGGCCTGGGATGTTGTCTGGACCAGCCACTATAGGGTATTGACTCTCTGCAGAGTCCTTCTCACACATGCTGCTGTTACAGACTGTTGCTGCTCACCTGGGAAAGGAGTAGTTTTCATGGCCCGTGTTGGTTTGCATGCCTCGAAGCATGCATAGTTTGGTTAGAGCATCAGGGAGGGAGCATCACTGGTACAGCCAACGCTGTCTTTCCTTTCATTGCCAGTAATATCCTTGACGGCCAGCCACATGCACTGGGGATTATTAGCAGACAGTGCTCTTGAATTTTTTGTGTGTAGGCAGCCATTGCCCTCTTGAGCTAAGATGAGAGCTGTTCTGTCACCAGATCTGAAGGCAGTGTCCCGGGATTTTATTAGTGAGTGCACCTCTGCATTCAGCCAGGGCTTCTAGTTGGGCTATGAGATAGTTGTTCTTGAGATACCAACATCATCTACGCACTTGCAGATGTAGCCAGTGACAGATGAGGCCTTTTCCTCGAGGTCTGTGTATTCATGGTTTATGGTGGCTTCCTTGAACATCCGCCAGTTAGTACATTCAAAACTATGATGTAGAGATTGTAGAGATTGCCTCATTAGGCCATACAGAAATGATCCTTTTTCAGCAGCAGTTGTTATGCTGGGATTAATTTTATGGAAATGTGGTCAGAGAGGCTTAGCTAAGGGCATGGAATGGCTTTATAAGTACAGCGTCTGTATGTATAAGCATGGCCCAGTTTGTTTGTTCACCCAGTGGCCATGGTGATGTGTTGATGGAATTTGGGTAAAATATCCAGCAGGTTATCATGATTGATGTCTCATGAAATTATGAAGACCCTGTCCAATGCTTGTTTTGTAGAGAGCTGATGGTACTGTAAAGCTCTCCCAGTGCGTCCTGAGCGTAGGCACTTGGAGTCGTGTAGACGGCAGTGACATTCATTTGCAGTCTCAGGTGAGCCCATTGTATTATCTAGCCAGTGGATAATCCTTGACTAGGAACTTTGAAAACCTACCTGAGAGTTTGAAACTGGCGCTATTATAAGGAGCCGGAGAAGCTGCTATGTCTTTGCATGTCACCATTTCAAAGTTCAAAGTTCAAAGAAATTAAGAAAACTAAGCGGACAATTTTAAGCTTCAATAGTTCCATTTAATATCAGAGAAAGGTATGCAATATACATCCTGAAATTCTTGTTCTTCGCAGATATCCATGAAATCAGAAGAGTGCTCCAAATAATGAGTGACAGTTAAAACGTTAGAACCCCAAAGCTCCCCTACTATCCCATTCCATGCACAAGCAGCAGCAAAGCAACGACACACCCCCACTTCCAACTCAATTCTGCAAAAATGCATCAGCACTCTTCATCCACCAAGCATGCAATAGCAAAGCCCCCAGTAAGGACCATGATCAGCAGTACAACAAAAACTAATCGATCACCCAATAAATTTGACATACCACAGGCTCTCTCTCTCTGTCCCTAATAAAGGGAAAAAGAGATGTCCACCCTTCACAGTGAGAGGAGAGACATAACAAAACAACTCGCTGATTTGCGATGATAAAGTCTGTTGCGTCGCTTATTTTCTGAGTTCTCTGACTAGGGAATCTGCAACAAACTGTCCTCCACCAATGAAAAGAAGAGAGAGAGAGAGAGAGAGCATGATTCACCAAGTAAGAGCCCTCAACAGCCAATCCACTACTCCCGATGTTCTGTTTTCTCCTGTGACACTTCAGTCGGTGGCACCAGCATAGAATCAACACGTCCACAAGGCAGCGAAATGTCGGAGCCCCAAAAGTGTGCTCGCCTTCTAGGCCGTGTCCTTGGGATTTCAGGAAGCGGCTGGTCTTGAGCCCCCTGGAGTAGGTCCCACCACCACAAAGAATGGAAGGCTGATTGTAACTCCTCGTCAGGGTCTCCAACAGAACCTCATTCGCCCTGGAAAGGTAAAGAGAGACATCAAAGGTAGAAATTAATCTGTTTCCGCAGATGAGCTCGGAGGAGCAGCTGTTGAGCACTATTGTAACTCCACCCCAAAGTGGAACCAAATAATGTGCCATTAAATCTAGACAGTTGGCTAGAGAAAAAGCAATAGCTTACTAAGGACTATTTTTCCTATAAAGCAGAGGATTTGGTGACAATATTTCTCATGGAATCTTGTTGACCCGCTGAGTAATTCTAATAACTTCTGTGTTTTTTTAATATTCTTCCTTTAAAATTCCTTTACGTAACATTCAATATGTACTTTTCAGTTTTGTCACAAGTGAAACAAGACTAAAAATAAAAATGTAATTGATAGAGGAGAAGGACTAGAAGGATTATTATAAGTGGGTAGACAGTCAGTCCAGAAGGAATTGAGTCCAATTAGCTAAAAGAAGCAAAGATAGAAACAGCAGATGCATTGGTCAGAATTGTTCAATGTTCATTTTGTGGAAAGTTGAAATTAACAAAGAAGGGTTGCTAGGTATGGTGAATATTTGGAACTATAGCTTCCAGAGGACATAGTGGAAGAGAATACTTTTAAAGTGTTTAAAAGGCATTTGGACAATTACAAAAATGGAAAAGGCAAACGAGAAAATCTGCAGATGCCGGAAATCTGAGCAACACACACAAAATGCTGGAGGAACTCAGCAGGCCAGGCAGCATCTATGAAAAAAAGTACAGTTGACATTTCGCGCTGAAGCCCTTCAGCAGGCTTGTGAAGGCATAGAAGAATACAGGATTACAGCATGCAAATGGAATAAGTGTAGGTAGGCACCGTGGATAATATGCATGTGGTGTGCTGTACATCCTATGACCATAATATAGTTGTTTAAGATTAGCAGTGAAGTTAATGAATATTATGTTCAGGTAATAAAGTAAGCTTATATGTAGGAAAGAAACAGCTTAAAGGAGAAGATTCCCCATTGGTTTATCAATGCTCAGTTGTACTTGAATACTATTACTGAAATCTTTGATGAGGTAATGCTGGAACAGACTTCCACCATATCTGTGGCAGTGCTTTCCAGATTCCAACCGCATGCTGCTAAGTATGCTTTTCCTCGTGTTATTCCTCATTTTCTTCCCTGTTATTTTATACTTGTGTCCTCTCACCAATAAATCCCTCCATGAAGAGGAACAGCCTTCCACTTTCCACTCTGTCCTGACCCTCAGCATCTTGTATACTTCCCTCAAATTTTCTGTCAGTTCTCTCTTTAAACACTATCAGTCATGCTGAGCAATCCTTGTAACTGTCGTCCCTCACCCCAGGAACGATTCTCATAAATCTTTTCTGGCATTTGATAATGTACCATGCAGCAGACTCATTAGAAGATGAAAAGCTATCGAAACAAAGTTGGATGAGTGGATGTTCTTCAGACTGGTAAGTAGTTGAAAGTAGTGGGACTAAGAATGGTTGCCTTTACAAAGCCCCAGCACATGTTAAATGAGCCAAATGCCTCCTTCTCCACCGTAAGCATCTATGATTGCAAACCATATCAAGATCAGATTAAAACAATTTTCTTGTGATACTTACTGCTGTCACTGTGGTGACTGTTGAACTGAGTCACATGCACATGGAAGCTGTAGCTGGGAAATATAAAAGACCTTTATTCAATACGACACATCTTCTGAAGAGAATCGAGTTTTCCACTCCTCACACAATGTTTTGTGCTTTTTGAACAGAAACATAATAATAAGTACTCAATGACAGTGGGTATAATTACCTACTTAAATATAACATTTTCAATATATATAGGAAACTTTGCAGAATTCCATATTTACAGTTGAAGCACATCCCAACTAATAGAACCTCTTTAAATATTCAATACCGATGACTAGTTGGAAAGTTTCTGAGCATAAAGTGCAGGCACCCGAAATATCCTTCTTTTGTTAGTGTGTTGTAGGTGGGAAATATATACGTAGGCAGAATATTAAATGACGTTATAGACCTGTCCTGAACTGTGCGTTAAGCAGCAGGGATATGATTTAGCCATGTGTTAATACAGGAGATGGTCACTTAATGCCTTCCCTGATTGTATTCTGAATGAGCATTGATTAGTATGATCATTCACCCATTATCTTCCCCTGCATAATGTCAATATTACAGAATCAGAATGGCCCACACCCAATGTTTAGATCCGATGGTGTTAAAGTATTAGTTGAATTTAATTAGTGGACAGATTTTATTTCCTAAAGACTAGTTCTCATTTTAATTAGTTGTCATAACTCCAGAAATGGTGAATTAAATTGATAAATTGTCACATGTACTGATGTAGAGTCAGAAACTTATACTGCATACTATTCGTGCAGATCAAATCGTTACTGCAGTTCAAGGTAAAGCAATAACAGAATGTGAAATAAAGTGTTCCACAGAAGGTACAGTGCAGGTAAGCAATAAGATGCAGTGCTGCTAAAAATATTGAGGTTAGTTGTGAAGTCAGGAGTTCATCTTATCATACAAAAGGTCTGTTCAAGGTTCTGATAACAGTGGGACAGAAGCTATCCTTAACCCTAGTTGTGCGTGCTTTTGTATCTTCTACCTGACAGATGAGGGAAGAAGAGAGAATGTCTGGGTGGGTAGAGCCTTGGGTTAAGTTGTCTTTTTTACCAAGGCAACAAGAACTGTAGGTGAGAGTTCATGTCGTGGAGGCTGATTTCCGTGATGTGCCGAGCTGTGTTTACAATTCTGCAGTTTCTCGCAGTCTCGGGCAAAGCGACTCCCATACCAAGCTACGATGCATCTAGACAGGGTGGTTTTTATAGTGCATAAATAAAAGTTGGTGAGGGTCAAAGTGGACGTGTCAAATTTCTTTGGCCTCCTGAGGAATTAGAGGCACCTGTGAGCTTGTTTTGGTTACAGTGCCAATATGCTTGCACCAGGAATGGCTATTGCTGATGTTCACTCCCAGGAGCTTGAAGCTCTCAAAGCTCTCTACCTCAGCACCATTGATGTAAACACAATATTCGCCACTCTCCTTCCTGAAGTCAATGACCAACTCTTTTGTTTCGCTAACATTGAGGTTGTTTTCACGACACCATGTCACTAGGCTATCACCTTCCTGTGCTCCGACATCATTATTTGAGATATGGCCCACAACGGTGGTAGTAACAGCAGAATCTTCCCATATAGTTGTGAGTGTATAGGGAGTAAAGTAGGAGGTGAGGGCACTCACTAATTGGCACCATTATTGAGGACAGTCATGGTAGAGGTGGCGCTGCCTATCCTTACCATTTGTAGTCTATTGGTCAGGCAATCATGGATCAGGTTGAAAAGGAAGGCACTGTGTCCCAGATCTAGGAGCATGGACATGGTTTTTCTGGGAATTATAGTATTGGAGGCAGAGCTGTAGTCAATAAACAATAGACTGACACAGTTGTCTTTATGGTCCCTAAATGAGTATGGGACTGGAGCAATGGCACCTGCCATAGATCTAGTTCAGTGGTAGGTGAATTGCGTTGAGTTGAAGTTGTCAGGGAACCTGGAGTTAATGTGTGCTTTACTAGCCTCTTGAAGCACTTCATGATTGTGGATGTCAAATCCATGGAGCAGTCGTCATTAAGGCAAGTAACCTTGCTTTTCTTCGGTACCGGGATGATAGTGGTCTTCTTAAAGCAGGTGGAAACTTCGGACTGAAGCAAGAAGTGGTTAAAAATGTCTAATAATTCTCCCACCAGCTTATCTAAGAACATGGCCAGGAACACAATCACAGCCAGACTTTTTTACTGTGGGTCACTGTCTGGAAGACTGATTGTATATGTGCAGCAGTGATTGTGGGTTCAGGCGCATTTGAAGCTGCTGTTTTGGATGGTAACATCCCAGTCTCCTTCTGTTCCAAGTGTGCATTGAATGTATTAAGCTCATCAAGGAGGGATGCACTGTTATGGGTGATACAGTATGACTTTATTTTGTAGTCCATTATAGCATGAGTGGGTTACATTATACAATAATCCCTAACAGTCACTACACAGATTAAATGATCACACCTAATTCAAAATGTTTCACAGTATCTTACAAAATCATTAAGATTCAGAATTGGAGGTTATAGCAGAGAGAAAAAATATCTCCCTCATTTTAACAGCATCTTCTTTCAAAAATTGGTTCTTATTTTTCCCAGTAAGACAGAAATTTGGCATATTACAGTAGATTCTGGTTAATTGAGACATCAGTTTATCAGGGCAGCAGCTTATTTGGGACAGCTCTTAAAGAACAAAAACTAAATTGAGAAAATTGTTGAGATTCCTTTCATTTATTTGGGACACTATGCTGCTTAATTGGTGCCGGAGACTTACCAGACAGGTTCTAACAAGTGTCAGTCATGCACATTTGTGTGGCCCGTTAGAAGTAAACCATGTTTAAAGTGAACTGTTTATAAATAGCACCAGTTGTGTGTGTTTGTGTTCAAAAATATTAATTTTCTTCTCTAATAGTTGGTGAAAAATAAGCAGTAAGAATTTTGAATTGCTTTGTTCGTGGCAGTTTCAAGCATTCAGGCTTGGAGATATTAGAAATAGGAGTGAAAATGAAATGTTTTCACTACTTCAACAAGTTAGGACCTATGAAGAACTTGAAGGTATCAGTAATCATCTTGAATGTTGCAATGGAAATGAAGATTTGGAGGGTGCAATCATGATAAAAGCAGCCCATTATCTGCACTAGGTACCTGTGCTGATTTTGTTCATTGCAGATTTGGGAACAGCTTCTTTCCAACTGTGATAAGACTGCTGAACGGATCCTGACCCAGATCTGTGCCATACCCTCCAAATATCCGGACCTGCCTCTCATTTTTTTTTACACTACCTTACTTACCCTTTTCTATTTACTATTTATGATTTATAATTTAAATTTTTATTATTTACTATTGATTTGTACTCCAAGGAACGCAAAGCGCAGAATCAAATATCGCTGTGATGATTGTATGCTCTAGTATCAATTGTTTGGCGACAATAAAGTATAAAGTATCTAAAGTATCTGCATACACTGGATGAATTCCTCCATTGATATCCATTAAGAACTAATACATCGTTTTATAGTACTGTAGTACTATCAGTAATATTCTAATTTGTTATGTATTTCATTCAAATAGATAAGTTATTCAATTTGTCTTTTTTGTATCTTTTTAACTATTTCCATGAAACCTCGACTAATGGGGCAGCCACTTAATTGGGCCTAAATGTACTGATCCCGCTTTGTCCCAATTAACCGGTATCCACAGTATTTCCAAGACAAAAACAAAGGCAATTTGTCTGCAAGTTGTCTGCAAAACAAAAGCTCTTGCAACCAGAAAATGGCTCAGTCATTGGCTACTGGTTTAATTTTCCTTTCTGGTGGTGGCTAATTCAAACCAATAACTTTCTTCATGTTTGAGTGAAATGTTTCTCCTCATGGCATCTGTCTGAAGAATGATTCATAGATTTAAAAGACATAGGCTAGCAAGTTACATGTATAGGTTTCATACATCCCAAGGGCATTTTGTTCAACTGTGGCAATGCATTTGTGTCAGTGGAAAGAAGTAGCACGACTCACTTTGATCATTACAGGTGACCAATCTGTTTGCTTTTCCTTAAATCCTTGAGCTATTTTATTATTGTAACATCCTGTATCCACCCATAATGAACTGAATGTATTTCTTCCTCTTCTCCTTTTCCTTCTTTAAGTGCAGTCAACTCTTTGAGAATGTCATCTCTGGCCAATATAAATGTTTCTCATCGCACCATTGAAAAGAAATAGAAAAAAATCTTGTATGTTATAGTAAATATTTATAACTCAGCTAACACATAAAATTTAAATGACCAGTTTTTAAAAAATCATAGTTGTAGAATTTTCCCATGCTCAAACTGGGCATCATCTCTACTTTATTCCAACAGAGATTGCACTCTAATTTAGCAATATAAATTCAATATGTCTGGGGACATCCTGAGGTGAAGGGTGCCAAATAAATGCAAGCATTTCTTTCTTTTCATTTGTTTATGCATTGTAATGCACAATGTGTGCTTGGACCCATGATTACCAGTGCAATGTTCAGTGAACTCTTAACTTCTGTCATAAAGGACCCATGGAAGCTGCAAAATAAATGTAAGCCTTTCTTCTTGTAATACCAGGACTGCTTTATGATTTCTCATTACATTCATGTGTTTTCAACTGTAATGACCATGTCTAATCTGACATTAGCAAGAAAAGAGCTTCTGCTGTTTGGGGCCACATTTGCAAGAGCCCAAGCGTTATGTTTAAATAGGCTGCTCCTCCAATGGGCCATTACAAAGGAGGCCAAACTTGTTTTCCTGTAAAGCTACAACCAATAATATATTGGGCAATGTTCAGGAACAGAAACCACTTCTTCAGATTTGGAAAGCTGAGATCTGTTAGAATTAATTTACTTCTCTCTTGGCTGAAGCTAAAAATCACAGCACAAAATAGATGAATTTTTTAAGCACATTGATACACATAATTTAATACCATTAATCCGGTATTATATTTATCTACTGATGTAATAGAAGAAACATTTTAAATTGAGAGCTTTACAGTTACTGAGCTTGCTTATCGGAATTTTGATTCATTTGCATATCATCTACTAAGTTGAAACACATCCATTCTTGGATTATTAAAAATGTAGTCGTCATCCCATGCAGCTTCTGTCATGTGATAGAGTAAGTATGAACAATTAACTCCAGAATTAGATATGTCTAGTGCTGAGCTTGCAGGCATAACAAGTTGACTACTTGGCAGGAAAGCATTACAAATGAACACAGGTAGAATGAATGAGTGGGTGAAACTAAGATGGATGGAATTCAATTTGGGGAATTGAAGTAAATACACATAAATCACTAAAAGCTAGTGCACAGGTGCAGTAGGTAATTAGGAAGACTAATAGGATTGCAGGTCTTTACACCAAGGGGCCTCGACTTTAAAAGTGAAGATGAGGTGCCTCAGTTGCAAAGCTAATTTGGCATCACCCATTTTGCACTAGACATTAAGTTAAAATTAATATTTTGTCAAATGTGTTGCTGGTTTCAGTAGTTAAAACAAATATGCAATTCCGATTCTTATGAGTGCAAGTATTCATAGTCATCAGAAAACTCTTCCTGCTGTTTTGAAATGCCTACTGGAGTCTCACTGACAATGATCAGTGATGGTGAAGTAATTGGCCATGGCAGTAAATTTTCACATCAAAACGGAATCTGACGTGTATCTTAATTCTTTTCGTTTTGAATTCTTTCCTGCAATGTTTAACATGCTTGTGTTAAATTTCTGTCAGTACTGCTTGAACTCATTGAACTGCTCACTGTAATAAAATTCTACCTGTGCAATATTTCCCAGTTTTTTTTAACTGTACTGCACTGTTTGATGTTATACTGAGAAGAGTCATATTACCTACAGATTCCAGTAATATCAATATTTTACAGGTTGGATGCTCATAATCCATGATATGTTGGAAATGAGTGGGCTATAATATTCCATGTTAAACCACACTGAAAACACGTCAGAACTTATTACAGGGAAATCCATTTTAGGGATGCTAACATCTGCTGACAGTCCAAGTCATACTTTTACATAGCACCCTGCATTTCACCTTTAACATTTCACATAAGCTTAGCTTTAAATTTGTCAGCCTGTATGCCAGCATGCAGCTTCTTAGGAAATCTAATAAATGATGGTGTAATATATATATTTTACTGAAGAAAATTTATCTATGTGGATCAGCATCCTGACTTGAAATGGAGGAAGTATTCACCCACCTGAAAACAAATATCTCTGCCAAACTTTAAACTTTGGGTTTCGTTCACAGTTTTCTTCAAAAGGAATAAGGATGTAACAGAACAACAGATGATAAAAGACAATCTATTGACAAGCCATTTAAAGTAACTTGATACACTGGAAGGCTGCTTTCTTAATTTCATTTAGAAACACAGCCTGAACCTGTTTGCCATCTGGTTCACATGACCTTAGTGGCTATTTCGCATCACCACCTCAACGGTCATGTCTACCAATCACATTTTAGCTAGACTTTGAATTCTATACTTGGGTCTCGAATAAAGTAAAAGATTATTAAAGAATTCCTTTAAAAGTATGCTGAACCAAGACAGGTCTGGGTGATATTATTGTTATTACTGTAATAAATAATGGGAACACTGAATGCGTGGAAGAGCTTTTCCTCCCAAACAGGGCGAGACAGTGGCAAGCTAATGGAAAGTGGTTGACATTTCCAGTCACCGTTGGGTTGGGTCGAAGGATAGTTCACTACACCCTGCTCTTCTACTCCCAGCCAGACATAACTGCAGTCTTTTTCAGCAGTCTTATTTAACTCCAAGCAACCTTATTGGCTTCCATATTCTCACTTACTTTCTCTCTCTCTCTTTCTCTCTCTCCCCCTCCCCCCCCCCCATCCTTTCCTCTCTCTTCCTCTAATCAGCCTGGTGCTCCTCTTCCCTCCCCCTATAATCTCCAACCTCTCTATGAACCCTTTTTCTTCACCCATGCTCAGTTATCCTTTCACCTTTTAAATCAGTTTTACCTGAAGTTGCACCTGGCCTTCAGCTCCCATACTCAAGGATTAAAGTGACCAATTTGTCACTACACAGACGTCAGGGTAATGTTACCTGTATTTTCAACAGTTCAATTGGTTAAAGGCAAAGTTGAAGATCTGAACGTGTTTTCACTTACCGCCATTTCTTATTCCACCACTCGCAAGTGATATGTTGCTTTGTCATTTCTTTTCATTCTCATTCTCTGTTTTGATCTACCACACACCAGCCCCTCATCCAAAGTCACACCTCCTGTCCCCCCCCACATGACTCTTACTTGCCTTCCGCAGGGATCGCTCTCTACGTGACTCCATTGTTCATTCATCCCTCCCCACTGATCTCCCCTTGGCACTTATCCCTGAAGGCGGAACAAGTGCCACACCTGCCCCTACACTTCCTCCCTCACTACTATTCAGGGCCCCCAACAGTCCTTCCGGGCGACACTACACCCGTGAGCCTGTTGGGGTCATTTACCGTATTCTCTTGTATGGCCTCCTGTATATCAGTGAGACCCGACGGAGATTGGGAGACCGCTTTGCCAAAAAAAGCGGGATCTCCCAGTGGCCACCCATTTTAATTCCACATCCCATTCCCATTCTGATATGTTTCCACAACATTTTGGAGAGGGAGGGGGAGCAGCCAGATGTCTTGGTACATATTGGTACCATTGACATAGGAAGGAAAAGAAATGAGGTCCTGAAAAGAGAATTTAGAGAGCTAGGTAGAAAGCTGAGATGCAGGACATCCCAGGTAGTAATTTCTGGATTGCTGCCTTGGCCACATGCCAGTGAGGGTAGAAACAGGATAATTTGGCAGATAAATGTGTGGCTGAGAAGCTGGTGCAGGGGGCAGAGCTTCAGGTCCTTGGATCATTGAGATCTCTTCTGGGAGAGGTATGACCTGTTCAAAGGTGAGGGGTTGCACCTGAACCCAAGGGGGACCAGTATTCTTGCAGACAGGTTTGTTAGAGCTGTTGCAGAGGGTTTAAATGAAATTGGCAGGGGGGTGGGAACCAGAATGAAGGGACTCAGGATAGGACGGATGGTAAAAAAGTAAAGATAGCGTGCAGTCAGGTTGTCAGGAAGGGCAGGCTGGTAATGGGACTGAGTTGCAGCCAACAGGCTGAGTATCAAATCATTAGGGATGCAGAATCAGAAAGGATAGCAAACACTGTGCTTAAGGTGTTGTATCTAAATGTGCGTAGTATAAGAAAAAAGGTGTATGATCTTGTTGCAATATAACAGATTGCCAGGTATGATGTTGTGGCATCACTGAATCATGGCTGAAGGATGGTTGTTGTTGGGAGCTGAATGTCCAAGGTTACATGTTATATCAGAGGGATAGGAAGGTAGGCGGGGGGGGGGGGTGTGACTGTGCTGGTAAAAAATGGCATCAAATCAGTAGAAAGATGTGACATAGGATCGGAAGATGTTGAAACCTTGCAGGTTGAGTTAAGAAACTGCAAGGGTAAAAGGATGTTGATGGCAGTTAGAAACAGTGGCTGTTGTAACCACAGGTGACAAAAGGAAATAGAAAAAGCGAGTTAAAAGGTCAATGTTATGGTAGTCATGGGAGATTCGAACATGCAGGTCGATTGGACAAATCAGGTTGGTAATGAATCTCAAGAGAGTGAATTTAGATTAGATTATGAGGACACACAGCCCTCTTTTATAGTCATTTAGTAATGCATGCATTAAGAAATAATACATTATTCCTCCAGTGTGATATCACAGAAACACAAGACAGACTAAAACTGAAAAGCTGACAAAAACCACATAATTATAACATATAGTTACAACAGTGCAAGCAATACCGTAATTTGGTAAAGAACAGACCATGGGCATGGTAAAAAAAAAGTCTCAAAGTCTCTCGAAAGTCCCATCACCTCATGCAGACGATAGAAGGAAGAAAACTCTCCCTGCCATGAGCTTTCAGCACCGCAAACTTGCCGATGCAGCATCCTAGAAGCACCCAACCACAGTTAGACTCCGAGTCCATCCAAAAACTTCGAGCCTCCGACCAGCCCTCTGAAATCGAGCACCGGGCACTATCTCTGCTGAGCGCTTTGACCCCAGCCCTGGCCGCCAGAAACAGGCAAAGCCAAGGATTTGGGGCCTTCCTCTTCAGAGATTCTCGATCACAGAGTAGCAGCGGCAGCAAACCGGGCATTTCAGAAGTTTCTGCAGATGTTGCTCCATGCTTCTCATGTCTGTCTCCATCAAATCAGAATTGTGTACGGCATCCTACTTACAAATATCGATTATCATCCACTGGAGAGGCCGCGCGTGCTGCGTCGCGCCACGATCTTCTCCCTCCAAATTCAACAATTTGTTGAATGCTTAAGAGATAGCTTTGCAGAGCTGTTTGTTGTTGAGCCTGCTAGGGGATCAACTAAACTGGATTGGGTGTTATGTAATGAACAGAAGGCGATTAGAGAGCTTAAGGTAAAAGAACCCTTAGGAACCAGGGATCACAATATGATTGTGTTCAACTTGAAATTTGATAGGGAGAAAGTAAAGTCTGATGTAGCAGTATTTCAGTGGAGTTAAGGAAATTACAGTGGTATGAGAGAGGAGTTGGCCAAAGTAAATTGGAAGGAGCTGCTGGCAGGAATGTGAGCACAGCAGCAATGGCGTGTGTTTCTGGGAAAAATGAGGAAGGTGCAGGATATGTGTATTCCAAAAATGAAGAAATACTGAAAAGGTAAAATAGTACAACTGTGGGTGTCAAGGGAAGTTAAAGGTATTGTAAAAGCAAAAGAAAGGGTATCCAACAAAGCAAACATTAATGGGAAGATAAAGGAATAGGAAATGTTTGAAAAACCTACAGAGAGCAACTAACAAGATAATTTGAAGGGAAAAAGATGAAATATGAAAGCAAGCTAACAAATAATATCAAAGTTGATAGCAAAAGTTTTTTCAAGTATTTTAAAAATAAAAGCCAAATGGGGGTGGATATAGAACCACTAGAAAATGAGGCAGGAGAAATAAAACAGGGGACAAGGAGATGGCTGATGAACTAAATGCGTATTTTGCATCAGTCTTCACTGTGGAAGACACTAGCAGCATGCCTGATGTTGTAATGTGTGAAGGAAGAGAAGTGCGTGCAGTTACTGTTACAAGGGAGAAGGTGCTCAAAAAGCTGAAAGACCTAAAGGTACATAAGTCACCCGGACCAGAGGAACTGCACCCTAGGGTTCTGAAGGAAGTAGCGTTAGAGATTGTGGTGGCATTAGAAATGATCCTTCAAAAATCATTGGACTCTGGCATGCTGCCAGAGGACTGGAAAATTGCAAATGTCACTCCACTCTTTAAGAAATGAGGAAGACAGCAGAAAGGAAATTATAGACCAGTTAGCTTGACCTTAGTGGTCGGGAAGATGTTGGAGTCAATTGTTAAGGATGAGGTGATGGAGTACTTGGTGACACAGAACAAGATAGTACAAAGTTAGCATGGTTTCTTTCAGGGAAATCCTGCCTGATGAACCTGTTGGAATTCTTTGAGGAGATTACATGCAGGATAGATAAAGGGGATAAAGTGGATGTTGGATATTTGGACTTCCAGGAGGCCCTTGACAAGGTGCCACACGTAAGACTGCTTACCAAGTTTAAGCCCATGGTATTACAGGAAAGCTACTAACATGGTTAGAGCATTTGCTAATTGGTAGAAGGCAGCAGGTGGTAATAGAAGAATTGTTTTCTGGCTGGCTGCCAGTGACTAGTGATGTTCCGCAGGGTTCAGTGTTCTTATGTTGTATATTAATGATTTAGATGATGGAATAGATGGCTTTATTGCCAAGTTTTCAGATAATATGAAGATTGGTGGAGAGGCAGATAGTGTTGAGGAAACAGGTAGGATGCAGAAGGACTTAGATAAATTAGGAGAATGAGCAAGAAAGTAGCCCATGTTGGAAATGTTGGAAAATAACAATGTTGGAAAATGCATTTTCTACTTTGGTAGTAGAAATAAATAACTAAAACTCTCAAATGGAAAATGAAGCCTACACTGTGGCTGAAAAGAAAGTCTAAACATTAAACGAGTACCGCTAGTCTTCACAGTCAGTTGACTCGAAAGTCCAATTTCTTAGGGAAGGCCGAAAGCAAACAGGCAGCAAAGCGTTGCTGTGCTCTGTACAAGTCTCAACAAGCACCACAACGACAAGTATGGACTTAAATACTATAATAATTAAATAATAATTAACTGACACATGCATATTCACAAGTGCAATTGCCGTATCTGCTGTGCTGCCGAATCCATGGCTGTGACAGGATCCCCCTCTCTAGGCGCTGCCCCTGAGACACCATAGACCTGTGTCTGCTGGAAGTCCTGGATTAGCAACTTGTCCAAGATGTCCTTCGCTGGGATCCAAGTACCTTCTTCTGGGCCATCTCCTTCCCAGTCCACAAGGTACTGGACCTTACCACATACCCGGCGAGATGCCAGGAGGCACCGCACAGTATAGACAAGGGAACCATCTGCCAGGTTGGGTGACTGGGGCCAGGGGAGAATTAATAACCGGCTTGAGCTGGGAAACATGGAATACTGGGTGGATCTTCAGTGATGCTGGTAGATGCAATCTATAGGTCACCTTGTTGACAGCCTTTTCCACTTAAATGGTCCCAGGTAGTGTGGTGCCAATTTCCAGTTCTCGACTTTCAGGGGAAGATCCTTTGATGCCAACCAGACCTCTTCTCCTGGCTTGAATGGCCTTACCTGTCGACAGAGCTGATCAGCCTGTTGGAAATGCTGCTTCTTGTCTCCAGGTGCACTTGTCACGTTGGATCAGCTGTTCAACAGCAGTAACTCCTAGGTCGATCTCTTGATCAGGGAAGAGCGGGGGCTGGAATCCCTTCTGGCATTCAAAGGGAGACATACCAGTGGAGGACGACTGGAGGTTATTGTGGGCAATCTCTGCCCAAAGCAATTGGGAACTCCAGGACATGGGGTTGGAAAAGGCAAGACAGCACAGGGTTGTCTCCAACTGCTGGTTCAATCTCTCAGTCTGGCCATTACATTGGGCGTGGAAGTCAGACGAGAGGCTGGCCGGGGCTCCTACAAGACAGCAGAAAGCCTTCCAAAAACGGGAAGTGAACTGTGGTCCACAATCAGACGCTGTGTCTTGAGGAAAGCCATGGAACATGAACACTTGTTGAACCATGATTGTGGCAGTCTCACAAGCCAATGGGAGCTTGGGGAGGGCAATGAAGTGGGCAGCCTTGGAAATTTGATCCACAACAACCAAAATGGTGGTGTTTCCATTAGACAGGGACAGACCAGTGAACAAACCCACTGAGTGGTGGGACCAGGGGTGGTGGGGCACAGACAGTGGACATAACAGACCCTCAAGACTCTGGCATGATGTCTTGTTCCAAGCTTAGATGGGACAGGCAGGTACAAAGTCGTGGGCATCCTGGGACATAGATGGCCACCAAAATTGTCTCTTTATAAACTCCTGAGTCTGTTGATTTCCCGGATGTCCAGCCAGACGGGAGGAGTGACCCCATTCCAACACTTTGTAACTCACTGCAGCGGGGACAAACAGCCGGTTGGGAGGTCCCCCATCTGGGCCTGGATCTGATTGTTAGGCGGCCCTCACCTCTGCCTCTATTCCCCAGATCACCGGAGCAGCGATACATGAGCGAGGAAGAATGGGCTCTGGATCGGCATTGTCCTCCGATCCGTCGAACTGCCGGGAGAGAGCGTTGGCCTTTGTATTCTTGTAGCTGGGATGATAAGTGAGGATGAAATTAAACCATGTGAAGAAGAGAGCCCACCAGGCTTGACAAGAGTTGAGTCTCTTAGCATCCTGAATATAGAAGAGGTTCTTGTGATCTGTCCAGACCAAGAATAGATATTCTGCCCCCTCCACCCTGTGTCGCCATTCCTCCAGGGCCTCCTTGACAACCAGAAGCTCTCAGTTCCCAACATCATAATTCCTCTTGGCCAGAGTCAAGTGATGAGAAAGAAAGGCACAAGGGTGCAGCCGGCTATCCGCTGACGAGCGCTGAGAGAGGACAGCTCCAATGCCTACATCGGATGCATCCTCTTCGACAACGAATGGCTGAAATGGGTCTGGGTGCTGCAGCAGCAGGGCAGTGGTGAAATGTCGCCTCAGCTCTGAAAATGCTTGGTCGGCATCGTCCGTTCAATGGAATCTTGCTAAGGTCTTCTTGGTGAGCGCATTAATTGGAGCCGCGATAGAGCCAAAATTCTGGATGAAGAGGCAATAAAAGTTTGCAAACTCCATGAAGCGCCGTACCTGTTTGGCTGTAGACAGGTTGGGCCACTCTGCAACTGCCTGAACTTTACTAGGGTCCATTTGAACATTGGACGGGGTAAGTTTATAGCCCAAAAACGACACTTGGTCTTTATAGAATTCACATTTTTCAGGCTTGGCATACAGGTAATTTTCAAGAAGGCATCTGAGTACCCTCTGGACATGCTGGATGTGCTCCTGATGACAGCTGGCATAGATAAGGATGTCATCTAAATACAGAAACACAAACTGGTTTAACATGTCCCTGAGCACATCATTAACCAAGGCCTGGAATACAGCGGGGGCATTGGCCAGACCAAAAGGCAACATCAGGTATTCACAGTGGCCATTAAAGGTGTTGAAAGCCATTTTCTACTCATCCTCTTCTCTTATGCAAATCAGATTGTAAGCATTGTGCAGATCAATTTTGGAAGATATGGTTGCTCCCTGGAGATGGTCAAATGCAGACACCATCAAAGGACGAGGGTAGCGGTTCTTCACAGTGATGTTGTTCAGGGGCTGATAACCGATGCAGGGACGGAGCTTGCCATCTTTCTTGCTCACAAAAAAGAAGCCCGCTCCTACCGGTGAGGTTGACGGACAGATAAATCCCATGCTCAATGCCTCCTTAATGTATTCCTCCATGGCCACCATTTCAGGACGAGAGAAGGAAAAGAGCCGGCCCCAGGGAGGACTAGTGCCAGGTAGGAGGTCTATGGCACAGTTGTATGGTCAGTGTGGGGGCAGAGAGGTGGCCTTTTTTTTACTGAAAACCTCAAGGAGATTGGCATATTCAGCCGGAATCCCAGACAGATCCACATCCTTAGCTGGCACAGGAGGGGATTCACTGAATAGAGCTTGAGCTGGACCCAGACAGGTAGACAGGCATGCTGGTCCCCACTCTTGGAGTACGTTCAGAGACCGATTGATCCGTGGGTTATGTCGGAATAACAAGGGGAGACCAAGTACCAGTGGCAGTTCAGGTGAATTAACCAGATAGAAAGATATTTCATCATGCTGGTTGTCTTCAAGCACCAGTTGGAGGGATTGGGTGGAAAGGTGGATCTGGCCGGTTCCCAGAGGTCGACCGTCCAGTGCCTTGATGTTGATCTTAATTAACTCTTAATTCCTGAGTTAGAACTCCCCATCTTTGAGCGAGAGAGATGTCCATAAGATTCCCAGCCGCACCAGAGTCAATAAATGCCTTTAAGTTCATGGGTCTGAGACCTCAATGACAAGGAAGCTGCGAGCATTACAGAATTAGGAGAAGCTGACTGAAGAGAGAACCAACGCATCAGGATTCCCCTCCCTGCTGACGGGTATTCTCTTTTACTAGAGGCTTGGAACATGCTGCCTGGAAGTGACCTGGATCACCACAGTAGAGGCAGGAACCTGTTCTCCGGTGCCGCTCTCGTTCCTCCTGAGAGAGGCGCATGTGCCCCACTTGCATAGGCTCCTCCGTGGGCTGGGTGCTGGGTGGTGAGGGAGGGGGAGAGGGCGAGGAAAGACAGTGAACAGGCAGCGTGTAGGAAGTTTGAAACATACTTTCCCTGTGCCACTCAGTTACCTGGTCATCAACTAGAATAGGCAGATTAATCAGGTCATCCAGACTATCCTGCTCGTCCCAGACAGCGATCGCACGCTGCACCCCTGCGTTCAGTCTACGCTGGAAGGCAGTGATGAGAGATCTCTCATTCCATCCCGTCTCTACTGCAAGGGTACGGAATTTAACTGCATAGGCTCTCATCGTTCCTCTGTCTTGGCACAGGTCCAAGAGTCATTGGGCAGCCTCCTGACTTCCTACTGGAAGATCAAAAACCCTCCTTAACTCTGCCATGAAATGTTGGAATGACTGGGCTGTGGGGTATCCTTGCTCTCGTAAAGCACTGAACAGGCGCGGCTAGGGATGATACCTGTTCCTCCAAGTGATACTGGGCTTGTCGGCATGAGGTTATCTGCCTCATTGCCTTGGTAACTTCACTGAGAACGGATTCCATTGCCTTTAGCTGTCTCCTACCTGACCAATGAATCTCAGGGCCAAGGTCAGCTACTTTCTCTCTGCTGGGTCTATCTCTGCATCGTCCAGACTTGCTGTTACCAGGTTCGCATATGGCCCAAGTGTGGAGTGAGAGACACTGAAGCAGGTAGATAGTTCACAAACTTTAATGCGAACAGTGTTGAAGGGAAAATAAAACAATAAATGCTAGACCAAAAAGGGCCGCTAACTAAAATTCTTAAATGGGAAACGAAGCCTACACTGCGACTGAAAAGGAAATCTAAACATTAAATGAATACCGCAAGTCTTCAGAGTCAGTTGACTTGAAAGTCCAATTTCTCAGGGAAGGCCGAAAGCAAACACACAGCGAAGCATTGCTGTGCTCTGTCCAAGTCTCTACAAGCACTACAACGACAAGTATGGAGTTAAATACTATCACGATTAAATAATAATTAGCTGACATGTGCATATTCACAAACGTAATTCCGTATCTACCGCGCTGCCAAATGTGTGGTTGTAACAGGATAGGGTCCAGAGGAGGTTCACAATGATGATTCCAGGAATGAAAGGGTTATCATACGAGGAACATTTGATGGTTCTGAGTCTGTACCCGCTGGAATTTAGAAGGATGGGGGTGGGGGATCTCATTGAAACCTTTCAAATGTTGAAAAGCCTAGACAGAGTAGATGTTGAAAGGATATTTCCCATGATGGGAGGGTCTAGGACAAAATGGCACAGAGATGCAGAGAAATTTCTTTAGACAGAGGTTGATGAATTTGTGGAATTTGTTGCCACATGCAGCTGTGGAGGCCAGGCTGTTGGGAGTATTTAAGGCAGAGATCGATAGGTTCTTGATTGGACATGGCATCAAAGGTTATGGGGATTCCATTTGGGTAGCCTCCTTCCTGGTGGCATGAACATTGATTTCTCTAACTTCCAGCAATGCCTTCCACCCCACCCCCCACCTTCACCATTTCCTATCCTCTTTTTCCTCCCTCACCTCATCTGCTTGCCCATCCATTGCCTTCCTCTGGTGCTCCTCCCCTCTTTTTCTTTCTTCCATGGACCTTGCGTCTCTTTCACCAATCAACTTCCCAGCTCTTTACTTCATCCCTCCCCCTCCAGGTTTCACCATTCACCTGGTGTTTTTCTCTCTCCCCTCCCCCCACCTTTTAAATCTACTCCTCAGCATTTTTTTCTCCAGGCCTGCCGAAGGATTTTGACCCAAAATGTCGACTGTACTTTTTTTTCCATAGATGCTGCCTGGCCTGCTGAGTTTCTCTAGCATTTTGTGTGCATTGCTTGGATTTCCAGCATTTGCAGATTTTCTCTTGTTTGTGATTTGTCTTATTTGGTTCTGCCTTTTAAATATCAGCCCCTGTTTCACCCCCACTCTTTCACCTCTTTATTCTAGCTCTTTTCCATTTACACTCTCAGACCTTATGCAGGGTTTCGATCAGAAACATCAGCTGTTGTGCATTTAACATACCTGTAATATTTGGATAATATTGTAAATATATTGTTTGATTAAGCATTCTTTGATCATCAACCATCCCAATGCCTCCACAGATGGTGCCAGACCTGCTGAGATCCTTCAGTAGTGTGTTATGTTTTCTTCACATTCCAGCATCTACAGTTAGTGGTATCCACTCAAGTTACACATGTTGGGTCAGACCTAAGGACCTGCTGATTGGCAGATACTTCTCAGTCAGGCAACAACATCAAATAGGTAAAGTCCCCATCAGGCTTGGAACACAGTTGCCCAGTCTCCTTTACCTTGTTTACGCCTTGCATTGAGCACTTTACCAAATCCATCAGGAAAGTCGTGGACTCCAGGCATGTAACTTTGCCAGGCAGTGGGGCCACTAAAATCAAAGCCTTCCTGTATAACGATGACATGTCTGCCTCCTTTCAGTCCCATGGTCAATCTGCACAGTGATAAAACATCCGTAACAAGTCTGAGTTGGCATCAAGGACTAGAGCCAATCACAAGAAGAGTAAGACTACGTTCTTCATCAACTGGCCTGACTAGCCCTTCGCCCCCTTCAGTCTCAACATAACAAGAATTGGCTGGAATGGAGGCATGATTTAACAATAATTGGGTGTGTGGGAGAGCTGGTCTCTCTCTCTCAGTAAGCAGTATAAGTCAGGTCATGGCACCACTGTTCTTGGTGCAAGTGTGGCCTAGTATTCGGTTGGGCCACTTCTAATAGGTAGCAGTGCAGAGCTCCCTGTATAATGGGGCAAAAACACACCTTCTTATGTGGCTGCAATAAGGTGCCCTTGGAACCAGAGGATGTGGGCACCAAGTGCTACCACATGCTGAAGTTCTATCTAGCCCCAGTACTGAGAAGGATACGCCTTGCTATCATTATTCATATATAGTCATGTATAGATTGAACGTGCATGCTTTTCAATTATGAGTGCATTTTATTTCTCAATTTAAAAAACAGTCATAGTTTGAGTGGCAAGTCTTCCAGACTGACATCATCATTGCTTATACATAATATGCATGTAGTCTTTAGTATGTGGTAATGTTGTCTGCTCCACACTGCAAGTGCCACTCAAGCAGACTGCTGAATCCACTGGGAGCTTGGCAGAGTCAGAAAAGACCGAAGGAATCATACACATTTGGGCTTTTATTACTGAACAATTGGTTGGTGAGAGCCAAATGAAATAATTTGACCCTGTTAGCCGCAGGGAAAAGTGCAAGTTAAAATGGGGTTTGCAATGCAAGTCATTCTCTGCAGGAAACTCCCACCTGTTCTATCTCTGCAAGTGTTATTTAATTTCTTCTGTTTGAAAGGTAGAGTATGGTTCTGGACAGATCACTCTGCTGTCACCCGTGTGTGGGATCTTAAGATTTTGTTATCCTGGAGAAGGTAATGAATGTCTGATGGATAGCAAATATATAAAGCCAGTAATTGTGTTATATTGATTGTGGCTCCTTCTAACGTTCATAGATCAAAATAGGATTACTGAGTGGGTCAGAGTTGTGCATTTTCTGTTCCAGACTGAGATAGGATAGGCTCCAACCATTACTCTGCTCCCGTGAAGTGCCCTGGATAGATTAATTAGATGAACTTTTGAATACTAGAAGCAGAATAGTTCTTCTGATAACATACTGGAATCATAGTAATAAAACTATTAAATGAGGGCATTTAATTACAGATATGCCATTTAGTCTTGAGGAAATGAATGAATTAACAAACAAGACTGAGTTATGTTGAGATGCCTGTCTATTTTGCACGTTTGGATTCAGAGGCATCTCAGCTCAATTGTTTTCATATATCATTGTGGGTATGTTGCCAATAAATCATTGGTATATTGCCCATTATATAAGACACACTGTCATCAATTTTGAGCTGCAGTTTTCCATTCTTGAGGTATTTATAATGCTGCTCCTGCGTGGCAAGTAATATACATTGGCTACCTCACGTCATCTTTGCTTCAGGAGGTTCTTCTTTACTGAAATCTTTATTAAACAGGTAACCTATTCCTTGTGTTTGCAACGTTTAATAGAAAAGACTGAATTATTGAAACATATTTTCTGATAATTACAGTACTTATTGGCTTGAATATGAAATGGAATTTGTTCAGTCCTTATGAGGTCTCGTTGATCCCTACAGAAGCAAGACAGAGGTTGAGTGGTGTCATAACAGTAACTTTGCACTCAGTGTCAGTGGGACAAAAGAATTGATTGTAGACTTCAGGAAGGTGAAGTTAGGCCATGACACAGCAATCCCCATTGAGGGGATGGCAGTGGAAGGTGTGAGCAGCTTCAAGTTCCTGGGCCCAACAGAGTGATGCAATCATGAAGAAGACACATCAGTGGCTGTACTTCATTAGGAGTTTGAGGAGATTGGTAAGTCACCAAAAGACTCCAGCAAATTTCTACAGATGTACTCTGAAGAGCATTCTGACTGGTTGCATCATTGCCTGGTATGTAGGGGCCACTGCATAGGATGGAAAAAGCTGCAGAGAATTTTAGACTCAACAGGTCCATCATGGGCATAACTCTCCCCACTATCAAGGACATCTTCAAAAGGTGATACCTCAAGAAGGTGCCATCCATCATTAAAGACCCTCAGCATCTGGGACATTTCCTATTGTCAATACTACCATCAGGGAGGAGGTCTAGGAGTCTAAAGGTGCACAATCAACATTTTGGGAAAAGCTTCAGATTTCTGAATGGTTTATCAACCCATGAACAGTCCGTCATTATTTTGCTCTCTTTTTGCACAATTTATTAATTTTTATTTTTCTTCTTGTAACCTTTAGTAATTTGTTATGTGCTGCACACTACTGCTGCTGAAATACGGCAAATATCACAACATACGGCAGTGATAATGAGCCTAATTCAGATTCTGATCAAACGAATCAGCATTCAGCTTTGCAATTGTTTAATTAAACGAGCTTCAAGACTTGCCAGTTACAGACCTTTGCCATCAAATATCTCAGTGTCACAATTAATTATTACTCCTGTTTGCTTTTGAAATACACCTCAGGGATTAGAGTTACGGATTCCAAATAGCAGAACAGTTGACCAGTGCGGGACACAGGAGACTGCAGACTCTGGGACCTGGAGCCAGGAACAAACTGCTGGAGCAATTCAGCAGGCCAGGCGAATCAGCTGTGAAGTATGGGGGATGGTTGCATTTCGGGTCGAAACCTGCAACTGGATAAACTGGATATTAGCCATAGTACTTCCGGTCTGTAGAGTGCTTTCTTTATGCTGATTAGATTATGGTAATCAAATTTTAGTTGTCAATTTGAGGGAGAGCTGTGAATAGGTGTGCTAGGGCCAGAGACTCAATAAATACTCCAAATAGGAACGTGCAGCATCAGGTGAATCTCGCTTTTTAAAGTGAGCAAGCATCGGGACCTTGATTTCTCTTTATCTGTTGGTATTGGTTCACACTGCTAGTGTGTTTTTCCCTTTGTTTTGTGTTTTATTACCTTTGAGAACGGAGGTCATGCCCGAGCTAACGTGGCAGGCATGCTCTGCATTTTGCAACTACTACATTCTTTTGGCCATGTGCTCATTCTCTGATTTCTCCCATTCACTCACTGACAAGTTAACCTTGCCTACAGCTTAATTTATGGTTGCTTTGGTTTTACCCTATCAGAGGCATCCCTGTATCCCACCTTTCTTACAGCTTCACAAGAACCCTTTTTCTTTAACCCAGTATCTTCAACCTAAAGCATTATCTCAGTATGACACGAAGCTGGGCCGCAGTGTTAGCTGTGAGGAGGATGCTAAGAGGATGCAGGGTGACTTGGATAGGTTGGATGAGTGGGCAAATTCATGGCAGATGTAATTTAATGTGGATAAATGTGAAGTTATCCACTTTGCTGGCAAAAATAGGAAAACAAATTATTATCTGAATGGTGGCCGATTAGGAAAAGGGGAGGTGAAACGAGACCTGGGTGTCATTATACACCAGTCATTGAAAGTGGGCATGCAGGTACGGCAGGCGGTGAAAAAGGCGAATGGTATGCTGGCATTTATAGCGAGAGGATTCGAGTACAGGAGTAGGGAGGTACTACTGCAGTTGTACAAGGCCTTGGTGAGACCACACCTGGAGTATTGTGTGCAGTTTTGGTCCCCTAATCTGAGGAAAGACATCCTTGCCATAGAGGGAGTACAAAGAAGGTTCACTAGATTGATTCCTGGGATGGCAGGACTTTCATATGAAGAAAGACTGGATGAACTAGGCTTGTACTCATTGGAATTTAGAAGATTGAGGGGGGATCTGATTGAAACGTATAAAATCCTAAAGGGATTGGACAGGCTAGATGCAGGAAGATTATTCCCGATGTTGGGGAAGTCCAGAACGAGGGGTCACAGTTTGAGGATAAAGGGGAAGCCTTTTAGGATTGAGATTAGGAAAAACTTCTTCACACAGAGAGTGGTGAATCTGTGGAATTCTCTGCCATAGGAAACAGTTGAGCCCAGTTCATTGGCTATATTTAAGAGGGAGTTAGATATGGCCCTTGTGGCTAGGGGGATCAGAGGGTATGGAGGGAAGGCTGGTGCAGGGTTCTGAGTTGGATGATCAGCCATGATCATAATAAGTGGCAGTGCAGGCTCGAAGGGCCGAATGGCCTACTCCTGCACCTATTTTCTATGTTTTCTATGTTTATCTGTGCCCTGACCTGCTGAGTATTTTCAGCATTTCATTTTATTTGTGATAAGACTGCTGAACAGATCCTGACCCGGATCTGGGCCATACCTTCCAAATATCTGGACCTGCCTCTCGGGTTTTTTTCACTACCTTACTTTTTTTTATTCTTTAGTTTTCTATGAGTAATCCTTTTCTGTAGACATGAAAGGAATTATAATTCTTTCAAGGATTTATAATTTTAGAAGGATGGGGGAGATCTCATTGAAACCTTTCAAATGTTGAAAGGCCTAGACATAGTATATGTGGAAAGGATGTTTCCCAAGGTGGGGGAGTCTAGGACAAGAGGATCACAGCCTTAGGATAGAGGGGCATCCATTTAAAACTGAGATGCAGAGAAATTTCTTTAGCCAAAGAGTGGTGAATTTGTGGAATTTGTTACCGCATGCAGCTGTGGAGGCCAGGACGTTGGGTATATGCTTGCAGGAGGAGAGAGAGCAGCGCACCGCGCACGCGCAGCCCTCCGGTGAAGAATGATATCGTATCCGTTAGATGGGGGCCATGGACAATTCTGATTTGATGGAGACCGACATGAAAGCACAGAGGAACACCTGGAGAAATTTCTGAAACGCCAGTTCGCTGCTGTTGTTACTGCGCGGTCGGGAATCTTCTGGAGGGAAGGCCTCAAAATCCCTGGCTTTGCCTGCTGTTGGTGACCGAGATTGAGGTCGAATCGTTCGGACATAGATGGCGTGCAGTACTCGGTGTCGGAGAGCTGATCGGAGGCTGGAAGGTTTCGGATGTCTCAGAGTCTGATTGTGGTCCAGTATGGCAGGGAGAGTTTTTCTTCCTTCTCCCGTCTGCGTGAGATGTGGGACATTTGAGAAACTTTGAAATTTTTACTCATTGACTTCTTCATCAAGTTATGGTATTGTTGCACTGTTGTAACTATAAGTTATAATTCTGTGGTTTTGTTAGTTTTTTCAGTCTTGGTCTGTCCTATGTTTTGTGATATCACACCGGAGGAAATATTGTATCATTTCTTAATGCATGCATTGCTAAATGACAATAAAAGAGGACTGCATGTCTTCATAATCATAATATTTAAGAGATCTTGATAGTTTCTTGATTGGACGTGGCATCAAAGGTTACAGGGAGAATGGGGTTGAGGAGAGGAAAAAGAATCAGCCATGATTGAATGACAGTGCACACTCGATGGGCCAAATGGTCTAATTCTGCTCCAATGCCTTATGAGCTTATGGACATATTATTGAGGAATGAGGGTCGAAATGTTTCTATTATTGACATACAATGCGTGTGTTCTTAATTTAGGCCTTCAATGAAGCAAGTACAAGAAGGTAAGGTGATAATAAATATTTTGTGAATATATTAACATTTTAATATTCAAAAAGGAAAAGCTGAATCACCTATGGTTTCAATACCCACAAATATCACAGAATATATTAATGACCATTTATGCAGAAAATTTAATTAACTGTTGTTGACATTCTGAATTTAAAGATCAGGGGTCAGCACTAAAGCAGCTGGAATATCAATGTATGCTTCAGTGCAGTTTATGGTCAGCTAAATAGCTGCATGAATGTCTGAATTTATATCACTGAATAAGCGCACATGTATCTACATGCGTAAGTGCAGAGGTCAATGAACCAGTTTTCATAGAAAGATTCAGAGAATAAAAGGGTCATCAATTTTAAATTCCTCGGTCTTATCATTTTAGTGGATCTCTCCATGGTCCAGCACAAAAGTGTCATTACAAAGAAAACACAGCAGCACCTTTACTTACTTATAAGTTTACGAAGATTCAATATGTCATCTAAAACTTTAACAAACTTCTATAGATATGTGGTGGAGTGTATACTGACTGGTTGCATCACAACCTGGTATGGAAAAATCAAGACCCTTGTACAGAATACCTACAAAAAGTAGTGGACATGGCCCAGTCCACTATAGGTAAAGCTCTCCCTATCATTGAGCACACCTGCACAGAGCACTGTTGCTGGAGAGCAGCATCCATCATGAAGGATCCAACAGCCACCCCCACCCCTCATCCAGGTCATGCTCTCTTCTTGCTGCTGCCATCAGGAAGATGGTGCAGCAGCCTCAGGACTCACACCTCCATGTTCAAGAACAGTTATTCCCCCTCAACCATCAGGCTTCTTGAACCAGAGGGGTAACTTCACTCACCCCATCACTGAACTGTTCCCAGAACCTATGAACTCACTTTCAAGGACTCTTCATCTCATGTTTTTGATATTTATTGCTTATTTATTTTTTATTATTGTTATTTCCATTTTTATATTTGTTAAGTTTGTTGGGTTTTTTTTGCACACTGGTTGTGCAAAAATTCCTTTTGGGTGTGGTCTTTCATTGATTCTATTGCATTTCGTGTAATTTCTGTGATGGCCCAGAAGAAAATGAATCTCAGAGATGAATATGGTGACATATATGCACTTTGATAATAAATTTACCTTGAACTTTGAAGTACAAGACAATCCAAGGTAGAGCAGTTACACTGAACAAGACAATTCACAGCTGTTTCAATTTGATTCCACAGTTGAATGTGATTTGTGCAGCCCTGTGTGGCATGGGGCATCATAAAAGTGTAATGGTTAGTGTAATGTCGGTGATCACAGTTTGGAGTTCAATTCTTCTCATGAACATGTTCATTTGAACCCATTAATACATATCAACAATATTCTTTAAAATTCTGAAAAAGTAACTGAATATTTGACAGAAGGTAAAACATATCTCTTACCTCAAGGAGAAATCACAAATGATCTATCAAAATATTGTCCTATTGGTTGTTTACAAACAATATGTAAAATTGTAACAACATGCATCTCACAACTGATCATCACTCACTTAGATAACAACAGTATACTTACAGAAGAGCAGGACGGAAGCCATAAGTATATGAAAGGATGTAAAGAACAACTGATAATGGGCTCTGCTATTCTAAATCAAGCCCGGTGGAAAAGCAGAAATCTTTCATGTCGTTATATTGACTACCAAAATGCATTTGATACTGTCCCACACTCATGCTTAATAGAAGTTCTTTATATGAACTGCACTTAATACTTGCGAAATTCCTACAACATTTGATGAAGCACTGGCATACTATAATCACCTTATCTATTAGCAACTAGAAAAAGAACAACCGCCATTTTCAAAATAAACTGACTCTGTAAGCCAACTATGGTTTCGTCCACCTTTAAACCTTCCCTCCAATTTACTGAATTCGATGAAAATAGGGTATCAAATGAGAAACAAGAATAAAATTATATCTTGATACACCTTCTATATATGGACGATTTGAAATTATATGCTCTTTCATCAGTAAAGCAAAAACAATTAATTCAAGTAGTAGAACTATTTTACCAGGGGTGATGATAAGTTTGTGGCCTAAGGAAGAAGGAGGAGTCAATCTTAGAAAACCTAGCACATTTATTTTTCCTACCAGTCGTCGTGGAGCCTATGGATCCCTTTTTTGTAGAAGTCATCGTCTTGGACCTCCAGAAAGTGCTCCACAGCAGAGGTGATTGATAAGTTTGTGGCCTGGGGTAAAGGAGATGAGTTACTAACTTCGAACTTTCTGCATTTTCACTCAAAGAGTTGAACTGCACGTGCATGTAATGAGAGTGGTATAACTAATCTCATTCTACCTTAGGCCACAAACATACCAATTACCCCTGCTGTGGACCACCTGGAGGTCCAAGACGCTCTCGTTCCGTAGTCTATCAATTTCTTCTATTAATTCAGCATATAGACTACGGAACATGAACAGGGTATACATTGTCTCAATAGTAAGATCTACAACTTACTATCACTAAAAAATTGCATTATACAATTAGGGCTACAGAGCAATATTTACAGTATGGAAATCTTCAGAAAACCACAATATTAAACACCACTAGAATAGTCCAAAAGGTGCTAGCAATTGAGAAGTGAGTGTACTTGGCTATGGCCATACCGCAGGTTTTACCAACTTGAGCTCAGAAAAAATAAAATTAAAATAAAATAATAATAACAATAAATAAACTATAAATATTGAGAATATGAGATGAAGAGTCCTGGAAAATGAGTCCATAGGTTATGGGAACAGTTCAATGATGGGGTAGGTGAAGTTTACAATATATATTAATGATTTAGATGAGGGAATTAAAAGTAACATTAGCAAATTTGCCGATGACGCAAAGCTGGGTGGCAGTGTGAAGTGTGAGGAGGATGTTATGAGAATGCAGGGTGACTTGGACAAACTGGGTGAGTGGGCAGATGCATGGCAGATGCAGTTTAATGTGGATAAATATGAGGTTATCCACTTTGGTGGTAAGAACAGGAAGGCAGATTATTATCTAAATGGAGTCAAGTTAGGAAAAGGGGAAGTACAACGAGATCTAGGTGTTCTTGTACATCAGTCACTGAAAGCAAACATGCAAGTACAGCAGGCAGTGAAAAAAGCTAATGGCATGCTGGCCTTCATAACAAGGGGAATTGAGTATAAGAGCAAAGAGGTCCTTCTGCAGCTGTACAGGGCCCTGGTGAGACCACACCTGGAGTACTGTGTGGAGCTTTGGTCTCCAAATTTGAGGAAGGACATTCTTGCTATTGAGGAAGTGCAGTGTAGGTTCACAAGGTTAATTCCCGGGATGGCGGGACTGTCATATGTTGAAAGATTGGAGCAACTGGGCTTGTATACTGTGGAATTTAGAAGGCTGAGAGGGGATCTTATTGAAACATATAAGATTATTAAGGGATTGGACATGCTGGAGGCAGGAAGCATGTTCCCGCTGATGGGTGAGTCCAGAACCAGAGGCTACAGTTTAAGAATTAGGGGTAGGCCATTTAGAACGGAGTTGAGGAAAAACTTTTTCACCCAGAGAGTGGTGGATATAATGAATGCTCTGCCCCCGAAGGCTGTGGAGGCCAAGTCTCTGGATGCTTTCAAAAAGAGATGGATAGAGCTTAAAGATAGTGGAATCAAAGGTTATGGGGATAGGGCAGGAACTGGATACTGATAGTGGATGAGCAGTCATGATCACAGTGAATGGTGGTGCTGGCTCGAAGGGCCGAATGGCCTATTCCTGCATCTATTGTCTATTGTCTATTGTTGAGTTAAGTTATCCCCTCTGGTTCAAGAGCCTGATGGCTGGGGGGTTATAACTGTTCCTGAACCTGATGGTGCAGATTCTGAGGCTCCTGTACCTTCTTCCTAATGACAGAAGTGAGAAGAAAGCCTCATCTGGACCTTGATGATGGATGCTGCTTTCTTGTGACAGTGCTTCGTGCAGACATGCTCAGGGAGTGGGGGCAGAGGGGGTAGATCATTACCCGTGACGGACTGGGCCATAGCTACTACTGTTCTCATTTTTTTTATACAAAATGAAAAAGCTTTGGGTAGTTAAGAGGGGAGTCACTTACTGTCGGATACCCAACTTCTGAACTGTTTTTAGAAACACAATATTTATCAGCTGAAACCATAAAATTAAACAGAATTGGTTGTCTTCTGAATGTAATTTTGATGGAAACTGTGAAATGTTTGACATCACTTCATTAACAATACAGCATATGTTTTTCAACTATCCACTTAAAAGAAAAGAAATATCTTAAATGCCATAAAATAAAGTAATTTTGTTCAAAAATTACATAATGTACAGTTTGGCACATCAAAACTAATTACATGATAGATTCCAAAAGGTTTGCAGTTCCCTAGGTATTTTGTAGGGACATTTGAACTGCATGTGCATGTAACGAGAGCTGTATAACTCATCTCCTTCTACCTTAGGCCACAGACTTATCAATCACCCCTGCTGTGGAACACTTCTATAAAGAAGGGATCCATTTGCTCCATGACTGCTGGACTAAGTGTGTACATGTAGGAGAGGAATATGTTGAAAAATAAATGTTCTAGGTTTTCTAAAATTGACCTCCTCTACCTTAGGCCATGAACTTATCAATCATCCTTGGTATGTTCACATATAGATTATTGAAGTAAACTGTGACCATTGAAGCTGTATTGACTCACTTGCTTTTATCTTTGTGTTTGAAGAGTATAGAATCTCAGTGTATTTTTGAGTTCAGAGATTTTCTCCGGCGGTCTCCAAGAGAATGTGCTCAAAGAAAATGCCTGTTGGAATGTGCTGAATAATGTCCTTTGATATCTATAGCTCCAATCTCTGTGTGACTTATTCACAGTCACAAAAGTAGTATTAGAACAATAGTAGTATCATATCCATAAAGGATTTGTTTAAAAAAATGTATACTTAATAGTTTTCAGTGTGGTTGCTCTGTAAGATCATAAAACCATAAGTCATACAAGCAAAATTAGGACGTTTGGCTTATCGAGTGTGCTTTGCTATTCCATCATGGCTGATTTATTATCCCTCTCAACCACATTCTCCTGCCTTCTCCCCATAACCTTTGATGCCCTGACTAATAAAGAACCTAGCAACCTCAGCTTTAAATATGCCTGATGGTGTGGCCTCGACAACCATCTGTGGCAATGATTTCCTGAGAATTACCATCCACTGGCTAAAGAAATTCTCCTCGTATCTGTCTAAATGTATGTCCCTCTATTCTGAGGCTGTGCCGTCTAGTCCTAGATTCCCCCACAATATGAAACATCCTTCACATATCCATTCTGTCTAGGCCTTTCAATGTTCAATAGGTTTCAATGAGGACTCCCTTCATTCTTCTAAATTCTAGCGAGTACAGTCCCAGAGCCATCAAATGATCCTTGTACATTAACCCTTCCATTCCTGGAATCATTCTCGTGAACCCCCTCTGGACACTCTTCAAAGCTTGCACAACCTTTCTCAGATAAGGGGCCCAAAACCGCTCACAATTCTCCAACAGGATCCCACCACTAAGCACATCTTTCCCTCCCTCCCTCTCTCCGCTTTCCGCAGGGATCGCTCCCTACGCGACTCTCTTGTCCATTCGTCCCCTCCATCCCTCCCCACCGATCTCCCTCCTGGCACTTATCCTTGTAAGCGGAACAAGTGCTACACGTGCCCTTACCACCATTCAGGGCCCCAGACAGTCCTTCCAGGTGAGGCGACACTTCACCTGTGAGTCGGCTGGGGTGATCTACTGTGTCCGGTGCTCCCGATGTGGCCTTCTATATATTGGCGAAACCCGACGCAGACTGGGAGATCGTTTCGCTGAACACCTACGCTCTGTCCGCCAGAGAAAGCAGGATCTCCCAGTGGCCACACATTTTAATTCCATGTCCCATTCCCATTCTGATATATCTATCCACGGCCTCCTCTACTGTAAAGATGAAGCCACACTCTGGTTGGAGGAACAACACCTTATATTCCATCTGGGTAGCCTCCAACCTGATGGCATGAACATTGACTTCTCAAACTTCCGCTAAAGCCCCACTTCCCCCTCGTACCCCATCTGTTATTTATTTATATACACACATTCTTTTTCTTTTTCTCTCTCTCCTTTTTCTCCCTCTGTCCCTCTCACTATACCCCTTGCCCATCCTCTGGGTTTTCCCCCCTCCCCCTTTTCTTTCTCCCTGGGCCTCCTGTCCCATGATCCTCTCATATCCCTTTTGCCAATCAACTGTCCAGCTCTTGGCTCCATCCCTCCCTCTCCTGTCTTCTCCTATCATTTTGGATCTCCCCCTCGCCCTCCCACTTTCAAATCTCTTACTAGTTCTTCTTTCAGTTAGTCCTGACGAAGTGTCTTTGCCCGATACGTCGACTGTACCTCTTCCTAGAGATGCTGCCTGGCCTGCTGTGTTCACCAGCAACTTTTATGTGTGTTGCTTGAAATTCCAACATCTGCAGATTTCCTCATGTTTGCATTTTTAAATTCACAATACTCCAAGAGTGGTCTACACAATGCCTCATAAAACCTCAGCATTATATCTTTGCTTTTATATTCTAGACCTCTCGAAATGCATTCTATCATTGCATTTGCCTTCCTTACCACCAACTCAAACTGCAAGTTAACTTTTGGGAATCCTGCATGAGGACACCGAAAGTCCCATTGCACCTTAGATTTCTGAATTTTGTCCCTGTTTACAAAATAATATACGCCTTTATTCCTTCTACTAATGTGTATGATTGTACACTTCCTACAATATATTCCAACTGCCA
Organism: Mobula birostris; assembly: GCF_030028105.1. Classification (NCBI taxonomy): domain Eukaryota; kingdom Metazoa; phylum Chordata; class Chondrichthyes; order Myliobatiformes; family Myliobatidae; genus Mobula; species Mobula birostris. The sequence continues at coordinate 160,085,936 of NC_092375.1, forward strand.
CTTCTTTGTCCATTTTTTTATCTGTTTAAGTCCTTCTGCAGACTCCCCGCTTCCTCAACACTATCTGCCTCTCCATCTGCCCTCATATCACCTGCAAACTTGGCCGCAAAGCCATCAACTCCATCATCTAAACCATTGATATATAACGTGAAACGAAGCAGTTCCAATACTGACCCCTGTGGAACACCACCGGTCACCAGCAGCCACCCTGGAAATGGATCATTTATTCCCACTCTTTCTCCTGCCAATCAAGCAATCTTCTAACCATGTTAGTATCTTTCCTGGGTCATAAAGAAAACTTTTGGCCCATTCGCCTTCACATATCAAAGTATTGAGTACAGGAAATAGGATGTTATGTTGAAGTTGTATAAGACATTGGTGAGGCCTAATTTGAAGTATTGTGTGCAGTTTTAATCACCTAACTACAGGAAAGATGTAAATAAGGTTGAAAAAGTATGCAGAAAATTCACAAGGATGTTGCTGCGACTACAGGACCTGAATTATGAGGAAAGATTGAATAGGTTACGACTTTATTCCCTGGAACATAGAAAAACGAGTGGAGATTTGATAGAGGCATACAAAATTCTGATGAATAAAGACAGGATAAATGCACATAGGTTTTTTCTACTAAGGATGAGTGTGGACTACAACCAGAGGTCACAGGTTAAGGGTGAAAGGTGAAAAGTTTAAGGAGAACATGAGAGGAAACTTCTCACTCAGAGGGTCTTGAGAGTGAGGAATGAGCTGCCAGCACAAGCGATGCATGCAAGCTTGATTTCAAATTTTAAGAGAAGTTTGGATAGATACATGGATGGAAGGGGTATGGAGGGCTATGATCTGGGTGTAGGTCGATCGGAATAGACAGATTAAATGGTTTGGCATGGACTAGATGAGCCAAAGGGCCTATTACTCTGCTGTATTTTTCTATGATTCTGTGACTTTATGACCATGGGCTCTTATCTTGTTAAGTAACCTCCTGTCAAAGGCCTTCAGGAAATCCAATTAAACAAAATCCATCGACTCTCCTTTTCCTGTCCTGCCTGTTATTTTTTCAAAGAATTTCAACAGGTTTGTCAGGCAAGATTTCCCCTTAAGGAAACCATGCTGACTTCCACCTATTTAATCATGTGTCTCCAAGTACCCTGAAACCTTATTCATAAAGATGGACTCCAAAATATCCGGAGACCGGAGGCATAGCCTTAGAATAGAATGTTGTCCCTTTAGAACTGAGCTGAGGAGGAATTCCTTTGGCCAGAGTGTGGTGAGTCTGTGGAATTCATTGTCTTAGATAGCTGTGGAGGCCAAGTTATTGGGTATATTTAATAGGTTCATGATTAGTAAGGGCATCAAAGGTATGGAGAGAAAACGGGAAAATGGTGTTGAAAGGGAACATAAATCAGCCATAATCAAATTTTGGAGCAGACTTGATGAGCCAAATGACCTATATCTTATGTTCTTATGGGACAAGATTGGTAGGTGCCTGGAATGACGTGCAGCCCAAGGGAATAGTTGAAGCTGGTGGCTGACAACGTTTATCAAGTGTCCAGGTGAACTCTTGAATTTCTTCGGCATAGAGGGGTTTGGGCCATATGTTGGGTGAAGGGGTTAGTGCAAAAGGTGCCCATTAGTCTGTTACAATGATGTATGATTCTCTGATTTGATTAACATTTAATTGCATCCAAGAGAAAAATGAATTATCCAAAACAATACCCTGTTTTGAAAAAAAATCTATTCAAAACATTAAAATCAAGGTTCTTTGTAAAAAAAAAAGTGCCTATGTGCAGTAAAATATAGCATTTGTTATCAATGCATAGTATTTGAGGCTCCATAGATCATAAATATCTTTGAAACACAATGTGTGGTTAGAACAGGACAGCACTGGGTAGCTAAATCAATAAATGCTAGAAAGAAACTAAGCTAAGATTTGACATTAAGCTGCCTGAGATCACTAATATCATCACTTACATTTTTAGATTTGACAGTTTATTAATTTATTCCTTGTTTGTCTATTCTCCCATGAGTTACACTTGGCAGACAGTGGTCCAGATGCATTAGCTCCTAGGGTGGGATAGTTAAGTCTGTAAACGGTGGTAAATTTGTTTTTAGTGCCACTTCATGCCTACCTTAAAGGATATATTAGTAGGGGATAAAGGTACTTCACTGGTTCCTCCCCCTCTCGGATATGATTTCTGTTCTAAAGAAAACATTGGATCTGATAACTTCTTGTGAGAGAAGTAAATATGAAGTCAACATTTGCAAAAGAAACCTTGAAAGGGTGAGAATATTCCTAGAAATGTGCCAAATGCAGTCTTGCTACTATTTCTTATAAAGTACAGGTGATCCCCAAATTATGGAGGTAGGGTGTTGTATTCATAGGAAATTACCCATATTACAATTTTTCCATTATGCAAGGTGTGTCATCTGCACTTGAAATGCAAGATGAGAAAAAAAAGTATTTGTTTATTTTTATGCATATTCTATAAGAGAAAATTTTATTCCTTATCTCAATTTGACAATAAACTGGACTGGTCAAGGAACACTGAGGCTGTCTATAAGAAGGATCAGAGCCGTCTCTATTTCCTGGGGAGACTGAGGTCCTTTAACATCTGCCGGACGATGCTGAGGATGTTCTACGAGTATGTGGTGGCCAGTGCTATCATATTTGCTGTTGTGTGCTGGGGCAGCAGGCTGAGGGTAGCAGACACCAACAGAATCAACAAACTCATTCGTAAGACCAGTGATGTTGTGGGGATGGAACTGGACTCTCTCACGGTGGTGTCTGAAAAGAGGATGCTGTCTAAGTTGCATGCCATCTTGGTCAATGTTTCCCATCTACTACATAATGTACTGGGTGGGCACAGGAGTACATTCAGCCAGAGACTCATTCCACCGAGATGCAGCACAGAGCGTCATAGGAAGTCATTTCTGCCTGTGGCCATCAAACTTTACAACTCCTCCCTTGGAGGGTCAGACACCCTGAGCCAATAGGATGGTCCTGGACTTATTTCCTGGCATAATTTACATACTACTGTACGGGGTCTTTCTTTTGTTACATTTAAAATGGCGATTTTTGTTATGTTAATCTGTGGAATGCGGCTTTGTTGTGTTTTAACGCTGCAGAGAGTTTGCGCTAGCAGTTTATTGTGGTTTAGAGGGTGATAAGAGGGTGCTATTAGCCAATGGGTGGTTATGTATCGTTTTGTTTTCGGATGCCATGCTGTATGATATGACTGTGGACTGAGTTTTGGCGGGGAGTCGGGAGGAGAGACGAGGAGGACGGCGGACGTGCGGAGAGGCTCCGGTCGATCACTTCGGGTGGTCCCGAGCCGTGGGTCGACGGAATTCGGGTGGTCGTCTGACGTCGAACTTGAGCTCCAACGGTAGCGCGCGAAGAACTTGGACTTTGAATAAGTGTTGGCGCCTTTTTTTTCATTACTTTCCTCTCTGTATCACATGTATATTAATGCCCTAGAATTAGTAATATCTATAAAGTGTATGTGTTAAAATTTACTGGGTGTGCTGGCTGATGATTGATGTTTGTGATTGATTCGGGCGACGATTGACCCTGAGGGGACTGCTGAAGCAGGTGCTGGGCGGGATTTCCCCTAGACATACACGAGCCAAAATAACGGAACGTTACACTACTATTTAATTATTTATGGTTTATTACTATTTAATTATTTATGGTGCAACTGTAACGAAAACCAATTTCCCCTGGGATCAATAAGGTATGACTATGACTATGACTAAATTTTCTGTAGTGACTTGTGAATTCTCTAAAGGCAAATTTCTATTAACAGAACAGCCATAATGAGAACTATATTTTGAAGTGGATATCGAAGAGGTTCCAGGATCAAAGAGGGGCACCATAGTAGTGCAGCAGTAAGCATAACACTATTACAGCACAGGGAATCAGAGTTAGGAGTTCAATCCCTGTCCTTTGTTTAGAGTTTGTATGTTCTCCCCGTGGAGTGCATGGGTTTTCTTCAGGCCTCCGGATTCCTCCCACAGTTGAAAGACATATGCAGTTAGTAGGTTAATTGATCATTATCAATTGTCCAGTGACAAGAGTTAAATCAGGGGATTGCTGGGCGGCACTGTTCAAAAGTCCAGAATGGTCCGTTCTGTGTTTTATCTCTAAATAAATGAAATAAATAAATTTTAAAAAAGCATCTGAAATAAATTATTTACCAATACCAATATGGAAAACCAACTATCTCCAGGTATAAATTACTTCACCATTTTTTAAAAAATGATTTTTTACAATTCGCTATCTTTAAGTTATGAGTCTCTTTAGAAACATATACCATATCTTTGAAATTAACACAACTTGTACAAGGGGAGACTGATTCATCTCTGGAATCACCTTCTGAAAAGACAAGAGTTGTTGAATGTTTGGTGGTGCTCACCTCTAGCATCAGAATACCCATAAAAACCAATGAACTATCCTTTCTGTTAATAAGGATATATTCTTCTCTGTCTCTCTTTGTTACAGAGTCATATAGTATTCTATTATCATTCCAAAGATGAGGACAAGAATAGCTACAAAACATTTCTCCCTTCCCTCACCTAACTCTTGCATCATATTCCACAATCATGAGAAAATAGTGGCCTTCTATAGTGACTACCAGTTTAGCCAATCCCCCCCCCCCCCCACACCACCCATTTCTACTCCTTGAGCTGTAATAATTGAGCCGAGCAGTGTTGGGAGTGCTGACCAAGCTCATTCCCTGAGTCAATGACACTGGCTGGCAGCCATGCTTCCCACACCTGCTTGCTATCCTATCTCAATTGTTTCTAGCATCCTCTCATGAAGTTTGCTAGACCTTTGGCCCCTACTCCCTGCTGTGGTTTACCTTCCTGGGCGATACTTTTAAATTTAGCCCCAAGACATACATCTCCTACACCTTGGGCTAGATTGGGTTTAAACTAATGCTGGCTTACTCAGAGCTAACTAGTTTTTTTGGTCATTCTTATCCAGGAAGAAAGAGAGGAGCAGTCGCTTGTAGCTTTCCATTGTTTAGCAATATTCCCTTGTTGGCTGTATATGAATGTTCACAGATTAAATTCATTCTTCTGTGACGTACATCTGTTTCTTGCTTATCTCTGTACTTCCGGCTTTGTTCATGAGGGAATGTGAAGTCAGGCAGCTAATTCTTGAAACATGTGGAAAGAGTTTATGTGAAAAATACTGATTATGGTTAATCTGCAGCACTTTTCCATGTCATGTACTACACAAGAATGACTGATCCTTCAATAGAGAAATACATTACACTTACATGTTACCCCTCATACACTTGGGATACTTCAAAGTGCTTCATAGACATCTAAATTTTTTTTCAAACTATTGCCACTGATGTTTTACAAGGAAATGTAACCTCTCCCACAAAAATATCATTAAGATGAGTCGATAATCTGCTTCAGTGATGTTATTCATGGAATATAAATATTGGCAGGCACACCAGGAAATCCTGTATCCCTGATATAGCTGGTGCTGTATCCCAAGAGAGGGATTTTGTAGATGGCTTTTTAGTGCAGCTCATGGTTGAGCCCATTAGGAGATCAGCTATTCTGGATTGGGTTTTGTGCAATGAATCAGAATTGATTAGCGAGCTTAAGGTAAAGAAACCCTCGGGGAGAATGATCATTATATGATAGAATTCATTCTGCAATTTGAGAATGGGAAGATAAAATTAGATGTATCAGCATTGAGAACGGGAAGATAAAATTAGATGTATCAGCATTACAGTAGAGTAAAGGGAATTACAGAGGTATGAGAGAGGAGCTGAACAAAATTCATTGTAAGAGGGATGATGGCACAGCAGAAATGGCTGGAATTTCTGGGAGCAATTCAAAAGGTACAGGATGAATACATCCCAACCAAGAAATATTCTAAAGGCAGGATGATACAACCATGACTAACAAGAGAAGTGAATGCCAAAGAGAGGGTACATAATAGAGCAAAAATTAGTGGGAAGTCAGAGAATTGAGAAGCTTTTAAACCCAACAGAAGGCAACTAAAAAAAAGTAATGAAATAGGAAAACATGGAATACGAAGATAAACTCGCCAATATTATTAAGGAGAATACCAAAAGATTCTTCAGATATATAGAAAGTAAAAGAGAGGCAAGAGTAGATGTGGGACCACTGGAAAATGGTGCTGGAGAGGTAGTAATGGGGGACGAAGAAATGGCAGACAAGCTAAAAAGTATTTTGCATCAGTCTTCACTGTGAAAGACACTAGCAGTATGCCAGAAGTTCGAGAGTGTCAGGAGGCTGAAAACGGTGTGGTTGCCATTACTACGGAGAAGATGCTAGGAAAATTGAAAGGTCTGAAGCCAGATAAATCTCCTGGACCAGATGGTTCACACCGCTTCTGAAAAAGGTGGCTAAAGAGATGGTGAACTGAATTAGTATTAATCATTTGAGTCAATGAATTCTGTCATGGTTCTAGAGGACTGGAAAATTGCAAAAGAATGAATCGAGATGAGGAGTAAGCCCACAACTGCCACAAACAAAAGGCGATCAATCGTCCTGAAGATGTTAAAGTACTTTAGAACTGAGACTTAAGTATAAGAATTGTTTGGGATGGTACAGTAGTGTAGTGGCTAGCATAGTGCAAATACAGCACTCGTAAACTGGGCTCAATTCCTGTTGCTGTCTGTAAGGAATTTTTATATTCTCTCCATGACAGGGAGGTTGGTTGGGACTACAACCAAGGGTCATGGAGTGAGAATGAAAGGTGAAAAGTCTAAGGGGAACATGAGGGAAAACTTTATCACTCAGAAAGTTGTGAGAGTGTGGAATAAGCAAATCGATGTGAGTAGGCGGCTTTCAGGGTTCAGCATAGTTCAACATAATAACATATCAGCAGGGGTTTACTCCAGGTGCTCTGGTTTCCTCCCACAGTCCAAAGACATACCGGTTGGTAGGTTAATTGATTATTGTAAATTTTCCTATGATCAGGCTAGGGTTAAATTGGGGGATTGCTAGGTGGCGCAACTCAAAGGGCTGGAAGGGCCTATTCTGCACTATATGTCAATAAGTAAATAAGCATAGCCTGGATGAGCTGAAAGGCCTGTTTCTGTGCTGTACTATGACTATGATGGCATCTGTTATTTTCAGGTGCTCCGGTTTCTTCCCACATTCCAATGATGTACAGGTTAGTAGGATAATTGGACGTACGGGTGTAACTTGGCAGCACAAACTCGATGGGTTGAAAGGGTCTGTTACTGTGCTGTATTTCTAAGTAAAAAAATATTAAAAATAGGAATAAAGCCAGTTAAATATCAAAATTAGAAAATTAGTCATTAAATTCAACAGCTAGATTTAGCATTGGTAATTAGTAATTGAAGATATATGGACCATAGAGCAAGGAAACAGTTCCTTCAGCTCAGCAGGTCCATGCGACCAAGATGCCCCATCCAAGCTAGACCTAACTGCCAACATTTGGCCCATAACCTTTCTAACCTTTCCAATATATATATATCTGTCCAACTTCCTTATATTTGAGAATACTGAGCTTGGAAAGGAATCTGACGAATACATTGAGGTCAAGGAATCTTTTTCAGACAATATTTTTACCATTAATAATGGATATAATATAGAAAATACTGAATCTAAAAACTAATTTAGATAATGAGTATTGAGTTAGATTTGTAGCTAATTCGGCTTAACAGTTAGCTTTGTTGTTAAAAAAGATCTAATAAGTAATTAGAGGATTTAAGTTTCAAAGCTAAATACCTGGCTTATGACTTCAAGTTTTACAAATGAGTATTCCTGCCAGTTGCAAAATTACTAATCAGCAGTAAAACTATTGGTAGGCTGGTAAATCAAACAAAATAAATAAGAAAATGGAGAATATTAAGCTGTTACTTAGAGTTTTATCAAGTAACATTAACAGAGTCAAAAGGGAAATTCAAGCTTTGTACTTGCCTAATCGAAAATAAACTGGCAGGTGGATAATAGGTGAACCTGCTGATGTTTGATGCCCATGAAAAATGCCAAAATCATAATCATTATCTGAATCAAATTAGAAAGTGGATAAAAATAACTTAAAGCTGTATAATGACAGCTAATAATGAAGGATTGCTTAGAGTTTTGAGGTAACCATGAGTAGAGTTACAAACAAAATACTGCAGCCAGTCTGTGGGAGTCGATGGGAGTGTCAGTGGATAGTTTGTCTCCTGAGATGGAGACAGAGAAGTCCAGAAAGAGGAGAGAAGTGTCTTTCCAAAAAGAACCAAGTAAATTTGAGAGAACATGGAAATTTGTAGCAAAGATATTAAAATTGATGAATTCTGTATGGTGAAGAGGCAGCAATGCAGTTATCAGTGCAATGGCAAAAGAGTTGGGGAGTGGTGACAGAGATGGTTTGGAATAATCATTGTTGCAAGTGGGAAATGAAGAGACAGCTGTAACTGTGGTCCGTTTAAGCGTGATGACTACATCTTTGATTTCTTAGAAGTGAGACACAACAAAAGAGATGTTGTTCAGAATATGTGCAAGTGCTGCCAGGGGAATGAAAATGGTTGGATCTTTATTGCAGAAAGAATGAAGTCGAGGGCTTGAATACTTTCTTATGGAGAGTGGAGGCACATAAAGATTGGCATCCATAGTGAAGAGAAAATGCTGGGGGTTGGAAATTGGAAGTTACTAAAGTGGTGGAGAGCATGCAAAATAACCCAGATGGAGGAGGGAAAACACTGGATATGGGAACACAGGATCAGAGCAAAAGTAAAAGGAGATAATTTCAGTGGGGCTTGAGCAGGCAGAATGAACAGGCCTACCAAGGTAGTCTTACTTGTGGATCTTTATTCCCTGATCTACCTAACACTCACCTACCTCTGTCTACCAGCTCTAACCCTCCCTCCCACCCATCTGGTCTTCTCTCCATTGTCTCTCACCCCTCCCTCATCAATCACCTACTGGCCCCTGCTCTCCATACCCCTTTCTGCTTTATACTGGCAATCTTCCTTCTCCACTCTCAGAACTGATTGAGGATCTTTTTCTCTATATTCAAACATCTGCAATCTCCTTTGTCTCCAGTTGTGGTGTTTATTGATTTATCAATTCCACAAATAAAATTAAAATTCCCCAATAAAGTGGCCATGAGGAATGATTTTTTAAAAAATTCTGTAATTAATATTTAAATAAATGCTAATACAAAAATTGAGAGTGGAGGGAAAGATACTAATTCTATTTCAATCACAGGATGAAGCCCTATCAGCCCTCCCGTGTAACATCATAGGGGATTAATTAAATGTGCATTAGATGGTGATTGGATAGACATCAGCTTTGAGGATAAGGTCATAAAATGATGCTTTTTGCCTTTTGCTAATGAATCAATTGAAGTTTTGATGAAACTAAGGCCATTAGCAAACAATTGACTATTGTTCCTAGCTGTACAAAGCGGATAGACATCAGCTTTGAGGATAAGGTCATAAAATGATGCTTTTTGCCTTTTGCTAATGAATCAATTGAAGTTTTGATGAAACTAAGGCCATTAGCAAACAATTGACTATTGTTCCTAGCTGTACAGAAAAAATACCAGCAAATGCCAATTAATTCTTGGGCTGCTGATGAATTGTCTAATAATATGCAAACTTAAATATGTAATCAAATGATTTTAATTGAGGTACCTGTATACTTAATCCTTGTTATTGATGATCCAATTTAAATTCAATAAGTAAATTCAACAAGTCTCCAATGAGATGGTATATGATATACCAAAATTTGGAGAATGACTATGTCTACCAATATTAGAAATACAGATTTCTGTGTCAATTAGTTGAGTCATTGATTCAGAAAGGCATAGAAAGAGGTCCACTAAGTCCATGCTAACCATTTTGCCCTTATATATTAATCTCATTTGCCCATATTGGGTCCCTGTCCTGGCTATTCAATGTCTTTCTAATGTAGTGATTGTATCTTATTTCATCAATTTCTTGGCAGGAAGTTCCAGACATCAACCATCTTCTGTGTCAACCCCTTCTCCCATCTTTAACTCTCCTCCTGTTCTTGGACACCTCAGTCTGGTCTTTTGTATGCTCTGAATCTTTACACTGCTAACTGCTAACAAGTCATCAACTGTCTTGACTTTGCCACTCTTCTCTCTAATTCTAACCTCACTCCTTCTGAATGCACTGCTCTCCACTCTATTCACACTAATCCTAAACTCACATCAAAACCCGCAGATAAGTTGGGCGGGGGGGGGTGGTGTGGATGCTGTCAATGTCTACCGGACTGACCTCTCTACCCTGCTGAGGCCAGGTGACAATTCTCAGACACCTCCACTTACTTATTCCGTGAACAGGACCCCACTAAGGAGACCCAAGCCATTGTCACACACAACATCACTAACCTGAGGATCTCTTGTCCACTGTCACCAACCATAAAGTTCCCATACCCTGCACTACCCATTTCTACCTCCTACCCAAGATCCACAAACCTGTCTGCCTAGGTGGGCCCATTGTTTCTTCTTTTTCCTGCATCATCAAACTTATATCTGCATACCTCAGCTCTGTTTTATCCCCCCTGGGTCAGTCCCTTCCTTTCTAGTATCTGTGACACTGCATGCTCTTGATCTTTTCAATAACTTCAAGTTCCCTGTCCCTGTAGTGGAGGAAGGAAAGTCCCTTTCCTTGAAGAAGTAGGATATCTCATTAGTTCAGGAATGAAAAAATCTCATCCTGAGAGAAGATAATGTGGAGAAGGAGGAATTGAGAGAAGGGTGATGGCATTTTTTTCAAAAGATTTTTTTCATTTTCACCGTGGATATCCAATCCCTATATACCTCTATCCCCCATCGAAAGGTTCTTAAAGCTCCCTGCTTCTTTCTAGACAACAGACCAAATCTGTTCATCTCCACCACCACCACTGTCCTCTGTCTGATGGAACTGACACTCACACAATAATTTCTCCTTTAGCTCCTCCCTGTTCCTTCAAAGAAAAGGGGTAGCCATGGGCACTCGCATGCCCACCTGCCTTTTTGTCATCTACGTGGAAAAGTCTACGTTCCAAGTCTACGTGGTATTACTCCGAAACTTTTCCTGCACTGCATCGATGGCTGCATTGGTGCTGCTTCTTGCTTGTTCCATTTGCAAGGAGAAGTATCAGGAGGGAGGACAGTGGGGAAGGACAAATGGATGAGGGAGTCACATATGCGTGATCCCTGCAGAAAGCAGAAAGTGGGGAGGGTGAGGGGGAAGATGCTGAGCTTGTCAACTTCATCAACTTTGCCTCCAACTTTCACCCTGCTGTCAAATTTATCTGGTCCATTTTTGACACCTCCCTTCCCTTTCTCGATCTCTCTGTCTCTATCCCAGGAGACAGCTTATTCACTGATGTCTATTACAAGCTCACAGACTCTTACAGCTACCTAAACTGTACCTCTTCCCACCCTATCTTTTGAAAAAAATACCATCCCCCTTCTTTCAATTCCTCCTTCTCCACATTATCTTCTCTCAGGATGAGATTTTTTCATTCCTGAACTAATGAGATATCCTACTTCTTCAAAGAAAGGAGCTTTTTTCCTCCACTATCAACACCGCCCTCACCTGCATCTCTTCCATTTTGCGCATGGCTGCCTTCACCCCATCCTCCTGCCACCCCACAAAGGATAGGATTCGTCTTCTCCTCACCCCGCTAACCTCCGTGTCCATCATATAATTTTCTGTAACATCTGCCACCTCCAAACTTCAAGCACGTCTACGCCCTCTCCAATGTCTGCTTTCCACAGGGATCACTCCTTACATGACTCCCTTGTCCATTCGTCCCTCCCCACTGTCCTCCCTCCTGGTACTTACCCTTGCAAATAGAAGAAGTGTTACACCTGCCCCTACACCTCCTCCCTCACTACCATTCAGAGCCCCAAACAATCCTTCCAGGTGAGGCGACACTTCACCTGTGAGTCTTTTGGGGTCATCTACTGTTTCTGGTGCTCCTGGTGTGGCCTCCTGTATATTAATGAGAGCTGACATAGATTGAGAGACTGCTTCATTGAGCACCTATTCTCTGTCCGCCAGAAAAAACAGGATCTCCCGGTGGCCACCCATTTTAATTCTACTTCCCATTCTCATTCTGACATGTCAGTCCATGGCCTCCTCAATTGCCGCGATGAGGCCACTCTCAGGTTGGGGGAGCGACACCTTATATTCTGCTTGGCTAACTGTCAAACTGATAGCATGAACATCGATTTTTTGAACTTCGGGTAATTGCCTTTATGCCACTTCACCATTCCACCATTCCCATTTACCTCTCTTACCTTAACTCATAGCTCCATACCTGCCCATCACCTTCCTCTAGTGCTCCTCCTCTTTCCCTCTCTTCCATCCTCTCTTATCAGATTCTACTTTCTCCAGTCCTTCAGCTCTTCCACGATCAATTTCCAAGCTCTTTACTTCATCCCCTCCCCCTCTCCCAGTTTCACCTATCACTTACCACCTTGACTCGGAGCAAAGACCATCATCCTCGACCTCGAGGGATAGCCACGACGACCACCACCACCACCTTGTATTCTTCCTCCCTTCCCCCACCTTCTTGCTCTGACTTCTCTTCTTTTCTTGCAGTCCTGATGAAGGGTTTTGGCTGTTTACTCTTTTCCATAGATGTGCCTGGCCTGCTGAGTTCCTCCAGTATTTTGTGTGTGTTGCTTGGATTTTCAGCATCTGCAGATTTTTTTGTGTTCTGTGTCATAAGCTTACTTTTCAGACTCCCTTTCAGTTTTAACCCATGTCCGCTTGCTTCCCTACCATGGGAAAAAGATGCTGACAAATTATCTTTATCGATGCATTTTCTACTTTTATATACCACTATTAAGTTACTCCTTGAACTCTCTCATTCAAGGGAAAACAAGCCCAGCCTATCCAATCTCTCTCCATTAGAAGTCCTCTAAATTGAATAAAATCCTGGACCCTCTTCCAGCGTAAACATATCCTTCATGTACTGGTGACCAGAACTGCACACAATATTCCCAGTACAGTCTAACCAGCATAATGCAAAGTTGCAACATATCAGCCTAACTTTTATATTCTGTTTCCTGAACTATTGCATATGCCTTCTTAATCATCCTATCTATTTGTGTTACCTCTTTCAGGGCATGTGAACTTGGATCTCAAGCTTCTTCTGTTCTTCAACATTCCTTAGTGCCCTCTCATTTAGAGTGTATCTCCTACCCGTGTTTTACATCCTAAACTGTATCACATGTCACGTCAGTAATCAATTCCATCTGCCAATGGTATGCCCAATTTTCTATCTGATTTATATCTTGCTGTACTAATTCATCCTCCCTCTTGATCCACAAATCACCAAATTTTTTGTTTGCTTTCCACAGATTTATTAACTATCCTCTTACATTCTCATGCAAGTCATAAAGACATATCACAAAAAACAAGGGTCCCAGTATCTGATCTTTGAGTACATCACCAGTCGCAGACTTCCAATCAGCAGAGCAACCTTTACCACCTATCAACAGACAATTGTGGATCCATTTAGCCAGCTCACATTGCATCCCTCATGGGCCTTTACCTCTGATTAAGCTTATCATGTGGGCTGCCTTTTATATCTCAAAAAAGTCCATAGAAACGTAGAAACACTTCTCTGCCTTCACCAATCTTCTCAGTTATATCCTCAAAAAACTTAGTCAAATTAGTGAGGCATAAATTCCCACACTCAACGCCATGCTGTCTATTTCTGATGTCTTGGCAATCCTTGTGAAATGCCTTAATAAAATCCATAACCATGACCATTGCTTTATTTTTATCAATTTCTTTTGTCATTTCCTCAAAGAAATCAATCAGACTTTTGAGGCATGGCCTGCCCTTCACATGGTTAGGCTGTCTGTCCTTAACAAGATTGGTTCTCCAAATGCCTATATAAGTTGATGAGAGGCATTGATCATGTGAATAGTCAGAGGCTTTTTCCCAGGGCTGAAATGGCCAGCACGAGAGGGCACAGTTTTAAGGTGCTTGGAAGTAGGTACAGAGGAGATGTCAGGGTTAAGTTTTTTGCGCAGAGAGTGGTGAATGCGTGGAATGGGCTGGTGGTGACAGTGGTGGAGGCGGATAGAATAGGGTCCTTTAAGGGGCCCCTGGATAGGTACACGGAGCTTAGAAAAATAGAGAGCTATGGGTAACCCTGGGTAATTCCTAAAGTGAATACATGTTTGGCACAGCATTGTGTGCCGAAGGGCCTGTCTTCTGTTGTAGGTTTTCAATGTTTCTATGTAAATTCTGACTCTAAGAACCCTTTCCAATAGTTTACCCATTGCCGATGTAAGACTCACTAGTCTATTACTGCCAGCATTAATGCTCTATTTCTTGAACAAAAGAATAACATTTGCCACCCTCCTCCTGTCAGTGTGAAAGCAAAGGTCATTGCCAAAGGCACGGCAATCTCTTCCTTCACTTCCCATAGTAACCATGTCCTGGGGTCTCATCTATCCTAATGATTTTCAAAAGTTCCAGCATATCCTCTTTCTAAATATTGACATTTTCCGGCATGTCAGCCTGTCTTATGTTGTCCTCATAAATGTCAAGTTCCCTCTCACTGGTGGATACTGAATCTAAGGCCCTCCCATATCTCCTTTGACTCCAGGCACATAATTCCTCTTCTGTCCCTGATTAGTCCTACCCTTATTCTAGTCATCCTCTTGTTCTTCTTGTACGTGTAAAATACCTTGGGGGTTTCCTTAGGTCTACTCGCTAGGGCCTTCTTATGCCCGCTTCTATCTTTCCTGAGTTGATTTGTAAGCTCTTTCCTGGCTACCTTGCAATTCTCTCTGTCCTGCCTGATCCTTGCTTCCTAAACCTTTTCTGTTATACCTCCTCATTTCTCCTATGTTCCCAATTTCCACTCCCAAATTCCCATCTTATAGCGTTCACCCTTTCCCAATTAAATACTTTCCCCTGTGGTCCAAGTCAGGGAGTTGAGGTCACTGTGTCCAAAGGTGTGAGAAGGCTGCTGCTGAAGCCATTAGCATTAGTTTTGAAGATAAAAATGAATCACATGATCAGAGTGGGAATGAAACTATTCATAAATACACCTATTTAGACTCTTTAAACTGGAAATTGTTTGGAAAAGCAGCTATTGATTTTTTTTTTGTCTTGTAGTCAGCACTACTTGTTTCTGGATAATGATAGCCTCAAGGTTTTCAGACTGAGAGAGTCAAACACTTGGTTCATCAGTTTCATGGTTGGCCATATTGGCACCATCAATGACCTGTAAATTTTTATTGATTCATAATTTATTTTTAATTAGACATTTAAATCTATCATTACATTGGGCATTTTAAATTTTACTTATTTTATATTTGGTTAATGTTATATAATATTTTATATTTGGTCACATTGAAATGATCTTTTAAACATTTCAGTTATTTTTGACACATCTAATAGTATTATAGCAAATTTTATAGGTACGTTTCGTTGCTTGTCAAATGCTTGCAGTTTTTTTTTGAAAGGTGACTATTCAATACTTGCTAATGGTTTATGTTGCTACTAAATACTTCCCTGCTGACTAATCCATAAGTCTTTGGGTTATATCTTAAAGGAACAGACCCCTCTACCATCATTCTCCTCGTCTGGCAGAACTGGTCTTTATGCTGAACAATTTTTCCTTCAGCTCTTCCCACTTTCTCTAAACTCAAGGGGTAGCCATGAGCACTCGCATGGGCCCCAGCTCTGCCTGCATCTTCATCAGCTACTGTATGTAGAACAGTCTATGTTCAAAGCTTTCATTAGTTATACTCCCCAATTCTTTCTTTGCTACATTGATAACTGCATTGGTGCTGCTTCATGCAAGTTTATGAATTTTACCTCTAACTTCTACCCTGCCCTAAAATTCACAGCCCATCTATGACATCTCCCCTCTTTTTCCCATCTCTGGAAACAAACTGTCAACTGACATCCCTTATAAACCTACTGATATCCATGATTATCTTGACAATACCTCTCCTCACCCTATCTTCTGTAAAAATGTTATTCTCTTTTCTCAGTTTCTTTAAGTGTGTAATCTGGGAAAAAAACTACCAAATGTGGCAAGAAAGATGGGACAGGAAGGGGAAAGGGTGGCATTAATATCAAATACAAAAAATTGTTGCAGGTACTAGGGTAGGTAGTGGATACAGAATAGAGGAAACTGTGTGGACTAGGTTAAGGGTGAGGCACTGTGCATTAACATTGAAAATGATAGAGAAACACCAGACAGGATTGTGTGAGGAATGTCAGGAAGATGAGTCAGTAGAACATGTAGTTCTGAGTTGCAGGAAGCATGGGATACAGAGAGAGATGATGAGAATTAATCTAAAGGAACTGGGGGTGCAGGAATTCACATTAAAAAGGTTGCTGGGCATGGGTGAAAGAGCACAGATCAGGGTATTTTTAGCTTTCTTAAGGGGTACAGGGTTTTTTTATAGGATATGATGGATAAGCAGGAATAGGGTACTAGGATGGCCAAAGATGGGAGGATAAAGTGTAGGTTAGGGGGTGTGTGTGTGTGTGTGTGTGTGTGAAGGGATTTAGAATGTAAGTCTATTGCACACTCCGGAGCAGAAGGTGGCAGTAATGCACCATTAAGCTGGGTGCCAACTGCCGTAAAACAAGATGGAGAAGAAGCAGTAGAAGAAGGATGTGACTTTCCATTCCAGGACATCAGACACGTCCTCCTCCGTCCCCTCACCTGCCTCTCGTCCAATTCCCACACCCATCTTCCTGCCGTTGTAATAGCAAGAGATTCCCTCTTGCTATTATCCAATACGTTATTGTCCTTCAACTTCTGTCATCTCCAAAGGGATCCTACCACTAAGCATATCTTTACATCCTCCACCTCTGTGTTCTGTAGGATTCGCTCCCTCAGTGATTCCCTGTCCATTCGTTCCTCCTTACTACTCTCCTTCCTGGCACTTCTTTCTGCAAGCCTCTTAAGTTCTACACCTGCCCATTCACCATCTCTCTCACCTCCATTCAGGGCTTCAAACAGCCCTGCCAGGTGAGGCAACACTTCACATGCAAATCAGCTGGGTCATCTATTGTGTCCAGTGCTTGAGATGCAGCCTCCTCTACATTGGTGAGACCAGTTGTAAATTGGGAGACCGCTTCGTCAAGCACCTCCACACCATCCATCACAAGCAGGACTTCCTGTTTGCCAAACATTTTTATTCCTATTCCCATTCCCAATCTGACGTGTCAATCTGAGGCCTCCTCTTGTGCCAGGATGAGGCCACCCTCAGGGTGAAGGAGCAACACCTTATATAGATGCCCTCCAACCTGATAGCATGAATATTGATTTCAACCCCCAACCTCCTCCTCTATTCCCCACTCTAACCTTTTATTTCTCATTTGATTATTACTTCTGTCTGCGTCCCCTCCTCCTTCCTCTTCTTCATTGTCCACTCTTCTCTCCGATCAGATTCCTTCTTCTCCAGCCCTTGACCTTTCCCACCCACCTGGCTTTACCTGTCACCTTCCAGCTAGTCTCTTTCCCCTCCCCTCACCTCTTTATTTGAATATTGTCCCCCTTCCTTTTCAGTCCTGAAGAAGGGTCTCGGCCCAAAGCACTGACTGTTTACTCAATTCCATAGGTGCTGCCTGACCTATTGACTTCCTCCAGCATTTTAGGTGTGTTGCTTAAGCTATTTTAAACCATGTAAAGTGCATTAGTTTTAATAATTAATAATAATAGAAGAGGAAACTCCTTTGGATCTAGTTCTACGTAGCCAAGAGAAGATGTTAGCAAAAGCATTAATCTTTATTTAAACAGCTGTGATGTCCATGCCATCAGGTTGGAGGTTACCAGTTGAAATATAAGATGTTGCTCTTCCAACCTGACTATGTGGCCTCATTGTGGCAGTAGAGGAGGCCATGCACTGATATGATGGAATAGAATTGGGAGGTCGGATTGAAATAGGTGGCCACTGGGAAATCCCACCTCTGTGGTGGATGGGGTTGAGGTGCTCGACAAAGTGGTCCCCCATCGGCTCTCACCAATGTAGAGGAGGCTGCACCAGGAGCACTGAATACAATAGATGACCCTGACGGACCAGTGAAGTGTTGCTTCACCCGGAAGCACTGTTTGGGGCCCTGAACAATGATGAGGGAAGAGGTATAGGGATAGGCGTGGCACTTATTATGCTTGCAGTGATAAATGCCAGGAGGAAGATCCGTGGGGAGGGACGACTGGACAAGAGAGTCATGTAGAATGCAATCCCCTAGAAAAGGGGAGAGTAGAAGCAGGGCCACAACCTATAGACTCACTTTCAAGGACTCCTCATCTCATATTCTCAACATTTATTATTATTTCTTTCTTTTTGTATATGCACAGTTTGTTATCTTTCACATTGGTTGAATGCCCGATTGGTGTGGTCTTTCATTGATTCTATTATGAATTTATTGAGTACGTCCCAAGAAAATGAATCTCGGGGTTGTATGTGGTGACATATACTGCATGTACTGTGATAATAAATTTACTTTGAACTTTGAACTTTGATATATATCAATCCAAGTAAATATGTTGTGACAGGCAGGTTTCGAGTTTTTCACTGTACAGGAAGCAAGAGAGACAGTTGATATTTATTACACACGTATGAGACAACTTACCACCAATGCAAAATTCCTGATTTTCACTGAGAGTTGGAAATGCAAATTATTGATGAATAATACTAAAGAAATTTTCATAGAAAATCTTTGAAAAGGACATCAAACTGAGCTGTTTAAGACAGCAAAATCATCCAGAACAGAGAGCTGTTGAGCTGGAAGAATCAAGACTTATAGAATTAGAGAATAAATTAAACAATGGGATAGAACTTCTATTTTGTCCATGTACTATAATAAAGGTTAATACTGCAGGCATTTATCTCATTTAGCATTCACAAATGTGGTATCCTGTCAAAGGTCTTCTGAAAATCCAAGAAATGGATGGATTTTATTGTACAATCTTTTTTAGTTCTTATCCTTTCCCTAATCTAAATTTCTTTCTATTTATTGAACAAGGTACGTATCTAAGCATTATCAAAAATATGAGAAAATAGGGAATGAACACAAGAGATTCTGCAGGTGCTGGAAATCCTGAGCAAGACACACAAAATGCTGGAGGAACTCAGCAAGACAGGTAGCATCTATGAAGAGGAATATGTATCTGATATTTGCTGCTTGACTTATTGAGTTTCTCCAGCATTTTGTATGTGTTGCTTAGTAAATACATTACCTCTTACCGCAATCTGCAAATTCAGTTTATACTGCTATTCTGCAGTGTTCATTATAAGGGCTGCAAGTCGTATAGTGAACATGGTCTGAATTAGTCTCCAATGTGACAGGCAAAGTATTGCTTGCTGTCACGTTTCACATGCCCTGTCACATAATGTATATATTCCCCAAACAGCCAATTTGCTTCTTTCTTTACACAGCAATGAAAACAATACAATTCCCTGATAAAAATTCACTGTGGTAATTTTGTTTCCTGAATATTTTTGAAATGGAATATAGAAATAAGGTTTATATAATTATAATTCTAGGTGTTTATTGAACTGTGATGCTTCAGTAATCTCTCTGACCTTCAGGGATATTTATCTTTTTATTTCTTTTTACGAACCAATTTCAGACATTTCAGTGTGAAAAGCAGAAGCCCTGACATATCAACTGTTAAGATTACATGGCAGCGTTGAAAAGTATTTGAAATAGTCTGAAATTTATATGGGTTTTCTGACATTATTTTACTGTCTTCTTTATGACTTAGTTAAAATGGTAAGCAGATACACAATATTTCAAAGGTTTCAAAGGTACATTTAATGTCAGAGAAATGTATACAATATACATCTTCAAATGCTTTCTAAGTGATGTTATCTGAATCAGAATCAAGACCAGGTTTAACATCACCAGCATATGTTGTGAAATTTGTGAGCCCTGGGCTGGACATCCTGCTCACTTAAGGAAGGCGAAGCGTCTCCCATATCCTCTCCTTTCCAGGTGTAGTGATCACCGCAGGACCACTGTTTGGTTTACCATGCAGGAGGCCACACACATATGGCCTTCCTACACTACTGTGCCCATAGCAACGCCTTCATGTGGCATCCCTGTTCTTGCTGAGTTTGTTATGTCATGGCATGACCCAGTGTCGAGTGGTGTAACTGGGCAGGCAGGCTGGCCTCATCAGCCTTGGCCAGCAGCCGGCTAGGTGAAGGACAACTCCGATTCCGAACCCGGGTGGATGGGACTCATTAGCCTTCAGTCAGTCTGTCTAGGAGAAGAAATGCTCTGAAGCTCAACCCTCTGAGTAACCAAGCAGCTCTCTTTAGGAGTAGCACTGCTTGCTCCAGGTAAAGACGGACCTAGAAGAGGTGGTCCAAAAAAAAGCTTGCCTCACCACCACCTGGTTGGTTCGCCATGGCCAACGGGCATCTCACTCAAGGGGTAAGAAAATGGAAAATAAAACAAAAGAGGCAACATATCTCAAAATCATGTGCTGGACTGTAGGCACAATGCAGGACTCTACAGAAGGTAACTGACCCCAAAGACGCTCAGCGCCTGTGGCACAAGAACCAGCTCGGCTGGACATTGACATCGCTGCTATAAGCGAATTATGTTTTGTGGATCAAGGATCTTTGATAGAGCATGGTGCAGGCTACACTTTCTTCTAGTCAGGCAGAAGCAGAAAGGAGAACAGACACTCAGAGGATGGCTTCATGATCAAAAACACCATCATCAATGCTTCAAAGCCTACCAGTTGGACATTCAGATTGACTTATGTCCCTGCGACTCCCGCTGCAAGACAACCAATCTGTCACCCTTGTAAGCGCCTACGCCCATACACTGCAAGTAGACCTTGCTGTCAAGAAGGTGTTCTTCAGCAAGCTGGTGTCCCTCCAATTGGAAACATATAAAGTAGACAAGATCATCGTCCCGCCAAGAGTTTTAGGTCGTCATGGTGTCGGAAACTGCAGTGACAATGGGAGGACGCTCCTGGAGCTCCACACAGAATTAGGCCTGGTTATAACAAATACACTGTTTCAACAGAAAGCCAGGTTCAAGACAACCTGGAGAAAGTCCCGATCCAAATACTGGCACATCCTGGGGAAACATCCTGGTATGTTAAAGGATGTGTTAGATGTTCTACACCAGGGTCATGCCAAGCATAGACTGTTACACAGATCACAGATTGGTCAGGGCGAAAGTCAACTGGCTATCAAGCCAGCAATAAGAAAATGGTGGCCACGGTCAAAGAGTCTCCAGGTGGATAAGCTCTTAAGCCTCCACAATGTGTTCCAGATTAGCTCAAGGGAGAAACTGGACAGCAAAGACACCCCAAGCTCAGACTCCAACACAGGAAAGAAATGGGAGCACCGGAAGACTGCCATCCAAGTTGCGGCTGTCAAGTTAGTTGGGTACTCCTTAAAAAGAAACAAGGACTGGTTTGATGAAAATAACTTTGAAATCTAGAACCTGCTCCAGAAGAAACACTCCTTCCATCTAGTGGTACTGTCTAGGCCTGACGACCAAGCTGCCAAGGCAGAATATAGCACCCGCCGAGCCACACAGAGACAGATGCAAAGCATTTGGTGGTCTGCTCTAGCAGAACGAACACAGAGAGTTAGTGCGGATTCAGAGCAAACAGAGGCACATCTGACATGAACTTCGTCCTGTGCCAGTTACAGGAGAAGTGTCATGATCAGAACATGGGACTGTATGTGGTGTTCATTGACCTGAACAAGGCCTTTGATACAGTCAGCCGCGATGCTCTTTGGAAGATTCTGTCGAAGCTCGGCTGTCCCCCAAAATTCCTCACCTCATGCAGCAATTCCATGAAGGCCAAAGCGGCCAGGTTAAGCACAGCGGCAACCTGTCTGA
The DNA here is from genome assembly GCF_030028105.1 of Mobula birostris. Classification (NCBI taxonomy): domain Eukaryota; kingdom Metazoa; phylum Chordata; class Chondrichthyes; order Myliobatiformes; family Myliobatidae; genus Mobula; species Mobula birostris. Next base: position 160,107,772 of record NC_092375.1, read on the forward strand.
CCTTTTCCCCCAACAGTACCAGCATGAAACAAGGCTATATTTTGGCATCAAAGTTCTTTGCTAACTTTTTCAGCATGATGCTACGGGAAGTGAAAGAGTGCATCTTGGACAGCATCTATATTTGGTTCCACACTGACTGAAATATCTTCAACCTCCGCTGTCTTCTCGCCCAAACAAAAACCAATCAAGAGACCATTTTTGAACTATTATATGCAGACGACTGGGCTCTTCTCATGCACAGAGAGGATGCACTGCAGGCTGCAGTCACTCAGTTTGCCAAGACTGCAAGGGCTTTCGGGTTAACGGTCAGTCTGAAGGAAACAATGACCCTCCATCAGAAGATCCCTCATGGCATTGACAACCCACCTTGGATCACCTTTGACGACCACTCTCTCATTATGGTTGAGCATTTCACCTGCTACGATGCTACGGTAGTGAGGGACATTGACAAGAGCCAGCAGAGCCTTCGAGCGCCTCCTGAAACGCCTGTGGAAGAAACACCAGTTGCGTCTGTCCACAAAAATCCAGGTGTACAGGGCTGCCATCGTCACAATGCTGCAATACCGCTCTGAAGCTTGGGTCTTATACCGCAAGCAGATCCTGTTGCTTGAGTGTTTCCATCAGAGCTGCCTCCACTCTGTCATGGGTATCAGCTGGCAGGATCATGTCTCCAACAAGGTCCTGGAGAAAGCTTAACTTCCAAGCATTGAAGACACTTTCCTGCTCAAGCAGCTCCGCTGGTCAGACCAGGTGCCCTCGCGTGGACAACCTCGGGTTACTGAAAGCAGCACTTTGTGGAGAACTCTGTCAGGGCAAGAGATCACTGGAGAACTCTGATCCACAGAGCAGCCAAGAGTTTTGAGGAATCCAGAAGAGTGACTGCTGAAGAGAAGAGATGATGCAGCAAGGATCCTAATACCAAGAGCCCACATCCCAGCAGTTTCCGTGTCCCGACTGCTCCAGAGTCTGCAGATCCAGAACTGGCCTCTACAGTCACCAATAACTGTGCCATTGCTCCTGAGAAATCTTCTTCCCTCCTGATCTTCACAAGCAAAGAACCAGCCATCATCGTCAAATATATATGTTAGATAGTCACATTAAATAAGTAGCGCAAAAATAGGAAAAAAAGTAATGAGGTAGTGCTCATGGGTTAAGTGTCAATGGCAGAGGGGAAGAAGCTGTTCCTGAATTATTGAGTGTGTGCCTTCACACTTCTCTACCTCTTTCCTGATAGTTGCAATGAGAACGGAGCAAGACCAGGGTGATGAGGGTCTTCAATAATGAACGCAGCCTTTTTGAGGTAACACTCCTTGAAGACGTCCTGGATGCTACGGAAGCTAGTGCTCATGATGGAACTGACTATGTTTACAAAACTCTGTATCTACTTCGATCCTATGCAGTTGCCCCCCCCGTCTCCCACACCCCCCCCATACCGAAAAGTGATTCAGCCAGTTAGAATTGTCTCCACAGTACATCTGTAGAAATTTTTGAGTACTTTTGGAGACATACCAAATCTTCTCAAACTCATAATGAAATAAATCCATTGTCATGTCTTCGTTCCAACTGCATCCTCAGAGATATTGACACCCTGGAATTTGAAATTGCTCACTCTTTCCACTTCTGATCCATTTGTGAGGACTGGAGCGTGTTCCATCATCCTACCCTTTCTGAAGTCCACAATCAGTTCTTTGATCTTATTGCCATTGAGTGCACAGGTGTGCTGTGACACCACTAAACTAACTGATGTGTCTCTCTTCTGTGCGCTCTCTTGTCACCATCTGAAATTCTGCCAACGATTGTATCGTCAGCAAATTTATAGATGGCATTTGAGCTGTGCCTAGCCACATTATGTACACCACATTGAATTCAGAGTATTCCAACAAACAGTTGATTACCATTAATGCATTTAATTATCAGTGCCATTTGGGAAGCTGTGGAATCTATTTTAAGGACACCCACAAATGCTGGAAATACTTTTTTATGGCTTTATGGCATGTTCTAAATACCTGTATTAACTATCTATTCTCCCTTTAAGAAAACATAAGAAATAGGAGCAGGTGTAGGCCATCCAGCCCATCGAGCCTGCCCTGCCATTAAATAAGATCATGGCTGATCTGTCTGTAAATTCAGCTCCATCTACCTGCCTTTTCCCCACAACCCTTAATTCCCTTACTATGTAAAAACCTATCTAACTGTATCTTAAATATATTTAGTGAAGAAGCCTCAACTGCTTCCCTGGGCAGAGAATTCCACAGATTTGTTACAATTAGAAGCAGAATAGTTCTTCTATTTTAGTTTTAAATAAAGTGTATTTTGGAAATGTAATCAGTGAGACAAAAATTTATTTGAATTCAGTTCACAAGTTTGAATTTGAAGATCAAGGTTGCTTATGAACTCTGACGTCTCCTTGCTGAATCAAATTCAAATCATTTTTCTTATAGTATTTTCAAAATAGTCATTATAGTCAGCAACACACATCAAAGTTGCTGGTGAATGCAGAAGGCCAGGCAGCATCTGTAGGAAGAGATGCAGTCGATGTTTCAGGCCGAGACCCTTCGTCAGGACCCTGACGAAGGGTCTCGGCCTGAAACATCGACTGCAAGTCCTGACAAAGGGTCTCGGCCTGAAACGTCGACTGCACCTCTTCCTACAGATGCTGCCTGGCCTGCTGCGTTCACCAGCAACTTTGATGTGTGTTGCTTGAATTTCCAGCATCTGCAGAATTCCTGTTATTATAGTCAGCATTTTATTTCCTTCCAAAGAGAAAATATATTCACAATTGTCTCTTTGATCCTGTATTTCCATATCTTGTCATTTTATTAGTTGCTTTATTTTGAGAACATCATAATGCATCATGCACAGTTGCACTTTTCTATTAAATACATGCTGTGTTGGTATTCTTTTGTATATCAGGAAACATTACCTGAGCTTTTCGGTATAGGTTGAATTTATATTGCCTTTTTAGAGCTGTTTAATTCATGCATTCAATAAAATGAATGTAGAAGCAAATCATAAAATCCCCTGAAATATATGGAAGTCTTTTCACCAGAATAGCTAACAGTTCTATTACGCTCATGAACAGTCATAAAAGTGTTAATTGTCAGCTGACTTTCCAGTAAACTTTATTGCTACATCTCAAATTTTTTAATCACTACTGATTGTGACTGTCTTTTTAAAGTCCAGGATTTTAAGATTATTCGCCTTTATCCAACTCATGTGGAAGCCTCCCAACAAATATTGCTCCCTCCCAGTTCAACCTGGTGAACCCAGAAATGGCTTTTGAGGAAGATAGATTGCATATGACAGCAAGTTCCATCATTTTGGCAATAATGATCTACCAGCTGATTGACAAATTCTCCCTAATAGGTTTAAACCTATCAGGAACTACCATCATCATTTAAACTGAAATCCTTACTCTTGCCACTTACACATTCTTTCAAATATTTTTATGTTGAAAGAATCGCTTTGGTTTGCTGATCTCGTCCTGTGGACTTGGGTTCTTCTCTGCCCATAGTAACAGTACATAAGATATTCTTCTTCTTAGCCAATACCTCAAAATCAAGGATTACTTACTTTGCACTCACCTTCTGTGGGATGTGCAATGGCTGATGAAGCCAATGCTGTTTCTCCAGACTTGCCTCTCTCTGTATATAACAGGACACCAATTGAACTACATCTGATTTAAAAATTGGGATCAGTATCACTCAGTCTGTAGTGAAATGCCTTTTCTTGATAATAATGTCAAATTTCATCTTAAAGTAATAGTAGGCACGATGATACCTTTCCCTTTCTCTGTATCCAACTGTACTAGGAACCGATCTGTGGGTTTTCATGGTCTGGGAGTCAGCCAGCCAACAATCCAAGATGCTTAAGCTTCCAGTGACTGATCTGTTTACTTTCAGCAACAATCTGCTTTCAACTGTCGCTGACCATGGGTACCCTAGCTGAAAAGTTTTATTTTTAAGAAAAACTCGCACTCACCTTTATTTTCCCCATCAATCTGACAATTTCTTTGTCCTCCATCAGCTTTCACACAGCCCACCCCCATCCCATTTGGATGGGTGGTATCTGTATTTGTACCTTGACATAACTTCAAGAGTTAGAATGGGGTGACATTTACTATGGTGTTTCATTTCTAGTAGGAAGACAGTTCCAATGAAACTATATTTAAATGGGGTTACATTTCAGGTGGGAAAATACAAAGTTCAAAACTTCCCATCATCAGTGTTCCTTTGTTGAATAAGCTATCTGCATTTCTGAGTAAACAAACCAGCCTTAGACACAGCGGACTCTTTGTAGTGTAGCTCTTTGGATGATTGAAATGCTCTTCCAGTGGTTTTAAACTCAATGCCATTTGACTATTTCGATTTTTTCAAGCACTTTGGACATAAAAGAAAGAATTTTTAACAGTCCTATGTATTGCTCCCTTGTGATACAGTCTTATGAAGGAACAAAAACCGAATAATTTCACAGTCTCCTTTTCTCTCTATCCCTTACAGCTTGTATATTAATCTTAATGATCTTTGATCAAAGTTCAAAAGTTCAAAGTTCAAAGTAGATGCATTATCAAAGTACATATATGTCACCATATACAACCCTGAGATTCATTTTCTTGTGAGCATACTTAATAAATCCATAACACAATAATAAAGATCACACCAATTTGAGCATTTAACCAGTGTGCAAAAGACAGCAAACCCAGCAAATGGAAAAAGAAAGAAATAAGAGTGATAAATATCAAGAAGATGAGATGAAGAGTCCTTGAAAGTAAGCCCATAAGATATGGGAACATTTCAATGATTGAGGAAGCCAGACCCCAGTAAATTCGGATTGGCAACAACATCTCCCCCAGAATCTCCATCAGCACAGGTGTATTTGCATTTATTTATTTCTTACATCCAAAGGAGTAAAGATCTTTATGTTGCATTTCAGTTGCAATATACAAGCAAAAAAAGAGGGGAAATGTCTAAACACTAAGATTGTATACATGCAGGTACAGTCAGATACAATGTACAGTCAGATATGCAATCAGGTCAAGGTGTATTGATAAATCTGATGGCCTGGTGGAAGAAGCTGTCCTGGAGCCTGTTGGTCCTGGCCTTAACGCTGTGGTACCATTTGCCAGATGGTAGCAGGTGAAACAGCTTGTGGTTGGAGTCCTGGATGATTCTCCGGGCTCTTTTTACACACCTGCTGCTGTACACGTCCTGAACAGGGGAAAGTTCACACCCACAGACACGTTGGGCTGTCCTCACCACTCTCTGCAGTGCCCTGCGATACAGTTCCCATACCAGGTGATGACACAGCCAGTCAATGGTGCCCCTGTAGGTGCGCCATGAGGCTGTGTGCTTAGCCCCCATCATGTTGTGATATTAAACTTTGGCTATTTTCTCGATGTATGGACCACAAACTGTCTTCACTATACACGGCCCAATTAGTAATCATATTTACTGTAGCACAGGAGATTCTTATTGTCATCCCAGACACTCCTTCTCTGATTGATGGGTTTGATGGGTTTGTCAGTGGGTGTGTTGTACTTTTTCAAGTAGACATAGAGGATATCCTGAAAACATTTTTCTTTATCCTCCTGGTGATCTCTTGCTGTGATAAAGCTCAGAGTAGGGTGCCTCCTTCGGAGCCGGTATGTGAATGATGTCGCTTGCCCAGCAGAGCTGACAAGTGCAATTATTCTCCGTGGTGAAGGTATTGACCTTGGAGTGGGCAATGATATTGGTTTGCTTATCAGATGCATTTAGATGATTTTCTTGATACCGCTTTAGTGATACTGCTCCAGTGCTCTGTAGGTAGCCAAGTGTAGGTAGCCCATATCTCAGAAGCACGCAGGAGGGAAGACCACAAGCTTTGTACAGGGTTTAAGGTTTTAGTTTTCAAACAGATGGCCTAAGGTTATGCTGGTGCATTAAAGGCAATCGGTTTACTTTGTTAAGGTCTACCCGCACTGAGGGGTGTCTCCAGACTGCTTTGAACACACTGACTGGCACATGTTCAGGGAGGCTGCAACTGATGGCAACCCTACAATGTAGAGGAGTACACGGCATCAGTGACTGGCTACATCAGCAAGTGCATTGATGACATCACTGTGGCCAAGACCATCACTACACGCGTTAACCAGAAGCCATGGATGAGCGCGGAGGTGCGTGCGCTGCTGAGGACCCATGACTCCGCCTTCAGAGCAGGCGACAAGGCAGCCCTAACAACAGCGAGAGCCAAACTGTCCCAGGCCATCAGAGAGGCAAAGCGTGCACACGCCCAGCAAATCCACAGCCACTTCCAGGGCAGTGGTGACACGCGGCGCATGTGGAAGGGCATTCAGGACATTACCAACTACAAGACAACACCACCTGTCTGTGCTGGTGATGCCTCTCTCCCAGATGCATTGAAAAACTTCTACGCTTGTTTTGAGGTGGAAAATGACATGGCGGCGAGGAAGACCACCACTCCTCTAAATGACCAGGTGCTATGTCTTACCATGGCCAATGTGAGGAGAACCCTGTGCAGGGTCAACCTATGGAAGGCTGCTAGACCAGACAATATTCCTGGCAGAGTACGTAGAGGATGTGCAGACCAGCCAGCAGAGATTCTCACTGACATCTTCAACATCTCCTTGAACAGCGCCGTTGTTCCTACGTGCTTCAAGGCCGCCATCATCATCTCTGTGTCGAAGAAGTCTTCAGTGTCCTGCCTCAATGATTACCATCCCGTCGCACTCACATCCATCATTATGAAGTGTTTCGAGAGGCTCATCATGAGACACATCAAGACCCTGCTGCCCCCCTCACTGGACCCCCTGCAGTTCTAACCGTTCAACAGACGACGCCATTGCCATCACCCTCCACCTGGCCGTAACCCACCTGGACAAAAAAGACACATACGTTTGAATGCTGTTCATAGACTTCAGTTCAGCATTCAACACAATCACTCCTCAGAAACTGATTGGAAAGCTGAGCCTACTGGGCCTGAACACCTCCCTGTGCAACTGGATCCTAGACTTCCTGACTGGGAGACCTCAGTCAGTCCGGATTGGAAGCAGCATCTCCAACACCATCACACTGAGCACGGGGCCCCCCAGGGCTGTGTGCTCAGTTCACTGCTGTTCACTCTGCTGACCCACGACTGTGCTGCAGCACACAGCTCGAACCACATCATCAAGTTCGCCAATGACGCGACTGTGGTGGGTCTCATCAGCAAGAACAATGAGTCAGCATACAGAGAGGAGGTGCAGCGGCTAACAGACTGGTGCGGAGCCAACAACCTGTCTCTGAATGTGAACAAAACAAAAGAGATGGTTGTTGACTTCAGGAGGACACAGAGCGACCACTCTCCCCTGTACACCGATGACTCCTCCATAGAGATCGTTAAGAGCACCAAATTTCTTGTTGTTCACCTGGTGGAGAATCTCACCTGGTCCCTCAACACCAGCTCCATAGCAAAGAAAGCCCAGCAATGTCTCCAATTTCTGTGAAGGCTGAGAGAAGTCCATCTCCCACCTCCACCCCACCATCCTCACCACAGTCTACAGAGGTTGTATTGAGAGCACCCTGAGCAGCTGCATCACTGCCTGGTTCGGAAATTGCACCATCTCGGATCGCAAGACCCTGCAGCGGATAGTGAGGTCAGCTGAGAAGATCATCGGGGTCTCTCTTCCCACTATTATAGACATTTACACCACACGCTGCATCCGTAAAGCAAACAGCATTATGAAGGACCCCACGCACCCCTCATACAAACTCTTCTCCTTCCTGCCATCTGGCAAAAGGCACCAAAGTAGTTGGGCTCTCATGACCAGACTATGTAACAGTTTCTTCCCCCAAGCCATCGGACTCCTCAATACCCAGAGCCTGGACTGACACCAACCTACTGCCCTCTACTGTACATGTTGTCTTGTTTATTATTTATTGTAATGCCTGCACTGTTTTGTGCACTTTACGCAGTCCTGGTTAGGTCTGTAGTCTAGTGTAGTTTTTGTGTTGTTTTACGTAGTTCAGTGTAGTTTTTGTATTGTTCATGTAGCACCATGGTTCTGAAAACATTGTCCCATTTTTACTGTGTACTGTACCAGCAGTTATGGTCAAAATGACAATAAAAAGTGATTTGACTTGACTTGAGATAAAAAACTGTGATCCATATTCTCCAAAGCCTGAATGTGGACTGCGTTATTCAGGAGACCATTGTGTTGCAGAGGTAAACTGGTAAAGAACATTTGGTCTGCAGATCCACCCTCAGTTTACTAAATAGCTGCACTCCAAGTGTATACATATGGAAGTATCTTCTCTAGACCAACAGCTCAGTAACTTAGTTTGAGCTGGAGGAGACATAGGTTGAATATTTTCGCATTTGCACTGTAGATTAGCACCATTTCAACTTTTCATTTCTCTCTCAATCTTGCAGTAGTTTTGTTATGTTTATTTTGCCCACCATGTCAGATTAAGTATGTCTGTAACGTACTGTGTTGCTGCTGAAAAAAAAGCATATTTTCATGGAATTTACAGCCTGTGTATGTATGTCTGCAATAACAAAAAACCGGAACTAGAATGGGAAGCTTGTTGAATGTGGGATGTGCAGCAAGAACAATTGATGAAGCTTTAGCCAGTGATGCAGCCTTGTTTTACACCTATGCTGAGCCTGAGTCAGTTGAGGTGCCATTATTAAGCTTATATGGTATCACATACAGATGTAGGATGGAGACATAGTGTAAATGAGAAGGCCAAGAATAGTGGCTGATGATGCCCTCTGTATTTTTCTTGAATATATCCACTATTCATCTACAGTACTGTGCAAAAGTCTTAGGGAGATATAAAAAAATACTGTCAAGTGAAGATGCTTTTAAAAATAATGAAATGAAGACTCTAAATTTCAAAGAAAATACTATAAAGAACTGCAAACAGGAAAAAAATTAAGTAAAATCAATATTTGGTGTGACCACCCTTTAAAACTGCATCGATTCTTTGAGGTACACTATTGTGCAGTTTTATAAGAAAATCAGCTGGTAGGTTGTTTGAAGCATCTTGGGGAACTTGTCACAATTCTGCGGACGTTGGTTCTCTTGCTTGCTTGTGTCTCTCAAGGTAACCCCAGGTTTGCTTGGTTTGACTAGTTGACAGCCTCAAAGATGTTGAGATCAGGACTCTGTCAAGCCCATACCATCGAAAGCCATAATAAAAAGCCATAACAGGACGCTAAGAGCCAGAACAAATAGACTGAGGAACAGCTTCTTTCCCAGAGCTGTGGCCTCCACCACACCACTCCCACAGAACAATGACTGAAACTGTGAGCACACACATGCACACACCAGGGCTCAAATACTTGCACTAGCGGCACTTTGTGCATTACTGTGATATTCTGGCACTTCTGCAACTTATTTTCTGCTACTTATCTATTTAATACTGTTTTTCTATTACTGTCTTGCTTTTAGAGCATAAGACAAAGGAGCAGAAGTCGGCCATTCGGCCCATCGAGTCTGCTCCACCATTTGATCATGAGCTGATCCATTCTCCCATTTAGTCCCACTCCCCCGCCTTCTCACCATAACCTTTGATGTCCTGGCTACTCGGATACCTATCAATCTCTGCCTTAAATACACCCAATGACTTGGCCTCCACTGCTGCTTTATCTACCGCTTTATTTAATTGCCTGAGAGGATGCTAAACAGAGTTTCATTGTACCTATGTATAATGACAATAAAGATCATTCAATTCAACTCAATTCAATAAATCTAGGGTGCCTAAGCACAGTACTCTAGATAAATGAAATCCATGTAACCAATCAGAAAAGAAAAGCTCTTCAGCTGTTGAGATGAGGAGCAAAAGACTACTCCATTGACTTTTCTGATGGCCTTACTACTTCTATAGTCAGATCCTTATCAGTCCAGAAGCTACTGACAGCCAGGAAACTACAGAAACTGGATACAACAATCCCACTTTCTCCCAGTTCCATCTCACTCACAAACACCTGACATCCTGCAGGCATGCAGGTACTTCTGCATTACCATTGTACACAGGTGCACAAAAACATAAACAGAAATGAACAAATAAAATGTGGGATAAACAATCATTAACAGAGAGAAAAAGAACTTGGAAACAGAGAATTAAGTGGGAACACTGATCTATCCTAAGTGATTGTGCAGGTTTATTGCATTATGCCTTACATAAGGAGCTTATTTCCTGATTTTCACAGTTGATTCCAATGTTGTCATAGTTGACATCCAAATGCTCCCTAGAATTCATACTTCTTTCTGACTTCATCAGTTGCTTGTTCTGACTACTTGATAGTTATTCGTGCCCAGAACACCGAGTCTGATGGATCCCCAATAGTCCTTTTCCAGAACCAATTCAGAGGATGTGAAACTCTATACGCTATTACGCCATGACATTCTATTCCTTTGATGTAAATCAGGATAATTATTAATTCAAATTTTACTCTTCTCATTTAGTGAATTGATAATGAACTAATCCATCCTACAATAAATCCTCATTCTCATTAGGGTAGAAGATTAGACTTTTTAAAATATCTCTTTTTTCATGGAAATGTAGTTCTTACTGTTCCATAATAAACCATTAACACCTCCTTTGTCGGTGTCTTCTTAATTTATTTCACTAATTCTAATTTAAATTAAACTAAATGAACGGATGGCATAAATGACATAGCTGCATTTGAGAGAATAACAGTTAATTGATATAACCGATAGAGAAAGAAATGGAAAATGTGGTAATTGGTGAGAGATAGGTGGGAGGACGGCAGTTAGGAATACAACTGTTATCATGCACCAGATGGCTATTTATTTTGCTATTAAATTCTTTGGATACCAGCTTTGCCATTACGGTATTTTTACTCACACTGTTTGTGAGACTCAGAGTGATTTCTACATGGCCACTAAATGACATGTTTCATGTTCATTAACAATGACGGTGCTTTGTTTGGTAACAGTGCCACTCAATATTTCTGAATTTTCTTGAATTAAGTGAAATTCCCTGCTGCTGGTGGAAACTAAAGTACAAAGTTCAAAGTTCAAGGTAAATTTATTATCAAAGTAAATAAATGTCACCATATAAAGCCATAAAATACATTTGTTTGCAGGCATTCTCACTACATCCATGGAATTATAACCATAACAGAATCAAGGAAAGTTTGAGCTAACTTGGGTGTTCAACCAATGTACAAAAGACAACAAACTGGGAAAATATAAAAATAAATAAATAAGCAATAAATTGTGAGAACGTGAGCTGAAGAGCCCTTGAAAGCGAATCCATTGGTTGTGGGACCATTTCAATGATGGGGCAAGTGAAGTTATCCCCTTTGGTTCAAGACCCTGATGGCTGAGGGGTAATAACTCTTCCTGAACCTGGTGGTGTAAATCCTGAGGCTCCTGTACCTTTTTCCAGATAGCAGCAGTGAGAAGAGAGCAAATCTGGGTGGTTGTGGTCCCTGATGATGGATGTTGCTTTCCTGCAACAGTGTTTTGTGTTGATGTGCTCAATGGTGGGGAGGGATTTACCCTTATTGTACTGGGCCGTATCCATTAATTTTTGTAGAATTTTCTGTTCAAGGGCATTGACGTTTCCGTATGGGATTGTGATGCTGCCAGTCAATATACTTTCCAGCACACATCTACTGAAGTTTGCCAATGTTTTAGATGTCATGTCACATCCTCGCGAACCCCTGAGGAAGTAGAGCTGCATTCATCTCTTTTATTTAAATAATTAATCAGCCTTCCAGCAGATTTTTCAAAAGATATGTTCCTTGCTTAATTTCTCAGAAACCAACAAAAGTAAGGACTCATATCACAAAATATTAAAGCACTTGTTTGGTTATTGTGTTTGTTCTTGATTTCAATTTTAATTTGTTCTTTTGTTTCTTTTTCAATAAAAATATATTTGGGTTTTGCTGCCAACTGGATACCTATTAAAACAAAGATCTGAAAAATTGAAGGCTACCTGTCAATCAAAGATTTGGAAAGTAACATACAATCAAATAGAAAAAGCTTAAAATGAGGTTACTATTTTATACAGAAAATTTAGTTTATTTGTTGATTTTTTTTATTGAGTTGGCAGATCCCTGACTTCCTGTTCTATAGGGATTAATTTATTTCATTTTTGATGCAGAGCTTCACTCCCTTAAAAGTCAAATCTATTAAAATGCAAAACTGAGATATATTTTCTTAAGTGTTACAAATCGTTTTGTTTCGGTTTTATTTTTCCCCATCTGGAGAAATGGCTGATTTCAGAGAAGCTTCACTGGCTTTTTTGCTTGATTCGTTCTGATCTTGGACACAGTTGCAGAACAGCTTAGCAAAGGAATGATCCAGTTTATGTCTGATTGGAAATAAAATAAAGTAATTCAATAATGTTGAAAGATTTTCTGCTTTATTACTGCATATGATTGGAATAAGAATTTTTCATAATATTTCCCTTTTCTAATTACTTTATTGGTAAGAAATTTTGAGCCATTATGTAGCAACAGGACAACATATTGACCAGAATTTATCGCAAATATTGCGGGGAGCTCATGGTGTACCTTCATATTCATTCATAAAATAGGATACTTTGTCATAAGAGTTACTACACAATTTACTTTTTGTGACAATTTACCATTAAGCTGGCAAAAACTGAAGCCACATTCAGTCTCCCATGAGCTTCACTAAATCACTGCATTTGTGCTGTAATTCGAAAATTCACAAGAGAAAGTTAGGCTGCCATTTCACGGTGTGAGGACCCCATTAATAGGGTCATTTACACATCCAATGGCCTTCCACTGTGAAACCAGTTATCACTATCAATTAATGATAATTGTCCCACACATGCCAAATAAAGCAAGCAACTGGGATACAAATTAAACTACAGAAATGGTAAAAGGAAGAGAATACTTGACACAGACAAAAATACATCAGGGAATATAACTAAGTGATAGATCTAAAAAGCCCGTGAGCACAGAATGGAAACTGTTTTATTGGATGTGAATGAAGCTGATGGAAAATAGGCAGAAGATTAACTGACTGGCAAAATGGGAAATAACTCCTAACAGTCTTCATCTTCAAATTTGATTTCTGTAAATTGCTGTAAAATACCTACTTTGGCAGCACCTACTTTTGGTTTTGGGGTTTCACAAAAGAAAAGAAAATGATTTGAACCCTGGAGCAAGAAGCTGATCTTCCATCAACTTTCAGGAATTACACAATCCTTCCATGGAAGTTGGTGATATTTTGATGAACTTTCTTTGAGTGCCCAACTATGTTCCTCAGTTAAACATTAACACAGGAGATTCTGTAGGTGCTGGAAATCCAGAGCAACCCCCACAAAATGCTGAAAAAATGCAGCAAATCTCTCAGCATCTATGAAAGTGAATGAACAATCAGTGTTTTGGGCTAAGACCCTTCATCAGGACTGGAAAGGAAGGGGGAATGTTCCTTTCAGTTGTTTTGTTGCCCATTTAAAAAGTTAACTTTAATTGATTAAGAGCAATTGATCTCTAAAAATGTGCTATAATACTTTTGACTGGTGGCACAGTAGCGTAATGGTTAGCACAATGTTTTACAGTTCCAGTGACCCGGGTTCAATTCCTCCTCCTGCCTGCAAGATGTTTGTATGTTCTCCCTGCGACTGCGTGGGTTTCTTCCAGGTGCTTTGGTTTCTCCCACCTTCCAAAGACAAACTGGTTGGTAGGTTAATGGTCATTGTAAATTGTCCCGTGATTGGCTGGGGTTCAATTAAGGGGTTGTAGGGTGCTGCGGCTCGAAGGGCCAGAGGGGCCAATTCCATTCTATATCTCAATAAAATTTTTTAAAAATAAAATTATTGGGTACATGTCTTTAATTTACAAATCTACATTTCACTCCAGCAAATAATGAATCACTCTGCTCACTGATCCAAAGTACCTATTTTGTGTTTATCCCAGCCTTTTGGTTTTGCAGTCTGAGGAAAGGCCATACACACATTCCAGAACTTTTGCCAGTTATTCTTTACTTGATGATGTGTAGCTGTACACATAACAATCAAATGACCAACTATATTGACTTTTTGAATATTTCACTGAAATTTTAGAAGCAGATAATGCTAAAAATGTTGTTAACAACCTCTCTGGCATGAGGGCTTTAATTTTATAACTGCAGAGACCAATTATATTATGTAATTACTTCTAAATAAAAATAACTAAGATATTTTGTTCATGTAAAGCTTGATGACATTTAAGAATCTGTCTTATCTCATGAGTATGTCCCAGTCTTCAGAACGCATTCTTGTAAATAATTATAAAGCTATTAAACAGAAGACCTTCCTCCCCCAGAGTTTGCTGCCTGTCTGAATTCTCCAATGTGTTTGGTTGCTTCATAACATCATAGAAATCTACTAGAACTGCTGCAAAATGATTTTAACAAGTCAACACACACAAAATGCTGGAGGAACTCAACAAGTTAGGCAGCATCTATGGAAATGAATAAACAGCTGACATTTCAGGCCAAGACCCATCTTCAGAACTGGAAAGCAAAGAGGAAGATACCAGTTTAATAAAGTAAGGGAAGGGGAAGGAGGATGGCTCGAAGATGAAAGGTGAAGCCAGGTGGGTAGGAAGGATAAAGGGCTGAAGAGGAATGAATCTTACTGGAGAGAAGAGTGGACATCAGGAGAAAGGGAAGGAGAAGGGGACACAGAGAGAAGTGATAGGCAGATGAGAAGAGGTAAGAGGCCAGAGTGAGGAATAGAAGGAAGGGTGGGGGAGGGAATTTTTTTTACCTTGAAGGAGAAATCAGTATTTTTGCCATCAGGTTGGAGTCCACTCACACAGAATATAAGGTGTTGATCCTCCAACCAGAGAAGGCCATGGACTGACATCTCAGAATGGGAATAGGGATGGGAATTAAAATGTACGGACACCAGTAAGTTCAGCCATTGGTGCATGGAACAGAGGTTTCCGATGATGCGATCCCCCAATTTATGACGGGTCTCACCAAAGTAGAGGAGGCCACATCGGGAGCACCGGACACAATAGATGGCACCAGCAGATTCAGTGGTGAAAAGTGGCCTTACCTGGAAGGTCAGTTTGTTGCCCTGAATGGAGGTGAGGGAGGAGGTGAATGGGCAGATGCAAAACTTTGGCTGCTTGCAAGGATAAGTTTTGGGAGGAAGATTAGTGGGGATGGACCAATGGACAAGGAGGGAGCAAACCCTGTGGAAAGCAGAGAGAAGGGGGAGGTAAAGATAGGTTTGGTGGTCAGATCCCTTTGGAGATGACGGAAGTTGCAGAGAATGATGTGGTAGATAAGAGCATAATACCATAAGATATAGGAGGTGAATTAGGCCATTTGCCCATCAAGTCTGCTCTGCCATTTCATCATGGCCAATCCAAACTCCTGTAAGGAACAGATGAACTCTATCACTGTTAAGGCGGCGGGAAGATGGGGTGAGTGCAGATGTTTAGTAAATCTCTGATATTCTGGAAAGGAAAGCCACATCCTGAAAAAAGATGCGGTGGAGGTGAAGGAACTGAGAAAAGGGAATAGCATTTTGACAGGAGATAGGGTGGGAAGAGATGAGCCATGAGAATCAGTAGGTTTATAAAAGATGTTGATTGACAGTTTGTCTCCAGAGACAGAGACAGATAGATCAAGAAAGAAGAGGGAAGTGTCAGCAATGACACTTCTTTTTCAGGTATTAACAAGTCAGATCATGTTTAACGCGGTCGGCAATCTGCACTCAGTACATTTTGCTATCTTCATGATTATAGTGACCAGTTTTGCATTCTTGACTTCCAGTCAGGCTCTGGGCCTGGCTGCTGGGCTGTAGGTGATTTCTGGGCTTCTGGCGGCAAACCCGAAGGTTCCAATCCAGAAAGTCGTGTTGAGCTTTTGACAGCTTGCTAGTGCCAGGGCTTAGAGATGTTCTGAAATTTCTCAGAAACTTTTTAATAGAATTCAATTTGATGTAAATAATTTAAAAAAAACACCAAAAATACTTGAAGATATCTTAAAATCCTCTGGGAATTATTTAAATACAAAAATAAATAAACTAACAAAGTTACAGCTGGCTAAATCTAAAAGAGGAGATGGGGCGTGGTGCTCTGCTCCAGGTTATTCTCTGATGTTCTTGCAGCAAAGCGCAGGCAGAGTAGTCAGCAATGAGCTAACTCATGAGGAGGGATCAGTAGGCATTTCTAAAAGGTAATTTCCAGCCCAATATCAGAGGGGGGAAATCCACACTACAGACTTCATAGATCTGTCTAGGCTGCTTTCTTTGAAATCAGAGACATGTTGCCATTGCATATTAACAAAATCTGCAGATATAAGCAGCTGCAGGAAGTTGTAAACTCTTCAGGTCCCTCATGGGCGCTAGTCTTCCCCAGCATCAAGGACACCTTCAAATGGTGAAGCCTCAAAAGGGCAGCATTCAAAATTAAGGACCTCAATCACCCAGGACATGCCCGCTTCTCATTGCTATCATCAAGGAGGAAGTACAGAAGCTTGAAGACACATACTCCATGTTTCAGGAACAAGTTCTTCGCCTCCACCATCAAGTTTCTGAATGGACAGTGAACCCATGAACACATTTCCGACACCTCGCTCCCCTTTCCAGATCTTTCTGTCTCTGTCTCTGGAGACAGCTTATCCACTGATGTCTACTATAAGCCTACTGACTCTCACAGCTATCTAGACTATTCCTCTTCTCACCCTGTCTCTTGCAAAAATGCCATCCCTTCTCGCAATTCCTCCGTCTCCGCCGCATCTGCTCTCAGGATGAGGCTTTTCATTCCAGGACGAGGGAGATGTCCTCCTTTTTTAAAGAAAGGGGCTTCCCTTCCTCCACTATCAACTCTGCTCTCAAACGCATCTCCCCCATTTCACGTACATCTGCTCTCACTCCATCCTCCCGCCTGTCCACTAGGAATAGGGTTCCCCTGGTCCTCACCTACCACCCTACCAGCCTCCAGGTCCAACATGTTATTCTCTGTAACTTCCGCCACCTCCAACGGGATCCCACCACTAAGCACATCTTTCCCTCCCCCCCTCTCTGCTTTCCGCAGGGATCGCTCTCTACACGACTCCCTTGTCCATTCGTCCCCCCAATCCCTCCCCACTGATCTCCCTCCTGGCACTTACCCTTGTAAGCGGAACAAGTGCTACACATGCCCTTATACTTCCTCCCTTACCACCGTTCAGGGCCCCAGACAGTCCTTCCAAGTGAGGCAACACTTCACCTGTGAGTCGGCTGGGGTGATATACTGCGTCTGGTGTTCCCGATGTGGCCTTCTATATATTGGCGAGACCCAACGCAGACTGGGAGACTGTTTTGCTGAACACCTACGCTCTGTCCGCCAGAGAAAGCAGGATCTCCCAGTGGCCACATATTTTAATTCCACATCCCATTCCCATTCTGACGTCTATCCACGGCCTCCTCTACTGTAGAGATGAATCCACACTCAGGTTGGAGGAACAACACCTTATATTCCGTCTGGGTGCCCTCCAACCTGATGGCATGAACATCGACTTTTCAAACTTCCGCTAATGCCCCACCTCCCCCTCGTACCCCATCCGTTATTTATTTTTATACACACATTCTTTCTCTCACTCTCCTTTTTCTCCCTCTGTCCCTCTGAATATACCTCTTGCCCATCCTCTGGGTTTCCCCCCACCCTTGTCTTTCTCCCCGGACCTCCTGTCCCATGATCCTCTCATATCCTTTTTGCCAATCAACTGTCCAGCTCTTGGCTCCATCCCTCCCTCTCCTGTCTTATCCTATCATTTTGGATCTCCCCCTCCCCCTCCCATTTTCAAATCTCTTACTAACTCTTCCTTCAGTTAGTCCTGACGAAGGATCTCGGCCTGAAACGTCGACTGCACCTCTTCCTAGAGATGCTGCCTGGCCTGCTGCGTTCACCAGCAACTTTGATGTGTGTTGCTTGAATTTCCAGCATCTGCAGAATTCCTGTTGTTAACACTTTCTCGCTATACTTTTCCCCTCTTGCACTCTATGTTAATAAATAAAAGAAAGAAATATTGCACATCTGAAGGCTACACAATCAATATTTCCCTTTTTGAAACTGCAACTTGAATTTTTATCTTTTTTGCTTCCCCGTGCTGTCCATTTATGTTTGTCTGCCTGACAGGCTCTTTATGCCTGTCCTGCTTTATTGCATTTCCTGCAAGGTTCACATTTAAACCTGTATTGGTTTGGTGTATGGAAGCCTCTGCCACAACGGTAACATAATTTTTTTTGTCCAAGCCATTTCTTTGCAATTTTGTTCATTCTAACTGCATTCCTGACTGCAACACAATTGTGTCTCCGTCTTCAGGTTCCATTGATACAGTGATTTCAACTGCCCTTTTAAATATGAGCAATAGCACTCAGATTGCTCAGTTAACAATATCCAGTTCTCTCGTGTAATTGAACAAATCTGTCTTTCTGACGTAACCAGCCATTTTTGTTTTTAAAAAATCATTATTATTACCACCCGGTTCTCACCGTCTCTGAAACTGTAAACTTCATGTGTTATCTACCTTTATTTTAAACTCAAACCCCTTTTTCCTCTTCCAAAGAAAAAAATGTTTTGTAATTTTTTTTTAGCTTAAATGCCTTGCTGCACTTTTTAAAAACTCAAACATCTTGCTGCTCTTAAACAGGTAGGTAGCCGTCTTGGGTTCGTTTAAAACTTCCTCTTCACCACTGTTATGTTTTGAAATTCAAAAACATCAAACTAATCAAAAGAAAATCAAGGGAGGCCTAGAGATGCATATAAACTTTGTGCTTTACTTTTAGCGAGGTGCACAACATATGACATGGTGGCTTATTGACGTGGAATATTCATGTACTTTTACAGGTAACCCGTAATTAATTATGGATACAACAAAGTATGTGTCAAAGAGTCATAGAGAAGAACAGCACAGAAGCACGCCCTGCACCCCAGCTGGTCAATGCCAGAACCATTAACACTGCCTA
This sequence comes from Mobula birostris, assembly GCF_030028105.1. NCBI lineage: Eukaryota > Metazoa > Chordata > Chondrichthyes > Myliobatiformes > Myliobatidae > Mobula > Mobula birostris. The sequence goes on from NC_092375.1 coordinate 160,126,710, forward strand.
CACCAATCGGCATGCACTGGGATAATAGCCCTCCATACCACTACCGCTCATGTACCTATCCAAACTTCTCCTAAACGTTGAAATTATGCTCCTATGCACCCTTTGTGCTGGCAGCTCATTCCACACTCTCATGACCCTCTAAGTGACCCCATGAGATGCTTAACGAAATAATTAATTTACAACATTGCTCAAATGTTACTGAAATATTACATACACAATACATACAGTTACTGTAATTCATAGGTTTTTTATTATTACGTATTGCAATGTACATCTGTTACAAAATAACACAGTTCAAGTCATATGCCAGTTATATTAAACATGGTTCTGACTCTGAAATCTCAAAATGTTGCAGTCAATTATTTGAAATGTTTACTGAGAAATGTGGCACCAATCTCAATACAGTAATGGTCCAAGCAGTGGGCCATTTAGGAGAGAACTGTACCCATTTTAAGACCTTAAGTCAATAAAATATAGCAGAATTAAACCATTTGGCCCATTGAGTGTGCTCCACCATTTCATCATTGCTGATCCAATTTTCCTCTAAGCCCCAATCTCCTGCCTTCTCCCTGTATCCTTTCATGTCCTGACCACTCAATAATCCATCAGCCTCTGCCTTAAGTATACATAAAGACTTGGTCTCCATAGTTGCCTGTGGAAAAAATTTCCACAGATTCACTACTCTCTGGCTAAGGAAATTCCTCTTCATCTTTGTTCTAAAAGGACATTATTCTGAGGATGTGTTCTTTGGTTTTAGACTCTCCCAATATAGGAAACAATCTCTCCACATCCACTCTATCAAGGCCTTTTACCATTTCAATAGGTTTCAATGAGGTCACCCCTCATTCTTCTGAATTCTAGTGAACACTGGCCCAGATCCATCAAACGTTCTCCATATGACAAGCCATTCAATCCTGGAATCATTTTCATGGACCTCCTTTGAAACCTCTCCAGTTTCAGCACAACTTTTTTAAGGTAAAGGGCCCAAACCTAGACGCAATTCCTAGTTACAAGTGGGTCCTCACCAGTGTTTTATAAGGTTTCAACATTGCATCCTTGCTTTTGTATTCCAGTCCTCTTGAAATTACTGCTAACATTGCAGTCACCCTAGTCACCACAGACTCAACTTGCAAATTAATCTTTAGAGAATCCTGCACAAGGACTCCCTGTCCCTTTGTACCTCAGTTTCTTGTATTTTCTCTCCATTTAGAAAATAGTCAACTCTTTCATGTCTTTGATCAAAGTGCATGACCGTACATTTCAAAACATTGTATTCCATCTGCTACTTCTTTGCTCATTCTCCTAACCTGACTTGTTCTTCTGTAGCCTCTGTGCTTCCTCAGAACTATTTGCCCCTCCAACTATTTTCATATTGTCTGCAACAAAGTCATCAATTCCGTCATCCAAATCATTGATATATAATGTAAAAGGAATCAGTTCCAACATAGAACCCTGTGGAACACCAGTCAGAAGAGGCTCCCTTTATTCCCACTCTTTGCCTCCTGCCAGTCAGTCACTGCTTTATCCATGCTAGAATTTTTCCTGTGATACCATGGGCTCCTAGCTTGTTAAGCAGCCTCATATATGGCACCTTGTCACTGGCCTTCTGAAAATCCAAGTATGCAGTTTCAAAGGATTCTCCTTTGTATATCCTGCTTGTTATTTCAAGTCAAGTCAAGTTTATTGTCATTTCAACCATAAGCTGCTGGTACAGTATACAGTAAAAACGAAACAACATTCCTCCAGGACCATGGTGCTACATGAAACAACACAAAACTACACTAGACTATGTGAGACAGCACAAGGCTACACTAGACTACGTAAAACAGCACAAAAACTGCACTAGACGACAGATCTGCACAGGACTACATAAAGTGCATAAAAACAGTATAGGGAAGTATAATAATTAATAAACAAGACAATAGGCACAGTAGAGGACAAATTACAAAGAGTTAGAAAGAATTCCAAGAGATTTGTCAGGCAAGATTTTCCTTTGAGGAAACCATGCTGACTATGGCCTTTTTATAATGTGATCCAAGTACCCTGAAACGTCATCCTTAATAATCGACTCCAATATCTTCCCGAACATTGAGGTGAGACTAACTGGCCTATATTTTCCTTTCTTCTGCCTCTCTCCCTTCTTGAAGAGTGGAGTGATTCCTTGCTCCTTGCTTTACTCACTTTGTATTTATGACTGTGGGGCTAAGTACGGCTTCAATGCCATAGTTAAGCTTGCTGTCATCACCACTGTTATTAGCCGAATCAAAGATGGTGATGAGTCTGCATATAGGAGGGAGATTAAAAATATGGCTCAATGGCGCCACAACAACCATTTCTTACTCAATGTCAGCAAAACCAAAGAGCCGATTATGGACCACAGGAGAAAGAAGTAAGGGTCAATGAGCCAGGGCTCATTAGGATAGGGTCAGTAACTTTAAATTCCTCATATCAAAGGATCTGTCCTGGGACCAGCACCGAAGTGTCATTTCAAAAAACGCACAGCAGCACCTTGACTTCCTTAGAAGATTATACAGATTCTATGCGTCATCTAAAACTTTGACAGACTTCTATAGATGCACAGTGAAGAATATCCTGAATGGTTGCTGACATAGCCTGGTATGGAAATACCAATGCCCAAGAGCAGGAAAACCTACAAAAAGAGACGGATATAGCCCAGTTCATCACAGGAAAAGCCCTCCCTACCATTGAGCAATATCTACATACAGCGCTTCCACAAGAAAGCAGTATCCATCACCAAGGACTCCCACCATCCAGGCTATGTTCTCTCCTTGCTGCTACTTTAGGTCCCATTACCAGCGTCATGGACAGTTATTACCCTTCTCTATCAGGCTTCTGAACCAATGGGAACCACACCACTGAACTGATTACTGAACACAGCCTGAGCACTCTTCAACTCATATTCACTGTGTAATCTATTTATTTATTATTATATAATTTGTTTTGTATTTTCAGTCTGTTTTCCTTTGCACTTTGGTTGCTTGACAATCTTTATGGGTTGATTTTCATTGATTCTATTGCATTTCCTTGTTCTACTGTGAATGCCTGCAAGAAAATGAATCTCAGGGTAGTATTTGGTAACATATAAGTACTCTGATAATAAACTTACTTTGAACTTTGAATTTAAATGTATTGTAGCAACCAAACATGATGCAAAAGTGGTCACTGTTAAGGATAAATTATACTTCACCAGCTGTTAAGTAAATCTCCCTTTGAGTTTGCTCTTGTAATCTTTTTACAAGAAAACAAATCCTTCCCACATACAAAATTTCAGCTTGCATAGTAAAACTGGTAGCATTTAAATCTTCTAATGAATTATAAAGTATTTGATAAATTTACTTCCAGTGGAGAAGAGAAAGAGCCAATGAATCATGCATTGTTTTTCATTGGAAGCCACAATCAAACAGTAAACATACGCTATGATCCAATTTACAAAAAACAATTGCTCTCTAAAGAAGCTTCAGAGAAGATTATATCCATGTAAATTGTTTTTGCTTGGATCTGCAGAATTTCCAATGGAATTCAGCTTTGATGAAACTCATTGAAATGCCTTATGAGGACAATGTTTTTGACCCAGTCTTTCAGCACTGATGACCACACAGACACAGACCTTAATTATAATTGACAGTAAGTACATGACCTCACCAAATCATTTCTCTCCTCAAAGCTTGTGGAGTGTTCTCGCGAGAGTTGAGTGATTTGCGTCTGAACACAGCAGCTGCTCTACTAGAGCTCAAATTATAAAGTGACATGAATGGAAGGGAACAGGTTTCCATTAGCAATTTAACCTGGCAACTGGGATCAAACTAGGGCCAAATTTTGTTTGTCACCAAGTACAGTCTTTTGGATGCGCTTATACAATTATTAATTAATGACACAGAAGTTGTGCGTAGATGAACAAAAATATTACTTCTACTGAAACAAAACTAGTGTTAAAATTAAATGCAGTATAATGAAAATCAAAGATAAAATATTAAGCCATATTGCCAGCTGATCTTCTGAGGCTAACATAAATCCTCTTGTCTAATCCATGTAAGTGCCTGATTAATTTTCAATGTATGAAAGTGATTTGTTTAGATTGAATAAGATTGTGTAAATGATGTAGAAATGCTCAATTTGAATGAAGAAATACAACTGGATTGTAAATTTCAGTTAATTTTCAAATTAATTGTGCATAAATATAACCATAAAAGTGCAATCTGAAGATCAATCAGATTTAGCCTGTTGCAGTTCTGTAACTTTAATATCGGATTGGGTAGATTAAACATTGATATATTGATAATGTGCTGAATTAATACAGACAGCATTCTCCAGTATAAAATCTAATATCAGTACCTAGAGTGTTAATATATTAAAGGCAGAGTAGAGAGTTCACTGTTCATATATTATACTAGAATAATGTTTTGGAATTATTTGCAATTAAATGTAACCGTTTGATAAGAGGAAGTTTTTAGCACATTGGCATTCTTAAATCAAAGTACTGAGTACAGGAAATGGGATGTTATGTTGAAGTTGTATAAGACATTGTGAGGCCTAATTAGGAGTATTGTGTGCAGATTTAGTCACCTATTTACAGGAAAGATGTAAATAAGGTTGAAAGAGTGCAGAGAAAATTTACAGGGATGCTGCCGGATCTGGAAGACCTGAGTTATATGAAAAGATTGAATAGGTTAGGACGTTATTCCGTGGAACGTAGAATATTGAGAGGAGATTTGATAGATATAAACGAAATGATGAGCAGTATAAGTAGGGTAAATTCAAGCAGGCTTTTTCCTCTGAGGTTGGGTGGGACTACAACTAGCAGTCATGGGTTAAGGGTAAAAGGTGAAAAGTCTAAGGGGAACATGAGGGGAAACCACTTCATTCAGAGGCTTGTTAAATTGTGGAATGAGCTGCCAGTGCAAGTGGTGCACTCGAGTTTGATTTCAATGTTTAAGCGAAGTTTGGGTACATACATGGATGGTAGGTGTATGGAGGACTATGGTCACAGTACAGGTCGATGGGAGTAGGCAGTTTAAATGGTACAGCATGGACTAGATGGGATGAAGGGCCTGTATCTCTGCTGTGCTTTTCTATGACTGTAATTGAATCTACTGTCTATTTCCATGGTGTTTTTATAGAAATACAGAGAATAGTCATTAGTGAAGATGGCTGAAATCCATGGTTTGGGCGAGAAAGAGAAGTTATCATGTTGGATGCACAGAACCCCATATCTCTCTGAACATGCTTGAGTACATTTGCTTTTGAGCCTAAACATTTTTCAGTTTCGGTCCCTCTCCGGAAAGCAGAGACATGAGTGCAAAGTTACCAATTTTCTATGCAGTTCTGAGGGAATGCAATACTCCCAGAAAATGGTGTCGTTCAGAAAACATTCTCACATAATGCCGTTAGTAGACACATAATAAATCCTAGAAGAAGATTGGCACTATGTCAAGGATGAGGTGAGTTGATCCAAAATGTCAATATTTAGCTGTTTATCAACATAACATTAACTGGTCATTATCATTTGCAGGATCACAACAACTGGTTGGCAGGAAATCATACAACAATGAATATGTAGTGGAAATTCTTTGAGTGTAAATATCTTGGAACATCTCAATGTCAAGAAAGATACTATATAACTGCAAGTGTTTTTTTTCCACAATAAGTAGACTTGTAGATAGCAGCAAGGTAAAATTGTGAATAATGTTAAGCTGAAGGCAGGAAATGCAGAATTAGGGAAGACATTTACAAAACAGAGTTCTGAAAGTTAAGTACCCATGAAAGCCGAAGTGAACAGGACTTGATGCAGACAAAAGCAACATTGAAACAAAGAAAAAGAGGTACATGCACCCCCATGGGTTTGATACAACTTGGCAAACGGTGAAATGACTTGTTGTGCACCACATCCAAAAACCGTGGGATGCACAAACGTTGCATAAATGTTCAAGTGGTATTGCATGTTTATAGAACCTTTAGTTATCCACTTCAATATCTATATTTTACTTTGTTCTGTTCCTGTTCTCTCAGTTAAGGGACTAACTTGCCACTAGTATCTAGTTCTGGCGGAGGTGCCACATCAAAAAAACTGGTTCAGATAATATTGCCTCAAAATTGAGTCCATATTGAATTCTACAACTTCAAGTAACTCGATTTCTCAGTCTGTATCAGTCATCCATCTGTAATATTAGTTCAGCTTGTTTCTTCTGTTTTTTCTTTCCTTTTTCTGTCTACTGGAGTGGAGGACGTGCCCAGTTTGAACTGTTGGGCTTATTGACCCTGTTCTACATCTCGCAACTCCTACATTCTTTTGCCTAGGCTCTTTTGTCTATGTTGTCTAACTACTCTCATTCACTCATTGACTAGGTAACCTTGTTTACAGTTTATCCTCATGGTGATTCCAGTTTAACCACTCCCAACCCCCTCACACCCTTGCCTTTCCTGTATCTTTACAACTTCTCAGTTTCAGTTTGGACGAAAGGTCTCTGACCTGAAACGTTGACTCTCTTTCTCTTCCCACAGATTCATCCTGATCTGCTGAGTATCTCCTGTACGTTCTGCTTTTGCTTTAGATTTCCAGTATCAGATATTCATTTTTGGTTTCGGATGGTGATAATCTTTTGCATTCTCTGTTTCATTTGGCACAGCCTGGACAGAACACAGTTAGAATAGTGTAGACAGTCCAAGTTTTGTCATGTGAATTCAAGAAGTTGTACCTTCAGGCAGCTGTCTCTTTTGTTTAATGTGAAGTAAGTGAACTGTCTTTACCTTTCAGAATATGATACTCACACACCATGGAGCATTAAATAAAAAAATAGATTGCAGAAATCTAAACTAAAAGGTAAAACTACTGGTCATTAACCATGAATTAGCTGTGGCCTCCAGAGTAGCTGCTACAACAGCAGCCTGTGAAGCTTTCCCCTTTTAACATCTCTGTTCCTCCCTGACTTCGGTTCTTTGCGGGAATGGGACTCGTTCTCGGGGTTTCAGGACTGTCCGTAGTTCAGCACGCCAAGGGTTTGGCCTGAGAATCTGGCTTGGATTTGGAAGCCTAAGATCTCGGGCCTCTGCAGATGGACGGATCGCGGATCGGTGTCACAGCAGGAGACCCGTTTTCATCGGGGGAGTCAGAAAATCTACTGCTGTGGGCCCGAAGACCTGGGATCTTTGCGATCTTCAGGCACAAAAAAAGCGACATAATGGACTTTTAACATCGTAAATCAGTTTGCTATGTCTCCCCGCTCGCTGGGAAAATGGAAGCACCTCTTTTTCCCTTATTAGGAAGAGAGAGAAACTGTGGGATGTCAAATGCCAGGTGAAGCGTGAAGTCTCTGGGGTAAATGCAAGTCTGTGTCTTTGCTGTTGCTTTGCTTACGCTTGAGTGCTTGGTGGTGGTGCCAACGCTTGCTTTTGTTTTGCCGGTGCGGGGAGGGGGGATTGCTGCTCGCTGCCGCTTATGCGCAGGAGGGAGGGGCGCTTTGGGGCTCTTATGTTTAACTGTCATTCATTCTTTGGGGCACTTCTCTGTTTTCGTGGATGTTTGCAGAGAAAAAGCATTTCAGGATGCATATTGTGCGCATTTCTCTGACATCAAATTGGACCTTTGAACCTTTGATTCCCCTTTCCTTTCCTGCAGAATCAGATTTATTATCACTGACATATGCTGTGAAATTTGTTGTTTTGCAGCAGCAGTACAGTGCACTATATAAAATATACTATAAATTACAATAGAATCTGTTTGATTACTTCCACTACTACATAAGTATTGGGGCAAAAACAGAGCAAAAATATTAAGGTAGTGTTCTGATGGCAGAGGGGAGAAGCTGTTCCTGAAATGTCGAGTGTATGCCTTTAGGGTCCTGGACCTCCTGCACCAGGACCTCCATCTCAGGTCAGTTCCACTTCATTACGAAGACCCACAGATTGATTATTCTGGCTGAGCCAGGTTATCCTCACTTCCGTTAGCATTGTTCGCTGCCACATCAAACGGTCATGGAAATAATCCCTTCCACAAATTGCCTGTTTCCTCTGGAAACAGCAGCGTGGGCATAAAGAACACACCAAAAGAAAAGTGGAGTTGGGGTTGGTAACTCAAGTGCAGCTGGGGGGGAAGGGGAAGCTGAGCAGGCTGAAGGAGCTGGTAAACTCATGTAGGAGGGAAGTTTCAATGCCAAAGCAAGTCTATTTTTCTATGATACTGAAAAATAGTTGGTGATTCAAGCTAACAAGGATGCATTGGGTGGAACACTAGGAAAGCTAAGACTAAGATACCAAACTTATGAAGCTGCAACACAAAACTATGCGCATGCTGATCAATAAAAACAGCTTGTGGTGGACAGAGATAAGTGATTCGTCGACTAATAGATCAGATCAGAACTGCGCAGTCGTGCCACATCCAGTTAACTATTATAACCCTCTCACCTGGTTTATAGGCAAACTTGGCTCGATATCTAACTGTAACAGCTACCTAACTCAGTGGTGAGAAGGCCACCTTTATAACAATGTACGTCTAGGGTCGGTATGATTTAGGGTTCAACCAAACAGGAAAATCGGAATGTTCCGATTAGTGGAACCTCAATTTGAGCAAGTACTGTGTAAGTAATGCCCATACGAATTACTGGTCACCAAGAAATGACAAATCATGCACCAGCATAAAATTATAAAGAAAGTATATTTACCAATTTCAGCTTTGTCAAGCAGTTAGGAGAAAAAAATGAAAGAAAGAAAAAGGGGCCCCCATTACAGTTAGTCCAGTCTAAATGTGCACATGACCATTAAAATCATCACTTCGAAAAACTGAGTTACTCATTGCACTGAATTCTCATTACCAATCACCAGTAGGACTTCCCATCTTGGACTCCTTTGTCTCATGAAGCACTTCTTACAATAGCGTCTTCCTGTCAGATTGAATCCTATGGGCAATTTCCCAGTTTTCTCTTCTCCACCCACAGACCACAAGCCCTACCATTTTCCATCACAAATCTCTTTCTCTAGAACCTTCTCCTGATCCCACCATCCTGATCGGCTGATACAATATTCCTAAATTGAACAACATGGCTCCTTATCTTTAGCCAAAACCAAAACATTCTATCTGCAGACACAATGCTTTTACAGAAATCTACTAAAATAAAATACCTCACAGCATAGCAGTAGAAATCTTAACCAGGGAATTACACTATTAAAGAGCAAGTGAGAGAAAGGGGGCTGCTAGTACATTCCTTTCCTCAATAATAGTGAGTTCACCATGAAAATTCTTCAGACAAGACTGAAGTATTTTATTACCTTGTTCAATCAAGAAAACTAAGTGGAATATGCCACTCAGCTGCCTTCTAAGATTCCCACCATCCTCTCAGATACTGAAAGGCCTGGATTAAGTAAACATGGAGAGGGTGTTTCCATTAGTAGGAGAGTCTCAGACCCAAGAGCACAGCCTCAAAAGAAAGGGATGTCGCTTTAAAACTGAGATGAGGAAGTATTATTTACCCAGTGTGTGATGATTCTGTGTGAACAACAGATACAAGATGCTAGATTAACTTAATAGGGGTCAGGCAGTATCTTTGGAGAGAAAAAGCAGTCAATGTTTCAGGATAAAAACCTTCAATAGGACTGAATCAGGACATTTTATTACAGTTGAATAATGGAAAAGTCTCAAAAGGCTGAATAGCCTAGTTCTGCTCCTGTGTCCTATTGTCTTAAGATAATCACAGACATCTTTCACAAGCCTGACCAGTTCGTCATATGGAATATCCTCCCGGTTTCTGCAGTGTGACTAAATTTCTTATTAGCTTGTTAGTCTTCGCCCCTCACACATTCAGGAGAATAGAGCGCTTCTTAGCCTCCTCAGTAATTCCATTAGCACAGAAAAAGTGTCCCAACCTTTCCTCATACTCCAGCCCGTCCTCTGTTAACTCCACAAATTCAACGATAGTCCCAAACGTAGCCATCTGAACGTGAGGCCCCTTATCGGTGCTGCTGCTCCCATTCGAAACGTGCCAACAGGTTCACAAAACCAGTTTACCTCATCGCCAAAAAATATGTGGTAACTTTTACTTTGAAAAAGGCACACTCAACAACTTCATGCCCAAAGAAACAACTTTATCTCGAACGTCAAAACTGTTATGTATATACAGAGTCTTTCACAACCCGTATGGCATGGCAGGAACAGTATATACAGAGCACACAGGAAGTAAAAAGAACAGAAGTAAAACCGCGCTCCCCCCCATTATCCTAATTAGTATTAACTTACTTTTAATAATGCTGACATTACAACACATCACAACATCAAACAATGGCTGAAGTAGATACAACAAAGATGATCTGACAACGCATTGCTGTAGCATTGAAGACTTCTCCTGAACTCAGCAACTAATAGTGACAGGAATGGCATCTATGGGGCAATGGTCACAAAAATCAGACCAAAATCAGTCAGATTAATTACTTCCCAATCAATCTACTCTCAGTCAACAGACCAAGTGATGAAAGGCATCATCGACAGTGTAATGTGATACCTACTCATCAATATCCCGCTCACTGATGCCCACTTCAGGCTTCGTAGGACCATACTGCTCTAGATCTCATTACAATATTGGTCCAATCATAGAACAGTAAACAAGGAGGTGGGAGTTACAGACTCCTCCATCAGGATGGCTTTTGATTACATTGAATATTAAGAAATCCTAATAAAATTCAAGGCAATATGAAAGTAGTTTAATGGTTGGAATCATACCTTGCACAATGGAAAATGGTGTGGTTTTTGGAGATCAATCGTTGTTTGACATTTTTGCGGGAGTTCCTTGGGCCCAACTCTTTTCAAGTGCTTCGCCATCAATGTTCCCTCTAAGGTGTGCACACAGGAATTAAAACTGTGCACAAAAGATAGTCACCCCCTACTTCATTAGCACGTTAAGTAGACCTCATGATCATACACAATCACATTTCCTTTTACAGTTTCTGATGTGGACGGTGTTGACTATGTGGAAGTTGTGATGATTTTTCTGCAGATTTTGGAACTGGCATATTTATACGGCTTTTATTGAAGAAGTTATTGATTCACTGTTGAATTCCAAAGAAGCAAAGGGTGTGAATGCATAAAATAACTGCTAGACCATTTAAACAAATCACATATGGACTGTGTGCAAAAGCTCTGGCGAGAAAATCCTTCATTACCCACTACAGGCCTGCTATGTACCTTTTGTGAGAGTGCAGGTGAACGAGAGTGAAAACAATCAAACCCACAGGAAATCAAAGTTCTTATTGACAGTGTTTTGCTAGCGGTTAAAATAAATACCTCTAAATATAAAATTCAGAGTGCATATGTTGTTGTCACTAGGCAAAAAATTGCACAGCAAAAGATTTTTGCGCACATTGGTCATTACAAATTAGAGGGAACGTTGTTCACCATTGACCTTCCTTTCACTATAAGATCAGAAGAGGCATGTTTGCTCTGCACTTCACTTTGGCCCAGTGTCTTCCAGTTAGTTAGATTGATCGGGCTGTCCTTCCCAATTGGGTCATTACTGGTGTGCACTGCCATGCCTTATTGTCTCCAGAGTATTCTTGTTACATAGGGTTAATAGTGCATCTCAATGTGTCTCCATCTCTACTTCAATTAAGCAAGCAGCGTCCTTGAGAAGGCACTTATTCGTTCTATGTTGGAATCCTTCCTCTGCCATGACCTTGAACTATTGTGCAACAAGGCCCCATTCCCTTCTGCCATGTCTAAGTTTGGCTTTGCCTTCATTATATCTTCAACTCAGAGGCAGCAGGTCTTTGGCTTCTCCTTTCTTCAGTTCTTCTCTCTTCATTTGGTGCTTCCTGCACTTTTTTAGTACCTTTGGTTCTCTCAAGTTGGCTCTGGAGGAAAAATAGATTTCTAATGCATCTCCTGTTGGTGAACCAAACTTTCTAGTCTGTCTTTGGATGGCTATTCTCTTGAATTGCAAAATTAAATCTGATTTCCATTTAGTGAGTTCTTCAAATCTGCAATACTTTAATTAATAACTAACGATCTTCGCTCCAGTAACAAAGGATCATCACCTGCTCTGGGCTAACTGTTTCACTTAGATGTGGGTTGCAGTGTGATGCTAGGGCAATATTCAGATTCAGATTCAGATTCATGAATTTATTTATCACATGTGCATTGAAACATACTGTGAAATGTATTACCTGTTTAACAGCCATCACAATGAAAGACCGCATAAGAATGAGCTGGGGCAGCAGGCAGCTCACATGTGTTGCCATGCATTCCAGTAGCATCATAGCCTGCCCACAATAATCAGCAGTACCACACAGAACACAACCATAGCAAAACAGGGATTTGGCCTGAAACGTCGACAGCACACTTTTCCATAGATGCTGCCCGGCCTGCCGAGTTCCTCCAGTATTTTGTGGGTCTTGCTTTAATATCAAAACAAGCCCCTTTTCTCTCCCCATCCACCCACACATGCAGACAGTCCTCCAGCCCCAGGACATGATGTGAGGTGATGTCTCCCCATGTGACCATTGAGAATGAAAAACATTTCTTTGTCTGTTCTGATTTAGCTGCCACAAGCAACTCAGCCTTCATTCCCTGTTATCATTCTTTTCAGAGTTTCTCGTTTGGCCATCCAGTGGCTCAGGAACTTTTTTTTTATCCCAATGTGTACTATCTCAATTAAGTCACACAGCTTACTACCTGTCAATAATTGAAATGATTATTTCAATTGGGAAGGACCTCTCATCGCATTCCATTTTCTTATTTGTTAAATAGGGTCTAAGGTTCATAGTTTTATTAATCAGCACCTCTGTTGCCATGTCTCAGATGGATCTCTCTTTCTCTTAGATAATAGAGAATAGTTCAAAGTTCAAAGTAAATTCATATTAAAGTTCATATATTCCACCTTATACAACCCTGAGATTCATTTTCTTATGGGCATACACTGTAAATCTAAGAAACACAATTGACTCAATGAAAGACCGTACCCAACAGTACAGACAAACAACCAATATGCAAAAGCCAACAAACTGTGCGAATACAAAAGAGAAAAAAATAATATTACCAAGTAAATCAGCAATAAATAATGAGAACATAAGATGAAAATTCCTTGAAAGTGACTCCATAGGTTGTGGGAAGAGTTCAGAGATACTGCGAGTGAAGTTGAGTGAAGTTATTCCCACTGGTTAAAAAGTCTGATGGTTGAGGAGCAACAGGTGTTCCTGAATCTGGTAGTGTAGGTCCTGAGGTTCCTGTATCTTCTTCCTGATGGCAACAGCAAGAAGAGAGAAAGTCATGGGTAGTGGGGGCCCTTGATGATGGATGCTGCTTTTCTGCAACAAAGCTCAATTCACAAGGAGGTATGAGGCCAAGGTCTTGAAGCTTATAGATTAGTTTTGAGGGGGTGATGGTATTGAATTCTGAGTGGTAGTCAATAAAGAGTAATCTGATATATGCGTCGTTCCTGTCCAGATGTTCCAAGATTGAATGAAGAGCCAATGAAATGGCATCTGCTGTGGGCCTGTTATGTCAGTAGGCAAATTGGTGCAGATCCAAGTCACTTCTCAGGCAAGAGTTGATATGTTTTACCACCAACCTCTCAAGGCTGTTCATCACAATGGAGGTACTGTAAATGCTACTAGAAGATCATCATTGAGACAGGTCACCACATTCTTCTTAGGCACCAGTGTAATGAAAGTCTGCCTAATGCAGGTGGGTACCTTAGACTGTCGAGCGAGAGGTTAGAGATATTTGTGAATACTCTAGCCAATTGATCATTGCAAGTCTTTAGTACTCAGCTAGGTGTCTCACCTGGGCAGCAAGCTTTCCATGGGTTCACCTCTTAAAGGATGCTCTCACGTCAGCCTCAGAGACTAAGATCACTAAGTCATCAGGGGCTGTGGGAGTTCATGACAATTCCTCCATGTTTTGATGGTCAAAGCAAGCATAGAAGGCATTGAGCTCATCTGAGGGCAAAGCCTTGCTGTCACATTGTAAGAGGTAATAGCATTCAAGCCCTGCCAGAGATGTTGGGCATCTTTCCATGATTCAAGTTTTGTCTGGAACTGGCACATAGCCCATGATATGGCAGTGATTCAAGTTAAAATAAAAGGAAAAATGATTAAAATAAAATAAAATTTACTCTATCAAGACAGCATTTTCTGCTCTGGTTTCCTTCTGCAGAGGCAGACAGGGTCAGCATTGTCCACACTAAATGTTGTTGCAATAGAAAGCAGCTAAAAAGTTGATATAATCCTTAAAGTGATGCAGCCTTAAAATAGAAATGATTAATATCATTACTTATGACACATTTAGCGAGCCAATTAATGTTTGGGCATACAGGGCCAGATGTTCGTCTTCTAAATTACATACTTAGAAAAGCTGTTAAGGATACCTGATGATTTTTATATTCATGATGCAAATTACGCAGGGAAGTTATTTATACTCAATGTCGATTATTTCATGCTTCATTTTCCATGTCTTCTATCTGTAGTCTATTTTGGTTGTTTGTGTACTTGTGTACTTAAAAGTGTTGAAAGAAAACAGATGTTGATCGAATTCTCTTGTTAGTGCTCACGAAAGACAAGTAAAGCAAGATTTCTGGTGTCAGCGCTGATAACTAAAATCTAAGCATAAACAATAAGATCATCTGAATATATAGGAAGAGAGAATGGAAGTTGTAGGGAGATGAGAATAATTATTGTATTATTGGAACCTATAAGTGCTTATTAAGATCAAGCTTAGTCAAAAGAGCCAAACAGCGATTATACTTTAATAGACATTCGAGGATTGTAAAAATGATGTACTTCTTTACTTCATGGAGTTAATTTGGTGCTATTAGATATGGTCTTGCGTCTGAGTCAGGTTGAAGAGCTTAAATCCCATTTGACAACAAAAACTGAAGTTGGAGACACCAAGAAGATTCTGCAGCGTTCTAGCACCATCCTTCAGATAAAGTGTTAAATAATCTGCTCTGTTATACCCGAAAGCACTAGTTTGAAGAGCCAAGTATGGTTCTTGTTGTATGAGAAATTAATTATTTTTTAATCTACATAATTAAAACTAATTATCTGGTCTTTATTATTTAACTGGTTAGGGTTTCTTGCTGTGCACAAATTGACTTCAGCATTTAATTCCAGGCATTAAGAGGATGGACCTTACACTCAGCAGAGTTTCTCTACCGATCTGCCCCTGCTTCCTACTATCGCCCTTCAATAATTTGAAGTTCATCTGTTACAATCATACAGGACCGTAAATCACAACTGGTGAACTGTGTGTACATGGTCTCTTCATTAAAAACTAATACACTTACAGGTACCGTAGTGGGAGTTTGATGGAAGTTTACCAGACTGATTTCTGGGATGGCAAGAGTGCTAAAGAGAGATTAGTTTAACCAGGTTCCATCATGAAGGACCCCTCCACCATCCAGGCCATGTTTTTTTTCTCACTAGTACCATCGAGCAGGAGGTACAGGAGCCTTAGGTGCCACACCACCAGGATCAGAAGCAGTTATTACCTTTCAACCATCAGGCTTCTGAACCAGCATGGATAACTTCACTCACCTCAACCCTGAACTGATTCCACAAGCTACAGACTCACTTTCAAGGACCCTACAACTCATGCTCTCAGTAAAATCTATGGTAGCACAGCGGATAGCGTGATACAATTACAGCTCAGGTATTGGAGTTCAGAGTTCAATTCCAGCGTCCTTTGTGAGTCCTTGCCATGAACTGCATGGGTTTCCTCTGGGTGCTTTGGTTTCTTCTCACAGTCCAAAGGCATACCAGTTAGTAAGGCAATTAGTTGTTGAATATTGCTCTGTGATTAGGCTAGGGTTAAATCAATGGGTTGCTGACCGCTTGCAGCTCATTGGGTCAGAAGGGCCTGTTCCACAGGGTATCTCTAAATAAATATTTATGTTCTTATTTGCACTCTGTGCCTTCTTTTGCACATTGGTTGTTTGCTAGTCTTCATTTATGTATAGCCTTTCATAAATTCTGTTACTATTCTTTATTTTTGTGTAATTGCCTGTAAGAAAATGAATCTCAAGCTATTATATTGTGACATATAAGTACTTTGATGGTAAATTTAATTTGAACTTCGACCTTTAAGTTTCCATTCGTTCAAGCTTGAAAGAATGAGAAGGGAGTCCAGTTGAAATTTACAGCGTTCTCATAGATCGAGGAAGACTGGAGGCAAGGAGGATGTTTCCCCTTGTCAGTGGGAAGTTTGAACCAAGGTTCAAAGGTACAGGTCATTTGTGAACCATTTAGAACTAAGGAGAGGTAAAATTTGTACACTCCAAAGGTTGTACTCTTGTGCAATTTGCTACAGAGTTCTGCAGAGGCTAAGTTGCCTACTATATTTAAGAAGATAGATATACTTGTGGGCGCAAAGGTATGAGGGAATGAGAATATGGTGTTGAGCCAGATGATGAACCAGGATTGCATTGAGCAGTGGAACAGGCTTGAAGGGCTTTATAGCTCACTTGTACTCATTGTATACGTTAATGGCAAGTCCCAGGAAAATGCAGTGCACTTACCATACTTTGGGATCCACCTTTCAGTGGAAGCAGACGTTGACGATAAAACCTTCAATGTACAGGAAAGCCTTTTGTTAATTAAAGAAGAGGTTATGCAAAGACCAATGCACAAAACCCACGTGATTTCTATCCTACTTCCTGCTCCTCAGACCTGGAATAACCACAGAAGGCATCTCAAGGCAATGGAGAAAGATCATCAATGATAACTCTGCAAAATTCACTGGAAGGATATTGAAATCATCATCAGTGCCTTCTTGCAGGTCTGCGACCCAAGCAGTGACATCCCAGTTATGATCAGTGACTGCAGGATGCTAAAGTAGGCACTCTTCTATCATGGGAAGAGGTTACCAGGCAGGCAGAGAACATAGTCCAAGTATGGGCTCAAAACCTTCTTGAAGAAGTGCACAATTTCTACTGGCTCCTGGGAAGCTCTGCCTCCAATCAGTTTCAAGTAGAGAAAAAGAATTCAGTATGGCATTGAGCACAGCCCACCTCTGTCCTCCCCTCCACGATCGGACAGAAGATACAAAATCTGAAAGAACGTCCCACCAGGCTCTAGGACAGCTTCAATCCGACTGTTATCAGACACTTTAATAGACCTCTTGTATGATAAGATGAATTCTTAGTCTTGTTATAATCTTGCACTTTATCATTTATGTGCCATGTTCTTTTTCAGTATCTTTTACACCGCTGTGTAATGATTTGATCTGTGTAAGCAGTATGCAGCATAACCATTTCACTGTATCTTGACTATAATAAGCGATACAAGTACTGAGTTTATGGTAGGACTACACAGAATCCCTGTTTAACTGGTGGAAGGAGGCCCCCTACTCACAAACTACCATCGACCATCTCTGGAGGAGTTTCCACATTAAGCTCAGTCCCAGCAGAACTATTGCAGAAGTTAGTCGTTAGAAGTAAGTCATCCTCAATCTCAAGAGACTGTCTGAGAAGAAAAAGGAGACTGGAACAGAAAGCACACTCAGATTGCCTGTAAGTCACTATGGGTGGCCTATAGTTGTAAAAAGAAACATGTCCTTACAAATTTTGTTTCTTTTTGATAAATACCAGAGCAAATGTTTGTGCACAAAGGGAAAGAGACTGAGATTTTATTTTTGATGTACAGGACTCTAATCCTCTTTTCTGTCCATCTTATGACTTAATTTTTGCTTTAAACAATTCCAGACCAAAGTAAAGGATCTTACAAAGAAACTGTGCAAAACCAATTTGAAAATCGAACCTTTCAATGTTTTCCTCTCTTTGTCAACAGCTCCTCATTGGCTGTAATCATCAGTCTATTTTGACAAAAGATTGCCCCAGTCAACATTAAGTCTTGAGACACAAGAGACTGCAGAAACTGGAATCTGGAGCAAAAAAAAAATTTGCTGCAGGAGTTCAGAAGTTCAGGCAGCTTCTCGGAGGAAAGTGAATATTGACCACAGCAGCTCAAAAACCATAATGTTGACTATCCCATTGTCTCCACAGGTGCTGCATGACCATCAGATGCATTCAAATTTCAAGCATCTGCAAATCTTGATTTTATTTTAATGTAGCAAAAATGGATTTGAATGACAAAATGCAAAATACCACCAGAAGGGCTGCTACGGAATGTGGAACTAGTAGAGGTAAATGACTACACCCAATCTCCCCACCCATAATAATCATTAAGCTTATTCAGGACTCTGTATGTACCATATGGGTGAAATATGCATGTGTAGTATATCATTGAGCACTCTCAAATTTAAGTCCCTGCCCGATTCCTCATTGACAGTCTGCTTGGTGATTTTACTTTTAGTTATTGTATTGCTAGTTATTAGCTGGTTAAATGTTTTGAAAATCACTCCCTGTTATTTGTCCTTAATTTAACCCTTAGAATATCACCAACAAAAATGCTTGTGGGCCTACCCTGAGTGATGGGAGCTGTATCATTTTCTCCTGTTCTTATTTCTCATGTTCCTATTTAGTCATAATTACTTATGTTATTTGTTCTTAACATGGTGCCAGCTGCGTTATATGCAGATATTCAGATAATGCAAGCCAAAAATGCAGATAATGGAATAACTGACTCAATATTAGTTGAGCCTTCATGTTATGGTTTTGTTTGAATGCATTTGACTCTAAATATAAGTGCTTGCCTCTTGAAAATTAAAAAAAAACAATAGCAACAAATTCTAGAGATTGAAATGAACAAGGAAGTTAATGAGTTAAGAAATCTAACTATTCTGGATTGATGAAGACATTTTGGGAAAGATTGAATCTTTACTTTTGTCATATTACAAACTGAAGTGTGTTGAATAAAGGCATCTGTTGTTACTTTTAAAATATCTCATTGCCAGATCTAATGTCTGAAGGCACTATTTCAGTTGCATTGCCACTAAGTGAATGATGACAGTAAATCACTGAGCAGAATTCTGTAACAAATACACAACCATAAAAAAGGAAAATGGCAAGATTACTCCAAGGTATGTCTACCTTTTTTCTGCAAGCATGAAGGAAAAGTTATGATGTCTAATCCAAATACAGCTGTCAAAAGTAGCCTGTAGCACTGGGGTAAATGAGCTAGAAATGAAAAGGTAAACATTTGTTTAGTACTAGATCATACAATTATTATAGGGCAGCATCCACTATAATAATTATTTTCATTCGTGCTGTTCAGGGCTGTCCTGATTAGGAGACAGATAATAGATACAGCAGAGGGGACCATTCAGATTTTGCATATGTTGGCTCTCTGTTAGACCTAGCAAATTATACTGTACCTTCTTTTCTCATTTTTCTTTGCATCTCCACTGATTTCTTGTTTTTACTTTTAGGTATATTTTGAATTCCCTTTTGAAAGCTGATATTTAATCAACTCTGAGCAAAGAGCACTCCAGACCACAACAACTTGCTGTGTAAACAAATCAGCTAGATTTCACTGGAAAATACCAGCAGATCTGAAGGGAACAGTGGGCATTTACCAATGTAAGTGGCAACAAGTCCCTGCCGTTAATGCATGTGTTGTCAGTGGGCTAAGTCCCCATCTTACTGGATAGCAAATGGCGTTACATGTACTAAAACAGTCAATTGTTCTGAGCTGTTCAGGTTAGATCTGGACATGATTGGAGACCACGTAGATTTAGTTAGAGACCACATAGATTTAATTAGACGTAGAGGGGTTGCAGCTATAAGACAAAGGGGAAGGTGAGTTACTTCTCAAGACTTTTTAGGTTGGGTTTATTCATTTTAATTATGTATGTGTTTTAGATGATTTTGGAAATGTACTTTTGCTTCTTTAAAATAATGTAAATCTTAATTTTACAAAACATTTACTTAATATTTTGTGATTCTGAAAATGTGTCTGAATACTATATACTGTATATTTAAAAACTGATTAAGTATCCTTCATGGCTTTGACAGCTGGCAAGATTAAGGGCAGAATTTCCTGGGTGTTAGATGTCTGATTTTTGTCGTATTTCCAACAATAATCTAAAGTTCATTCCAACTCGTTCAAATGCCGTTTGACACTTACCAACTTTGCAAATAACATGTCTAGGTCCAATATTGTCCTTTATAAACATTGTTTCTCTTATGAATGCAGATGTAAATGCTTGTTTCAGATCTGATTTGGGAGCAAGGCTTTTAAAGTGTGTTGTTAGATGTGCTGTTATGACTCCAGTAAGTATGGCAAAACCTGTAGGATTTCTATCCTATTTCCACCAATAATCAAATATTCACTCCAACTTGATCATATTACCTTTTGACCAATGCCAATTTTTAGGTATATTATCTGCATTCAATGTCCCTGTCCTATAGAATTTCATCCTTTCTCCAGTGAAGGTGGATGTGTTCTGTAACTCAGCAATGCCCTGTGTCTTGACAAAAAGATCTTCTTTCAGTTCCTAGTATCTAAACCTCCTTTCCTTTGTCCTTTTACATTTATTTAATGTAAGTATAAAGGAGCTGTTTCTTCCCTACCCAAATGCCATTTCTGATTAACTGCTACTGGCAGTCAGAATGTTCTTTATGATTGGTGGCCGAACTACTTTTGAGCTAATTACAATGACAATGGATACTGTATAAATCTTGAGTTCTGTTCCAGCTGCCATTTTGAAGCCTAAGTTTCCATTTATAGTGGAACATTTGCCTACATTCAAACAGATACCAAACTGAGTTATGATATAACTAGCTGTGAAGTACTTGGAGATGTCCAGAGGGCAGAAATGTTGCTTTAGAAGTGAATGCCTTATTTTGACCTGCTCATCTTCATTCCTATTAGTTATTGTAGAAGCAAATAAACAGAACAACTACTGGTAGTCAGACACTTGAAGCACGACCTTTGAATCCCCAATCAAACCAGTACATAATATATTTGTGTCCAAATTGCATGTTGTTAAAAATATTAGGTTACAGCTTGGGTGTGACATGCCCTCAATCAATGCACTGTACAAGCCTGATTGTGATCTCTATGCCAGATAATGTCTAGAAGGTATCCATTAAAGTGACTTAAGTATTTGATTAACTGAGCTAGGGGCTACATTAATGCCTTTGGCAGATGGAATTTTTTTTTCTTAGGAGCTTAATGGTAGCACATTAGCAGCAAAAAGGATGGACAAATGAATAGTTCTGAAAAATAGAAAGCAGTGTGCTGCAATTAGAGGTATTTGATCCAAAAATCTGTTTTAAAAGCCTTATTTTCAGAAGGATTCACAGCATGAAAAGCCATCCCTTTGCAGTAATCTAATTTAATCAGGCAATGCTTCCTGCCCTCTTGTGAAACTAGCTGCTAGGTCTCATTTATTTGCTCAAGTTAGTTAATTCCTTAGATTAATGTGCATTCATAGAATCATAACACGGTGAAAGCACAGAAGGAGTCTATTTGACCTTTGAGGTTCATGCGATCTCAATGTAAGTGTGGTCTAGTCCACACCTTTCCAATGACCTTGTAATTCAGAAAGGAAATACAAATCTGCAAATGTATTTTTAACATATTTAACCAGAGAACTTCATTAATAATGGCCTGAAAGTGTACCTAAATTTGTCCCTGGTTGGTTAAGATCCACTGGGAGGTGCTCTACACCTGTACTTTGCAACATGGAAGAGACAAACCCGAGGCCACATGTTGGCCCATTGTATTTATAGCTCCCTGCAAGACTCTGCTGATGCCCAAGCACAGTTTGCAGCTGGCTCCTCTTATTTACACTGGCCGGCATAAGTAGTGTGACCCCACCCTTCTCAAATAGACAACCCAACCAGGTTGAGTGGGTATGTGGTTTATTTCTTTTCTCTACTTTATCTCCACTTGGTGCTCTTCATTAATCAATATTACTTGCTTTGCTCCATCTGCCCCAACAGGCCAGATTTCCTGGTGACCACCTTTTTCAATTCTACTTTCCATTCCCATTCCAATATGTCAATCTATGGCTTTCTCTATGTTCACGATATGGCCACTATCAGGTTATAGCAGCAACACTACATATTCCGTGTGGGTAGCCTCTAACTAACTGGCATGAACATTTTGTAATTTATCTCCCTCCCCTTCTCTCTTTTTACATTCCTCATTCTGGCTCCCCTCTTACCCATTCTCATCTCCTCACCTGCCCATCACCTCCATCTGGTTCCATTTCTCCGACCATCCACTCTCCTCTCATGTTGTGTTTATCAATATTATTTACAAGTCAGTTTGTTCAATTTATTTTAATTCTTTTAAATTTTTGTTTGTCCCATTCCAATCAAAGGTGAGGCTACGTAGATCTGTGCCAGCACCATCAGACCCTAACCCTAACCCTAACCCTAATCCTAATCCTAATCCCAAACAGTAAGGTTGATCAACATCTCCACCCACTAATCCACTCTAACACACCCTCCACCACCACTACTTTATCATTTCCTTATGTACAGGTGCTCCTGTGCCTATCGTCATTTTATGGATATAAAAATCAATTTATGTATAAGCAATCTTATGTACTTATGTTTATTGTTTTTTATTATTGTGTTCTTTATCTTATTGTGTTTTTTTTCTGTGCTGCATCAGATCTGGAGGAACAATTATTCATCGTCCTCTACACTTGTGTACTGGAAGTGACATTAAACAATCCTGAATCTTGAAAATTCACTTGATGAAGCTGTCAAAAGTGCAATACGGTTACTTAGGGGCAGGATGTCAGAACCTGTTACCTAATGCTGAGGTACAGTCAAGGAAGCATCAATGGGGATGCAAAAAAAAGTGAGGCGACATAAGCAGCCAAGGGTGAAGTAGGAAGAGTACACACTAAAAGCAACTGGTATAGAAAATTCAAAAGTTTTAAGCCCAAAATTTGTGGTTAGCTGCAAAACAACAACACTCACCATTGACCTTAGGAAACCACAACACAAAGATCAGGAGCTGCAGTGACAGAGCTTTTCCTTTATTGAAGCCTGCTACTTTTAGGCATCACTTCACAAAGATTTCCAAAGCTTAATGGTTGTAACATCATCAAACTATTCGACATCTAACAACACTAACGATTTCTTACAGAAAACATGCCTGAAAGGCTAAGGCATATTTTATAATTAACTATCCAAATGTTAAATGCTAAATGACATTCAGATATACAGAAAAAAAAGGTTGGAGGTTGAAATATCATAAACAATTACTTCTCTAAAGAATTACTTCAAAGACATTTTTTTTCAAATTGAAGTGAAGAGATAACACACAGCATTAATTAGGGATAAAGAGTTTGCTCAGCAGTGACTGTAGTTTAGTATATTGTTAAAAACCTGCTTATGCAATGTGCAAGGTTTATAGCAGGATTGGTTATGTGCCTTAAATTCACATCAGTTCAAGGGATTTCTTTGATTCTGAAAAAGGCTAAAAACAGCTTAACCCATTTTCAGCTAGTCTGAAACCTCCACTTTGAATTGTACATTAATACATGCACATCTCAAAATGTAGTCAGTTCCTCAGAGAAATGACAGCGGATATTGCTTGCTTCTCATCATTTCAGCCACAAACATTGTGTTACTTACATATTCAAATAAGCTGCAACACTCCTTGCATCCATTAAATGAAAGTCTGTACATTCTGTGTGGAAATTCCTCAGAGAGATTGCCACTTACATCAAGGAAATAACTAGCTGGTGGGAGGTGGGAAGCATATTAACTAGATGTGGGTCACATTTTTTGAGTTGGTAATAACATCACATGGGTGCTTTGAATTATACTGCTTCTTAATTTGTTACCAACAGGTAATGAACTATATAAGAAAGAGTTTCAGCATTGGTGTTCTCCCAGATGTTAAGAATACAATTAGATAATTAACAATACTAGAAAGACTTTAGCTATGGTATTCCAAGCCTAATTTATTTTACAAGTTTATAAGCTACAATTGTTAGTCATTCAGAATGGAGATAATTTTCAATTCTGGATTATCTTATCGTGCATAAAATTTTAATAATTCCAGTGATTTATATGATGAATATTTAATAAATTACATCAAAACACTTGCTGCATAAATAGTTGAGGTATACCTGAAATATTGCCTTTCTCTTAATGTAGACTTTTCAAATATTTTGGATTGGCAGGACACTCTTACCTTCTGGTTTGAGGTGAACAACTTAATCTCAGTAAAAAGGCCAGAGATGCAAAAAAGACTACAGATGCTGGATATCTGAAGCAAAAAAAAACAAAATACTAGAGAAAGTCATCAAAACAAGCAAGATCTTGGTGAGAAAAGGACAGATGATGTTTTGGATCAAGATACTTCAGCAGGACTGAAGTTGTCCTGGACTGAAGTAGCTTTTCTCTTCATGTATTATCTCTAGCTTTAACCTCTGATGAGTGGTTGCATAGTCTACTCATATAGTGTTTCAAAATATTGGTTTACCTAATTATAAATGTATTATCATGTTAATTCCTACAAGAGGAACACTACCCTGTTGTTGGGTTTGGAGGCTTGTGTGCCTCAATGACCTAGAGAGCTGTGTTAACTGGAATCAGAGCTTTATGCTTTGGCTCTTGGTAGGGTCACCCATGCCAAACAGATCAAAGGGTAGAGGGCAGGCTAAGAGTGGTCCACGGTCTTCCAGGTTTGGAGGTTCAACTCTGGGCTACAACACTGACTGGTAAAACAAAACTGTCACGGAAACAGCAATGAAGAATCCTTCCACATTGAAATGTGATAGTATTCCTGAGTCTCACCTGGGACTTGCATGACTGACAGTAGTGAAAGCCAAGAGGAGGCTAATGACATGATAAAGAAATCCCTGGATATCATCAGAGATGGAAGACCTTCATTGCTGCCCTGGTATAGTGACTAATGGGCAATAAGTAACTATTGTGTTAATTATCACATATGTGAAGCGCACTTTATTGACAAAATCCATGATGATCAATAATCCGACGACCCCTCAATGAGACAGCAGTTTGAAGACTAGTGTTTGGGGTCTTAGCATCGGCAAGTCTGGTGTTTGAGCTCTGATGTTCAGTGATCGGCGTGCCCTGGAATCAATCCTGAAGATCGAGGCTGAGGATGAATCGGAATTCTGGATGTTGAGGCCTGTTGGCTGAGATGAGTCTATAAATCACTGTGAGTTCGTTGGGGAGGTAGGTGCCTGGTGTCTGCAGGCTTTAGTCCCTGTTTGCTGGAAGCTTGAGCTCAAGGCTTGTCCTGGGTTTCAAGGACTGGGGATGTCCATGGGAATGAGGGAGAAACAGGGCTTGTTTACGCTGTTATTGCTTGTTGTTCGTCGCAGACTGTGTTGTTCTGCCGAGTATTGTGGGTGTACAATATTGGTGCCAGAATGTGTAACAACACTTGCGGGCTGCCCCCAGCACACCCCTGGGTGTGTTGGTTGTTAATGCAAGTGATGCATTTCACTATATGTTTCAATGAACATGTGACAAATAATCTTGAATCTTGACAACTGTCTTTGATATAAAATAACACCTGATATGTTTTATAGATACAAAAATTATAATCTCTTCTGTGTGAAATGTTTTTTTGTTATGGGGGAAGGATCTCTTCATGCCTTTGTTCATTGTGATATTGTAAGCATGCTTGCAAAAGTTATCTGTTTAGTATTTTATAAAAACTTAGTGTAGATTCTAAGAAAACCATAGTGACAATTTTGTTACACAATACTTCCCCATTACTCCGAATAAGGGCAAATGGAACTCTGATCTAGCACAAAGTAAAAGCAAATGCTGGAAATCTCAAATATAAACAGAAAATCCTAGAACTGCTCAGCAGAACAGACAGCATTTAAGGTTAGCAGGGAGTAGGGAATAAAGTTAACAGTCATTAGAACTGTAGTTGTGACATCAGCGATACCCATCTTAAAATTTATTAGAACTATGTATGGTCCTCACAGTATTGCACCCTTGAGTTCACTGAAACACAGGTTCTACACAAAGAGGTAGAAAGAGGGAGAAATGAGAGTAGATATTTTCTCTGGGTGAGAAGAAATGAGGATAATGTTAACATAGGGCTTACTTCAGTTATGTGTGAAACCTAAAAGCATGCACCACAAAAATTGTAATTTCAAAATATCACCCCTCCCCATCCCAAAGGATTATGGCTGTTAAGACAACTGAAAATACCAAGATAGATTTTTGTTAGGTAATGGTATCAAATGATATGGAGACAGAAATCAGTAAAGTGACTTGAGATTAACTCATCGATTGATAGAACAAGTTCACAGGTTCACGAAACTGAATAGCAACGTCGTAACCCGATTTTGATAATCTGATTCCGAGATCAGCTATACTGTGGAAGGCGCTTGATCATCTTAAAAAGGAAGATGGTAATCTGAGTAACAATGACAATTTATTCTCATCCAGCTACCTTGCATGCATGCTGAGATTCAACGTGCATGTAGATATTTATAGCATGAATTATGTCAAGATTTATTTAGTGTTGGGAAGTGTTGCCCAGAATGGATTGAAAATGACATCAGTCAGTGTTCTCCGTAGGTTTCATAGCAATGTTACCCTTAGGAGGCTCCTATTTACACCTGGCATCCTGGTTTAACCTTGCAAAACTTAACATGCAGTCTGGAGCAGGAAGAGACCCAACCCATGCTATTTAAAGGAATCAGCTCCCAGTTCATTTAAAACAATGTTGCTTACTGAAGTACTTGTGGCTATGACTGTGGGATGGGCTTCAGCTATAGCAGTCTTAAACAGGAATATTTGATGACTCCCATCAGAGCTGCATGCAAAGTGTTACTACTTATTGGCACCATCTTCTTAGTTGTTGCTATGATGATATAAATATATGAATATTTGGTGCTTCCAGAGTTTTCAAAGCTGCTAAAGTCTACCAAGCTGTGTGCTGAAAGATTTAGTTCTCCTATCAAAGTTTTGAAATTAGTTATTGTTAAACATTAGCACAAGGGTAGGAATTTTCCTTGAAATAGAAAATGACTGGGAGGGGATGAGCGATGAGTCAAAGGCAAAAGATAGAAGGGGGGTACCCTGCTCAGGAATGCCTTTGGAAAGGGACATTTTATTTGAGGGATAATTTGTTTAGTTACAAATTCAGCAGCAGCAATTATGCAGTTCCCTCTTGTGATGTGTCTGGCTTCATATGATGTAGGCTAGTTTTAGCTATGCCATTCATGAAAATAGGCTCTCGATAGCATGGATAGTCCTGGCTGCACGCTACAATCATTGAAATTGACAGCCAGCTCAAAGTGCAAGAGCTGCCTCCAGTATATAGACATTACAATTCCCATAGCCATTTTCCCATGCTAACCAATATAAATTCTGCTAATACGATTTTCCATAGCACTTTCATCTGCAGGTCTGGTTTTAAGCTGGATCACTTATTGCACCTCTGATTTTTTTGATAGGTTTCTAGGTTGGTGTATAGAAACCAATACAACAGAAATTTGAACCATATTTCATAACACCATCAGGCCTATTAGCCTGGAAGAACCGATACCATTGAGGTGAAACTTTTGAATGTGTCTCTGCTAATGGCTCCACTACACCTGGGTTAGAAGGTTGGGTGTTCCAGAAGATCGAGCATACAGTGGAGATGATGGTTGTACTGTATCTGTTTTGCAGATAAGCATTACACACCCTCATGTGTTTGCCCTCAGGTGACTATTTTGAAAATGAGCAGGCTATTACTCCTTGATGCACAGATTCAGAAATCTGAAACAAAAGGGTCAGGCAGCATCTGTGGAGGGAGAAATAGAGTCAATCTTTCAGGACAATGAACCTCTCTCAACAAGAGTCACTTATGTTGTCCTGATTAATTGTTTCCCTCCAATTTACACTCCTAAAAAGCAGATTACCAGTTACTATCACATTGATGGGGGACCTTGATGTGAGTAAATTATCCGCTGAATGGACTGGGTGCTTATGGGTTGTTTAGGGAAGAGCTGAGATGCAACAACTTATCTGCTATTTCCTCTGTCGACAATTTTTTTAAAGGATTAGCAGTTGCCTCATAGTTCTTAAATCAAATGTGTTGCAAATTATTCTGAAAATTATATTGATTGATTATATTGTATTGATTGCACTGTTTGAATGAACAGGCTGGTTTTAGAAAGGATAAGATACTCATTCAGCATATTGATATATATCCTTTGGTCCCTATGGTTATCTCTGTAGATACAAACCAGAGCTGGAAGTGCCCTCATTCTGCAAGATACAGATTCTTCTTGTAATATTGTTAGTCAGTCTCTTTGATATTTGGTCAGATTGCCAGCCAAACACAAAGGAAGTCAATTTTTGGCGTTTCATAGTGACATTTTGTGAGTACAAGCAAAAAACTACTCAAAAATCTGCACTGTATTTTCTGTTAGTCATAGAGTCAAAAAGTAACATAGGATGGAAACCGGTCCTTTGGCCCAACTGGTCGATGCAAACCACAGAATCTTTCCTGCCGTTTCCAGTTGCCCGCATTTGGGCCCATATTCATCTGAAACACTCCCATCCATGTAATTATCCAAATTAAATGTCACAATTGTACTCATCTCAGCCATGTCCCCTGGAAGCTCATTGTTCTCCTATAACAGGGTGAACAAAACTTCACAATACTCCAAGTGTGGGCTCACCAACTACTTATCTAACTGTAACTTATATACTTGCAAACCTGGTGCCTTGACTGATGAAGGCCGGCACATTAAATGTCTTCTTCATTACTCTGTCTACTTGCAAGGACACTTTCAGTAAAATGTGTACTTGTATTTCCAGGTTCCTCTGTTCCACAAGACATGTCAGTGCCCTGCCATTCACTGGATAGATCCCTCCCTGCCCTGAATATCCAAAATCCATCTCCTCACTGAGTTGGAGAGCTATGACAGAAGATGTGGCGCACAGGTCTGGGAGTGAAGTTTAAAAGGGAGAGCTTCGCAGGAACTCGGCTATAACTGGAGCAGCAATTGTGTGTTGGAGAGCAGGGAAGGTTCCGGCATAAAAAGGAGACACTGCCTAGTGGAGCGGTCATCAAAGGAGCAGTCAGAGTCAGAGTGGTAGGGCTTCAGCTCATTCGGGCTTCGGCAAGGTGTGGGTAAGTGGACTTCGGTTATCCTTGCATTTTTTGAGGAATAGAGAGCATGTCTGTAAGGTCAGTTCTTTGCTCTGGGTGTCAGATGTGGGAATCCTGGGAATCTCCCAGTCTCTCAGATGGCCACATCTGCACCAGGTTCACCAAGATACAGCTTCTGAGAGACCATGTTAGGGATCTGGAGCTGCGGCTTGATGACCTATAGCCTATTAAGGAAAGTGAGCAAGAGATAGATAGGAGCTACAAGGAGTTAGTCACCCAGAGGCTGCAGGAGTTAAATAAGTAGGTGGCTGTCAGAGAAAGGATGGGAAGAGCTCAGATAATAGAGAGTGTGGCCATCCCCTCAGTAATTGTTATCTCATTTTGGATGCCGTTGAGGAGGGTGACTTGACAGAGGATGACCATGGCGATTGGGTCTCTGGCACTGAGCCTGGTTCCATGGTGTAGAAGAGAAAGAGGAAGATGAGGAATGCGGTAGTCATAGGGGATTCCATAGTGCGGGGGACAGATAAGAGGTTTGTTCACCCTGATAGAGGTACCCTCATGGTGTGTTGCCTCCCAGGTCCAGCGTACGGGATGTCTCTGATCGGGCGCAGAGTATTCTGAAAGGAGAGGGTGAACAGTCGGAAGTCTTGGTACACGTTGGTATCAATGACATAGGTAGAAAAAGGGAGGAGATCCTGAAGAGACAATTCAGGGAGTTGGGTAGGAAGCTGAAAAGCAGGACCTCCAGGGTAGTAATCTGAGGATTGCTGCCTGTGCCACACGCTAACAAGCACAAGTATAGCATGATCAGGCATATTAAAGCGTGGCTGAGAGACTGGTGTAGGGGGTAGGGCTTCAGGTTCCTGGATCACAGGGGCCTTTTCTGGGGGAGGTACAACCTGTACAAAAAGGTTACACCTGAACCCAAAGGGGTCCAATATCCTAACAGACAGGTTTAATAGAGCTGTTAGGGAGGGTTTAAACTAATTTGTCAGGGGGCTGGGAACCGGAGTGATAGGGCTGAGGAAGGGGAAAACAGAAATAAATCAGAGATAGCGTGCAACGGAGATGATAGAAAGGACAGGCAGGAAATGAGACATAATCACAGCCAGTGGGATGAGTTACAGGGCAATAGAGGTCTGGTGCAGTTAAAATAGAAAGCAACAAATACTGGACTGAAAGTGTTATATTTGAATGCACGCAGCATAAGAAATAAAATGGATGATCTTGAAATTCAGCTACAGTTTGGCAAGTATGACGTTGTGGCCATCTCTGAACTGGCCAAGGTTGACTGGAAAGGAACACTAGCAGGAAGAATAGCAGGGCAGAAATGGCTGGAGTTTCTGCGAAAAATTAATGAACTTCAGAACAGATATATTCCAAATAAGAAGAAATTTTTGAATGAAAGAAGGATACTACAATGGCTGCCGAGTGAAATCAAAGCCAAAGTAAAAGCAACAGGGGGCATACAAGGAAGCCAAAGCTAGTGGGAAGATAGAGGATTGGGAAGCTTTTAAAAACTTGCAGAAGGAAACTAAGAAGGTCATGAGGGAGGAGAAGATGAATTATGAAAGGAAGCTGGTGAGTAATATCAAAGAAGATGCTGAAAGCTTTTTTAAGTATATAAAGGGTAAAGAGAGAGTTCATTGAGGGTAGATATAGGACCAATAGAAAATGACGCTGAGAGACGCAGGGATGGCAGAGGAACTGAATGCGTATTTTGCATTAGCCTTCACAGTGGAAGACATCTAGTGTATACCGGATACTCAAGAGTGTCAGGGAAGTGAAGTTTGTGCAGTGAAAATTACAACTGAGAAGGTGCTCAGGAAACTTAATGGTCTGAGGGTGGGTAAATCTCCCGGACCTGATGAAATGCACCCTTGGGTTCTGAAGGATGTAGCTGGAGAGATTGTGAAGGCATTAACAATGATCTTTCAAGAATCAATAGATTCTTGCATTGTACCGGATGACTGGAAAATTGCCAATGTTACTCTGTTATTTAAGACTGATGGGAGGCAGCAGAAAAGAAACTATAGACCTGTTAGCCTGACATTAATGGTTGGGAAGTTGGTGGAATCAATTCAAAGAACAGGAATTCTGCAAATGCTGAAAATTCAAGCAACACACATAAAAGTTGCTGGTGAACGCAGCAGACCAGGCAGCATCTCTAGGAAGAGGTGCAGTCGACGTTTCAGGCCAAGACCCTTCATCAGGACTAACTGAAGGAAGAGTGAGTAAGGGATTTGAAAGTTGGAGGGGGAGGGGGAGATCCAAAATGATAGGAGAAGACAGGAGGGGGAGGGATGGAGCCAAAAGCTGGACAGGTGATTGGCAAAAAGGATACGAGAGGATCATGGGACAGGAGGTCCAGGAAGAAAGACGGGGGGGGGGGACCCAGAGGATGGGCAAGAGGTATATTCAGAGGGACAGAGGGAGAAAAAGGAGAGTGAGAGAAAGAATGTGTGTATAAAAATAAGTAACAGATGGGGTACGAGGGGGAGGTGGGGCATTAGCGGAAGTTAGAGAAGTCAATGTTCATGCCATCAGGTTGGAGGCTACCCAGACGGAATATAAGGTGTTGTTCCTCCAACCTGAGTGTGGCTTCATCTTTGCAGTAGAGGAGGCCGTGGATAGACATGTCAGAATGGGAGTGGGATGTGGAATTAAAATGTGTGGCCACTGGGAGATCCTGCTTTCTCTGGCGGACAGAGCGTAGGTGTTCAGCAAAGTGGTCTGCCAGTCTGCGTCGGGTCTCGCCAATATATAAAAGGTCACATCGGGACCACCTGACACAGTATATCACCCCAGCCGACTCACAGGTGAAGTGTTGCCTCACCTGGAAGGACTGTTTGGGGCCCTGAATGGTGGTAAGGGAGGAAGTGTAAGGGCATGTGTAGCACTTGTTCTGCTTACACGGATAAGTGCCTGCTGCGTTCACCAGCAACTTTTATGTGTGTTGGTGGAATCAATTGTTAGGGATGAGATTATGGAGTACCTGGAGGCACATGGCAAGATAGGCCAAAGCCAGCATGGTTTCCTGAAAGGAAAATCCTGCCTGACAAGCCTACTACAATTTTTTGAGGAAATTACAAGCAGGGTAGACAAAGGAGATGTAGTAGATATGGTATACTTGGATTTTCAGAAGGCCTTTGACAAGGTGCCACACATGAGGCTGCTTAGCAAGATAAGAGCCCATGCAATTACAGGGGAGTTACTAGCACGGGTGGAACATTTGCTGGTTGGCAGAAAACAGAGAGTGGGAATAAAGGGATCCTATTCTGGCTGGCTGCCGGTTACCAGTGGAGCCCTACAGGGATCAATGTTGGGACTGCTGCTTTTTATAATGTATGTCAATGATTTGGACTATGGGGTTAATGGATTTGTGGCTAAATTTGCCAATGATACAAAGATAGGTGGAGGTGTGAGTAGTGTTGAGGAAACAGAGAACCTGCAGAGAGACTTAGATAGTTTAGGGGAATGGGCAAAGAAGTGGCAAATGAAATACAATGTTGGGAAGTGTGTATCATGCACTTTGGTGGAAGAAATAAAAGGGCAGACTATTATTTAGATGGGGAGAGAATTCAAAATGCAGAGATGCAAAAGGACTTGAGAGTCCTTGTGCAGGATACCCTAAAGGTTAACCTCCAGTGGTGAAGAAAGCGAATGCAATGTTGGCATTCATTTCTAGAGGTATAGAATATTGGAGCAGGGATTTGATGTTGAGGCTGTATAAGGCACTCATGAGACCACACTTGGAGCATTGTGTGTATTTTTGGTGTCCTTATTTTAGAAAGGATGTACTGACATTGGGGAGGGTTCAGAGAAGATTCACAAGAATGATTCCAGGAATGAAAGGGTTACTGTATGAGGAAGGTCTGGCAGCTCTGTGCTGTATTCCCTGGAGTTCAGGAGAATGAGGGGTGATCTCATAGAAACATTCCGAATGTTAAAAGGCCCGAACAGATTAGATATGGCAAGTTATTTCCCACGGTAGGGGAGTCTAGGACAAGAGGGCAG
Organism: Mobula birostris; assembly: GCF_030028105.1. Taxonomy (NCBI): domain Eukaryota; kingdom Metazoa; phylum Chordata; class Chondrichthyes; order Myliobatiformes; family Myliobatidae; genus Mobula; species Mobula birostris. Next base: position 160,159,698 of record NC_092375.1, read on the forward strand.
AATTTCAGGATTGAAGGACCGTCCATTCAGAACAGAGATGTGGAGAAATTACTTTAGTCAAAGGGTGGTAAATCCATGGAATTTGCTGCCACGAGAGTCTGTGGAGGCCAAGTCATTTGGATGTATTTAAGGCAGAGATAGATAGGTTCTTGATTTGCCAGGGCATCAAAGGATATAGGGAGAAGGCAGGGAAGTGTGGATGACTGGAAGAATTGGATCAGCCCATGATTGAATGATGGAGCAGATTTGATGGGCCAAATGTCCTACTTCTTGCTCCTGTGTCTTATGCTCTTATGCTCTTTTGTGTTGGGGTGTAGCCAAGTGGTTAAGGCGTTTGTCTAGTGATTTGAAAGTCGCAAGTTCGAGCCTTGGCTGAGGCAGCATGTGTGTCCTTGGTTAAGGCACTTAGCTACACATAGAAACATAGAAAATAGGTGCAGGAGTACGCCATTCGGCCCTTCGAGTCTGCACCGCCATTTATTATGATCATGGTTGATCATCCAACTCAGAACCCCGCCCCAGCCTTCTCTCCATACCCCCTGACCCCCGTAGCCACAAGGGCCATATCTAACTCCCTCTTAAATATAGCCAATGAACTGGCCTCAACTGTTTCCTGTGGCAGAGAATTCCACAGATTCACCACTCTCTGTGTGAAGAAGTTTTTCCTAATCTCGGTCCTAAAAGGCTTCCCCTCTATCCTCAAACTGTGGCCCCTCGTTCTGAACTTCCCCAACATCGGGAATAATCTTTCTGCATCTAGCCTGTCCAATCCCTTTAGGATCTTATACGTTTCAATCAAATCCCCCCTCAATCTTCTAAATTCCAACGAGTACAAGCCCAGTTCATCCAGTCTTTCTTCATATGAAAGTCCTGCCATCCCAGGAATCAATCTGGTGAACCTTCTTTGTACTCCCTCTATGGCAAGGATGTCTTTCCTCAGATTAGGGGACCAAAACTGCACACAATACTCCAGGTGTGGTCTCACCAAGGCCTTGTACAACTGCAGTAGTACCTCCCTGTTCCTGTACTCGGATCCTCTCGCTATAAATGCCAGCATACCATTCGCCTTTTTCACCGCCTGCTGTACCTGCATGCCCACTTTCAATGACTGGTGTATAATGACACCCAGGTCTCGTTGCACCTCCCCTTTTCCTAATCGGCCACCATTCAGATAATAATCTGTTTTCCTATTTTTGCCACCAAAGTGGATAACTTCACATTTATCCACATTAAATTGCATCTGCCATGAACTTGCCCACTCACCCAACCTATCCAAGTCACCCTGCATCCTCTTAGCATCCTCCTCACAGCTAACACTGCCACCCAGCTTCGTGTCATCTGCAAACTTGGAGATGCTGCATTTAATTCCCTCATCCAAGTCATTAATATATATTGTAAACAACTGGGGTCCCAGCACTGAGCCTTGCGGTACCCCACTAGTCACTGCCTGCCATTCTGAAAAGGTCCCGTTTATTTCCACTCTTTGCTTCCTGTCTGCTAACCAATTCTCCACCCACACCAATACCTTACCCCCAATACCGTGTGTTTTAAGTTTGCACACCAATCTCCTGTGTGGGACCTTGTCAAAAGCCTTTTGAAAATCCAAATATACCACATCCACTGGTTCTCCCCTATCCACTCTACTAGTTACATCCTCAAAAAATTCTATGAGATTCGTCAGACATGATTTTCCTTTCACAAATCCATGCTGACTTTGTCCGATCATTTCACCGCTTTCCAAATGTGCTGTTATCACATCCTTGATAACTGACTCCAGCAGTTTCCCCACCACCGACGTTAGGCTAACCGGTCTATAATTCCCCGGTTTCTCTCTCCCTCCTTTTTTAAAAAGTGGAGTTACATTAGCCACCCTCCAATCCTCAGGAACTAGTCCAGAATCTAATGAGTTTTGAAAAATTATCACTAATGATCTGATTGATCTGAGACGACACTGGTGCCAAGCTGTATGGGTCCTAGTGCCCTTCCTTTGGACAACATCGGTGGCGTGGAGTGGGGGACTTGCAGCATGGGCAACTGCTGGACTTCCGTGCAAGCTTGCCCAGGCCTACGCCCTGGAAACCTTCCAAGGCGCAAATGCATGGTCTCATGAGACTAATGGATGCCTATAAGTATATATATAGTCTCACACTTATCTAGATCAAAATCCATTTGCCATTCCTCAGCCCATCTGCCTAACTGATCATGATCTCTTTGCAGTTCATTGTAACCTGCTTCACTATCAACATGATCCCCTAATTTAATAACATCAGCAAACTTGTTAATTGTGCCATGTGTATTCATATCCAAGTCATGTCATTTAAATATATAAAATGAATAACAGAAGTCCCAACACTGATCCCTGGATCAGTGAATCAATGTCAGCAAATCAATCTTCAACCATCACACTCTACTTCCTATCATCGAGCTAGTTCTGAAATCACCTCGCTAGCTGCCCCTGTAATCCATTTATCTAACCTTCCAGATCAGCCTACCACATGGAACCTTGTTAAAAACCTTACCAAGGTCTATTCATCTACTGCCACACTTTCATCTATTTCCATAGTTACTTTTTCAAAAAACTCCAAACGTTTTGTCAGTCATGAACTCCCTGGCACAAAACCACGCTGACTATTCCTGATCAGGCCTTGATTATCAAAATGATGGTAAATCTTGACCCTTAGAATTCCCTCCAGAAACTTCCCGACAACAGAAGTCAGGCTCACAGCCTGTAGTTCCCCAGCTTTTCCTTGTTACCCTTCCTAAACAATGGAACATCAGTCACCTTCAAGTCTTCTGGAACTTTTCCAGTGATTAATAGTGAAGCAAGTATCTCTACAAGGGCTTTACTTCCTTGTCCTCCCTTAACATCTTGGGATACACTCGCAGGACTTGGGGATTTGCCCACCCTAATGTGCCTCAAGGCTGCAATAACTCCACCCCTTATTGCCGTCATTTTTTTGGCATCCATGATATTTTCCTTGGTAAACATTGAGGAGAAATAGACATTAAAAATCTCAGTTCCACATACAGTCATACCTGAAGATCTTGAATTGAATTGAATGATCTTTATTGTCATTACACATAGGTGCAATGAAACTCTGTTTGGCTTCCTCTCAGGCAATTAAATAAAGTGGTAGAGAAAAACAAGACAGTAATAGAAAAACAGTATTAAATAGATAAGTAGCAGAAAATAAGTTGCAGCAGCACCAGAATATTACAGTAATGTACAATAATCTTTAAGAGGGCCCAGTCTTTCCCTAGTCACCTTTTTACAACTAATATAACTGAACAACCATACTGGCCAAATCCATCTCCTACCTTCTTTTTGCCCTCTTGATTTCCCTCTTAAGTTCACCAAGGAATTCATTCATGTCCTTATTGCTAGGCTTTCATGCTTTGGTTGCTGCACATAACCCTTACTTCTTGCTAACTTTACGCTCTTAAGTCCTTCCCCTGTGCAATCTAGTTTACACGCTTTGGGGTGACAAAAGCAATTTTCCCCACCATGATACTGGTTACTCCTTAGTTCAAGTGCATACTGTCTACCTTGTATAGGTTGCCTCTACCCCAGAAAAGATCCCAATGATCCAGGAATCTGAATACCTGCCCCCTTTGCACCAGTTCCTCTGCCATGCATTCATCTGACCTGTCTTTCCATTTCTGGACTCACTAGTGGCACTATGAGTAATCTGGAGATCTCGTTCCACGAGGTCCTGCATTTTAATTTCTTACCTAACTTCCCAAACACATTCTGCAGGACATCATTCCTTGTCTGCCCATGTCATTTGTACCACTGAGTGAAGTCACCTCTAGCTGTTCACTCTCCCACTTGAGAATATTTTGAGGCAACTCAAAGACATTGTTAATTCTGACACCCAAAGGCTCCACACCATCCTATCACCCCTTCTGCGGCTACAGATTCTCCTGTCTGCCCCCTCCACTATCAAGTCTCCTATCACTGTAACCCTGCCTGACTGCACCCTTTCCCTCTGAGTCTCAGACATTAACAGTGCTAGATGCCTAACTATTGTTGCTAGCTCCTGAAAGAACCTTCACCTTAACAGCATCTCCAGAGGTATACCTGTATGTGAGAAGACTGGCCACAGGGGAACCCTGCATTAACTCCTACTCCTCTTACTTCTCCTGATGGTCACCCATCCATCTGAAGCCTGTACGTTGGGTGTGACCATCTCTCTGGAACTCTCATCAATGAAGCCCTGAGCCTCTCAGATGATCCTGCATACATCCAACTGTACTTCTAATAGCTGGACCTGGTCCACCAGGAGCTGTGTCTGGGTTCACTTCCCACAGATGTAGTCAGCAGTGAGACTGTGAGGTTCCCTGACTTCCCACATACTTGAAATTATTTTAAAAATATCAATATAATTCATTTTAAAAACATAAATGATTCATTGTTCATAGGCGTTCAGTCAGGCTGTGCCTGGTGTAAGTAATTGATGATTAATGAATGAGGTCAAGCTTCAATTTTTAGACTTAACAAAAATGTGAATTCAGCATTTTCCTTGGAATCCAGCAGTTTATGCAGATATTTGCTTACTTCATTCCTTTAAGTTTTCATTAGTTTTATTGGGTGTCCAAGTGTACCATGGCACTGATGTATGAAGGCATCTTCGTTTGGATCTTGTCTATGAAGGAAAACGGAAGCCTTCAGGATAAGGCAAGCAACTTAGGAAAGTGCATGGGAAAATGTTTTCACACAACTTAGTAAGGCAGTTAAATACATTATCGAAGCAAATGAATGAGGCAGATCCTAACATTTATAAGTATGTTAAATAGGTGAGAGTAGAACAGAAAATGTTGAAACGCTCAGTAGGTTAGGCAACATTTGTGGAAGAGCTATTAGTTAACACTTTAAATTGAAGATGTTTAATCAGTTTTGATGAAGAGTTTTCAAACTGAAACATTAATTTTGTTTCTCTTTCCTCTGATGCTGGCTGACCAGCTGAGTGTTTCCAGTATTATTGTTGTTTCAGATTTCCCATACCAGAAGATTTTTGATTTACAGGTTGTTGGAGCAAAGAATAATATATAATATGAATCATATGCAAGATTAGGATTACAGTTTCCATGGAGACCAAAGATCATAGGCTTATTAAAGTGAATAGTCTGTTGTCTTTTATTTCCCATGCTCAAGTTGTTGAACTGTGTTACCTCCCTTCAGAATAAAGTCTTTTATTTCACTTTATTTTATTTCAGTTTTATTTTAGTGTGATATGTGCTACACCAGTCCCTACACTTCCTCCCTCATCACCATTCAGGCCTCTAAATAGTTCTTCCAGGTGAGGCAACTCTTCTCTATTGTACCTTGTACTCCTGGTGAGGTATTTATATCGGTGAGACCCAAAGCAGACTGGGGGGCTGCTTTGTTGAGCACCTTGCCCTGTCTATCGCAAAAGGCATTTCATTTCGGCTTCCTATTCCCATTCTCACATGACAGTCCATGGCCTCCTATTCCCATTCTCACACGTTAGTCCATGGCCTCCTCTACTGTCCTGAAGATGCCAAACTCAGTTTGGAGGAACAATTCATCATATTTTGTCTGAGTAGCCTCCAACCTGATGGCATAAATATTGATATCTCCAACTTCCGATAACTTCTCCTCTCCCCTTCTCTTTTGCTCCATTACATATTCCGGTTACCTTCTCCTGAACACTTTTCTCCTCACCTGCCCATCCCCACCCTCTGGTTCCCCATTTTCCTCCATTTCTTCCATGGTCCACTGTCATCTCCTATCAGATTCCTTTCTTTTACAGTTCTCCACCTCTTCCACCTGTCACCTCTCAGCTTCTTACCCCCCCCGCACCCACCCATCTTCTCCTTCAGCTGGTCTCACCTATCACCTGCCAGCTTGTACTCCTTCCCATCCCCCTTTACTTTCCAGCCCTGATGAAGAGTCACAACCCGAAAGGTTGAGTGTTTATTCACCTCCATAGATGCTGCCTGACCTGCTGAGTTCCTCCAGCATTTTGTGTGTGTTGCTTTATTTCAGTAGCAATTTTAATCTCACTCAAAGCTCTGTATATCTGATGAAGTAAATTTTAAGGATATAATGTAAGAAGTATAATAGGCCAAGTGCACAGCAAGGTTCCAAAAACAGCACAATGACTAAGACCAGATCAACTGCTTTAGTGATTTTGGTCAATGATTATATGTTGTCCGCATGAAAAGCACTATTTCAAAGCTCTGAAGTATTTCCATGGTCTCCTATACCCTGTCTGAGGAAACAAACCTCAACTAGATGTCTGATACCTTAATGATGTCTGAGAACTACAGTTTAACATTTTATCCAACATGTAATGGCATCTCCAACACTGCAGCACACCTGTAGTATTTGGAGACAAAAGAGACCGCAGGTGCTGGAATCTGAAACATAAACAGAAAAAAAACTCAGACTGTCAAGTTGTTGATGCAGGGGCAGAAATTTCAGATTGTGACCCTGCATCAGAAAAGAGAGGGAATAGGAGAGATTGCTAGTATATAGCAGTGCACAGAGAATGGGATATCAGCTACTGTATTTTCCAACTTGTAATTCAGTCACCTAACAATGTAGAGAAGGCCACATCATGAGCATTGAATGCAGTAGGCCAGGTTAGAAGAAGAGCAGGTGAACCTCTGGCTTGCATGAAGGGGTTGTTTAAACCCCTGGACTGTAGTGAGGTGGGCCGGCTGGTGGTGAAGTGGCATCAGCGCTTGGACTGTGGGGCGGAGGTCCGGAGTTCGAACCCAGAAGGCTCCCCTGCACGCTTTCCATTCGTGCAGGGTTAAGAGCTGGTGATCTCTTTGAAAAAAAAACTCACCTGGCAGAAGGCAATGGCAAACCACTGCTGTAACTCGCCTAGTACACGATTTCCCACTACGTCAGAGCGGTGTGCGAGGAAGTCGTCCGCTACCCGGAAAAATTCTGGATGTGACCTTCGTTATTATTACTGTAGTGAGGAGGTAGTTGAAGAGACAGGTTTCAGGGCAAATTGACAAGAGCTTGTTTTTTTTATTCTATGGTACGAATATTAAATTTTGTAATTGCAATTCTAATCTACTGTCTACCTACCATTAAACATAAGATATTAACAGTATCTCATAGGAACAAGCCCTTCAGCCTACAGTATCTGTGCCAACTATAATGTCAATTTTATCAAGTCCAATCTGCCTGCACAAGGTCCATTCATATTCTTCCTTTCCCTGCTGTTCACATTCCTGATAAAAGGACTTTCAAATGTTGCTGCCACTTCCCTGGCAGCACATTCCTGGCACCTAACACAGGGCAGAAAACACTTGCCTCCAAAATCTCTTTTAAAGTTGCTGCTTCTCACCTTAAATCTATGCCCTCTGGTAATCGTCATTTGCACCCTGGGAAAATCTGCTCTATTACACCTCTGATAATTTCATCTATAGCATGTATATCTGTCAGGTGGTCTCTCAGTTTCCGACACTTCAGAGAGTACCTCCCAAGCTTGTCCAATGTCTCCTTATAGTAAACGCTCTCTAATTCAGCCAACATCCTGGTAAAACTTTTCTGCACCCCCTCAAATACCACTACATTTTCCCTCTATTATGGTGACTAGAACTGCGCACAGTGTTCCAAATCTTTATAAGTAAAGCTTCATACATTCACAACATGACTTCCAAACTATTACTCTTAATGCTTTGCCTGTTAAAGGCAAGGATGCCGTATACCTCTTTACTGCCCTATCTAATTTTGTTGCCACTTATAGGGAGCTATGGACTTGCACTCCAAGTTCCCTCTGTACCTTGATATTCCTAAGGATCCCGTTATCAACTGTACACTTTCCTCTTACATTTGACCACCCAAAGTGCCATAGCTCACACTTGCCCAGATTGAACTCCATTTGCCATTTTTCCTCTCATTTTTCCAATTGATCTGTGTCCTGATGTATTCCTTATCAACCTTCTCTGCTATCTACAACTCCATCAATTTTTCTTTCGCATGTGCACTTTCTCATCAGTCTGCCTATATTTCCATCCAAATTATTGATACATGTCACAAACAACAGAGGTCTCAACCCTTTTGAACACCACTGATCACACTCCAATACTACCCTCTGTCTCCTATGACCAAGCCAATTTTGAATCCAAGTTTTTGTAAATGCCTTGAGTCTTAATCTCCTCCTTTTTTCATCCCACTCATTCCCTTTCCTCCCCGGTTCCATCTACCCATCACCTCCTCTCAATTTGATTCCATCTATTATCTACCAGCTTCCATCCCACACCCCAATATACTGCTATATGCAATATATCCTGAAAATACATTGTCTTCAGGGTCTCGACCCTGAAAAGTCAGCTTACAGCTTTTGCCTCCACAGATGCTGCCTGACCCACTGAGTATGTCCTTCATTCTGATTCTCCCTCCAGTCCTACTTCACTATTATGCTAGAATTTTTGCATATGGCTCAAATAGCAACATGAACTCCAGGCAAATATGCCACTAAGTAAGCCATAGCTGACTGGTAAATGAGGAGAGATCTCCTTTTTTTTTATTCACAGGCCACATAAAATACTCTAATACAGTACCATTAATGTAATGAGGGCACATGTCCAGGTATGATAAAATACTTCTGCAAGTTCATTCTTGCCAGCATTGCAAAGATTAGTTTGTTAATTGTGCTGCACAGTAGGTTTTCTGGTAATTTCATTTGCATCCCATTTATAATGACAAATAGAAGTTGAATTGATGAAAAAGGTATTGGTAATTTGGCTCCTGGTTCCTACAGACATACTTAATAGGTTCCACCTAGTTCAGAGATCAAAAGAGCATGCAGCAGAAGTTTTATGTTGGAGAGATAGCTCAGTATTTCACTTGAGTGCTATAGCAGAGTATGTTTTCAAAACGTAATTAAAAATTGTGCTGAGGACTATTTTAGTTTATCCCACCAAATAATTTTGAATTAATCGGTGATTGATTTTATTGTATTTTATTTATTTAGCACTACAGTGTGTCCAAGGCCGATCCGGCCCTCTGAGCCATGCCCTGCCAGCAATCCCCGATAAACGTGATTAATCCGAACCTTGCTCCAGGACAACTTACAATGACTAATTAACCCACCCGGTACGTCTTTGGATTGTGGGAGGAAACCAAAGGAGCTAGAGAAAACCCACACATTCCACGGGGATGATGGAAAGAGACTCCTTATAGAACAGCATCAGAAATGAACTTCAAACTCCAGATGCCCTGAGTTGTAACAGTGCTGCACTAACCACTACGCTGCCTTGGCTATCTGGGTAGCAATACTTAATGTTTGTAATTAATTTACAGTATAATGTAATAACAGTAATGTCCAAAAACAGTCCACACAGCACTAAGTACAAAAATATTACCCTGAAAATGTAACTTACAGGCAAATTTACAATGTAAATCCTTCTGAGTAAGATTGATGCTGATGGAATCTTTGCAAATCAGCAATTATTGACAATGTCCCAAGCAAGGATGTATGTCCTTGTGACATCTTAAATCAAGTGTTTTAAACTGGAGCTTCATCAAGCTGGCCCGTGGTTATACACAACAGTAGCTGTCCCCTGCATGACGCATTTGAATATGGGTAGCAAAAAACATGGTTGCTGGTGCACATAATTGCATAACCTGTTTTCTAGGTCTTTAAAATAAAGTAATATAGTTTGGATTAAATTATACCTGTCATATCATCTCTATTTGATGAAATAAGCTGCTTGAGCCTGGGGGAGGATGAGTAAATTTGCTGCTAATGTTTTCTTTATTCATTCATTTCAGTGATTTGGGCAGCATTTATTAAGGTTAGAGATTATTGCCTCTATTGAATTAGCCTTCGGATGACAATGCTGATTTGTCTTCTTGAATTGGTGCTGTCTGGTGAAGGTAGCCCTGTAATGTTGTTGTGTAAGGAGTTCCAGGATTTAGACACAGTGACAATAAAGGACTGCTGAAATACTTTCAGGTCAGGATGGTATAAGACTTTGAGAGAATACTTTTGGCACTGTCATGCATCTGTTTGGTCCACCTTGGTGGTTGAGGTCCTGCAGTTGGGATACGCCTGTCACTGTGGCTTAAGAACGCAACCTCAGCAAATTTTTGTAATTACTAACACTGCATCAGTGCTAAAGGGAGCACATGTTTAGGATGGTGGAAGGACATCAATCAAGCTAGCTGCTTTGTCCAGGATGACATCCTGGATGAATGTTGTTGGAGTTGCACTCACTTACAAATTCGAAAGGTATTCCACCTATTCTTGGGTTATAATTTGTAGGTGGTAGAAAAGCCTTGGGAGCTCAGGGCATGAATCATTCATTACAGGATGCCTTGCATTTGACCTTCGACTCCTGGCCTGTGTAACAGGTTAAGTTCAGCTTCAGAGCAATATGACCACTGAAAATGTGGAAGCTGGGGTGTCTGCAAGGGTAATACAATCAGATGTCATGGATAGTTGGACATTTTTTTTCTTGATGGAGGTGGTTTCTGCCTGGCACTTGTGTAGCACGAATGTTACATCTACTTACCAGCCCACATCTAAATGTGGCCTCTGTCTTCCTAAATGGAGCAATGCAGTTTCATCTCTTTCATTTCCTGGACATCTGCGCTCACCCCATCTTCCTGCTACCTTAATAAGGATAGAATTCCTCTTGTCCTCACCTGCAACCCCGTGAACCTTCACATCCAACATCTGCACCTTCGCCATCTTGAACAGGATCCTACCGCCATACATGTCTTTATCTCCAAGCAACACACACAAAACGCTGTGTTTCCCCTCACGTTCCTCTTAAACATTTCATTGTTCACTCATTACACATGATCTCTAGTTGTAGTCCCACCCAAACTCAGTGGAAAAGCCCTGCTTTCATTTGCCTTATCTATACCCTTCAGAATTTTGTATACCTCTATCAAATCTCCACTCAGTCTTCTGTGTTCCAAGCAATAAGGTCATAGCCAATTCAATCCTTTCTTGTAACTCATGTCCCCTAGCTTCAACAAATTTTCTCTGTACTCTTTCAACCTTATTTACATCTTTCCTGTAGGTAGGTGACCAAAACTGCACATAATACTCCAAATGAGGGCTCAACACCACCTTATACAACTTATATAACCATATAACAATTACAGCATGGAAACAGGCCATCTCGGCCCTTCTAGTCTGTGCTGAACTCTTATTCTCACCTAGTCCCACCGACCTGCACTCAGCCCATAACCCTCCATTCCTTTCCTGTCCATACACCTATCCAATTTAACTTCAAATGACAACATTGAACCTGCCTCAACCACTTCTGCTGGAAGCTCGTTCCACACAGCTACCACTCTCTGAGTAAAGAAGGTCCCCCTCATGTTACCCCTAAACTTTTGCCCTTTAACTCTCAACTCATGTGCTCTTGTTTAAATCTCCCTTACTCTCAATGGAAAAAGCTTATCCATGTCAACTCTATCTATCCCCCTCATAATTTTAAATACTTCTATCAAGTCCCCCCTCAACCTTCTACGCTCCAAAGAATAAAGACCCAACTTGTTCAACCTTTCTCTGTAACTTAGGTGATGAAACCCAGGCAACATTATAGTAAATCTTCCCTGTACTCTCTCTATTTTGTTGACATCTTTCCTATAATTTGGTGACCAGAACTGTACACAATACTCCAAATTTGGCCTTAACAATGCCTTGTACAATTTTAACATTACATCCCAACTCCTATACTCAATGCTCTGATTTATAAAGGCCAGCATACCAAAAGCTTTCTTCACCACCCTATCCACATGAGATTCCACCTTCAGGGGACTATGCACCATTATTCCTAGATCCCTCTGTTCTACTGCATTCCTCAATGCCCTACCATTTACCATGTTTGTCCTATTTTGATTAGTCCTACCAAAATGTAGCACCTCATATTTATCAGCATTAAACTCCATCTGCCATCTTTCAACCCACTCTGCTAACTGGCCTAAATCTCTCTGCAAGCTTTGAAAACCTACTTCATTATCCACAACTCCACCTATCTTAGTATCATCTGCATACTTACTCGTCCAATTTACCACCCCATCATCCAGATCATTAATGTATATGACAAACAACATTGGACCCAGTACAGATCCCTGAGGCACACCACTAGTCACCGGCCTCCAATCTGACAAACAGTTATCCAGCACTACTCTCTGGCATCTCCTATCCAGCCACTGTTGAATGCATTTTACTACTTCAATATTAATACTTAACGATTGAATCTTCCTAACTGACCTTCCGTGTGGAACCTTGTCAAAAGCCTTACTGTAGTCCATAGAGACAACATCCACCACTTTACCCTTGTCAACTTTCCTAGTAACCTCTTCAAAAAATTCAGTAAGATTTGTCAAACATGATCTTCCACGTACAAATCCATGTTGACTGTTCCTAATCAGGCCCTGTCTATCCAGATAATTATATATACCATCTCTAAGAATACTTTCCACCAATTTACCCATCACTGACGTCAAACTCACAGGCCAATAATTGCTAAGTTTACACTTAGAACCCTTTTTAAACAGTGGGACAACATGAGCAATACGCCAATCTTCCGGCACCATCCACCATTTCAGTCAGAGCCCTGGCTATTTCTTCAACTTAACTTCCCTCAGGGTCCTAGGGAATATCCTGTCAGGACCCGGAGACTTATCCACTTTCATATTCCTTAAAAGCACCAGTACTTCATCTTCTTTAATCATAATAGTTTCCATAACTTTCCTACCTGTTTCCCTTATCTTACACAATTCAATATCCTTCTCCTTCATGAATACCGAAGAAAAAAAATTGTTCAGAATCTCCCCCATCTCTTTTGGCTCCACACATAGCTGTCCACTCTGATTCTCTAAGGGACCAATTTTATCCCTCACTATCCTTTTGCTATTAAAATAACTGTAGAAACCCTTGGGATTTATTTTCACCTTACTTGCCAAAGCAACCTCATATCTTCTTTTAGCTTTTCTAATTTCTTTCTTAAGATTCTTTTTACATTCTTTATATTCCTTGAGCACCTCATTTACTCCATGCTGCCTATATTTATTGTAGATATCTCTCTTTTTTCGAATCAAGTTTCCAATATCCCTTGAAAACCATGGCTCTCTCAAACTTTTAACCTTTCCTAGATGGTTTGGAGTTTGTAAAATGTGTGCAGGATAGTTTTTTGTAGCAATATATAGAGGTACCAATTAGAGAAGAGGCAGTGTTGGATCTCCCGTCAGGGAATGAGATAGGTCAGGTGATGGAGGTATGTGTTGGGGAGCACTTCGGGTCCAGTGATCACAATGCTATTAGTTTCAATATAATTATGGAGAAGGATAGGTCTGAACCCAGGGTTGAGATTTTTGATTGGAGAAAGGCTAACTTTGAGGAGATGCGAAAGGATTTAGAAGGAGTGGATTCGGACAACTTGTTTTATGGGAAGAATGTAATAGAGAAATGGAGGTCATTTAAAGGTGAAATTTTGAGGGTATAGAATCTTTATGTTCCATTTGCTTCAACTCTAAACGAATACACTTCTAAATTTTCATGGCCTTTAACCTGGGTGTGTAAATGCATACTATGCATTTAATTTACGTAGTGTCAGTGGGGACGTGTGCCATTAGGGATGTATTGTGAACGCCTGCCAAGTAGAAGCCACAGGAGGTGATTGTGAGTGTCGGGTGAAGGGGAAAAGCTATATTTTCCTTAATCCTTATTTCAACAGATCTGAGAAAAAGACTAATATTTGAAACTTTATCTATATTCCATACCTTCTTGTAGAGCTCACATTGCTTCTTCCGTCCCCCTATGAGTTTTACCTGTTGCCTGGCGTTTCTCTCTCTCCTCCCCCCAACTTTCACATCTACTCCTCATCTTCTTCTCTCCAGTCCTGCCAAAAAGATTTTGACCTGAAATGTCAACTGTACTTTTTCCCATAGATGCAGCATGAATTGCTGAGTTCCTCCAGCATTTTGTGTATATTGCTCAGATTTCCAACATCTGCAGATTTTTACTTGTTTACTTCTTTACCTCCCCTCACACTTTGCTTTCTGCAGAGATCACACCCTCTGTGATTCCCTTGTCCATCTCATTCCATTCATCCCTCCCCACTAATCTCCCTCCTTACTCACATCCCTGCAAGCAACTGTATTACTGCACCTGCCCATTAACCTCCTCCCTTACTTCCATTCATGGCCCAAACAGTCTTTACAGCTGAGGCAAAACATCACCTGTGAATCTACCAGGGTCGTCTATTGTATCCAGCACTCCTGATATAGATTCCTCTACATTAGTGAGTCACGATGTAGGTTGAGGGATCAGTTAGTTGAGCACCTCTGCTCCATCTGCCAAAAGCAGAATTTCTTGGTGACCAACCATTTTAATTTCTATTATCACGCCTGTTCTGACCTGGCAATCCATCGTTTCCTCTTTTGCCATGATGAGGCCACTCTCGGGTTGAAGCTGCAACAACTCATATTCTGTCTGAGTAACCTTCAACCTGATGGCATGAATATTGATTTTTCCTTCTGGTATTTTTTTTTCCTGCCCTTCCCTCTTCTTCTATTCTCCACTCTGTCCGCATACCTCTTCTTCTCAGCTGCCTATTACCTACTCCTGGTGAACCTCCTTATTCCCTTCCCCTCATGGTCCACTCTCCTCTCCTCTCAGATTCTTTCATCTCCAAACCTTTACCTTTTCCAGCTACCTGGCTTCACCCATCACCTTATGACTAGTCCTCCTTCCCCTCCCCTCACTTATATTCTGGCATCTTCCCCCCTCCTTTTCACTCCTGAAGAAGGGTCTTTATTCACAGATGCTGCCTGACCTGCTGAGTTTCTCCAGCATTTATGTGCGTTGCTCTGGATTTCCAGCATCTGCAGACTCTCTTGTGTATACATAATTTTATGTCTTTTTAAGTATCAAGGTACATAATATAATTAAATTTTTTCTTATATTAAAGAAAAACTGGATACTATTTTTGATACTATTCAAATCTGGCTATTATCATTCCACTTGTCAAAATCTATTAGGGAAAGGAATTCTTGTAATTTTACAAATTGTACTACATGGTGGTTAATTATTATTAACTTAGAGGACCTGGGGCCAAAATCTGTAGTCTTGCTCAGAGTGCTTCTGTGTTGGACAGAACTGTGATAAAAAGTCTACAAACTTGTCTGATACCTAATCAACACCAGCCAATTGAATTGGGCCTCGTCAAGGGTAGGGTGCTTATTCCACCCTGGTTTTACCATAAGAGAGGGAAATGGCTAGGGCAGGCAAATCACAACCTATGAATTTCCTTGTTTGCAGCCTAACTCAGCCTGCCAAATGGCAAATGTGAGTTCTACAAGAAGGTATGGAATATAGAGAAAATTTCAAATTTTAATCTTTTTCTCAGATCCGTTGAAATAAGGACTCAGCAAAATATAGCTTTTCCCCATCACCCAGCACTCACAATCACCTCCTGTGGCTTCTACTTGGCAGGCACTCACAATACATCCCTAATGGCACACGTCCCCACTGACACTGCGTAAATTAAATGCACATTATGCATTTACACACCCATGAAAATTTAGAGGTGTATTCATTTAGAGTTGAAGCAAATGGTGAAATAATGTAGGTGATCCATCTATAATTAAAAATTAAAATATTCATTGAAAATGAGAAATGTGTATTTTTGTTTTAAAGCTAATGAAACCTAAGTAAGGGGAAAATTGAAGGTATGGAAGAAGTATTGGGCTTAGTCATTTGAATAGGTATTGGAATAGTATGAAAGTTATGAAAAAGATCAGTTAAACATTTGAAAAGTTTTCCAATAAACAGAGGGTGAAAGAGAGAGAGAGGTCCAAATTTAAAGGGGACATTGAATTATAAGAAATGGCACTTACTGCTATTGTTTGAAGAGAAAAATAATACAGTATGTTGTAGGTAAAATAAATGTGAGGAATAATCAAGGACATAAGGTGTTCCCTCAGACCCTGTGGGAGGTTAATGTTGAAATTATACGATCCCTAGCTGAGATATTTAAATCATCTTTAGTGTCAGGTGAGATACTGGAGGATTTTACGATAGTCAATATTGTTCCTCTGTTTATGAAAGCTTCTAAAAACAAACCAGGAAATTATAGTCCAGTGAGTGTGACATCAGTAGTGGGCAAGTTATTGGAAGATATTCTGAAGGACCAGATATGTGAGTATTTAGATAGACGGGGGCTATTTGGAGATAGTCAGCAGGGCTTTGTGCATGGTAGGTCACGTAAAACAATCTTAGAGAGCTTTTGAAGGATGTTACCAGGAACATGCATGGTTGATGAAGGAAATGCAGTGGATATTGTCTATGTAGACCTTGGCATTCACTTGGCATTCAAGATGAGGTAGTAAATTGGATTTGATATTGTTTTTATGGGAGAAACCAGAGAGTGGTAATAGATTGTTGCTCTCTGACTGGAGGCCCAAGACTAGTGGAGTGCCACTGGGGCTGGGATTGGTGCTGGGTCTGTTGTGCTTGTCATCTATATCATTGATCTTGGTGATAATATGATTAACGGGATCAGCAGATTTGTGGATGACACCAAGATTGGGGATGTAATGAACAATGAAGAAGAGTATTCAGTGGGATCTGTACCAACTGGAAAAATAAGCTGAAAAATGGCAGATGGTTTTTAATACTGATAGGTGTGAGGAGCTGCATTTCAGTCAGATACTCAGGGTAGGTCTTTCACAGAGAATGGTAGGGCACTGAGCAGTGTAGTAGAACAAAGGGATCTGGTAATACCGGTCCATAATTCATTGACCTGTGGTGGCACAGGCAGACAGGATTGTAAAGAAAGTTTTTGGCACGTTGACCTTCGTAAATCAATGTTATGAGAACAGGAGATAGGATGTTATGTTGAAGTTGTATAAGGTGGTGTTGAGCCCTAATTTGGAGTATTATGCGCAGTCTTGGTCACCTACCTACAGGAAAGATGTAAATAAGTTTGAGAGAGTAGAGGAAAATTTGCCAGAGCTGGAGGACATGAGTTATAAAGAAGGATGACTTGGGCCGGCTGGTGGTGCAATAACATCGGCGCCGGACCCGGGAGCGGAGATTCCCGGGTTCGAAACTAGTCGGGTCCGCTCCCGAGTATGCTTTCCTTCCATGCTGGGTTGTGTGTCGAGATTGCAACTTGACCTCGTAAAATAAAGGGAAAATACAGCGAAAATGTCTGTGTGAGGAGTGGTGGGCCACACAGTCTCTCTCTCTCTCTCTCTGCGCCTTGTAAAAAGCCATGAAAAAGACATCATCATGGACACACGCATGGACACACGGACGCAGAGGTGCGCACGCATGCACATGCAGACGCACATGCACAGACTCACACGCTCACAGACACACACCAAAAATAAAGAAAGGATGAATTGGCTAGGACTTTATTCCGTGGAATGTAGAAGACTGAGAGGAGATTTGATAGAGGTATACAAAATTATGAGAATCATAGATAAGGCAAATGAAAGCAGGGTTTTTCCACTGAGGTTGAGTGGGACTACAACTAGAGATCATTTGTTATGAGTGAACAATGAACAGCTTAAGGGAAACATGAGGGGAATCTTCTTCACTCAGAGGATCCTGAGAGTGTGTAACAAGCTGCCAGCAGAAGTGGTGGATGCGAGCTCAATTTCAATGGTTAGGAGATGTTTGGATAAGTGTATGGATGGCGATGATCTGGATGCAGGTTGATGGGATTAGATAGCTTAAATGTTTTAGCAAGGACTGGATGGGCCAAAGGGTCTGTTTTTCTGCTGTACTTTTCTATGACTCTATGACATTAGCAAGAATAAACAAAAGAGCAAACTGAATCAAAAAACCAGCCAAGATGGAAAATGAAAGATAAAATCTATTAACGCTGTGGAATGGGGAAAAGAAAAATTCAGATCTCAGAAATTCATCATTCACAGAAATATATGGAAATTCCATTGATAAGGAAAAGCAAAAGGAATCAGAAATGGAATGTAGATGTAAAAATGAAGTGAGGGTAAATGTAGGCAATTAAGTTATCTTAGTTCAAAATAAACAATTGCAATGAGTGTAACGGGAATGAATGACATAACAGACAGACTCAGTTACTAACTGCATGTACTATTTTAAGTAGTGAATGGTCAATCAGAGCTATTCCTTTGATAAGGAAGCTAACCATTATAGGAGGAGCTCCATATCTTTTCAACCTGGTGTAGGTATAAACCTAAAATTAAAATTTTAATGTGCAGCTGACCCCTGATGAAAACTTAAAATATTCCCAGCTCTTCCTTATACTAGGTGGATTTTGAAAATCAAATATGGTTTAGCTCTGCCCTATGATTAGATTTGTAAGATTAGATTCTGGATAACATCAATACTAATCTTCCTCTGAGAGAAGAGGATATAAATTGTGCATTAGGCTCCCTGCCAAAAGTTCTGCACGATTGGGGATAAGGGAGAATTGACGGGTCACTTGCTCATGGCATCTTGTCAATGCATTTTAATGAAGTGCCTGGCAGCTAAGCTTCCAAATAATATCAGTGTTTGAATAACTGATGGCATAGATCTGCCATTGAATACATAAAGTACACTTTCAGTCTTTGGCAAGTTTAATATCAAAACAGCTAGGATCCTTTTTATTTCGGGGAATGGATCCTCTTCTAATACCATGGAAAGTGATATTCTCAGAGTCACGTATAATGATGCCTGGCTCCAATGCAACAGAAGAGATCTACGTCAGCACCTGAAGGCTTAATGTTTTGTGGGAACTCTGCACTGAAATTTCACCACTCATGAATCCCTTGCAAATAAAAAGAGGAGATTGTTCTCTCTGCTAATTAAAGTGAATTGCAAATGCGTTTATGAAAAAATATGTAACATTTTGCTATGAATTTCTTAATACAAGAAGCAATGTGGGCAAAAGCAGGCAGCACACTGAATGGGCAGCAGAATCATGATGTGGATTAATCTGTCTCAGCTTCTGTCAGTCAACATGGCAACCTCATGTTACCTGTTGCTACCATGACTGGACGGAATAGTCAGTTTCTCACCTCTTCAGACTGTGTTGCGGCTGCCAGGCAGTGAAAGTCATGGTGGAAAAAGACACCATAATGCCATAACACGAGGAAATCTGCAGATGCTGGAAATTCAAGCGACACACATCAAAGTTGCTGGTGAACGCAGCAGGCCAGGCAGCAACTCTAGGAAGAGGTACAGTCGACGTTTCGGGCCAAGACCGTTCGTCAGAACTAACTGAAAGAAGAGTTAGTAAGCGATTTGAAAGTGGGAGGGGGAGGGGGAGACCCAAAATGATAGGAGAATACAGTAGGGGGAGGGATGGAGCTAAGAGCTGGACAGGTGATTGGCAAAGGGGATACGAGAGGATCATGGGACAGGAAGCCTCGGGAGAAAGAAAAGAGGGAGGTGGGGAAAAAACCCAGAGGATAGGCAAGAGCTATAGTGAGAGGGACAGAGGGAGAAAGAGAAAAAGAATGTGTGTATATAAATAAATAACAGATGGGGTATGAGGGGGAGGTGGGGCATTAGCGGAAGTTTGAGAAGTCAATGTTCATGCCATAACATGGGAGAGAGTAGCCGTGAGACTTTCCAGCACTGACAGTGGCTTTAATGGAGGAAAGGTAGAACAAAAACACTTAAACACAATCAGGAACTTGGAGGTTCAAAGGTTTCAAAGGTACATTTAATATCAGAGAAACGTATATAATATACATCCTGAAATTCCTTTTCTTCGCAACCATCCTTTGCCTTAGCACTCAGATCTGCAGCTGGAGCTTCAACTTCCTCACAGACAGGACCCAGGCTGTAAAAATAGGGGAAAAGCTCTCCTCTACAATCACTCTGAGCACCGGTGCCTCACAAGGCTGTGGACTCAGCCCCCTGCTGTACTCACTGTACACCCATGATTATGTAGCCAAGTTTCCATTAAACTCAATATATAAGTTTGCTGATGACACAACAATTGTAGGCCGTATCTCGGGTAATGATGAGTTTGAGTACAGAGAGGAAATTAAGAATCTGATGACATGGTGCGAAGACAATAACCTATCCCTCAACATCAGCAAGATGAAGGAATTGGTTGTTCACTTCAGAAGGAGTAGCGGACTGCACGACCAAATTTACATCGGTGGTGCGGAAGTGAAAGAGGCCAAAAGCTTTAAGTTCCTCGGGGTCAATATCACAAATGTCCTGACTTGGTCCAACTAAGCAGAGTTCACTGCCAAGAAGGCCCACCAGCACCTTTACTTCCTGAGAAAACTAAAGAAATTTGGCCTGTCCCCTAAAACCCTCACTAATTTTTATAGATGCACCGTAGAAAGCATTCTTCTAGGGTGCATCACAACTTGGTATGGAAGTTGTCCTGTCCAAGACCAAAAGAAGCTGCAGAAGATCTTGAACACAGCGCAGCACATCATACAAACCAATCTTCTGTCCTTGGACTCACTTTACACCACACGCTGTCGGAGCAGGGCTGCCAGGATAATCAAGGACTCGACCCACCCAGCCAACACACTTTTCGTCCCTCTTCCCTCCGGGAGAAGGCTCAGGAGCTTGAAGACTCATATGGCCAGGTTTGGGAACAGCTTCTTTCCAACTGTGATAAGACTGCTGAACGGATCCTGACCCAGATCTGGGCCATACCCTCCAAATATCCGGGCCTGCCTCTCAGTTTTTTTTTTGCACTACCTTACTTTCCATTTTTCTATTTTCTATTTATGGTTTATAATTTAAATTTTTTAATATTTACTAATTTTTACTATTTTTAATATTTAATTTCTGTAATCCAGGGAGTAGGAAGTGCAGAATCAAATATCATTGTGATGATTGTATGTTCTATTATCGATTGTTTGGCGACAATAAAGTATAAAGTATCTCCCATCCATCAAAACAGAGGAGTGTTCCAAAGAACGAATGACAGTTAAATGTTAGAACCCCAAGCCCCACCCCCCAGCTGCTCCCTCCCATGCATAAGCAGCATCAAAGCAACTATCCTCTCTCCCCCACCAGCAAAAAAAGCAACGGCACCCCCATCAAGCACTGAAGTGTGCAGCAAAGCATCAATAAAGACAAAGACTTGCAGTACGCCAGACAACTCGCTCAACCGGTAACTCGACATACCACAGGCTCTCTCTCTCTCTCCCTAATAAGGGAAAAAGAGAAGTCCCCATTTTACAGTAAGAGGGGACACATAACAAACAATGCGCTGATTTACGATTTTAAAAGTCTGTTGTGTCGCTTTTTCCAAGCTCTGTGCCCAAAGAATTCGGGTCTCTGGGTACACAACCAACAGCCAGATCGCTGCTCTGTCTCCCACGACACACCAGACGGCGGCACCGACCTCAAGTCTTCCCGCTTCCAGAACCACAAAATCCCGAAACTCTGAAGGTACGTTAGTCTTCTAGGCCATGTCCTTGGTATATCAAATAACGGCCAGTCGTGAAACCCTGAGTGCGGGTCCCATTCCTGCAAGGAACCAAAGTCAAAGTGTAACTCCAGGTCAGGATCTTCAAAAGAACCCTGAAAGGGAAAAATAGAAATATTAAAGATAGAACCAGAGCTATTTCCAAAGGTGCAAGCAAAGGTATTGCCGTTAGGTGCCATTGTCTCTTAAGCTTCTCCAGATAACTTCTCAGAAGACAGCTAAATAATCAGAGCTGAAATTAAAGTTCAGAACATTTAACAACAGTGCCACAAGAAGGTCAATAATTCCCTAACAATATGTGACCATTTTGAAGGGCATAAGTAGGGTTTAGAGGAGGAAACCTATCCCATTAGCAGGAAGTATAGATTTAGATCTTGACGATAAAGGGGATTATTGGAAGATTTTTTTTCACCCAGAGAGTAGTTAGAATCTGAAAGGCTGTGTCTAAGGGGACAGCAGAGGCAGGTATTCTCATAATATTTAAGAAGCACTGTGCACTGTGATCAACAATCACAAGACATTGTTCCTGATGCCTTCCCGATCATTGCAGATGACTTCAACTAGGTTAGCTTGAAGTCTCTGATTACCTACCGCAAACATATCACCTGCAGAACCAAAGGAGCCTACATGCACGAATACTATTAAGGCACCAACAGGAACATTTATTGTGCCATCCCAGACCCGCACTTTGACAAATCTTTTTAGATTAGATTAGATTATGAGGACAAGCAGTCCTCTTTTATTGTCATTTAGTAATGCATGCAATAAGAAATGATACAATGTTCCTCCAGAATGATATCACCAATGCAGCACCCTGTAAGAACCCCACCACAACCGACTCTTGAGTCCATCTGAAAACTTTGAGCCTCCAACCAGCCCTCCGACACTGAGCACTGAGTACCATCTCTGCCGAGTGCTTCGACCCCGGCCCCGGCAACAGGCAATAGGCAAAGCCGAGGATTTGGGGCCTTCCCCTCCGGAGATTCTCGATCGCACAGTAGCAACGGCAGCGAAGTGGCATTTCAGAAGTTTCTCCAGTTGTTCCTCCGTGCTTCTTCCGTCTGTCTCCATCAAATCAGGATTGTGCACAGCCCCTACTTACAAATACGATATCATTTTGGAGCGGCCGCACATGCTGCGTTGCGCTGCCATCCTCTCCTCCCCTCCCCTCTGATCACTTGGCTGTATTTCTACTCCTGGCATATAGGCAGAGACGAAGGACTGCAGCACTGGTGGTGAGGACCACAGAAGTATGATATATGGAGGAGGAGGAGTGTTTATGGAACGGCTTTGAAGGACTGAAATGGACCATACTCTCTTCTCTCTGCTGCCATCTGGAAGAAGGAACAGGAGCCTCAGGACTCACCTCACCAGGCTCAGGAACAGTTATTACCCCTCAATCATCAGGCTCTTGAAGCAGTGGGGATAACTTCACTCAGATTCACTTCCCTATCATAGAGCTGTTCCCACAACCTATGGACTCACTTTCAAAAACTCTTCTTCTCATGCTCTCAGTATTTATTGCTTTTCTTTACTTATCTATTATTACTTTTTCTTCTTTTGTATTTGCACAGTTTGTTGTCTTTTGTGCATTGGTTTCTTGGATTTACTGAGTATGGCCACAAGAAAACAAATCTCAGAGCTGTATATGGTGACGTATTTGTACTTTCATAGTAAATTTACATTCAACTTTGAACTTTGATTTGTCTTCAGAAATGAAGGAGTATATCACGACTATCACCAACTTCATCAAGACTTGAAAACTTACCACATCTTTTAAACCAGAAGCTGTGGATCCAGGTACGGACCATAGAAGGCCATCATGAGAGAGAAAGGCCAATTCCAGGTGAAGTTAGAGACACCGCTGGATGTATGACAGCTGTCTCAGGATTTACATGCCATTACTTCCTATAAGGTGAAACTTAAACAGCATAAATGGCTGTGATTCCTCTCTCCCAGATAAGCTCAACACCTCTGGTACATGGTTTGAAAGAGAGTATGTCACGATTCTTGTGCAAACCCCCTCAGTACCTGGAAACCCGGTGATTTCTATCTCAGAGACTGGAATCTGAACTTACTTCTGAAGAATGAAACTTCTCAAGGTGCCCAAACCCGACAGCGTGCCTCGCCAGGTACTAAACGCCTGTGCTGACTAACTGGCTGGAGTGTCAAGGACATCTTCAGCCTCTCACCGCTGAGGTCTGAGATTCCCGCCTGCTTCAAAGGTGCAGCAATTACACCCAAGGAAAGCGAGGAGTGCTGTTTGAACAGTTATCATCCGCACCCTCTGACTGGTTGCATCATTGCCTGGTATGAAGACTCCCATACACAGGACTGCAAGGGATTGCAGAGTGTTATAGACTTACCGAGCTCCAGCAAGGGAACAATCATTTGTACCATCGAGGACCCCTTCAAGAGGCAGTGCTTCAATTGGTGACGTTCATCATCAAGGGCAGTCGTCGTTTGGGACAAACTCACATCTTAGTACCACCACTGGGGAGGAGGTATAGGAGCCTGATGAATGTTTTAGGAACAACTTCTTCCTTTCTACCCCCAGATTTCTGAATGGTCCATGAACCCACGAACAATACCTTGCTAGAAGGTAGAACATGGAATTCTGTTTGTAAAGGGGCTTGGGCCCGTGACATTCGGAATCAGAACCAGGTTTAATATCACCAGCATATGTCGTGACATTTGTTGACTTTGCGGCAGTAGCATGATGCAATGCATAATGATAGAGAAAAAAACAGTATTATAGTAAGTTAAGTACAATGAGTAGTGCAAAAATACAAATAAGAAAAGTAGTGAGGTAGTGTTCATGGTTACAATGTTCATTGAGAAGTCAGGTGGCAGAAGGGAAGACACTGTTCCTGGACTGCTGAGTGCGTGCCTTCAGGCTTCTGTATCTGCTCCCTGATGCTAGCAATGAGAACAGGCATGACCTCGGTAATGGGGGCCCTAAATGATGGGTGCCACCTTTTTGAGGTACTGTTCCTTGAAGATATCCCGGATATCATGGAGGCCAGTGCTCATGATGGAGCTGACTAACTTTACAACTCTCTGCAGCTTTCTTCGATCCTGTGACCCCCAGGACAGAGAGTGATGCAGCCAGTTAGAATGCTCTCCATGGTAAATCTGTAGAAATTTCCAAGTGGCTTTGGAGACATACCAAATCTTCTCCCATTGAAATATAGCCACTCTTCTGCCCTCTTTGTAGCTGCAACAATACGTTGGGTCCAGATTAGATCATCAGAGATATTGACAGCCAGGAATTTAAAATTGCTCACTCTTTCCACTTCTGATGCCGTATGAGGTTTGGTGTGTGTTCCCTCGTCCTACCCTTTCTGAAGTCCACAATCAGTTCTTTAGTCTTACTGATGTTGAGTGCAACATTGATGCTATAACACCACTCAACTAGCTGATGTATCTTACTCCTGTTTGCACTCTCATCACCATCTGAACATCTGCCTACAATGGTTGTATCATCAGAAAACTTTTAAATGGTATTTGAACTGTGCCTAGCCACACAGTTATGGGTGTAGAGAGGGTAGAGCAGTGGGCTGAGCACGCATCCCTGAGGTGAACCAGCGTTGAATGTCAGCAAGGTGGGGGTGTTGTTCCCAATTCACACAGATTGTGGTCTTCCGGATAGGAAATCAAGGATCCAGGTGCAGAGGGCAGGTACCCAGACCCACGTTCTGTAGCTTTTCAATCAGAGCTGTAGGAATGATTGTCTTAAATGCTGAGCGGTAGTCAATAGGCAGCATCATGACATAGGTAATTGTATTGTCCTGGTGCTCCAAGGCCATGTGTCGAGCCAATAAGATCGCATCTGTGATAGACCTATTGTGTCAACTTTTAAATTAATCCAAGGTAATTCTAACGCTCCCCTCCAGCATATTTCCTTAATTTTTCTTTCATCCGTGTGCTTATGTATAAGAGTCACTTACATGTTTCTAATGTATCTGCCACTATCACCACCCTGGGCAGTGCTTACCACACACTCTCCCCGGGCAGTACTTACCACACACTCTCCCCGGGCAGTGTTTACCACACACTCACCCCGGGCAGTGTTTACCACACACTCACCCTGGGCAGTGTTTACCACACACTCTCCTCGGGTAGTGTTTACCACTATCACCACCCTGGGCAGTGTTTACCACACACTCTCCCCGGGCAGTGTTTACCACACACTCACCCCGGGCAGTGTTTACCACACACTCTCCCCGGGCAGTACTTACCACACACTCTCCCCGGGCAGTGTTTACCACACACTCTCCCCGGGCAGTACTTACCACACACTCTCCCCGGGCAGTACTTACCACACACTCACCCCAGGCAGTGTTTACCACACACTCACCCCGGGCAGTGTTAACCACATCTCACCCCAGGCAGTGTTTACCACACACTCACCCCGGGCAGTGTTTACCACTATCACCACCCTGGGCAGTGTTTACCACACACTCACCCCGGGCAGTGTTTACCACTATCACCAGCCCGGGCAGTGTTTACCACACACTCACCCCGGGCAGTGTTTACCACACACTCTCCCCGGGCAGTACTTACCACACACTCTCCCCGGGCAGTGTTTACCACACACTCTCCCCGGGCAGTACTTACCACACACTCTCCCCGGGCAGTACTTACCACACACTCACCCCAGGCAGTGTTTACCACACACTCACCCCGGGCAGTGTTAACCACATCTCACCCCGGGCAGTGTTTACCACTATCACCACCCTGGGCAGTGTTTACCACACACTCTCCCCGGGCAGTGTTTACCACACACTCACCCCGGGCAGTGTTTACCACTATCACCACCCTGGGCAGTGTTTACCACACACTCTCCCCGGGCAGTGTTTACCACACACTCACCCCGGGCAGTGTTTACCACTATCACCAGCCCGGGCAGTGTTTACCACACACTCACCCCGGGCAGTGTTTACCACACACTCTCCCCGGGCAGTGTTTACCACACACTCACCCCGGGCAGTGTTTACCACTATCACCAGCCCGGGCAGTGTTTACCACTATCACCACCCCGGGCAGTGTTTACCACACACTCACCCCGGGCAGTGTTTACCACACACTCTCCCCGGGCAGTGTTTACCACACACTCACCCCGGGCAGTGTTTACCACACACTCTCCCCGGGCAGTGTTTACCACTATCACCACCCCGGGCGGTGTTTACCACACACTCACCCCGGGCAGTGTGTACCACACACTCTCCCCGGGCAGTGTTTACCACACACTCACCCCGGGCAGTGTTTACCACACACTCTCCCCGGGCAGTGTTTACCACACACTCTCCCCGGGCAGTGTTTACCACACACTCACCCCGGGCAGTGTTTACCACACACTCTCCCCGGGCAGTGTTTACCACTATCACCACCCCGGGCAGTGTTTACCACACACTCACCCCGGGCAGTGTTTACCACACACTCTCCCCGGGCAGTGTTTACCACTATCACCACCCCGGGCGGTGTTTACCACACACTCACCCCGGGCAGTGTGTACCACACACTCTCCCCAGGCAGTGTTTACCACACACTCACCCCGGGCAGTGTTTACCACACACTATCCCCGGGCAGTGTTTACCACACACTCTCCTCGGGTAGTGTTTGCCATTATCACCACCCTGGGCAGTGATTACCACACAATCACCCTGGACAGTGTTTACCACACACTCACCCCGGGCAGTGTTTACCACACACTCTCCCCGGGCAGTGTTTACCGCACACTCTCCCCGGGCAGTGTATACCGCACACTCTCCCCGGGCAGTGTTTACCGCACACTCTCCCCGGGCAGTATTTACCACACACTCTCCCCGGGCAGTGTTTACCACACACTCTCCCCGGGCAGTGTTTACCACACACTCACCCCGGGCAGTGTTTACCACACACTCACCCCGGGCAGTGTTTACCACACACTCTCCCCGGGCAGTGTTTACCACACACTCTCCCCGGGCACTGTTTACCACTACCACCAGCCCGGGCACTGTTTACCACACACTCACCCCGGGCAGTGTTTACCACACACTCTCCCCGGGCAGTGTTTACCACACACTCTCCTCGGGTAGTGTTTGCCATTATCACCACCCTGGGCAGTGATTACCACACAATCACCCTGGACAGTGTTTACCACACACTCACCCCGGGCAGTGTTTACCACACACTCTCCCCGGGCAGTGTTTACCACACACTCTCCCCGGGCAGTGTATACTGCACACTCTCCCCGGGCAGTGTTTACCGCACACTCTCCCCGGGCAGTATTTACCACACACTCTCCCCGGGCAGTGTTTACCACACACTCTCCCCAGGCAGTGTTTACCACACACTCACCCCGGGCAGTGTTTACCACACACTCTCCCCGGGCAGTGTTTACCACACACTCTCCCCGGGCAGTGTTTACCACACACTCTCCTCGGGTAGTGTTTCCCATTATCACCACCCTGGGCAGTGATTACCACACAATCACCCTGGACAGTGTTTACCACACACTCACCCCAGGCGGTGTTTACCACACACTCTCCCCGGGCAGTGTTTACCACACACTCTCCCCGGGCAGTACTTACCACACACTCTCTCCGGGCAGTGTTTACCACACACTCTCCCCGGGCAGGGTTTACTACTATCACCTCCCCGGGCAGTGTTTACTGCACACTCTCCCCGGGCAGTGTTTACCACACACTCTCCCCAGGCAGTGTTTACCACACACTCACCCCGGGCACTGTTTACCACTATCACCAGCCCGGGCAGTGTTTACCGCACACTCACCCCGGGCAGTGTTTACCACACACTCACCCCGGGCAGTGTTTACCACACACTCTCCCCAGGCAGTGTTTACCACACACTCTCCTCGGGTAGTGTTTGCCATTATCACCACCCTGGGCAGTGATTACCACACAATCACCCTGGACAGTGTTTACCACACACTCACCCCGGGCAGTGTTTACCACACACTCTCCCCGGGCAGTGTTTACCACACACTCTCCCCGGGCAGTGTTTACTGCACACTCTCCCCGGGCAGTATTTAGCACACAGTCACCCTGGGCAGTGTTTACCACACACTCTCCCTGGGCAGTGTTTACCACACACTCACCCCGGGCAGTGTTTACCACACACTCACCCCGGGCAGTGTTTACCACACACTCTCCCCGGGCAGTACTTACCACACACTCTCCCCGGGCAGTGTTTACCACACACTCTCCCCGGGCAGTACTTACCACACACTCTCCCCGGGCAGTACTTACCACACACTCACCCCAGGCAGTGTTTACCACACACTCACCCCGGGCAGTGTTAACCACATCTCACCCCAGGCAGTGTTTACCACACACTCACCCCGGGCAGTGTTTACCACTATCACCACCCTGGGCAGTGTTTACCACACACTCACCCCGGGCAGTGTTTACCACTATCACCAGCCCGGGCAGTGTTTACCACACACTCACCCCGGGCAGTGTTTACCACTATCACCAGCCCGGGCAGTGTTTACCACACACTCACCCCGGGCAGTGTTTACCACACACTCACCCCGGGCAGTGTTTACCACACACTCTCCCCGGGCAGTACTTACCACACACTCTCCCCGGGCAGTGTTTACCACACACTCTCCCCGGGCAGTACTTACCACACACTCTCCCCGGGCAGTACTTACCACACACTCACCCCAGGCAGTGTTTACCACACACTCACCCCGGGCAGTGTTAACCACATCTCACCCCGGGCAGTGTTTACCACTATCACCACCCTGGGCAGTGTTTACCACACACTCACCCCGGGCAGTGTTTACCACTATCACCACCCTGGGCAGTGTTTACCACACACTCTCCCCGGGCAGTGTTTACCACACACTCACCCCGGGCAGTGTTTACCACTATCACCAGCCCGGGCAGTGTTTACCACACACTCACCCCGGGCAGTGTTTACCACACACTCTCCCCGGGCAGTGTTTACCACACACTCACCCCGGGCAGTGTTTACCACACACTCTCCCCGGGCAGTGTTTACCACTATCACCACCCCGGGCGGTGTTTACCACACACTCACCCCGGGCAGTGTGTACCACACACTCTCCCCGGGCAGTGTTTACCACACACTCACCCCGGGCAGTGTTTACCACACACTCTCCCCGGGCAGTGTTTACCACACACTCACCCCGGGCAGTGTTTACCACACACTCTCCCCGGGCAGTGTTTACCACACACTCACCCCAGGCAGTGTTTACCACACACTCTCCCTGGGCAGTGTTTCCCACACACTCTCCCCGGGTAGTGTTTACCACACACTCTCCTTGGGCAGGGTTTACTACTATCTCCTCCCCGGGCAGTGTTTACTGCACACTCTCCCTCGGCAGTGTTTACCACACACTTCCCCGGGCAGTACTTACCACACACTCTCCCCGGGCAGTGTTTACCACACACTCTCCCCGGGCAGTATTTAGCACACAGTCACCCCGGGCAGTGTTTACCACACACTCACCCCGGGCGGTGTTTACCACACACTCACCCTGGGCAGTGTTTACCACACACTCTCCCCGGGCAGTGTTTACCACTATCACCACCCCGGGCGGTGTTTACCACACACTCACCCCGGGCAGTGTGTACCACACACTCTCCCCGGGCAGTGTTTACCACACACTCACCCCGGGCAGTGTTTACCACACACTATCCCCGGGCAGTGTTTACCACACACTCTCCTCGGGTAGTGTTTGCCATTATCACCACCCTGGGCAGTGATTACCACACAATCACCCTGGACAGTGTTTACCACACACTCACCCCGGGCAGTGTTTACCACACACTCTCCCCGGGCAGTGTTTACCACACACTCTCCCCGGGCAGTGTATACTGCTCACTCTCCCCGGGCAGTGTTTACCGCACACTCTCCCCGGGCAGTATTTACCACACACTCTCCCCGGGCAGTGTTTACCACACACTCTCCCCAGGCAGTGTTTACCACACACTCACCCCGGGCAGTGTTTACCACACACTCTCCCCGGGCAGTGTTTACCACACACTCTCCCCGGGCACTGTTTACCACTATCACCAGCCCGGGCACTGTTTACCACACACTCACCCCGGGCAGTGTTTACCACACACTCTCCCCGGGCAGTGTTTACCACACACTCTCCCCGGGCAGGGTTTACTACTATCACCTCCCCAGGCAGTGTTTACTTCACACTCTCCCCGGGCAGTGTTTACTGCACACTCTCCCTGGGCAGTGTTTACCACACACTCTCCCCGGGCAGTGTTTACCACACACTCTCCCCAGGCAGTGTTTACCACACACTCACCCCGGGCACTGTTTACCACTATCACCAGCCCGGAGAGTGTTTACCACACACTCACCCCGGGCAGTGTTTACCACACACTCACCCCGGGCAGTGTTTACCACACACTCTCCCCAGGCAGTGTTTACCACACACTCTCCTCGGGTAGTGTTTGCCATTATCACCACCCTGGGCAGTGATTACCACACAATCACCCTGGACAGTGTTTACCACACACTCACCCCGGGCAGTGTTTACCACACACTCTCCCCGGGCAGTGTTTACCACACACTCTCCCCGGGCAGTGTTTACTGCACACTCTCCCCGGGCAGTATTTAGCACACAGTCACCCTGGGCAGTGTTTACCACACACTCTCCCTGGGCAGTGTTTACCACACACTCACCCCGGGCAGTGTTTACCACACACTCACCCCGGGCAGTGTTTACCACACACTCTCCCCGGGCAGTACTTACCACACACTCTCCCCGGGCAGTGTTTACCACACACTCTCCCCGGGCAGTACTTACCACACACTCTCCCCGGGCAGTACTTACCACACACTCACCCCAGGCAGTGTTTACCACACACTCACCCCGGGCAGTGTTAACCACATCTCACCCCAGGCAGTGTTTACCACACACTCACCCCGGGCAGTGTTTACCACACACTCTCCCCGGGCAGTGTTTACCACACACTCACCCCGGGCAGTGTTTACCACACACTCACCCCGGGCAGTGTTTACCACTATCACCACCCTGGGCAGTGTTTACCACACACTCACCCCGGGCAGTGTTTACCACTATCACCAGCCCGGGCAGTGTTTACCACACACTCACCCCGGGCAGTGTTTACCACTATCACCAGCCCGGGCAGTGTTTACCACACACTCACCCCGGGCAGTGTTTACCACACACTCACCCCGGGCAGTGTTTACCACACACTCTCCCCGGGCAGTACTTACCACACACTCTCCCCGGGCAGTGTTTACCACACACTCTCCCCGGGCAGTACTTACCACACACTCTCCCCGGGCAGTACTTACCACACACTCACCCCAGGCAGTGTTTACCACACACTCACCCCGGGCAGTGTTAACCACATCTCACCCCGGGCAGTGTTTACCACTATCACCACCCTGGGCAGTGTTTACCACACACTCACCCCGGGCAGTGTTTACCACTATCACCACCCTGGGCAGTGTTTACCACACACTCTCCCCGGGCAGTGTTTACCACACACTCACCCCGGGCAGTGTTTACCACTATCACCAGCCCGGGCAGTGTTTACCACACACTCACCCCGGGCAGTGTTTACCACACACTCTCCCCGGGCAGTGTTTACCACACACTCACCCCGGGCAGTGTTTACCACACACTCTCCCCGGGCAGTGTTTACCACTATCACCACCCCGGGCGGTGTTTACCACACACTCACCCCGGGCAGTGTGTACCACACACTCTCCCCGGGCAGTGTTTACCACACACTCACCCCGGGCAGTGTTTACCACACACTCTCCCCGGGCAGTGTTTACCACACACTCACCCCAGGCAGTGTTTACCACACACTCTCCCTGGGCAGTGTTTCCCACACACTCTCCCCGGGTAGTGTTTACCACACACTCTCCTTGGGCAGGGTTTACTACTATCTCCTCCCCGGGCAGTGTTTACTGCACACTCTCCCTCGGCAGTGTTTACCACACACTTCCCTGGGCAGTACTTACCACACACTCTCCCCGGGCAGTGTTTACCACACACTCTCCCCGGGCAGTATTTAGCACACAGTCACCCCGGGCAGTGTTTACCACACACTCACCCCGGGCGGTGTTTACCACACACTCACCCTGGGCAGTGTTTACCACACACTCTCCCCGGGCAGTGTTTACCACTATCACCACCCCGGGCGGTGTTTACCACACACTCACCCCGGGCAGTGTGTACCACACACTCTCCCCGGGCAGTGTTTACCACACACTCACCCCGGGCAGTGTTTACCACACACTATCCCCGGGCAGAGTTTACCACACACTCTCCTCGGGTAGTGTTTGCCATTATCACCACCCTGGGCAGTGATTACCACACAATCACCCTGGACAGTGTTTACCACACACTCACCCCGGGCAGTGTTTACCACACACTCTCCCCGGGCAGTGTTTACCACACACTCTCCCCGGGCAGTGTATACTGCACACTCTCCCCGGGCAGTGTTTACCGCACACTCTCCCCGGGCAGTATTTACCACACACTCTCCCCGGGCAGTGTTTACCACACACTCTCCCCAGGCAGTGTTTACCACACACTCACCCCGGGCAGTGTTTACCACACACTCTCCCCGGGCAGTGTTTACCACACACTCTCCCCGGGCCTGTTTACCACTATCACCAGCCCGGGCACTGTTTACCACACACTCACCCCGGGCAGTGTTTACCACACACTCTCCCCGGGCAGTGTTTACCACACACTCTCCTCGGGTAGTGTTTGCCATTATCACCACCCTGGGCAGTGATTACCACACAATCACCCTGGACAGTGTTTACCACACACTCACCCCGGGCAGTGTTTACCACACACTCTCCCCGGGCAGTGTTTACCACACACTCTCCCCGGGCAGTGTATACTGCACACTCTCCCCGGGCAGTGTTTACCGCACACTCTCCCCGGGCAGTATTTACCACACACTCTCCCCGGGCAGTGTTTACCACACACTCTCCCCGGGCAGTGTTTACCACACACTCTCCCCGGGCAGTGTATACTGCACACTCTCCCCGGGCAGTGTTTACCGCACACTCTCCCCGGGCAGTATTTACCACACACTCTCCCCGGGCAGTGTTTACCACACACTCTCCCCAGGCAGTGTTTACCACACACTCACCCCGGGCAGTGTTTACCACACACTCTCCCTGGGCAGTGTTTCCCACACACTCTCCCCGGGTAGTGTTTACCACACACTCTCCTTGGGCGGGGTTTACTACTATCTCCTCCCCGGGCAGTGTTTACTGCACACTCTCCCTCGGCAGTGTTTACCACACACTTCCCTGGGCAGTACTTACCACACACTCTCCCCGGGCAGTGTTTACCACACACTCTCCCCGGGCAGTATTTAGCACACAGTCACCCCGGGCAGTGTTTACCACACACTCACCCCGGGCGGTGTTTACCACACACTCACCCTGGGCAGTGTTTACCACACACTCTCCCCGGGCAGTGTTTACCACTATCACCACCCCGGGCGGTGTTTACCACACACTCACCCCGGGCAGTGTGTACCACACACTCTCCCCGGGCAGTGTTTACCACACACTCACCCCGGGCAGTGTTTACCACACACTATCCCCGGGCAGTGTTTACCACACACTCTCCTCGGGTAGTGTTTGCCATTATCACCACCCTGGGCAGTGATTACCACACAATCACCCTGGACAGTGTTTACCACACACTCACCCCGGGCAGTGTTTACCACACACTCTCCCCGGGCAGTGTTTACCACACACTCTCCCCGGGCAGTGTATACTGCACACTCTCCCTGGGCAGTGTTTACCGCACACTCTCCCCGGGCAGTATTTACCACACACTCTCCCCGGGCAGTGTTTACCACACACTCTCCCCAGGCAGTGTTTACCACACACTCACCCCGGGCAGTGTTTACCACACACTCTCCCCGGGCAGTGTTTACCACACACTCTCCCGGGCCTGTTTACCATTATCACCACCCTGGGCAGTGATTACCACACAATCACCCTGGACAGTGTTTACCACACACTCACCCCGGGCAGTGTTTACCACACACTCTCCCCGGGCAGTGTTTACCACACACTCTCCCCGGGCAGTGTATACTGCACACTCTCCCCGGGCAGTGTTTACCGCACACTCTCCCCGGGCAGTATTTACCACACACTCTCCCCGGGCAGTGTTTACCACACACTCTCCCCGGGCAGTGTTTACCACACACTCTCCCCGGGCAGTGTATACTGCACACTCTCCCCGGGCAGTGTTTACCGCACACTCTCCCCGGGCAGTATTTACCACACACTCTCCCCGGGCAGTGTTTACCACACACTCTCCCCAGGCAGTGTTTACCACACACTCACCCCGGGCAGTGTTTACCACACACTCTCCCCGGGCAGTGTTTACCACACACTCTCCCCGGGCAGTGTTTACCACACACTCTCCTCGGGTAGTGTTTCCCATTATCACCACCCTGGGCAGTGATTACCACACAATCACCCTGGACAGTGTTTACCACACACTCACCCCAGGCGGTGTTTACCACACACTCTCCCCGGGCAGTGTTTACCACACACTCTCCCCGGGCAGTACTTACCACACACTCTCTCCGGGCAGTGTTTACCACACACTCTCCCCGGGCAGGGTTTACTACTATCACCTCCCCGGGCAGTGTTTACTGCACACTCTCCCCGGGCAGTGTTTACCACACACTCTCCCCAGGCAGTGTTTACCACACACTCTCCCCGGGCACTGTTTACCACTATCACCAGCCCGGGCAGTGTTTACCGCACACTCACCCCGGGCAGTGTTTACCACACACTCTCCCCGGGCAGTGTTTACCACACACTCTCCTCGGGTAGTGTTTGCCATTATCACCACCCTGGGCAGTGATTACCACACAATCACCCTGGACAGTGTTTACCACACACTCACCCCGGGCAGTGTTTACCACACACTCACCCCGGGCAGTGTTTACCACACACTCTCCCCGGGCAGTGTTTACCACACACTCTCCCCGGGCAGTGTTTACCACACACTCTCCCCGGGCACTGTTTACCACTATCACCAGCCCGGGCACTGTTTACCACACACTCACCTCGGGCAGTGTTTACCACACACTCTCCCCGGGCAGTGTTTACCACACACTCTCCCCGGGCAGTGTTTACTGCACACTCTCCCCGGGCAGTGTTTACCACACACTCTCCCCGGGCAGTATTTAGCACACAGTCACCCCGGGCAGTGTTTACCACACACTCTCCCCGGGCAGTGTTTACCACACACTCTCCCCAGGCAGTGTTTACCACACACTCACCCCGGGCACTGTTTACCACTATCACCAGCCCGGAGAGTGTTTACCACACACTCACCCCGGGCAGTGTTTACCACACACTCACCCCGGGCAGTGTTTACCACACACTCTCCCCGGGCAGTGTTTACCACACACTCTCCTCGGGTAGTGTTTGCCATTATCACCACCCTGGGCAGTGATTACCACACAATCACCCTGGACAGTGTTTACCACACACTCACCCCGGGCAGTGTTTACCACACACTCTCCCCGGGCAGTGTTTACCACACACTCTCCCCGGGCAGTGTTTACTGCACACTCTCCCCGGGCAGTATTTAGCACACAGTCACCCTGGGCAGTGTTTACCACACACTCTCCCTGGGCAGTGTTTACCACACACTCTCCCCGGGCAGTATTTAGCACACACTCTCCCCGGGCAGTGTTTACCACACACTCTCCCCAGGCAGTGTGTACCAAACACTCACCCCGGGCACCGTTTACCACTATCACCAGCCCGGGCAGTGTTTACCACACACTCACCCCGGGCAGTGTTTACCACACACTCTCCCCGGGCAGTGTTTACCACACACTCTCCTCGGGCAGTGTTTACTGCACACTCTCCCCGGGCAGTGTTTACCACACACTCTCCCCGGGCAGTGTTTACCACACACTCTCCTCGGGTAGTGTTTGCCATTATCACCACCCTGGGCAGTGATTACCACACAATCACCCTGGACAGTGTTTACCACACAATCACCCTGGACAGTGTTTACCACACACTCTCTCCGGGCAGTGTTTACCACACACTCTCCCCGGGCAGGGTTTACTACTATCACCTCCCCGGGCAGTGTTTACTGCACACTCTCCCCGGGCAGTGTTTACCACACACTCCCCCCAGGCAGTGTTTACCACACACTCACCCCGGGCACTGTTTACCACTATCACCAGCCCGGGCAGTGTTTACCACACACTCACCCCGGGCAGTGTTTACCACACACTCTCCCCGGGCAGTGTTTACCACACACTCACCCCGGGCAGTGTTTACCACACACTCTCCCCGGGCAGTGTTTACCACACACTCTCCTTGGGTAGTGTTTGCCATTATCACCACCCTGGGCAGTGATTACCACACAATCACCCTGGACAGTGTTTACCACACACTCACCCCGGGCAGTGTTTACCACACACTCTCCCCGGGCAGTGTTTACCACACACTCTCCCCGGGCAGTATTTAGCACACACTCTCTCCGGGCAGTGTTTACCACACACTCTCCCCGGGCTGTGTTTACCACACACTCACCCCGGGCACTGTTTACCACTATCACTAGCCCGGGCAGTGTTTACCACACACTCACCCCGGGCAGTGTTTACCACACACTCCCCTCGGGTAGTGTTTGCCATTATCACCACCCTGGGCAGTGATTACCACACAATCACCCTGGACAGTGTTTACCACACACTCACCCCGGGCGGTGTTTACCACACACTCTCCCCGGGCAGTGTTTACCACACACTCTCCCCGGGCAGTACTTACCACACACTCTCCCCGGGCAGTGTTTACCACACACTCTCCCCGGGCAGGGTTTACTACTATCACCTCCCCGGGCAGTGTTTACTGCACACTCTGCCCGGGCAGTGTTTACCACACACTCTCCCCGGGCAGTATTTAGCACACAGTCACCCCGGGCAGTGTTTACCACACACTCTCCCCGGGCAGTGTTTACCACTATCACCACCCCGGGCGATGTTTACTGCACACTCTCCCCAGGCAGTGTTTACCACACACTCACCCCGGGCAGTGTTTACCACACATTCTCCCCGGGCAGTGTTTACCACACACTCTCCTCGGGTAGTGTTTACCACACACTCTCCCCGGGCAGTGTTTACCACACACTCTCCCCGGGCAGGGTTTACTACTATCACCTCCCCGGGCAGTGTTTACTGCACACTCTCCCCGGGCAGTGTTTACCACACACTCTCCCCGGGCAGTGTTTACCACTATCACCACCCCGGGCGGTGTTTAGCGCACACTCTCCCCAGGCAGTGTTTACCACACACTCACCCCGGGCAGTGTTTACCACACACTCTCCCCGGGCAGTATTTACCACACACTCTCCTCGGGTAGTGTTTACCATTATCACCACCCTGGGCAGTGTTTACCACACAATCACCCTGGACAGTGTTTACCACAGCACTCACCCCGGGCAGTGGTTACCACACACTAACGTTTGGCAGTGCTTACCACACACTCACCACTCTCTGTGTAAAAAACCTGCCTCTCACATCCCACTTGTACTTTCCTCCAATCTTCTGAAAATTATGCTCTCTCGTATTAGCCGTTTCTGTCCTGGGAAGATCCTTATTTGGCTCAACCTATCCTCATAAATTATACTCTGTAATCCAGGCAGCATCCTGGTAAATCTCCTCTGCACCCCCTTTGAATCTTCCGTATGCTTCTTACAATGGCAAGAACCGAACAGAGCACAATGCTCTGAAGTGTGGCCTAATCAGAGCTTTACAGAGCTGCAATATTACTTCATGGCTCTTAAACTCGATTTCCTGATTAATGAAGGCCAACACACCATATGTCTTCTGAACCTATTAACTTGTGTGGCAACTTTAGGGATCTATGGACATAGATTCCAAGTTCTCTCTTTCCTCCAAACTGTTAAGAACCCTGCCATAACCTTGTACTCTGCCTTCAAGCTCAAACTTTCAAAGTGACTCAGTTCACGTTTTTCTGGATTGAACTCCATCTATTATATGGACCCTTCCCTCTGTTTTCTTTGCTCCTTATTTAGTTGGTAATTAATACTACTTTTTATGTCTTTACGTATTAGTGCTGCCATAAAATAATAAAATTAACATTATATGTCAGTGATAATCAGACAGATTCAAAGTACATTTACATTATCAATGCATACTGTATACTACCTTGAGATTCGTTTCCTTATAAAACAAAGAAACCCCAAAGAACCTATTAAATCAAAAGGAGACCATCAAACACCCAGTGTGCAGAAAAACAAACAAATCGTGCACACAATAAAAATAAGCAAATAATATTCAGAACTGATGTTCATGAAAGTGAGTCCACAGCCACGAAGCCAGTCGATTTCGCCTGTACACACTGTGCCACAACCATCCTGACTCTGAAAGTATTTGCTTGAGCACTTGAATTACCAAGGCAGAGAAGGCTGTTGTCCAAGTATTCATATATGATAATAATGTAGATCAGCAAGAATTTAGTCAGTCGAAGGCCTGTATCTGTGCTGTATGACTCTATAACTGTATGAGATAATACACTTACTACCGTTATGCCACACCAACTGCTCCACAGCACACCATTCACCTCACAATCACTATCAGTCAGGACTCAAGGACACTTACATATTTTTGATCCTACATTTCCCAGTTTGGGAACACTGTCTGCTATTCATCTGTGGAAGGTATAGCAGATAGATTGCATGACGCACTTCATTCCCTCTTGCTCGATAAGTAAACATACTAGCTAACCAGCAAGGGATAGACACAACTGTGTTCCCTTATTCACCTCTCCACCCTCAAGATGCACCTGTTCAAACCTCCAAATGGCATACTCAGCACTAGGGCTGAAACAGTAGAGGCTGACAGTTGCCTTACACTTAATGTTAACCCAAATTTGCTCTAATTTTCAATCTACTAGTGATTAAAGAAAGTGAATCATTCTTCCTTGTCTTTCACTGATAGCACAAGGAATGGAACCTGTTTGTCTTTCACTGATACACGCGGAATGGAACCTGGCCGGTCAGTGACGGGGCAGCAGCAGGCCAAAGAGCAAGAGCTTCGAAAACGATGCAGTGACTTAACACTTCAAAGCAGCATCAGGAAATGAAATGAACCATTAAATATGGCTGGCCTCCAGACAGAGATGGGAAAAGAGTAAGATAGCTTGTAGGCACATTTTTAAATGAAACCGATTGCATTTACCTGTCAAAGACCTGTTTTACCACTTATAAATGTCTTTGATAAACCAGAACACAATTAAAAACAGATGGAAAAATTATGTATGTGTGAATAAAATAGTAAATATATTTAAAATGCATTAACCTACTGCTAATTAAAGACAGGATTTTGCAGTGAACTAAGAGGGTATAAATATAGATGTACTGATTGTTTCAGTAATAATGCTTCGTAAACATTTTAATGTTCAGAATCTGTGGGTTCAAGACCCATCGCACAATTCAGACACGTGGTATAGTCATTACAGTAATGAGAGAGTGCTACATTGTCAGTAATGCTTCCGTTCAGATGAGACCTTGAAGTGACCTTGATTAGATTAATGTAAATGATTCTATTGGAAGAACTAAACAGCTCAGATTCGTTTTCTAAGCTCTTTTCAGTATTTCCCAACACTGAATTCAGCAACTTACAAGCAGAGTGCTGGGTTCACTGATTGAAATTTATGGCACAAAATTAAAGCCGCAAAACTTGTCCTACTGTTTCACACAGTTGCTTGCAGTTTCATCGTTGTGATCGTGCGAATTAATTGTCGCAAGATTGTTGCAATGTTT
This sequence comes from Mobula birostris, assembly GCF_030028105.1. Taxonomy (NCBI): domain Eukaryota; kingdom Metazoa; phylum Chordata; class Chondrichthyes; order Myliobatiformes; family Myliobatidae; genus Mobula; species Mobula birostris. The sequence goes on from NC_092375.1 coordinate 160,199,932, forward strand.
TTCGTGCTGGGGTTTGTTATACTGGTTGGGGAACCTGGAGTTGCAGGTAATGTGGAGGACTGAATAGAACTAGCTTTCTGGTTTCATATTGAGGCGGTGATTGGGCAGGAAGGACAGCGCTGGAGGATCAAAAGTCAGGGAACGGCAGGTGGAAAAACATTCTGAATTAGAAGGGGACATTGCACACTGGAGTTTAATGTTTGGAAGAAGGTATGGCTTTAGTTGCACATTTTACTTATTTTTTTTAGCATTACAGTGTAGTGTAGGCCCTTCTGGCCCATCGAGCCATGCTATCCCTGCAACCCCACAAACCTGATTACTCCTAATCAGGCAATTTACAATGACCAGTTAACCTACCTGGTACGTTTTGGACTGTGGGAGGAAATGGAAGGATCTGGAGAAAAACCCATGCATCCAATGGATTCAAAGTACATTTATTATCAGAATATGCTTGCAGTATACAACCCTGAGATTCATCTTCACACAGACAGCCACGAAACAAAGAACCATGGAACCCATTCAAAGAAATAAAGCATCAACCCCACCCACACCAAAAAAAAACAAATCTCACAAACAGCAACAAAAGTAAGTGAGCAAAAACACAGAATATAAAACACAAAATCAAAAGGCATATTTCAGTTCAGCTCAATGTTGATTACCTGCAGGCTGCCCCAATTCAAAATCGCCCACACTAGCAACAGAAAAAAATGAGTGCCTGGAAAATCTAGAAGCACATTATATGCAAATTAGAGTCCAATCTGCAGGGAGGACTCCTTATAGAATGATGTGGGAATTGAACTTTGAACTCCGGAACACTCCGAGCTGTGATAATATCGTGCTAAACAGTATGCTACAATTGCCCTTGGGAGAGCTGGTTTTCCTCTCTTGGTTGACTTTGGGCTATACCTCTCCTATACCTCTCTTATTGGGCCAGCTGGTGGTGCAGTGAGATCAGCACCGGACTCCGGAGCGAAGGTTCCCGAGTTCAAATCCAGGTCGGGCCACCCCCGAGCACGCTCTCCATCCTGTGCCAGGTTGAGTGTCGAGCTAGCCACTCGGCCTCGTAAAAAATACAAGGGTCAAGTCGGGAACGTTCATAACGTGACCCTTTTAATCCTGACACCACGTGCCAGACAAGAATGGCTGAATGTCTGGTACGGCACACTTAAAAAAAATCCTCTCTTATTAAATTCTATCTTGGATAAAATTTCCCAATGCACCCATAAGATAAGAAATATATGAGAAAATTATTCACTCAAGGCTGCACTGATTTTCAATAAGAACAAATCGGAGTCCTGACTTAAGAGGCAGATCCACAACTCCTCATATTATGCCATAATGTCACTTACACCTTCTTGAACAAGCAAGTAGGTACTCAGTTTAACATCTCACCTAAAGATATCATCACTGACAATGAGGAGCCCTCCCATTACGGCTCTCAGTTTCATTATGTGCCTCAGTTCTGTTTTGGATTTTTAAACCCATACCTTTCAGGCACTTAGGTCAACTGGCATTCAAGTGTTCAGTAAACATTATTATTGATATAATCAGGCATATATAGGACTTGAACACGAATACATAATCCAGTAAAACTTTGCTCTGAAGTGCACTGGGCCATATTGCATTGAGTGCTGAGGTGGTTAATCCTTTGAATGACCAAATAGGTAGCTTTCATTGTCATTTCTTGTCTTGCTGAAACTGAACCAACTCCAATAGACTACCACATGGGTACATGTCACAGGGAATAAGAGCAAGATGACGTAAGGAGAATAGGAAAGCGTTCACAATCATATAGTGCATCAAACATTCTGCAAGTCATTTTGTGTATAATGCTCCAGAAGAACAAAGAATACACGTTGACATATGTAAGACGGACAGCTTGAACCATTACTTTCTAAAAACCTTTAAGAGATCATGAGCAAGCTATCAAGTATTACAGGCTGGAACACTACAGAACATCAAAGGAGGGGGAAGCACAGGGAGTGGGCAATGCAGAGGCCACTGAGTGGAGAACACAATGACAAATCCTCGAGCTCCTGGCTCCCCTTTATGCGATGGGTGTGTTAAATCCTGCAGCATTCAGTTAGTCAAAGAAGCTAGTTCACAAGTCAGCAGAGATATTGATGGGAGCTGGGCCAGAGGGAAAAGCAGTCAAGTATAGAAAGAAAATCATATGGACCATAAGACAGACTGCTAATTCACCAATGACCTATTTGCAGTATCATCATCATCACAGATTTATATCTTGCGAGTACATACAAAGTATCATTAACAAAGAGTAAGTGTTTAACAGGTTGATGGACATTCACTGTGTTCATGTTTGGAAGATAGATATGTTAAATTATACCTCCCCCAAGAGAAATAAATTGGGTTAGGCATTAAAAATATGAAATTTCTTGAAATATTTTCATGGGGCTACATTCTGGGACCATGGTATCTTTTTTGAAGGTGCATATATAATCTTTTTCAATTCTTGGTCTGATTAATGGTCCATCAGCTGCTACTAGATGTTCTACCTTATGAAAGGACTCTTGTGATGAGAAGTAAAATAGATACAAGATATGTTGTGGGTACTTTCAATATGATATTCTGGCTTCAGTGTTCATTGGTTTGAGCTATGTTTCTCTCCATCCTTAAAATTATTAACATGGCCTTGGGATGTGGGAGATCATCCTAACATGCCCACAATAAAAAATGGAGAGCTCATTTGTCCAGATTACATCAGATAAGAAGTATAATCCTGTGTCCCAAGGATTCTCTTAGTAGTCTTTAAAAGGCGGCACACCAGCACATCAAACCTGATTCAAAAGACAAAAGTGTATGTACTACCTTCATTATGTCTCAAATATTTTACCATTAGAACCATAGAACCATAGAACACTACTGCACAAAAACAGGCCATTCGGCCCTTCTAGTCTGTGCCAAAACTTTATTCCCCTAGTCCCATTGATCCGCACTTGTCCATAACCCTGCAGACCTCTCCCATCCATGTATCTATCCAATTTGTTCTTAAGACTTAAGAGTGAGCCGCATTATCATGCCAGATGGCAGCTTGTTCCACACTCCCACCACTCTTTGAGTGAAGTTCCCCCTAATGTTCCCCCTAAATCTTTCCCCTTTCACCCTAAAGCCATGTCCTCTCATGTTTATCTCTTCTAATCCAAGTGGACACCATTGGCGCAGTTTTGATCTACTTCTACTTCCCTTTAGCCAAATGTGCCTGTCAATTTGGATACAAAAAGTAACACAACCAATCTGCTTAGAGATCTCTTTTACTGATAAGATTTGACAGGTAAAATATATGCAGGAGATAATGTTCATGGAGACGTACAATCAATCATAAAGCAAGGAAATGGGCCCATGCCCAATTTTTTTGGCAATCTACACTAGTCTCATTTACCTGCACTAGGGCTATATCCTTCTATGCCTTGACTATATAAGTGCCTGTCGCAATTTCTCTTTAGCATATCTGACTCCACCACCTCCACAGAAATCTATTATGCTTTCTGTAAGACAATCCCTTCAAATCCCCCTCAAACCTCCCTCCTCTCACTTTAAACATGCCCTCTTCCTTTTTTATATCCCTACTTTGCGGAAAAAGATGCTGCTATACCCTTTATAACTTTAGGTACTTCTGATTATCTCTGAACCTCCTTTATTCTAGGGAAAACATATACAGGGTTTTCAACCATTCCACCTATATAAAGCGCTCTAACTTAGGCAACATGATAGCGAGTCTCTTCTGCGCTCTCTTCACTGCAAACACATTCTTTCTAAGTTTGGTGACAAGAACTGCACACAATATTCCAAATATTTTGTGAAGTTGCAACATATCATCCCACTCTTACAATCAATGCTCATCCAAGCATGTCACGTACTCTTCTTCATTACCCTACCTACTTGTGTTGCTAATTTGAGGGAACCCGTTGCTTGTCCAACTAGTTTCAAATATAGAATAAGACAAAAGTAATGCTTAATTTTAGCTACTCTGTAATTTAAGACAGTGTCTTAAAATCCCAGATGTATTCCTTAATTTGAAGAAATCAGATTATAAATCCTTATGTAAACAAATACCACAGCCAAAAAGACATTCAAGAACCGTTAGCTAAATTTGAAAGAGTGCCAATCAGATACTTATGTGAACAAATCACATAGTCAATTTGAATTTGGATTGAAAAGCAGAACTCCCCCTTAGGCCAGTTGATTAAACAAATAGTCAATGGAATATTATATTGAATTGAATTGGGAGTTGTTTTGTGAGACTGATGATGATACTTAACCATTTATCTACAGCAGGGGTCCCCAACCTCTTTTGCACTGCGGACCGACCGACTGGGGGGGGGGGCGGTATGGTTGCCAACGGACAAGAGTAACCGTCAGATACGTTGTGTTTACCCCAAGAAGACTACGATTACCATGAAGCCTTGCGCGAGCACATGTGTGCATATGCGTGACTTGCGCATGCGTATACGTGCCGATTTTTTTTCTACAAATCGTTTTTGGCGATTCTGTTCCGGTGGGGGGGGTGTTAATCACGACCGGAATGTAGAAGATCAGTCAACTATAAGTCACTTTTTAGTGGCTAATACACTCAATTTTGTTTCTAAAAGGGTTTATCTAACAAATTTAATATTAAACACAGCGCATATTTTCCTCGCATGAATATAGTGATAAGTCAATTACTGTATAAGTCACTTATAAGTCAATAGCATCATAACATTTTAAGTAACGTTTGGATATTAAACACACAGCACATAGTTTCCCCGTATGAACATATAAAATCACTACAACACACCAATATCACTGAATCAGTGGGAGCCCTGGGCTTGTTTTCCTGCAACAAGACGGTTCCATCGAGGGGTGATGGGAGACAGCGATACTCAAAGGGGGTTCCTTATGTCCAGTCTGTTCCACAATTTAGCTTTCGTTACATTCATTGCAGAGATATGTTGGAAATGGAAGCAACGTTTTCAGTGCTTTTGTGGCTATCTCAGGATCCAGAAATGTGACATGCAGGTCAAAGTAAGTTGTCTGGTTGAAATGAAGGCATGCTGTCTCTTGGTTTTAACAGTCATCCCATCTCCTGAGAAGAGGAGTAGGGGGTGGGAGAAAAATTAAGAAAGCTCAGATTTCTGATTGTGAATTTTAAACTTTCTATCTCATCTAAAGCCATTATATTAAAGGTTAAGCAACACACATCAAAGTTGCTGGTGAACGCAGCAGGCCAGGCAGCATCTCTAGGAAGAGGTACAGTCGACGTTTCAGGCCGAGACCCTTCGTCAGGACTAATTGAAGGAAGAGTTAGTAAGAGATTTGAAAGTGGGAGGGGGAGGGGGAGATCCAAAATGATAGGAGAAGACAGGAGGGGGAGGGATAGAGCCAAGAGCTGGACAGGTGATTGGCAAAAGGGATATGAGAGGATCATGGGACAGGAGGTCCGGGGAGAAAGACAAGGGGGGGGGGAAACCAGAGGATGGGCAAGAGGTATAGTCAGAGGGACAGAGGGAGAAAAAGGAGAGTGAGAGAAAGAATGTGTGCATAAAAAAAAATAACAGATGGGGTACGAGGGGGAGGTGGGGCATTAGCAGAAGTTAGAGAAGTCGATGTTCATGCCATCAGGTTGGAGGCTACCCAGACAGAATATAAGGTGTTGTTCCTCCAACCTGAGTGTGGCTTCATCTTTACAGTAGAGGAGGCCGTGGATAGACATGTCAAAATGGGAATGGGTTGTGGAATTAAAATGTGTGGCCACTGGGAGATCCCACTTTCTCTGGCAGACAGAGCGTAGGTGTTCAGCAAAGCGGTCTGCCAGTCTGCGTCGGGTCTCGCCAATATATAAAAGGCCACATCGGGAGCACCGGATGCAGTATATCACTCCAGCTGACTCACAGATGAAGTGTCGCCTCACCTGGAAGGACTGTCTGGGGCCCTGAATGGTGGTAAGGGAGGAAGTGTAAGGGCATGTGTAGCGCTTGTTCCGCTTACAAGGATAAGTGCCAGGAGGGAGATCAGTGGGGAGGGATGGGGGGGGAGTCGCGTAGGGAGCGAGGCGGGGAGGGAAAGATGTGCTTAGTGGTGGGATCCAGTTGGAGGTGGTGGAAGTTACGGAGAATAATATGTTGGACCCGGAGGCTGGTGGGGTGGTAGGTGAGGACCAGGGGAACCCTATTCCTAGTGGGGTGGCGGGAGGATGAAGTGAGAGCAGATGTGCGTGAAATGGGGAAGATGCGTTTGAGAGCAGAGTTGATAGTGGAGGAAGGGAAGCCCCTTTCTTTAAAAAAGGAGGACATCTCCCTCATCCTGGAATGGACCTCCCCGGACCTCCTGTCCCATGATCCTCTCATATCCCCTTTGCCAACCACCTGTCCAGCTCTTGGCTCCATCCCTCCCCTTCCTGTCTTCTCCTATCATTTTGGATCTCCCCCTCCCCCTCCCACTTTCAAATCTCTTACTAACTCTTCCTTCAGTTAGTCCTGACGAAGGGTCTCGGCCTGAAACGTCGACTGCACCTCTTCCTGGAGATGCTGCCTGGCCTGCTGCGTTCACCAGCAAATTTGATGTGTGTTGCTTGAATCTCCAGCATCTGCAGAATTCCTGTTGTTTGCGATATTAAGGGTTAATATCCTATCTCCCTCCAGGCATTCTTCCTTCATATCAGCAGAAATAATACCTACTCTGTCGACCTCCCAGTAAGATAGCAGCAAAGAACAAAAATTGAATCCTTGTAGCATATGTTTTAAGTGAGACACCATTGATTTTGTAACCTCATATTAATATTGGTTTGAGATAGAAAATACTCCTATAACAAGCCTTTCAAATTACAGTAAAATTTCTTCAGATTCCCCAAAAGCTCTGCAAGTGGGTCCAATGAAGAGAGGTCATTGAGCTGAAAAGTTTGTTTAATTTTTCTCTTTACCGTTACTGTCTGACCTGTTGAGTATGTCCAGTATTTACTGTTCTTAAGTCTACTCACTGCTGCATTACCAGACGAAGGAGATTTCAGGTTATTTCTCAGGTATTTGTATTTTTAACTGGAATAGTTAACCACTCTCCAATTAGATAGATAAATACCCTTATCATCACTCCAAATAGATCTTATTAATTGCACTCTATGACACCATCTACAATAGTTTCAATGCAAGTTTCATTTTTATCATTATCAGGTGCTTACATGTTGGTAATATAAATTTACTCAGTATGTTTGTGTCATAATGATTTTTCTGTATCTAAAGGACAGCAATTATTCATTTCCAAATGCAGCTTTCTTCCCATTAGAACCTGCTCTGTGTAGGTGGTGTTTAGCCGTAATGTATTAAGTGTCATTGGACTTTGCCATATGTTTTCTGGGATGCAAACTAGATTGCAGAATAAATAAACCACGCCATTATAATGAAGTAGTATTAGGTGTAATTAATGTGTTAAATTTGTGATGATTTCCTTACAACTAATCGGTGTACACATTGGAAATTAATATTTCTACTACACCGTTGCCAATCTCAAATCAAATTGTGCAAGTAGGTCTTAGGACTTATATGTTTACTCATTTCTGTGAGAAAACTGTATCTTGAGAATGTGCTGATGTAAATAAATTTTGATGCAGCCAATTGAAACTAGATTGTCTGGAAAACTGATGTTCACTAATATCCTTCAGTGTAAGAAATTAGTCTGTCCTACAGTTGACTCCAGACATATCAATGTAGTGGACTTAAAAATGTCCTGGCAACTGCTAAGTGATATCATAACTGCCGCTTTGAAACAGATAATGAGTAAAACAGATGGACCATCTGGCACCAGCCTTGTCAATGTTACAAAGCACTCCTCCTACTCATTATGGGAATTGGAGTCCACATTGAGAGAACTGTCCCACAGTCTTGTGAAGCAGCTGGCTGACACAGTCATCCTTGAAGAATCATTCCACTTTAATGGCTGGAGTCAAATCTGACATTAGGGAAGATGTTTCTTGGAAGTCAGTCGTCCCAGCCCTGGATATCACTGCAGCATATTCAGCCGCTTCATCAATGACCTTCCTTGGATCATAACGTCTAAAGTGAGATGCTCACTGATGATTCTGAATTGTTGAATTCTATTTGCAATTCCTCGCAACTGAAGCAGTTCATGCCTGCAGACAGAGATACGCAGGAATTATTCAACATGAGCTAATAAATGGCAGGTAGCATTTATACACCCCCTCCAAAATGCTAGAAAATCGCCATCTCCAACATATAAGAGTCTAACCATCTATTTGGGATTTACTGTAGTTACTCTCTTTTAATGCTCCACAATGAATATCATGGAGTCACCAATAACTAGAAATGCAACTAGACAAGTCATTAGACAGTGTAGCTACAATTGGAGGTCTGAAAATGAGTGGCACCCAAGAACCTTCCAACACCTACAAAACACATGTCCGGAATGTGCTGGAATGCTCTCCACTTGCCAAGACTATTGTAATCCCAGCAACTCTTAAAATCCTCAGAACCTTCCAGGATAAAGATACCTACTTGGTTCGTATTCTATTCATTATTTCAACTCATTCCTCCAAATGCAATTGCTCATCTGCTGAAAGTTGCTCCACCAGAAATCTCAAACTGCGGCACTTACAAAGAGACAGACAAGGATTCCAGGAAAGTGGTTCAACAGAACTACATAGATTTGAAAGGAGCACAATTCAACTTGAGAAGAACAGCTCTGCATATTCAAATACCTTTGTTTGGAGTCCAGACTTCCAAAAAAGTGTTGCTTTACTATTTTTGAGAGGTATCTCTCTGTGCAGAGGATGTATGCTTTCATACAGCTTTCCCTGCCCTAGATTGAAGTCCGACTTCCCTTGCGTTGTCATCACTGATAAGCTGAACTCAGACAACCTGCGCTCATTTTCCAGCAACACACATCAAAGTTGCTGGTGAACGCAGCAGGCCAGGCAGCATCTCTAGGAAGAGGTGCAGTCAACGTTTCAGGCCGAGACTCTTCGTCAGGACTAACTGAAGGAAGAGTGAATAAGGGATTTGAAAGTTGGAGGGGGAGGGGGAGATCCAAAATGATAGGAGAAGACAGGAGAGGGAGGGATAGAGCCAAGAGCTGGACAGGTGATAGGCAAAAGGGGATATGAGAGGATCATGGGACAGGAGGTCCGGGAAGAAAGACAAGGGGGGGGGACCCAGAGGATGGGCAAGAGGTATATTCAGAGGGACAGAGGGAGAAAAAGGAGAGTGAGAGAAAGAATGTGTGTATAAAAATAAGTAACAGATGGGGTACGAGGGGTAGGTGGGCCTTAGAGGAAGGTAGAGAAGTCGATGTTCATGCCATCAGGTTGGAGGCTACCCAGACAGAATATAAGGTGTTGTTCCTCCAACCTGAGTGTGGCTTCATCTTTACAGTAAAGGAGGCCATGGATAGACATGTCAGAATGGGAATGGGTTGTGGAATTAAAATGTGTGGCCACTGGGAGATCCTGCTTTCTCTGGCGGACAGAGCGTGGATGTTCAGCAAAGCGGTCTCCCAGTCTGCGTCGGGTCTCGCCAATATATAAAAGGCCACATCGGGAGCACCGGACGCAGTATATCACCCCAGCCGACTCACAGGTGAAGTGTCGCCTCACCTGGAAGTACTGTCTGGGGCCCTGAATGGTGGTAAGGGAGGAAGTGTAAGGGCATGTGTAGCACTTGTTCCGCTTACACGGATAAGTGCCAGGAGGGAGATCAGTGGGGAGGGATGGGGGGGACGAATGGACAAGGGAGTTGCGTAGGGAGCGATCCCTGCGGAATGCAGATAGAGGGGGGGAGGGAAAGATGTGCTTAGTGGTGGGATCCTGTTGGAGGTGGCGGAAGTTATGGAGAATAATATGTTGGACCCGGAGGCTGGTGGGGTGGTAGGTGAGGACCAGGGGAACCCTATTCCTAGTGGGGTGGCGGGAGGATGGAGTGACAGCAGATGTACGTGAAATGGGGGAGATGCGTTAAAGAGCAGAGTTGATAGTGGAGGAAGGGAAGCCCCTTTCTTTAAAAAAGGAAGACATCTCCCTCGTCCTAGAATGAAAAGCCTCATCCTGAGAGCAGATGCGGCGGAGACGGAGGAATTGCGAGAAGGGGATGGCGTTTTGCAAGAGACAGGGTGAGAAGAGGAATAGTCCAGATAGCTGTGAGAGTCAGTAGGCTTATAGTAGACATCAGTGGATAAGCTGTCTCCAGAGACAGAGACAGAAAGATCTAGAAAGGGGAGGGAGGTGTCGGAAATGGACCAGGTAAGCTTGAGGGCAGGGTGAAAGTTGGAGGCAAAGTTAATAAAGTCAACGAGTTCTGCATGCGTGCAGGAAGCAGCGCCAATGCAGTCGTCGATGTAGCGAAGGAAATGTGGGGGACAGGTACCAGAATAGGCACGGAACATAGACTGTTCCACAAACCCAGCAAAAAGGCAGGCATAGCTCGGACGCATACGGGTGCCCATAGCTACACCTTTAGTTTGGAGGAAGTGGGGGGAGCCAAAGGAGAAATTATTAAGAGTAAGGACTAATTCCGTTAGACGGAGCAGAGTGGTGGTAGAGGGGAACTGATTAGGTCTGGAATCCAAAAAGAAGCGTAGAGTTTTGAGACCTTCGTGATGGGGGATGGAAGTATATAAGGACTGGACATCCATGGTGAAAATAAAGAGGTGGGGGCCAGGGAACTTAAAATCATCGAAAAGTTTAAGAGCATGAGAAGTGTCACGAACATAGGTCGGAAGGGATTGAACAAGGGGTGATAAAACAGTGTCGAGGTATGCAGAAATGAGTTCGGTGGGGCAGGAGCAAGCTGAGACAATAGGTCGGCCAGGACAGGCAGGTTTGTGGATCTTGGGTAGGAGGTAGAAACGGGAAGTGCGGGGTGTGGGAACTGTAAGGTTGGTAGCAGTGGATGGGAGATCCCCTGAGCGGATAAAGTTGGTGATGGTGTGGGGGACAATGGCCTGGTGCTCCTTAGTGGGGTCACGATCGAGGGGTAAATAAGAGGAGGTATCCGCGAGTTGTCGCTGTGCCTCGGCAAGGTAGAGGTCAGTACGCCAGACTACAACAGCACCCGCCTTATCCGCGGGTTTAATAATAAGATCATTTTTCAGTCACAGTTTATTTATTTGCACACAAGGAGAACAGTTCACCCCGTTACCAAACTGTGATGAAACCTCCGCTCAGAATTGTCAATTTTTATTAAAATATCTGTGCAATAGCTAGTGTGTGTCCTACAATCATTCATTTGCATCTTTATCTAGTCTTGGTAGGTCTGGTAACCTTGGGACTTCGAGCTTAAACAAAAAGGATCTGCGACTTGTTGGGGTTGGAGAATACGTGTTCTTAATCTGCTCCTTCATGCATCCATGCGGAACTCGTCAATTTGGTAAAATTTGCCTCTAACTTCCATCCTGCTCTTAAATTCACTTGGTCCAATTCTGACACATCCCCCCCTCACCTTTCTTGATCTCTTTGTTTTCATTTCTGGAGACAAAGTGTTCCTACTGATTCTCACTGCTATCTTGACCTTACCTCTTCCCAACTGTCTTCCGTAAAAATACTACTTAGTTTTCTCAGTTCCTTCGTCTCTGCAGCATCTGTTCCCAGGATTCAGCTTTCCTGTCCAGGACATCAAAGATGTCCTCCTTCTTCAAAGGGCTGTGTTTCCCTTCCTCCGCCATGGATTCAGCCCTCACTCTATTTTCCTCTATTTCCTGAACATCCGCACTCACCCCACCTTCCCCCACCTTAATGGTGATAAAGATTCTCTTGCCTTTACCTACCACCCAATGAGCCTCCACATCGAACAGATCATACTCCACAACTGATGCCATCTCCAGAGGGATCCCAATGACATACATAACTTTAATTCACCCTCTCTCCCTCCACTTTCCGCAGGGATCGCTTCCCCGTGACTCCCTTGTCCATTCATCACTCCCCACTAACCTCCCTCCCGACACTTATCCCCGCGAGTGGCCAAAGTGCTACACCTGCCCATTTACCTCCTCCCTCAATTCCACTCAAGGGCCCAAACAGTCCTTCCAGGTGAGATAACATTTCATCTGCAAATCTGCAGGGGTCGTTTTTGTGTCCAGTCCTCCCAATGTGGCCTCCTGTATGTTGGAGAGACCTGTTGTAAATTGGGAGACCACATCATCGAGCACTTCTGTTCCATCTGCCAAGAGTGATATCCAACTAAGAACTTTCACTGGAGAAAAGATAAATCCTTTGGGAATGGGGGCGTTCATAACAGTGAAATACAACAACTAACAAACTACATGGGGCTGCCAATAGGCTGGTCCTGGACTTATTTCATAATTTACTGGCACATTTTACATATTACTATTTAACTATTTATGGTTTTATTACTATTTATTATTTATGGTGCAACTGTAATGAAAACCAATTTCCCCTGGGATCAATAAAGTATGACTATTACTATGACTATGTGGTAAAAACAGAAGGACCAGCATCCTGGGGACGTGAATGTCTAAGACAACTACAATGTAGTTGGAGATCCAGCCACCATTTGTATGCTCACCCCTGTAGTAGAGTCTACTGAAAGCGAATTAAGAAAGGTACTGGATGATGCCACAGCAGTGCGCAAGGATGGTATTAGAAAACTCAAAATATATTAAGGGCAAAATAAGTTAAATGAAAATGCCAAACTCATGTTTTAGAAAGCCCATCTAGTTCCTTATACCATCTGTGATAAAGTAGCCGGTGAGCTAGATCATATGGAGAATGAAAGAATTCTTTCCAAGGTTGAGTGGAGCCCAGGGGCAATGCCAATGTGTCCCAGTAGCCTAGAAGGATGGGTCTGTCACGATCTGTGGAGATGTTAAAGTCACCATTAACCCAGTACTGTAAGTAGATTAATACGCACTGCCCTGGGTAGAGGATATATTTGCAAACCTTTCTGGAGGAAATACTTTAGCAAAGTTGATTTAGCTGAGGTCTACTTACAGATGGAGATACAAGAAGAGTCTAAAGAGTTCCTCACCATAAACACCCATAAAGGGTTTTATCACCCGATACACTTATTTTTGGGTAGCATCTGTATCTGCACTCTGGCAGAAAGGACAAAGTGCTGCAAAGTTGCCCAGGCACTCAGTGTTCCTGGATGACATCATTGTTGACAATAAGGATGGCAAGAAACATCTCCAAAATTTCAAGGCAGTGTTGAAAAGGTTAGAAGATTATGGACTCAAAGCATTGCTGAACAAATATGAATTCTTTAAATCAAGAATCACTTACTGTGGTCACACCATTGATGCAAAAGTATTACATATGTGTGCTGAGAACACTCAAGCAGTGATGGATGCCCCAAGGCCAAAGGATGTTCTGTAGTTGCCACTATTTTTAAGATATGTCAATGACTATAACAGGTTCATGCAAAACCTGTCTATTGTGTCCACCCCTTGAACTCGTTACCTCAGATCGGGAAGAAATGGCAATGAACAAAGCAGTGTGTGGTGGCTTTCCAAAAGGCAAAGGAAATGGTAACATCAGACACTGGCACTTACACATTATGACCCACATCGTCCAGTGAAGTTTGACAGAGATGCCTTGCCTTATTGTATAGGTGTAAATATTATGAAGGGTACACCCCACAGCCATGGCATTATGTTCCCTTACAACCACAAAGAAAAATTATACACAGATTGACAGAGGCCTTGAATCTAGTTTGGGGTGTAAAACTTTTCAGCCGGTAGTTGTATGGGAGAACAGAGTCAATTTTTGGAGAAGAAGTAAGTCCAGAGTTTCAGTTCCTGTAATCCCAGAATCAATTCCTACAACCACCACGGAAGAGACCCCAGAAGCTGAGATTCTTTCACAGCCACAAGTCTCACTGTCAAGCAAAGTGACCCATCCACCTACCCCCTTGTCATGAAGACGTGAATTGAACTGACTTTATTAATTACATCCTTCATATATATGAGGAGTAAAAATCTTTAGGTTACGTCACTGTCAAAATGTGCAATGTGCAATTTATAGTAATTTATAATACGTATTATGTACAACAGGATAGTCAATATAACATAGAAATACAGCTGCATCAGCATGAATTAGGCAGTCTGACAGCCTGGTGGAAGAAGCTGTCCCAGAGCCTGTTGGTCCTGGCTTTTATGCTGCTGTACCATTTCCCAGATGGTAGCAGTTGGAGCAGTTTGTGGTTGGGGTAACTCGAATCCCCAATGATCCTTCGGGCCCTTTTTACACACCCGTCTTTATAAATGTCCTGAATAGTGGGAAGTTCACTCCTACAAATGCGCTGGGCTGTCCGCACCACTCACTGCAGAGTCCTGTGTTTGAGGGAAGTGCAGTTCCCACACCAGGCAGTGATGCAGCCAGTCAGGATGCTTTCAATTGTGCCCCTGTAGAAAGTTCTTAGGATTTGGGGGCCCACACCAAACTTCTTTAATCGTCTGAGGTGAAAGAGGCGCTGTTGTGTTTTTTTCACCACACAGCCGGTACGTACAGACCACGTGGGATCCTTGATGATGTATATGTTGAGGAACTTAAATCTGTTCACCCTCTCAACCCCAGATCCATTGATGTCAATAGGAGTTGGCCTATCTCCATTCCTCCTGTAGTCCACAAAAAGCTCCTTTGTTTTTGCAACATTGAGGGAGAGTTTGTTTTCTTGATAGGGAGATAATTTCTTCTCTGTAGGCTGCCTTGTTATTATTTGAGATTAGGCCAATCAATGTAGTATCGTCAGCAAATTTAATTAGCAGATTGGAGCTGGGTGACAACACAATCATTGGTATACAGAGAGTAAAGGAGAGGACTTAGGACACAGCCCTGAGGGGCAACTATGTTTTGGGTCAGAGGGGCAGAGGTGAGGGAGTCCACTGTTACCACCTGCTGGTGATCTGACAGGAAGTCCTGGATCCAACTACACAAGGCAGGGTGAAGGCCGAGGTCTCTAAGCTTCTTGTCGAGCCTGGAGGGAATTATGGTGTTGAATGATAAACTATAGTCCAAGAACAGCATTCTCACATAAGCATCCTTCTTCTCCAGATGTGCAAGGGCGGTGTGTAGAGCTGTGGCTATTGCGTCATCTGTCTATTGATTATGAGGGTAGGTGAATTGTAGGGGTCCAATTTGGGTGGTAGCATGCTGTACACTTTATTCCACAAGAATGAGAAATCCTCCATAGAGATTAAATCTTAAGGCCTGAATGGAAAATTTTAAAATTTACTCTGCTGTGGATGTCTATATAGAAGTTATATTATGTAGATTTTCAGTATATATATATATATTTATATCAGTTGGGATGGATTCTATCTTGAATTGGACTTTATAGCCAAGCATCTTTGGAGTGTTGTATATTTAATATTTTTGTAATATTTGAGTAATATTATAAACATATTGTTTAATTAAGCATTCTTTGTTGTTTACATAACTCATTATGGGTTATATGTAAAAGTACATGAATGCTATATGTAATTACGCCACTGCATCATGTGTGTGTGCCTCACAAAAGTAAAAATGAAACTCGTTTGCACATCTTATTCCCGGCTGCATGTTTCCTTTCAATTAGTTTTATGTTTTGGAGTTACAAAATATAACAGCTTCCCACTGACTTCCATCTCAAATGCCAATTAATCACTTTTGAAAGCCATGACCTTCTTTATGGGATAATTTTATATATCGAATATAAGTCACTAAAAAATCGTCACGGCATGTCTACTTCCAAATCTGCTGACAGCAACAGCTGGAGCTGTTTACTCTAAAGCTAATTGCTTTGAACAAGACTTCCCGACCTTCCTGTTGTTGACCACTTTGTACAGTAGGTTTAATTAACTATCACCATTCAAGGGTGTAGCTAATGGTTATAGTTACTAGCATAAGTCCTAAAGATAAAAATTACTCACGCATTGCTAATGTTATCACTGTCACACATTTCAGAATCTCATCTATCAGAAGATAAAGACTGTGAGAGAAGAAAGTTAATGCTAGAACTGTACAGATGTTAAGCCCCAGCTAGACCACTGGTAAATTGGTAGAATTGGAAAATTAGTTTATTATTGTCACATGTACAGTACAGTGAAAAACTTGTACTACAATACACAGACAGTGAAAAACTTGTCTGGCACACCATTTATTCAGATTAATTCATTACACAGTGCATTGTACTAATACAAGGGAAAACAATAACAGACAACAGAATAAAGGGTTACAGAGAAAGTACAGTGCAGAAAGATAGTAACATGCAAAGTCATAATGAGTTAGATTAAGAGGTCAAAAGTTCATTTTATCATAATACAGAGCCATTTAGTAGTGTAACAGTGGGATAAAAACTGTCATTCAGCCTTGTGGTGCAAGTTTTCAGGTTTTTGTATCTTTTTCCTGATGGGAGGAGGAAGAAGAGCAAATGTCTTGGATGGGTGGAGTCATTGATTATGCTGGCTGCTTTACAGAGGCAGTGAGAAGTGTAGTCCATGAGTTCATGGAAGGGAGGTTGGTTTCTGTGATGTGCTGCGCTGTATCCACAACTCTCTGCAGTTTCTTGCGATCTTGGGCAGTGCAGTTGCCATACTAACCCGTGATGCATCCCTGTAGGATGATTTTGATGATACAGCGATAAAAAATTAATGAGTGTCAATCAAAGGGGACATGTGAAGTTTCTTTAGCCTCCTGATGAAGTAGAGGCTTGACTGTGGTACGACAGGCTATTGTTGACGTTCACGCCTAGGAACTTGAAGGTCTCAACCTCTCAATCGCAACGCCGTTGATGAAAGAAGGAGGATGTCTACCATCACTCTTCTTGATATTAATGACCAGCTGTTTTGTTTTGCTTTGTTGATATTGAGAGAAAGATTGTTGTCATGGCACAACGTCACTAAGCTCTGTATTTCCTTCCTGTACTCATCAGTATTTGAGCTATGGCCCACATGTGGTGGTATCAACAGCAGAATTTTTGGGAGTGGGGCTGAAGACACAGACTTATAGGGCGCTATAATGGAGGTAGTTGTGGTCCAGGTGCTGCTCCACATACTGACTGACTGTGCTCAGGAAGTTAAGGATCCAGTTGCAAAGGGAGGTGTTGAGTCCAGGAGTTTGATAATGAGCTTGAGATTAATATATCATAGCAGAGCTATGAATACCATGTTTCCAAGTTTGCAAATGAAATGAATGAAGGTTGGATTGTGGGTAGGAAGGAGATGTATAGAGGTTGCAGATAAACTGAGTGAGTAAGTGGGTGAATATGGCAGATGAGGTCATCCACTCAGCTGCATGAAACAGCATAGCAGAGTATTTTTAAAAGATGACAGAATGGTAAATGTTGATGCTCAAAGAGACCTACGTTTCTGTTCACATCACTAAAAATAAGCATACAGTCAGAGTAAGTAATTAATATTAGACCATGACCATATGCTCTGTTCTAATCCCAATCCTCTGGAATGTAGTTGACTGAGCAGAGAGCTAATTGCATTGTACAAGATTATGTCCTTTTGGGCTTTTGTTACTGCTAGTTGCCAATGTGATCATTGTGCTTCTTGTTTTACCCCCTGAGTCTTCCTGACCTGTGGTGCCAAATTGACATCACTCAATCGAAGATCCGTGCAGATCGGGTTTACAGTCACAACAACCAAATTGACCCACGTGATTAACAAGTTTCCATGTTCTTTAATGGTGAGAGTAATAACCAATAGTTATGGATTTAAAGTTATTGGCAGAACAAGGAGAAGGGAGATGAAAAATAAATCATCCCATCTGGAGATCACCTCCTCTGCCCAATGAACTGCAGGCTACGGAGGTGGTTTAAAGAGTGGTTGGAACCAGAAATGAATGGGTGATGGCAGCAGAACCCTTAATTTAATTTAAAAGGTATTTGGATTCATAATTTGAATACAGCAATCTACAAGACCACATTGTAATTGCTGGGAAGTGAGATAAATTCAAACATCCCTTTTTACCAGGCATGCGAAAGGGTGGTTAACTCATCAGCAGAGTGAATTTCTACGTTTCTTTAGCTCTATGTATTCCTTGCACAACACATCAAGGCTACACTGTTTTGAAAGGTAATTATTCCAGGATAGAGATCTTCATCCGATCATTTCTTAACTGACCACAATGTCTAACACATGACGCTAAGAACCCAAATGTGACAAAATAGAAATATCGTTCATACCACATGATTAACTTTTGCAGATACTGATACATAAAGCCTTTTCCAACCACATTTAGTCACAGATTGGATTTTTTTGATTGGCCCACACTATTGCAATCAAATGGCTTTCACTAAAGTTGTAGATAGGTTGCTGGGCTGAGATGCAAAATTCAAAAAGTTCAATGTTCAAAGTAACTTTATTATTGAAGTACATTTGAAATACAAGTGGTGGGGGTCCTTGATGAAGGATGCTGCTTTCCCGCGGCAGCGCGCCATGTAGGTGTGGTCAATGGTGTGGAAAGCTTTACCCGTGATGGACAGGACTGCATCCACTATATTTGTAGGATTTTCCGCTCAAGGGCACCGGTATTACTGTACTAGGCTATGATGCAACCAGTCAATATACTCTCTACTACACATCTTTAGAGGTTTTTCAAAGCTTTAGATGTCATGCAGGATCTCCACAAACTTCTAAGGAAATAGAGATGCTATCATGTTATCTTTGTAATTGCACTTGGTGTGGGCCCAGGACAGATCCACTGAAGTGATAACACCAAGGAATTTAAACTTGCTGATCCTCTCCACCTCTGATTCTCCAAATGAGGACTGGCTCATGGACCTCTAGTTCCCTCATCCTGATGTCAATAATCAGCTCCTTGGTCTCACTGACATTGAGTGAAAGCTTAAGAAGACATCCTTCTCAAGCTTGGCAAACATGATGCATTTTCATGTGCATTTAGAGAACTTAGTCCTCTAAATCATTGTTCACTCTGAATCAAGGAGTATTGCTTTATGTTCTTGCTGCTAATTTCTTCCACTACCTCTGACCACCCTTGATTCAGCTGTAAGCATTTTCCTCCCACTGTTAGGGAAATGTATCTCTCTCTGGCACTTCCTGGTCCCTGTAGTGAATCTGCCAAATAGATGCAAACTTTGTGTGTGTGCAATCCATTCTGGCGTTTGGCTCTTTTTCATCTTAACTTTGAATTCTGTGCTTAGTTTATGATTTTGTGGCTTTATGTTTATGATTTTTAGGCTTTGTGGCCTTTTGAGCGGGGCTCGGTGTGGTGGTGGTGGTGTCGGTGATGGTGCGGTTGGTGCAGCAGGCTGGGCCGGTGCGTCTTCCGGCCGCCGCAGTGCGGGGAGGTGTGATGCCGCCTCTTGGTGAGGCTGAGGCCGGGGCCCGGCCCCGGGCCGCCCGCCGCCACCGCACTGTTGGCGGCCTGCAGCCAGTGCGAGGCGGCGGCGGGCGAAGGGGACGAGGCCCGAGGCCTGGAGCTGGCCTGCCGCTCGTCGCGACCGCCACCGCCCACCCCTGCTGCCTGGTACGGCCAGTGCGGCGGCGAGCTGCGAGCCGACTTTCATAGGCCAGTAACCAAGGTGATCATCCCAACGGCGGAGCAGGCGGAAGAGGAGACACCTCTCAACGGCTGCAAAGGCGGATGAGGATGCCCAACAATGGGTAGGGAGGCTTGCGAGCACACCGCAAGAACTGCCGTAGATCCACAACACTCAGGGCTCGTCTACCTAGCGTGTGAAGCCTGGATTCGGCGGACTGCACGGAAGAAACCATCACTGGTTCAACGGGCAGAAAGGTGATTCTCAGCAATGCATCGTGGAGCGCTAAGAGGGCACAGTGAGACACACAGAACACTGCAGGCCATCCACTGCATCCTGACCTATCTTCAGCCGTCGCGACTATGTCTTGCCACTGGGTCCAGATAGGCCGGGACGAGAGAGTGAGGCTGATGACCTGCACAACTCTCCCTCACTTTAATCCAAGTCAAGCGCAAGTCATGACTTCAAACCCAACGCGGACTTTGAAGCCATGGTCATCTTGGACTACGAAGGACGAACAACAACAACAACAACAACGATTTTGTATGCTGGAGTTAAAATTATGCAATAGGGTGCACATTGGAACTGCTGTACTAAGAGAAATGCACACCCCAAGGGAAATTGGAATGAGGTAGTGGGGTTAATAAATGACTGACAGGTAAAATTACTGCCTCTGTGTTTTCAGCATGCTGCTTAACCTACTTAAACCTTGTCTCTACGCATTCCACTGAAACCAGAGACAGATGCCAACTGCAAATGGCCAGTTCTGAGCATTGGCAGTCAATGCTTGCAGACAATATATCAGTGCATAATGAAAGGAACTGTTTCAGTTTTAAACTCTTTGAGTTTGGATGGAGTGCAAGAAAGTCAATACAGATAGCAGTTCCCCAACCATTTACCAATTAAGTTGCCTTTCAGCTGGTATATTATATCCACACATAGTTTGTGGTCTATGCTCGAGTCTGATATTACCAGCTAAAAGGAAACTTACATGATAAGGTAACATTTTATCTTCAATTTGTGTTATTAAGTAAATTACTGCTTGAGTCCACAAAACACTAATTCACAACCAAAATGAATGCAGTAAGCAAAATTGGTCATAGAAATACATGTACAAAGCGGTAGTAGAGCACAGAAAATAGTAAAGCACTGATAGACAATTTGTCTTCGCATACAAATGCACTACAGTTCAATGTGGCCGAAAATGCAGGCAACTCATTTAAAATTAACCTTAATCTGTATGGCACTAAAATCACCAGAACATGCTCACACTTGGACTCTCAAAGGGATATGGATAAATGCATGCCTGAAGAGAATTTGTTTTATAAATTTAACCTCTTGTTCGCTACAAATTGGTTTTGTTTTCAAATTTCATTTTAACCTTAAATTCCCCATCCGAAAGAATCTGCTTTCAGAACTGGAATCGTGCAGTGAGTGGAAAGCTGAGGTAAAATGGTGCTGAGCTTCGGACCTCTGCCAGCATTCTGTGCGGCTGAGACTTTCTTCTGTGTAACATAAACTTCAACAATGTACGTAGAGCTTCAGCAAAGTCACATATGGTAACTGCATGCACTTTTGAGAGTCATGTGGGAAGCAGGGTTTTATGTTTTGTAACTTCAAAACATTAAACTAATTCAAAGGAAGACACGGGAGTCCAAACTGCAGGTCTAACCACGTTTACTTGAAGCAAGGCACCCACGTATCATATTGTAGCGTGATGACGTACGCAATTAACCTATTTTTGCATATTTCAACAAACAAGAATGCTTAATCAAACAATGTATATACAAGAATACTCAAATGTTACTGAAATATTAAATACGCAACGCAAAGAGTTAAATGCGTGACTACCTGCCTTGTAGGAGCTCTTAAAGTACTGAGGAGCTGCTGCTTTAAGTTGTAGGTCCAAACTGCTGTACTTGAACCAGAAGTGACAGGTCGTGAACAGGAATTAGCACCCATCAACCCTGAAAGATGATCAGGCATTTTCACTGGAGGTGGAGGCTTGGAATAAAAGTCAGAAAAATCCAGCCCCTTGCTCTCCAATGGGAAAATTGTTGGCAAAGTGGCATCATTTCCATAGCAAAGAGCAGATGGTTGTCTGTCGTGGCAGACTTTCCGACAATTCAACAGGAGGGACTAGTTCTCTACCTTGCTTCACAGGCGTCTCCATTCTTCCTTGAAGGCTTGCAAAGCATCAGCAGGGCATATCCCAGTGATGAAACCTGCTTTGGGAAAGCTAGTCTATATGGGAAGCTTCACTTCTCAGTCTCAAGTGGAGCTTCTATTTATGACTGACATGCTCCCTCAGCTGTCTTCTCTTCCATCATCTGCAATAACATCTTCCTACAACATTTCTTCACTACCTTAGTATGACTTCCTCTCCTCTCATCTTTCTCTCCTGTTTGGAGATTATGTTTTTTGTCTGTCATGGCATAATACGCTGGAATTCTTTCTCTAAATTTTTACTAAGGTGAATATCTCCTCTGCCTCCAGTCTGTCAGTTTCTCTCAGAATCTTGTGTTTCAGAAAGTATAACTCATGCTTTTACATGTCCAACCTGCCTAATCTTTCTTAGTATATCAAGTACTTCATTCCAATAATCAACCCAAAGAGTATTCCCTCCACCGACTCTAGTACAAATATATCCTTCCTTATATGCAGGAAGTAAAACCATATGCAGTATTCAAGGCATACTGCCCTCTAAAGTTGATCCAAGGTCTCCCTACTTTCATACTATGCACCTTTTGCAATCAAGAATAATTATGCGCTGTCTCTGTAGGCAAATACTTTATATTTACATGTACCAGGCTCTCCAGAATAGTGAATAAAATATTAGATTAAGAATAGTGGGTGCAATGAATCATGTTTAAAATTGCCCTTGGTAAAGATAGTAGGGTGAGTCTGTAGACTCACTCGATTTATGCAGACCCTTCCAGTTTAAAATGGCAGTGGTAAAGCCCAGTGACTACCCACTGGCAGCAACTAAAACAAGGAATACAACTAAATACTTTATTAATAACACTTTTTCTTGTAAAATGTATGATAAATGATCAGAATCAGATTTATTATCACCGGCATGTGACGTGAAATTTGTTAACTTAGCAGCAGCAGTTCAATGCAATACATAATCTAGCAGAGAGAGAAAGAAAATAATAATGATAAATAAAATAAAACATTATAATAAATAAACAAGTAAATCGATTACGTATATAGATTTTTTTTAATGTGCAAAAAACAGAAATACTGTATATTAAAAAAGTGAGGTAGTGTCCAAAGCTTCAATGTCCATTTAGGAATCCGATGGCAGAGGAGAAGCAACTGTTCCTGAGTCACTGAGTGTGCGTCTTCAGGCTTCTGTATCTCCTGCCTGATGGTAACAATGAGAAAAGGGCATGCCCTGGGTGCTGGAGGTCCCTAATAATGGGCGCTATCGATATGCTGGGACCAGGTTAGATCCTCAGAGATCTTGACACTGAGAAACTTGAAGCTGCTCACTCTCTCCACTTCTGATCCCTCTATGAGGATTGGTATGTGTTCATTCATCTTACCCTAACTGAGGTCCACTATCAGCTCTTTCGTCTTACTGACACTGAGTGCCAGGTTGTTGCTGCAGCACCACTCCACTAGTTGGCATATCTCACTCCTGTACACCCTCTCATCACCACCTGAGACTCTACCAACAATGGTTGTATCATCAGCAAATTTGTAGATGGTATTTGAGCTATGCCTAGCCACACAATCATGGGTATACAGAGAGTAGAGCAGTGGGTTAAGCACACACCCAGTGTTGATCGTCAGTGAGGAGGATATGTTATCACCAATCTGCACAGACTATGGTCTTCCGGTTAAGAAGTCAAGGATCCAATTGCAGAGGGAGGTACAGAGGCCCAGGTTCTGCAATTTCTCAATCAGGATTGTGGGAATGATGGTATTAAATGCTGAGCTATAGTTAATGAACAGCATCCTAACGTAGGTGCTTGTGATGTCCAGGTGGTCTAAAGCCGTGTGGAGAGCGATTGAGATTGTGTCTGCTGTTGATCTATTGTGACAATAGGCAAAATGCAATGGGTCTAGGTCCTTGCTGAGGCAGGAGTTCAGTCTAGTCATAACTAACCTCTCAAAGCACTTTATTGCTTTCGATAAGAGTGCTACTGGGCAATAGTCATTAAGGCAGCCCACATTATCCTTCTTAGGCATTGGTATAAATGTTGCCTTTTTGAAGCAAGTGGGAAATTCTGCCCATAGCAGTGAGAGGTCTCCACTGTAAACAATGGAGAGGCGAGCGAAGGTAAGGCTGAGTTGAGGGATGAAGTGTATGGAGGCGAGGTGAAGTCAAGGCGTGTTCGAGGCAAAGTCAGGGCAAGTGGAGCGGAGGAAAGTTGGAGCAGAGGAGACGCAGATTGACCTATACCGAGTGTGAGGTTTGCTTAGTCTAAGTACAGGGCTGATTTGGAAAGGTTGGGTACGGGCCGAAACGCAGCAGCGGGGTGCAAGCCCAGAGCTTATCGATGCAAGAGGGCCCAGATCCTAATGCGAGAAATGATCCGATATTAGGTCAGTTTACATGCCGGGCCAGATGGATTGAAAAGACAGGATATCAGGCCAAGAGGCGAGGGTTGGGGCACTTTTTGCTGCTCTGCGACGTTTACTTAGCTCTGCGCTAAACTGAGGCTGAGGCTGTGGCCTGCTCCACCTTCTCTGGGCTTTGTGTCTATGGACTCATTTTTGTTCTGAATGCTATTTGGTGAACTTCCTTTTCTCTCTGCACAATGGGTGTTTGTCTGTCTTTTTGTAATGGGTTCTTTTGGGTTTCTTTGTTTTGTGACTGCCTGTCGGGAGATAAATATCAATGTTGTATAATGTATACATACCTGATAATAAATGTACTTTGAACTTCGAAATTTGATTTAAGCACTGGGAATGGTGTATTATTAGGGGGTCCTGAGTTTAAGTTTCTGTCTGTTTATGCAAGTGGGTGGAAAAAATCTATTGATTCTACTTGAGGAAGACTCATTAAAAACAAGAAGAGTACCAGAAGTGCTCCACTGGAATAGTAGTAACTGCACTATGAATTTCTTACATTTTTGTTTTTGTCTTTATTTCATTTTCGCAGCCTCTGCAGTATTTTAGAGTGAAGAAAGAATAGGCCGGTCTACTGATATGTTGGCCAGTACCTACCATTCAATTAGCACTGCCAAAACAGATTAACCAAACATTTATCACATTGTTGTTGGTAGAATCTAATTGTGCTCAGATTGTTTTCTGGGTTTACTTGCAAAATAACACCAAGTGCACTTCAAATTAATTTGTTAGTTACAAAACATAGAAACACACTTTAAGGATGGAGGTATCAACTATATAATTATCATTTATTTACTTCAACCAATACCTGGTAAGAAATGTTCAGAAAATTTGCATGTGTTTTAAATGCTATTCATTAACAGAAAGCTGTTTCTGTGTGGTTTGATGATGTTGATTCTTTCTTTGAGTAACAGCTTCTTTAGCCTTATTTTACTGTTGATGTGCGTTGAACGAAAATAGTAACCTTACAACAACAGAACTATTAATCCTTTCTTTTGTTAATTACAATCAGTTTAATAAAAACTATCAGCATTGGCCTTGCTGCTTCGACAGTTTATTGCTTATTTTTTAGCAGACTTAAACATGAAACCTCACCTCCAACATTTTAAGCATTGATTTTTTTTCCATTACTGAATAATTAAAAAGCTTCTTTCAAAAAAACTTGGAGCTATCTTTTTAATACGAATGATAAATGGTTTGCCCCTTGAGGAAATGGACTTTGGCCTTTCTACAGCTAATTAGATTCAATTAAGCCCAACAAATTGTGAAGGTAAGTCTTTTCCATTAGCGAATGCTATTATTTGTCTCTTGAAGTTTTATCTGGGCTAGCATTGTCTCTGAGATAGGCGCATGCCTTATGATAATGGTTAAGAAACTAATTATCTTAAATGACATTAGGATGGTTGTAAAAGCAGTGACCTTTGCAGGAGTTGTTTAATCAACATAAACATTGACATTGGGAGTTTACATACTGCATTTTGAAGAACATAACTGTCATGCCTCAAGTTGATGTAGAACTTTCAGTGATTGCCATTAACCTCAAGGTAATAACTTGAATTTATAAAATCCTGAAAAAGGTGGTGGATTCGGCCAGTACATCACGGGTAAAACCATGCCAACCATTGAAATGTTGCCAGAGAAAAGCAGCATCAGTCATCAAAGATCCTCCTCACCCAGGCCATGCTTTTTTTCTCACTGTTGCCAGCAGATAGAAGGTACTAGTGCTTCAGGAGTTGCACCACGATGTTCAAGAACAGTGACTACCCCTCAACCATCAGGCTCTTGAACAAAAGGGGGATAACTATACTCATTCTATTCCTGGTGTTCCCACAACCGATGGTTTCACTCTAAGGATTCTTTATCTTGTAATTTTATGCTCATTATTTATTGCTATTTATTTATATTTGCATTTGCACAGTTTGTTGTTCATTGATCCTGTTTACAGTTACCGTTCTATAGATGTGCTAATATATGCCTGCAAGAAAGAGAATCTCAGGGTTGTATGTGGTGTCATGTATGTACTCTAATAATACATTTTACTTTGAACTTATTTTGAACGTTATACCTTTAATGCAAGAAAACATCAAGGCACTTTGCTGGAGAACTATTGAACAAGACTGAACAGATGACCAAAATCTTGTTTGGGAATGTTAGTCTTAGTAGCAATATTGAGAATTGAAAGAGCTTACACAAATAGGGAGAAGTGAAACCATGGAGGGGTTTATAACCAAGGAAAAACTGTTCAAACTGAAGTATTGTCAACCAGGGACCAATTGTTCTGTTCAAAAGCCCAAGAAAGATATATTTGCTCTGTTAAAAGCTGATGTGTATCAGTGTCATTTTACTGTTAAAATGTCACAACATGCTCAGGCTGAAAACCTTCAGTGGAAAATGGTGACCATTGAAATTCTGATCCTTTTGAAGATTTTTAAGGCAAAACTGAATAGCTGAGAACTTTTAATGCACAGCAGGTCCTTCCAATTTAATGCACACTCTGCACCTGTCATCACCTGTCAACTGGAGCTCCTGCTGATAAGATGGCGTAGATTCAAAATGGTTCACAGAAAGAAGTGATAAACTATTATTATCATCCATATGCTTCATCTGTTCTCAAATTACTGTGACAGAGACACCTTCAGCAGTTTTGTGCAATGGGAGGATAGAAGTGGGGTTGGAAGTGAAGGCAGCACAGTCAGTATCATTTGGGTGAGGTGGACGGTTGAAGGAGTGGTAGAGGCAGAAAATAGAGGTAAAGACTCACAAGATATTGTGAAGATTAGTATAACTATTTAAGGGATATAATTGAAACACTGCCTATTGGTTCAATTGCTTCGTGGGTAATAGACCAGGAGACACTTCCATTATTTTTAATGTGTCACAGAATATAGAACAGTACGGCACAGTACAGTCCCTTTGGCCCAGGATGTTGTCCTGACCTTTTAACCAACTAAGATCAACATTACCCTCCCTTCCCACATAATCCTCCATTTTTCTTTCATTCATGTGCCTATTTAAGAGTCTTTTAAATCTCTCGAATGTATCTGCCTCTATCACCACCCCGGCAATGTGTTCCATGCACTTGTCAATATCTGTGCGTAAAAAAAAAATTACCATGACATCCCCATATTTTTTTCCTCCAACTACCTTAAGGTCATACCCCTCCTAAAGATGCTCTGAACGATTTTAGCTGAGTAGTGGTACCAATGCTAAACAAAGTATCTGTAGTCAGGCTTTCCCACACATGGATTCAATTTATTTGTTAGTGCTAGTAGTACGGGATTTTCATGAGGAATGGGTTCAATTCTACCAGAATAACGTCCCAATATTCTCACAGAGAATGAGAATGTGACTGAAGTGGTGAAGATTGCTGCACCAAAGGAGATTTATAAACCGGGTATGGATCATTACCATCTGTAGAGGGGAGCTGTGAAACTTGCATGAAATGGAAGGAAGATTTAAGGAAGATTTTTTGAAATTTTGAATAGTTTTTGAATGAGAACAATTTAAGAAGCAGTAATGGTATTTTTCAGATCATTGACCAATTCAGGAAGAATAAGGATACTCCATCTATGCAGACCAAAAAAAGGGAAATTAAGACTAGTGGGAACAATGATCAACATTTACAGTGCTCTTAGGTAGACAGTGAACTATACAAAGGAACAAGAATGAGGAAAATGTAGAAGTCCCCTGAATAAATGCCAGGATTTTCAGGCTGAATGAGAATTTTATGCAAATAATGCAACAACATCAGTTTCATCAGACTCTAGTGATGTCATTAAATTGTGTATCAGTGGAGTATGAATAGGTTCCTTGAATCCAGCCAGTTAGTCCTTCAATTTCCATTTATCTTTGTTTAAGGAAATGACTACAAATTTATAAAGCAAATCATTCAAGTTGAAAGCTATTATCTCCCTTCCAAATTTCTATGATGGCAACAGATACTGTCCCTTGTTGCGGGAATTGTGAATGGCTAAATGTCATCGCTCCTGAACTACCCATTTGGGATGCCAAAGAAAATTGCTAGAGTGTATTTTTGAAATCTATTTTCAGCAAAACTTTTGTCAATGAAAATACTTTCTTACATAGGCACCGCAAGGATCAGCTTGGATTTCTGAAAATTAGAGGCACGCCAGAATAAAAATAATTAACTGTTCTTCTGCAACAGTTTGGCAAATGGATTTCAGTGCAGATAAGTGTGAGGTTAACTTGGAAACTCAATCTGGCATAGGACTCATACTACGAGTGGTAGGGCACTTGGGAGTGTAATGTAACATATGAACATAGTTTATTGAAAGAGAGGGTGGTGAAAAAGGTATTTAGCAAGCTGGCCTTCATCACTCAATACACAAAAATATAGGAGTTGGGACATTCAGTTGCATCTGTATAAGTCATTATTAAGGCTGTGCTTGGACTAATGTGTACAGTTTTGGTCGCTCTATTATAGGAAAGATGTGGTTAAACTAGAAAGAGTGCAGAGAAGATTTATGAGGATGTTGCTAGGACTAGAAGTTATATGGAAAGGGTGACTAGGCTAGATCTTTAATCTTTTGAATGAGATTCAATGAGGAGTAACATTATAGAAGTGTTTATAAAATTATGAGTGTCATAAATAAGGTGGAGGGTAGCAATTCTTTCCCCAGAGGAGGAGAGTCCAAAACTAGGGGGTATAGATTTAGGGAGAGAGGGAAAAGATTGAAGAGGGTCCTGAGGGGCACTTTTCATGGGAAGGTTAGTGAGTCTATGGAATGAGCTGCAAGACAAACCGGTTGAGGAGGGTAACAAACATTCAAAGTTTGAAAATACATTTATTATCAAAGTATGTATGCAGTATACAACTCTGAGATTCATCTTCCCACAGACAACCATGAAACAAAGAAAACCATGGAACCTGTTCAAAGAAAAACATCAACACTTGTCTGCACACAAAAAAAATTGTGCAAACGGCGAAAAATCCTCATGAAAAATGCCGAGTATAAAAACACAAAACTACAAAGTCATCATCAAAAGGGCCCATGCATATTCAGTTCAGCTCAACCTAGTACTGTGTCGATCAGGCCGTTCTGGTCAAAATCGTAAAAAATGGTAAGGAAGGAAAAGGAGACACCAGAAACCAGAAACAGATCATAAAGTGAACTACAGAGTCCAATTCACAAACTGTGTTGATTAAATCCTGCCCAAGACCCAGGACTCTGGCTCCATCATCTGACAGCATCAAACGAGCGACACACCCAGTCTACACAATTTTCCAATCAAAAAATAACATCTAAACAATGAGGACTTTGACAAATTGTGATCAAGGCAACTGCATTATTCTCATTTACTTCCAGAACATGCTGATCAGGTTATATGGAATTAATTGAAAAGAGGTTTGTATGGACACTATCATGCACCAGATGGCCTGTTCATGGCATTTTTGGAAAGTGTACTCATAATGGTGGGAAATATTTAAATACAACATTTCAGAAGTTCTGAGTGCATCAACTTGCAAAGTTAAAAGTGCTCAATAAAGCAGCATGAAGGGTAACTGATATATATATCAGCCATTTTTTCCAAAAGAGTTTATGGTCTTCTGAATTAAACCCAAACTTGGCAGTGTGACTAAACAATTGCAACAAGTGTGAACAAGTACAAACTCATAAACAACAACAGCAACAAAAAACATTGAATTAACAATGCTAGCATGAGCTGTCTGCTTGAATCATGTAGTCCCTCTGGTGAAAGTACTCCTACAGTACTACTGTGTAGAGAGTTTCAGCACTTAACCTAGTAACAGTGAAGAAACTGGGTCTGTGATACGTTTCCAGGACAACTCAGATGGGAACCTGCAGGTCATGTTCTTGCGCACCTGATGCCCTTGCCTGTTTGGAGATAAGAGATCAGGAGTTGGATAATTGTAGTGCATTTTCCACATGAGATTCTCAGGAGCCACTGTAAAGCAGTAATAGAGGGAATGAATATTTAGGGTGATGGATGGTGTACCACTCCATTGGTCTGCATTATCCTGGATAGAATTAAGCTTTGCCAATATACTTATGCATTCAATCAAGTGGAACATAATCTGTAACACTCATGCCTGGTGCCTTGTAATTTGCAGAAAGTCTGTGGGATGTCAGGAGGTAAGTTAGTCAGTGTGGATGATTGATCCTTTTGAGTTTTTGATCTGGGCTGAATCCACTACTCTTTGCAACTTCTTACATTCCTGTACACTTGATTTGATGCAACCGGACCATGATGCAACCAGTTATGATGTTTACAAGAGGACACCTGTAGAAGTTTGTTAGAGTTTTCAGCATATCACTGATTACAATTCTTAACCTTACAAGAAGGTAAATATGTGCTATTCCTTCCTTGCAATTGCATCTACTGTATGTGCTGGGCCTAAGTCAAAAGTCAGGTTATGGATATGTTAACATGCAGGAATTTAAATCTGCTCACTCTCTCCACTGCCCATCTACCAATGTAGACTGGCATACAGACACATTCCTTCAGTTTCCTAAAGTCAACAGTTAGTTCTTTCATTTTACTGAATAAGAGGTTGTTGCTGTGGAACCACTCAACTATTTCCTGTATGCTCATTCATCTCCACTTGGCATTCATCCAACAACAAGGGAGCCACAGACAAATCTGTATATGGCACCGAAACTGTGCTAAGCCACGTAGTCACGTGTGTATATTGAGCAGAACAGGGGACTAAGCACACAGCCCCAAGGTGCACCTGGGTTGACGGTCATCAAGGAGGAGATGTTGTTAGCAATCCTAACTGACTGAGGTCCACCAAATGAGGAAGATGAGTATCCAGTTGCAGAGGGAGAAAAAGAGCCCCAGATCTTGAAACCAGATGATGAGCTTGATTGGATGATTGTTTTGAATGCCAAGCTGTAGTCAATGAACAGCAGCCTGTTGTATAAGTTCCTTTTGTCCAAATTGTCCAGGGCAGAGTGATGAGCAGACAACTCACATCTGCTGTTGGTCTGTTGTGGTGAAGCAGATTGCAATGGATTCAAGTCATCTCTGAGGCAGGAGCTGATTCACACCCTAACCAACTTCATAAAACTGTTTATTGCATTTGATGTAAGCACTACCAGACAGTGGTCATTGAGGTAGGTCACAACGCTCTTCTTGAAGTAGATGGTAACCTCAGATCATAGAAGCGAGAGAATAAATATGTCTATAAATTCTCCAGTCAGTTGGTCTGCACAAATCTTCAGTGCTAGATGTACTGTGGAGAGCATCCTAACTGGTTGCATCACCATCTGGTATGGAGAGTCCACTGCACAGGATCAGAAAAAGCTGCAGAAATTTGTAAACTCTGCCAGGTCCATTATGGGCACTAGCCTTCCCTTCATTGAGGACACCTTCAAAAGTCGATGCCTCAAAAAGGTGGCATCTATTATTAAGGAGTCCTATCACCCAGGACATACCTCCTCATTGCTACCATCAAGGAGGAAGTATAGGAGCCAGGCGACACGCACTCAACACTTCAGCAACAGCTTCTACCCCTCTACCATCAGATTTCTGAATGGACAATAAATCAATGAACACTTCCTCAGTACTTTTTCCTCTCTTTTTGCACTACTTATTTAATTTAATTTTCTTTTTAATACACGTATATACTTACTATAATTTATAGTTTATATTATGATGTATTGTAATGTATTGCTGCTGCATAACAACAAATTTCATGACATATGCCACTGATATTAAACCTGATTCTGATTCAGATTTTCTTTCCTTATGGCTTTTTAAAAGCTTCTGAATCATAAGACCATAAGACCATAAGACAAAGGAGCAGAAGTAGGCCATTCAGCCCATCGAGTCTGCTCTGCCATTTTATCATGAGCTGATCCATTCTTCTATTTAGTCCCACTCCCCCGCATTCTCACCATAACCTTTGATGCCCTGGCTACTCAGATACCTATCAATCCCTGCCTTAAATACACCCAATGACTTGGCCTCCACTGCTGCCCGTGGCAACAAATTTCGTAGATTGACCACCCTCTGACTAAAAAAATTTCTTCGCATTTCTGTTCTGAAAGGGCGCCCTTCAATCCTGAAGTCATGCCCTCTCGTACTAGACTCCCCCATCATAGGAAACAACTTTGCCACATCCACTCTGTCCATGCCTTTTAACATTCGAAATGTTTCTATGAGGTCTCCCCACATTCTTCTAAACTCCAAGGAATACAGTCCAAGAGCGGACAAACGTTCCCCATATGTTAACCCTCTCATTCCTGGAATCATTCTAGTGAATCTTCTCTATACCCTCTCCAACGTCAGCACATCCTTTCTTAAATAAGGAGACCAAAACTGCCCACAGTACTTCAAGTGAGGTCTCACCAGTGCCTTACAGAGCCTCAACATCACGTCCCTGCTCCTAAACTCTAATCCTCTAGAAATGAATGCCAACATTGCATTCACCTTCTTCACTACTGACTCAACCTGGAGGTTAACTTTCAGGGTATCCTGTACGAGGACTCCCAAGTCTCGTTGCATCTCTGAACTTTGAATTCTTTCCCCATTTAATAATAGTCTGTCCGTTTATTTTTTCTGCCAAAGTGCATAACCATACACTTTCCAACATTGTACTTTATTTTCCACTTCTCTGCCCATTCTTCCAATCTATCCAAATCTCTCTGCAGACTCTCTGTTTCCTCAGCACTACCGGCCCCTCCACCTATCTTCCTATCATCAGCAAACTTAGCCACAAAGCCATCTATTCCATTATCCAAATAGTTGATGTACAATGTAAAAAGAAGCGGCCCCAACACGGACCGCTGTGGAACACCACTGGTAACCAGCAGCCAACCAGAATAGGATCCCTTTATTCCCACTCTCTGTTTCCTGCCAATCAGCCAATGCTCTATCCACGTATGTAACTTTCCCATAATTCCATGGGCTCTTATCTTGTCAAGTAGCCTCATGTGTGGCACCTTGTCAAAGGCCTTCTGAAAATCCAAATATACAACATTCACTGCATTTCCCTTGTCTAGCCTATTGGTAATTTCCTCAAAAAATTGTAATAGGTTTGTCAGGCAGGATTTTCCTTTAAGGAATCCATGCTGAGTTCTGCTTATCTTGTCATATGCCTCCAGGTACTCTGTAACCTCATCCTTGACAATCGACTCTGACAACTTCCCAACCACCGATGTCAAGCTAACAGGTCTATAATTCCCTTTTTGCTTCCTTGCCCCCTTCTTAAATAGCGGAGTGACATTTGCAATCTTCCAGTCTTCCGGAACCACGCCAGAATCTATCGACTTTTGAAAGATCATCGCTAATGCCTCCACAATCTCCACAGCTACTTCCTTCAGAACACACGGGTGCATTCTATCTGGTCCAGGAGATTTATCTACCTTTAGCCTATTCAGCTTCCTAAGTACTTGCTCTGTCGTAATTGTGACTGCGCACACTTCTCTTCCCTACCACCCTTGAGTGTCCGGTATACTGCTGATGTCTTCCTCAGTGAAGACTGATGCAAAATACTCGTTCAGTTAGAATCCTCTAACTTCCCACTAATTTTTTGCTATATTTGCCCTCTCTTTTCCTTTTATGCTGTCGTTGACTTCCCTTGTCCCTTCCTTGTCTCAGTTTCCCTTCTTCATCTTTGGGATGTATCTATCCTGCATTTTCCAAATTGTTCCTAGAAACTGCAGCCATTACTGTTCTGCCGGCATCCCTGTTAGTGTCCCTTTCCAATCAGCTTTGACCAGCTCCTCTCTCCTGCCTCTGGAGCTCCATTTACTCCATTGTAATAATGATACAGCTGATTTTATCTTCTCCCTCTCAAACTGCATGGTGAATTCCATCATATTACAATCATTCTCTCCTAAGAGTTCCTTTACCTTAAGTTCCACAATCAAATCTGTTTCATTATATAACACTGAATACAGAATATCTGATCCCGTGGTGAGATCAAACATAAGCAACTCTAAAAAGCCACCACATAGGCACTCTACAAAATTCCTCTCTTGGGATCCACTACCAACCTAATTTTCCCAATCTACTTGCATTGTGAAATCCATCATGACTATCATAAAATTTCCCTTATTACTTGCTTTTTCTACCTTCTGTTGTAATTTATATCCCAGAACCTGCCTACTGTTCAGAGGCCTGTATATAACTCCCATCAGGGTCCTTTTACCCTTGCAGTTTCTTAAATTTACCCACAAGGATTCTACACCTTCTGATACTATGTCACCTCTTTCTAAGGATTCAATTTCATTTTTAACTAACAGAACCTCTGTCTGCCTACCTGCTCTTTCAATACAGTGTATATCCTTCAATGTTAAATTCCCAACTATGATCTCCTTTCAGTCACAACTCTGTGATCGACAGCAGCGGTCCCCAACCACTGGGCCGCAGACATGCGCTACCGGGCCGCGAGGAAACGATATGATTTGGCGATATGAGTCAGCTGCACCTTTCCTCATTCCCTGTCACACCCACTGTTGAGCTTGAACGCATGCGAGGTCATTACCCGCGCGTCATCCATGTCAGCGCAGGAAGGAGATCAACTCCTCGAGCTTGCAAATGACGGCGGGCTGAAAACTGTGTTTGACATAACATCTCTGCTTCATTCTGGATCAAAGTCAAGACTAAATATCCTCAGATAGTCAGGAAAGCACTGAAAACGTTGCTTCCATTTCCAACATATCTCTGCAATGAATGCAACGGAAACTAAATTGCGGAATAGACTGGACATAAGAAACCCCCTTCGAGTATCGCAGTCTCCCATCACCCCTCGATAGGACCATCTTGTTGCAGGGAAACAAGCCCAGGGCTCCCACCGATTCAGCAATACTGGTGCGTTGCAATGATTTTATATGTTCATAGGAGGAAAATATGCGCTGTGTGTTTAATATCCAAACGTTACTTAAAATGTTATGATGCTATTATAAGTGACTTCTATAACCACATAACAATTACAGCATGGAAACAGGCCAACTCTGCCCTTCTAGTCCGTGCTGAACGCTACCCTCACCTCGTCCCACCGACCTGCACTCAGCCCATAACCCTCCATTCCTTTCCTGTCCATATAGCTGTCCACTTTAACTTTAAGTGATAATATCGAACCTGCCTCTACCACTTCTACTGGAAGTTTGTTCAACACTTACTTCAAGCTCCCCTGTCCTCCCCTAATAATTGACTTATCACTATATCCATGCGAGGAAAATATGCCCTGTGTGTTTAATATTAAATTCGTTAGATAAACCCTTTTAGAAATGAAATTGAGTGTATTAGCCACTCATCACCTATATTCCGGTCGTGATTAACACCCCACCCCACCCCGACCCCCCCGAACAGAATCGGCAAAAACGATTTTTTTAAAAAGGCACTTATTTACGCATGGTCACTGGTGCCCGCGCAAGGCTTCATGGTCATTGTAGTCTTTCTCGGGGTAAACACAACGTATTTGACTGCTACTCTTGTACATTGGCAATCCTAACCCCCCCACCCCTGGTCAGCGGGTCTGCAAGAATATTGTCAATATGAAACCGGTCCGCAGTGCAAAAAAGTTTGGGGACCCCTGATCAACAGCATACCTGCCAATCTCTAAAATGCACTACAATATCTTCTACCTTATTCTGTGTACTGCATGCATTCCAATATAACACCTTCAGTCCCGTATTCATTACCTTTTTTTGCTTTTGCCCCATGTTATACTTGAACTCATCCTACTGACTGCAATTTTGTCCTATTATCTGCCTGTGCTTCCCTTACAGTCCCACTACACAATCTATCAACTTGTATACCAATTGCCCCATCACTTTGGTTCCCATTCCCCCGTTAAATTAGTTTAAACCCTCCTCAGCTCTTCAAGTAAACCTACCTGCAAGAATATTGTTTTCACCTTGGATTCAGGTGTAACCTGTACATTTTATGCAGATCATACCTTCTCCAGAAAAGATCCGAATGATCCAGAAATCTGAAACCCTTCCCTCTGCACTACTCTCTCAGCCACTCGTTCATCTGTACTATCATCCTGTTCCTGCTGTGACTAGCACGTGGTACTGTGCGTAATCCAGTGATTCCTACCTTGGACGTCCTTCTCTACAGCACTTTCCTGACACCCTATGCTCTTTGCACAGTACCTCTCCCTCTTTTCTACCTATGTCTTTGGTGCTAATATGCACAACAACCTCTGGCTGCTCACCTTCCCTCTTGAGAACCTACCAGGGAAATGTGAAGGGAGAGAGTGCCGTATTATCTTTACAGCAAGGATTCCCAACCTTTATTATGCCATGGACCAATACCATTAAGAAAGGAGATCTGTGGATCCCAGGTGGGGAACCCCAGCTTTATAGTGTGTTTCTGTGTGTATGACTATACAGTATAGGGTTAATAGTTGGTGGATCAGCTCTCCTAATTTAGACACCTATTCTCAGATTTTAGGCCAAAAGAAAAAGAAAAAGAAAAACTCCAAAAATCCAAAACTCCTTTACTGGTTCAATGGATTAATATCCTGCCCCTTGACTTTGAATCTCATAAAGACCAAAAAAAAACAAGCTTAAAACCTGTCTATCCTTTTGCCAGCTACTTTAGCCAGTGTACTTCTTAAGGTGCCCTGCACCCTTAGGTTAGAAGAAAAGATTTAATCTGGATTTTCAGTCCTTCTAAGAAAGTCACTGATATGTGAAATTGATATTTGATGCCATTTTCTAGCAAAATCTCTGACAATCCTTCACATAAAACATTGTTGCCAAAGTGATTTGTAAGGTGGTGGGATGTGCTGGGAATTGTGTCACTGTCACCTACTGTAGGTTTGATCAATCTCACGTCACAGGCTGATTTAATGTGCATTGTCAGCTAGGAATGCTCTGGCGGGAACCTCAGACCTGTTGATTTAAGTACTTTAAAAAATCAATACATTTTGACATAATGTGAATCTAACATCTTTGATGGCACTCTCGATACAGAGAGAAAAATTACAAAAAGAACACCTAACAAAAAGAAGTGGGGAAGAATTTTGCTTTGCTAAGCAACTACGCTCTTTCCAAATTACTCTTCAAGTATTAGCATGAATAGAGGAACATTGGCACGACGTTTCCGATTTTCAAATAAAATATGCCATATTGTTCATTAAGGTATGTCACCAAAATGAATTTATGACTTTCATTGCAGAAAAATAAAGAGCTAGGTTCAACAACCACACGAGTCAATTTACAAGCCCACGCCTGGAGGTCAGAGACAGGACAAAAGCATCCTGGTTCAAATTTTCATACTTTCAAGTCTTTCACCCAACCAGAAATGCAGCATCACAATATTTACCCTCACGCCAAATTGAGTTAGATTCCTGTGTTCCTTAAGCTCATGGTTTAGCTTCCATAATTGATCGAGGGTTCAAACAATAAGAACTTCATGAGTTTGCCATAACCACTGAAAATCTGACTCAGGTTTGGCGCACTGAAACTCCATTTTTTCTGCCAGCTTCTGTCAATCTTGAAATAGGCTTTGGATGATCAAGTTATGTTTTGGATCAGCCATTTCTCCAGCAGCAAGATGCTGGTTTTAATCACCTTCAGTTTGTACACATATAAACTGTGAAACAATGGGACAATGATCATCTTTCATTTAAAGTCTAGATATCCAGGAGTCTAGATATAAACATGATTCCACTTTGCAGCAAACCTTCACTGCTAATTATACATACAGTAGGTCTTGTTATTATGACAGTACATCTGAGCTGATGCATTTTCATGCAAAATCTGTGCAGTTGACTGCCAGTAATAAAGGTATAATTCTGATTTACACTGTCAGTTCCAAACTATTCTGTACTTGTAGAAATATCCGATCATCTAACAATTAAAACTGTCATTTTGATTCAAGCGTAAATGTTTCCCAGTGATGCAATTTTTAACATTAGTCCTGCCTTGCTACCAGTTCTTTTCAGGGATAGCAGCATTTTAATAGCTTATCTAATCCATGGGGGTAAAATTCATGCAGTGAGTTGTGTATGTGGAAAAGATTTATTTTCGCTCGTGATTGATAGCTATTTATTAATTTAAAAGAGGTTGAGGTGACTTGCTGACTGTGTCAACGTCATTGCCCAGACGTCATTTGCTTCACTGCAGGCATTCAGTGCCAGATCTCTCTTCCCTTAGAACGCTGACCAACAGCACCAAATATTCAGTGACATTTCTCACGTTGATGAAGTGGTACAACACACACAATTCCTTTTCATTCTTGCCAATTACATTCTTCAGAAAAGTCTGCTATTTTTATGCAACACTTGCAAAATTAATCCTCAAGACGTACTCTGGGCAAAAGTGAACCTAAACAAAATATTGCATTGTGACTAGAAAGACTGCCTAACAGCACATAAAAACTTACAAGTTCAAGTGCAGTATACAACCCTGAGATCCATCTTCCCATAGACAACCACAAAGGAAAGAAAACCCTGGAACCTGTTCAAAGAAAAATATCAGCCCCAACCCCCCATGCAAAAAATAATCACACAAATGGCAAAAGAAAAATGAGTGAAAAACACAGAATATAAAAAAACAAAATTAAAGAGTCCAGGCATATTTAGCTCAGCTTAGTTCAGTTCAATCTAGCGCTGTGTCGTTCATTATCTGCAGGCCGTCCCAATCTACATCGCACAAAATAGCAACAAAAAAATGAGTGACCAGAAAGCAAAAACATATCATAGCATGAACTATAGAATTCAATCTACAAACCAGGTTGATTAAACCTTGCCCAAGACCAAGGATTCCGGCAGCATCAAGCAAGACAGAAAGAGAGACCATTCAAATGCAGGGACCTTCCTCCAGGAGCAATGGATGAGAGGGAGAGAGAGGGAGAAAGAGGGACCATCACATCAGACACTTTGCTCCACAGCAGCGAGTGAGAGGCTGAATATCCACTCTCCTTCCACTCTCGCCTCAATGATTTCAATCTTCCTCAACGCATTAGTGGGAAAGACCAGCAAGAAATGGAGTCAACCATGGGCGCGCACCCCATCTCCAGGCTTCTTAGCCTCGAGGCTGCACATTGCACTCGAAACCTCACCAGACTCCTTCAGAGACAGCAAAACATCAGATCGCTCAATTGGCCCAAAAACACACCACCAAAATATAGATCACAGGCTCCAGTAGTAGCACAACTATATTTGAATGAAAAAGAAGATGTTAAAGATGAACTAATTCATGAACTAATGGTGCAGAACTACTCCACTCTGCTTGAGGATTTAAAAGTCCTCTAAAAGGTCAATCTATTGGTTCTTTGCTAGTATTCAGGCCTTTTTTCCTGCAATCCTCATCCGTGAAAGTAGCAGTGGGCTTTGTCATCTAATAGCCTTCAAGGTAATTAATTTTCTTCTCGGAAAAACTGAAATTTCAAAGCTTGAATGTATCTCGACAACCTAAGTTTTCTGCATGGGATACGGTATGGTTTTTGCTTGCTGTCACACACATTGGGTACCTTGAAGCCCTCCTCATCAAGGTGGGGTAGATTATTCCGTGGATGGGTAACTTTGATTGTAAAGGGTTTATTGGAGGAAGTGGTGTACCACACACCCTCTGGGAAGCCCTCTACTCTGGCAGCAGTAGAGATGCTGAAAATCTGCTTCTGATCTGACCCTTTCAGAGAATAGTTGCCCAGTCAGTATAGCCAAAAGAGCACAAAAAAAAGCAATTCTGAAAGTTGTTTACCAACAGAGAAATCACAAGAAATACCCTTCAATGCTTCATCTTGGAAGTTCCCCACATCCATCTACATCAGCTCATCCTGTCAGCGACTGTGTCAAATAAATCTCACTTACTCTGAGTACAACCCAAGTGAGGAAAGGAAACAATGTACAGTGGCACTAACTTTTATGGACACATATCGAAATGAGAAAATACAGGAGACCTGTTGATTCATGGGAATGTCTAGAATAGGCAAGTTACTGGTAGAAAAAGTGTTATAGGTGTTGAGCATTTGAGGCTAATGCCCAAGATTGGCTGTCACCTTACTGAATATAGGAGCAGAATCCAAGGGGGATATATGGACTAAACCTGCTCCTTTTGTGTGTGATCTTATTAAATTATATATGCGGTATGGTAGCATAGTGGTTAGCACGACACTTTATAGTACCAGTGACCCAGGTTCAAATCCCATCGCTGCCTGTAAGGAGTTTGTACGTTCTCCCCTTGACCGCATGGGCTTCCTCTGGGTGCTCCAGT
Source organism: Mobula birostris (assembly GCF_030028105.1). Classification (NCBI taxonomy): domain Eukaryota; kingdom Metazoa; phylum Chordata; class Chondrichthyes; order Myliobatiformes; family Myliobatidae; genus Mobula; species Mobula birostris. The sequence continues at coordinate 160,240,121 of NC_092375.1, forward strand.
TTCCTCCCACAGTCCAAAGGCGTACCGGTTGGTAGGTTAATTGCTCATTGTTAATAATCCTGTGACTAGGCTCAGGTGAAATCAGGGGTTGCAGGGCGCCACGGCTGGAAGGGCCGGAAGGTACTAATCCGCTTTGTTACCTAATAAGTAAGTAAGTAAATAAATAAATACCTATTTTAAAGGTGGGTGGCAGGTCAAAATCAGCAGGACAAATAGATAATCGACAATAGGTGCAGAAGTAGGCCATTCGCCCCTTTGAGCCAGCACTGCCATTCATTGTGATCATGGCTGATCATCCACAATCAGTACCCTGTTCCTGCCTTTTCCCCATATCCCTTGACTCTGCTATCTTTAAGAGCTCTATCTAATTCTTTCTTGAAATAATCCAGAGAATTGGCCTCCACTGCCTTCTGAGGCAGAGCATTCCACAGATCCACAACCCTCTGTGTGAAAAAGTTTTTCCTCAACTCCATTCTAAACGGTCTACCCCTTATTCTTAAACTGTGGCCTCTGGTTCTGGACTCCCCCGGCATTGGGAACATGTTTCCTGCCTCTAGCGTGTCCAATCCCTTAATAATCTTATATGTGGTTATTGATGATAAGATGCTGACAACATTATCATTTATAGTTCACGAACTGCACAACCAGTTAACTGGCTAGGTGTGGAACCATATATAGATCAGATTGAGTAAGGCAGAGCTCCTTCCTTGACACACATCTTAGGACAACTCAATATTTGGATTAAAGGCTTTCCATTGATTCTTATTTATAAATCATAGTTTTACATACAAAAATATAACCCAGGAGCTCAGTTTAGAGCTAAATATTTCATCAAGCATTATTCTTAAATTTAACAGAATGGTTTTTTAAAGCCAGATGGTTAAAGATTGAGAATGCAAAACAATGATATTAACTAAAGGCATCAAACTAGTGAAGAGTCTCACCGAAAATTCATATATAACCTTAATTAAGAGAGAGCTTTTGTTTAAAACCCAATGCAGTGCCCAATGTTAAACAATGTACTTTGTTGCTGTAATCTGCATTTAGATTGAACACAGAAAGTTGGGAGTAATGGTTCATTCTCGGAAATAGTTGCACCCTATAATAATTGTTTTCTATTAGATACAAGTAAGTTACTGAAGTGAATCCTGTTATTAGTTCTACCATCTTTCTGCATCATAAGCATACATTATGTAAATAAAAAATCACTGGTGAAATGAGTTAAGAGAATTAATGTAGTTTGAGGAAGTTCTAATTTGTTTTGCTTTTTTACATTTTGGTGTTTTATTTTGGACTGGGCTTGCTGATTTCTGACATTTATGATGCTAACTATTAAAGTACAGCTGATATATGGCTAGAAATTTCTCTTTCAGAAGAAGATAAAGTTGCATAATAGACTGGACTGGTCTTTTTAAAGATTTATTGATGATGAGATGTTGACAATGCTATCATTTATAGTTCATGAACTGCACAACCAGTTAACTGGCTAGGTGTGGAACCATATATAGACCAAATTGAGTAAGGCAGAGCTCCTTCCTTGACACACATCAGTGAAATGGATAGGTATTTATGACAGTCTGGTAGTTTCATAGTGACTTCATAGCAACCCACTTGGAGTACTGTGTTCAGTTCTGGTCATCTCACTACAGGAAGGATGTGGATACTATGGAGAGAGTGCAGAGAAGATTTACAAGAATATTGCCTGGATTGGAGAGCATGCCTTATGAGAGTAGGTTGAGTGTACTTGGCCTTCCTCCTTGGAGAGATGGAGGATGAGAGGTGACCTGATAGAGATGTATAAGATGACGAGAGGCATTGATTATGCGGATAGCCAAAGACTTTTTCCCAGGACTGAAATGGCTAACACGAAGGGACATAGTTTAAAGGTACTTGGAAGTAGGTACAGGGGTTGTCAGGGATAAGTTTTTCACACAGAGAATGGTGGGTACGTGGAATGCATTGCCAGTGACAGTGGTGGAGGCGGATACAATGGGGTCTTTTAAGGGAGTCTTAGATAGGGACATGCAGCTTAGAAAAGTAGAGAGTTATATGGTAGGGTAATTCTAGGCAGTTTCTAGAGTAGGTTACATGGTCGGCACAACACTGTGGGCCGAAGGGCCTGTAATGTGTTGTAGATTTCTATGATTCTGACTCTATAACTACTACTAAGATAGCTTCCACCAACAACCTCAGCTCAATTTTCATCATGATGGTACTTCCAGGCCAGAAGAAAAAATACTGAAAATTGCCCTGCTGATGAACAAGGCCCAAGTAAACAGGAGAATCCCCTTCACAAACAAAATAACATTTAATAATAATATTCAAAGCCAGTACTACAATCTGCAGGTTAAATGAAATGTTTTAGACCAGTCAACGCTTGCTTCCATTTTTATATTTCAAGATTTGAGTAATGTCGAAGGTCGTTCTATCAATCATACCATAATTCCACCACTAGTGGTTACATTAAAATTCCCTGGCTGCCATGGTGAGATGTGAACACCTGTTTCTGGATCAATGATCCACATCACTGGCTGTTCAGCTCCTGACTCAATGACTTGTCATTATAACTATGTTCTGGGAATATGGGTTTGAATTCTTCAAAGGCACAGGTGGACTTCAAATTCAACTGGAATAGAAATTTGATTTCATGAATTGTGACAATGAAACTACATGGATTTTTGTTAAGCATCCAATTTACTAATTTCTATCTAGCAGAAAATCTGCCATCCTTATCAGATCTGCATCCACCTTGAAGAGCCCTCTAAAAATGGTACAGTAATTCAAAATAGGAGGTAAATTAAGAAGAGGCAGTAAAGCCTGTGATATGCACATCACATGCATGAATTTCTTAAAAAAACTATTGCCAACTGGAAAATTGCCTGAAGGATTTTAGGTTTAGACTGAAATTGTGGACAGCTTGACCAAACAAAGCATTATGTTTTGATAAAAATGATTGTAAGCCTTTGCCTAACACATGTGACAAAACTGTTAAGGCAAGTTTATTGTTCATCATCTAATTGCTTTGATGATAATGAAACTGAGACTGTGAAAAACAACACCTGCTCAGGGTCAAATGGGGCAATTTCTTGGAATAACTATTGTTGCAAATGAACTATGGAACTGTACACAGACCCTGTGTTATCTAACTGAAATTTTGTGGGCTTGCATTGATTGGTCGGCACACTGCAGTCACACACACAAAATACTGGAGGGTTCAGCAGGTCTGGCAGCATCAGAAATAAAGTTTCGGGCTGAGGCCCTTCATTAGGACTGGAAAGGTAGAGGATAGAAGCCAGAATGAGAAGGTGGAGGGAAGGGAAGGAGTACTAGCTAGAAGATAATAGGTGAAGTCAGGTGAGGGGTTTGGTAGGTGGATGGGGGAGGAAGAATGAAAAGAGAAGCTGGGAAGTGATAGTTTCCAGCATCTGCAGAACCTCTTGTGTTTATGTTTTGCTACCAAGTTTTATCAGCTACAATTTAGTCATCTTTAATTAGATTATAGTAAGGCTTATGTTTAGAAGAATCTAACGAAGAAGGAAGTTTCTGAAAGTTTTGAAAACCATAGTGAGCTGCATTGCAGCTCTTGGTGATAAATTACAACTGAGAATTGTGGTTAATGGGCGTTGAAACTCATTGTGTCCCTTCTTTATTTATTACTTAGCATCAGAGCATCTGAAGTGTTACACACATTCATCAATGCTGAAATATGACTGATAGGTCGCCAACCAGCATGGCTTTGAGATCCGGGAGGAAACCAGACACTTGGATGAAACTGCATTCATGGAGAAAATTGGCAACTCCCTAACTCTGCCTATACTTTTTTTTAAATGGAAGTATCATTTTCTTAGATTTACACTTATTTACCTATTCTATCATAATAATCTCTCACCACAGCACCCAAGTATTCTATACATATTATATATAGTGATCTCTCTCCATGGCACTTAGGTCTTTAAAAGGATTCTTAGACTTAATGCTGATTAAAATAAAAATGTTTATTTTGTATGTAGCATAGGTTAAATCAACAGATTCTACCCGGAATACTGTATATGGCAGTGAAGTGTAGCCTCGCTCCAATCTGCTTTTTCATTTTTCTCGCTGAAGTGCATGACCTCAGGCGGGAGGAGAAGATGGTGGCACGACGCAGCTCGCAGAGGCCACTCCGGTGGTGATGTCTGTTATTTGTCAAGTAGGGTGCCGTGCACAACCCTGATTTGATTGAGACGGACATGAGAGCACAGAGGAACATCTGGTGAAACTTCTGAAGTGCCTGCTTCACTGCTGCTGCTACTGTGTGGTCCGGAATCTCCGGAGGGGAAGGCCCCGAGTCCTCGGCTTTGCTTGTTGCTTGGCAGCCGGGGCGGGGTCGAAGCACTTGGCAGAGGATGGTGCTTGGAGAGGCTGTATCAGAGGGGCTGGTCGGAGGCTCAAAGTTTTTGGATGGACTCAGAGTCCGCTGCAGTCGGGTCAGGTGCTTCCAATGGTGCTGCATCAGCAAGTTGGCAGCGCTTGGAGGTTCATGGCAGGGAGAGTTCCTCCCTCCTACCGTCTGCGTTAGATGATGAGGCTATCGGAACTTTGAGACTTTTTTTTACCACGCTCATGGTCTGCTCTTTATCAAATTATGGTATTGCTTTGCACTGTTGTAACTATATGTTATAACTATGTGGTTTTGTCAGTTTCAGTCTTGGTTTGTCCTGTATTTTCTTGTGATATCATTCTGGAGGAACGTTGTATCATTTTTTAATGCATGCATTTCTAAATGACAATAAACGAGGACTGAGTGTCCTCATAATCTAATCTAATCTAATTTTATCTAATCTCATAATTCCTCTATATTAAACTCTATCTCCCCCTGTAAACTCAATCTATATATCCCATTACAGAACCACAGTGTCCTTATCACAAAATCCTTTCCACCTGTTTCGGTGTCATCAGTAAATTTGGAAGGATTACACACTGTTCTTTCCTTCAGGTCATTGGCGTAAATAGTGAATGGTTCTGTCATCCAGGAACTGATCCCTGCAGTACTCAACCAGTTATTTCCTTCCGGTCACTTATTCTAACTCTGCTTTCTATGAGACAGCTAGATTTCAATTAATTCCAATATACTTCCTCCCATACCGTGGGATTCAAATTTATGCAACAGCCACTAATATAACATGTCTTCTAATGCCTTGTGGAAAATCAAACACACCACATCTCATGGAATCCTTCTTTATTGGTTCCACTATATCAACTCCCGCTGTTACATCCTCAAACTAATTGAACAAATCTGTCAAACATGATTTACCATTCATAAAACTATACTGACATGGTTTAATTATATGCAGCTTTCCTAAATGATTTGCTATTTCCTCTTTGATAATTGGCTCAGTATCATGCCAATAATAGCAGTTAAATTAACTGGCCTGTAGTTCTCTGCCTTCTGACTTTCTTCTTGTTTTAATAAGGAAGTCACATAATATGTTTCCAGTCTTTTGCTACCCTCATAATTACAAGTATCAAAGAACTGAAGAGACTTAGGGGATAAAATCAGACAAGTTACCAGGATCCAGTGGACACACACTAGGATTTTAAATTAAGTGGCTACAAAGATCGTAGACTCATTAGTTGAGATTTTCCATTACCTGTAAAACTCATTGTTGATCAGATCAGTGGAGAGTGATGAGTAAACAAGGGGGTCGTGTAGAAAGCAATCTAAATGAAAGAAGAGAGGGGTGTGAAATGAAAGATGTGCCTGGTGGCGGAATCCCGTTGGAGATGACGGAAGCTGTAGAGAACAATAGACTGGATACGGTGGCTTGTGGAGTGGTAGTTAAAGATGAGCTGAGGACAAATGTGGCAGAAAAATGGTTCGGCACAGCCAAGAAGGGCCAAAAGGCCTGTTTCTGTGCTGTAATGTTCTATGGGTCTATGGTTTTAAACGGAGAAGATGGGGATGAGGGCAGCATTGATAGGGGAGGAAGGGAAATCCTATTTTCTTCCACTGGTTCCCCACCCCTTTATTCTATGGTCCACTGTCCTCTCCTATTAGGTTCCTTCTTCTTCAGTCCTTTACCTCCGCCGCCTAACACCTCCCAGCTTCTTACTTCAACACCCTCAGAATCAGAATCAGAATCAGGTTTCGTATCACTGGCATGTAACATGAAATTTGTCCTCCATCAAGATACCTTCCCCCTCACCTGGTCTCACCTATCACCTGCCATCTTGTACTCCTGCTCCTTACAACCTTTTTTTTATTCTGGCTTCTCCCCCATTTCCTTACCAGTCCTGATGAAGTAGTAATAACGAGTGATGTTGGAATAAATTATTCCCTTGTTCTACCCAAAGTGTTATACAGAATGGTTCCTTACCTTAGTGCTGCAGACCAGAAGTTTGTGGTCTTCCCTTAGCTATCTGAATGGATCCAAAGCCTCTGTAGCAGTTGTATAACAGGTCTCTCTGTGCTTGAGCTAGTGGTAATGGAGAGAGAAATAAAAACATCCAGGGACCCCCTTCCAAATTAGTATTTGTCGGCAAATGCTGGGAACAATATAACTGAGAACACATATGGACAGTGACCCTCTGTAAATAACCATTCTGTGACAACCAACGAGTAGCAGCACATGGAGTCAATGGAATGGAGTTCAAAAGCTATTCATGCCATAGGATTGATATCTCTCATAAAAACTGGATAATTCAAACTTCAAAATTCAAAGTAAAAATTATTATCAGAGTACAAACATGTCACCACATACAACCCTGAGATTTTTTTCCTGTGGGCAAACCTTAGTAAATCTATAGAACAGCAACTGTAAACAGGATCAATGAACAACAAACTGTGCGAATGTAAATATAAATAAATAGCAATAAATAACAGGCATGAAATAACAAGATAAAAAGTCCTTAAAGTGAGGCTATTGGTTGTGGGACTCCAGAAGTAGAATGAGTGCAGTTATCCTCTTTTGTTCAAGAACCAGATGGTTGAAGGGTAGTAACTCTTCTTGAATCTGGTGGTGTGAGTTCTGAGGTATCTTCTACCTGATGGCAGCAGTGTGAAAAGAGAATGGCCTGGGCAGTGAGGATCTTTGATGATGGATGCTGCTTTTCTATGGCAACGTTTCATGTAGATGTGCTCAATGGTTAGCAGGGCTTTACACATGATGTACTGGGCCAAATCCACTACCTTTTGTAGGATTTTCTGCTCAAAGGCATTGGTGTTCCCATATCAAGCCATAATTGCAACCAGTCAGCACTCTTTCCACCACACATTTATAGAAGTTTGCCAAGGTTTTTGATGTCATACTGAATCTCTGCAGACTACTGAGGAACTAGAGGCACTGTTGTGTTTCTTGGCAATTATATTTATATAATGGATCCATGACAGGTCCTCTGAGATAGTGGCTCTCAGGAATTTAAAGTTACTGACTCTCTCCAGCTCTGATCCTCTGATGATTACTGGCTCATGAACCTCTGGTTTCCCTCTCCTGAAGATTACAATCAGTTCTTTGATCTTATTGACATTGAGTGAGAGGTTGTTTTTATTAGACCACTCAGTCAAATTTTCAGTCTCCCTCTTGGTTGCTGATTCATCACCATCTTTGATACAACCCACAACAGTGGTGTTATCAGCACACTTATATGGTGTTGGAGCTGTACCTGGCCACATGGTCATCGGTGTAAAGTGAGTAGAGCAGGGGGCTAGGCACACATCCCTGTGGTGCTCCTGTGCTGGTGGAGATTATGGAGGAGATGTTTTGCCAATCTGGGGTCTACAAGTGAGGAAATCCAATTGTACAAGTGGGCATTGAGGCCCAGGTCTTGGAACTTACTGATTGGTTTTGAGGGAATGATAGTATTAAATGCAGAGCTGTTATCGATAGAGCATCCTAATGGATGCAAATTTCCTGTCCAGATGTTCTGGGGTTGTGTGAAGAGCCAATGAGATAGCATCTGCTGTAGACCTGTTTGTTTGGTGGATGAATTGGACTGGATCCAAGCTGCCACACAGATTGATCTGCTTCAACGCCAGTGTTTCAAAACACCTCATCACTGTGGGTCTAATTGCCACTGTTTGATTGTCATTTAGACACAGGAGGTAAAAGGAAGAGGATTAAACATTAATCCCCACCTAACTAAGGCAATACATTCTCAAACCAAAAGATGCTACTGTCCACAATCCGCCTGGAGAGCCCAGTTGTCGATCTACATTTGATCTTCTATCTCCATTGACATGTTCGCTTGCAGTGGCTATCCACTTTCACAAGGAGCTTGGGTGCTTGACATAGAATTCAATTCCCTGGAAAGAAATGGAACAGCTGTTGTTGGGATAGGACAGTGAGTGTGGAGATGGTGACAAACCTTGAGGATTGTACACCGTGGGAACACATCTTCTCTATATTCCACAAGGGGGAATGCTGGCCTTTGGCTGGCTGGGCTGCAGCTACATAATCCACTACTAGCCTTGTTCATGAATCCCATCCTCAGAGAGGGAATTTTAAACAGTCTTTAGTTCCCTTAATGGTAAATGTTTTCCTCATCTAACACCAGGGAAGTCTAAAATATAACCTACTCAGTTTAGATTGGAGGTTGATTGGATGGGTTAAAATGTGTTTACTTTGATGCAAGAGGTATCAAAAGTGAAGGAGTGTGGATGAGTATTTGGAGCAATGATGTTGTGACCAATTCAGTGACTCGGCTGTTACATGGGCAAGAATGGCTGTTAGATGTTTTGGGGTATAGATGTTTCAAAAGCGACAGAAAGGGAGGTAAAAGAGGTGGGGGAGAGGGAGAGATTTTCAGGGATAGAAACAGCTGCCGTAGGGGAGGATGTCATGAAAGGATTGTCTGTGGGAGTAGAAATCAGAAACAGGAAGGGGCCTCCAATAGCAACAGAGACACTGAGACCCAGATCAGGAGTCAGAGTTTGGAAAGAATCAAAAATAATAGGATAGTTGTCAAGGGTGACTTCAACTTATTTAATATTGATCAGCACCTCCTTAGTGCAAAAGGTTTAGATGGCACAGAATTTGTTAGGTGTGTACAGGAAAGATTCCTGACACAATATGTGGACAAGCCAACTGGAGGAGAGGCCATACTGGATCTTCTGCAAGGCATTGAACCTGGTCAGGTGACAGATCTCTCAGTCATCACATCGTCATGGGTCAAAGAGCCTGAACTGTGCTGTACTGTTCTATGTTATTCAGATATTCTTGCAGTGTAGGGATACCAGAGGCACAATTTCTACCCTAATGGTATGTTGCATAAACTGACAATTCCACTTTAAAAGCCTGGTGATTTGTTAGCTTATCAGTCATTTTACTATGCAATTGCAGTTATGACATTATTCATTGCCTTATTACAAGATTGGCTCTTTGGTGTAACCAGTTTCTCAGCTTAGCTTTTGTAAAAGTGTAACATCTCAACATTCATAAGCTGCATGATTTCAGGATGCTTCACATGGGGGCTAGCAGTCTTGTTATTAGCATATGTTCACAGAGCTTGCCAAGATTCAGAGCTATGGAAATACATTGTAAACAGCAATTCTACTGACACTATGCATAAAATGCTATTTAAATCTCTCAAAGTAGCATCATAAAACAATTGTTTCTATATCACAGGGATTTATTCTCAGAACAGAATTAGTTCCCTTCCTGAAACATACTGAAATGGGATCTGAACGGGTACAGTGAAGACAGCACTGGGGCGGGATTGCAATCATCTTGTGAAATGTTAACCAAGATTATGGCAATGAGCCATGATAGAAACACTAAGCAATTGACTAGTGCTTCATTTTCTCGTCACCATTAATCAAAGCATCATATGCATAGCACTTTATTATTCAGATCTGGTGGGTGCAGAAGTTTTTAACCCTTACAAGAGTGAGGGAGATGATACTGAAAACAGTGCTATTTTAGGAAGAGCTCATTTCAGTTTGAGATCACAAGCAGTGGCTAATTTTGGTAACTTTTTTTCAAGTAACAACATACTGACAGCCACATTCATGAATCATACATCACAATTTGCATATTTGGATCTTACGCTACTAAAATAAGTACATGAAGAGTTTCAAGAAATAAAGAGACTGTGGTAAACATACAAGTAACAACAGCATTGCTTTATAATGATGGAAGATTAAATCCTGCCTTTACTATATGAGGTTCTGGGATTTTTTAACCATGTCCTATATATTAACAGTCATGCCTGCTGATAACACACATTGTTTGGAATTACAATATCCCGAAAAACACACATTCGACAGCAACTGATAAAATTAGCTTTCTCTCTTTCTACCTCATCCTAGTTACTTCAATTCCATAGGGAATTTATTTTGCTGTTGTAAGTACCTAACGGCATAATGGCTTGCGAATCTGATAAGCTACGAGAAATGAAAAAGCCGCTCCTACTTCATGAGGGACTGCAAGTACCAGGATGCCAAGCAAACTCTGAGGGACTGTAGCTTGCAGCAGCAGTCGAAGCAGCAACATTTCTTTCTTTTCAGAGCAAGTATCAAACTGAATCTGAGAGAAAGAAGGCCATTTTACCCAGCCAGTGGATGTTCTACGATAACTGGTAGGTGGTGTGCTGGGGACAGTTAAAGTTGGTAAGTGAAGGAACACAGAAAAAGGTAGTGAGCATGATCATTATAGCACAGTACAGTCCATTCAGCCCACAATGTTGTGCCAACCTATTAATCTACTCTCAGATCAGTCTAATCATTCCCTCCCATATAACCTTACATTTTTCCATCATCCATGTGCCTAAGAATCTCTTAAATGCTCCTAATGTATCTGCCTCTACAAATACACCTGGGAGCGCATTCTACACACCTACCACACTCTGTGCAAAAAAATCTTACCTCTGACAAGTTCCACCCCACCCCATTATTTCCTCTAATCACTAGTTTGTCTCCAATCATTAATGGTGAAGGTGAATCAAAATTGGTACAGGGAGAATGAGAGGTGACACTCTTTAGGGATATTTTCTATAAATCAATGTACAATAGTTATCTTTAGGATATCTTCTTAGTAGACACAACTGGGCTGAATTCAAGGCTTGGGAAGAGGTAATAGAACTTGTGTTGTCTCTTGGTAATATATATTGTTTAGAATTATAAAATCCCTTATTTATTTAGTGACTAGACTCGACTAGGTGATAGCAGCAAGAACACAACACACAGTACGTTGCGCAGTAGTGACATTCAACTTGAAATGACAGTTAGAAAGTAGATTATAATGGATTGTATATCATAGCCAGTATGGAACTGGTATTTCCCCTTGCCTCCACAATTTTAAGATAGGCCAGTATTTTGAACAGCATCACATTGCAATAATTCAAAGCAAAAAGGTATTCCACTAAAATCCAACAAGCACACCAGTCTCAATCCAAATGCAATCTGGATTAATCGCACCATTTGAGCTTTAATGGGCTCCTCCTCCCAGCGTTGTGCTGTCTGAGTGTACAAATATTTGAAGCTTTAACATCAAAATATTTGCATAATCTCATTTTTAGTATGGCACCCATGGGCTGCAACATGCAAATTTAAGCAATTGTAAAATAAACTGTAAAATTACTATACCATTTAGTAGGCTTCCACTCCCTTTATAGTTCCTCTTTAGAACTATAAAAATAGTGTCTTTATCATAAACTTCTATGAAAATGCATGACAAAGTAATTCCGTTGTTATTAAATATTGGCTATTTGTCTGTCAGTCTGATCAATGAAATGTCTGCCTTAGTTTTAACCCCGGCAATACCATAAAGTCATGGTGAGTCAATATAGAGATCCCTGCATATTCATTCACATTTGAGCTAGTGCAAACAATCCCACTTTGATGAATAAGACAGGGATAAAAGAGGGATTAGTTAAGTATAATAAACGTATGACATTTTATATTGAACACAAAGTAAAACATTCTATGAAGTGAATATTAGGCGGTAATTTAACCTTTGGTTCCTGCTGATATCCGTACACCAATGTTTATTATTTGTCTACTGCTCAGAGCATAGTGACATCATTATGTGGAGCTGTAGGTTAAAGCTATGTTGACCTTGACCTCTGTTTCACTTGTTATGTACCCTGTAACTGGGTTGCCAAACCAGCAGAAATGGACCACTTAGTTGGAGTCTGGATTACTGGAACTAAGAAAGTTTTATTAAAGAAATAAGCAACACAGTACTCTAATCAAAAGGATATAAATGCAACAGTTTAGCAATGATAAAACACACATGTACACAGAACTAGGATAATAGGATCAATCAAGCTCTATTGCAGTCTAGGGGTAAATGATCAGTTTCAAGTGACGCAAAGTTCAGTTCAATTGAGTTCAGTTCAGTTCGCAGTAATCGCTGTTGTGTCGTTGGGGCGGGGAGAAGAGAGAGAGCGAAAGCGAATGAATATTCGAAACGGATTCCACACAGACCTTCGATATTCCTCGCAGTTAGCTTTTGGGCGAGCCCTTTGTAATGTCTTCTGAGGTCACCGACTGTGACCCCTCCGTTCCAGATACGATCGTTCTTCTGCGGTGAACCCGGCACCCAGTCGGACCCCAAAAACTCCCACCAACTTGTGGGGGCACACCGCTTCCAGGGTTTCGTTACCTCGTAGAGTCATGTGTCTGTTGCCTTAGCGAACCTGTCCCTTTTTATCCCCCTGCTGGGGTATCGCCTGTCCATCAAACTTCAAACAGTTCAGTGTTCAAAGCCACCGGTCTCTGACAATACTCGGAACCGTGTCTCCTTTCGGTAATCTCTCTCGTCTCCCTCTTATTAGCACCTTGCATGTTCCCCCATTGTCCTCTTATCGGCATCAATCTTCTGATAATTGGTTCTTTTGTCACACACTTAACCACAGGTTCCCCATTTCTGAGTAGTCCAACAGCTGCCTGTCCAAGCCTTCAATACATTTAATAAGTTAGCAGCTCATCTCTGTAAGTTAGAGAATTTCAGAGGTACATGACTCAGAGAGAAGAAATCTTCCTCATCTCTATTTTAAATAGGAAACCCTTGATCCTAGGTTCCACATGATTGGAAGTTTTCTCTCAAGTTGCCTCCTTCTTTACTTATTTACTCGTTTCCCTGTCCCCTCAGATTTTTAGGTGTTTACATGGCCACTTCTTACTCTTTTAAATGCCAGTAAGCAGAGAGCCAGACTGTTCTTTCATCTCAAGAATTCTCGTCATCTCAAAAATTGTCTGTCTCTGGCACAGGAAACACTTGCTTCCAGTGCAAGTGGTTTCCATTTTAAACGAGGAGATCTAGACTCTATGAGGTACTGCAGTTGTGTTCTTAGTTATTACCAAAGACTTGGACTGTTACAAGGCGAGTTCCCTACTAAATAATCTATTCCCTTTGCAATAGAAGAAGAGGGGAGAGGGAGGGAAATTATTTTTTACCAGAAGAAGAAATCGACATTCATGCTATCAGGTTGGAGGCTACCCAGGAGGAGTATAAAGTATTGCTCTTCCGCCCTGAGGGTGGCCTCCTCGTAACACAAGAGGAGGCCATAGATCGATGTGTCGGAATAGAACTAGGGATCGGAATTAAAACATTTGGTTGCTGGGAAGTTCCCTTTGTTCTCTATGTATTTATTGGACCTATCTGTAGGCTAACAATATTTTATGTGCAAGTACAATAAGGTCCTTCTGTATTTTTTAAAATGTTATAGTAAAACAAACTTTATTCATAATAAAAAAAAGGATAAACTGTGTAATGCCTTTTTCATGCTCATGCTAAGTAGTGTTCTAATTTTTGGGATTATCCCATCGGAAGCAGGGAATAGTTCTGTTTCCGCTCAACGTATGATGGTCTTTTCGACTTTATTGGCTAGGAGAGCCATTTTATTGAAGTGGAAGGATTCTAATCCACCTACGGTCTTTAATTGGCTCTCCTCCATTATGTCCTGTTTAAATTTAGAGAAAATAAGAAGTCCGACATCTGATAAATCCTTTAAATTTGATCAAATCTGGTGACTTTTTATTCAATATTTTCATTTAATTTGATTTATTACTCTTCCAATTTCTTTTTCAAAGTTTTAGATTTGATCAGAAAGTCTTTTTTTTTGATCATATCCTCAAAATGGACTGCCCAGTCCCTATCTTTTTGTTTCTTTTTTATATATAGTGTAGTGGGGTTTTTTTCCATTTCAAATTCAATGTTTTTTCTTTCCTCTCCATGAACTGATAAGAGGAGAATTGCTGTTTTTTTTTAATTGTATGTTTTATACTAGAATAACACTATGATTTTGATAATGTCTATCTTAATCTCGGCTTGTATTGTTATTGATATATATATTTGAGATAATTCTCCTCTTGTTTGTATTTATGTTCCTTTTAAATCAATAAAAAGATTAATAAAGAAAAGAAAGCAGGGTTCTATTACGTTTCTTAAAGCCAATAGTGCTGTTGCCAATCATATAGTTCCTTGGAGTGGCACACTTCTACAATAATTGAGGGGCTTCCTCACCCAAACCAGCCCCTCTATATCAATTGTGGAAGATAATGTTGTCTTTTCCCACCAACCGCTTGCGGTGGCTGCACTGAACTTCAGTATGTTCCTCAGCGTGTATTCCTGAAGTCTGGAATGTGCCAGCTAGCAGCATTCCTCTATAGACATCTTGATGCGCTGGCAGACTGAAGGGTGTCTTTCACCAAGTTTATTATCTACCAGCAACACTTGATGTCCATCTGTGTGTGTATCATGGGAACAGATCATAGATCAAAGAATCCTCTGTCACAAAGTTGCTCGGGATGAACCATAACGCAGGTCTTGCATTTTACTCCATACCCACTTTGCAAACCAGCCATCTGCAAGGAGGTGAGTGACTGTGTCATCTCAATGGGCAGTGTGAGTGATGGTCTGGTCGTGCAGGACGGATCTGACTGGGAGGGCCCCTCTCAGCCCAGCCAGAGAAGTTCTTGGTGCCTGTCGGTGAGATATGGCAATGAGGCATTCTATCAGATGGTCTGGAGAGTCTGCTGAAAGAACCACACAACTGTGTCAATTGTCCTTCTCCTGCAGAGTCTGCAGGACTTTCCATGCTGACCACCAACTGATGGGCTTGTGGTTAGTGGAGTTGGTCTGGAAGAAATTTTCCATGAAAGACAGGTAATGTGGCAACATCCAGTTGACTGGACATTATGTGGCAATAGGGCTAAACTCATTGTTTGCAACACTGAATCTACTACCTGTATCGCAGCAGACAGTACTGACTGTCCATTTGAAGAAAATTCTGCTTTGCCATTATTCTTGTCGATAGATAAAATCACTTGGTCTCACATTATGCAAATAGGAGACAATATGCAGATGTTGGAAATTCAAGCAACACACACAAAATGCCGGTGGAACACAGCAGGCCAGGCGGCATCTATAGGAAGAAGTACAGTCGACGTTTCGGGCCGAGACCCTTTCGGGTCGAAACGTCCACTGTACTTCTTTCTATAGATGCTGCCTGGCCTGCTGTGTTCCACCAGCATTTTGTGTGTGCTGCTAGTCTCACATTATACTGCCCCAAGTTGACTTTTCCCTTTGTTACCTAAGTTATATTGTATTAGATTCTGTGTCTTCCTCACTCTTGTCTTCCTCATTGGGTTTTTATTTACCCTACCACATTCTAGTAAGCTTGCTTCCTCTGAAACCATATGAGTTAAAGGGTAAACACTCAAAGTACAATCTTTGTCCTCATTAAGTTCAAAGAGCTCCTGCAACCTCAAACACATGGTCACTGACTCTTTTGCAGACCAGTTTCATGCTAGCTCTCAGCTGAGAAGACTCCGAATCACCCTCAAAATATCTAACAGTTTTCCACTCAGAGGTCCCCCAAATTCTGTACATATAGTCAGAAAACTTCATCTCCTTTTCCTACTGCTAACAGGAGCTTGTGGAGTGGACACAGCATTTGGAGGTATTGAAGGTTTCATCAAAGTGTAAGCACCCTTAGACAGCACTCCTAGTGGTATATTTTTCAGTGACATCCCTGATAACTCCTAGCCAGGAAGTGAGAGAGGCTCTGAGATTGTTGCCTCAAATAATGCACTTCCTGCATTTACTGATCTTCATTAACTTGTTCAGGAACCTCTGAGCACCCAGGATTAATCAATCCTCACTGATTTATTAAGGAGCAATACAAATCTGTCAGTGTTTTCCATTATGGGGAAAAGGGAGGTAGGTGGAGATGAGTCCATGGACAGATTAACCATGATCTTATTGAATGGCAGAGAAGTTTGACGGTTCAGATGGCTTACTCCTGCTTCTATTTCTTATGTTCTTATTATAGTAAAACCACAGGTCATAGCTACAAGGCTGAATGCCAGAAGCTTCAAGAACTAGTAAAGGATTAGTAGATAAACACCATATGGGGCAAGATGCAAACATAAAAATAGATGAATTAGGAGCTACTCAGTCCCTGAAGTCTGCTCCGTCTTTTAATAATTTAATGGCTAATCTGATTTTCACTTTAACTCCACATCCCTATTCACCTACAGTCACCTTTCACAGACATTGTTTTTGATTATCTCTCGAACTCTGCCTCGAAAATATTTCTCCGTCTCCTTAGGGTTTTCTGGAACAAATGGGATCTCTCCTGGGGAAGATATGATGGGTTACACCTAAACACGGTATCTTTGCAGGTAGGTTTACTAGAGTTGTTGGGGAGGGTTAAAACTAATTTGGCAGGGGAGTGGGAACCAGACTGAGAGGGCTAAGGATAGGGAAGCTGGCATAAGACCATAAGACAATAAGACAAAGGAGCAGAAGTCGGCCATTCGGCCCATCGAGTCTGCTCCACCATTTTATCATGAGCTGATCCATTCTCCCATTTAGTCCCACTCCCCCGCCTTCTCAACATAACCTTTGATGCCCTGGCTACTCAGATACCTATCAATCTCTGCCTTAAATACACCCAATGACTTGGCCTCCACTGCTGCCCGTGGCAACAAATTCCATAGATTCACCACCCTCTGACTAAAAAAATTTTTTCGCATTTCTGTTCTCAGTGGGCGCCCTTCAATCCTTAAGTCATACCCTCTCGTACTAGACTCCCTCATCCTGGGAAACAACTTTGTCACATCCACTCTGTCCATGCTTTTCAACATTCGAAATGTTTCTATGAGGTCTCCCCTCATTCTTCTAAACTCCAAGGAATACAGTCCAAGAGTGGACAAACGTTCGTCGTATGTTAACCCTCTCATTCCCGGAATCATTCAAGTGAATCTTCTCTGTACCCTCTCCAACATCAGCACATCCTTTCTTAAGTAAGGAGACCAAAACTGCCCACAGTACTCCAAGTGAGGTCTCACCAGCGCCTTATAGAGCCTCAACATCACATCGCTGCTCCTATACTCTATTCCTCTAGAAATGAATGCCAACATTGCATTCGCCTTCTTCACCACCGACTCA
Source organism: Mobula birostris (assembly GCF_030028105.1). Lineage (NCBI taxonomy): Eukaryota > Metazoa > Chordata > Chondrichthyes > Myliobatiformes > Myliobatidae > Mobula > Mobula birostris. The sequence continues at coordinate 160,257,496 of NC_092375.1, forward strand.
ACCTGGAGGTTAACCTTAAGGGTATCCTGTACGAGGAATCCCAAGTCCCGTTCCATCTCAGAACTTTGAATTCTTTCCCCATTTAAATAATAGTCTGCCCATTTATTTCTTCTGCCTAAGTGCATTACCATACAATTTCCAACATTGTACTTCATTTGCCACTACTTTGCCCATTCTTCTAATCTATCCAAGTCTCTCTGCAGATATAGAAGTAGGTGCAGTGTGCAGTGAGACTCTCAGGATGGATAGGTTGCATTCAGTGTGATGAATTGAAGTGTAACGGGGGAAAAATTGAAAAGAGTGATGAATATAGGACTAAAGGTGTTGCATTTTGATGCACGCAATTTACAGAATAAGACAGAGATCTTGTAGCATGGTTGGAGATTGGCAAGTATGACTTTTTGGGTATCTCTGAGTCATGGCTAAAATAAGATCATAGTTTGGGAGCTCAATATCCAAAGACACACTTTGTATCAAAAGGGTAGGCAGTTAGGCAGAGTGTGTGTGGTGGCTCTGTTGGTAAAAAATAAAATCAAATCCTTCAAAAAGGGTGACAGGGAATCAGAAGATTTAGAATCCTTGTGGGTAGAGCTAAGAAACTGCATGGGTAAAAAGACCCTGCTGAGAGTTATATACAGGCCCCTGAACAGTAACTAAGATGTGCGATATAAATTTCAATGAGAAATAGAAAAGCATGTAATAAAGACAATGTTACGATAGTCATGGGGGATTTCAGTATGCAGATAGACTGGAAAGTTCAGGTCGGTGCTGGATCCCAAGAGAGGGAATTTGTAGAATGTCAATGAGATGGCTATTTTGAGCAACTTCTGGCTGAGCCCTCTCGAGGAAAGGCAATTCTAGAATGGGTGTTGTGTAATGAACCAGATTTGAGTAGGGAGCTTCAGGTAAAGGCACCTTTTAAGGCAGTCATCATATTATGATAGAATTCACACTGTAGTTTGAGAGGGAAAAGATAAAGTCATATGTATCAGTATTACAGTGGAGTAAAGGGAATTACAAGGCATGAGAGAGGAGCTGGCTAAAGTTGATTGGGAGTGTACACTAGCAGAGATGACAGCAATAGAGCAATGGCTGGAGTTTCTGGGGGCAATCCAGAAGGTGCAGGGAAGCTATATCCCAAAGATGAAGGAGTATTCTAAACGGATGATGAGGCAACCATAGCTGACAAAGGAAGTCAAAGACAGCATAAAAACAAAAGAGTGGAAATGACACTGGAGGGGTGGTAATGGAGACAAAGAATGCCTGGTGAACTTAATAAGTATTTTGCATCAGTCTTCACTGGGGAAGTCTGCGGAGATTCAGCAGTAATCAAAAACCATGACAAACTTCCATAGATGAAGGGTGGAAATTGTACTGACTGGCTGCATTACAATCTGGCATGTGAACACAATGCCTCTGAGGGGAAAAGCCTACAAAATCTGGTAGATTAGGCCCAGTACATCATGGGCAAAGCCTATGAACTACTGACACGGACCCCAACATCTCACTGAACCTTCACATTGCCAAGTGTCTTATCATTACTACTATATTCTGTCTTCAAATTTGATCTACCGAAATGAATCACTTCACACTCATCTACCACTTCTCAGCACAGTTCTGCTTCCTGTTGATGTCCCGCTGTAACCTCTGACAATGCTCTAGACTATCCACATCACTCCCAACTTTTAGGAGCATAGAAACATAGAAAACCTACAGCACAATACAGGCCCTTCAGCCCACAATGCTATGCCAAACATGTACTTACATTAGAAATTACCTAGGGTACCTATAGCTCTCTATTTTTCTAAGCTCCATATACCTATCCAAGAGTCTCTTAAAAGACCCTATTGTATCCGCCTCCACCCTCGTCACTGGCAGCCCATTCCATGCACTCACCACTTTCTGCATAAAAAACTTACCCCTGACATCTCCTCTGTACCTACTTCCAAGCACCTTAAAACTGTGCCCTCTCATACTAGCTATTTCAGCCCTGGGAAAAAGTCTCTGACTATCCACATGATCAATGCCTCTCATCACCTTACACACCTCTATCAGTTCACCTCTCATTCTCTGTCTCTCCAAAGAGGAAAGGCTGAGTTCATTCAACCTATTCTCATAAGGCATGCTCCCCAATCCAGGCAACATCCTTGTAAATCTCCTCTGCACCTTTTCTATAGTTCCACATCCTTTTGTACCATTATCAAACTTACTAACCCACCCTTCTACTTCCTCAAAATCGCAAAGAGGAGGGATTCCAGAACAGGTCCCTGCCGAACACCACTGGTCACCATCCTCCATGCAGAATACAAACCATCTATAACCACCCTTTTCCTTCTGTGAGCAAGCCAATTATAGATCCACAAAGCAAGGTCTCCTTGGATCCCATAACTCCTTACATGAAACGTGAAACGTTGCTGTAGGAAAACAGTATCCATCATCAAAGATCCTCACTATCCAGGTCATGAACTTTTTTCGCTGCTGCCTTCAGGTAGAAGGTAAAAAAGCCTCAGGAAGACCCGCTCCACCAGGTTCAGGAACAGTTACTATCCCTCGACCATCAGGCTCTTCAACAAAAGGGGATAACTACATTCATTCTATTTCTGATTCCACACCGATGGTCTCATTTGAAGGACTCAATCTTGACATCCCATACTCTCTTTATCTATTGCTATTTATTTATATTTGCATTTGTGCAGTTTGTTGTTCATTGATCCGGTTTACACTTACTGTTCTATAGATTTGCTAAGTCTGCCCGCAGGAAACAGAGACTCAGTGTTGTGTGTGGTGATGTTATGTACTCTGATAATAAATTTTACTTTGATGTTTGAGCTTAGAATTTTGAAGACACCAGCGGTATGCCAGGAATTCGAGAGTATCCGGGTCAGAAATGAGAGTAGTTGCTATTACTAAGGAGAAGGTGCTTGGGAAACTGAAAGGTCTGAAGGTAGATGTCATCTGGACCAGATGGACTACACTACAGGGTACTGAAAGAGGTAGCTGAGGAGATTGTGGAGACACTAGTAATGATCTTCTAAGAATCACTAGATTATGGATCAATTATGGAATAGTTCCGGAGGACTGGAAACTTGCCAATGTCATTCCACTTTTTAAGAAGAAAGGGAGGCAGAAGAAAGGAAATTATAGGCCAGTTAGTCTGACTGCAGAGGTTATGTTAGAGTTCATTAATAAGAGTGAGGTTTCGGAGTACTTGGTGGTGCATGATAAAGTTGACGAAAGTCAGCATCTTTTTATAAGGGAAAATCTTGCTGACAAATCTGTTGGAATTCCTTGAGGAAATAACAGGCATGATAAACAAAGGAGAGTCGGTGGATGTTGTTTATTTGGATTTTCCGAAAGCCTTTGACAAGGTGCCGCACATGAAACCGCTTGACAAGAGCCCAGTATATTACAGGAAAGATACTAGCATGTGTAGAAGATTGGCTGACAGGCAGGAGGCAAAGAGTTAGAATAAAGGAGCCTTTTTCTGGTTGGCTGCCGGTGACTAGTGGTGTCTCACAGGGGTCAGTTTTGGAACTGATTCTTTTCATGTTATACTGTACGTTAACAACCTGGATGATGGAATTCATTGTTTTGTTGCCAAGTGTGCAGATGACGCAAAGATAGGTAGAGGAAGTAGGAAGTCTGCAGGAGGACTTGAACTGTATGAGGGAAGTGGCGGATGGAATATAGTGGTGTATGCCATGCACTATGCTAGAATGAAGAAAGGCATAGACTACTTTTTAAACAGGGAGAGTGTTCAAAAAGCAGAGGTGCAAAGGGACTTGGAAGTCCTTGTGCAGGATTCCCTAAAGGCTAACTTGCATGTTGAGTCAGTGGTCAGGAAGGCGAATGCAATGTCAACATTCATTTCAATATAAGAAGAAGGATGTGATGCTGAGGTTTTATTAGGCATTGCTCAGATGTACTTGGAGTATTGCGAGGAGTTTTTAGCTGCTTCTCTAGGAAAGGATGTGCTGACATTGAAGAGGATCCCGACAAGGTTCAAAAGAATGATACTGGGAATGAAATAGTTAACATATGGAGAGTGTTTGATGTCTCTTGGCCTGTACTCACTGGAGTTTAGAAGAATGAGGGGAGGATCTCATTGGAACCTATAGAACATTGAAAGGCCTAGACAGAGTGGATGTGGAGAGGATGCTTCCTTTCATGGGTGACTCTGGGACTAGAGGGCACACTCTCAGAATAGATGTACATCCATTCAGAAGAGAGGTGAGGAGGAATTTCTTTAGCCAGAGGGTGGTGAATCTGTTGCGTTCACTGCCACAATACCTGTGGACGCCAAGACATTGACTATAATCAATGCAGAGGCTGATAGGTTCTTGGTTAGTCAGGGCTTGAAATATTACAGGGAGACAGCAGGAGAATGGGACACCAAGTCAGAACCCCTTCGGAAATAAAATAGTTTCTATCTCACTTCTCCAGGTGAAACTGACAAATGAAAATTACATACTTGAATCAACCTTCCAAAAAGCTTTCAGGTGATCTATAACACACTTCTAATGGCATTAAAAGCTCGTAAAACAGTTCTGAGACTAAAGAGTCCATGATTACAAAGTTGCTGAAAGTTAGAATGTAGGTAGTTAATATCACCAATAGCTGGATAAATTTGGCTTTTTTTCATGAAGTGGACATAATATATGAACAAAACGTTTCTTGTAATTCTTTAATGGAAATGTGGGTGACATAGCAAGATGTTTTCTCCATCTCTGATAAAGCTGTGGATGGCCCTGACAATTATGTGGCAATGGTGCCTATGATAGGTTAAGAAATTTATTAACTCTGATGCAATGGCAGGCAGTCAGTGAATGATGATATCAGTCCAAGTTCAGATCTTTTATTCTGTTAATTGTCAGGGATAAAGAATGTGGAGAAGGAAGGGGAAACAGAAAGAAAAAAGAAAAAAAGAGATTATAGTTCCTATAGCATTGTTGCAGTCTTGCTGTTAAACAAGGGAGATTATGATGCCTGAAAAGCTGCACATCATATTTACACCAGAGTTAGTGAAACTCCAGCAGCCCTGAGGTAATAAGTTAGAGAAACTGAATTTGAGAAGCAGAGTATAATATTCTGTCATTAAATAGCAGGTTTAGAGATACTGACAGGAAAATCAGATGGTATATACTGTAGTATTGTTTCACCAAGATAATTCTAGGCTTGAGTAAAAGAATTGCAGGGGAAAGACTGAAGTACTGATTTTTTTTTTCCTTCTGCCAAAGTAAAATTCAGATATATTTTAAACTGTCAAGAGCTTCATAAGAGTACATTGGGTAAATAGTGAGTGCTTACAATGATATACTGGTGTTAATTTTCTGAGGCTAGATCTGCTATGATCATATTAAACAGTCAGGTCATTCTTCTGAAGAAGTCAGGTCACTCGTCTGAGTGCTACTGGTACCATGTAACCCAGTACTACCTGTCGCATGGTCAGGTGGTCGGCAACTAAACCGGCTCCCCCACCAGGCTTGCCTGGTGAGGAGGGTAGCTAGACACCCTGCAGGACGAAAAACAAGACCTGTCAAAGGGTGGATGAACCCTCTCGTAGGGTCAACGGCCATCTAGCAAACACATGCCGTGAAGCGCAGAAAGGGCATCCCTTGCATTGAAGCTTGGTCTGGCCATTCACTGCAACAGAATTTTCCCCAGCCGAATTTGGACCCCACCATGCAGCTGGATCCGAGAGAGGATGTTGAGAGGGTGGGTCTGGACCTGTGCAACCCCCAACTCACCAAAAATCCATTCACGTACACGTTGTTCCTTTCTGAGGAGTGACTGAAATGAACCATCATCATCCTATGGGATGGATAGCCAGAGATTAAACAGAGGTCCAATCACAAACAAGAGAAAATCTGCAGATGCTGGAAATCCGAGCAGCACACGCAAAATGCAGGAGGAACTCAGCAGACCAGGCAGCATCTATGGAAAAGAGTACAGTTGACGTCTTGTGCCAAAACCATTCATCAGGACCCTCCTAATGAAGGGTCTCAAACTGAAACATCGACTGTATTCTTTTCTATATGTAATATGCTGTAAGGATTCACTGATAATGTAATGGTTTCTCTGTAGCAGCAATGTTTGGGTTATGACTACAGATAACAGGGTTTGGAATGCGGGGCTATCCAATGAGAGAACTGTTGTTCTTCCTTGTAAGTCTGGAAGAGAGATTTTCGAGGTCTTTTTCCAGGGGGAGATGAGGAGGGAAGATGCGAATGAAGAGAGTTGGTAGACCACCGAACAGAGTGGACTTGGAGCAAGGGTCCGAAGATCAGCGACGTTCGGAGGAGGTCAATGGTGGACGAACGGCATATCAGTGAGCTCCAACATTGAGCAATAGATTGATTCATAAGAATTCGAGGTCTTTTTTATTCTTTACTAACCATATAGTCAAAGAAAGAATTATAAAGCTTAATCGTTTAATCGCGTATTGTGTACTGTTTGTTATTTTGGGGTACTGATTTGTAACAGGGGACACATCGCGTGGCATCCACCCATATGAGATTCTTTGCTTGGCCAGGCCAGGGGCTATCATCTCTATATTAAGCAGCTAGCTGAAGCGTGAGTTACATACATTAAATAGTGGTTCAGGTTTGAGAGGATGTGTGGTTTACTCCTATTCCTGTTTCCTCGTGCCCTTTTCTGAGGAGCATAGGAATGTGATTTTGTCATTTGATGCTTAAATGATGTAATTTTCAAAAGCAGGAAAAAGAAGATACTGTAAGGAAAAAGCTAAATATGATTCCCCCTTGGTATATGCTAAAAGATAAGTCTGTAAAACAAAATGATGTTAGCTTGGAATGAGATCGTTTTGAGAAATACAAGAGACCCAGTTCGTATTCGGGTTTTGGGAAAGTTAAGAGTGTACAATTCTATAGCTGTAACACTGAAGATAGCAAAAAAACATGTTTTTCATGGGAAGGCGAAGTTGTTGATCAGAGGCAGGTACCAAGTGCATGGAAAAGCACTAGTGTAAAGGGTTTAGAAGGGTACAAAAGGGGCACCTCTAGGTGTAAGGAGACAGAGTATTCTCCTAGGCTGGGTCACAGCTAGTGACTGGTGCTAAGATAGGGAACAGTACATGACAGAGAGACACAGAGAGACACAGAGAGACAGAGAGACTGCATTGAAGCATTCTGCAGATCAGCTCATTTACAGGATGATATACATAATTTTGATTTCTGGACTGCTAATACTTACTGCTATAAAGATATGTTTTTCCTTTTGTATTGTATTTTCATTAGTTCTAATGAAGTGTTTTCTTGTGGCCTTGAACATGTGTGTCGTCTCCTTATGTTTGCGAATACATATGCAAATACTCTGAGCTGAACCAAGAAAGAACACACAAGGGATTTAAAAATACTTTTCATTTACAGATACTTGAATGGGAAAAAAAGAGAGAGCCAGGTTATCATGATAAAGATGGATAAGGCCATTAAAGTAGTACTTAAATGAGTATAGGAATTTAAAATTAGAACGGATGAATAAAGGTTGCATGAACAGAAATAAAGTAACTCAGCTGAACTACATTTGATGTGAGATAGTATGAAGCCAACAGGGTCTATAGGAGTTGAAGCATGGAGCACTGGAACAGTAGTTTAGTATATTGAAATGATAAAGACACAGATGAGAATTTAAGCAGCATCGCCAATGAAGAGAGCTAATGTCTTGGAAGTTGATGGGAGGGTGCACGTGCTGAAGAGGACATGGGTAAAGAACCTGATTTAAAACTGAGTGGGGTACCAAAGCCAAGGGGCAGTCTGTCTGGCTGGAAAATGTTTAGGGAGGGCTGAAAAATGGAATATGAGGACCTGGACTTTCTGGTGGGTGAATTCTGAGGACAGTGACTTCAGATTTCTCAACTGATACTTCCTCAGGCAGGAGAAAGCACTCTGACTGAAATTATTACTAAAAATGGGTGTTTTAAATTACTAGGCAAATAAGTGTCAGATGGAATGCAGTGTTGGGAAGTATATGGATCACGCACTTTGGGAAAAGAAATAAAAGCATAGACTGCTTTCTAAGTGGAAAGAAAATTGAAAAATCCAAGGTGCAAAGGGACTTGGGAGACCACATGCTGGATTCCCTAAAGGTTATTTTGCAGGTTGAGTCGGTGGTGAGGAAGGCAAATGCAATATTAGTATTCATTTTGAGAGGGTTAGAATATAAAAAATCTCCAAATTCACAGGACTTCCTCAGTGTGACAAGCTCAGCTAAGCATTGGTCAAAACTGATACCTTGATTCTGTTCACAGGAAGAGCATTTATGTCTTATGTTTTTACTTGGGACAAAATATTCCTCAAATTTTGTCATCAGAGAGTCCAATGTCAAGGCATCAAATTGAAAGCTGTTATAGACACCCAAAGCATCTCCACCAACTACATGTAGAAAGATAGAGCATTTAATTTTCTTCCACCCCACTGTTTGAAGCATATCCAATTATCAGCTAGATTGCCAGTAAACTGCATAGATGTGGGAGGTCTTAGCTTATCCATTGAGGGGACTTTTAGGCTCTCAGATCGATTTCTTGGTGAACTTTGAGAGAGCGTGCTCTGTTGCCGGCAGCTTCTCTCCGAAGGAACCCAGTGTCTCTTTCTTAGTCACTTGCGGTATTCAGTTACTATTTGTAACTAGACTTCATGCTGACGTCTGACACCATGGTATGTCTGTTCTTGATGAAGGACAAGCTCTGCGTGGGTTTTCAGATGCTAGCACATTAATTAACAGGAGTCAGTCATGGCATCTAGCTCCACACTTCAAGCGCGTGCTCCCAGTTCACCAACATCAATTCCAGTTCCTGGTGAACCACCTGCATTGCATAGTGGGAACTGAAGTTCCTAATTATGCGTACACATAATAACACAGACAGAACTTCATAATAGAGAAATGTTCTTTTAAAACGGAGATGAGGAGGAATTTTTTTCAGCCTGCTTGTGTTGAAGCTGTGGAATTCGTTGCCATAAGCAGCCATGGACTAGATTAGATTATGAGGACACTCAGTCCTCGCTTATTGCCATTTAGAAATGCATGCATTAAAAAAATGATACAACATTCCTCCAGAATGATATCACAAGAAACACAGGACAAACCAAGACTAAAACTGACAAAACCACTAATTATAACATATAGTTACAGCAGTGCAAAGCAATACCGTAATTTGATAAAGAGCAGACCATGGGCACGGTAAAATAGCCTCATCATCTCACACAGACGGTAGAAGGGAGGAACTCTCCCTGCCATGAACCTCCAAGCGCCGCAAACTTGCCGATGCAGCACCATTGGAAGCACTCGACCGCAGCGGACTCTGAGTCCGCCCGAAAACTTCGAACCTCCGGCCACCCCCCCGACACCGAGCACCATCCTCTGCCGAGTGCTTCAACCCTGCCCCAGCTGCCGAGCAACAAGCAAAGCCGAGGGCTCAGGGCCTTCTCCTCCAGAGATTCTGGACCACACAGTAGCAACAGCAGTGAAGCAGGCATTTCAGAAGTTTCACCAGATGTTCCTCTGTGCTCTCATGTCTGCCTCCATCAAATCAGGATTGTTCACGGCCCCCTACTTGACAAATAACAAACGTCACCAACGGAGTGTCTGCTGCGAGCTGCATCGCGCCGCCATCTTCTCCTCCCGCCAAGTTATTGAGTATATTTAAGGCAGAGGTTGATAGATTCTTGATTTGACAGGCCATGAAGCATTTCAGGGAGAAGGCAGGATATTGGGGCTGAGACGGAATTGGATCAGCCACGATAAAATGGTGGAGTAGACTCGATGGGCCAAATGATCTAATTTTGCTCCTATATCTTGTGGTCTAACATACAGGGAGCTAAATGCAGACTTTACACATTCTCCAGGTTACATTTTCATTGACTTGCAATAAATCCAAGCTGTTTTATCCTTCATTTTAGTATAAGCAATGAAGATTAAAATGGCTCCTGAGTGAAGGAAGTTTAGGAATAAATTGCTTTGATCGCGAGAATTGCTATTGCATAGAATTCTTTGGCATGGTATAGTTGAAGTAGAGACTACTGGAATTCTTCAAATGAAAATTCATAAACATTGCTTGGAGAGTAACAGAGGGCAATGCATTGCAGTAATAATGTACTGAGATGTAATTGAATGATTGGCCTCCATGACTACAGTAAAATACTGTAGTCCCATGATGCATAATTCCACCCCAACTATGGATTGCACTCTAACTCTGTTCAATTGAACACGCAAAGAAACATTAGATTTATGAATATGAAATGGGGAAATATCTGCAAATATCTTTACTAGAAATTATTTTGAATGATGGCTTCCTACCAGCAGGAAGATTTACAACAATCTTTATGCCTATGGTTACTTGAAATAAATATAAATCTTGTTTCCACATGACTATAGTAGTCAGTTCTCACAGTGTGATTTAATTCATGCTGTTTATTACAAAACACTATTGGTTTATTTAACTTATAACTTAATATACCCTAGAAGCAAATGAAAAATAACATTTATTTTAATACCATGCAAGTAATTCCTTTGCTATTGTTCTCCACAATTTCTATTTGAACTCACTTCTCCAAATGAATACTTAGCTGCATTTATTTGTGGCTATTACATTACTGTTTTTCACTTGTACTGAGCACAATTTCACAAACATGGATTTAGCATGTGAGGTAATTATGAACACAATTGATAGAAAGATTAGCATGAATTTTTACTGCCTAATTCTTTTTACCTCTTTGCCCAGATCTAAGGCAATATCAGTTTGTCCAAGGTCATGCCGGCTGCCTAAGTACAAGCATAATGAGGCAGGCTCCTGACTGCTAACTTATTATCCCAGTGAGAGCTCAGGGGTTTCAGGGCAATTAGGGCAATCTGGCCCTCTAATACGCAATTCTTCAAAGTTAAACAAAAATTACTGATTTAGCTAAATTGATCAGTCATCTCTGGTAAATAGTACAGGCAAATAATGTTGGCGATCACCACTTCACTTAGGAATGGAACATATGTTTGTACATTACAGTCAGAGAGCTCAAAAAGGTATGTTTTCTGCAATGCTCAGCAGTGCAGAAACAGAACACAAAATGAAGAGCAGTAAAATCAGATACAAATCCACAAGACTACATCTGTGCCTAGTATAATCTTCCTGTTAAACTAAAGCCCTCCCCACCACTGAGTCCATCTTCATGGGGCAGTGTCACAGGAAAGCAGCATCCATCATCAGGGACCCCCACTGCCCAGGCCATGCTCTCTTCTCACTGCTGCCATCAGGAAGAAGGTACAGGAGCCTCACAACCACACTAGAATCAGAATCAGAATCAGGTTTATTATCACCGGCATGTGTCATGAAATCTCTTAACTTAGCAGCAGAGTTCAATGCAGTACATAATATAGAAGATAGATAGATAGATAGATAAATAAATAAATAAATAAATAACAGTATATGTATATTGAATAGAATAAAAATCATGTAAAAACAGAAATAATATATATTAAAACAACTGAGGTAGTATTCACAGGTTCGATGTCCATTTAGGAATTGGATGGCAGAGGGGAAGAAGCTGTTCTTGAATCACTGAGTGTGTGCCTTCAGGCTTCTGTACCTCCTTTCTGATGGCAACAGTGAGAAAATGGCATGTCCTGGGTGCAGGGGGTCCTTAATAATGGACACTGCTCTTCTGAGTTGCCACTCCTTGAAGATGTCCTGAGTACTTTGTAGGCTAGTACCCAAGATGGAGCCAACTAAATTTAAGACCCTCTGCACATTCTTTCAGTCCTGTGCCGTAGTACCCCCCACCCCGGCCATAACAGACAGTGATGCAGCCTGTCAGAATGCTCTCCATGGTACATCTTTAGAAGTCTTTGAGTGTTTTTTTTTTGACATACCAAATCTCTTCAAACTCCTAATGAAGTTCATCCTGAGCTCAAAGTTCAAGAACAGTTATTACCCCTCAACCATCAGGCTCCCAAACAAGAAGGGATAACTTCACTCAACTTCACTTGCCTCACCGCTGAACTGTTCCCACTACCATTAGAGTCACTTTTAAGGTACTCTTCCTTTCATGTTTTTGATACATTGCTTATATATCTTTTTTTTCTCTCTCTCTCTGGCGTCCTGGTGAGGCTGAGACAGCGTGCAAATCAACCGCCGCTCCCTAGAATACTCCTGGCTAACATTCAGTCGCTGGACAACAAGCTTTGTGAACTGAGAGCCAGAATCTCCTATCAGCGTGAAACAAGGGAATGCAACGTTTTGTGCTTTGTGGAGATCTGGCTGACGGAGGAGATACCAGGTCATGCCATCGAGCCCTCTCGGTTCTCCCTGTTCCAGGTAGACAGGAAGGGTAAAGGAGGAGGGAATGCTTATAGTCAACAATGCTTGGTGCGACCCCCAGAATGAGCATGCACTCAAATCCTTTTGTTCCCCAGACCTGGAATACCTGGTGCTGCTGTGCAGACCCTACTGGCCGCCTAGGGAGTTCACGGCTGTTACCGTCACAATGGTGTATGTTCTGCCACATGCTGATACTGACCTGGCTTTCAAGATCCGTACGAGACTAGCAACACACTGGAGACTCCACACCCAGAGGCTGTCTTCATCATCACCATTGACTTTAAACGAGTATTACTGACAGAAGGTCACGTGTGGGCACATGGCCAAGTGGATAAGGCATTTGACTAGCAACCTGAAGGTGGTGAGTTTGAGCCCCAGCTGAGGCAGCGTGTTGTGTCCTTGAGCAAGGCACTTAATCACACAGTGCTCTGCGACGACATTGGTGCCAAGCTGCATGGGTCCTAATGCCCTTCCCTTGGACAACATTGGTGTCGTGGAGAGGGGAGACTTGCAGCATAGGCAACTGCTGGTCTTGCATACAACCTTGCCCAGGCCTGCACGCTGCAGAGTGAAGACCTTCCAGGAGCAGATCCATGGGCTCGCAAGACTAACGGTTGCCTTTTTACTGACAGAAGTCTCTCCGAATCTTTGTCTGGACATCCAGGTGAGCACTCGTGAAGAAAACACACATGACCACTGTTCCACTCCATTCCACAACACTTACAAAACTCTCCTTCGCCCAGCTTTTGGAAAATCTGATCACTCTTTGATCCTGCTTTGCTGTGGTACAGACAGAGGCTGAATCAAGAGGCAGCTAGAGTTAAAACTGTCCACTGTTGGTCCGACCAATTAGCATCCATGCTACAGGACTGCTTTGATGCCATCGACTGGAATGTCTTCTATGATCAGAATGTCTCCACGTTCACTGATGGAGTCATGTGCTTCATCTGGAAGTGCATTGACGATGTTGTCCCCCAGAAGTCAGTCAGGGTCCTTCCCAAACCAGAAACCCTGAATCAATAGTTCTCTGCGAGCAGCACTTACAGTGTGACATCGAGCTTACATCGCTGGAGATCGGCTAGAGCTCAAGAAAAGCAGCTATGATCTGCGCAAAGCTATCAAGGTTGTGAAACAACAATATAGGGAGAAGATTGAGTCAAGATTCACAACGAGTAGCACACATGACTTGTGGTGAGGGTTGCATATACCATAGCAGACTTCAAAACCAAATGTTGTGGTGCCACCAACATCGCGGCCTCTCTCCCAGATGAGCTCAATCGCTTTTATGCTCATTTCGAAGTCGCTAACTCTGAGCCTCCGAGGAAAGCCACCGCTACAACCTGCAACCTGGTCACCTCTGAAGCTGAGGCACGCCGATGTTTTCAATGAGTGGACAGTCACAAAGCTGCAGGATCGGACGGCATCCCAGGGTGAGTAGTCAGGATGTGCGCAGAACAACTGGCAGGGGTATTTACAGACATTTTTAATCTCTCCTCTCCCAGTGAAGAATGTCCTCCTGCTTCAAATTATCCACCATTGCTCCTGTACCTAAAAAGACCAAGATAACACGCCTGAGCGACTGGGGTCCTGTCGCACTCACCTCAATAATAAGCAAATGCTTTGAGCGGCTGATCAAAGACTACATCTGCAGCTTGCTACCACCCAAACTGGACCCCCTACAATTTGCCTACACAACCGATCGACAGACGACTCAATAGCCATTGTTCTACATACTGTCCTTACACATCTGGAGAAGATGGATGCTTATGTCAGAATGCTGTTCTTGGACTACAGTTCAGCATTCAACACCATAGTTCCACCCAGGCTCAACGAAAAGCTCAGAGACCTTGGCCTTGACTCTGCCTTGTGCAGCTGGATCCTGGACTTCCTGTCATATCGCCAGCAGGTTGTAAGAGTGAGCTCCCTCACCTTCAACCCGCTGACTCTCATTACAGGAGCCCCTCAGGGCTGAGTACTGAGTCCCCTCCTTTACTCGCTGTATACCCATGACTGTGTCACCATCCACAGCTCCAATCTGCTAATCACATTTGCCAATGACACTACTTTGATTGGCCTTGTCTCAAACAATAACGAGGTGGCCTACAGGGAAGAAGTCATCTCTCTGACACAGTGGTGTCAAGAAAACAACCTCTCCCTCAATGTCGCAAAAAACAAAGGAGCTTGTTGTGGATTACAGGAGGAATGGAGATAGGCTAACCCATATTGATATCAATGGATCTGGAGTTGAGAGGGTAAACAGCTTCAAGTTCCTCAGAATCCACATCACCGAGAATCTCACGTGGTCTGTACACACCAGCTGTGTGGTGAAAAATGCTCAGCAGTGCCTCTTTCATCTCAGACGGTTGAGAAAGTTTGGTATGGGCCCCTAAATCCTAAGAACTTTCTACAGGGGCACAAGAGAGAGCATCCTGACTGGCTGCATCACTGCCTGATATGGGAACTGTACCTCCGTTAATTGCGGGACTCTGCAGAGAGTGGTGCCGGTGGCCCGGCACATCTATAGTTGTGAACTTCCTATGATTCAGGACATTTTCAAGGACAGGTGTGTAAAAAGGGCCCGTAGGATCATTGGGGACCCAAGTCATCCCAACCACAATCTATTCCAGCTGCTACCATCCGGGAAGCGGTACTGCAGCATAAAAGCCAGGACCAACAGGCTCCGGGACAGCTTCTTCCATCAGGCCATCAGACTGATGAACTCATGCTGACTTGAGTGTACTCTATATTACATTGACTGTTCTATTTATTATAAATTATTATAAATTACTATGATTGCACTTGGCACATTTAGATGGAGACGTAACATAAAGATTTTTACTCCTCATGTATGTGAAGGATGTAAGAAGTAAAGTCAATTCAAATCATTTCATTCATTGTAGTTGTCTTGCACAAGAGTTATTTGTCCATTCTGTTGGGCGCAGTCTTTCATTAATTCTATTGTGTTTCTTGGATTTACTGTGCATCTCTTCAAGAAAATTTATCTCGGGGTTGTATATACTGACATATATGTACTTAGATAAGAACTTTGAACTTTGAACCCTTCCAGATAAAGCATGTGAGAGTTTCATTTATGTAGTACACAGATACCCAGAGATTTAGCTCTTTTCAATAATTGTAAAACCTTACATAGTACTGATTGGACAGCATGTTAAAATTTATTCCCTTGAAGTCATTGACAATTCTTGATAGTGTGTTTTGTATTTAATATTTGAATAATATTAGACTAATCTTGTATATATATTGTTTGATTAATCAATCTTGTTCACTTAAATAATTCATTACAGGTTATATATAAAACACATTAATTGCATACGCTATCACGCTACCATATGATACGTGCACACCTCACTTGAAGTAAACTCGAACTACACCTGTATCTTTGAACTCTCCCTGTTTCCTTTGAATTAGTTCAATATTTTTAAGTTAGGTTAATGGGTCATTGTAAATTGTCCTGTGATTAGGTTAGGATTAAATCAGGGATTGCTGAATGGTGAGTCTCGAAGGGCCGGAAAGGCCTATTCCACGCTGTATCTCAATAAATAAATAAATAACTTTGCATCAGCAGTGAGATCGTTTCAAATGAACCCGAGTCAACCACCTTCATGTTAAATGCAGTGAGACATTCAAAATGAAATTTCACTCAGTGGGAAAATTGGCGAGTTAAAAAAGGCACCCCAGCACATGGAGAGACTGCTGAGTTTAAAACAAATACAACCAACACAAATTCTTCAGAAGGGAAAACACAATAGAGTTTTTTTTTTAAGGCAATAAATGGAAGAATCAGTGTTCATAAACTGTAAGTACTGTCTGATACTAATCATTAAAAAAAAATCAGAAATGGCTGGTTACATCAGAAAGATTGATGAGTTTGGTTACACAACAAGTAATTGGCTCATGTATAATGAACTAATGGAACAGTATTTTGAAGCAAATGAAATAACCAATGGGAAGTGAGTGCCAATTTTGCCCAATTTGCTAAGTGCATTTGGGTTAAAGGCATACAATTTCCTTCCAAGTTTGACTGCGCCAATGAACCATCAGAAGTTAGTTTTGCTACTATTGTAAAAGTAATACAGGAACACTTAGAACCAAAGGCATTGTCAATTGCAGAATACTTTGTGTTTCATAAGTAGAATCAAAAGGAAGGAGAGTCCATTTCAGTGTACATGGCTAATTTGAAAAGATTGTCTGAACATTGTCAGTTTGGTAATGTTCTAAATGATGTACTGAGAGATAATTTAGCTTGTGGAATCTTAAAGCATTCAAAAACCTAACTGCTCCTAACTGAGACACAGCTTACATTCAAACTAGCAGTGGAAACCACTATTTCAATGGAAACGGCAGACAGAGATGCAATTGAGTTGAGTTGATACTGATAAATTTGACACAATAGCTTTAAAATTTAGAGTGTGAAAATTAACAATAGATAGGCAATATGGCTTGTGAACAGGAAAGAGAATGGTGTGAAAGAGAGAAGGAATGTGAGAAAGAAAAAGAAAGGGATCGAAGTAGATCCAGGGGGAGTAAAGGAGAAGCAAGGTATCCAGAGCTGTTAGAACCACATCCTGCAGTGTCAGAGTCAACTCTACAACCACCACAGAGGAGACCCAGAACCTGAGATTCTTACACAGCCACAAGTCTCACCTGCCAAGCAGAGTGATCCCATTTGTCAGGAAAGACGTTATACCACAAGAGTAAGAAAGCCTCCACAGCAATTAAATACTTAAGCCTGAATGGGGCAATTCAATTTACTATGCTGTGGATGTCTGTATATAGTATTTGTATTGCATAGTATACTGTGTATGTAAGTTAAGATGCATTCTTTATTAAGTCTGAGTTTATAGCTAAGCAGGGAGGAGTGTTGTGTATTTAAAATTTCAATAATATTTGAGTAACCTTGTATATATATTATTCATTCAAATAATTAATTAGAGGTTATATGTAAAATTAATTAATTGCCTAAATCATCACACTTACCATGTGAGACGTGCGTGTCTCAATTACAGTAAACTTAAACTACATCTGAATTTTCGGACTCCCCATGTCTTCATTTGAATTAATTTAATGTTTTGAAGTTAGAAAACATAGCACAATGGATGTGGTTAGGATGTTTCCTACAGTGGGGGAGTCTAGGACCAGAGGGCACAATCTCGGAATAGAGGGACGTCCATTTAGAAAGGAGCTGAGGAACTTCTTTAGTCAGAGGGTGGTGAATCAGTGGAATTCATTCACAGGTGGCTGTGCAAGCCAGGTCACTGAGTTTTATTAAGGTAGAGGTTGATAGATCCTTGACAAGTCAGGGTGTGAAAGGTTACATGGAGAAGGCAGGAGAATTAGGTTGCGAGGGATATGGATCAGCCATGATCAAATGTCAGAGCAGACTCGATGGGCTGAACAGACTAATGTTGCCCCGATGGCTTATGGTCTTATGATACACTCATCACCCCTGACTGGGATGAATCCTATGTACATGCAGTCAAATTAACTTGGCATAACTTTCCATTTAATTGTGATTAAATAGTGTTGTGTGATTTGTTTACCTTCCAAGATTTGGATTATAGAAAATTCTGTCTGTAATAATTCAGATAAACATTACTGCTATGCATTTTTTGTCTTCATATGCACCAGTGCAGTAATATCTATACAAAATATTAAACACGATCTTTTAAAGCATGAGATTAGCAGGCCTATATAACTAAGGCAGTGTATCTAATATCTAATCTTGGGAAACTACCCATAGTAGGTCTGGCATAAAGTTGGACTCAGTCACTCATAAGCACGCGAAAGTCTACAGATACTGGAAATCCAAAGCAACTCAAACAATGTGCTGGAAGAATTCAGCAGGTTCAGCAGCATCTATGGTAAAGAATAGATAGTCGCCATTTTGGGCTGAAGTCCTTCTTCAGGACTGAAAAGAAAGGGGGAAGACAGATACCAGTATAAAAAGATGGGAGGGAGGGGAAGGAGGCTATCTGGAAAGTGATAGGTATCGAAAAGTTGGAGGGCAGAGGACTCAGACAATTCTGCTTTAGTCTAAGTGCTGAAGTGGTCAGATAGAAGATTGGCTTTGCTTTTATAAAGGTGGATAATTAGTTATAAATAAGAAATATATATATGTGGTCAACCATGTATATAGGTTGTGTAACGTTCCGTTATATTGGCTCGTGTATGTCTAGGGGAAATCCCGCCCAGCACCTGCTTCAACACTCCCCTCAGGGTCTGTCGTCGCCCGAATCAATCACAAACATCAATCATCAGCCAGCACACCCAGTAAATTTTAACAAATACACTTTATAGATATTACTAATTCTATGACATTAATATACATTTGATACAGAGAGGAAAGTAATGGGAAAAAAAAGGTGCCAACACTTATCAAAGTCCAAGTTCTTCGCGCGCTACCATTGGAGTTCAGTTCGACGTCAGACGACCACCCGAATTCCATCGACCCACGGCTCGGGACCACCCGGAGTGATCGACCGGAGCCTCTCCGCACGTCCACCGTCCTCCTCGTCTCTCCTCCGACTCCCCGCCAAAACTCAGTCCACAGTCATATCATACAGCATGGCACCCGAAAACAAAACGATACATAACCATCCATTGGCTAATAGAACCTGGTTATCTCATTTAAAGTAAAACAAACTGTTAGCACAAACTCTCTGCAGCGTTAAAACACAACAAAGCCACATTCCACAGATTAACATAACAAAATCACCATTTTAAATGTAACAAAAGAAAGACCCCGTACACACTCCCCCCACCTCAAAAAGTCATGCCCTCATGACGTTAACAGAATTCACTAGTACTCCTTGTAAAACACAAAACCCAACCCAGGTGCATAACGCAGTGACATAACTTTGCAGGGCAGTAGAGATCACACCCTGCTCTCCCGGCGCTATATAAGTGAGTCTTTCCGGGGGATACCTACTCCTCTGAGGCCTCTGTACTTCCTCTGCTGTCTCTCCCTGTTCAGACACCCCAGTTGACCCCTCGAGCCTATCTGACGGACCTTCCCCTTCACCGGGATCCCTCTGCCCCTGTGAGCCCTCTGGCTCGGGTTCTGCCTCCACCCTCTCCTCCCTCAATGCCGGCTGTAATACAGGCGGCTCTGCAACACCCTCCCTCGGTTCCCCTGACTCAGTGATGGAAGGGCCAAGGGTCTCTTCTCCCGGCACCGGGGAATCAGCGAACGGAAGCTGGTACCACACGTCCGAATCATCATGTTCCGATGACGTATCCCTTCTCGAGGTGGGGACCGGCCCCGTTTGCTTCGCAGCGGGCTCTTCCCGCGCCCCGCGCCCTCGCAAAGTCCTCGTAATAGGAGTAAACTCCCATTCGGGCTCTGGGTCCATCTTCACCTCTCGACCCAGAGGCAACAGGTGGTTCTGATGGAGTACCTTGAAAGGCCCCTGCCCGCCCTCAGGTCTCACCCGGTAAACCGGGAGATTCGGCATCTGGCTCTCCACCGCATATGGGGTGGCTGCCCAACGGTCCGCCAACTTGTGCTTACCCTGTAGTCCTAAATTCCGGATAAGGATTCGGTCTCCCGGCAATAGCTGGACGAACTTTACCTTCTGATCATACCTCCTTTTATTCCGCTGGTTCTGCTTGGTGGCTGCCGCCTCAGCCAACTCGTACGCCCTTTTCAACTCTCTCCTCATGTCGGACATGTACTTCAGACATGGCTTCGAAGGTATTTCCCCCGCTTCAGTTCCAAAACACAGATCAATGGGCAACCTCGCTTCCCATCTGAACATCAGATAGTAGGGCGAGTACCCCGTAGCATCATTGCGAGTACAATTGTAACAATGAACCAAATGGGCAATGTGCCGACTCCACTTACTCTTCTGTCCAATCTCCAAGGTGCCGAGCATGTCCAGCAGGGTCCGGTTAAACCTCTCGGGTTGAGGATCACCCTGCGGGTGATAAGGGGTGGTTCTGGATTTCTCAACCCCAAGCATATCCAGCAATTCATGTATAAGCCTGCTCTCGAAGTCCCGTCCCTGATCACTGTGGATCCGCCGGGGAAGGCCATAATGAACAAAGTACTTCTCCCATAACACCCTCGCCACTGTAGTCGCTTTCTGATCCTTAGTAGGAAAAGCCTGAGCATATCTAGTGTAGTGATCCATGAGGACCAAGACATTCGCGGTATTGCTGGTGTCCGGCTCAATAGACAGGAAATCCATACACACCAGGTCCATGGGTCCCACACTCTGCAAGTGGGATAACGGAGCCGCCTGCGCAGGCAAGGTCTTCCTCCTGACGCAACAGCTACAGGTCTTACAGTATTCTTCCACCTCCCCCCTCATCCGGGGCCAGTAAAACCGGTCCTTGACTAATCCATAGGTCTTCTCTACCCCTAAGTGCCCGGAATCATCATGTAGAGCCTAAAGCACAGTCTTCCGATACTTCTCAGGCATGACCAGCTGCCAGCGCCGGGGGTGGTCCGGAGGCGACGTGACTCGGTACAGGACGTGGTTCTTCAGCTTCAACCGGGGCCACTCCTTCAGTAGTAGAGGAACGGAGACATGTTTCGACTTCTCCACCTGCCCCGTATCACCCTAGCTAACCGCGTACCAGATAGTGCCAATGCTTGGGTCATCATGCTGAGCCGCCTGTACTTCCTGGGGACTCAGCTCCGGCAGCTGCCTGTTCCTCAGGGCAGTCACATTACAGTAAACAGTGGGTATCGTGTCATCGTCAGCCCCCAGTTGATCTACTGCCCGATCCGTTCCCATCTGTGCTCCCACTTCCCCGTCGCTCCCAACTTGACACATGGCCTTTACTCCCTGGGCGGGGACACTCTTCCACTCCTCAGCCGTGCCCGACTCGTCGTGCGATCAACGAGACAGGGCATCTGGATCGATGCTCCGACTCCCCGGGCGGTACTTCAGGCTGAACTCATAGGCAGACAAGGCTGCAAACCACCGGTGCCCAGTAGCGTCCAGCTTCACCGAGGTCAGGATATAAGTGAGGGGGTTGTTATCAGTTCTCACCTCAAACTGGGCCCCGTATAGGTAGTCACTCAACTTGTCCACCACCGCCCATTTCAACGCCAAGAACTCCAGCTTGTGAGTGGGATAGTTTCTCTCAGATGGCGACAAGCTCCGACTGACAAATGCCACCGGCCTCAATCCGTTTCCCTGTTCCTGGTACAGAACAGCCCCCAGACCGTCGTGACTGGCATCAGTGTGTAGAACATACGGCTTCCGGGGATCAGCAAAAGCCAACACTGGGGCCTGTGTCAGCGCCCTTTTTAGAGATTGGAACGCCTCCTCACATTGAGCATCCCACCTCAATCCAAAAGGCTCCCCCGGGTTCAAGTATCCTCCTACCTCCGACCCTCGGTCTCCCTTCCTCCTCCTCCCCACAGGTGGATAGCCACACAGCAGCTGATTCAATGGATGACTCATTTTCGCATATCCTTTCACGAATCGCCGGTAATATCCGCAAAACCCCAAAAACGAGCGTAAGGCGCTCACCTTCTGAGGTCTCGGCCAGGTGGTGACTGCGGCTATCTTACCCGGATCGGTGACCACTCCATTTCGCGAGATTATGTGCCCAACATAGCTGACCGACGTCTTACAGAACTGGCATTTATCCAGGGAAAGTTTTAACCCTTCCTCTTTCAGCCGACTCAGCACCTTCAGCAGCCGCTCCTCATGTTCCTCCAACGTAGATCCAAACACTATCAGGTCGTCCAGGTACACCAATACCTCCAGCAGGTTCATGTCCCCCACTGTCCGCTCCATGAGCCGCTGGAAGGTGGCTGGGGCCTGAGATACCTTGGGGCATTCGTTCGAACTGGAAAAACCCCAGGGGACAGATAAAGGCTGTCTTCTCCTTATCAGTCTCGCTCATCGGAATCTGGTAATACCCACTCTGCAAATCCAATACACTGAATCACTGTGCACCACTCAGACAGGCCAAGGCATCTTCCACCCTCGGGACCGTACATTGGTCGGGAACAGTGCGGCGGTTCAGGGTCCTATAGTCCACGCACATGCGTACCTTCCCATTTTTCTTCCTTGCCACCACTATGGGGGACGCATAGGGGCTTCGGGACTCCGCAATAATCCCTGCGTCTTTCAACTGCCGCAAGTGCTGCCGCACATCTTCCACATCTGCTGGGGCCAACCGCCGTGACCTCTCCCTAAACGGGGTGTCATTTGTTACCCGAATGGTGCCGAATGCTCTTGGAAAACCCTACATCAAACTCGCCCTGAGAAAAGACACCCCCTAACTTCAGCATCTTCTCCACCAGCCTGCTCTTATACGCCGGCGGTACAGGGGAGTTTTCAAAATTAAAGGCCTCCTCGGTCAGCCGCCCCCCGTTTCCCAATAGTTCTCTTCCAATGGGCTTCACGGGGGCACTGGACATCACCGTCACCGGGAACAAGTGCACGAGGGGCATCCCGCGCTTAAAGGTGATCTCCCTCTTTGTTATATTCCTTACCATCACCCCCATCCGCCGTGCCTGTACAGCTGAGGGCCTCTGCAATTCAGGTCTCACCAGCGCCCCAGCCGGGAACCGGGACTCCCTTTCCAGGTCGTCGGGGGCGTCTACTAGCAGGGCCTCTCCCGGCGGCAATCCAGGGAATCTGGGGGTCCCCATCACTAATGCTGCCTCCCCTGGCCGTATCACTTTAGGCCTCGCCTGAGTGCACCACACCGTCCCTCGTTTGCACTCCGGATCCAGCCCCTGGGGGTCACTCACTCCTTCGTACACTGCTCGGAACATGGGGTGTACCGAGAGGGTCTCCAAAAAGTTCTCCCCCCCCCCTTCTTCTTACAGGCTCCCAAGAGCCGTCGCACCAGAGGGGAGTTAGTCCCCACCAACAGGGCAGCACCACCGGTCTCCACCGGGTCCGGACAAACCAACACCAGCGTCTCAAAGGCTTCCGATACTCCCACATCTCCCTCTGAAAATTCCAATCTCACTGACAAGTATCCATCGTACGGGTAATCACCATCACTTATGCCCCAAATCTCCAATGCGTTAAACGGAGTTACTGCCAAATCGTTCAGATATTTGTTGTAGAACGACCGGTACAGTAAGGTAACCTGCGACCCGGTGTCAAGGATGGCTTTCGCAAAGATTCCCTCTATCCGTAGGGACACGCTGGAACGGGGTCCCACCAGTCCATCAGGAATTTGGGCTTGTTCGTTCTGGGGTTCCATAGCAGTTTTCTGGGAACGTGGTCCTCCCGAGACTCCAGTCCGTTCCCTCACTGAGCCTCTCTTAAGTTTCCCGACACCTCTCCCTTCTTGGTGGCCCGGGGGCCCTCCCCCCTTGGCGCATCTCGTCTCTCACAATCCTTCCGCAAGTGGCCAGCTTCCCCACAGTGGTAGCACGCCCCCAGCCACTCACATTCCCGGCGGAAATGCCCTTCTCTCCCACGGTTATAGCACCCACTACTCGCCGCCTCTCTCCTCCCGATACGGGCCCCCGAGGACCACTTGGATTTCTCTGGTCTCACCCCGGCTACCACCTCCTGAACCGCTGAAGACCGTCCCTGAGGGTCCGAGCCCCCTGGTCGGCCCAAAGCACACTCCTCGGCCCGTACCTCTCGGATCAGCTGTCCGAATGATGGAGGGGAGCTCTGCTTAAATGACTGCCGTACACTCCAAGCCACCCTGTCATCCTCCCAGGAACCGCTACATATCTGGCTCATCCTTAACTCCGCCACATCGTCCTCCCTCACTATCCCTCGTCGCAGCAACCCCGTAAGCTTTCCTTCCAGCCTGAAAGCATAGTCGGAGAGCTTTTCCCCTCTTCTCTGCCCCATCCGTTGAAACTCTGCTAAATGCCGCCAGGGATCCCCTGACAGTCCAAACACTTCCTCCAAAGCATCCAAACACTCTGATAGGGAAGCCAAGGGGCGTGCCGCTCTCAGATCGCGGACCACCCAGGCCGCCCCGCCCCTTAAGCTTTCCACCAATCGCTGTCTCTTTTCCTCATCCGAAACTGGCCACACCTCTAACAATTGGGATGTATCTTCAACCCAGGTATCATAGTCATCCTCCCCTTCCGGGGTGGGCTTGGCTCCCGAGAAAATTCTCAGCTTCGGGCGGGGCCCCTCAACCCTTCTCACCAGGGAGGTAATGGCAGCCGTTAACTCGGCAGTCTCATCCCGCCCATGGGGGCCGGGCCTGGCCAAACCTGCCCACTCCACACCTCCACCCCTGGCTACTGGCACCTCCCTTGGGGCCTCATCTAGCTCCTCCTCCTCCGGCACCTCCTCACTTGCGTCCTTGGGGAGAGTGTGGAGACCCCACGGCCCCGCCTCCCCCGGGGCATGGACTGTCGCTGGTAGTTCCAACGTCATGACGTCGGCGCTCGTCCGCACCAACATCCAGCTAGCCTCCAGTTCTTTCCCACCCCTTCTAGCTACAAGTTCTACCTGCCCGATACCTTTAATCAAACTCAACCCTCGCACCAGTACCTCTGCCGGAATGCGATAATCGACCCCACTTACCACACACACATGATTCACCGGTACCTCCTCCAATTCACACCAACTTACAATCTTATCTCGCTCCATCTTCACACCACTTACCATAACGACAAGTACAACTTTCCCGAAAAAGTCCAAATCCCTGACGGTAGCCCCCACTTGTAACGTTCCGTTATATTGGCTCGTGTATGTCTAGGGGAAATCCCGCCCAGCACCTGCTTCAACACTCCCCTCAGGGTCAGTCGCCACCCGAATCAATCACAAACATCAATCATCAGCCAGCACACCCAGTAAATTTTAACAAATACACTTTATAGATATTACTAATTCTATGACATTAATATACATTTGATACAGAGAGGAAAGTAATGGGAAAAAAAAGGCGCCAACACTTATCAAAGTCCAAGTTCTTCGCGCGCTACCATTGGAGCTCAGTTCGACGTCAGACGACCACCCGAATTCCGTCAACCCACGGCTCGGGACCACCCGAAGTGATCGACCGGAGCCTCTCTGCATGTCCGCCGTCCTCCTCGGCTCTCCTCCGACTCTCCGCCAAAACTCAGTCCACAGTAATATCATACAGCATGGCATCCGAAAACAAAACGATACATAACCACCCATTGGCTAATAGAACCTGGTTATCTCATTTAAAGTAAAACAAACTGTTAGCGCAAACTCTCTGCAGCGTTAAGACACAACAAAGCCGCATTCCACAGATTAACATAACAAAATTGCCATTTTAAATGTAACAAAAGAAAGACCCCGTACAGTTGTAACTGGGTTACCTGTCTGGACATCTGCTGACTGCTCCTGTGGCTCCTCCCACAGACCCCTGAATAAAGGCGATTGTGTCACTGCTTCTCCCTCAGTCCAGGACAGATATTCAGCATGGATGTGTGTCCATTTACTGTTACTAAAAGCCTTTCAGTATTTACTCTACTTCCAGTCTTTTGGAGTAATTGATAGTGCATCAATATATAAACTTAAATTTGAAAGTAGTGCAAAAAGAGAGCAAACAAAATTTTGAGGTTGTGTTCACGGACTCATTGATGCAGAAGGGAAGGTGCTCTTCCTGAAATGTTGAGTATGTATCTTCATGCTCCTTAACTTCCTCCTTGATGGCAGCAACGAGAATAGGGCATGTTGTGGGTGATGGCTGTCCTTAATAATGGATGCCGTCTTTCTGAAGCATCACCTTAAAAAGGTGCCTTTGATGCAGGGGAGGTTAATGCCCATGATGTAGCTGGTGGAATTTACAACTTCCTGCAGATATTTATGATCCTATGCAATGGCCCTTCCATACCTGATCTTGATGCAACTAATTAGAATGCTCTCCATGGTACACCCTTTGAAATTTGCAAGAGTTTTTGGTGACAAACCAAATCTCCTCAAATTCCTAATGAAGTAGAGATCCTGCAGTGACTTCTTTGTAATTGTAACAATATTTTGTACCCAGGATAGATCTTCAGAGATGTTGACACCCAGGGACTTGAAACAGCTCACACTTTCCATTGTTGAACCCTCAATGAGGACTGGCATGAGCTTCCTCAACTTTCCCTTTCTGAAGTCCATAATCAACTCCTTGAATTTACTGACATTGAGTGCAAGTTTGTTAATGCAACATCACTCAAACAGCTGATCTATCTTCACTTCACTCCAGTGTGCCTCCTCGTCACCATCTGAAATTCTGCCAACAATAGTGCGTCATCAGCAAATTTATAGATGGCATATGAGCTGTGTCTGGCCACACAGTCGTATTTGTAGAGTAGAGCAGTGGGCTAAGCATGCATCCATGAGTTGCACTAGTATTGATTATCAGTGAGGAGGATTTTTGATCTGCTATTGATTGAGGTTTCCTGGTGAGGAAGTCAGAGGGAGGTAGAGAGGCCCAAGATTCGGAGTTTATTGATCTGAGGGGATAGCTATTCAATAAACAGCAGCCTAATATTGCTATTGCTATTACCCAGATGATCAAAGGCTGAGTGGAGAACCAGTGAGATTGCATCTGCTGTAGACCTATTGTGACAATAGGCAAATTGCAGAAGGTCCATGTCCTTGCTTAGGCAGTTGATTCTAGCCATGACCAACCTCTCAAAGCATTTCATCACAGAAGATGTGAGTGCAATTCAGTGATAGCCTTTGAAGCAGCTCATCTTGCTCCTCTAGGGTACTGCAATGATTGTCACCCTTTTGAAGCAGATGGCAACCTTCATCTGCAGCAGTGAGAGACTGAAAATGTCTTTGAACACTTGTGCCAGTTGGTTGGCACAGGTTTTCAGTGCCCTACTAATTACACCATCAGGGCCTGATGTATTGCAAAGATTCACCCTCTTGGAAGATGTTCTGATGTCGACCTCTGAGACAGATCACAGGGTTGCATGGGTGTAGTTTTATTCTCTATTTCAAAGCATTCATAAAAGGCATTGAGCTCATCTGGGAGTGAAGTATCACAACCATTGATGTTAAGTTTCGCCTTGTAAGTAATGACCTGCCAACACTTCCAGAGCTGGTGTTGATACGATTCCGTCTTTAACCTCAATTGTCATTGTTTTATTGCACTTAAAATAGCCTTCCATAGGTCGTACCTTGACTTATTGGATGGCTGTGGATCACAGGTCTTGAATGCCACAGGCCTAGCCCTCAGCTGACCATATAAATTCAAAGATTCAAAGTGCATTTATTATCAAAGAATGTACAAATTATACAACCTTGAGATTTGTTTGAACACAATGCAAGGAACCCAAAAGAACCAAATTAAAAGATTGTCACACTGGGGTGCTGGGAACAGACCCAAATGCCAGACACAGACACTGAAGTACAAAGAACAGGACTTGACTAGAATAGGGACGTGACAGGATTCAGGCAAGGAACAGGGACAAGAATGCAGAGCTGGGCTAGGGAAAGTGGGACCAGAACTAGGAGACAAGGCTTGGACTCCGAGCCTGAGACTGGACAAGGACTCAGAACCTGGGTCTTGCCTCAGGCTCGGACCCTGGAACCAGGCAAGGACACGACATGGCTTGAGGCTGGGGTCTTGGGTCTTGAGCTTGGCTCGGGATCCTCAAGGCTTGGGCTCTTCATCTTGAAATCCGGAGGCTGATAACTCGGAGACTGGAGCTGAGAGACAGACTGGGAATTGAACATCAACATAGATCCGGGACTTATCCTTCGACAAGCCAGGACTCATCTTTAACACAACACAAACATGAGACAAGACAGAACATAGACATAGAGCCGGGACTTATCCTACGACAAGCCGGGACTCAACTTCATCTCCACACCAAGGTGGGACAGGTCTCTCCGTCAGGTAACGGCAGAACGGCTGGACTTACCCACCAGAGGCAAGGACAAGACAAAACAGGTCCCCCCGCAGGGCAACGGAAAAACGGCCTGGATTACCCCACAGAGGCAACGACAAGACAAGATAGATCCCCCTGCAGGGCAACAGCAAAACAGCCTGGCTTACCCCACAGAGGCAAGGACAAGAAGAGACAAACACCAAAGAATGACAGACAGTTCCATCTCTGCTCCAGGGAAGCTCTGAGTCTCAGTTCAGCCAGCAGCCTCAGCTGGCTACAGAAACAGCTGGACCCCTACCTAGCTCAGAGTGGCCGGCAGCCACTCAGCTGGCCTGGGAAACAGCCAGACCCATACCACAAACACTACTCCAATGAGTGGCAACAAGGTTGCATGAAACAGTGGTCCTCCAACCAGGCCTAGAGATCACTAATGGTTTACTAGCCTTCCATCAGCAGGTTGCTCCAAGGGGGACTGATAAGACAAACCAGCAGCCCACACTCAATCCCAAGGCGACTTATATTGCAAGCCCAAAGATGGGATTCAGGTGCCTTTGACTTAGTCAAACAAGGGACAGCTGGAAGACCCAGAGTCCTGAGTCCATGGACCAGACCGTGAACCGGAATGCGGACTTCACGGACTGGACCATGACAAAAATAAGACTAATCCCCCTTGGGCTCACAGAGGAAGAGGAAAAAAAACACAAAACAAATCATGTAAACAATAGAAATGAGCAAAAACGACAGCATTCCAAACCAAATAGAGTCCTTAGATCCAAATCCACAGAGCAGCCTGGAGTAGGCCGAAAGCCTCAGTACTTAGTTTATCGTATTAGCAGGGCAAATCGCCACAAAGTTCGCAGACATGAAGCACAGCAGCCGGGGACAGTCTCACTGCATTAAAATCATAGAGAGAGGAACCCCCAGATTATCTGGCCCAACGTTTAAATTGTCCAAACCTCACACTAGGATGCAGCCCCACTGCTGGCAAATTGCTCCGGCCCTTAATTTCGCTGCCAAAGGAGCCATTCTCGACCTCTCCAAATTGACTTGGCACCCAGAGCAATCCAAACTCACCCGACTTGCAACCTCCTGCCTTTCCAGTCTGTATGGGCTGGCGAGATTGTCCAAACAGCGACTTAGGACCCGGGCCTTGATGTGGTGAATTGCTCCAGGCCATGAACATGCTACCCAGCAATTTGCTTCGGACCTGGATTTCACTAACGAAGAAGCTGTTCTTGACTTTTCCAATTTGGCTCAGTGATTGGAGCATTCTACCCGCGTCCCTGGATTAGTTGGACAGGCATCAGAACTCTTCAGTCATGTCTTCTCCCCTCCGAGTGTTCACTCCAACCAGCACGGCTCCACTCCAAGTGCATTGATTTTGCCACGCACCAGCAGGGCACATCCTGCAAATTCGCTTCTTCATTGTTTGCGGTGATAGTTTATCACAATTCACTTCAAAAAAGTTTTTTTAATAATGGTTTTAATCAAATTTACTTTTGAACGACCAGTAAGCTGTTACACGTCTTCAGTAGCACCATCTTAAACCCGAAGATTTCTGGTTCTCCTGAATCTCCTGGTTCATCCACAGTTTTGTTTTGGGTACGTTCGATAAGTTCTCAAAGGCACACACTCATCCACACAGGTCTTGCTGAAGTCGGCAACAGCTTTGGCATATTCGTTCAGATTCTCAGATGAGTTCAGTCCACTGACTCAAAGCAGTCCTGTAAGTTCTTCTACACCTCCCTCGAACATACCTTCTTGGTCTTCACCAATGGCGCTGTGGTATTTACTCTCTGCCTATATGCTGGGAGGAGACGTAGAGACAGGTGATCGGACTTTCCAAAGTATGGGCTGGGATTGCACTGCAAGCTTTCTTGAAGAGGTATAACAGTGGTTGAGTGTGTTTTCTCTTCTTGTTCCACAATAATATGTTGGTGGTAGTTTTGCAGAGACTTCTTCAAGCTGGCCTGGTTGAAATCCCCCATAATGATAGGGATGGCATCAGAGTGTGCTATTTCTTGACTGCTGATTACGTTGTTCATCTCCTCCAGAGCCTTTCTGACATGGGCCTGAAGTGGAACTAAAAACCCAGTTGCTAAGTGGTTATTTAATGGGATAATTTTGAAGGCTGGAAAATCACAATGAATCATCCAACAGTGCAGAACAAAAATTTAGACAAGTCTAACTTAAAATGTTTGTTGAGCATTTATGATACATGCAGTGACAGGTCTTCAAAGATACACTTAGTGGCTACTTTATTAGGCACACCTGTAAACCTACTCATTAACAAAAATATTTAATTAGCTAATCATGTGAGAGCAACTCAATGTATAAAAGCATGCAGACATGGTCAAGACATCCAATTGTACTTCAGACCAAACATAAGAAATATGATCTAAGTGACTTTGAACATGGAATGACTGTTGTTGCCAGATGAGGTGATTTGTGTATCTCAGAAATGCTGATCTCCAGGGTTTTTGCTTGCACAGTCTCTAGATTTGACAGAAAAATGATGTGATAAACAAAATAATGAAGGAAAACATCCAGTGAGTGGCAGTTCTGCGGACAAAAATGCCTTGTTAATGAGAGGGCTCATAGGAAAACTTCCAGACTGGCTTAGGCTGACAGGAAGGTGACAGTAACTGAAATAACCAACGCATTACAACAGTGGTGTGCAGAAGAGCATCTCTGAAAACACAACACATCAAACCTTGAAGTGGATGGGTTGCAACAGCAGGAGACCACAACCGGTTTCACTCCTCTATCTAATAAATTCATATGTGAGGCAAGCTTCAAAGATATGTGAAGCAGACCCACCCTACAGTCGTGGAGTCTGAGGCATGGATCAGTCTACAGAGGCAAATGCCTTTACGTTACATTTTTAAACTTTGTTGCCATTTCCTGAGACCAGTATTGCATCTTTTTTTTACTCCTTAGGTAAGCTTACCTTGGTTCACAACCTGATTACCCCTTCCAGCCTGAAGCCAATTGCAAATTCAACTCCACTAGCCCCACTACTTCATCCCTTAAATCACAACTTCTTCACCTCTAATGTTGTAAACTGATCCATATGGTCTCATTCCATTGTCTGACTGAACATTGAACCCTCCCTCTTTCCTTCCCATCCTCTTCCCTGCAGGGTTCTCAGTTCACAAGCTGGTACCTACAAGAATTTCTTCACTAGGTCAGTGATAGCTGAGTTGGCAGTGGAAAATCCTCTGTCCCAACCAGATATCGTTAGTTTACACGAGGAAATCTGCAAATGCTGGAATTTCAAGCAACACACATAAAAGTTGCTGGTGAACGCAGCAGGCCAGGCAGCAACTATTGGAAGAGGTACAGTCGACGTTTTGGGTTGAGACCCTTCGTCAGGACTAACTGAAAGAAGAGCTAGTAAGAGATTTGAAAGGGGGAGGGGGAGGGGGAGATCTGAAATGATAGGAGAAGACAGGAGGGGGAGGAATGGAGCCAAGAGCTGGACAGGTGATTGGCAAAAGGGATATGACAGGATCATGGGACAGGAGGCCTAGGGAGAAAGAAAAGCGGGGGGAAAGCCCAGAGGATGGGCAAGGGGTATAGTGAGAGGTGAGAGGGACAGAGGGAGAAAAGGGAGAGAGAGAAAAAGAATGTGTGTATATAAATAAATAACGGACGGGGTACGAGGGGGAGGTGGGGCATTAGCGGAAGTTTGAGAAGTCAATGCTCATGCCATCAGGTTGGAGGCTACCCAGACGGAATATAAGGTGTTGTTCCTCCAACCTGAGTGTGGCTTCATCTTTACAGTAGAGGAGGCCGTGGATAGACATATCAGAATGGGAATGGGATGTGGAATTAAAATGTGTGGCCACTGGGAGATCCTGCTTTCTCTGGCGGACATTAGTTTAGTTGGACTTTCCTCTCCACCTGGAACAATTTCTAGGCTGCTGAGCTTTCTCGCAGTGAAAATGAAAAATAAAACTGCAGATGTTGTA
The DNA here is from genome assembly GCF_030028105.1 of Mobula birostris. NCBI lineage: Eukaryota > Metazoa > Chordata > Chondrichthyes > Myliobatiformes > Myliobatidae > Mobula > Mobula birostris. The sequence continues at coordinate 160,289,573 of NC_092375.1, forward strand.
AACCTGATATATAAAAAAAGAAAGTGATGGAAATACTCTGCAGGTAAAACAGCAGCTGTGGAAAGAAGAACAGCATTAATGTTTGAGAACTAGGACTTTTCCAGAAATGGAAAAAAAGAGAAAAAAGGAAGTTAGTTTTCAGTCACAGAGAAAGTGCAGGTGGGATGTATGGAAGAAAGGGAATAGCTCTGTGTAGTGAAACTAGCTCAGTTAATGGGAATAGTTAGAACAGCAGTAGGCGTTACATTACACTTCCTCAGGAACTAGCAATCCTGAAGCCATGTACAAGGGCCCAGATTATAGATGTAGAAAAAAAACTATCAAAATGTCCAGTTCTGATACAGACAGGAACTGTCGAAATGATACAGTGAAAATGAACAGTTCATTCCAGATAGAAAGAAAGAATGAGATACCAAAAGTTAGAGAGTTTGATACTGGGTCCAAAAGGCTTCAATCTGATCATGAGGATCTGGTGATGTTCCTTGAGTTTGCATGAGGAATCACAAAAGTAGAGGAAGCCAGAGACAGAAAAGTCCAAGTGGGAGTGGGAAGGTGAAATAAAGTTACTTGTAATTCTGTGACACTGTTCTAGCAGGAATGTTAGTCTCTCTGAATTAAATAGATTACTGCATTCCACTAAAAAGAAGACTGTTCATATGCCTTTTTTTGCCAACATAATTTTGGAGCTCTGTGCTGGACAGATGTCATCGAGTGAAATTCCTCACTGCTATTGAATTCATGCTAATTAAAAGAAATTGATGAACTTATCTGCTAAAATAGAAAGGACTTTCAAATGTGTTTGACGTTGCTTCCACAGTATTTGTTGCTCAATTTCAAATATCATTTGTCTATTTTCTTTGTGATCTGTATGCCCTGTTCCCCAAAATAGTAGTTGATTGGGTCTGTGCATCATAGATCATGAAATACTATTATGCCCATATTGGAGACTATAACCACAATGCTACTTAGTAACCTAACTAACCTACTATCCAAAATCATACTTTTTTCAATTCTTGTCTCAATTATTCATCTAGCTAACTTATTATATATAATTTCAAATTAATGTTGCCAGGGAAAAGACATGGAACAATGCAAAATAAGATTAGTTAAAGGACACAAATAGCCTTGTTGCTTTTCAAGAGAAAATCACAAATTCATTGCTGTTCAGATTATTCACTTCAGGAACGGCTGCATGTTTCTGCCCGCTTACTATAGTCATAGTCATAGCCATATTTTATTGATCCCGGGGGAAATTGGTTTTCGTTACAGTTGCACCATAAATAATAAACAGTAATAGAACCATAAATAGTTAAATAGTAATATGTAAATTATGAAATAAGTCCAGGACCAGCCTATTGGCTCAGGGTGTCTGACCCTCCAAGGGAAGAGTTGTAAAGTTTGATGGCCACAGGCAGGAATGACTTCCTATGACGCTCTGTGCTGCATCTCTGTGGAATGAGTCTCTGGCCGAATGTACTCCTGTGCCCACCCAGTACATTATGTAGTGGATGGGAGACATTGACCAAGATGACATGCAACTTAGGCAGCATCCTCTTTTCAGACACCACCGTGAGAGAGTCCAGTTCCATCCCTACAACATCACTGGCCTTACGAATGAGTTTGTTGATTCTGTTGGTGTCTGCTACCCTCAGCCTGCTGCCCCAGCACACAACAGCAAACATGATAGCACTGGCCACCACAGACTAGTAGAACATCCTCAGCATCATCTGGCAGATGTTAAAGGACCTCAGTCTCCTCAGGAAATAGAGACGGCTCTGACCCTTCTTGTAGACAGCCTCAGTGTTCTTTGATCAGTCCAGTTTATTGTCAATTCGTATCCCCAGGTATTTGTAATCCTCCACCATGTCCACACTGACCCCCTGGATGGAAACAGGGGTCACCAGTACCTTAGCTCTCCTCAGGTCTACCACCAGCTCCTTAGTCTTAGTTTATTTACCTGACAAAGTGCAGTAGAATTTTTTTGAAAATACATCGTCTTTGCAAAAATCAAGGCCAAAAGAGTTTAGCAAACGCAATGAATATTCACCTTCCACATTCATGAGGTTCTTGTCCCGGTTGCCATGGTTGTATACCCAGGTGAACAGTGATGCGAGAGAGCCTGAATTGCACCTGTCAGTATAAATTATTCACTTTTATCTTATTTTCAGATAAAGCTAAAATGAAGGGAACTAGACTACAGTGTTAAAGCTGCACCATGGGTTCATGTGTAAATTTGCCCAGTGACTAACTTCACTAAAACAAAAGGAACAGGCTGCACTGGGCCTCCATGTGCCAGGGCAACATTCCCTTTGTTTCTGCAGTTGGTTACAACTGAGGCATTAATTCAATATGAACAGATCCTGGGCTAGGGAGGCTCAAAGTTTACTCCTCAGGTCGGGTGAGACTCGAAAAAGAGGTTATAGGTTTAGGGGAAATATTTGTCAAGCCTGCACATGTAGGCACCTCCTAATCTCCACCCAGCTAATAAGAGTTACCTGCCATTCATTTCCAACTCATCACCTGCAGCCTATTTAAACCCAGCTCTCATCCACAGCTTTTGTTCACCTATGGAACCAGCTAGCCTCAATCAGTTGCTCCTAGCCTTCTGTTACCTTGTTGCTTGCTGTATTTAGCATTTGTTCTCTCTTGTTTTCTGGATCTTCATGGCTTGTTATTCTACAGTTTATTATTAAAGTATCGTTTATTGCTAAAACATTTTGTATGCTCTGCTTTCGGGTTAAGCCTCGTTTACATTTCCTGACAGGATGGGTGAAACAGTGCTTGACCCAGCTGAGCTTGCTTGTCTAAAGGACATAATTTGTTGACATGAGCACATGATCCAGAAGCAGCAGGAAACCATTGACCATCAGCTCACACAGTCAACCAACTCTTCATATCGATAGAGCAACCCTGCGGTAGGCAACCTCCTACTCCAGAACCCCAGGCTCTGGTGCCCAAGCGCTTCAATGGATCCCCAACCTGATGCTGCAACTTCCTGTCCCAATGTGTCTTGCTCATCGAGCTCCAGCTAGCTCTGTATTTTACCGGCCAAGCCAAGATTGCCTTCATCATCTCCCTTCTGACTGCCTGAGCTCTGACTGCTAACTCGGACAATAAGATCCTTACTTGTAATAGATATAAAGATTTCACTGCTGAGATGCCCTGGGTTTTCAACCATGTGTGAAATGGAAGCCAGCCGGCGAATCTGATACTTCGCCTGTTGTTATGGTGAGCTAAAACATCCAATCCCTAATGTTCAGTTGACAACCAATCCCAGGCTGACTTTCACTGATTGGTCATTGTTCCTATCAATGTCTCAAATATTCTTCCATAATTCATTTAAATAGTCATTCTTTGGGATGTACTGTTGAGTTTTGAGATTTTTGTATTTGCATGGTTTTACTGAATAAAGACGTATTTTGAGTTCCGGCTTTGTTCTTTCACCTGGTTCTGGGTCTCATCAGTATTTATAGATGAGCAAAAACAACAATTTGTCTGTATTATATAAACATGGTAATTTCATCAGAAGACTTGCGCACAATTCTACAACAGCAGCAAGCTCAATATGACGCTGCTCAGCGGAAGTTGATTGAAACCTTGACCAGTAGGTTATCGGTAAGTTCAACAGCATCAATTTCAAACACTGAACAGAACTCATGTGAGTCAGTTGTTGTGTCCATTACCAACATCCAGTTCAATGCTGCTTCAGGAGTAATGTTGGAGTCATGGTTCAAGAGGTACAAAGATATATTCTGGGTGGAATTCACCAGTAAGGACTCGTGGAAGATACAACTTTGCTCAGAAAACTGGGCATTGCTGAACATTAGCATTATGTCAACTTCATCCTGCCTAAGAATCCACATAACAATCATTTGACAAAATTGTCCAAAAGCTAACAAGTTTTTTGGAGAGCGGTTATCCCTCTTCAGTGTTTGCTACCATTGCCTAAAACTGCTTAAACACAACAGCAAAGACTTTGCCATGTATGCTGGTGTCATCAGTCACGAATGTGCGAAGTTCAAATTGGGTAACATGACTGATTCAAAATTCAAATGTGGTAAGGCTGTGATAAGGCTTTTATTTCCAGATTTCAGTCGCCTGGTGATGCAGATGTTCACAAACAGTTCCTGGCCAGACGGGAGCAAGACCCTGATACGACCCTACAGGCTATCACTCAAGAATGGCTGCATTTAACTAATTCTTAATCTGATAAATAGAACCATGTCAATGTAGTTTCCAATGGCCCAGACATCATAACTCAGCAGATCTCCAAGCATCCAGACACAATTTGTTGGAACTGTAGTTCATGGCTTTATGCAAGGAACTACCAAGACAAGAAACACAACTGCAGCAAATGCCAATACTATGGTCACAAACAAGGCTTTTTCCATCCTTTACTGTCTTCTAGGCTAATGAAAGTTGCAAAAGCCAAATACAGGGATTTTAATGGTCATAAACATGACCAAGTCTGGAAATGCTGGAAATCCAAAGCAACACACACACAACGCTGGAGGAGCTCAGCAGGCCAGGTATCATCTACGGAAAAGAGTAAACAGTTGACGTTTTGGAACGAGACCCTTCCTCAGGATTGTTCAAAGTTGACTTCACCCCCAGGAGATGGTACCTCAACGTATTTATCAATAATCAGTCCGTCAGGCTACAAATTGATATGGTGACAGATATCACCATTATCTCCAAATGCATGTGGTGGTCACTCGGGTCTCCTTCAGTCAAGTCAAATCATCACTCCACTGTAGTGCATCGGGTAGAGCCCTCCAGCTGGCTGGCAAACTGTACTGCAGAGTGAAGCTGAACGGTAACCAAGCTAGCTCTGTGGGTTACCAAACAGACCAGACAGATCTGAATGTCCTTGGCATTGATTGGAGGGACAAGCCTGATCGCCGGAGCATCCCTCTGGATGAAGTCTATATGAAGACATTGGCTGTTGAACTCATGTCAGTTGATGCCCTACCACCAATAAGTACATGAGACTGTACATCAACAGCTGCAACAATGCTATACAGCAATGTTTCAAGAAGGTTTAGGTAGCTACACCAGATGGCTAGCAGAACTCCATCTCTGTTCTGTCCCAAAAGACCGGTACCATATGCAGCCTTACCAGTCACAGAGCAAGATTTAGATCACCTGCAAGAAGCTTGTGTGATCAAAGCTGTCAACTACTTGCACTGGGCAGATCCAATAGCCATTAGCAAGAAAGCCAATGGTACAGTCAAGTTATGTGCAGACTTCTCAGCTGGTCTCAGTGCAGCTCTGGAGATACACCAGTAACCATTGCTAGTACCAGCAGATCTCTTTGCAAGATTGAATGGTGGTCGCTACCTTGTGAAATTGAACTTGGCTGTAGCCTACCTCTAGGTAGAAGTGGAGAAAAATTCACAGGAACTTTCACTATTACAACACATAAGGGATTTTTATTCTTTCCTCTGTCTGCTTTTGAAGGTAAAGGTGGCTCTTTCAATTGTCCAACAGCTTATGTACATCATCCTGAGTGGTATTGATAGTGTTGCCACTTACCTTGAGATGGCATGGATCAGACAGAACCATGCCAACGCCTGGACCATGTCTTGAACAAACTACGGGACTTTGGATTGTAAATTCAGGCAGAAAAATATAGCATCCTGATCTCTTCTATCAAATATCTGGGATTCATCATAAATGAGAATGGTCATTGATCAGATTCCAAAAACATCACTGCTATCTTAAAGATGCCTCCACCATCGGAAGAGTCATTATTCAACATTTCTCCAAGCCATGCACCAGATGAGGGAGCCACTCAATGCTCTGCTCAACAAGGATGCCATGTGGAAATAGTCCAAACAATGCTAAAAGGCTCTTGATCATGTGAAGAACATACTGTCATCCGACATTCTCTTGACACATTTCAATCCAGAGTTGCCGGTTATTGTTGTGACTCATGCATCCAACTGTGGGGTGAGCGCTTTCATATCCCATATCTTCTCTGATGGTTCCAAAGGGCTGTCATGTGTGCAACAAGATCACTGACCACAGCAGAAAGGAACTATGGAACATTAACCCAGGACCTTGGCAAGGTAGATGTCCTCTCCAGACTTTTGAATCAGCAGGTTACTGAAAACAAAGATGCAGTCATGGTAAAGTCCACCAAGTTGTATCAGATGCTGCTGAAGATCTTCCAGTTACGGTCGACAAGATCAGAGCAGAAGTGGCTGCAGATCCTTTTCTTCAGTGTATCTCCAGATTCCTTATTGATGGACAGCCATTCAAGGTTAGGAAGATGTCATACCTTCTACGGATGTTACACATCACTCTCCTCTTTCAACTCCTGCCTAATGTTTGGAGACTGAATAATGAATCCATGAATACTTTGACCAAATGTACTGAAACAGTTCCACCATGGTCACCTGGGCATCAATCAAATGAAAGCATTTTCAAGAAGCTTTATGTACTGGCTGGGCATAATGAAGATATCACATACATATGCAATCAGTATACTTAATGCTCAATGGCAATAAAGAATCCAAGTAGAGTAAATCCACAACCATGGCCTCAGGCTACCAGACCTTGGAGTCAAGTATATATTGACTTCACTGGCCCAATCAATGGGTGTACCTACCTTGTCCTGGTTGACACTGGTTCCAAATGGTAAGAAGTATTATCTATGAAGTCAACGATGATGTTACCATTTAACAGCTTTGCTTTGGGATGCTGAAAACTCTTGTTTCTGACAATGGCACTTAATTCTTTACACAGCAGTTTGCTGCTTTCTGCCAGAACAGAGGTAGTCATAGTTATAGTCATAATCATACTTTATTGATCCCAGGGGAAATTGGTTAAATCCACATCCACTCAACCCCATATAATCCACAGTCCAGCGGTTTTGGAAAGAAAACTGTGTACTGTTCTTGTCCACTGTCCTCTCATATCAGATTCTTTCTTCTCCAACCCTTGACCTTTCCATTCCACCTGGCTTCACCTATCTCCTTCTATCCAGCTTCTTCCTCCTCCCCAAAAACTCTTTATTCTGGAATATTCCCCCTTCCTTCTCAGTCCTGAAGAAGGGTCTCAGCCTGAAACGCTGACTGGTTACTCTATTCCATAGATGCTGCCTGATCTGCTGAATTCCTATGTATGTTGTTTTGGATTTCCAGTATGTGGAGACTTTCTCGTATTTGAGATTTACTGTGTGACCCACTGAGTTCTCCCAGCAGTTTGTGATTTTTTTTGCTTCACTGACATTTATTTCCCGTCATCCTTAACTGAAGGAACACATCAAATAAAAATGCTGTTCCAGAGTACAGCCCACATCCAAGTGATGTGCAGGAGCAGATCACCCTAAAAGATAAGGCAACTGAAAATATATTAAAAAAAAATGCAAAGTGGACATTTTAAAGGTAATCTAATTAAATACATAAAAAGATTAAATTCCAGCATTAGAAAATGCAAGCTGGATAAGGACCATCAGCAAAATAAACTGGCTCTAAAAACAGCAAGCTGATTATTCATGATCATAATCTCTCTGCCATCATCTACACACTTCAAGGACATTCAAACTGACTGCAATTTTGCACAGAGTACAAAATTTCAAAGATGGGATCTAACAATGGAAACAGGAATACTTAGAGATTATGATGCGGCTTAATAAACTATATTCTTTTGACTGGAATTTGTATCCATTTGCACACATTTATCTTGTATGTAAGCAGTACATTAGACCATTAAACACATGATCTAAAAACACTGCCCCGTTCTGAAATTGGCTTGAGCATCATTATCCCTCTTCAACAAAACCTTCTCCGATGTCACCACTAGTATGACATCCACTCTGTTTAATGTCATAAACAGAACCTTTTATTTACTACTTGTCAATTTCAGTTTCATTATGGTATTGTTTTTGAAGTGGGAATGTTGATGTCTGGGCTCCTGACTGTTGTTGCTTTAGACATTGACATTGTTTTCTTGAGTCCTGATGAAGTGTCTCATCCCAAAACATTGACTGTACTTTTTTCTATAGATGCTGTCTGGCCTGCTGAGTTCCTCCAGCATTTTGTGTGTGTTGCTTGGTTCTCTAGCATTTGCAGATTTTCCCTTGTAGTTTAACTTTCTTTATGCTTCCGTACATATTTGTATAATCATTTACTGGCCTGTAAATGTTCAGTGGATTTTTAATCATTTGTAGTGAAGCTGGTTCTGTATTTTTTGTAGTTTCTTTGTCTGTAAACCGTGTCATGCCAGCATAAATCAAACTGTCTCATAGGATGATCTTATCAAAAGAATTATCTTATATTCTAGTTTGAGCTAGTTTATGGAATAAAGAGAACTACATGGCTAGAATATTTGTCTTTCTTCAGTTCCTTCTTTGATCTTTCTAACTCTCAGTAGAGTGAATTAAAGATAGTGGAGTGAAGGGATATGGGGAGAAGGCAGGAAAAGGGTACTGATTGTGGATGATCAGCCATGATCACAGTGAATGGCAGAGCTGGCTCGAAGGGCTGAATGGCCTACTCCTGCACCTATTGTCTATTGTCTATTGAATTGATTACTGTTATTTCTTTGTTATGAAGACCAAATAAACAGCTGTAACCACAAGATTTATACCCCATTCTTGACTTGTGAAGAACTTTCTGGACAATACAATCTCCAGACCCAATACTGTGGACTTTCAGAACTCACTGGTGACAGTTTAAGCAGCATTCAAAGTCCTCAGAGCTTACTACTGTAACTGTGATTTATATCTACATTATGGAGGGGAGGTGGGCTCGAAGGCTCAGCAGATAGGAGCTATCCATTACTAGAGGAATTTGTTTGATTACGATGGTTACAATGGGTCAGGCTAGGAAGCTAGAGGTACACATACAGCCATCAAAGGAAAGTCCATTTTCAGAGAGTATGAAAGTGTAGAAAGAGTATATTCTATCTGGACCACACCGAGGAACAGCATTTTCACCAGCACAAATATCCCAAGGCTTTGAAGATGTATGAAACCCTTATTATAACACACAAAATGCTGGAGGAACTCAGCAGGCCAGGCAGAATCTATGGAAAAGAGTAAACAGTTAATGTTTCAGGTTAAGACCCTTCATCAGGACTGTGAAGAAGGGTCGCGGCCTGAAACATCAAATGTTTACTCTTTTCCATAGATGTTGCCTGGCCTGCTGAGTTCCTCCAGCATTTCGTGTGTTGCTTGGATTTGCAGCATCTGTAGATTTTTTCTCGATTGTGAAACCCTTAAAATATTTTGCCTTCATGCTTGGGTCCTGGGCGTCAATGGCAATGCCAGCATTTACAGGTGTCCCCCGCTTTTTGAATTTTTGCTTTATGAAATCTCACTGTTACGAAAGACCCACATTAGTTACCTGTTTTCGCTAGCAGGTGTTTTCACTGTTATGAAAAAAGGCAGCGCGCGGAAAAAGCAGCGCGCGATAAAAAAATCAGCAGCCACTCTCCCCCGGATTCGGAATGGCAACTAGCCAGCATTGCTTAAACACGTGCCTGTGAGCAGCCATTTGCAAGATGAGTTCTAAAGTATCGGAAAAGCCGAAAGGAGCTCGTAAGGGTGTTACACTTAGCGTAAAACTAAACATAATTAAGCGTTTCGATCGTGGTGAACGAAGTAAGGACAAAGTGAGTTTGGCTTGTGGAAGCTGACGAAGATGATGTTGAAGAGGTTTTGGCATCCCATGACCAAGAACTGATAGATGAAGAGCTGATGCAATTGGAAGAGGAATCGAAACCGAATGAGTAATGATAAAGTATGACTTTAATTTTGAAAGGGCCCATCGGTTTAGGGCATATTTGCAAGATGGTTTGAGTCCTTACAAAGAACTGTATGATAGAAAAATGCATGAGGCTTAGCAGTCAAACATACTGTACTGTCGTTTTTCAAGCCTTCCACATCAGATGATGAACCTCGACCTTCGACATCGAGGCAGGCAGTCATAGGAGAAGATGAGCTGCCTGCCCTAATGGAAACAGACGACAATGAGATGACACCCCAGTGTCCTACCACCCCAACCCCCAGGCCACGGACAGATACCGATTCACAGAGAATGCAGTGGTAGCCAGGAGGCACACAACACATCTTTAAGAAAAAAGACGAAACAAACATGCTAATTAATTACATGTCGGGTGGCACCTAATTAAGTAGCATGTTTATTTCGGCTTTTTTCTTAAAGATGTGCTGGGTGTGTCCCGGCTACTGCTGGACCCCCGCATGCTTCGCAGATCGGTATTGGTTCGCTGCCCGGAGGGTGGGGGCCACTGCACCACCCCAACCTATGACAACTCAGCCTAACATACCATCATCAGTGTGCTCGGCAAGCTGACTTCCCGATTCCTGTAAGTGATACTACACTGTACGTACATTATTTCTACTTTATATCGGCTGTATATTTTTATGTGTTATTTAGTATGATTTGGCAGCTTCATAGCTTAAAGTTTACTGGAGAGCACTTGCACCGTGTTTCTGCGGAGAGTGCTTGCGTGAGATTTCCGCTACGGAAAACAGTTCAGGCAATGATTGTGGAAATGTATTTCTACTTTATATAGGCTGTGTATTTATCATATCCTTCCTGCTTTTACTATATGTTACTGTTATTTTAGGTTTTATGTGTTATTTGGCATGATTTGGTAGGTTATTTTTGGGTCTGTGAACGCTCACGAAATTTTCCCATATAAATAAACAGTAATTGCTTCTTTGCTTTACGACATTCTGGCTTACAAACCATTTCATAGGAACGCTCTACCTTCGGATGGCGGGGGAAACCTGTATTTTTTATCCTTAATTGCCCTTGAGAAGCAGGTAAACCACCCTCTTGAACCACTATCGTCCTTCTGTGAAGATATTCCCACAGTGCTGTTGGGAAGCACGTGGCACTTGTAATGAAGGATTTCCGAGACAGTACGATGCCTGAACTGGAGGGGAACTGATTATGTTCCCAAGCACATGCTGACAACAACTTGTTAATAGAGGCTTGAGATAGGCTGTCAGATCAGTGTGGATGAATACTTCTAGTGCCTTTTGTAGGTGGGACACACTACAGCCATTCTCTTCCTCTCCCTTGTAACATACTGTATCTCTTATCATGTTGCCAAAATGCATTTTGCTGCTTTGTTTGCATTGGGCAATGTTAGTGGGATAGTGAAGAGCAAAATGTGTGCAGATATCCTAACTCAGGTGAGGCACCTTTGGGAACCAAGTAGGATCACAGAAATAGGCCATCCATACCATCCATGATGCCTATCCAAGCTAACCTTGCTTGCCTCCATTAGGTCTATAACCCTCTCTGCCTTCTTATCTAGGCACCCATTCCAATCTGTTTTAATTGCTCCTGCTTAACCAACTCTCTTGGCAACTCATTTAAGATAAGCACTACCCTCTGTGCATAAAACTAATCCATCAAATCTCTTCTAAAATTCTTCATTAAGCCTATGCCCTCTAATTCCAGATAACCCTGCACTTGGAAAAAGCCTTCCTATGCCCCTCTTAATTTTATGAGCCTCTAGAAGGTCCCTCTTCAGAACCCTACTGTTATGTTCCATGAGAATATAAAAACCTATGCTAATAACACAGTCCTTGTATTCCAGGTGACATATTTAATGATCCCATTTAATGCAAAGTTACATGACTTTCTTCAAAAGTATTTTCAAATATTTTAAGATTTTTTCCCCACACAGGACAATCTGGTGGTTACTTACAATCAGCACACATTTCCAATTTCTAGGAACTGGGATAAATTTACAAAATTTGCTTTTAATGTATAGGAGTGTTATATTGGTATTTACCTGAGAGCCAGTGGCAGATTCAAAAGTTGGATTTTCTGTGGCAGATAAATACCCTCCACTCAACAACCTGATTGCCTTCATGCTTACCTCACCAAACATCACACATATAAAATTGATATGGAGTAATTCTGCAGTGAACTCATTCACTTTCTTCTTTCATAGTTCAAAATCCAAGTTTTTACTTAATTGAGACAGCCAAAAATAAATAAATTTTATCTACTTATCTACTTCCAGCCTGGGATTTTAAACTTTATCAGCAACCTTTTGTGAAAGGTTTCCTCAAGTGTTCTAATCACATTGAAATAATGAAAGGAGCCTGAGCTCTTGGGACTTTACATGAGCAGCTTTTAATATCAAATGTGATAAGCATCCAGTGATTGAAGCTGGTAAAAATTCAACGGAGATCAGTACAGCTGCCCAAGCAAAGAGATTTGTGTCAGCCTGACTCAATCCATTTGGCTCCATTAGTCTGCTTGGTTTTATGGTAATACAAATCAATCATGTCTATCCACTTATTTTCTGGGGGTGAAAGGCACTACATGCCAAAACAAACTCTGCTATATAAGTTAACGGTCTTTGGGGCTGAAGTTAGCTTGATCTTACTAGACCAACTTCATCTGAGGGTTAGAAATTCATCCTCAGAAATGTCAGAACATTACAGGCATTGCAGCAATGAGAGAGGCAAACAGTAGGCTCTGGAGAAATCACATCTGGAATATTGTGCATCAACATATTTTCACTTGCCTTCTTCTCAGGTAATCCCTCAGATAAAGGATGATTTACTTTATTCTAATTTTGTAGACTCTGAGGTGGCTGATAGGCTGATGTAGGAACTGCGAAGTCCCACATTGGATAATGTTTGGCTGATGGTGTGAGTGAATGTGATTTGTGAGATGGCATACTCAGTACACTACATATGCAGGGCTGTATTTGTGCTCTTCAAGTATACCCTCAAGGTTCTCGGTACTCTGCAGAATACTCCTTCTCCAAATTGAAGTTCCTAAGAATTAGTAGGTACATTGCATTTCTTTTAAGAAGGCTTTGAGCAAATCCTTGATTCATTTTTTCTAGTCTACCTGGTAATCTCCTATCGTGAGATTTTGGAATGGAGTGTCTATTTGGAGAGTCTAGTGACTGGCTATTGATGTAGTATGCAAGTTGTAGTCAACTGGGAGTAACAGGGAGCTGATTGTTGTAGATATTGGCCTGAGAATAGGCACAGTTTGTTTACCTTCCAGTAACTTTGCAGAGAGATTGCTGGAAGTATTTTTTCAGTGCCTTGAGGTGTCTGCTCCAGGTGGTCCAGGTTGTAGACATGCAGAAGGGTAGGGATCATTTTTGCCCTCTGGAACATGGGTTTTCTCTGCATTTAGGGTCTCAACCTTCCAAAAACCTTTTTCTTCAACTGGCCAAGATCTATGCTGGCACATTAAAGGCAATTTTTTTCTCTATGTTTCCTGCAGCAAGATTACATTTCAACTCCAATAAACTTCCCATGGGAGTGATGCTAATCTTCAGAACTAATGGGAAATTGTTTAACATACAGCAATCATGTTTCAGAAACTAGGTTACCTAGGCCTCAGGAGGCAAGTTGCTATATGTAAACGACACTTGTGCTTGTGTACATTTGGAACATAGTCAACAAGACTATTGTTGGTTTGTTCACTGAGGCATATAAGAAAATGGGTCTTTAACTCAACATTCACACAACAAAGCTCCTCCATCAACCTTGCACTGCATAGCACACTACGCTCCAACAATAAGGATTCATGGCAAGATCCGGGAAAACATGGAACATTTCCCATATTTCAGGAACCAACTCTGGGCAATGTCAGATATTAATAATAATCTTCCTATCTAAGAAAGGATGCATGTGTGATAGAAAATGTGATGAAGACTCACAATGAAATATGAATGGTAAATTTGTTGTACAAAGAACAGTTAAACAGATTGGTCTTGTACTCGGTAGAGTACTGAAACATACAAAAGGGCTTAGATGCTGGATGGCATTTGCCATGTTCGTGATGCCTGAAAGTACGGATCTATCTCAAAATAACATTGGCAGTCTTTGGAGTTCTCTACCTAAAAGATCTGTGTGTCCCCACACGTATTTAAGATAGAGAATAATAGGCCTTTAGTTTTAAAGAGAATTGGGGATTATACAGCTGGACCTTCACTAATACCTTCTTCTGAAATTAGTTTCCAGTTATTCTCTATGAAACTATATTTCAGAGGGGGATTCCAGTGAACACATGTGACCATGTCATGCATTTAATGCATAGAAAAGATGAAGAATTTTCCAATCTAGCTATCAATATGGGAATCCCATGTTGATAGGATTGGTTTCAACAGAACATCCACTGTGATCATTCCCTAACATTCAATTTCTAGAGACTACAACTATATAGAACGAAAAGAAATGGCAAGGATCACCTGTGATACAACACACTAGTATTATCTACACCCACTTTTGGAAGGCAGAGAAGTAGAAAGAAAAAAGTAATCAATTAAATCTAACAATGATTCTGAGTACAGGAAAGAGATAGATAACCTAGTGGCATGGTGTCATGACAGCAACCTTTCTTTTAGTGGCAGAAAAACAAAAGAGCTCGTCATTGAATTCAGGAAGCAGGGGCAATGCACATGCTTCTTTCTACAGCAGTAGTGTTCAGGTTGAGAGGTTTGAGATCTTCAGATTTCTAACTGTGAATATCATCAGTAGCTTGTCCTGGTTCAACCATGTACACATTGTGGCCAAGACTTCAGGATGCTAAAGAAATTCAGCATGACTCTATCAACACTTATCCAATTTCATTAATGCAGTGCACAAAGCATTCTATTTGGATGCATAATGACATGGTATGGCAACAGCTCTGCTCATGACCACAAGAAACTGCAGAGTTGTAGACACAGTTCAGCACATCACAGGAACCAGCCTCCCCTCTATGGAATCTGTCTGTACTTCTAAAGCAGCTGGCATAATTAAAGATCCTACCCACCCAAGATTTTGACGGTCAGAAGATAAAAAAAGTCTGAAAGTGCACTCCACTAGGCTCAAGGCCAGCTTCTATTGGACTGTTATCAGACACATGAACAGACCTCTTGTATGATAAGATGGGCTCTTGATCTCACAATCTACCTCATTATGATCTTTCACTTTATTGTTTATCTGCACCGCACTTTCTCTGCAACTTTAACATTTATTTAACTTGATAAATCGCAACACCTTGTGTAATGGTTTGATTTGTATAAGCAGTATGCAAGTCAAGTTTTTCACTGCATCTCAGTATATGTGATGGCAATAAGTTCCAAATCCAGTTCCAATTCTAATACCTTCTGGGTCACTGTCAGTGAAAGCAGTAATGGGCTGTGTTTACTCTGTGGAAGTGAACCGTGCTTCTTCTGCTGAGCAGACTAGTAATTCACATTAGTGAAAAGTAAATGTATGCTAATAAATAGAGTGCAGTAAGTTACAAGGCTATAATTCAATCAAAGAGTCCGATGATATCATAAGCCACGAGTCAGCAGAATCTGAATGAATTAGAAGCTCACATTAGCTGGCAGCAATGCATAATGGCAAGCAAAATTTAGGAAGAAGCTTATTTTTAACCAATAATAAATATTGGATAGTGTACTTTTACCCAATAATATACAATTGAATTGTCTGATAATATTAATTTACTCATTTTCTTGTTACTTACTAGTGCAGAATTCCAGTTGGAAATTGGAGGTGCTGGCTTCAAGCTGTCATCCTCCCAGTGCATGCCAGTTTCCTTCTGCCAGAAGTGTTGCAAAAGGATTGAGGTCTCCATTGAATCTGATATGCTGGTCCTGACTTTGCCAAAAATAAAGATTTCCCTGGCAATTTCCAAAGTGTGGCTTTATGCGCTAACTCTATTTAATATAAAATAAACATCAGGATATTCAAACACTCACACCATCTTAAATGTAAATGTCTCCAAAGGATGGACATAAATTGAACAAATGACTGTTTCATTAAGACTAAGACTATATAATAAAAAGTCATAGACAAGTGTGTCCCAACAAAATCCTTCAGTCCACCCCAACCAGAAGTCCTAGCTGAACCAAAAGTCTCACAATCTGCTACAAGTCAGATCTGCGGCATTCAGATCTGACAACCAAGTAAAATACATGAGTTCCAGGAATGGCCTCTGGAAAGCCATCTCACATATGAAATGGCAATTCCGGATTAAACTTAAATCACTGAAGGATGTTCGACAGCTGTGGCAGGCCATGGATGCTATCAACTCTAAAGTGAAACCAAGTGACATAGGTTTTGCCCCAGATGAGCTTAATGTCCCTTATGCTTGCTTTGACCATCACAAACTCCCACAGACCCAATGGCCCTTTGATTTCAGTTTCTGAGGCCAACTTGAGAGCATTCTTCAGAAGGGTGAACCCAAGGAAAGCATCTGGCCCAGTCAGAGTACCTGGCCGAGTACTAAAGATCTGTGCTGATCAGCTGGCTGGAGCGCTTACTAATATCTTTAACCTCTCACTTTGGAAGACTGAGGTAACCACCTGCATCAAGCAGCCTTCAATTATATCGGTGCCTAAAAAGACCGTCATAACCTGCCACAATGGCTATCATCCAGTAGCACTTACATCCACTGTGATGAAGTGCTTGGGGAGGTTGGACATAAAACATAGAAAATTCTGCATGAGGAACAAATTGGATCTTCTCCAGTTTGCCTACTGTCACAACAGGTCTACAGCAAATTCCATTTAATTGGCTCTTCACTCAACCCTACAACATTTTGACAACAAAGATGCTGACATCAGACTGTTCTTTATCAACTACAGCCCCTAATATCATCCCTCAAAACTAATTAGTAAGCCCCAAGACCTAGGCCTCAATACCTCCTTGTGCAGCTGGATCCTCGATTTCCTCACTTGCAGACCCCAGTCAGTTCAGATTGGCAGCAATATCTCCTTCACAATCACCACCAGCACAGGTGCACCACAACGCTATGTACTTAGCCCCCAGGTCTACTCGCTTTACACTTATGACTGTGAGGCTAAGCACAGGTCCAATGTCATAATTAAGTTTGCTGAAAACATCACTGTCATTGCTGAATCAAAGTTGGTGACAAATCAGCATGTAGGAGGGCAAATAAAAATCTGGCTGAGTGATGCCACAACACCAACCTCACACTAAATGTCAGCAAGAACAAGGAGTAGATTATTGACTTCAGGAGGAGGAAACTAGAGGTCCATGAGCCAGTCCTCATCGGCAGATCAGAGGTGGAGAAGGTAAGAAACTTTAAATTCTTTAGTGTTATCATTTCAGAGGATCTGTCCTGGGTCCAGCATGTAAGTGTCATTGTAAAAAAAGTATGACATGTCTTCAAAAACTTTGACAAACCTGTACAGATGTTTGTCACCACCCGAGAATAAAAGGAAAGAGTGGTTCATGGCAGCATAATAGAGCTTTGACCAGTGGCTAATTGGCATTTGGGGTTAATTAGTAACAGCATATTAAAGGAAGGCAGGGACAACCAAAGCAGCCATTGTCTGAGTGGACATAGTCAGAGTGGTGATCTTAAGGCTTTAGCTCTTCAAGGCTTCAGCAAAGAGAGGCTTCTCTCAGGGAAAGAAAACTCAAGTTTTTTCTCCTCTTCTTTATATCTGCTCAGCTAAGTAGAGATGACAGGCAGGATAGTGCAATGCTCCCCTTGCGGGATGTGGGAAGGCAGTGAGACCTCTAGTATCCCTGCCCATTAAAAATGCGAGACATGTATCCAGCTGCAGTTTCTAACAAACTGCTTTAGGTAGTCAGAGGTGGAACTAGATGAACTCTGGATCATTTGGGAGGCTGAAATACTGATAGATAGGCCAAATGGAGAGGTAGTTACACCCAAAGTACAGGACAATGGAAACTGGGTGACAATCAGAAAGGGAAAAGGTGTTAAGATCAGCATGGTTTCTTCAAGAGAAAATCTTGCCTGATAAATCTGTTGGAAGTGTTTGAAAAAGTAACAAGCAGGACAGACAAAGGAGAATCGGTTGAAGTTGTGTACATGGATTTTCAGAAGGCCTTTGACAAGTTGCCACACATGAGGATGCTTAACAAGCTACGAACCTGTGGTATTACAGGGTGAATAAAGGTGCTATATTTGAATGTGCACAATATAAGGAATAAGATAGATTAATCTGTAGCACAGTTGCAGATTGGCAGCTATGATGCTGTAGGCATCACAATCAGGGCTGATAGATTATAGCTGGGAGCTTAATGTTCAAAGATACGTATTGTATCAAAAGGACAGGCAGGAAGGCAGAGGGAGAAATGTTGCTCTGTTCATAAAATATGAAATCAAATCATTAGAAAGAGATGACGTAGGGTCGGAAGGTGTTAAATCATTGTGGGTAGACCTAAGGAACTACAAGGATAACGAGACTCTCATGGGAGGTGTATACAGACCCCAAACAGTATTAAGGATGTGGTCCACTAATTATAACAGGAGATTGAAAATGCATGTCAAAAGGGCAAGGTAACAATATTCACAGGGGATTTCAATATGCAGGTAGATTGGGAAAATTAGGTTGGTGCTTATTTCCAGTAGGCACGTGGCCAAGTGGTTAAGGCATTAGACTAGCGACCTGAAGGTCATGAGTTCGAGCCCCAGCCAAGGGAACGTGTTGTGTGCTTGAGCAAGGCACTTAATTACACACTGCTCTGCGATGACACCGGTGTAAGCTGTATGGGTCCTAATGCCCTTCCCTTGGACAACATTGGTGTCGTGGAGAGGGGAGACTTGCAGCATGGGCAACTGCTGGTCTTCCATACAACCCTGCCCAGGCCTGCGCCCTGGAGAGCGAAGACTTTCCAGGCGTAGATCCATGGTCTCGCAAGACTAATGGGTGCCTTTACTAACTTATTTCCAGAGGAGAATTTTCTAGAGTGCCTACGAGATGACTTTTTAGAGCGAATAATGGTTGAGCCCACAAGGGCAGGGGTCCCCAACCTTTTGTGCACTGCAGACCACTTTAATATTGACGATATCCTTGCGGACCAGCCAACGGGGTGGTGGGAGGGTGTTCAAGTTCAACAGTGCTGACAGGGAATGAGGAAAGGTGCAGCTAACTCATATCATTTCGTATCGCCAAATCATATCGTTTCCGTGCGGCCCGGTGGTTGGGGACCACTGCACTGGAGATCAGCTATCTGGATTGGGTGTTGTGCAATAAATTGGAATTGATAAGAGAGCTTAAGGTAAAAGAACCATTAGAGGCAAGTGATCATAATATGATCAAATTCCCCCTGAAATTTTAGAAAGAGAAGCTAAAGTTGGATGTATCAGCATTACAGTGGAGTAAAGGGAATGACAGAGGCATGAGAGAGAAGTTAGCCAGAATTGATTGGAAAGGAACATTGGCAGGGATGACAGCAGAGCAACAATGGCTGGGATTTCTGGAAGCAATTCAGAGGAAACAGAATATGTATTTCCTATGCATGTGGGATGAAGTATTCTAAAGACAAGATGATATAACTATGGCTAACAAGCGAAGTCAAGGCCAACATAAAAGTCAAAGAGAGGGAATATACTGGAACAAAAAATTAGTGGCAAGTTAGAGGTTTGGGAAGCTTTTAAAAACCAACGGAGGGCTACTGAAAAAATCATTAAGGTAAAGATGGAATATGAAAATAATCTAGCCAGTAATGTTGAAGTGGATACCAAAAGTTGACAGGGGGCCACACATAAGGCTGTTAACACCAGCGAACCCATGGTATTACAGGAAGGATTCCAGCATGGATAAAGCAGTAGCTGATTGGCAGGAAGCAAAGAGTGGGAATAAAGGGAGCCTTTTCTGGTTGGCTGCCAGGGACGAGTGGTGTTCTACAGGGGTCTGTGTTGGGACCGATTCTTTTTACATTATATGTCAATGATTTGGATGATAGAATCGATGACTTTGCTGCAAAGTTTGCAGACAATTTGAAGCTAGGCAGAGAAGCAGGTAGTTTTGATGAAGTAGAGAGGCTACAGAAGGAATTAGACTGATTAGGAAAATGGGAAAGAAATGGTAGATGGAATTTAGTGTTGGAAAGTGTATGGTCATGCACTTTGGTAGAAGAAATGAAAGGGTTGACTAATTTCTAAAAGGAGAGGAAATACAAAAAAAAACTGTGGCAAAAAGGGACTTAGGAGTCCTAGTGCAGTATTCCCTAAAGGTTAATTTGCAGGTTGAGCGTGTGGTGAGGAAGTTAAATGCAATGTTAGCATTTATTTCAAGAGGACTAGAATATAAAAACAAGGATGTAATGTTGAAACTTTATAAAGCACTGGTGAGGCTTCACTTGGAGTATTGTGAAGAGGTTTGGAGCCTTTATGTGTTGAAACTGGAAAGGGTTCAAAATAGGTTCATGAAAATGATTCCAGGATTGAATGGCTTGTCATATGAAGACTGTTTGATGGCTCCAGGCCTGTATTCACTGGAATACAGAAGAATAAGGGGTTACTTCATTGAAATCTATCAAATAGTAGAAAGCCTTGATAGTGTGATGTGGAGAGGATGTTTCCTATGATGGGAGCGTCTAAGACCAGGGGACACAGCTTCAGAATATAGAGGCGTCCTTTGAGAACGGAGATGAAGAGGAATTTCTTTAGCCAGTGGGTGGTGAATCTGTGAAATTATTTGCCACAGACAGTTATGGAGGCCAAGTCTTTATGTATATTTAAGGTAAAGTTTAATAGATTCTTGATTTGTCTGGACATGAAGGGATACGGGGAGAAGGCAGGAGATTGGAGCTGAGAGAAAAATTTTATCGGCCAGGATGAAATGGCAGAGAAGGCTTGATGGGCTAAATGGCCTAATTGTGCTCTTATATCTTATGGTCTTATGTGCGGTGTAGAGTATATTGACTGGTTGTATCAGAACCTGGTGTGGAATGATGAATGCCCTTGAATTGAAAAACCTACAAAAAGTAATGAATACAGCCCAGTCCATCGCAGTAAAGCCCTCTTCACCACTGAGCAATCTAGAAGGAGCACTGTCACATGAAAGCAGCATCCATCGTCAGAGACGCCCACCATCAAGGCCATTCTCTCTTCTTGCTACTGCCATCAGGAAGGAGGTACAGGAGCCTCAGGACCCACACAGCCAGGCTCAGGAACAGATATTACCTCTCAACCATCAGAAGGGATAATCTCACTTATCCCAATACTGACTGTTCCCACAATCTATGGACTTACTTTCAAGGACTTCTATTCTCATGTTCTCAATATTTATTGCTTATTAATGTATTACTAATATTTTTCTAGTTTTTGTTGTTTCTTTGCATTAACTGTGAATTCCTGCAAGAAAATGAACTTCAGTGTTGTATATGGTGACATTTTGGTACTATGATAATAAAATTACTTTGAACTTTGAACTTGTTTGAAGAAGGCACTGCTTATGGACAAAAGATTGATAAGATCCTACAAGAAGGAAACAGACCCCTCATCCCAATGAGACCATGACAACTTTCAGACACTCATTTACACTAATGTTGTAGTATTTTCCCCATATTCCACTCAACTGTCTTGAGGTTCTGATATTCTTCTATACATTAGGGCCCATCTTACTATAGTTAATTAACATACTAACCCACATGGTTTTGGAATGTGGGATGAAACGACAGAACCCATTCAAAATCCACATGGTCCATTTGAATTCCATCAAAAGTCAGAAATGAACACAAGTCACTGGAACTATGAGAGAGGAGCTTTACTAGCTGTGATTATTGAGCTGCCCTATAAATCAGTTCACCTCGATGGCAAAATAAATGGAATGAAAATTGGGAGAGATTTACATCAGGATCCAACTTGACTCTTCTGTTTTACACCACTGCATCAAATTGACTTCTATCACAAAGAGTACCTCTCAGAAGAATGATCTACAGAGCCACTTATTACAGTTTTTTACCTGGAGTCCTACACATTTATCCTTTCATCGTCTATGCCATTCTATTTTGAAAATTGTGATCAAAATTACAATAACCATCTTTTCAGACAAAGATTTCCAGGTAGAATTCTAGACATTATTCAAAATAAACTGCTCTCATCTCCTGAGTTGCTTTGCCAATTACAGTGCATTTTGCTGCAGGTGCAGACAGTTTCTTAGCAATTGTATAATGAAAAGCCTTCATAATCTGAATGACTCTGTTAATGACCCTTCTCTAAGGAGAACAATTTCAACTCTACTCAGCTCTCCACCCAAAGAGAGCCCAAGGGGGAAACAGCTGATCAATGAGCAAAGCTGGGGTCAACCTTAAAGATGCCCAGAACATGACTATGTTTTGTGTGATGTAAATTAATGCATAAGATCACTGGCAACTAATCATTTCATTGAACAAATAATGATGATTAATCAAACTCAGTGATTCTTTTTGTTTGTGGTTTTTAAGCTAATTGAGAATCAGATATTCATTACTCACATGGAATAGCTGAGCGGCATTTAATTTTCTGAGATTGGATGGCATTTGAACAATAATTAATTTGTTGTTGAATGCATGGCTTCACTCTATTACCAAAAACACAACAAGAACATCAAAAAGAACATCGGCTAGGGAGGATATTTCACCAGCTAAGAGTGAAAGGCAATCAGGTAGAAACCATCTCAACAACCACAAATCAGACCCGTCAATACACTCAAGCCATAGTTCCTGTGGATATTAAAAATGTAGTTCACCTTTTTTACCCCTTCTCTTTACTAAAAGGTTGAATTCCAGTCTGCTGTGTCTACTCAAGTGGAGTTTTAACACCATAGACCTATCCAAGACTGGGTTCCGCATGTTTGGGTACAGAGTCCTATTGCACTCGTAGTTGTACTAGATTTTCCCCAAGTAATGTTGATACCTGTTTACACCTTTGTAACTCCATTTTCTCCTACATCCTTTAATATGGTCTCTATCAGAGATTATGAGCAGATAAGTTCAACATTTACTTCAGGATCTTTGTTCACAAATTTCAGGGGCATGATTTACTGTAACTGAAAATGTTTGAGATAAATAAACTAAAGTTACATGGTAGTACTGAGTAATTGATAGCATATTTGGTTTCTTCCTAGTTTCAGCTGATGGTAGAGTGAGAAATTCAACGCCTTCCATAAAATATAATTATGTGGATACACAAGTCCAGATTCAGGGTTTCAACCTGAATCATCAGCCAGTCCTGATGCAGGTTTTCAACTTGAAATATTGACAATTTTCCCCTTCACAAATACTGCCTGACCTATTGAATTCTTCCAGCAGATTGTTTGTTGCTCCATAAATATATAGATACTCTCAACGCCAGGAAGACTAAGGAATTAAATGTGGACTTCAGGAAAGGAAAGTCAGGAGAACACACAACAGTCCCCACTGAGGCGTCAGCAGTGAAAAGGGTGAGCAGATCCAACATCCTGGGCATCTTCAAGAGGAGATGGCTCAGGAAGCCTGCATCTTTCATTAAGGACCCTCACTCTCTGGGATATGCCCTCTTCTTAATACTACTATCAGGAAGGAAGAACAGGAGCCTGAAGACCCACACTCAGTGATTTAGAAATAGCTTTGTCCCCTCTGCCATCAGATTTCTGAACACTCCATGAACCCGTAAACATTACGTCATTATTTCTTTCTTTTATACAGTTATTTTGATCATTTATAGATTTTTATGTCTTTGCACTGTACCACTGCCATAAAACAACTAATTTCATGTCAAAAGTTAGTGATAATAAATCTGATTTTGATTCTGATAACTCTGCAGCCTACAGAACATTGTAGAGTCAACTTAACTACAGATTGATAATTTTTAAAACTCATGAAGAAGATTTTCTTAATGTATTCCTGTTATAAGTATGTTAGTTGCAAATGGATGTTGGGAACTCATCCCTCATTCAGGAATATTACACATCTCCACTTGTGTTCTTGTAATTATAAGCTTTTATTCTGATCTTTCGATTGTGGTGCATGAGAAAATCTGAAGAGCTGTTAGCGTGGCCCACCCACTAACTTTCAGCCAGTTGTAGTGACAACCACACATTTAACTAAGAAGCAGCTTTCCTCAAGGGCCAGGAGCACCAAAGGTTAATTAACCTATGAATCTCTGTAGAACAAATGTTGGACTTATATCATTCTTCAAACAGTTGGAGGTAAATTACCTGGTAATAAAAATAAATGCACAGTGCATCATCTTCATTCTCAGGCAATAGTGATATGGGGACTGTACAAATTAGTTACGTTCCACATAAAATAATTGCATTTTCTCAAAGACCCATATCTTAGCTGATGCCACAAGAATTAGACTCCAACCACCATTAGTGCTATAAATTAACAGATAAGTATATCCATGTTGTTATGGCAAGGATAATAATTTCTACATTAGTGTTTGATAAAGCATAATTGCTCAAGCTGATAAATATTTTTGGGGTCAGTTTAACTCACACATTTCATTCTGATATCGTTACTATAGACATTGTTTCAATTTATTTTTCCAGTTTATGACTGGAATACTAATGTTTATAATGAAAATCACTCAAAATGGTTGTCATTCCATAACTCTTAGAAATGAAACTGTCTTCTGGTTACCGTTACAAAGGTTTGCGCTTAATTATCTTCTGCGATACTGGTTGCCAAATGAACACAAAATATGTCCTACCTCCTTCAGTAATTAAATAAAAACAGGTTGACTGCAAGTTCATTTTGATTTTGTTTTACATTCATAAATTCTCCAAGCATTCCGATCAGCAGAACATACACTCATATTATAGTCAGAATGCTCATGTAATCTAAAATAAGGAATGAAGTTCTGAATATGCAGTGGCATTGTTCTGCACTGTTAAAATGCCAAAACCACCCTAATAGCCACTGTCATTATTAATCCTCGGCAGCCGTTGTTGATGCAGTCGAACAGAGCTTCATTAATTGGGCTCATGATGTTACAATTTTAATTCTATTTGATCAGCAGAACACTGAAACAGCTGCTTATGAATAACTGCTGATATAATTACTGAAACATATTGGGCTCCTTGAATTAAATAATTGTTTTTTTTTCTGTACTTAACTGGCGCATTGTCATGTAAAATATTTCCCTCAAAATATAACCTTTATTCCATTGAGAATGTTGTGCATTTCCATACTTCTGGTCTATTGTTCAGGGTGGAGTTTATATCATGTGTAACAGTTTGTTTTGGTGCACTCTGATAGGCTTTTTAATTGTTCAGAACAGTTTATAAACTCTCAGCTGGCTCTGGTGGTGAACCAAGGTACCAATCTGACTTTCGGAGCTGCAGAAGACATTTTGCCAGCTGCCTGTCAGGAAGTAGTAAAAATTATCAAAACTGAATAAGCTGATTTTCTTGACGAGTTCCATTAGTATCTGATTTATCAGTCTGAGACTTAATGTCACCATTGCACTGAGGATCTGCACAGTTTTATTGAATTAATAGAAATAAAGGGAAACAAAGTACCATTAAAATTACACCGGAAGATTAAATACAATAAATAGCTGAACATTTTATGAAAAAAATGCTGTACTTACCAAATTCTGTTGTGCTTAACTATATTGTTTGTAATTTGTCTGAGATTCTAATAATTAAAAACTACAAAGAATAATGCCATTAAAAATGGAGGCATCACTCCGAATGGAGACAATCTCATCATTTCACCATAGCTCCTTAACTAGAGTCAGTGAAAGGAAGTAAAGCTTATATCTTGCAGTGGACAGATCAGTTACTGATTTATCCTATTACAATAGCTTGAGACAACCAATTAAATAGTAATTCCACTTATGAACTTTTCATTTTGCGGCTTTAGTTACCATTAGCAGACATAATATTTTTAGGTACACCTCAGCAATAGTTTAAATACTCCCTTATTCTATTTCTCTAATGTTACACACTATCCAGTACTTCTATATTGTAATAAGCAGGGATCTTCAAAAGACTTGCATTGCAAAATGAATTGGGCAGCAGAGTGAGTGGCAGCAGAGTGTAGGGCTTTGGCTCAACAAGCTTAGGCGGTAACGGGAAGAGGCGAGAGCGAGGCACCAACTCTTTTTTTCCCCTTGGTGAATCAGCCTGGACAGACAGAGGAACAGCAGGGCTCGCACAGCTAATGGTACGAGCTAACGGTTTAAAAAGTTTGTATGTTTGGCGAGGTAAGTGGGTGAGTAGACTTATTTTTCCTTGTTTCATTCCTGTAGAATTAGATAGCATGTCTGCAGAGTTAGTGCTTTGTTCACGGTGTCAGATGTGGGGATCCTGGGAGACCTCCAGCCTCCCTGATGGCCATATCTGCGCCAAGTGCACCGAGATGCAGCTCCTCAGAGACCGTGTTAGGGATCTGGAGATGCAGCTTGATGACCTACTGCTTATTAGGGAAAGTGAAGAGGTGATAGACAGGAGCTAAGGGAGGTAGTCATCCCTAGGCTACAAGGGTCAGAAAACTGGATGACTGTTGGGAGAGGAAAGGGAAATGCCAGGATAGTGGACAGCACCCCTCAGCAATGAGTATCTTGTTTTGGATGCTGTTGAGGGGGATGACCTGACAGGGGATGGCCACGGTGATCGGGTCTCTGGCACTGAGCCTGGCGCTGCTGTGCAGGAGGGAAGGAGGGAGAAGAGGAATGCAGTAGTCATAGGGGATTCCACAGTCAGGGGAGAAGACAGGAGATTCTGTGAGCTTGATAGAGATACCTGCATCGTGTTTTGCCTCCCAGTTGCCAGGGTACGGGATGTCTCGGATCGGGTCCAGAATATTCTGAAGGGAGAGGGCGAGCAGCCAGCTGTCTTGGTACATGTTGGTACCAATGACATAGATAGGAAAAGGGAGGAGGTCCTGAAGAGAGATTTCCGGGAGTTAGGAAGGAAGCTGAGAAGCAGGACTTCCAGGATAGTAGTCTTGGGATTGCTACCTGTGCCACGTGCTAGCGAGGGCAAGAATAGTCGGATCAGGCAGATGAATGTGCGGCTGAGAGACTGGTGCAGGGGGCAGGGCTTCAGATTCTTGGATCATTGGGATCTCTTCTGGGGGAATTATGATCTGTTCAAAAAGGATGGGTTACACCTGAACCCGAAGGGGACCAGTATCTTGGCGGGAAAGTTTATTAGAGCTGTTAGGGAGGGTTTAAACTAATTTGGCAGGGGTATGGGAACCGGAATGATAGAGCGGAGGAGGGGGAAAACAGAAATAAATTTAAGATAGTGAGCAGTAAAGATGTCAGGAAGGACAGGCAAATGATGGGGCAAATTTGCAATCATTGGGATGAGTTGCAGTGCAATCAAAACAAAAAGTACCAAATACTGGACTTGCGGTGTTATACTTAAGTGCACGCAGCATAAGGAATAAAATGGATGATCTTGTCGCACAGCTACAGATTGGTAGGTATGATTCTGTGGCCATCACTGAGACGTGGCTAAAGGATGCATGTCTCTGGGAGCTGAATGTCCAAGGATACACGGTGTATTGGAAGGATAGGAAGGTAGGCAAAGGGAGAGGCGTGGCTTTATTGGTAAGAAATTATATTAAATCATTAGAAAGAGGTAACATAGGATCAGAAACTACAGAATCTTTATGGATTGAGCTAAGAAATCATAGGGGTAAAAGGACCCTGATGGCAGTTATATACAGGCCTCATAAAGCTGCAGTGATGTGGACTACAAATTACAACAGGAAATAGAAAAGGCTTGTCAGAAGGGCAGTGTTATGATAATTGTGGGGGATTTTAACATGCGAGTGGGTTGGGAAAATCAGGTCGGCACTGGATCTCAAGAGAGAGAATTTGTAGAATGTCTGTGAGATAGCTTTTTAGAACAGAGTGTTGTTGAGCCCACAAAGGAATCAGCTGTACTAGATTGGGTATTGTGTAATGAACCAGAGGTAATTAGAGAGATTGAGGTGAAGAAACCCTTAGGAGGCTGTGATCATAACAAGATTGAGTTCAGTGTGAAATTTGAGAAAGAGAAGCCGAAATCCGATGTGTCGGAATTTCAGTGGAATAAAGGAAATCACAGTGGCATGAGAGAGGAACTGACCAAAGTTGACTGGAAAGGGACACTAGCAGGAAGGACGGCAGAGCAGCAGTGGCTGGAGTTTATGTGAGAACTGAGGAAGGTGCAAGACAGGTATATTCCAAAAAAGAAGTAATTTTTGAATGGATAAAGTATGCAACTGTGGCTGACAAGAGAAGTCAAAGCCAAAGTAAAAGCAAAGGAGAGGGCATACAAGGAAGCAAAAATTAGTAGGAAGACAGAGGATTGGGAAGTTTTTAAAAGCTTACAAAAGGAAACTAAAAAGGTCATTAAGAGGGAAAACATGAACTATGAAAGGAAGCTAGCAAATAATACCAAAGAGAATACTAAAAGCTTTTCAAGTATATAAAGAGTAAAAGACAGGTGAGAGTATATATAGGACTGATAGAAAATGATGCTGGAGAAATTGTAATGGGAGATAAGGAGATGGTGGAGGAGCTGAACGAGTATTTTGCATCAGTCTTCACTGAGGAAGACATCAGTAGTATACTGGACACTCAAGGGTGTCAGGGAAGAGAAGTGTGCATAGTCATAATTACGATAGAGAAGGTACCCAGGAAGCTGAGTAGACTAAGGTTAGATAAATCTCCCAGACCAGATGGAATGCACCCTTGTGTTCTGAAGGAAGTAGCTGTGGAGATTGCGGAGGCATTAGCAATGATCTTAAAAAGTCAATAGATTCTGGCATGGTTCCGGAGGACTGGAAGATTGCAAATGTCACTCTGCTACTTAAGGAGGGGGCAAGGAAGCAAAAAGGAAATTATAGACCTGTTAGCTTGAAATTGGTGGTTGGGAAGTTGTTGGAGTCGATTGTCAAGGATGAGGATACAGAGTACCTGGAGGCATATGACAAGATAGGCAGAACTCAGCATGGATCCTTAAAGGAAAATCCTGCCTGACAAACCGATTGCAATTTTTTGAGGAAATTACAAGTAGGCTAGACAAGGGAGATGCAGTGGATGCTGTGTATTTGGATTTTCAGAAGGCCTTTGACAAGGTGCCGCACATGAGGCTGCTAAACAAGATAAGAGCCGTGGAATTACGGGAAAGTTACATACGTGGATAGAGCGTTGGCTGATTGGCAGGAAACAGAGAGTGGGAATAAAGGGATCCCATTCTGGTTGGCTGCTGGCTACCTGTGGTGTTCCACAGGGGTGTGTGTTGGGCCGCTTTTTTTGATGTTGTACATCGACGATTTGGATAATGGAATAGATGGCTTTGTGGCTAAGTTTGCTGATGATACAAAGATAGGTGGAGGGGTCAGTAGTGCTGAGGAAACAGAGAGTCTGCAGAGAGACTTGGATAGATTGGGAGAATAGGCAAAGAAGTGGCAAATGAAATACAATGTTGGAAACATGAACTTTGGTAAAAGAAATATACGGGCAGACTATTATTTAAGTTGGGAGAGAATTCAAAGTTCTGAGATGCAACGGGACTTGGGAGTCCTCGTGCGGGATACTCTTAAGGTTAACCTCCAGGTTGAGTTAGTGGTGAAGAAGCCGAATGCAATGTTGACACTCATTTCTAGAGGAATAGAGTATAGGAGCAGGGATGTGATGTTGAGGCTCTATAAGGCACTAGTAAGACCTCAGTTGGAGTGCTGTGTGCAGTTTTGGTCTCCTTATTTAAGAAAGGATGTGCTGGCGTTGGAGAGGGTTCAGAGAAGATTCACTAGAATGATTCCGGGAATGAGAGTGTTAACATATGAGGAACGTTTGACCGCTCTTGGACTGTACCCCTTGGAGTTTAGAAGAATGAGGGGAGACCTCATAGAAACATTTCGAATGTTGAAATGTATGGACAGAGTGGATGTGACAAAGTTGTTTCCCATGGTGGGGGAGTCTAGTACGAGAGGGCATAACTTAAGGATTGAAGGGCACCCATTCAAAACAGAGATGCGAAGACATTTTTTTAGCCAGAGGGTAGTGCATCTGTGGAATTTGTTGCCGGGGCGGCAGTGGAGGCCAAGTCATTGGGCGTATTTAAGGCAGGGATTGATAGGTATCTGAGTAGCCAGGGCATCAAAGGTTATGGTGAGAAGGCTGAGGAGTGGGACTGAATGGGAGAATGGATCAGCTCATGATAAAACAGCAGAGCAAACTCGATGGGCCGAATGACTGACTTCTGCTCCTTTGTCTTACGGATAAATGCCCACTTAATTTCAATTTAGAAAAAGTAGGAGGATTGTTTTCTGACTCACTGGCAGAATCCATGAATATCATTGAATGATTGTGATTGGCATCTGTCTGTCCCAAAGGACAATGGGTGATGATCATTATCATCACAGGCCCGGCGGAAGGTATGGAGATCCTGAGATGCCCAGTTATTCCCCTCTCAGCCTCACCGGTGCAGTCCAAAGGAAAGCTTATGAAACAATACATTTGGCACTAGCTTGGCTGCAGGAGCTACTGGAAGGATGTTCGATTGCGTTCAGCCACTTCAGCGGCTCCACTCCAGATGTAGCCTTCATCCCTCCCGAAACTGCCCACAAGGCAGTGGGGCTATTTACCCATAAGCTACACAAGCATCAGGCCAAGTCTACACACCAGTGGGCCTGTGTGCTACATGTGCAGGGGCCAGACCTCTGCCCTATCCTCTGCAGTGCAGCTTGAGTCTGAAAAGAGTTCACTTTCTATGTATCACCAGTGAGGAGGCACTAATTATTGAGTAGTTCTTAAATATAATACAGTATATATGAATATTGAGGACAATATATATCACTTTAAAGAATATAAGGTATTATGCATTATTTTACTAATACAAAACCATTGCCTTTAACATGAAGGCAATCATGCGATTGCATCACAGCCTGGTATGCAAACACCAATGCCCTTGAATGGAAAGGCCACAAAAAGTAATGGATACAGCCAAGTCCATCATGGGTAAACTCCTCCATACCTTCGAGCACATCTACATCAAGTGCTGTTTCAGGTGTTACGTACCCCGTAACTGGGTTGCCAAACCAGCAGAAATGGACCACTTAGTTGGAGTCTGGATTACTGGAACTAAGAAAGTTTTATTAAAGAAATAAGTAACACAGTACTCTAATCGTAAGGTTATAAATGCAACAGGTTAGCAATGATAAAACACGCATGTACACAGAACTAGGATAATAGGAATCAGTCAAGCTCTATCGCAGTCTAGGGGTAAAATGATCAGTCTCAAGTGACACAGAGTTCAGTTCAGCTGAGTACAGTTCGCAGTAATCGCTGTTGTGCCACTGGAGGGAGAGAGAGAGAGAGAGAGAGAGTGAGAGAGAGAGAGCGCGAATGATGATATGCAAATCGGATTCAAACAGACCTTTGGTATTCCTTGCAGTTAGCTTTCGGGCGAGCCCTTTTTAATGTCTTCTGAGGTCACCGATTGTGACCCCTCCGTTCCGGATACGATCGTTCTTCCGCGGTGAACCCGGCACCCAGGCAAGGGCAGACACACATACCAGGTTCCCGCCGATCGTACCTTCTCACCCTGTGTGTCTATGGTCGGTCCCGCGTCCACACCTCCAAACTCCCACCAACTTGTGGGGGCACACCGCACTTCCAGGGTCTCGTTATCTCGTGATCTCGTGGTGTCTGTCTTGCCTTAGCGAACCTGTTCCTTTTATCCCCCTGCTGGGCTATCGCCTGTCCATCAAACTTTAAACAGTTCAGCTTCAAAGCAACTGGTCTGTCAATACTCGGAACTGTGTCTCTTTTCGTTAATCTCTCTGCTCTTTCATTAACATTTTGAACGTTTCTCTATTTGTCTCTCTTACCTCTCTCATCAGCATTAGTCTTCTGATAACTTGGTTTTTCATCACACAGGAAAGCAGCATCCATCATCAAAAACCCCCCACCATCCTGGCCATGCTCTCTTCTCACTGCTGCCCTCAGGAAGGAGGTACAGGATTCTCAGGAATCGCACCACTGGGTTCAAGAATTTTTATATCCCTCAACCATCAGTCTCTTGAACCAAAAGGAGTAACTTAGCTCCGTCACTGAACTGTTCCCACAAACTATGGTCTCAATTTCAAGGAACCTTCCTTCCATGTTTTTGATAATTATTGCCTATTAACTTATTATTGTTGTTATTATTTCTTCTTTTTTGTATTTGCATAGCTCATTGTCTTTCACACATTGATCGTTTGCCCTGTTGGCTGCAGTCTTTCATTGATTCTGTTGTGTTTATTGTATTTACTGTGAATGCCCACAAGAAGATTAATCTCAGGATTGTATATGGTGACAGATATGTACTTTGATAATAAATGTACATTGAACTTTGAATCTTGACATAGTAAACTTCTATAGCCCATTCTCTGTACACATCCTGAGCATCACAAAGTCAATAAAATGGCTCACCAAGATGTTGCTTTGATGATACAAAACTTTAATTTAACATGCTGTTTGTGCAGAGTGAAATCTGAATAGTTTATGCAATCTAAATTAAGATATGCCTGTAGATAAGACAATGGTTTTGATATGCTAAAGTGTGAATAATCTAAAGAGATGTCTGCAGTCATTCCAGTTCTTGAGCATCACTAGTCGGAAACAGAAATGTAAGAAGACTCCCTCTGTGCCAAGTGAAAGTTGTCACTATTTTACTTTAGAATTCATGTCATTACTGAAAAATGCAGTGTATAGAAGGTGAATAGTGAAAGGGAAAAAAAAGAATACATTTACATAATTTTCAAGAGGTCATCTTGATTTCAGACACAGCAAAGAATTTTGAAATGCTATTATTTTTGGCACCAAACAAAATGCATCAACCAAATTGCACAGAGTAATCTCCCACAAAGCTCAAGGTGATAAAAGACCAGATTACATTTTAAACTGGCATTTGGGTAAGTACTGAATGCTGATCAAAGCAATGGAGAACTTCAAGTATTTGCTTGAGGTGTCATCTTAAAGGAAGAATTCCCTCCAAAACAGCATCCCTTCCAGTACTCTTAAAGACACAACTTCATTTTTATAGAAGAAGTTATGTTAGCATGGCATTACTCTGTAGTTTCCAGAAGGGAATCAATGGCCTTGGAATTTTTTTCGGGTATTTCTTGATCACCTGACCTAATGAGGGAAGGAAATCATTTATAAATCCTACATTAGACTTTTTCTCTTATGTTTCAACTTGTTCTCTTAGACTTCCCTTTAGCCAAGTCTGGGAAAAATCATATCATACTGAAACCTGGATTTAAATCTTTTTGGATTTAATTATAAAGCGCATACAGCAAGATAACTAATCACAATTTTTTGCATTACTGGAAGTCCTCAAAATATTTTTTTCTCCAATTACAATCATGCTTGAAGTTAATCATATGAAAATTTCATTTGCATATTTGTGCTTTACAAGACAGCTGTAATTGTTATCAGTATAATACAATATATTCTACTATTGAATAATTTACTGTTTTAATGAAATTCTGGATTGATATTGATTCCTAACATCTAACTGCACATGAACTGTACAACTAACATTTCTCTCCGATCTGCCTGATGCTCCGACATTGGTAATGTATAGACTATCCATCTATGACTTTGAATAAGAGGCACATAATTGAAAAATTAACAGCGCTCCAATAGTGGCAAAACACAAAGGCAAACTCACCTCTCTGTACTGCTGCACTATGCCTCTAGGTCATGTCTTGAGTTTTGCTCCCTAATAGATGTTACTGTCAGTTGTTGCATCCTTATTAACTCACAATTAGAAAGGAATTTACAGCATGAGCAATTCAAGAATGTCATTTAACTTTGGCAATTAACTTCTACATTTGCACTACTCTTTGGGTAAAGGAGTTTCTTCTAAATTCCCCATTTGATTTCTTACCATTTTATTTCGATGACCTGCAATTATATTCTTCATCCCAAGGGAAATTCTTTCTCTCTGTAATTCTTCAAAAGATTCACACCTCACCTTTCCTGAAATGTAAATTGTCACTTTAGGAACCAAAATTAATACAGGACTTCATGAAAATAATAAATTATTCAAAGGTAAAATATATTAAAAGATTAATAATGTTCTTGCATTTCTGATATTAACCATATATGTGATTTTCCCCTCTTGTTTTTAATATATGATAACCAAACCTATTCACACTATTTCCTTCGTGGTTCAAGCTTCAAGAAAAGTTTCACATAATTTTGCTACCTTTCGATTTTACTCCTCTAAAAATAAATATACTGCTTAGTTTGCAATAATTCAAACACTGTTAACCATACTTCTATTCTGAAAAAAAATGTTTATTTTGTGGTTTCATATAGTTCTCCTCAACAATTTCTTCCCCAGTTAGCTGTCATCAGAAAAGGACTTCTGTCCTTCCTTTCCAGACCTGAAGAAGGGTCTCCGTCTGAAATATTGTCTGGTTACTCTTTTCCATAGATGCTGCCTGACCTGCTGAGTTTCTCCAGCATTTTGTGTGTGTTGCTTTGGATTTCCAGCATCTGCTGATTTTCTCATGACCTATTCTGCTTGGTCCTACCAAAGTGCAACACCTCACACTTATATGCATTAAGTTCCATCTGCCA
Source organism: Mobula birostris (assembly GCF_030028105.1). NCBI lineage: Eukaryota > Metazoa > Chordata > Chondrichthyes > Myliobatiformes > Myliobatidae > Mobula > Mobula birostris. The sequence continues at coordinate 160,323,859 of NC_092375.1, forward strand.
TTTTTCAGCCCATGAAAATGCAGTTGGTCCAGATCCCACTGCAAGCTCTGATACTCTTCCTTGCTGTCCACTACACTTCCAATCTGGGTGTCATCTGAAGACTTGCTAATCCAGTTAACCACATTATCATCCAGTCCATTGATATAGATGACAAACAACAACGGACCCAGCAGTGATCCCTGCACCACTTCACTATTCACAGGCCTCTAGTCAGAGTTACAATCATCTACCACCACCCTCTGGCTTCTCTCACAAAGCCAATGTCTAACTCAATTTACCACCTCCTCTTAGTCCATTTATACAACATCCACTGCCTTGTCTTCATCAACTTTCCTTATAATTTCTAAGTCTAAGATTGGTTAGACATGACTTACCACGCACCAAATCATGCTGACTGTCCCAAATCAGCACATGTCTATCCAAATACTCATATATCCAATCCCTTAGAATAACTTCCAATAACTTTCCCAATAGTCATCTACAGAACCTCCTTTCACAGGAGTATGGATTACAGGAAGCTCGTATTTTTAAAATTCTTGTTTTTTTTATCCTTTCTAGATGTTTTCTTGCTATTTTCTACTAGGAAATGGCAGCTGTTTTGTATTGAGCTCTCAACATTTCTCCTGTAAGAAGTTCAGGACTCCCAGGCACTACTTATTTGCCAGATGAGGTGGTAGGATCCGATGCAATCACTACATTTAAAAAAATACTTAGACAGGCATTTAAATAGGCCCAGCATAGGAAGATGCAGTGCTAACACAGACAAGTATGTTTAGTGTAGATAGGCAAAAACATTGGCATCAATATGGAGAGTGGGTAGATTCAGGTTATGTCCTCCTTTCTGCATAGGAAAGTCATGGAGAAGGAGAAATATAAATACAGTACTAGACATACCACCTTCGGCTTTGGAGCTGTCTTTGGATTACCAATAATTGTTGCTTCCATGACTATGTCATCTAACGACGTAATTTGTCACACATGAGGCACGTAAGTACAACTCATGCTGAGAAGTGCCTTGGCAATTTTCCAAAGGATCATACAAAGGATCATAAAATGCCTGGAAATAGCTTCTATCACATTTCCCCCTGTGGTACATGTTAAAACTGCTTTGCACAATCTCTTTTCCAGTCACCTACACCCTGCTGTGTTTAATCCTCTCTTCGGAGTTTTCTCTAGTTTTACTCCTAGTATAGAAGGCTCCTTAACTGTATGATTGACTCCAATTCCTCCATTTTATTCTAGACAGTGTGCATTCATTTACAAAAAGTTAATTTCATTTTTAACCACTTTTATCTTGCCATTCTTTGAGATTTTCGTTCTATCCCCTACTTGCTCACATTTTACTTAGGTCCATCTTCAGTTTAAATCTCCCATGCTTTGCTTTATGCATCTTTCATTTATTGCAGGTCCCTCACCAAGTATTGAAGGTGAAAGTCTTTTCTATTTCTTCATTAACCTTTACTTTCAAGGCTTTGGTCGTATTTCAGCTCTCCTGAGCCATTCTTAAGGACACAACTTCCTGATAAAGATTGAAGTAGGAATGTTCAATGATGGTTGAAAATACCTCAGATAATGAAGCAGCCTAGGTTGACATAGTTAAAAATAGACCCAAACAACACTTAGACATGGGCTACTGCTAAGTGGCAAGTAACATGCATGCTAGGCAATAATCATCTCCAAGAGGTGAAAGTCTAATCACTTAGACTTAATGTTCCATTACAGTACTTTCACTGTCTCCTATCATCAGAGCCCTGGGGATTAGTACAAGGTACAAATCAGAAGTGGGGTGGAATACTCCCCTTGCATCTGAATGTCTGGCATTCTAACAACATTAGACCATAAGACATAGGAGTAGAATTAGGCTATTTGGCCCATCGAGTCTGCTCTGCCATTCAATCATGGTTGATCCTTTTTTCTCCTCCTTCTCAACCACATTTCCCTGCTTTCTCCCCGTAACCTTTGATGCCATGTCCAATCAAGAACCTATCAAGCCCTGCCTTAAATACACCCAATGACCTGGCCTCCACAGCTGCCTGTGGCAATAAATTCCACAAATTCACCACCCTCTGGCTAAAGAAATTTCTCTGCATCTCTGTTTTGAATGGACACCCCTCTATCCTGAGGCTGTGCCCTCTTGTCCTAGACTCTTCCAACATACTTTCCACGTCTACTCTGTCTAGGCTCTTCAACATTCAGAAAGTTTCAATGAGATCCCCCCTTATCCTCTTAAATTCCAGCGAGTACAGACCCAGAGCAAGCAAATATTTCTCATATAATAACCCTTTCATTCCTAGAATCATCCTTCTGAACCTCCTCTGGACGCACTCCAATGCCAGCACATCTCTTCTAAGATGAGGAGCCCAAAACTGTACACAATACTCAAGGTGAGGTTTCACCAGTGCCTTATATAGCTTCAGCATCACATCCCTGCTCTTGTATTCTAAACCTCTTGAAATGAATTCTAATATTGCATTTGCCTTTCTCACCACCAATTCAACCTGCAAGTTAACCTCCCAAGTCCCTTTGCATCTCAGATTTTTTGATTTTCTCCCCAGTTAGAAAATAGTCTGTACATTTATTTCTACTACTAAAGTACATGACCATGCATTTTCCAAAATTCTATTTCATTTGCTAATTTCTTGTCCATTCTCCTCATCTGTCTAAGTCTTTTTGCAGCCTACTTATTTCCTCAACAAACTACCAGCCCCTACACCAATCTTCATGTCATCTGCAAACCTGGCACAAAACAATCTATTCTATCACCCAAATCATTGATATACAGCATAAAAAGAAGTGGTCCCAACATTGACCCCTGCGGAACACCACTAGTCACTGACAGCCAACCAGACAAAGGTCTTTTTATTCCCACTTGCTGCCTTCTTCCAATCAGCCACTGCTCTAACCATGTCAGTAACTTTCCTGTAATACCACGGTTAGTAACTTTCCCGTAACATCCAAATGGCATTAAATAATTCAGAACAAATCAGACCCACTAATTAGCACAGGTCCACCATTTGGACTGTCACTCCCTCCGCCAGCAGTATTTCCATACCACAGAATGTCTAATCTACAAAATGCACTGCAGCAGCTTACAAGCCTTCTTCAATATCTTCCTTAAGTCATTCTGTTTCCTTGGACAAGGACAGCAAAGACATGGAACTGCATCATCTCCATTTGCTTCTTCAAGTTGCTCAATATCCCAATTTGAAAATTTGGCATTGCATATGCATTTTTTTGCACTCAATCTACTTCCCACACTAGCTAAAAAAAAAACTCTCTTAGAGTATATTAACCAGACATAACCACTTAAAGAATCAAAAATGCAGATCAAAGGAACTAATAAATGTTGAACTTTATTAGATCCTATCTATGGTAAATGAATACCTAAAACATTATGTAAAACACGAATTATCCAATGCAAAATACAAATTCAAACAAACTGCTCCTGCACCAATTTGGGGAAAAGAATAATCTTGTGATTTTTGATGCTGTTGCCACATTGCTCAGATCCTGCTTATCATCTTTTCTTGAGATGGAGGATTATTTATTTCTATTTATAATAAATCAACTGAAGGAATAATACTCAATATAACTAGCCTCTTTCCTGTACCTTTTTATTCTGACATCTTCCCCCTTCCTTCTCAGTCCTGAAGGGTCTGGGCCCAAAATATCGTCTGTTTATTCATTTTCATAGATGCCGCCTGGCCTGCTGAGTTCCTCCAGCATTTTGAGTGTATTGCTCAGGATTTTCGTTTCTCTAAGCTACATGAAATGGATTAATATCAATCGTTCCACCTACAAATATATCCTAAATAGCACAACTTATTTACACCAGGTATGTGTGGAATAGGAAACAAATGCAAAGAAAACACAGACCAAAAATGCAGACTATTATGTATATTTGATCAATTGTTTCTTTATCTTTTCTATTAGTCCTTTCTGTTCTACCACTATACTTTTTCTTTCATCTACATCTACATTTAATTATAAGGAGGTGCACTATTTGAAAAAATAGAATTATTGTTGCTGATGACCCACTACAAGGGTTACCAAGCAATGGGCTTTGACTTAGACCTTGTATTTTAAGTAATAGAGAGGCAGTAACCATTCATCACACCTTGGAGTATATCAGATGATGTCCATCATTGCCAAGTGCTCAGTATGATAGTGCTCAAGTTGATACTCAATTTGGCCTGTTTCTCTATGAGTTTTGCAACCTGACTAAAATGTGGCTGCTTTGGAAAAGTAAGAAGTTGCCATATACGCCCAATAATACTAAATCTCTACACAATAACAACGTAACAACTTGCATTCAATGGCAAGTGCTGAAGGGTAGTAGTGTGAGCAGCCTTAATGACTATTGCTCAGTAGCACTCACATCTGCAGTGATGAAATGCTTTGAGAGGTTGGTCATGGCTAGAATAAACTCCTGTTTCAGCAAGGACCTGGACCAATTGCAATTCGTCCATTGCCACAACAGGTCTATGGCAGATGCAATCTCAATGGCTCTTCACACGACCTTAGATCACCTGGACAATACAAATACCTATATCAGGATGATGTTTGTTGACTACAGCTCAGCATTTAACACCATCATTCCCACAATCCTAATCAATAAGCTGCAGAACCTGGGCATCTGTACCTTTCTCTGCAAATGGATCTTCCCTTTCCTAACTGGAAGACTTGAGTCTGTGTGGATTGGTGATAATATCTCCTCCTCACTGGCTCACCTCAGGGGTGTGTTCTTAGTCCACTGCTCTATTCCCTCTATTCTCATGACTGTGTGGCTAGGAATAACTCAAATACTATCTATAAATATCTATAAATTTGCTGATGATACAACCTTTGTTAGTAGAATCTTAGATGGAGTTAAAAGGGTGTACAGGAGTGAGATTTACGAACTAGTTGAGCAGTGTGGCAGCAACAAAACAACCTTGCACTCTATGTCAGTAAGATGAAAGAGCTCATTGTGGACTTCAGAAAAGGTAAGACAAGGGATCACAAAGCAATCCTCATAGAGGGATTGGATGTAGAAAGAGTGAGCAATTTCAAGTGCCTGGGTGTCAAGATCTCAACTAAAACACTTGTAAACTTCTATAGGTGTACTGTGGAGAGCATTCTGACAAGGTGTATCACTGTCTAGTATTGGGGTGCTACTGCACAAGAGCGAAAGAAGCTACAGACTTCCATCTTGGGTACTAACCTTCATAGTATCCAAGGCATCTTCAAGGAACATTGCCTCAGAAAGGCGATGTCCATTGCTAAGGACCCCCATCACCCAGGACGTACCCTTTTCTCATTGTTACCATCAGAAAGGAGGTACAGAAGCCTGAAAGCACACACTCAGCGATTCAGGAACAGCTTCTTTCCCTCTGCCATATGATTCCTAGATGGATATTGAACCCCTGAACTACTTCACTTTTTAAAAATATTTATTATTTCTGTTTTTGCACTATTTATAATCTATTCAATATACATATATATTCTTATTGTAATTTATTTACATATTTTTTCTTTCTATATTATCATATATTGCATTATATTGCTGCTGCTAAGTTAACAAATTTCACGACACATGCCAGTGATAATAAATCTGATTCTGATTCAAGTTTAACTGAGTGAAATACTTTGTAGAAGCAGATGATCGAACACTTGGCCAAAGAGCAGCTAAATGAATTACAGAGAGACCTGGGGAATTAAGCAGAGACATGTCTTATAAACCAGCAGTCAAAAATCTCCTGCACCTTAAGGAAACTAAAACTTTTTTTAACCTCAGCTACAAAGTTTGGCTCAGTGGACTCAGAGTATGGAGGTTCTGAGACCAGATGAGCTTCAGTAACTCTTCAATTCCAGCACTCTCAATTTTTACTGTCTTCTAACTCCAAATCCCCTCTGTCTCACCATCTGCTGTATTTTACATAGAAACATAGAAAACCTACAGCACAGTACAGGCCCTTCAGCCCACAAAGTTGTGCCGAACATGTCCCTACCTTAGAAATTACTAGACGTACCCATAGCCCTCTATTTTTCTAAGCTCCATGTACCCATCCAAAAGTCTCTTAAAAGACCCTATCGTATCCGCCTCCACCACCATTGCCGGCAGCCCATTCCACACACTCACCACTCTCTGCGTAAAAAAACTTACCCCTGACATCTCCTCTGTGCCTACTCCCCAGCACTTTCAACCTGTGTCCTCCTGTGGCAACTATTTCAGCCCTGGGAAAAAGCCTCTGACTATCCACATGATCAATGCCTCTCATCATCAGCCCTATCAGGTCACCTCTCATCCTCTGTCGCTCCAAGGAGAAAAGGCCGAGTTCACTCAACCTGTTTTCATAAGGCATGCTCCCCAATCCAGGCAACATCCTTGTAAATATCCTCTGCACCTTTTCTATGGCTTCCACATCCTTCCTGTAGTGAGGCGATCAGAACTGAGCACAGTACTCCAAGTGGGACCTGACCATCGTCCTATATAGCTGCAACATTATCTCTCGGCCCCTAAATTCAATTCCACGTTTAATGAAGGCCAATACACCGTATGCCTTCTTAACCACAGCGTCAACCTGTGCAGCAGCTTTGAGCGTCCTATGGACTCGGACCCCAAGATCCCTCTGATCTTCCACACTGCCAAGAGTCTTATTAATACTATATTCTGTCATCGTATTTGACCTACCAAAATGAACCACCTCACACTTATCTGGGTTGAACTCCATCTGCCACTTCTCAGCCCAGTTTTGCATCCTATCAATGTCCCACTGTAACCTCTGACAGCCCTCCACACTATCCACAATACCTCCAACATTTGTGTCATCAGCAAACTTACTAACCCATCCCTGCACTTCCTCATCCAGCTCATTTATAAAAATCACAAAGAGTAAGGGTCCCAGAACAGATCCCTGAGGCACACTACTGGATACTGACCTCCATGCAGAATATGACCCATCTACAACCATTCTTTGCCTTCTGTGGGCAAGCCAGTTCTGGATCCACAAAGCAATGTCCCCATTGGATCCCATGCCTCCTTACTTTCTCAATAAGCCTTGCATGGGGTACCTTATCAAATGCCTTGCTGAAATCCATATACACTACATCTACTGCTCTTCCTTCATCAATGTGTTTCATCACATCCTCAAAAAATTCAATCAGGCTCGTAAGGCATGACCTGCCTTTGACAAAGCCACGCTGACAATTCCTAATCATATTATACCTCTCCAAATGTTCATAAATCCTGCCTCTCAGGATCTTCTCCATCAACTTACCAACCACTGAAGTAAGACTCAGTGATGTGATGTTAGGTAAATTGAAGGGATAAAAGGCAGATAAATCCCCAGGGCCAGATGGTCTGCATCCCAGAGCGCTTAAGGAAGTAGCCCAAGAAATAGTGGATGCATTAGTGATAATTTTTCAAAACGCTTTAGATTTTGGATTAGTTCCTGAGGATTGGAGGGTGACTAATGTAACCCCGCTTTTACAAAAGGAGGGAGAGAGAAACTGGGGAATTATAGACTGGGGTAAGCCTGACATCGGTGGTGGGGAAAATGCTAGAGTCACTTATCAAAGATGTGATAACAGCACATTTGGAAAGCGGTGAAATCATCGGACAAAGTCAGCATGGATTTGTGAAAGGAAAGTCATGTCTGACGAATCTCACAGAATTTTTTGAGGATGTAACTAGTAGAGTGGATAGGGGAGAACCAGTGGATGTGGTATATTTGGATTTTCAAAAGGCTTTTGACAAGGTCTCACACAGGAGGTTAGTGTGAAAACTTAAAGCACACGGTATTGGGGGTACAGTATTGATGTGGATAGAGAATTGGTTGGCAGACAGGAAGCAAAGAGTGGGAATAAGCGGGACCTTTTCAGAATGGCAGGTAGTGACTAGTGGGGTACTGCAAGGCTCAGTGCTGGAACCCCAGTTGTTTACAATATATATTAATGACTCAGATGAGGGAATTAAATGCAGCATCAACAAGTTTGCGGATGACACGAAGCTGGGCGACAGTGTTAGCTGTGAGGAGGATGCTAAGGGGATGCAGGGTGACTTGGATAGGTTAGGTGAGTGGGCAAATTCATGGCAGATGCAATTTAATATGGATAAATGTGAGGTTATCCACTTTGGTGCATGAACAGGAAAACAGATTATTATCTGAATGGTGGCCGATTAGGAAAAGGGGAGGTGCAATGAGACCTGGGTGTCATTATACACCAGTCATTGAAAGTGGGCATACAGGTACAGCAGGCGGTGAAAAAGGCGAATGGTATGCTGGCATTTATAGCGAGAGGATTCGAGTACAGGAGCAGGGAGGTACTACTGCAGTTGTACAAGGCCTTGGTGAGACCACACCTGGAGTATTGCGTGCAGTTTTGGTCCCCTAATCTGAGGAAAGACATTCTTGCCATAGGGGAAGTATAAAGAAGGTTCACCAGATTGATTCCTGGGAAGGCAGGACTTTCATATGATGAAAGACTGGATCGACTGGGCTTATACTCTCTGGAATTTAGAAGATTGAGGGGGAATCTTATTGAAACGTATAAAATCCTAAAGGGATTGGACAGGCTAGATGTAGGAAGATTGTTCCCGATGCTGGGGAAGTCCTGAACGAGGGTGGACAGTTTGAGGATAAAGCGGAAGCCTTTTAGGACCAAGATGAGGAAAAACGTCTTCACACAGAGAGTGGTGAGTCTGTGGAATTCTCTGTCACAGGAAACAGTTGAGGAGAGTTCATTGTTTATATTTAAGAGGGAGTTAGATATGGCCATAGAAACATAGAAACATTGTGGCTAAAGCGATCAGGGGGTATGGAGAAAGGCAGGTACAGGGTTCTGAGTTGGATGCTCAACCATGATCGTACTGAATGGCGATGCAGGCTCAAAGAGCCGAATGGTCTACTCCTGCACCTATTTTCCATGTTTCTATGTTTCTATGACTCACTATCTCCTTCCAATCTTCCCCCCAATCTCAAATTATTAAACCTCATCTTACCTCTTACATCCCCACCTCAGAAAATTCCAAGCCCGACATTTTATTGAGCTCTTCTTCCCCTGCTTTCAGCTCCATGCCTGCCTCTTTGGACATGGGTCTTCATTTCAGACTATGGACCCGCTCTCCTGACTTCAGTGTTCTCAATGCATCTAGACATACCCCACCCCATTCCTTCCCAGTCCTCTGCATCTCCAGATCTAAGTGCTGACATGACATTGACCCTCTCTATTGTTACACTCCATTTTCTCATCTAACCTTTCCCCTCTGGACTTACAATACTTCATTCCCTTAGCATCAAGTTCAAAATTGTCATCAAACATGCTGATAAAGATGGTCTTGTCTGCTTCATTCTCCATTTGTAGTTTCTTGGTTTCATATTCTTCATTTCATCCATGAACTTCCACACCCTCTAGATAGATAGACACTTTATTGATCCCAGAGGAAATTACAGTGACACAGTAGCATTACAAGTGCACAGATATACAAATATACAAATATTAGAAGAGAAGTAAAAAAGAAAAACAAAGTTTCCTCAAACAGTCTAACAGGAGGGAATCATCACTTTCCTGGCTACAGGTTGACTCATTATAGAGCCTCATGGTTAAGCCATACAGCACTCTGGAGCAGCAGAGTTGGCTTAGGCTATTACTAAAGTGCTCTTCTGTTCAGTCAAGATGGCATGCAGAGGATGAGAAACATTGTCCAGAATTGTCATGATTTTCCATAGGATCCTTTGTTGTACTACAGTTCCAGTGCGTCCAGTTTGACTCCTATAACAGAGCCAGTCTTTCTGATCAGTTTATTGAGCCAGTTGGCATCACACATGCTGATGCCATTGCCCCAGCACACCACCGCTTAGAAGTTTGTATTGCCGACAGCAGACTGGTAGAAAATGCAAAGGAGAGGCCTGCACACTCCAAAGGATCTCAGTCTCCTCAGGAATTAGAGGTGATTCTGGCCTTCTTGTACAGAGTCTCTGTGTTGGTGCTCCAATTGATCCCAGATGATCTCTACATCTTGATCCCACATGAGCTCTGTCATATCGGTTTCATCAATGACGTTTTCTGCGAGATTTCTTCCAATATTTTTCCTCAGTCATTGTTTCTCTCCACCATAGTTGACCAGGCTCTCAATCTTATCTGTTCCATTTCTAGGAGTTCTTATGTCTCTCTCTTTCCTCTCACCCATGGGGACAGGATTCTACACCTTCCACTCATTTGCCTCTGTATTCAACGACAGGAAGCCACCAGGAGAAGAGAATGTCAGGAATAATAGCTTAAAAAAGTACCAACCTTGTGCAACTAAACAGAAGACTGTGAACATATTAAACAATGGAAGCAAAATAATATCTCCAGAGTTTAGTAAAACCAGAACTAAATGATTAGAGTGATTGTCTGTAGTTCTAGCATATCAAGTTGTTCACATTTAGACTAACAACAGGAGGAATCTCCATGTCAAATCTCAATGATGCTAGATCTTGGTTGACAAATGCAGAAAGTAATGATGAATTGTTGGAGCATTTTGAGACAGTAAAGCATTGTCAGTAATTCATTTCCGACTCCTCCTGAGGTCCCATCACCACAGAAGCCAGTTTTCAGACAATTTTAATGACTTCACAAGAAGCAGCTGAGCCCATTTTTTTTCTAGCTAGACTCTAGTGGTTCTCTGAATGCTAAAAAAAAAGTCTGCAATTTATAGAGTGTCTTTCATAGCATCAGGTTTTCTCAAATCATGTTGCATCTAATTAAAATAGTCACTCTTATAATGCAGCAAACACAGAAGACAATTTAAGCACAACATGTTCCTACAAACAGTTTTGCAAAAAGCATCAGATAATCTATTTTTGTGACATTACTGTAAATGCAAGTATCAGTCAGAATACTGGAGTTAAGTCAACTGCCTATACTTTTCCAAAATAGGGCCACAAGGTTATTTAATGTTAATGGTTTGGGTTCAGAGTGAAGCAGAGCTAGTCTTCTCAGAGACAAACAGAAGTGACCTATAAATGCTGCTCTTATTAGTACCCAATAAAAAATATAACAAACATAAAGCTAGTTTGAAAGACATAACCCTCCTTAGATACTTTGATTTCTTTCAGAATGATTTACAATTAGTAAAGATGAAGCAGGCAAAGGAAAAGACTATTCTATTGTCCCATGGGGCTTGTGAAATGTTGACGTTCAGAGGCAGCAACTTGAACAAAAAACGCTTATTGTCCTTCTACAGCCTATTGATTTAAGATAGTATTTAATATTTGGGTTCTAAGAATTTTTAGGTTATATATTATAGTGTTTGTAGTACTGAAATAAACATTTACACTACTGCACTCTTTAACTGGCCTGATCCCATCTCATTGTTTTCCTTCTTTTCAGATGTCCTTTCTATAAATAACTTCCGGTTTCATATCCTACATAACAAAACACTCAATTTTCCAATTATCTTTAACCTAAGAAAGAAATCATCTGAATTCCAACTTTGCTCTTCTCAGGATGACCTTGGGTTGTTACTCAAACAACAGGAATTCTGCAGATGCTGGAAATTCAAGCAACACGAAGGGTCTCGGCCTGAAACGTCGACTGCACCTCTTCCTACAGATGCTGCCTGGCCTGCTGCGTTCACCAGCAACTTTGATGTGTGTTGCTTGGGTTGTTCCTGGCTTATCATGCAGTGGGAGCACTTTCATTATTTGCCCTCCGAAAAGCCTTTGTCAACTTGAAAGCCATTATTAATTTCTCCTTGGCATTGTCCATTCCAGTGAAAAATAATAGGAAATGTTCAAGCCTTTTATCACTTTAGGCAATTCTCAGTCAATAACACTGTAACCTCTGAGTCGAATGCTCATAGATAAAAGCCTCAAAGACATAAGCACTAATTGTGACTGACACTCCAGTATACTACTCAAAAAGAACCATACTGTCAGAGGTGCCTTTTCTCATACAAGACACTGCTGGAAGTATGAGATATGTGGTACTTTTCTGAGGAAAAGAGAGGGAACCAGCACTGATTCACATTTAATCCTCCTCTTCATCATCATCATCATCAGGTGCATGCCCAGTTTGAGCTTTGACTGCCATGGCCCACACACTCCTGTTTCGGGTCAAGTGGATCAATTCATTGGTATTCATTTCCAGTCCTCTGGCTGCTGTCTCCGTCATCATTTGTCTTCGTCTTCCTCTTGCTTCTTCCCTTCAATCTTTCCCATAATTACCGTGCATTCTAACTCCTCTTTCCTAATCACATGTCCAATGAAGTTACATTGCCTTTTCACGATCTCATACATTATTTCTCTTTTTGTGTTTGCTCTGTTCATGACATCCTCATTAGATATTCATTTCGTTCATGATATTCTTTGCATCCTCCTCAAAAACCACATCTCTGCTGCTTCAATTAATTTCCTCATGTTATTAGATATTGTCCAACATTTTGAGCCATACAACATAACTGGATAAATGTAACATTTCAGTACTCTGAGGCGGGTTGTCTTGCCTAGTTTAGTATTGGTCAGTATAATCTTCATTCTCGTAAAGGTGTCCTTTGCCATCCCTATTCTTCTTTTGATGTCCATGTCGCACCTGCCATCTGATGTCACCCAGCTTCCTAAGTAGCAAAAGTTCTGTATTTGTTCTATGTCTTCCCTGTTTATTCTCAACATGCAGATAGGATTCTCCTTCTTTTTGAATATCACCAAACATTCTGTCTTTTTGCAATTGATAGATAGACCCATTTTTGCACTTTCTTCAACAATTATATCAATTAGGTTTTTTAGTTTTTCCTCCGTACTTGCAATTAACACAGCGTCATCTGCATATCTGAAACTATTGATGTCTTCACCACCAGCTTTGATTCCCACGATGTCTTTTACATTTGTAATATTCTTTCACTGTACACATTAAATAAATCAGGGGAGAAAACACACCCTTGTCTGACGTCTCTCTTGATTTTCGTAAATTGACTCACTTCTCCATCTATTCTTACGGCGGCAGTTTGTTCCCAGTACAGATTTCTGATTAGGCGGATGCCTTTCGAATCTAGATCTAGAGCTTTCTGTAATATTTCAAATAACTTACTGTGCTTCACTTTATCAAATGCTTTTGTGTAGCGGATAAAACAAACAAAAAAATCTTTTTTTCACTTGAATAGCTCGTTCTGATAGTATCCTTAACATCAATATTGTGTTTCTTGTAGCTTTGTCTTTCACAAAACCACATTGTTCTTTACTTATTTCAGCTTGTATCTTACTTTTAGCTCTTGTTATCAAAATTCTTAGAAGTATCTTGCTGATGTGACTCATTAAACTTATGGTCCTATGTAATTCACATTCTATTGCTCCAGATTTCTTGGGAAGAGTGATAAATACTGATTTTTTCATCTCTTCTGGTATTATTCCAGTCTCATAAATGTCCATGATTAAATCGGTAAGCTTTTCAATTCCATAATCTTCAAGGGCGATAATTTGTTCTATTACTAATTCATCAGGACCTACTGCCTTTCCTTTCTTCATCTTATTTATTGCATTACAAATCTCAGGTTTTAAAATACTTGGACCTTCAATGTTTTTCTTAATTTCTGGTTTTTCGCCTCAATCGTCTTCAAACAATTCCTGAATATACTCAGTCCACCTGTTCATAATCTCATCTTTCTCCTTGATAATGGTACCGTCCTTTGCTTTCAAACATCCACCTGAAGAGCAGAGGAGCTTTTTACCAGTGATATTCTTGATTTGTTGATGTAACCTTTTTGGATCAGTAATAGGGATTCTTTCTATTTGCTCACATTCCTGGTTTAACCATTCTTCTTTGGCTTTTTGACATAAGCTTTTAACTTTTTTATCTAAGGACTTATATTCTATAGGATTTGCTTTAATGGAAGAAAGGAGACAGAAGGTTTCCTTTCTTCCATTAGATTTTTGATTTCATCTGTCATCCATTTATCCTTTGTGCTTTTTTCTTTTTTAGGAATCACTGACTTTGCTGATTCTACCGAGGGATCCTTTAGAGAGTTAAATTTCATTTCTACATGATTGCTATCATCTTCAACAGATTCTATTTCTAGACATTGAAATCTATTCCTTACTTCAATTGTAAACGTTTGTCTTAAGTTTCCTTCTTTAATTAATTGCAAGTCGTCAAAGGATTGTTCAGGTTTTTGCTTCTTTGGTTTTTAAGTTTTACTTTTACATGACATATGGTTATGGTCACTATTACAGTCTGCACCTGGATATGTTTTGCATTGAGTCACTGAGTTTCTAAATCTTTGGTTTATAGTAATAAAGTCAATTTGATTTCTAGTGTTATCACCCGGACTTTTCCAGGTCCACAAGCATCTTGGATGGTTTTTAAAGTAGGTATTCATAATGACCTGATTATTCATCTTGCACCATTCTACCCATTTCTCACCCCTTCCATTTCTTTCCCCCAGTCCAAATTTTCCTATGGTATTTATCACATTGTCCAATCTTCCTGCTTGATATAGAGTTTTTACATTCCAAGTGGCAATAATTTTCTTTTCTGTTACTTGAATTTTCTGAGCAGTAGCTTGATGACGGTCGGGGATCCCCTGCTGACCAGAATCAACCCTACCGAGCGAAGCATCTTCAGAATTATCTTGAAGATCCTCTTGACGCTGTTGTTGTGTGATACATTTTGTGAGTTTGACCATGGTTTTCTTAGCAAATAGATTCTAGGAAACCTAGTATCTGGCAACGGTGGTTTGCTATTGCCTACCGTTGGACGAACTAAAGAAATCGCCATTTCTCTCCCCAAATGTTCATCCGCCTGTACTATCGCCATTGATATTTGAGGTCCTAGCTCATCCACCTTCTCTGTCATAAATTCAGTTACTGCACCTGCTGGATCTGCCGTTGGCCTTTGCTCATATCCTGAGCAGGAACCCTTGCAGGTGCTACCATTCCGGGTCAGAGCGGCCCTGGGAGCAATGAATGACTAAGGGGTAACTCCACTTTCCCCAAAGCTCTGAAAGTCCCCAATCAGAGCCTCATCACTGTTTGCAGTTTAGAGTCATACCCAGGATTCATTTAATCTTCGCTCAGTACTAAAACATAAGCTCATCATTGTTGTACTGGCGGAAGCTTGTTACACGTATTCTATTTGTAAACTACAATGAAGATGGGCAACATTGGGAATGCTATATTAATTGCATGCTCTCCTCAAGTTGGATACATACTCTATGCAACATGTATGCAACTTTATCAGTGTGTGAAATTCTTGAACTTGCTTACCAGGTTTTTTCAGGAACATTACGTTTCAACTGTATTTCAAGACAAATAAAGTCAGGTAGAGTAAAGTATATATCCTATCCAAAGCTCACTTTAAGAACATACATAAACTTCTCCAACCTCCCCCAGTGCACCTGATAGGTTTAGTGAATCTGAAGTATGCCCTTCTTGTGAGAGTACGATTTACCCAACTACCCAATCTGGAATATTCAACATTATCCTGTTCTGGCATAAGCAGAGGAGACACTTTTGAATGGACACTAAAATAACATATAGACATTCATCTTGTTTTACTTATGTGTACATATTCTTTGTTTTTTCTCTGAACTTTACATCCCATAACAGATTTTATTTTTCTCCTGCATTACATTCCCCATAATTATAAAACTTTTTTAAAGAATGTTCATTATTCTAAATTTGCCAAGGAACTCCTTTGTTTAACATATCTTTTCACCTTGCCAGATTACATTAAACCAGTACCCTAGTCAGCTCATAGTAAAATATCTTCTAGATGTAATTGGCTATTACATCTACTACTTTCCAGTCAATTAATCTAAGCTAGATTTGCTTTTGCTCCACTGAAGTGCACTAATTTAAACCCCAACACATATCTAGAATTTCACTTCTTCCTTCCATAAACTTATAGACTCTACTTCCCAATTGTTCAGTTCCTTTTCAGTCAAGAACTAACTCCAGTTCAGCAGACTTCTTTGTTGGACATGACCCAGTAATTAGAAAGTTAACCAATTTGCATACAAAAAGCAGTTCACAGAGTTCTGGATCTATTTTAGAAATGGCTCCTTACTTCAACTGTTCTCACAAACCCAAAGCAAATTCCTCCATAATGATAACTTTTCAACCACTGTAATTTTCTCTGAACTATCTCTGCTCCATTTTAAACTGATTACCGACAGTAAAGACCTGCCATTCAGTGGTCACAGTTGATTGACCACAATCAGGAAGGCCACCATTCCCAGCTTTGCCAAAGACACAGTATCATGAAAGGGAATCAATGATCCTGTAGTTAAGGGGCCCTTAGAGTAAAGCGATTGTTGTGACTGTGATCAAAGTCAGAGAGACGTTGAAGCTGGTGATATAGAAGCAGTCTTTATTCAGCACAACAAGCAGGCATCATTGAAGACAGTCTTGGTAGGGGCTCCCTGACCCACTATGACATCACATTTTAATATCCTAAAGATCAAAGGACAATTCTATAGTTACAATATATCCACAATGCTTCCCGTGAATTACATATAATTTTCAAACACCTAGATCTTCACACCAACACTTGACGCACCCTAAATGAATGTTAATCACTGCTGTCTCTAAACTGCATTCATGCATATGCGGCACCTCAGATCAATGGAATGTTTCCTGGTTTGCAATCAACCCCAATCTGCAGCTCCATGAAGACCATTGTTCTAAGCAGCATTTTAAAGTCAATTTACAATCGGCATTCAGATCTGAAGACTGGTTGCTGTTGAAATTAATATTTGCTATGTTCCATAACTCCAGAATATACCCTAACAGTGATATATTACAGTAGAATTTATGTAGAATTTGCAAGTTATTTAGCACAATTTAAAATTAGTCTTAAACCTAAAGAAAACAACCTATAAAGATTTGCGGCATGAGTTAGCCAAGAAACCTAAATTAATAGGTGACACAGAAAACGATATTTAAATAATCAATAAAATGTTTATTATCTGACACAAAAACATGACTGCTAATATATTCTAGACATGACTCATAATAGAAGCTAGCCCAAGGATTGTGACTATTAGAGAAATCATCTAAGGGGGAACCACAACATTGATAAACAATGGAAAATTTTATATTCCAAGGATTCTTGAACCGCTCTCACAAAACAAGAAGTCAAAAAACACTGCCACACATTTTAAATTAAGGGAAAGTGCCCTCCATACCACTGTCATCAATGTACCACCTAAACTTATCTTAAGGGTTACAACTGAATTTGCATCTACCACGCCACTCACCCTCCTGCACTCCAGTGAATGAAGTCCTATCCTATTCAAACTTACACTTTAACTCTGGTCCTCAAATCATGAAAGAAATATCCTTGTAAATTTTCTCTGCACTCTTAGGAAAGGCACCAAGAAAAGGATGAAATGATTGAACAGTATCAACATGAATTCTTCATAAATTTGCTAGAATTTTTATATGTTTTACATCTTTACATTGTACTGCTGGCACAAAACAACACATTTCATGTAGTATAAGACAGTGATAATAAAACTGATTCTGATTCTCAGCTTGTAATTAGCAGAATAGATCAGGAGCAAGCATTGGAGGTTAAAAATCGAGGTGTTCAGATGATCTTCCATAGGCTTCCATGCATGCATACTCAATTAAACAAACTTAGATCATATAGGATCAGCGTGATATAGTGATATCATCTGAGGGGTTGATTAAGTTGAAGAAAACAGGAAGGAGGAATTAAGAAGACCCTTTTGGAGGCTGCCACAGGGATTGTTCTGAGACCCCACTTGTTCACAATCCACACAAATAATTCAGTTGACGGGACCAAATGTGATAAATCCAAGCTTGCTGATAATACAAAGCCAGGTGACGGAGAGTTGAGAGAGGGATGCAAAGGAGGTTCAGGGGATGCACTTGGCAGAGAAACAGAAAGCAGGAATATTTTCTGAATAATGAGAGGTTGCCATTCAGAAGCATTCCACATAAAATACTGAAAATTAACATGCAGGTACAGCAAGCAATTAGAAATGCAATGGTCAGTCTTTATTTAAAGTCATAAAATCAGCGCAATCCCTCAGCATAAATACAGGCCCTTTCACCCTATACTGACCAATTTCCTGCATTCAGTTTATATTCCTCTAAGCCCTGCTCTTCCATGAATAGAACTATTGTCCCTTTTGTACATGCCTCAGTCTAATGAAATTAGGCATGTCCCCATTGACCATTACCAACATTTATCACAGAATGAACTCTATCTGGCATGGTTTGGTAAATGTTCTGCATAGGCTTTAAGTCCGGGGCCTCAATATCTCCTCATGCAACTGGGTCCTTGGTTTCCTCGCTTGCAGACCCTGATCATTTTGGATTGGCCACAACATCTCCTCCACAATCTCCATCAGCACAGGTGTTCCGTAGGACTGTGTACTTAGCCCCTTTCTACCGGCTTTATACTTATGACTGTGAGTCTAAGCACAAGTCCGATGCCATATTTAAGTTTGCAAATGACACCACTTTTGTTGGCTGAATCAAGGGGTGGTGATGAATCAGTATTTAGGAGGAAGGTTGAAAATCTGGCTGAGTAGTGTCACAACAACATTCTCTCACTCAGTGGCAGCAAGACCAAGGAGATAATTATTGACTTCAGGAGGAGGAAACCGGAGGCCTATGAGCCAGTCCTCATCGAGGGATCGGAGGTGGAGAGGGTCAGAAATTTTAAATTCCTCAATGTATTCATTTCAGAGGATCTGTCATGGGTCCAGTCCAGTATATAAGTTCTGTTACAAAGGAAGTATGGCAGTGCTTCTACTCTCTTCTCCCCTCTCCCATCAGGTAGAGTATACAAAACAACACAGACAAAATGTTGGTGGAACTCAGCAGGTCAGGCAGCATCTATGGGAATGACAAAGCAATCGACCCTTCTTCGGGACTGAGAAGGAAAGTGGAAGATGCCAGAATAAAAATGGGAGGCAAAGGGAAGGAAGCTAGCTAGAAGGTGATAAGTGAAGCCAGGTGGATGGGAAAGGTCAAGGCCTGGAGAAGGAGGAATCTGATGGGAGAGAAGAGTAGACCATAGGAGAAATGAAAGGAAGAGGGGAACCAGATGAGGTAAAAGGTCAGAGTGGGGAATAGAGGAGGGGGGAGCAAAATTTTTACTAGAAGGAGAAATTGATATTCATCCTATCAGTTTGGAGGCCAACCAGATGGAATATAAGGTGTTTCTCTTCCACCCTGAGAGTGGCCTTACCTTGGCACAAGAGGAGGTCATGGGCCAACATGTCAGAACAGGAATGGGAATTGAAATTAAAATGTTTGGCCACTGAGATGTTCCACCTGCTTAACAAAGTGGTCCCCAGTTTATGATGGGTCCCACCAATGTTGAGGAGGCCACGTCAGGAGCACTGAATACAATAAATAACCCCAGTAGGTGAAGGGCTGACTCACCTGGAAGAACTGTTTGGCGCCCTGAATGAAGATGAAGGAGGAGATGCATGGGCAGCTGTGGCACTTAGCTGCTTGCAGGGGTTTGTGTTGTGTTGGAAGGGAGATTAGTGGAGAGCAACAAATGGACCAGGGAATCGTGGAGGGAAAGATCCCTGCGGAAAATGGGGGGGGGGGGGCGGGTGTGGAGGAGGTAAAGATATATTTTGTGGTGGGATCCCTTTGGAGATGCCGGAAGTGTAGTGTACGACGTGTTGGCTGTGGAGGCAGATGGAGTGGTAGGTAAGGACAAGAGGAACTTCATCACTATTAAGGCAGTGAGAAGATGGAGGGAGAGAGCATGCATGTCGAGAAAATGGAGGAGATACAGATGAGATACAAAAGCCTGAAAGCACATACCACCAGGCTCAAAGATGGCTTTTATCCTGCTGCCCTTGTGCAGACCATTGAACAGACCCTTGTATGATAAGATTGTCTTTTGACTGCAATAGCGATCTCATTATGATCTTGCACTTTATTGTTTACCTGCACTGAACTTTCTCTGTAGCTTTTACATTTCACTTTGCATTGTTATTACTTTACCTCGTTCTACTTCAATGAGCTGTGTATTGATTTGATCTGTATAAACAGTATGCAAGACAAGCTTTTCACTGTATCTTGGTACATGAGACAATAATAAATCAAGACAAATAACAATATGAATCACTTCATCCTAAGTTCCTCTTTTCCAAAATATCCCCACGTGCCTTACCATTCGTGCCATAAGACTTACTCTGGTTGGATTTTCTAAAAATGTATTTCAAGAGGATTTAAGTACAAGAGTAGAGAAACAGGATAAAAGTGATAATGCAACTGGAATATTGTGTGCATGCCTGATCTCTCTAAGGAGAAATATTTTTGCAATTGATGGAGTGCAGTGAAGGTTAACTGGTTTGTTTTGAATCATGGATGTGATATGAGGAGATATTCAGCATACAGGGCATGTAGTCTCTTCATTTTATACAAATAGAAGGTGATTTCATTGAACCATAGAAAGGAGTTTGAGAGTAGTCACAAAGTATTTACAGTTCAAAACAGATGAAGAGAAATGGCTTCATCCAGTGGGTGTTGACTGTTTGAAATTCTCTACCCAAAAGGACTGTGGAGGCTTGGTTGTTGTCAGCTTGAAGTCAATAGACCATGGAATTATTGAAAGAATAAAGGGCAATAGCGAGTGCAGGAAGAGGAGCCAAACAAACTCTCCTGCTTCTAGTTCTTCATTACTTATTGCTACTTATTGTAATCCTTCCAGAAAGTTGGTTACTTACTTTCATATCCCTCGTCACTTAAAAGATTGGCATAGGTCACTTCAGGATAACAGGCAAGTATATACATTTAGATGAGATTCCAGAAGAGGCAACTGTCATCACACCTGTACTGCAGAAAGTGGGAATGTGAGGAAAAATTCTGAAACATAAACTAGACAGGTCTTCCAGCTTACCTGTAAAGTGTGGAACAGAAAGCTTCTGTACACCAAAAAGTTCATCTGAGACAAAAAACTGAGTGTGTCTTGCAATTTTAACCTGTAATGCCACCATTTTTATGATCCAACTTATGTTTTAAAATGTGGCTGCTAATCATGTGTAAAGCTTTTAGATTATTTTTGCTGCATTATTAATTGGATTGTTAGGCAAAACCTTGATTAATTTAGTGCTCTGTTTTTCTGAAGCTGAGAGAATCAAATTTGATTATTTGATTAACTAATTTAGAATCCACCCCCTTTTCTCCACCATACTTCATATTTTAATTTACACATGATTTCATAGAATTTAAATATATATATTATCTTTCATTTGCTGAATCGCCAATAGGTTACAGTATATTGGTAACAATCCTTCTTATGTTGTATATCAATAGGGAAAAAAGGGTTGTAAAAATTCAGCTCAAAAAGCTTTACATTTGGAACCTTTCCAAATGCAATTTCTTTGATGACTTCCCAAGTCTCCTGTATGAACATATTTACAATGCAAAAATGCTATTCATGATGTGAAGACTACAATTTATCTTAAGTAACCAACATTTCTGCACTGATCATAATGGAACTCAGAGGAACAACTTCTCATGAAAATACTTGATATTTTATTGGCATCTGAAAAGAAATTTATAAGTTGGCAATTTTGCATAAGTAACTGTTGGCTAGTCAGTAGATTACTGCACTTCTTAAAAGAAAAGCAATCTACTGGGCTCACAACATAATTTACCAGAAAAATAATTAACCTCTGCAACCTTAATCTGGCGAATTCTAACAAGATATGATCCCCTCTTCTGTTCACTGTTCAATGATACCTGCGGTAAGATGTACTGATATTGAACGAGAACAAAACTGAATGATACTTCAAGTTTACTCACAGGGAAGCTCAGTTGGCATGTTTTCACACAGTCCAGCATTCATGTTTATTGCTTCCATCCAAAAAGTTATTGGTTGGATCAATTCGGTGAAAGGGAGAAGAATTACTTCATTTAAAATGAGCTCATTTACAGTTTCATTTAAAATTAGCTCAATTTCAGCTTCATTTAAAATTAGCTCATTTTTGATGGCTCTGCATTTAATTTCCATATATTTCTTGCACTGACAATTGTGAAAAGAGTAAAGAAAATGCAATGGTGAAAGGGTGGAAACCAGGTTAAACCCAGCTGATCTGTGAACTCCTGAGCAAGAGATTCTGCAGATGCTGGAAATCCAGAGTAATACACACAAGATGCTAGAGGAACTCAGCAGGTCAGGCAGCAGCTATGGAATGGAATAACGAGTCATCATTTCAGGCCATCACCCTTCACCAGAACCAGAGTGGGCGAAAGACCAGAGCAAAGTGTCCAAGAAAAGGAGGAAGTTTGGAGATGGGAGAAGAGGTAACTGGTGCAGGGAGCAAAATCCTCACCAGAGAGAGCAGGTTCAGAGACGGAACTGTTGGAAGAAAAACTTGGTGTTGTGGCAAGTGTGAAACCCACTGAGGTGGAAGCACAACGGGACAAAAGTAAGGCCCTTGCTGAGGACAGAACTTTCCACATCAGAGAGGGCAAGGTCAGAGGGGATGATGAAGACACAGCAAGGTTTAGAGCTGGAATCTGGAAAAAGGGTGAGATTTGGAGGAGTCAGAGAAGAGGAAAAGTCCTAATGAAGGGTCTTTGCCTGAAACATCAACTCTTTATTCCTTTCCATAGATGTTGCTTGACTTGCTGAGTTCCTCCAACATGATGTGTGTGTTACAGTGAACTTCTACTTGGCCCTTGAAGGTGCAAAGACTTCATCCAAACCTTACAACACCAGCAATGCGGAGCCAAGGCCTTTCTGTTGGTCGCAGGATCTGATCTATTGGGAGATCCCATAACTTTGAACTTACAGTAGGTCAATGTATTTTCAAAGCTCACTATGCCTTGATATTCCTAATAGTGCAAAATCTGTAATGTTGCTCAGAAGATACAGAATACGTAGTGGCCATTAAGCAAGAGTTGGAGGAAGAGTTTGATGAGCTAATCAAAGATTAGAAACTATTAAACAGACAATGTCCTCTGGAAACACAAACTCTTTCCTTTTTCCTCTGTTCCTGGACCTTACTGTTCAATACCATCCGGAACTGGATAACTAGGAGTTCAGTACCACCCAGAACTAAAGTAGCTATAACAACTAATGAAAAGAAACATAACTTCAGTATAATCTGGACACACAGGAGATCCTACAAATGCTGGAAATCTTGAGCAACACATACAAAATGCTGGAGGAACTCAACAGGTCAAGTAGTATCTAATGAGAGAAATAAACAGTCAACATTTCAGACAGAGAACATTCATCAGGACTGATGAAGCATCATAGAGCAACACATTGAGTTTTTACATTCCTCCACTGATACTGCCTGAGCTGCATGTATTCCTCCGGCATTTTTTTTGTGTGCTAATCAGAGCATAGTGGGAATATTGCAAAGGTTCACCTTGTTGGTTTCATAAATGCTGGGTTTACTGTACAAGGGGAGATTGAGTGTACCAGGCTTCTATGTTTTTGTGAATTTCGTAAAATCAGAGGGGAACTCATTGAAACATATGAATATTTTACAGAGAGATGGCAGTGAGGATGTTTACCCTGACAGAAGAGTCAGAAGTTGGCGAGTGCTTGGAATTCTCTAGCTCGACTCGACAGTAAAATAGCACTGAGATAGATGATAAGCCATGAGTGGTAGGACAGGCTCAAAAGGACTTCTCCTGCTTTCCTTTCTCAGGCAATCTGATCAGCAAGTAACGGTTATGGAGATGCTTAGGCACACTTCAGTCATTAATCAGAACAACTTCAGGAGCTTCTTGCCAAAGGTAATGTAAGTCTATTCACAAATTATTCATTTCCTGGGAGCAGTTGGATGGAAAGCTAATGCAAGTGCCCACAAATGATTATATTTGTTGAAAGAGATCTGTTCCATGTGGCTTTCAATAAAATTACCCAATCAATGAGCTATGACTTTCCCAAGAAAATTGTTTAATAATGCAGTCCTAAAGTGTGTCCTTTTAATTCCCTTTCAAGCTGAGGTCTACAACAGAAAGGATACAATACAGAAAATGTTTCCGCACTCAGACATTACTGCCTTCAGCAAGAGTCCCTGGCTCAGAAGTGACTATGGCATTTGGAGTGTGAGTAAAACATCAGGAGGTAACTAATGAAGGTACACTCTAACAATAAAGGGAGCAGCTGCCATTCATCAATAACCATAAGAACATACAACTATAAGATATAGGAGCAGAATTAGGCAATTTGGCCTAACAAGTCTGCTCCGACATTTTATCATAGTTAATCAGTTATTCCTCTGAGCCCAATCTCCTGCATTCCCCCTGTATCTCTTCATGCCTTAACCAATCAACCTCTGCCACAAATATTTGTAAAGGCTTGACTACAGACCTTCAATATGGCACCAAATTCCACAGATTCACCACTCTCTGGCTAAAGAAATATCTCCTCATCTCCATTCTAAAGGGGCTCCCCTCTGTTTGAGGCTGTGTCCTTTGTCCTAGACTCTTCCACCATAGGCAATATCCTCTCCATATCCACTTTATCAAGGCCTTTCTTCATTTGATGGAGTTCAATGAGGTCACCCCTCATTCTTCCAAATTCAAGTGAATGCAGTCCCAGAGACATCAAATGCTGTTCATATGACAAGCCATTCAATCCTGGTATCATTTTCGTGAACATCCATTGAACCTCCAGTATCTACACTTCCTTTCTAAGATAAGGGGCCCAAAACTTCTCACAACAAGGCCTCACCAGCATGTTATAAAGCCTCAAAATTACGTCCTTGCTTTTACAGTATATTCGAATCCTCTTGAAATGAATACTAACATCAAATTTACTTTCCTCACCTCAGATTCGACCTAAAAATTAACCTTTAGGGGATCCTGCACAAGGACTCTAAATCCCTTTACACCTCAGATTTATGAGTTTTCTCTCCATTTAGAAAAGTCTACCTTTTTATTTCTTCTACCAAAGTGCATGACCATACACTTCCCAACACTGTACTCCATCTGCCACTTCTGTGCCCATTCTCCTAATCTGTCTAAGTCCTTCTGTAGCCTCTGTACTTCTTCAAAACTACCTGCCCCTCCACCTATCTTTGTATTATTTCCAAACTGCAACAAAGCTATCAATTCCATCATCCAAGTCATTGACATATAACACAAAAAGAAGCGGTCCCGACACAGACCCCTGTGGAACACCACTAGTCACCAGCAACTAACAGTCTCCCTTTGTTCCTACACTTTCCCTCCTGCCAATCCACCACTGTTTTAAACATGCTAGGATCTTTCCTTTTATACCATGGGTTCTTAACTTGTTAAGCAGCCTCATGTGTGGAACCTTGTCAAAGGCCATCTGAAAATCCAAATACACAGCATCAAACAATTCTCTTTTGTATATTCTGCTTGTTATTTCATCAAATAATTCTAACCAATTTGTCAGGGAAGATTTTTCCTTGAGGAATCCATGCTAACTATGGCCTATTTTATCATGTGCCTCCAAGTACCCTGAAACCTCATCCTTAACAATCAATTCCAACATCTTCCCAACCACTGAGGTCAGACTAACTGGCCTATAATTTCCTTTCTTCTGCCTCTCTCCCTTCTTGAAGAGGGGATTGACTTTTGCAATGCTCCAGTCTTCTGGAACTATTCAGAACCTAATGATTCCTGAAAGATCATTACAAGGTCTTCATCCACCTCTTTCAGAACCCTGGGGTGTATATCAGCTAGTCCTGGGTACTTATCTACCTTCTGACCTATCAGTTTCCCAAGAACTTTTTCCTTGGTGTATTCCACAGTGAAGACTGATGCAAATACTACTTCAGTTCATCCTCCATTTCCTTATCTTCCATACTACCTCTCCAACATCCTTTTCCAGTGGCCCTATATCCATTCTCACCTCTCTTTTACAATTTATTTATCCGAAGAAATTACTGGTATCCTCATTAATATTATTGGCTAATTTACTTTCGTATTCCATCTTTTCCCTTCTAATCATTCTTTTAGTTAGTCTCTGTAGGTTTTTAAAAGCTTCCCAATTGTCTATCTTCCCACTAATTTTTGCTTTATTGTATGCCCTCTCTTTTGCTTTTACATTTGTCATGGTCCGGTCCGTGAAGTCCGCATTCTGGTTCACGGTCCAGTCCGTGGACTCAGGACTCCGGGTCTTCCAGCCGTCCCTTGTTTGAGTTAATCATAGGCACCTGATTCCCATCTTGAGGCTTGGAATATAAGTAGCCTTGGGGTTGAGTGTGGGTTGCTGGTTTGGTTTGTTTTGTTAGTTCCCTTTGGAGTAGTCTGCTGGTGGAAGGCTAGAGTGGCCACTGGTCATCTTTAGGCCATGTTGGAGAACCATCACTTCCTGGAGTTTTACTGTTGGTAGTTAGAGCTGTTTTTGTGGTATGGATTTGGCTGTTTCCTGGGCCAGCTGAGTGGCTGCCAGCTGCTCTGAGCTAGGTAGGGATCTGGCTGTTTCCATAGCCAGTTGAGGTTGCTAGCTGATCTGAGACTTGGAGCTACCCTGAAGCAGAGGTGGAACTGTCTGTTGTTCTTTGGTGTTTGTCTCTTCTTGTCCTTGCCTCTGTGGGGTAAGTCAGGCTGTTTTGCTGTTGCCCTGTGGTGGGGATGTGTCTTGTTTTTGCCTCTGTTGGGTAAGTCTAGCTGTTCTACTGTTACCTAACAGGTGGACCTGTCCCATCTTGGTGTGGAGAGGTTGAGTCCTGGCTCTCTGTCTATGTACTGTCATGTCTCATGTTGGTGTTGTGTTAATGATGAGTCCTGGCTTTTTGAAGGACAAGTCCTGGCTCTATGTTGATGTTCAGTTCCCAGTTGGTGTCTCAGCTCCAGCCTCTGAGTTATCACCTTCTGCATTTCAAGATGAGGATCCTGTGGCTAAGCTCCAAGCACCCTAGCCATGTCCTGACCTGAAGCCATGTCATGTCCTTGCCTGGTTATGGGGTCTGAGCCTGAGGCAAGACCCAGGTTCTGGGTCCTTGTCCAGTCTCGGGCTTTGAGTCGGAGCCTTGTCTCCTAGTCTATGGTTTCCAGTCCTGGTCCTGCTTTCCCTAGCCCAAGTCTGCATTCTCGTCCCTGCTCCCGGTCTGAATCTTGTCACATCCCTACTCTAGTCAAGTCCTGTTCCTCGTACTTCAGTGTCTGTGTCTTGCATTTGGGTCTGTTCCCAGCACCCCAGTGTGACAACATTAGCTTTGACTTCCCTTGTCAGCCACAGTTGTACTATTTTGCCATTTGAGTATTTCTTCATGTTTGGAATACATCTGTCCTGAATGTTCCTCATTTTTCCTGGAAACTCATTTTTCCAGCATCTCTTCCAACTAACTTTGGCCAACTCTTCTCTCATATCACTGTAATTTCCTTTACTCCACTGAAATACTGCTATATCATACTATATTTTCTCCTTATCAAATTTCAAGTTGAACTCAATCATATTGTGATCACTGGCTCCTAAAGGCTATTTTACCTTAAGCTGCCTAATCGCCTCTGGTTCATTACAGAACACCCCAATCCAGTATAGTTGATCCCTTATTGGGCTCAATGATAAACTGCTCTAAAAAGCCATCTCTTAAGCATCCAACAAATTCATTTTCTTACTAACTCTTCCTTCAGTTAGTCCTGATGAAGGGGCTTGGCCTGAAACGTCGGCTGTACCTCCTTCCTAGAGATGCTGCCTGACCTGTGTTCACAAGCCACTTTGTGTGTTGCTTCATTTTCTTGGGATCCATTTCCAGCCTAATTTTCCCAATCAAGCTGCATGTTAAAATCTCCCATTACTATCATAATATTGCCCTTTTGACATACCTTTTATATTTCCTGTTGCAAACTGTGGTCCACATCCCAGCTACTTTCGGGAGGCCTGTATATAATTGCCATCAGGGTGCTTTTACCCTTGCGGTTTCTTAACTCAACCCACAAGGATTCAACATCATCTGATCCTAATGTCACATTTTTCTACTGATTTGATGCCATTCTTTACCAGCAGAGCCATGCCATCTCTCTGCCTACATTCCTATCCCTCTGATACAATGTGAAACCTTGGACATTCAGCTCCCAACTACAACCATCCTTCAGCCATGATTCGGTGATAGCTGCAACATCATACCTGACAATCTGTAAAAGTGAAACAGGATCATCCCCTTATTTCTCATACTCTATACATTGAGATATAAAACTGAGAGCTGTATTTGCTACCCTTTTTGACTTGGCATCCCTAATGCACTGATACTCACTGTGTTAGCTGCAATTTTACCCTATCAACTGTCTGCTCTTCCTGACAGTCTGACTGCACACAATCTTTGCTTTTTTTTAAACCATCTGTCCTACCCAGAGTCCCTTCATTCCAGTTCCCACCCCACTGCCAAATTAGATTAAACTCTCCCCCAACAGTTCTAACACACCTGCGCATGGGAATATTGGCACCCCTCGGGTCCAGCTGCAACCCATCTCTTTTGTACTGGTCATACTTTCCCCAGAAGAGATCCCAGTGATCCAAGAAACTGAAGCCCTGCCCTCAGCCATGCACTTATCTGCCAAATCATCCTGTTTCTACCTTCACTGGCGCATGGCACAGGTAGCAATTCAGAAACTACCACCCTGGAGGTCCAGCTTTTTGCCTAGCTCCCTAAATTCTCTCTTCAGGACCTCTTTGCATTTCCTTCCTATGTCACTGGTACTAATATGTACCAAGACACCTGGCTGCTCTCCCTCCCCCTCTAAAATGCTGTTGGTGCAATCCAGATGCCTGACCCTGGCACCTAGGAGGTAACATACCATTCAGGTGTCCCGTTCATGTCCACAGAATCTCCTATCTGTTCCCCTCACTATTGAGTCTCCTATCACTACTGCTTCCCTCTTTGTCCCCTTTCCCTTCTGCACCACAGACCCATGCTCAGCGCCAGTAACCTGGTCTCCATAGCATTCTCCGAGAAGATCATCCCCAACAAAAGTATCCAAAATCTCCAAAATGTGTGTTTTTTTTTTATTTGGGAATGGTCACAGGAGTGGCCTGTGCTAACTGCCTATTCACATTTCCATTTCTCCTGAAGGTCACTCAGCTACTCGCCTCATGCAACTTCGAGGTGACTTCTTCCCTGTAACTCTGATTTTCCCCTCACTCTCCTGTAAGTCGAAGGTCATCCAGCTGCTGATCCAGATCTCTAATATGGTCTTCAAGGAGCTGCAGCTGGATGCACTTCACACAGAAGTAGTTCCCCGGGAGGCTCTGGGTCTCCCTGGACTCCAACATCCAGCATGAAGAACACGCAGCGGCCACTTACTACACTAAGTACAGCTAGAGAGAAAAGAAGGGAACCTTAACAGAAACTTACCCAGAGCCAATGCCTCGTTCAAGCCAAAGCCTCCTTTGAGCCAAAGCCTGACACTTACTCTCTCCACTAGCCTATTCCCGACAATGGCCACCCCTCTTATCCCATCTGTACTTTTTAGTTAATTGACTATGCTGCTCCCACTGCTGACTGGACTTCTGGAACATCTGAACATCTGTGAGGCTCTCCTTTTAAACAAGCATTTCCAACCTGCGAGAAACCTCAATGCTACCTGGTGGGCATCGCATTGATATTCTAGAAATTCCCCCTCTTGGGATCCAGCACCAACCTGATTTTCCCAATCTACTTAAATTGTAGACCACATCACCCTTTTGGCCTGCATTTTCTACCTCCCATTGTAGACCACATCCTGTTGGGGGTCTGTTTATAACTCTCAATCAGGGTCTTTTTATCCTTTCAGTTCCTTAGCTCTACCCACAATGATTCACACCTTCCAGCCCTATGTTACCTCTTCTAATGATTCAATTTTATTTCCCCAACACAGCCACGCCACCCCCTCTGCCTACCTGGCTTTCCTTTCAATGCAATGTGTATCCTTGGGTGTTAAGCTCTCAGCTATAATTTTCTTTCAGCCATGGTTTAGTGAAGACGACAACATCATGCATGCCAATCTGTAACTGTACTGTAAGCTTATCTATTTTATTCTGTACACTGCATGCATTAAATATAACACCTTCAGTCATGTATTCACCTATTTTGATCTTGTCCGCCTCTTACATTGCAGCTCATCCTGTTGACTGTAATATTGCCCTATGATCAGCCTCTCCTTGCTCGGAGTTTCACCGCAGATTGACTTTGTTTGCAAACTAACTACCTGGTCCTTAGCATTATCACTCCTGTTCCCATACCACCACTAAATTAGTTTAAACCCTCTTGAATAGCTCTAGCAAGCTTGCCCACAAGGATATTAGGTTCCCTCAGGTTTAGGTGTAACCAATCACTTTTGTACAGATCGTACCTTCCCCAGAGAAATCCCAATGATCTATACATCTGAACCCCTATCACCTGCACCAATTCCTAAGCCACACATTCACCTGCCAGATCATCTATTCTTGCCTTCACTGACATGTGGCAAAGTCAGAAGTTCAGAGATCACATTCCTGGAGGTCCTGTTTCTCACCTTTCTACCTAGCTCCCTAAAATCCCTTTTCAGGACCTCCTCACTTTGTCTACCCAGGTCTTTGGTGTCAATATGCACTGGGACTTCTGGCTGCTCATCCTTACCCTTGAGACTGTCATGGACCCAAACTGAGACATTCCTGACACTGGCACCAGTGAGGCAACATACCATCCAGGTGTCCCTGTCATGTCCACAGAATCTTGTCTCTGTTCCTCGGACTATGAAATCTCCTATCAACACTGCAGACCTCTTCACCTCTGCTCTTCTGAGCTACAGCACCAGACTCATTGCCAGAGACCCAGTTACTGTGGCTCCCCCTGGCAGATCTTCCCCTTCAACAGTACCTAAAGTTGTATATTTATTATTGAGGGGTATGGCCACAGGTGTATTCTGCACTGGCTGTGCATTTTCTTCTGGCAGTCACCCAGTTACCTGCCTCCTGCAATCTAGAGGTGACTACCTCCTTATAGCTCCTGTCTATCACCTCCTCATTTTCCTGTATGAGTCGCAGGTCATTGAGCTGCAGCTCCAGCTCCTTAATGCATTCTCTTAGAAGCTTCAAGTTGCACCTGGTGCAGATGTGTTTATCTAGGAGACTTGAGGACTCCCAGACTTCCTACATCCCACAGAGTTCAAAACACAACCCCTGGAGCCATTCTCACTACACTACTATGCCCTAACAGGCAAGAAAAGAGGAAAAAAAAAGAAAGTTGCCAGAGACTTCACCTCACACAAAGCTTGATTTCACCTGAGCCAGATGTGCCTAAATCACTCTAAAGACTGCTACACTCAAAGGAATGGCCACAAAAAAAAAAAAGGCTGCTCTGCTTGCACTCACATCATTTTTATTGAAACATAGAAAACCTACAGCACAATACAAGCCCCTCAGCCCACAGTCATGCTGAACATGTCCCCAAACAAGAAACTACCCAGAGTCACTCATAGCCCTCCATCCCTCTGACCCCCATACACCCACCCAGGGGTCTCCCAAAGGGACCCCACCACCGTCATTGGCAGCCCACTCCATGCACTCACCACTCTCTGCATTTTAAAAAAAACTTACCCTGACATCACCTTAACCCTTTCATTCTGTTTGGGTCAAATTTGACCCAGTTTGACATTTGACAGCAGTGAAAACACCCTAAATGCCATTACTTTAGCTGAAATTTGATGACTTTTCCTACAGTGACCCAAGATGTGCAAAAATGAAAATATTTAAAAAATTTTATACTTTTGTACAAGTGCTACAAATTTTTGTACATTGAGGTGCTTCTGGATCAAATTTGACCCATATCTATTGAAATGGATTTTAGATCTCTGAAACATTAATTAAGGATTAATTACCCATTTATTAATATCAAATAGGCTATTTTTACATTCTAAATAGCTCTGTGGTTCAAAATTTGGTATAGACACCTGTTATGAGGGGATTCTTTGGCCGGGTCAAAATTGACCTAGACCATACTGTGTAGGTATAGGATATGAACAGATTACCTGGGTTAAAACTGTGCCCTCTTGTGCTAGCCATTTCAGCCCTGGGGAAAAAGACTGACTATCCACACAATCAATATGTTATGATGAGGTTGTATAAGGCATTGGTGAGGCCGAATCTGGAGTACTGTGTTCAGTTTTGGTCACCAAATTACAGGAAGGATATAAATAAGGTTGAAAGAGTACAGAGAAGGTTTACAAGGATGTTGCCGGGACTTGAGAAACTCAGTTACAGAGAAAGGTTGAATAGGTTAGGACTTTATTCCCTGGAATGTAGAAGAATGAGGGGAGATTTGATAGAGGTATATAAAATTATGATGGGTATAGATAGTGAATGCAAGCAGGCTTTTTCCACTGAGGCAAGGGGAGAAAAAAAAAAACCAGAGGACATGGGTTAAGGGTGAGGGGGGATAAGTTTAAAGGGAACATTAGGGGGGGCTTCTTCACACAGAGAGTGGTGGGAGTATGGAATGAGCTGCCAGACGAGGTGGTAAATGTGGGTACTTTTTTAACATTTAAGAATAAATTGGACAGATACATGGATGGGAGGTGTATGGAGGGATATGGTCCGTGTGCAGGACAGTGGGACTAGGCAGAAAATGGTTCGGCACAGCCAAGAAGGGCCAAAAGGCCTGTTTCTGTGCTGTATTTTCTATGGTTTCTATGTGCCCCGCGTCAGTGTTATTTCAGCGAAAGGTGAGATCCGCATCTGAATGTGTCAAGGATTCCTCCTGCTGCAGGTTCTGGCTGCAGGTTGCTGGGTGGATTCCGAAAGGCAACTGTTGCAAAGGCACAGCTCGGTTCTCCAGTGCTTGAAAGACAGATGTCTGGGGCCTTGAACTGATGTTGCTCTTTCTTTTGATTCTTCTGGGGACTTGTCTTTATTCACACTTTCTAATGAATCCTTCTCTGTTAATTGGTCACCACCCAACTCAGACGATCTGCCACAAGGCTCTGCTATTTAAATCTTGATAACCTTCATTAAAAAGGCCTCATTCAAAAATGTGAATAGTGTGGAGAAAAGGGTGAATATTCATATACTTCTGTTGGGGATTGTGGTACTGGAGGTGTGAGGGTGATGCAAATGTGAGTAATTGCCAATATTAGTATGACAAACAAATGTACTAATACCACATTGAGGGATGGTGGGAAAGAGAAACAATGTCTTTTTTTCTTGAAATCAATCAATCTATCTTTAAGTATATAGGAGGAAGCACTACATAGGTCTCCCAAGGAGTATGGGAGAAAGCATGTAAATGATATTGAGATAGAGCCATGTAGAAATGATTGTGTTCAATAGAGGAAAAGGTTTGAAGGGCTATAGTCTAGACATACTCTTATTTTCCATACTTTTATGTTTCAATGGGATTATACATAGCATTGTGCATCCAGAATTGAATGGCTTGTCATATGAAGAGCATCTGATGGCTCTGGGCCTCTATTCACTAGAATTCAGAATGATGAGGGGTGGCCTCATTGAAACCTATCGAATGGTGAAGGGCCGTGATCGAACGGAAGTGGAGGGGGTGTTTCCTACTGTGGAAGAGTCTGTCATGAGCACACAGTCTCAGAATAGAGGGGTGTCCTTTTAGAACAGGAGGAATTTCTTTAGCCAGAGAGTGGTGAATCTGTGGAATTCTTTGTCACGTGCAGTTGTGGAGGCCAAGTCTTAATGTATATTTAAGGTAGGGGTCAATAGATTCTTGATTGGTCAGGACATGAAGGGATACGAGGAGGAGGCAAGAGATTGGGGCTGAGTGAAAAATAGGATCAGCCATGGCGAAATAGAACATAGCTATCTACAGCACATTACAGGCCCTTCAGCCCACAATGTTGTGCTGACCATGTAACCTACTCTAGAAACTGCCTAGAATTTCACTGTCGCATTGCCCTCTATTTTTCTAAGCCTGATGTACCTATCTAAGAGCCTCTCAGAAAACACTATTGCATCCACCTCTGTCACTGGCAGTGCATTCCATGCATCCACCACTTTAATGGCCTAATTCTGTTCCTAAGTTTTATGGTCTTGTAGTCTTACAGTATTACCTAAATACATCTATGATAACTCGTGTGTCATTGGAATTGGTACAAGAATTGTCAATGTGGGCAAAACTTTACTACTGGGCTCTCCTGATGGCTCCCTGCAGGTATACTGGTTCCCCCACAACATAGGACCTCCCTTCTTTCATCTGTAAAATCAATCATCACTGAGGTCATGCCTGAATCCAGGAGCTCCCTTCCTCTCCCCTGTAGTCATTCTGCAGGCTGCTGTTGTAATTTTCAGCTCTAGTAATTACGGCTGCTGGGCTGTGTGCCTTTAAGCACTGATCCCTTTATGGATTAAAAGATAGTAGCAGAACATGTTCTGATTTACTGGATTTTTATGCAAAGATGCCTCCGTGTTAGTTCAGAAGCTGATCTTGGCTAATTTCACCAGATTTTACAGAAGAATATGGCTGTTAGTGCTTTACAGGGCATTAGTTAATGCATCAGAAATGCTTGACATGCGATGCACAGGCACCAGCAAGTCTCAATGCTTTTATGGAGATCAGTGAGAATAGGAAGAGTTGACTAAACCCTAGTATGGGATCAAGTGATAGATTTCTAGATGGCTTACAGCTTTGTGTAGATTGGAGCCCAGTGGTAGTAGGAAGTGAGAACTTTGGCAAGGACGTAGTGAAGGATCTGGAACCTGGTTAAATGATGCCAATGTGTGGAACTCAATAACTGTGACAGACTTTACTGGTGGACACTAATTCTGGGCTTATGATAATATTCATTGCCATCCCTGTCCAAGGGGAAAAGGGGAAATGACATTGCTAATTTCCATGGTGTATTGTGCCTGGAATTTCCGATTAAAATTACTTTTTTTTAGGGAAATGTTTATTCTCTCAGTCTGTGCACTGTGCACACAATTCTCAGTCTGCTATTTTGCAAGGCAAGTTTAACTTCATAAGCTAATTTTTTAAAATCCTATTTTCATTCCCCTAGCAATAATATAAGCAAGATAATGAGATGCTGAGAATAGATTAACTTTATTAATGCTCATCATAGCTACAGTGTTAATGATGCTGTCAGCAAAGTGTAATGTCTGTATATCCATACAAATGAAGCAAGAAATCCCTGAAATGGCCTGAAACCATTTCTGCCCAAAAGATATATCATGTCTCTGTTTACCTGGCAAATTGGCTCAACATGGTTTATAAAAGAGTTTTTTAAAAAGCAACACAAAACACTGGAGGGAAACATGAGGAAATCTGCAGATGCTGGAATTTCAAGCAACACATAAAAGTTGCTGGTGAATGCAGCAGGCCAGGCAGCATCTCTAGGAAGAGATAGAGTCGACGTTTCGGGCCGAGACCCTTTGTCAGGACTAACTGAAAGAAGAGCGAGTAAGAGATTTGAAAGTGAGAGGGGGAGGGGGAGATCCAAAATGATAGGAGAAGACAGGAGGGGGAGGGTTGGAGCCAAGAGCTGGACAGGTGATAGGCAAAAGGGATATGAGAGGATCATGGGACAGAAGGCCTAGGAAGAAAGAAAAGGGGGAGGGGGAAGCCCAGGGGATGGGCAAGGGGTATAGTGAGAGGGACAGAGGAAGAAAAAGGGGAGAGAAAAAGAATGTGTGTGTGTATAAATAAATAATGGATGGGGTACGAGGGGGAGGTGGGGCATTAGCAGAAGTTTGAGAAGTCAATGCTGGAGGCCCTCAGCAGGTCAGGCAGCATCTATGGAAAAGTAAATAGTCGAAATTTAGGGCCAAGACCCTTCTTGCAGTCCTGATGAAGGGTCTCGGCCCAAAAGGTTGAGTGTTTATGCTTTTCCATAGATGCTACCTGAACTGCTGAATTCCTCCTACATTTTGTTTGTGTTTTGGACTTCCAGCATCTGCAGATTTTCTTGTGTTTGTACGTATTTAAAAAGTACGTACTTCAAAAAAATTTAACTAATCCAAGTTAGCACTATTAAGATAGCAATAATAGTGGAAACTTTCCAACAGCTGTAAAGAGAAATGAAATCAGGTCAATATGTCACAAACATGAAAGAGATTAATAAACTTGTCTGACTATATTCCAGCAACAAAAATTGCCTGTGCTTTCCTTGAATTAATTCTCTTACCAATGCATAAAATGATTTAATTCAGCAGAGGATCATTCTTTGCTACGTATCTTCATTATGAAATATCCTTGACCCATGGAAAAGCAGCAGTTTAGTGGTCTTTTCTCTCCCTAATGTCAGGCTTAGGGAAATATAAAATGATATACTTTGCTTATGTAATGACCTGTCTAGTAAACTGATTGATTGATGATGGCCTTCACCATGAAACAAATCTTTAATAATGTAATTGGTTTAGCATGGTTTTGAAGGCACACAGAATCTAAAACATGGAATCCCTCTATGTAGCTGAAACATAGTGACAGATCGTGATACTTCCATGGGTGGAACAAGTTTAAGGAAATTAAATTAAGCAGCAATATATTATTAAAATAAATATTTCAAATAGAGCAATCCTCAGAATTCACTGATATTTTTTTCTCTTCTTGAGACAGTGTTGCTAGCCTAAATGCTGATTCTTATACTCTATAATATTCATACAGTCATGAAGACACTTTACCAATACATGTCTTGGCAATGATATTCCCAATGCCACTAGGCATAAGCATTTCTTCAAATTTCCCAGTGTTTATTTTGGTGAATCCTTTATCTTAATTGGCTAAACAAAAGGGGATATAGGTATCCCTGGACCCACTGCATGCTCTAATATTCAGCCACTTAACATTGTAGTCAAGATATACATCAACAGACAAACCTTGAGTTTGAACCATAAATATGAAAATGCACCGATTAATTCAAAGAGCTCAATTTTATGCCGATATTTATTTGTATGATTAAATGTCATATTTTCAACAATCCAGTGTCCTTCCTTCTGAAATGCCTGAGCACTCCTTTTAGGAGAACAAGTCAGTATCAGGATTCATGTATACTTCAGACTTACACACTGGTTGTGTTGTTTAAACTTCTTATTACCATTCCAGGAACTAAATATGCCACCATTTCCTGAGGCAAAACTATTCATTTTACCACTCCCAATTACTTCCTGCTGGTGACTTGGCTAGATAAGCTGGAGAAGTTAGCACCTCAATAACAGTGTTGGTGTTAAGGTTTTGTTGTTCTACCCTCTCAAAAGAAATACAGCAAACATTAGGACGATGTTCACTTTAATCCCTTTACACAAATGGAATCTGGCAGGACGTAGTATATAAACCTGCATGAGCTCACTCAGAGTCCTCACCAGCATTATTTAAAAGGGATAATCAAAACCTCAAGCTAGTTATTGACCTGCTGTGCTTGTGTAGGTATTTTTGCTTTCTGGAGTTTTACATGGAATGGTGAGCCAGTTGCTGAAGGATTTTGTCATACATTCAGGCTTATCTATAAACTTCTTTGCAGTCATGTATGCATTACTAGACATTCCTCTCAGAATATCTCATCACTGAGAAAGAAAGCAGAGGATACATAGGGTAGGACAATCTGCTGGGAGGAAGAAGGGGAAATGAGCCACATTATGGTGGGGAACCTTAGCCACAAACTGCATTCTGGGAAATGATGCCAGAGCTGTTTTTCCCCTTTGGCCCAGATTAACTTTGCAATGCATGAGACAACCACTTTTTCGTAAAGATCCCCTACAGCATTGTAGGACAGTGAGGACTCCATTGCTTGGGGTCGCCAAATGTTTGATGGTCATACATTCAGGATATGCAGCAGCAGGCTCAGTACATGCTAGTGCTGAGGCTACTTGCAAAGATAACTGTCATAGAAAAAAAATTGAGGGACCAAGTTGATATCTCCAAGTAAACTTGCTATGTTTCATTCTGTTTTACCACGGATATATGGACCTTACAGACATTCCAGACTTCCCTTCATAAAGATGCTGCTGTTTGCATAAACATCCATTTTTCAGGTTCCAATGGTTACTCAGAGATTTCACCACAATGTGGGAATGGCAATCAGTAACAATTCCTCATAGTTTCATTGCTTGTAACTAGCACCATTCAGCTACAGACTAACTTTCCATGTAAATCCTTAACAGATGAACATTCCCCATTTTCCACTCTCATCTTTATGGATCTGATGTTGACTATCACTGTGTGTCCTCCAACAGTACTTAATTTTTTTTTTTAAAAAAATCATCTTCTGGATCTTTGGGCCCTGTATTGATAGGACTCGTGTGTCCTCTCTACCTCTTGTATCAGAGCCTAAGGTACAATGGTAGAAAAAACTTAAATCCAACTCTCCCATGTTGTCTCAACCTCCAAATTCAGAAAGGTTTGCAGAGTTCCTGTCTATTTTGGCTACAACTGCAATGTATCTTCGCTCTAAGAACTACATGTTGGCTTAAATAGTGTTAGCTAGCTTTATAAGTACTGACCTTATGCAAATACAATACGAGACTGGAGATTTAGATTGTTATCCCAAGTTTCTTCAGAGATGTTGGGGAAGATCCCATTAAGTTTGATGTCATCTTGTCAGATAGACACAAAGAAGTTTCAGTTACTCAGCTGGGAATTGATTCTCATCCACATTCAACAACTCTTGGATTATAAATTGCTTAGCTTAACAACTTTCAGCTGCTTCAAGTTTATTTTTATCTAAGCTGAGAAATAGGGATGTTTGCTGTTTGCTGCACAGTGATTCGATTTGTAACTCTGCAGCAACTGCAGTGGTCCATTTCTACATGTGGCAAGACGTAGGCAACACTCCATGAAGTGATAAGTGGCAAGTAACGTTCATAGCATGAAGTCCTAGGCTGTGACTGTCTTCAACAAGAAAGGTTCAGATGATCTACACCTGACATTAAGTGACACCTGACACCTCCTTTATCCCAGCTTGGTCCTTCATTAAAATATAACATGTTACCTGCAAAAGTATTAGACTCCTTCTTAATATACATTTCTCTCTCCATGGGAAGTACCTCGTGAAGCATTTGAAAACAATTCAGAAAATCAGGAGGCATTGGATCCAGTGAAACCAGACTGTGTGTATTCAGAACTGGCTTGCCAACAGAAGGCAGAGGGTGGTAGTAGATGGTGTGTATTCTGTCTGGAGGTTGGTGACCAGTGGTGTTCTATAGAGATCTATTCCGTGACCCCAGCTGTTTGAGATTTTTGTAAATGACTTGGATGGAAGGACGGATTAGTAAACTTGCAGATGTCACAAAGGTTGGCGGTGTGGATAGTATGGAAGGTTGTTGTAGGTAGCAGAGGGTCATTTATAGGATGCAGAGCTGGACTGAAAAGTAGTGTCGGATGGAGCTCAATCTGGAAAAGTGTGAAGTGATACACTTTAGAAGGTTGAGCTTGAAGGCAGAGTACATGGTTAATGGCAGGGTTCTTAGCAGTGAGGAGTTAGAGAGGGATTTTAGGGTCATTGTCTATAGATCTCTCAAAGATGCCACACAAGTTGATAGGGTTGTTAGGAAAGCATACGGTGTTTTGTCCTTCATTAGACAAGAGTCTGAATTCAAGAGCCATGATGTCATGTTGCCACTCTATAAAGCCCTAGTTAGACTACATTTGGAATATTGTGTTCAGTTCCAACCACTTCATTATAGGAAGGATGTAGAAGCTTTTGAGAGGTGATGAGGAGATTTACCAACATTAGAGAGCATGACTTATGAGGAAAGATTGAGTGAGCCAAGGCTTTTCTATTTGGAACAAGGGAGATTTGAAATGACTTGATAGAGGTGTATAAGATGACATGAGGCATAAAGTAAATCAAGTAGACACCCAGGGTAGAAATGGCTAATACAAGAGAACATAGTTTTAAGGAGGTTGGAGAGGTTGAATCTCCAGGTGGGATGTCAGAGGTAGGATTTTTAGAGATGGAACATGCTGCTAGGGGTGGTGGCTCAGATAGATACATTATGGAGATTTAAGAGTCTCTTAGATAGGCACATGGATGAAAGGAAACCAGAGGGCTGTGTGAGAAGGAAGGGTTAGATAGATCTTGCAGTAGGTTTAAAAAGTCAGCACAACCAAATGTTCTGTACTATACTGTAGTGTTCTATGTATCCACTGTTACATACCGCGTAACTGGGTTGCCAAACCGGCTGAAATAGACCACTTAGTTGGAGTCTCGTTTAACAGATGCTAATAAAGTTTTATTAAAGAAATAAGTAACACAGTACTCTAATTGTAAGGATATAAATGCAAAAGGTTAGCAATGATGAAACACACATGCACACAGAACTAGGGTAATAGGAATCAACCAAGCTCTATCGCAGTCTAGGGGTAAAATGATCAGTCTCAAGTGACGCAGAGTTCAGTTCAGCTTAGTACAGTTCGCAGTAATCGCTGTTGTGCCGTTGGAGAGAGAGAGAATGCAAATTTTGATTCAAACAGACTTTTGATGTTCTTCGCAGTTAGCTTTTGGGTGAACCCTTTTATGTCTTCTGTGTTCACCAACTGTGACCCCTCCGTTCCAGGTACGACCGTTCTTCCGCGGTGAACCCGGCACCCAGGCAAGGGCGTACACACACACCAGGTTCCCACCGATCGTATCTTTTCACCCTATGCGTCTATGGTCGGTTCCTGCGACCAGACCTCCAAACTCCCACCAACTTGTGGGGGCACACCGCTCTTCCAGGGTCTCGTTATCTCGTGATCTCATGGTGTGTCGTGCCTTAACAAACCTGTTCTTTTTATCCCCCTGCTGGGGTATCGCCTGTCCGTCAAACTTCAAACAATTCAGGTTCAAAGCAACCGGTCTGTCAATATTCTGAAGTGTGTTTCTTTCTCTTTAATCTCTCTCTTCTCTATTATTAGCATTTTGAATGTTTTTCCATTGTCTTTCTTATCTCTCTCATCAGCATCAATCTTCTGATAACTTAGTTTTTTGTCACAACACAGTGTACATAAAAGTTATTATGGAATTCATAAACAGGTGTAATAAGAAAATAAAGTATTCTATAATACATATAGAATACACAATGAATATTTCAAGACAGGAGGAAACATTAAACCCTAAAGCTAGCTTTTTAAACAATTTTGAAAAGTGGTTAATTCTGTACTAAGAAATAAATGGAGACCTGTCCACAAATACAAAGGTCAAATGAGTCCAATTTTGTTAGATGATTCAGTTACTATTTTTTTTCATTAATGCTCTCTCCATATATTAAATATTTTTACTTTAGCGAAGCTTCTGACCTCTCACTTCACTATGAACATTTGATATAATCTTTGATTTGTGAAGCAGTGTTTACTGCCAATCATTGTCAGCCATATAAAATTAATTCTGAGATTCTGCACTTCTCTTGTGGAACAGTGCATCACAGAACACAAAGCACAGCAGGTTCACTGGAGGAAACTGATCTCCCGTAATTTCCCAGGACAAGCTATTTTCCATCTTGAATTGCCAACTTATCACCTTAGTAGCTCAGCATAGCAGAAGGTATAATTACAAGGCTGCTAAAGTTCTGCCAGCCAGCATGTATAAAATCAGCTGCCAACCTTTTCTTAACGTCATCTTAATTTCCTGTGAGGGAAAACACAACATGCTTTTAGATGTGAGGTTTTCAATTTTGTACAGAGAGACATTGTTACTGAGTGAACAAAATCTAATACATAAGCCACAAGGTCATAAACAAGTGTTGTGATATACAGTTACACTTGTGAGATATTAAATTGCACATTAATGTCTCAAATTAGCGACTCTGTTTTTGTGCATAATGTTTAAGCCATTGTTTTCCAATATTAACTGCTGCATATTTCCAATGCTATTAACTATATCTTCCAATATCTTTGACTTTAACAATGGAGGAGATAGGGAGAGGAAAGATAAGGTAACAGCGGCCTTAAGTTTTTAATTATGTTATGACATATTCTCAATAACAATCGTTTTCTTATTTGTTGTTTTTTTTGCATTTCTTCTTATGTTGATAATTCTTCATGTATTCTTTACATTCTTGATCATTATTTCAAATGCTTTGCTTTCTTCCTTCATGTTTTCCTTCATCTCGGTATTTCATATATGTATCTCTTTGAGAACTATTTCCTCATATTTAAGTTATATGCATCTCACTCATTCAATCCCAGATCATTCAGGTACACGCTGCAAATTGCAAACAAAACTGTTGGTATTTACCTGCATAAACAGAAGCAGGTCTGGAAAATCTGTGCATGCACTCCCGAATGGAGAAGTGCTGGTAACAGATTCTGAGCTGAATCTATCAAAATACTCCTTTGGCAGCAGAGCTCAAAGATACTGGGATTTTCTTGAAATTCTGCCAGGGAAATGGGGAAGATAAAAGTAAATCACCTTTCAGATCTTGGACTAGTTCAAACATAAGGTCCAATATATTTCAGCGAGGAATGCAGGGCTATGAAACAAAGGGTTACTTCCCTTTAAAATAATTACTATTAGTTATATATGTGTTTGTGTGAATTTGCAAACATCAACCTTCAGATTGTATTTTTTTTTCATAAAATTTTAAATTATTTACCTCATCCTTAATGGATTTGACCTATTTCTGAGTGATAGACACAACATCTAAATAATGACCCATCAGCTGATGAAACTTTTGGAGGATTTCAGATGCAAGGCTTCCTTAGTTATCCAGGCAATGTCAATGAGTCAAAGGTGTTCTGCAGTCAGAGTGCAGAGGGCTAGCAGCACCCCAGATGTGAGGAGACCAGCCTGTGAGCAGTGAAGTTGGGCTTGTTAAAGCTTGGTTTGTGGTCTTCCTCTTCACCTACAAAAGGTAATGGATTCAGCTCAGTACATCACAGGTAAAGCTCTCCCAACCGTCTACATGAAGCATTGCTATAGAGAAGCAGCATCCATCATCAAGGATCTCACCACTCAGGCCATGCTCTTTTCTTGCTGCTGCCATCAGGTAGAAGGTGCAGGTGTCTCAGGACTCGCACCAACCAGGTTCAAGAACAGTTACTGCCCCTCAACCATCAGGCTCTTGAACAAAAGGGGTCAACTACGCTCATTTAATGACTCCATTATCTTTTAATTTCATGCTCATTATTTATTGCTACTTACTTATTTCCTGCATTTGCACAGTCTGTTTGCAGTTTACAGTTCCTGATGTTTACAGTTTACAGATCCTGTTTACAGTTACTATTCTATAGATATGCTAAATATGCCCGCAGAAAAAGAATCTCAGGGTTGCATGTGGAGACATGTATGTACTCTGATAATAAAGAGTACTCTGAGACAAAGTATGTAGTTCAAACTTTGAATCTTACTATAAAACACAGATTACCTTTCCTAGGTGTTTGCCTTTGTTTATCTTAGTATCATGATGTCTGGCTTGATGTTTTCTTTCACTGTACTTTGATGCATGTCTCTGTTATTTTCATAAACCCTCATGTGTAAATGTCCCATTCATCACATAGTCTGCTGTAGGGTTATATTTCTATCTTCCCATGAATTTTGCTCCCATATTTGAACATATTATAAGTCAGCCCTATAATTTGTGCACTTGATATCATAGCTCCAAGCCTGTTACCATAATAATTACATCTGCAAAGCAATACAAAAAGAAAAAGAATATTTAAAGTCTTCCTTTTGTTTTACAATATTGAATTCGGAACCTTTGAAAAAGGTGAATTTGTTCTAAAATCATGGAAATTTATGAAAGGTGAGAATTCTTTTAAGCATCAACTTTTCATTTTTCAATGAATGGATCGATCAGAAAAATAGAAATAATATGTTCATATAATTATAATAAGTAAAATAGAAGCTGTCTGTCAAAGAAGCAGTGGCAGCAGAAGTTAAACCAAAATGTAGGGGTATGGAAGTAATATAATAGAGGTGATGATAAATGTATAAAGACTGCCAAAGAAAAATGAATTCAACAAGAAGGGAATTTAGTTTGAAATGATGAAATAATTCTCTTAATTAAAAAATTAAGATGCAATGTCATAAAGTTAGGAATATTTATTTGACATAAGCTATTATCTACACTTTTTAATTAATCACAACGGAAACTAGTTTCTTCCCTTGTAAGCTGCTCCTCATTGATACAAGGAGGAAACTTATATGTCACAGGATGTGTTGGGAATGACTAAACCTAGGGGTTGAAGAATGATGGACTCGCACGTACCCCCACGTAAAGACAAAAAAGAAAAGTTTATTCATAGGAATCATTCTCAAAAAACGTCTCTGCAACAAGTGCTCATTGGGAGTCTGCTTTTAAATAATCGCAGTACACGGAAAACCGGTGCTAGTCAAGATAAACTTGGCAAGATTAAACTGAAAACACAAGGGTTTAATGACTCCTGATAAGGTGACAATTAACAAATACAAATGCACAGGCTCATGATAGTACCTCCCTCCCTCCCTAAGGCTGGCATCTGACATCCCAGGAAGCCCTGAGGAACTCGAGACAGAACTGGAAAACTTGAAACAGGCCTGATGCTCTCAAGGGAGGGCTGGTAAACTCAGGGTCATTGCATATAACTTAGGAACATTGCACATTACTTGGAAACATTGCATATAACTCAAGAGCAGTACATATAACTTGGGAACATGAATAGTCCTAAGAAACCGGGAGACCCAGAAAATCTTGATAACCTTGAATGTAGACTAGAGAAGCTTGGAATGTGGATTTGAGCAACTTGGAAGTCAACTCGGGAAACTCAGATTGTAGCCATGGGAAACTCGTAACATAGCCTTGGAACAAGTACTGAAAATAGAGTCACCCTCACTTCCATCCAACCGATGTCCAAGTTGCTGTTGAACCTCCACTGGGTCCATTTATGGCGGTGTTGTACCATCATGTGCACTGGCAACAACTGAACCCAGCTGAGGAGGAATGATAGACACCCATGTGGAAACAGAAACAAGAGTTTATTCATCGCTTTTCCAACAGAACATCAGTGGCTTGACACAGCGACACCGCAAGACGATTCCTTCTTGAAA
Organism: Mobula birostris; assembly: GCF_030028105.1. Taxonomy (NCBI): domain Eukaryota; kingdom Metazoa; phylum Chordata; class Chondrichthyes; order Myliobatiformes; family Myliobatidae; genus Mobula; species Mobula birostris. Next base: position 160,368,669 of record NC_092375.1, read on the forward strand.
CACAAGGAATCAGTGATAAGTGCTAATCGGGAGCCCACTTTAAATAACGACAGTACACAGAAAGCCCATGCCAGTCAAAATAAACTTGGCCAGATTAAACAGAAAGCAGAAGGGTTTAACGACTCTTGGTAAGACAACAATAAACAAATACAGGTGTGCAGAACCAATGCTTGTCAGCAGCAAGTGATATGTTTTGCTGTGTAATTAAGTATTTTCTGTTATCTTTTCAAATCTAGTGCTTTTTATAGCAGTGATGTAATTTCCTCCCTATTCACCAACCCCTGCTAGGGAAACTCAGAAACTAGCAGAAAGCATGTGAGCAAGAATAGAAAAGAATGGCTTTATCTGTCAACTTCCTGTCTATGTGGGAACTTTATACCTCCAACATAATCTGGTAAAAACTGAAAATTCACTGGCTCTTATAATTGTAGATATAACAAATGAGTATCTCCAGCTGCATGCAGTGCTTTAATTGAAGGAACACGGACATCAGCGAGCCTTGGATCAGGATTTCAATACATTAAAAATAAAAGTAGCCAGATGATAAGACTTTGTGCGATGCTTCCTTTAATCACTCATTCAGTCATTCAATGTAAAATAATAGAATGCAATTTTCAAACCTTCTACCTTACAAAAAAGTGCTTAAGCTTCCATAACTAGTTGAAGATTGACAGGAGATTGGCTACATTTCCAGTGCTATGGTAAAAACAATGGTTAGTTGGGAAAAACATTATCAGATTTTGTTGAGGTGAGAGATGATTTATTAAAAGGGCATCCATAGTCTCAAATAGGAATGATCAGAATACGTTAATACAGTTACAGTGTAATAACATGATATTTTCATAAACAGCCAAATGGGATATTAAAATGACTTAGATGCAATTGAAAATACTGAAAATTAAGAACTATCAAAGAAATGGATGGAATTTTTCTTCTCATGTTGTTTTAAGATGTATTTAACCAGAGAGATAATGAAATTACAAGATCTTTATCCACTGATTATAGTAAGAACTTTAATGAGAAGAATATGCATCCCAGAACACTGCTTACTGATTATATTGTTGTCCTTAAATTGCGAGCTATAATCAAATGCATGATTCTGTTATGAATTGCCAGTTACCACTGCCGGTGTTTGGGACATAGAACGTGACACTAATCTCCAGAAGAACAAGGACACATACACATCTACTGTGGTTTAAAACCATGACAGTCTTCAATTCTCTAGTCCCGGGAAGAATCTATTAACTATAAATCAGGATTGTTGATCAAGACACTACCCACTCTACAAACTGCCTTTTCCAAAAGCTCCCTTCTGGAAAGCAAAATAGGGTTATTAAAACAAAATAAATAAATAAATAAATAAATCACACCATCTTAAAAAGTTTCTTCCCTCAGACAGTAAACCTGATCAATTATTCCAGTTACACACCCCACCCCCCTCTGTTACCTCAGTCACTTCACTGCACTGTAAACACATTCAACCATTTTTATAATTTTGCTTACATTGTAAGTAAGAATTCAAAGTTCAGAGTAAATTTTATTATCAAAGTACATGCGTGTCATCGTATACTACCCTGAGATTTATTTTCTTGTTGGCATGCTCAATAAATCTATGGAATAATAACTATAACAGAATCAATGAAAGACCACCCAACCAGAGTGCAGAAGACAACAAACTGTGTAAATGCAAAAAGAAGAAACAACAAAAACAATAATAATAATAAATAAGCAATTATTGTTATCCATTATTTATTAATTATTTAATGATCGCTGAGTCCTGATGCTCTTAGAGATGTTATCGAAATTTTGAGATTTATACATTGGACTGTAGTTCAAACTAATTGTAGTTCTTTCAGTTCTACATTTTTATTTGAGTTCTCACACATTCTTTCTTGTTGCCAATTGGTGGGCTGGGGGTTTGGAGGTTGATGTTCTTGTTGTTTCTCCATGTGGGTGATCTGTTAGTTTTTGTGTGGGGTGTGTTGGGGAGATTGGGATTTGTGAGTTTTTGTTTCTTCCCTTTTCATGCAGGGTGACTGGTGTCTTTCTTTCAACTACTTCTATGGTTTTCTATATTTTATGGCTATCTGGTGAAGACAAATATCAGAGTTGTATTCTGCATACATATGTTGATAATAAAATAAATCATTGAAACTTTGAATATCTTGTTGGTACAGAATATATATATATATATATATGCATGTTTTACTCCATATCCGTACTTTAACATTTTTATATTATTCTTTATTCTTTATAATTGTTGAATATTGTTATATGCTACATGCTGCACCAACACACTACAGCAAATATCTAATATATGTAAATGTATATAGCAATTTTTTTTCCCTTGGTCCTTGATCCTTGATGCGACTAACGGGAAATGCAGAATGGCAAATTGAATTTTCATGTATTGATTTGAAGTTAAAACAAAGACAGTGTGCTTTTGCCTCTTATCAGTCTAGAATTCTGAGAATTAAAATGTATTAAAAGCATGCTAAATTCCTTTTCCATTTGTGTTGGGTCATTAGTTATAGCAAAGTGTAAAATTTGACAGTATCACTGTTAATTATTTCATACTGCCTAAATTGCAAAAGCACTTTGTCTCTCGTTTCCTGAAGTATCTCTTAGCCCAGTGATTTAGTCATTATATCTGAGCTACTGAAACAGGAATGAATAGATCTCAATATGAAGGGGATATTGAGAAAAATGTAATTACATTTTGTTTCAGGTTTTAAACACATTCACACTGGCAAGTATCCCAGGAGCCTATGGTACACCAGATGGCCTGAATGCAATTCCCATCAATATAAAACATAAGGACACTTAATATCCACCATTTCCACACACATCGCTGAGATTAGAACACAAATTTAATATTAGTTCTCCTGTACTGTGGGGGATGAAACACAAACAGCATTTATACGGAAGGGCGATCTTGTTTAAAAGAACTTGTTACAGGAGTCTCAAGGTCAGATGAAGGTACTGAACTATATTTTTACCATTTATTTTAGTGATCCAGTAATATATCCAAAACTTGTGCATTGTGAATTTGTTCCATACTTGATTATTTGATCTCATATCATGGGGAAAAAAGATAAAAGTCAATCATAGTTGATCTCAGCATCCTTGGATTAAAATCAAGAAATGTTACCTGTCAATGTTCCATGTAACCCCAGACAAACCATGCATACTTGTCAATGCCTTCTTCATAGCATTCCACAATTCAACCAGCACATCTCCTGTCCTACCGGGGGCCCAAACACCCTCAACATTACTATACAACCATCAAAGAAACCTACTGAACTACCCCCACCCAACAGCCCCTGTTCACTCTTCTGGTGAATCAGGTCACCAGGCTGTGCTCCTACTCCCTGCAGATAAATAAAAGTGGAAACAGGAGAATCGAGAACAGAAAGACCAATGGTGCTGATCTAAGACCACAATCTGTGCAGATTGGTGATCGCTGACGATCAACACTGGTGCACCTCAGGGGAGAGTGCTTAGCCCACTGCTCTACTCTCTATATACTCATGACTGTGTGGCTAGGCATAGCTCAAATACCATATAAAAATTTGCTGACAATACTACCATTGTTGGTAGAATCTCAGGTGGTGACGAGAGGGCGTACAGGAGTGAGATATGCCAACTAGTGGAGTGGTGCCACAGCAACAACCTGACGTTAGTAAGATGAAAGAGCTAATTGTGAACTTCTGGAAGGGTAAGACGAAGGACACATACCAATCCTCACAGAGGGATCAGAAGTGGAGAGAGTGAGCAGCTTCAAGTTCCTGAGTGTCAAAATCTCTGAGGATCTAACCTGGTCCCAACATATCAATGCAGTTACAAAGAAGGCAAGACAGCGGCTACACTTCATTAGGAGTTTGAAGAGATTTGGTATGTCAACAAATACACTCAAAAACTTCTATAGTTGTACCGTGGAGAGCATTCTGACAGGCTGCATCACTGTCTGGTATGGAGGGGCTACTGCACAGGACCGAAAGAGGCTGCAGAAGGTTGTAAATCTAGTCAGCTCCATCTTGGGCACTAGCCTACAAAGTACCCAGGACATCTTCAAGGAGCGGTGTCTCAGAAAGGCAGCATCCATTATTAAGGACCTCCAGCACCCAGGGCATGCCCTTTTCTCACTGTTACCATCAGGTAGGAGGTGCAGAAGCCTGAAGGCACACACTCAGCAATTCAGGAACAGCTTCTTCCCGTCTGCCATCTGATTCCTAAATAGACATTGAACCCTTGGACACTACCTCACTTTTTAAAAAAATATATAGTATTTCTGTGTTTTGCACAATTTTTAATCTATTCAATATATGTATACAGTATAAAGTATACTGAATGAGATTTAGAAACATAGGTGCAGGAGTAGGCCATTTGGCCCTTCAAGCCTGCACCGCCATTTATTATGATCATGGCTGATCATCCAACTCAGAACCCTGCACCAGCCTTCCCTCTATACCCCCTGACCCCTGTAGCCACAAGGGCCATATCTAACTCCCTCTTAAATATAGCCAATGAACCGGCCTCAACTGTTTCCTGTGGCAGAGAATTCCACAGATTCACCACTCTCTGTGTGAAGAAGTTTTTCCTAATCTCAGTCCTAAAAGGCTTCCCCTTTATCCTCAAACTGCGACCCCTCGTTCTGGACTTCCCCAACATCGAGAACAATCTTCCTGCATCTAGCCTGTCCAATCACTTTAGGATTTTATACGTTTCAATCAGATCCCCCCTCAATCTTCTAAATTCCAAAGAGTACAACCCTAGTTCATCCAGTCTTTCTTCATATGGAAGTCCTGCCATCTCAGGAATCAATCTGGTGAACCTTCTTTGTACTCCCTCTATGGCAAGGATGTCTTTCCTCAGATTAGGGGACCAAAACTGCACACGATACTCCAGATGTGGTCTCACCAAGGCCTTGTACAACTGCAGTAGTACCTCCCTGCTCCTGTACTCGAATCCTCTTGCTATGAATGCCAGCATACCATTCGCCTTTTTCACCGCCTGCTGTACCTACATGCCCACTTTCAATGACTGGTGTATAATGACACCCAGGTCTCGTTGCACCTCCCCTTTTCCTAATCGGCCACCATTCAGATAATAACCTGTTTTCCTATTTTTGCCACCAAAGTGGACAACTTCACATTTATCCACATTAAATTGCATCTGCCATGAATTTGCCCACTTATCCAACCTATCCAAGTCACCCTGCATCCTCTTAGCATCCTCCTCACAGCTGACACTGCCGCCCAGCTTCGTGTCATCCGCAAACTTGGAGATGCTGCATTTAATTCCCTCATCCAAGTCATTAATATATATTGTAAACAACTGGGGTCCCAGCACTGAGCCTTGCGGTACTCCACTAGTCACCGCCTGCCATTCTGAAAAGGTCCCGTTTATTCCCACTCTTTGCTTCCTGTCTGCTAACCAATTCTCTATCCACATCAATACCTTACCCCCAATACCGTGTGCTTTAAGTTTGCACACTAATCTCCTGTGTGGGACCTTGTCAAAAGCCTTTTGAAAATCCAAATATACCACATCCACTGGTTCTCCCCTATCTACCTACTAGTTACATCCTCAAAAAATTCTATGAGATTCGTCAGACATGATTTTCCTTTCACAAGTCCATGCTGACTTTGTCCGATGATTTCATCGCTTTCCAAATGTGCTGTTATCACATCTTTGATAACTGACTCCAGCAATTTCCCCAGCACCGACATTAGGCTAACCAGTCTATAATTCCCCGGTTTCTCTCTCCCTCCTTTTTTAAAAAGTGGGGTTACATTAGCCACCCTCCAATCCTCAGGAACTAGTCCAGAATCTAATGAGTTTTGAAAAATTATCACTAATGCATCCACTATTTCTTGGGCTACTTCCTTAAGCACTCTGGGATGCAGACCATCTGGCCCTAGGGATTTATCTGCCTTTAATCCCTTCAATTTACCTAACACCACTTCCCTACTAACATGTATTTCGCTCAGTTCCTACATCTCACTGGACCCTCTGTCCCCTACTATTTCTGGAAGATTATTTATGTCCTCCTTAGTGAAGACAGAACCAAAGTAATTATTCAATTGGTCTGCCATGTCCTTGCTCCCCATAATCAATTCACCTGTTTCTGTCTGTAGGGGACCTACATTTGTCTTTACCAGTCTTTTCCTTTTTACATATCTATAAAAGCTTTTACAGTCAGTTTTTATGTTCCCTGCCAGTTTTCTCTCATAATCTTTTTCCCCCTTCCTAATTAAGCCCTTTGTCCTCCTCTGCTGAACTCTGAATTTCTCCCAGTCCTCAGGTGAGCCACTTTTTCTGGCTAATTTGTATGCTTCTTCTTTGGAATTGATACTATCCCTAATTTCTCTTGTCAGCCACGGGTGCACTACCTTCCTTGATTTATTCTTTTGCCAAACTGGGATGAACAATTGTTGTAGTTCATCCATGCAATCTTTAAATGCTTGCCATTGCATATCCACCGTCAATCCTTTAAGTGTCATTTGCCAGTCTATCTTAGCTAATTCATGACTCATACCTTCAAAGTTACCCCTCTTTAAGTTCAGAACCTTTGTTTCTGAATTAACTATATCACTCTCCATCTTAATGAAGAATTCCACCATATTATGGTCACTCTTACCCAAGGGGCCTCTCACGACAAGATTGCTAATTAACCCTTCCTCATTGCTCAAAACCCAGTCTAGAATAGCCTGCTCTCTAGTTGGTTCCTCGACATGTTGGTTCAAAAAAACCATCCCGCATACATTCCAAGAAATCCTCTTCCTCAGCATCTTTACCAATTTGGTTCACCCAATCTACATGTAGATTGAAGTCACCCATTATAACTGCTGTTCCTTTATTGCACACTTCTCTAATTTCCTGTTTAATACCATCTCCGACCTCACTACTACTGTTCGGTGGCCTGTACACAACTCCCACCAGCGTTTTCTGCCCCTTAGTGTTATGCAGCTCTACCCATATCGATTCCATATCTTCCCGGCTAATGTCCTTCCTTTCTATTGCGTTAATCTCATCTTTAACCAGCAACGCCACCCCACCTCCTTTTCTTTCATGTCTATCCCTCCTGAATATTGAATATCCCTGAACGTTGAGCTTCCATCCTTGGTCACCCTGGAGCCATGTCTCTGTGATCCCAACTATATCATAATCATTAATAACAATCTGCACTTTCAATTCATCCACCTTGTTACGAATGCTCCTTGCATTGACACGCAAAGCCTTCAGGCGCTCTTTTACAACTCTCTTAGCCCTTATACAATTATGTTGAAAAGTGGCCCTTTTTGATGCTTGACCTGGATTTGTCAGCCTGCCACTTTTACTTTTCTCCTTACTACTTTTTGCTTCTACCCTCACTTTACACCCTTCTGTCTCTCTGCACTGGTTCCCATCCCCCTGTTGTGAACTAACCTCCTCTCACCTAGCCTCTTTAATTTGATTCCCACCCCCCAACCATTCTAGTTTAAAGTCACCTCAGTAGCCCTCGCTAATCTCCCTGCCAGGATATTGGTCCCCCTAGGATTCAAGTGTAACCTGTCCTTTTTGTACAGGTCACGCCTGCGCCAAAAGAGGTCCCAATGATCCAAAAACTTGAATCCCTGCCTCCTGCTCCAATCCCTCAGCCACGCATTTATCCTCCACCTCATCGCATTCCTACTCTCACTGTCGCGTGGCACAGGCAGTAATCCCGAGATTACTACCTTTGCAGTCCTTTTTCTCAACTCCCTTCCTAGCTCCCTATATTCTCCTTTCAGGACCTCTCCCCTTTTCCTACCTATGTCATTGGTACCTATATGTACCACGACCTCTGGCTCCTTACCCTCCCACTTCAGGATATCTTGAACATGATCAGAAATATCCTGGACCCTGGCACCAGGGAGGCAAACTACCATCCGGGTCTCTGGACTGCGTCCACAGAATCGCCTATCTGACCCCCTTACTATCGAGTCCCCTATTTACTTATTTATTTATTTATTTATTTATTTATTTTTCTTCTGTATTATATATTGCATTGAACTGTTGCTACTAAGTTAACAAATTACATGTCACATGCCGGTGCTAATAAACCTGATTCTGATTCTGATTCTGATTCTACAAGTTTGCAGATGGTACCACTGTAGAGAATTCTATCTCCAAAAACGATGAGTCAGAGTACTGGCAGGAGGAGAGAGCTCAATGACATGGTGTCATGAAAACAACGTTCCCCTCAATGTCAACAAAACCAAAGAACTGGTCATTGACTTCAGAAATAAAGGGGTGGTGGACATGCCCCTGTCTACGTTGGTGATGTTAAGATTGAGAGCATTAAGAGCTTCATGTTCCTAGGTGTAAGCATCATCGATAGCCTGTCCTGGTCCAACCACATTGATGCCATGGCCAAGAAAGCTCACTAACACCTGTACTTCCTCAAGAGGCTAAAGAAATTCAACATGTCCCTGTCGACTCTTTCCGATTTTCATCAATGCACTGTAGAGAGCATTTTGTCTGGAATCTGCTCTGCATATGATCACAAGAAGCTGCAGAGAGTTGTGGACACAACCAGGCACATCACAAGAACCAGCCTCCCCTCTATGAACTCTATCTATGCTATGCACTTCCTCAGTAAAGCCGCAAACATACTCAATGACCTCACTCACCCTGTCACACTTTATTCTGCATTGTTATTGCTTTACCTTATTCCAGCTCAATGCACGTTGAATAAACAGTGTGCAAGACAAGCTTTTGACTGTATATTTGTTATGGTGGAACTCTGAGCAGTTTCAAACTGCTGGGAGTGCACATCTCATACAACCTCACGTGGTCCCAGAACACATCCAGCAAAATCAAGAAAGCTCACCAATGCCTCTACTTTCTGAGGAGGCTGAAGAGAGCTGGATTATGTACAGATCCTGAGGAAGGGTCTCAGCCTGAAATTCTGACTGTTTCCTCCTTTCCATAGATGCTGCATGGCCTGCTGGGTTTCTCCAGCATTTTGTGTGTGTTGCTTGGATTTCCAGCATTTGCAGATTTTCTCTTGTACTTTTGTACATCAATAGTAATGACCTTCTACAAATGCTCAGTAGAGAGCTAGTATATGGCATGTGCACACGTGCAGACAGGGGGCAGGGTGTCTACAACAGATAGTCAAAACTTCCTAACACATCACGGGTACCAGCCTACCTGCTATCAAGGACATACTGTATATGCAGAAAGACGCCAGAAAAATGCCAGCAACATCATGAATGATTCCATCCACCTTGCTCATGGACTGTTTATCCTCTACTCATTAGGGAGGAGGCTATGGAGCAACCACACCAGGACCATCAGGCTCAAAAACAGTTACTTTCCCCAAGCCGTTAGGTTGAGCAACACCTCCACCAACTAACACAGCCCACCACACTCCTCACCACCGCTACTTTATCATTTCCTGTCAAAGTCACCTTATGTACAGACACACCTGTGCCTAGCATCACTTTATGGACATATAATCTATGTATATAAACTATCTTATGTAGTAATATGTATTGTGTTCTTTATTTTTTTTGTACTGCAACAGGTTTGGAGTAACAAATCAATCTTGATGTGACAATAATTCATCAATGCCAATATATGTGGTTCTTCTTCCTTTAATGTATATTAATGGACTTAATTTCCCACTTACGACATTACCAAATGATGATAGATACCCAGTGCAGACTCAGCTTGTGACATGCCTCAGAAACTGCAATCGCAATCCATTACAATGTTTCATGATAAACCTTGTATTACAGCTAGTTGTGAGACTAATCAGGTCACTGACATGTTAAATCTATAGTTCATGCACTCTTAATTACTCAGGCTTTCAGAATGGTTTTGTCTTGCACTGCTGTGCCTCTGCTCAGCACTGTTCAAACACAAGGTTTGGACTTGAGAGAGGAATTAGTGGCTTCGACTATATGGCCATAAATAGTTATGGGTGGGGAACCAGCAGGAAAGTGGAGCAATGGTGAAAAACAGATTAGCTGACTAAACAGTGGATAGAAACATAGAAACATAGAAAATAGGTGCAGGAGTAGGCCATTCAGCCCTTCAAGCCTGCACCACCATTCAGTACGATCATGGCTGATCATCCAACTCAGAACCCTGTACCTGCCTTCTCTCCATACCCCCTGATCCCTTTAGCCACAAGGACCATATCTAACTCTCTCTTAAATATAGCCAATGAACTGGCCTCAACTGACTCCTGTGGCAGAGAATTCCACAGATTCACCACTCTCTGTGTGAAGAAGTTTTTCCTCATCTCGGTCCTAAAAGGCTTCCCCTTTATCCTCAGACTGTCACCCCTCGTTCTGGACTTTCTCAACATCGGGAACAATCTTCCTGCATCTAGCCTGTCCAATCCCAGAACAGGATAGGTTCAGGGGTCTATACAAGCATCTCTTGTTTTAGTTTCTTAGGTTATCAGTGCACCCTAATGCATGCTCGTCAGATAATAGAAGCGGGAAAGGAATGGGAGGAGGAAGAGGACAGTGCATTCCTAGCATTTTGTATTGCTGATGTTGTGATCAATGCAGAATTTATAGATAACCAATAAACCAGAAAACACCACAGCAAAAAAATTTCACCTGCCACTGCTGGAATAGAATGGTGAATAAATAAGTGAAATGTTATGTGTATACAGTATTTTATACTCAGGGTTTGATGTACAACTTGGACAGGGATGACTGACAGAGAGCCAAGAATATGTGCAGAAGAGATATGGACAACAGTGTTACTTCCACTATATTAGTTGGTGGGTTAACGGCAATGTATGCAGGCAAACGTGTATGAACAATTGAACACATCATACATGAATGAAATATCCTAATTAGGGATTGCTTTGATTACATTAAAATAATGGAGGTTAGAAGGCAGAAGTGGAGTGAGGAGATAATTTTATGAATCAAGACCAGTTGCAACAAATTCATTGGGTTCCATCAAAGTGTGGGTGGAAAGGGTGATATGGCAATAATAGAATTTGTGATCTTTGTTATGGAAAGCACAGAAATCAGAAGCTTGTTTCAGGGTCAAGCAGAGTGCTGAGTTTTTATGGAACAGGAACCAAAAAGAATGCACTCAACATGTCTATTGGACCAGCTCGCCAAGCTCTGACCATCTGCAGACCCTATCTATTCTTCTCAATCTTCAATGAGCAGTTTCTGAACAACTAGTTCAATCTAGCTCCATGTTCCCTCCACTTTTTGTTATCAGGTGACCAAAATAAATACCTCAGGCCTTGACACCAACTGAGCAAAAAAAAACCATTATTGATGTTTATTGTGACATTCACATATGACTGTGGAAACTCAGTACCAGTAAAACAAACACATAGAAAGAAGATTCACTTTTATTATAAAATTACCTATTCTCCAAATTACCCCATAAAGAATTGCATGAGAAATCTGCTGGTACTATAGCTACCTGATTAATTGCCTATAACATGACTTTTTTTCTTCATCAAAACAGAATAAAATCAATGTGCATGTTATTTTATAACATAGTAGGCTCGATTTAGTTCTCAAGCAGCATTCATTCAAACAAGCTGCATGCTTATTATGTTGAATAATACATATGTCTTACCATTATAAAGAGTTGACAGTGATGGCTTGCAAATTTATCACGAACATACAGGCAATTTGATTTTATCCATTTATGCACGTTGCTTACAACCACACTGATAATTTTAAAAATAACTCTGATTGGTCAAAATAGTAACACCAGAGCACCAGTAAGAATCACCATTTGAAATCATGAGATATATGAATTATCCTCAACATCATCTTTGATTGAAATGGTCTCTTGATGAAGACATGATGAGACATTATAAAAAGATCCTTTGAGCTGCTCCTACTTAGCTGCTAATAGTTGTTGGAGAGGTTATGTACACTGAAAATCTTACTTACCATGTGAGAGAGTTTATGACACATATCTGGTGAAATTAGTCAGGAGATGGGTAGGAAAATACAGATAGGTAATACACAAATTGATAGTGTTGTGGAAGACTGCCAAATGATACAATGGGAAATTGATCAGTTGCAGATATGCATGGAGAAATGGCAGATAGAGTTTAACTCAGCCAAATGCAAGGTGCTACATTTCGGGAGATCAAATGTAAAGGTGCAGTGCACCATTAATGGCAAGACCATTAACAGAGTTGATGTACAGACTGATCTTGGGGTTCAAGTCCATAGCTTTCTGAAAGTGGCTGTATAATTTGGTAGGGTGTAAAAGAAGTCATTGGCATGCTTGCCTTCATTAGTCGAAGAGCTGAGTTCATGCATTGGGAAATAATGTGACCTGACTTTGTTTTGTAGCACATCATAACATGTAAACTCTACCACAACTGTCGGCTCAATTGGAACTCATCTTGGACTTTTATTAACTCTTGGCATCCCTATTGGCTTTATGAAGGTCATATCTCAATTTTGTATAGATCAGGATTACCCGATTTCGACAACAGTCTTAGACGTCAGCAGGGAGTGGATCTTCTGGTTCATGCCTGTTTCAGTTTGGAACACCCGTATTATCCTCTTTGCTACACCATTCATACACCAACCATGAGTCGGTGGTGAAGAAGGCGAAAGCAATGTTGGCATTCATTTCTAGAGGAATAGAATATAGGAGCAGGGATGTGATATTGAAGCTCTATAAGGCGCTGGTGAGACCTCACTTGGAGTACTGTGGGCAGTTTTGGTCTCCTTATTTAAGAAAGGATGTGCTGACGTTGGAGAGGGTACAGAGAAGATTCACTAGAATGATTGCGGGAATGAGAGGGTTAACATATGAGGAACATTTGTCTGCTCTTGGACTGTATTCCTTGGAATTTAGAAGAATGAGGGGAGAGCTCATAGAAACATTTCGAATGTTGAAAGGCATGGACAGAGTGGATGTGGCAAAGTTGTTTCCCATGATGGGGGAGTCTAGTACGAGAGGGCATGACTTAAGGATTGAAGGGCACCCATTCAGAACAGAAATACGAAGAATTTTTAGTCAGAGGGTGGTGAATCTTGGAATTTGTTGCCATGGGCAGCAGTGGAGGCCAAGTCATTGAGTGTATTTAAGGCAGAGATTGATAGGTATCTGAGTAGCCAGGGCATCAAAGGTTATGGTGAGAAGGCGGGGGAGTGGGACTAAATGGGAGAATGGATCAGCTCATGATGGAATGGCAGAGCAGACTCGAGGGGCCGAATGGCTGACTTCTGCTCCTTTGTCTTATGGTCTATATACTCTAGCCTTTGCCCTCAGTATTTGCCATTTTGCATAAAATTACTTTTTAATTAACCCCTTTGTGTGAAGCACGTAGCCAAGTGGTTAAGGTGTTCGTCTAGTTACTTCAAAGTCGCTAGTTCGAACCTCAGATGTGGCAGCGTCTTTGTGCCCTTGACTAAGGCACTTAATCACACATTGTTCTAGTCTGTGCGAGGAGTAGCACCCCACACAGACTTCCAATCTGCGCCTTGTAAGGCATGAAAATGCCCAACGCAGGCCTCTCATGGTCTGAGTCGCTGTTCCCTCCTCCTAACCCCTCTAGCTACCTCTCGTCTTTAATAGCTCACTTTTAGACTTCATCAAATATCAAGGTTCTTTACATCTGCATCTATTACTTTTAATTACAAATCTAAACTGCTGTGGTGTTTTTAATTATATTGAGTGCTATCTATTTGCAAAATGTATTTGTTGTATTGCTGTAAACTAAGCTAAGCAAGAGAATGGGCTTTAGAGAATTTTGTTGGTTAGTCTGACAACAAGAACTTAAGCTCTTGTCTCAGTAGATTATGAACCAGGGCTATCCATGATGATTTTCTGAAAAAAAAATTCCTAATAAGAAAGCAAGAAAGAAAATACTCTCCATCCAGTGATCACAATACCATAAGTTTCAAAGTATGTATGTAAAAAGATAGGCCTGGTCTGTAGTTTGAGGTTCTAAACTGGAGAAAGGTCAATTTTGATTATGTCAAAAAGGATCTGGCAAGTGTGAATTGAGACAGGCTGTTTTCTGGCAAAAGTGTATTTGAAAAGTTGGAGGCCTTCAAATGTGAAAATTTTAGAGCACAAGGTTTATATGCTGGTCAGATTAAAAGGTGAAGATAACAGATGCAGGGAAGCTTGGCTTTCAACTGAAGGCCAGGTTAAGAAAAAAAAAAAGCAGGTAAAGGCAGGTAGGAACAAATCGGGTGCTTATAAGAAATGCAAGAGAACTCTTCAGAAGAAATCAGAAGGCTAAATGAAGCCATGTGGTTGACTTAGACAAAGCGAAGGAGAATCCCAAGGGATTCCACAGATATGCTAGGAGAAAAATAATTGCAAGGGACAAAGTTGGTCTTCAGGAAAATCAGAATTATAATCCATGTGTGGGGCCAAAACAGACAGGGGAAGAACTTTTTTTTTGCATCTGTATTTACTCAGGAGATGGACACAGAGTCTATAGAAGTGAGGCAAAGCAGCATCAACTTCATTGACCCTATATAGATCAGAGGAGGAGGTGGTTGCTGTCTTGACGTAAATTAGGGTAGATAAATCTCCAGGGCATGACAAGGTGTTCCCTTGGACACTGTGGGAGGCAAGTGCGGAAACTGTTGGGGCCCTAGCAGAGATATTTAGACCATCCTTACCAACAGGTGAGGCACCAAAGGAGAGTCAATGTTGTTCTGTTGCTCAAGAAAGCTCTAAAAATAAAACCAGGAAACTATAGGCTAGGGAGAAAGTTATTCTGAGGGTTCAAATATACAAGCATTTGGATAGACATGGATTGATTTGGGATAGTCGTCATGACTACGTGCATGACCGATCATGTCTAACCAATCTTAAGATCTTTTTTCTAAGGAAGTTACCAGAAAAATTGATAAAAGCAAGGTAGTGGATGTTATCTACATGAACTTCAGTATGTGGTAAGACTCCACGTGAGGTTGGACAAAAAAGTTCAGTTGCGGCATATTCAAGATGAGGTAGTGAATTCGATTAGGCATTGGCTTCGTGGGAGAAGCCAGAGAGTAGTAATAGATGTTTACCTCTGACTGGACTCCTATGACTGGTGGAATACCACAGGGATTGGTGCCAGGACACTGAAGCAGGGATCCAATCACAGTACTGTGCACACAGTGATATTAACTGAGTATCAAATCCCATGGTGCAAACAAAGTCAGCGTCAAAGTTCAGGCAGAGATTGAAACATCCAGAGAAATCCCAAAACCAGAATCAGGCAGAGTTGATATTCAGGTGGATAGAGTACAGATACGAGTGCTGGAAAGACTCAGGAAAATTCACTGGCACAAGTTAGCAACAAACAGGTGAAAACACAGGACTGAAATACACTGAGCAATAAACAGAGAGGCAGATGATAGGTGGAGCATAATGAGACACAGGTGGCAGCAATACAGGTAATAATGAGAAACAGATGAGAGATGGATTACTCAGTAATACAGGGGCTGGAGTAGAGCAGGAGCGGGGACAGGAGCACATGGCAATACAAAACCACAGACTGACAGCTAGGGGGAGAAAAAACACAAAAAGACAGATTTCAACTGGAGGTACTGACAGTACAACCCCCCCCCCCCCCCCCCACCCACAGACGCCTCCTGCCGTCACGGCAGGTAGAGCTGGGTGCTGGCAATGAAAGTCCCCGCTGAGAGAGGGGTCCAGAATGTTACAGGCAGGGACCCAACACCTCTCCTCAGGACTGTAGCCCCCCCCCCCCCCCCCCGTCCACAAGGTACTGGAAGCCACAGCGATGAACATCCAGCAGTTGACACACCATGAAGGCCTTTGCCCCATCGATGTGCCGTGGTGGGTCGGGGGGTGTATTTGAGGACAGGACACAGGATGGCTCATGAAAGGCTTGATGCAGGACACATGGAAGGTGGGGTGAATGTGGCAGAGAGTGGAGGGGAGCTGGAGACAGATAGCAGCAGGGCTGATGACTTTAGTCATGGGAAAGCAGTTGATGAAGCGGGTGGGGGGGGGGAGCGATTTTGCAGGAATCTATCTTGAGGGGGAGGTCTTGGATTGAAAGCCACACATGCCATCCCTGGCAGCAACGTGGGGCCTTGGAGTGAAGGTGGTCAGCTTGACGCTTGATCCTAGCAGAGGCACGGAGAAGGGTACAGCGAGTGAGCCTCCATGTCTGCTGACAACGGCAGATTGAACACCAGCCTCCTCCTCCTCCTGGGCAGGACATAGTAGATGTTGGTAGCCAAGGCAGCACTCAAAGGGGGACAGACCAATGGATGAGGACAGATGAGAGTTTATGACATACTTGGCCTAGGGTAGCTGCTGACTCCACACAGAGGGGTTCTGGGAGACCAGACATCGCAATACTCTCTAGCTGTTGGTTGGCTTGCTCGGTCTGGCCATTGGTCTGTGGGTGGAATCCTGAAGACAGACTTAGGGGCACCCAGAAGATTACAAAATGCCCTCCAGAAGTTGGATGTGAATTGAGAGCCCCTGTCTGACACAACAGCTGCAGGTAAAATATGCAGTTTAAAAACATGCAGTACTAGTAATTTGGCTGTTTCTTTGGCAGAGGCCAGTTTAAGTAAAGGAATGAAGTGTACAGACTTGGAGAAATGATCAACTACTGTGAGAATGGTGGTGTTACCATCTGATGGGGGAAGATGAGTGACAAAATCCAGGGCAATGTGGGACCAGGGTCTCTTAGGGATAGACAGGGATGTAACAGACCAGCGGGTGACTGGTTAGAGTTCCTGCCTTGAGCACAGACCGAGCAGACTGAGACGAAGTTGCAGATGTCATCTCCCATGGAGGGCCACCAGAACTGCCGACTGATGAAGGCCTGAGTACGCTTGGTTCCAGGGTGACAGGATAACTGGAAGGAATGACCGCACAGCAATACCTGTAAGCGGACAGAGCTGGGAACATAAACACGGTTGGTGGGGCATTGACGAGGAGCTGCCTCGCTCTGTTGAGCAGCTTGCACAATGGATTCAATGTCCCATTGAGCTGCACCCATGAGACAGTGAGCAGGAGGATGACACCAGGGACCTTAGGGGTCTCAGAGAAGGGAAATCTTTGGGAGAGGGCAACAGGTTTTCCATTCTTAGAACTGGGGCAGAAGGACAGAGTAAAACTGAATCTTGAGGAAAAACGGGGCCAACAAGGTCGACGGGAGTTGAGATGCTTGGCAGTACGGATATATTCCAGATTCTTATGATCAGTCCAGATTAAAAATGGCACCCTGGCTCCCTCCAACCAGTGCCTCCACTCCTCCAGAGCTAGCTTGACAGCCAGCAGCTCCCGGTTTCCGACATTGTAATTCCACTCCGTGGGAGTGAGGCAGTGAGAGAAGGCGGCACAGGGGTGTACCTTCTCATCCTTGGCCGAGTGCTCCTACACCAATGTCAGATGCATCCACCTCCACAATGAACTGCTGGTCGGTTTCAGGTTGAATCAGGATGGGGGCGGAGGTGAAACATTCCTTCAGGTCAGATAATGCTTTTTCAGCAGCGGACCAGGAGAATCTGTCAGCCGATGAGGTAAGAGCAGTGAGTGGTGCAGCCAGTGTACTGTAATTTCTGATGAAGCAGCGATAGATGCTAGCAAAGCCCAAGAAGCGTTGCAGCTCCCGACGAGTCAAAGGTTGGGGCCATTCGACCACTGCTTTGACTTTCTTTTGGTCCATCTGAATGGAACCACCTGAAATTACATACCCCGGGAAGGAGACAGTATTGCAATGAAACTCACATTTCTCAGCCTTCAAAAGAGCTGGTTCTCCAGAAGGCGCTGGAGAACTCTGCGGACATGCCCTGTGTGTTCAGCAAGGGACTTAGAAAAAAAAATCAATATGTCATCAAGATACACAAGAAAGAATTGGTTCAGCATGTCCCTGAGAATGTCATTTACCAGGGCTTGGAAGACAACAGGGGCATTGGTGAGACCGAGTGGCATGGCCAGATACTTGTAATGGCCTGAGGTGGTGTTGAAGGCTGTCTTCCACTCGTCCCCTTTGTGGATGCAGACAAGATGGTAGGTGTCACGGAGATCAAGCTTGGTCAAAACTGAGGTTCCTTGCAGTACTTCAAATGTCGAGGTTATGAGCGGAAGAGGGCAACGATTCTTAACAATGACTTCATTCAGTCCCCGATAATTAATGCATGGACGCAAGGAGTCATTCTTCTTTTCAACAAAGAAAAATCCGGCCCCAGCAGGGGAGGAACATGGTCGGATGATGCCTGCAGCCAGAAACTCTTGAATGTACTTATTCATGGCTTCTGTTTCAGGTACGAACAGGCAATACAGGTGGCCTCTTGTGGAGATGTGCCAGGTAAGAGGTCAATGGCGCAATTATATGGACGATGTGGCAGTAGAGAGGTGGCCTGGGACTTGATGAACACAGCCTTGAGGTCCATGTATTCAGGAGGGATGGCACTAAGGTCCGGAAATTCGTCGGGGGGGATCTGGGCTTGGAGACAGGGGGATCTGAGCATGGTGGAGGCAGTGGGAGTGACAGAATGGGCTCCAGCCTACAATCTTGCAACTGAGCCAGTCAATGTAGGGGCTGTGTTTAACTAACCAGGTTTGCCCCAGGACAATGGGAGCTTGAGGAGAGTCAATAACATAAAAGATTAACTGTTCATGTTGGTTGCTAGATAAACTGAGACTCACTGGGACCGCAACATTGGTGACATTAGCCAGTCTCCAACCATTCAAAACATTGGTCACCAATGGTAACTTTAGAGAAGACATGGGTAATCCTCACTGGGCAGCCAAGCTGTAATCAATAAAACACCTCTCCACACCAGAATTGACCAAGATGGAGACTACTCGCCATTGGACGCTCCACTCCAGAGAAACAAGTATGAGAGTGAGTGGTGTCAAGGAGGGCCAGACAGGGGTCACATTCACCAGTACTCCTCCTCCTAATGGTGAGTGCTTGGCTTTTACTGGGCAGGTAGAGATGAAGTGGTCTGGTTGGCCACAGTACGGATAGGAATGGGTACCGATCCTCCTTCGTCTTTCAGTTGGCGTCGGGTGGATACAGTCAACCTTCACAGCTTTGGGCTCTGGCATTGTAGACAGGGGCAATGTAGACTGATGAGGAGCTTGGAACTCACCCAATGCCCTCAGGGACCCTCTGGAACCCCTCGCTCTGTGGCGCTACTGAAAGCAAACATCAATACGGATGGCCAAACCCACCAGGGCTTCAAAGGTGGCAGGAAGGTCCTGGCTGACCAGCTCATCATTGATGTCGTCAGAGAGGCCATTCAGGAAGGTGTCATACTGTGCCTCTGAGTTCCAGACACCGGAGGTGGCTAGGGTCTGGAACTCTATGGCGTAATCCGACACAGATCGGCACTATGTTCGGAGCGATCAAACACTTTTCTCATCTCCTCAGAAAATAACTGAAAACTACTGCAGAATGGGAGCCTATCTCCCAGATGGCTGTTCCCCATTCTCTCATCCGACTGGACAGTTGGGTGATGACATAGGCTCGATCAGACAGAAATGTTGGTTTCAATTCAAAAATGAGGGTGCACTGGGAAAGAAAAGAGTAGCAGATACCGGGCTCATCCGAGTACTTTTTTGGAGGAGACAGACCGGGCTCTTGGATGAGAGAAGCATGCGAGAACACAGACAGCAGGGCAGAAAGTGCAGTCGCAGGATGTTGATGGACACTCTAGGGCAGCTGGAGTGACTGAGTCTGGGCCCCAAGATTGGCTACATTGGCAGAAAGTGATTCCACTGCCCTGAACACAGACTCCAGTTGGTTCTGGTATCTCTCCAACATCACTCCCTGCTGTTCCAGGATAGCTCTTAGACAACCAGGTTCTGCTAGATCTATTCAGGCCAGATTGTACTGTTAGGGCACCGGAGCAGGGACCCAATCGCAGACCCAGTACTGTGAGCACTGTGATATTAATTCAGTAACAAATCTCAAGGCGCCAACAAAGTCCAGGCAGAGATCAAGACATCCAGAGAAATCCAAAAACCAGAATCAGGAAACAAGCAGAATTAATATTCAGACGGAGTACAGATACAAATGCTGGAAAAACTTAAGAAAATTCATTGGCACAATCTGGCAACAAACAGATGAAAACACAGGACCAAAATACACTGAGCAACAAACAGAGAGGCAGATGATAGGTGGAGCACAATGAGACACAGGTGGCAGCAAAACAGGTAATAATGAGAAACAGGTGAGAGACAGAGTACTCAGTAATACAGGGGCCGGAGTAGTGCAGAAGCACATGGCAATACAAAACCCCAGACTGACAGCTGGGAGAAGTACACAGAAAGACAAAGTTTAACTGGAGGTACTGACAGTCTACTGTTGTTTGTCATCTATATTAATGATTTGGATGATAATGTGTTTAACTAGATCAGCAAATTTGTGGATGACACCAAAATTTTGGGGTGTTGTGGACAGCAAGGAAGGCTGTCGTAGCAGTTGGAAAATCAGGCTGAAAAATGGCAGATGGAACTTAATGCAGACAAGTGCGAGGTGTTGCACTTCAGTAGAACCAACCAGTGTAGGTCTTACACAGTAAACAGTAGGGCGCTGAGGAGTACGGTAGGATCTGGGAATACCAGTCCATAATTAATTGAAAGTGGCTCACAGGTTGATAGGGTTGTTAAGAATGCTTTTGGCACATTGGCCTTCATGCATAAAACTATTGAATACTGGAGATGGGATGTTATGTTGAAGATGTATAAGACATTGGTGAAGAATTTGGTGTATTGTGTGCAGGTTTGGTCACATACCTATAGGAAAGGTGTACATAAGGTTGAAAGAGTATAGAGAAAATTTACAAAGATGCTGCTGGGTCCAGAAGACATGAGTTATTAGTTATGATTGAAAAGGTTATGACTTTATTCCTTGGAATAAAGAAGATTGAGAAGAGATTTGACAGAGGTATACACAATTATGAAGGTGATAGGGTAAATGCAAGCAGGCTTTTTCCATGGAGGTTGGGTGGAACTACAACCAGATGTTATGGGCTAAGGGTGAAAAGTGAGAAGTTTGAGGAGAACATGAGGGGAAACTTCTTACTCAGAGGGTCGTGAGAGTGTGGAATGAGCTACCAGCACAAGTGGTGCATGTGAGCTTGATTTCAAAGCTTAGGAGAAAGTTGGATAGGCACATGGATGGTAGGGATATGGAGGGCTATGGTCCCATTGCAGATCAATGAGGGTATGCCGTTTAAATGGTTTGGTATGGACTAGATGGGTAGAAGGGCCTGTGACTGTGCTGTACTTTATGACTCTATAACTCTAAGTGTGAAATTTAAAATAGATTAACAAAATACAAGTCTCTGATAACACTCTTCCTAGAAGTTATTACTGTGGATTTCTGTAGATTATCAGAAGAAAGATCAGTTGCACTATAATGATGTAGAATGTCTATGATGGGTCATCTATTCTTCTCCCATTCTTTTGTTCATGGAACATGTAAATGATGTTCATGCTAGATATAGTTCCAAAACAATACCATTTATATTCTGCAATGATGTATTCAAATAGAAAGTATAACCAATATTTTATAGCTGCTTTCCTCTGGCCAAGTCCTCTACCAGGTTGATTTTATTTCACTGCATTAAATTTAAAATATTTTCTACCACAAAAGAGTATAAAGAACTGTCCTCCTGTCCAAGTGTTGTGAAATAAGCAGTATTTTGTTTACAGACACCTTCAGAAATGATGGGTAGCTTTCTAATTTTATTTCCAACTTGGCAATGACTATATATTTAGGCCTAAGTAGTTGCCCTAAAAACAAGAACATGAAGAATGCACATAGCCAAGTTTTAACAGGAAAAATCCAGAAATATCAGTAGCATCTTTAATCAATGCATGAATATATGCAGATAAAATAAAAATTGGGAGAGCAGTGCTTTGTCATAGTGTTTATACGGTAAGTTAAATGATCATGCATATTTTATCTACAAAGAATTGAATCCACAATTTTGGCATGCAACAGTAGCTGATAATTAGCAAGAACTCCACAACAAATGTGAACTCATTCATGAATTTAGAAGTTTAGCCGGGCAGCACTTTCTTTGATAAAAATCGTTCTTTAGCCGTACTTTTTCCCTGACAGATGGCCACACACTGGAACTCCTATGTTAGCTTGATGTTGATGGTAGCAGCTGTTTTTTTTTGCTGCCAGGCTGCTAACTAGAGCATTAGAAAATAGTGTGACATCTGCAGTCACAGGAGGGAAATAAACTAGCTTTTTCACCGCTTCACCAGGAGCGCAAAGAGAGGCAGGGCCATTTATTTGGAGGCAGCTTACAGAGGAGATTATTCTACTTCGCAAATGTATCTGTTTAAGATTACAGGAAAATAACATGCAAAACAAAAAAGTGCTTAAGAATGTCAATATTGTTTAAACAGGAAACAGTTTTTAATTGATACCCTCTAAAAGCATGACAGCCTGGATATAGAAAATAATGAAATGAAGGGAAGCTGCATTTCTCCAGCACCAATACAACCTGAGATTCATTTTCTTGTGAGCATACTTAACATAAATCCATAATGAAATAATAACCATAACATAATCTATGAAAGACTCCATCAAGTCAGGCGTTCAACCAGTGTGCAAAAGACAACAAACTGCAAGTACAAAAAGAAATAATAACTAAATTAATTAATTAATTAAGCAAGCAAGCAAGTAGTGAAAACATGAGTTGAAGATTCCTTGAAAACAAGTCCATTGGTTGTGGGAACATTTCAATGATGGAGCAAGTGAAGTTGAGTGAAGTTATCCCCTGTGGTTGAAGAGCCTGATGGTTGAGGGGTAATAACTGTTCCTAAACCTGGTGGTGTGAGTCCTGAGGCTCCTGTACCTTTCCCTTGATGGCAGCAGTGAGAATAGAGCTTGTCCTGGATGGTGGGTGTCCCTGATGATGGATGCTGCTTTCCTGTAACAATGCCTCATGTAAGTATGCTCAAAGGTGTGGAGTGCTTTACCTCTGATGGACTGAGCCTCTTCCACTACTTCTCGTAGGATTTTCTGTTCAAGGGCATTGCTGTTTCCATTCCAGGCTGTGATGCATCCAGTCAACATACTCTCCGCTACACATATATAAAAGTTTGTCAAACTTTTAGATGTTATGCCGAATCCTCATAAACTCCTAAGTAATAGAGGTGCTGACATCCCATTAACATACAACATCAAAATGATAGTCACTGGATAACTTATGGTATTTCAGAGCTGTGGATTCAGGGACAAAATATTATGCAGTGCACCAACAAACCTTCCACAGCCATCCAAGGGACTTTGCAAGTGCTTTCCTTAACATCTGATATAATAGATTTCAGCAACATTGCAGTACTCCTTTAGTACGGTGCAGAAGTAGAGTATGGATTTTCCTGTTCATATATATAGACTAAGGCTCAAACACACAGCTGCATTTCTCAGAGAGCAAGCTGATACTTAGATATAGTTATTAATTATTTCAGTTTGTTCCTTGAAGCAACATGCATCATGATGTCAAATAAATATGGGATAGTTGAACTTTTGCCTCACATGGAAAATAAGAGAATTGACTTTGTTCCATCGTACACATTCACCTTGCAACGAACAGCTCATGCCAAATAATATCCCATGAAGCACTTGATCTCTAACTGCATTTTTTTTTTCTGTTGACTGCTCTTCCTGAACCACCATTTCATTCAAAGTCAAACAATAAAAGAACAACCATTTGTAGCAGGTCATCCATTCCTGATTCAAGATATTGATTACTGACCTAATCTGGTGAAATAACACCAGTTTATTTCTTTTTTTTAAAATAGTTGTCACACTTCAGTTGAACTATTGATTCAAACCTTTTGCATTTAAAACATTTCATTCAGCAAAGAGTTAGCCAGTTATGCCTTTTGGCCAGGTCACAGGCATGTGCATTAATAACATTCGTACTTTGTGGCAGAACATATAACAGAAAGGTGAACTGTCAGAAAAACAGACTGATTTCATGTCCTTTCATCTTTGATATCAAGAGAAATTTGCTCAGGTTCACCTTGAAACCCCGTAATGTTCTGCACTGTGGCAAAAGTAAAGGAGACACATGTTCGGCACTTTTTTAAAGTGTTTATCAACGCAGGATGTAATTGTGTAAATTGCATAGCTCTTCAAACTAACCTGGGAAAATTTAGGAGTCTTTTTTCCATAAATACAAGAACAAGGAGGGGAGGAGAAGATGGCCGCATGACCGCACGCGGCCGCTCTGGAATGATAGCGGTATTTGTTAAGTAGGTACCGTGCACAATCCTGATTTGATGGAGACAGATGGGAAAAGCACGGAGGAACATCTGGAGAAACTTCTGAAATGCCTGCTTTGCTGCCGCTGCTACTGTGCGATCGGGAATCTCCGGAGGGGAAGGCCCCAAATCCTCGGCTTTGCCTGTTGCCGGGGTCGAAGCACTCGGCAGAGATGGTGTTCAGTGCTCGGTGTCA
Source organism: Mobula birostris (assembly GCF_030028105.1). Lineage (NCBI taxonomy): Eukaryota > Metazoa > Chordata > Chondrichthyes > Myliobatiformes > Myliobatidae > Mobula > Mobula birostris. The sequence goes on from NC_092375.1 coordinate 160,393,093, forward strand.
GAGGGCTGGTCAGAGGCTCGAAGTTTTCGGACAGACTCAAGAGTCGGCTGTGGTCGGGTGCTTCCAGGGTACTGCATCAGCAAGTTTGCGGCGCTGGAGGTTCATGGCAGGGAGAGTTTTTCTTCCTTCTACCATCTTCGTGAGATGACGGGACTTTCGAGAGACTTTGAGACTTTTTTTTACTGTGCCCATGGTCTGTTCTTTATCAAATTACAGTACTGCTTTGCACTGTTGTAACTATATGTTATAATTATGTGGTTTTTGTCAGGTTTTTCAATCTTGATTTGTCTTGTGTTTCCGTGATATCACTCTGGAGGAACATTGTATCATTTCTTAATGCATGCATTACTAAATGACAATATAAGAGGACTGTGTGTCCTCATAATCTAATCTAAAAAAACTCATTAATAGCAAGTACTATGCAAGCTTTCTTGGTAGGTAATTCAAAAGTCTCTTGTGGGCCAAAGGGCCTGAATTGTGCTGTAGGTTTTTCGAAGTCTATTAAAACTCGAGCACATTGATTGTGAATGATCAGCTAGGTGTTATATTATAACTGTGAAATGTGGGCTTCAGCTGAATGGTATAAACAGTTCCCTCGTTAGACAATAAATGAACAAATATTAAGGATTTTATATTGTTACCGTGATGAAAATCATAAATCGCACCCATCAATATATAAAAAATAAAATATTGTAATCAGTTTACATCTGAGGAAAAGCTTTATTTTTGGACATATTGTAATATGCAATCATCTTAACTTCTTGAAATTCAATTTTACCTATTTTTAGTGCTACTGTCCGGTGTTGCCACAGACCATATTTAAGCTTTAAAGGCATCACAGAGCAAGTGAAAAAAATCCTTAATATTCTTATATTTAGGGTCAGAGTTTAAATTTTGTTTTTTTTTCATTTGTCTTTTTAGTATTGGACATTGTAAGTATGCCAAACTACTACAAACAGAAAGGTGAAGATGGATTAATTAAAAGGAAAGAGAAGAGGCAAAGAAAGAACCTACTATTTACTCTCATCCCCTGCCATTCCATTTCTCACATTTTCTGAACCACTCTCCAGCTCCCTACACCTCTCTACCCTTTCCTTCTTTCGCTACCTCTTTGCTCTCTTATCAGGCCTTTGGATATCCTTTAGTATGGAAGGTGACTTGAGGGACTGGATTTAGAATGTAGAGCATAGAAGAGTACAGCACAGTACAGGCCCTTCAGCCCATGATATTGTGCCGACCTTTGAACCTATTCCTGAATCCAAGTAGCACTTCCCTCCTACATAAAGCTCCATTTTTCTTTCATCTATGTGCTATCCAAGAGTTTCTTTAAATCTCCGTAATGGATCTGCCTCCACCATCGCGTTGGTAGTGCATTCCACACACCCACCAGTCTCTGTGTAAAATACCTACATTTGACATATTCCCTACATTTTTTCCAATCACCTTAAGATTCTACCCTCTTGTATTAGCCATTTCCCTCCGTAAATCCTGTCTCGAAGAATCCTCTCCAATAGTATGCCCACCACTGATGTAAGAATCACTAGTCTACAATTCCCAGGATTATCCTTATTACCTTTCTTGAAGAAAAGAATAACATTTACCACCTTCTAATCATCTGGTACGACTCCTGTGGCCAGTGAGGATGCAAAAATCATCGCCAAGGGTGCAGTAATCTCTTCCCTTGCTTCTCATAGTATCACAGGTTATATCTCATCTGGCCTTGTTGGACTTGCGTATCTATCCTAATGTTTTTCAGAAGTTCTGGCACATCCTCTTTCTTCATGTTGAAATGTTCCAGCATATTAGTCTGTTCAAGCTGTCCTCACGTTTGTCACAGTCCCTCTCATTGGATAATACTGAAGCAAAATATTAATTAAGGACCTGCACTACCTTCCCCAACTCCAGGAGTGATTGTTCCTTTCCTGTTTCTGGCCCTTCCACAATGTTCACGCTTTCTGCAGCAGCTGTGATACCTTACCTTGTGAGCAATGCCACTTCCCACCTCTTTTACCACACCCTCTGTCCCTTTTGAAGCATTTAAATAACGGAACAGCCAACACCCATTCTTTGAGCTTCACTGCTCTGGCAGTTTCCGCTGGTGTTGCTGTATGAAGAACTAAAACAAGTAAAGGAAGTTTTGGCAGAGGCAGGTAGTCTACTGGAGGTGACAGGTCCTTGTCCTTCCTAATGTCCAGCATATCAATAAATCTTGGCAGTCCTGACTGAACTAGGGGGTTGTGATTCTATTGAGTTCAGCTCTTCAGAGAGTAACTGAGTTGACTGATATCTAATTGGAGGAAGGTTTGTTTTTCAGCAGTTGTGGAGTGACTCTTCTAGTCTCATCATATTCCCGCCAGAACTGTAAGTAACTGCTGACAGTTACAGCAGTAGTTTACAGCCATTGAGTTAGAGAATCTGGCCAAGAGTTTTGTTACATGGATTAATCGCAACTCGGTGAGGTTGCAATACTGATTAGAAACTCTGGAAGCTCAAAGAGTTCAGAATCTGCAGAGTAGGGCTTATCTGAGGGAAGTATGCAGAAGTGACATCTATTTAAGTAGGGTGCACTCATCAGGAAGCAAGATTTCTGGGCTATCTTTCCTGTCACCAGGTTAGGGATTCATTCATTCAAAATTATATTTTCACGGGTGGATCTACGTGATACCATGTGACAGGATTTCATCTATCACAGGACTCCCCTGACTGATTATTCATGAACTGTATTGATGTACTTGATTACAGAGTGGAAGGAATCACTTTGGTTTGAGGAATTTTAATTTGCAGATTCCCTTTTTTCCCTTCTGCTGTCCTCCCAGAACAAGGGGCCCTAATCCACTCTGAGTGACCAGGGTTAGTGATGCCTGCAGTAGTACTACCAGCAGTGTCATCACAGAGGCACTTAGTGTATAAATAAGTAGCAGTTAAGGGCAAGTAAAAACACTCCATTAGATTTAGTACGCTCTGTGAACTTTGAAAGATGTTTCCAGCAAAATGTCCATTAGCAGAAAAAAAGCAACAAACTAGTCTGATGTGCTTCTAGTTCAGATGAGACTATTCTTTAGCAAATGTAATATTCAGCTCTAAACTGCAAATGAAATAATCCATATGGAAAATGGACGGTGCCACACATTTGGTATATACCTGCTCTCAGGAATAGATTGTACAATATGTCCAGTTTATTTTATGATTTCTATGATTTCAGATGGATAACCTTGGCCTGACCTACACCAAATATTATCAAAACTGGATCAAAATAATGCATAAGTTCATCTAGTTTCTGGACTACAACCGTTTAAGAGCTTATTCTTTTTTTCCCTAGTTAATTTTGCTGAATGTCTCTTCTGTTTGTTCTTCCCTAATGATTATGAGTGAAGAATTTAGAGTTAGCTTTGCAAATCCAAATAAAAAGGGAATTAATTACCACTGATTATCCAATTAGAAATGAATCTTGTTTGCTGCAGTAATTGCTTTTAATTTCTGAATTCTCCTTGGTGAGAAAGTTAAGAGACCATAAGATATAGGAGAAGAATTAGGTCATTTGGCCCATCGAGTCTGCTCTGTCATTTCATCGTGGCTAATCCAATTTTCCATTCAGGCCCAATCTCTGCCTTCTCCCTTCATGCCTTTACTAATCAAGAATCTATTAACCTCTGCCTTAAATATACCGAATAACTTGGTCTCCACAGCTGCCGGTGGCAACAAATTCCACAGATTCAACCCTCTCTAGCTAAGAAAATTGCTCCTCATCACTGCTCTAAATGAATGTCCCTCTATTCTGAGGCTGTGTCATCTAGTCTGAGTCTCCAGCCCCATAGGAAACATCCTCTCCACATCCACTCTATCGAGGCCTTTCACATATGATGTTTCAATGAGGTCCCCCTCATTCTTCTGAACTCCAGTGAGGTCCAGAGCCATCTAGTGCTCCTCATGTGATAAGCCTTTCAGTCCTAGAATCATTTTCATGAATCTCCTTTGAACTATCTCCATTCTGAAGTGAGGTGTCCAAAACTGCTCACAATGCTCCAAGTGAGGCCTCACCATGCCTTATAAAGTCTCAGCATTACATCATTGCTTCTATATTCTCGTCCTCTTGAAATAAATGCTGATGTTGCATTTGCCTTTATCACCACCAACTCAAGCTGCAAATTAACCCTGCACAAAGACTCCCAAGTTCCTTTGCACTTCAGATTTCTGAATTTTCTCCCCGTTTAGAAAATAGTCTCTGCTTTTATTTTTTCTCTACCAAATTGTATGGGCATACACTTCCTGATACCTTATTCCATCTGCCATTTGTTTGCCCATTCTCCTAATCTGTCTAATTCCTCTTGCAGCATCCCTTCTTCCTCAAAACTACCTGTCCCTTCACCTATCTTTGTGTCATCCACAAATTTGGCCACAAAGCCATCAATTCTATCATCCAAATCATTGACATATAATGTAAAGCGAATTACTCCCAACACAGATTACTCCCAACTTGTAAAGCGAATTACTCCCAACTTGTGGAACACCACAAGTTACTGGCAGCCAGTCAGAAAAGGCTTCCTTTATTCCCACTCTTTGCCTCCTGCCAGTCAACCAATGCTCTATACACGCTACTATCTTTCCTGTAATACCATGGGCTGTTAGCTTGTTAATCAGCCTCATCTGTGGTAACTTGTCAAAGGCCTTCTGAAAATCCAAGTACACAACATTTAGCGATTTCTTCTTTGTCTATCCTGCTTGGTATTTCTTCAAGAATTCCAACATATTTATCAGGCAAGCTTTCCCTGGAGGAAACCATGCTGACTTCGCCTTTTTGTTCTTTCTTTTTTTTAAATCTTTTTATTGAATAAGTATACAAAAGATAAGCCATACAGGCACTAATACACTGTTAGAATATAATAAAATTACAGGAGATATTAATACAAAAAAAATGATACAAACAATGTAATTTAAACATAACACACTAAGATAACATAATAGTATACTAATTTTATATATATATATATATATATATATATATATATATATATATATATATATACCAATAGAGAAAAGGAAAAAAAAAAACCCAAAAAAAACCCACCGTGCAACTAAACTAAAAAGCAAAGCAAAGCAATGGGCTAACCTGGAACCAAGCAGAGTTAAAAAAAACTTAAAATCACGTCCTCAATCCCGACCTCCATTAAAAACAGTAAAAAAAAAACAAGAAGGGTATATAAATATGGAGCAAAAAAAGAGGAGAAAAAAAACATTAAATGAAAATATTGAATAAAAGATCTCCAGGGCCTTTTTGATCATGGGCCCCAAAACTGCATCATTAACAATCAACTCCAGCATCTTTCTAACTCCTGAAGTCAGACTAACTGACCTATAATGTCCTTTCTTCTATCACTCTCCCTTTTGAAGAGTGGAGTGATATTTGCAATTTTCCATTCCTCCAGAACCATGCCAGAATCAATGGATCCTTGAAAGATCTTTAGTAATGCCTCCACGATCCTTTCACCCAGCTCTTTTAGAACTCTGGGGAGTCTGGTTAGGTGACTTATCTACCTTCAGACCTTTCAGTTTCCCAAACACCTTAGTAATGGCAACTTCACTCACTTCTGCATACTGCTACTGTCTTGAACAGTGAGAACTGATGCAAAATACTTATTCAATTCAGTTAAATCCGCCATTTCATTGAACCCCATTACTACCTCTCCAGTATTATTTTCCACTGATCCAATATCTACTCTCTCCCTCTTTCTCACATTATGAATCTAAAGAGGCTTTCGGTATACTCTTTAATATTATTGGCTAGCTTACCTTTGTATCCATCTTTTGCTTCCTTATGACTTTTTTAATTGCCTTCTGTTGGTTTTTAAAAGCTTCCCAGTCTTCTAACTTCCCACTATTGTTTACTCTATTATATGCCTTCTCTTTGGTTTTATGTTGGCCTTGACTACTCTTGTCAGCTATTTGTACATCATCCTGCCTTTAGAATATTTCTTGTTTGGGCCTTCAGAATTGATCCCAGAAGCTCCAGCCATTGCATCCCTGCTAGTGTTCCCTTGCAATCAATTGTGGCCAGCTCCTCTGTAAATTCCTTAATTCCAATGTAATACAGATACAGCTGACTTTATCATCTTCTTCTCAAATCAAAGGTTGAGCTTTATCATATTATGGTCACTGCACCCTTAGTGTTCCTTTAAGAAATCTTATGGTAGGCTTTAAGTGAAAAACATGTGAGCAGGTTAAAGCAGTTTTATTGGAACATATTCTTCATGATGTCTTGGCAAAGAATTTCCCAGAGCTCAAGGGTTTTATTGTGTTCAATTGTAAGTGGAACAAACCTTGAAGGATCATTTTACAGCATCATTTGCTTCTGTAGTTTTATTTATTTTATCAAATAGGAGACACCATGTGTTCTAAAAATTGGACATTAAAGGAAACAGGAGATGTAATCTTGTTCAGCAGCTTTTCAAAGCAAAATCCTATTGCTTAAGTTTTGAAGTGAAAACCATTACCACAAAATACCTGTTCTTTGATTGTTCACAGTTGAAGCGGAGTAGAGGAAGCAATGGAAATCATTTTATTGTGATCAGCTTCAAATAGTTTCTTGGAGCTCCTTAATGGATGCTATGTCCTTTGAAGAAAGATTTGTGGAAATTCAGTTTACACATACTGGGACTTATTGCTTTGCTGACCTTTTAACACCATGACCAGTCAAGAAATAATTTGCAGTGCAAGTATTTATGATTGAATAGTGAAAGGAAAAAATGGAGATCATTATTTTGCAGAGAGAGGATGATGTTTTTTTTCCCTAACCCCTGTCTTTTAGACCATAAGACCACAAGACCTAGGAGCAGAATTAGGCCATCTGGCCCATCAAATCTGCTCCACCATTCAATCATGGTTGTTCATTTTTTAAAATCTCTTCCTCAACCCCAGTTTCCAGCTTTCTCCCCGTAACCTTTGATGCCATGGCCAATCAAGAACCTATCAACGACTGCCATAATTACACCCAACGACCTGGCCTCCACAGCGGCATGTGGCAACAAGTACCACAAATTTACCACCCTTTGGCTAAAGAAGTTTCTCTGCATTTCTGTTTTGAAAGGGCGCCCCTCTATCCTGAGGCTGTGCCCTCTTGTCCTAGACTCTTCCACCATGGGAAATATCCTTTCCACTTCTACTCTGTCTAGGCCTTTCAACATTTGAAAGGTTTCAATGAGATCTCCCCTCATCTTGCTGAATTCCAGTGAGTACAGACCAGAGCCATCAAACGTTCCTTGTATGATAACCCTTTCATTCCTAGAATCATCTTTGTGAACCTCTTCTGGACCCCCTCCAATGCCAACACATCTTTTCTAAGATGAGGGGCCCAAAACTGTTCGCAATACTCAAGGTGAGGCCTCACCAGTGCCTTATAAAAGCTCAGTATCACCTCCTTACTCTTGTATTCTAGACCTCTTGAAATGAATGCTAACATGGCATTTGCCTTCCTTTTCCACTGACCCAACCTGCAGGTTAACCTTCAAGGCATTCTGCACAAGAACTCCTCAGTTCCTCTGCATCTCAGATTCCTGGATTTTCTCCCCATTTAGAAAATAGTCTGCACATTTACTTCTACTACCAAAGTACATGGCCATGCATTTTCCTACATTATATCTCATTTGCCACTTTCTTGCCCATTCTCCTAATCTGTCTAAATCCTTTTTTTATTTATAGAAGAAACCATATGGAGGTGGGCTTTATAGATCGATCTTATTACTAATGGAAAATCCTTTGGGAGGGATTAATTTGTTGAAAGCAATTTTTACAAGTCATTGGAGCTGTATTTAAAGAGGTCATCATTTGAATCTGAAAATTCTAACAACAGTATTTGTTCATTAATAAATGACAAAAGGTTAATACAGTTCAGGTGTCTGATTTTCCTCTGTTGAATTAAGCCAGACCTGCAGGAGCTGTGGCAAAGAAAAAATTTTCCCGCAGTGCCAGAAAATCTCCCATCCTTTGTTGTGTCAAGTTATTTGTGGTAGGCTTTTTTGTTATAAACCAGTAGAGTCCATGTGCTGATATGGAACTCCAGAATTTTGGCCCAGCGTGTTGAAGCATTGTGCTTGAACTTTTGGTTTGTTTCTCCTAACAATGGGGGTGACTGGGAAGTCATATATACCTGTTTAAGGTGGTATTATTATTATTACGTTATTGTCGCCAAACAATTGATACTAGAGCGTACAATCATCACAGCCATATTTGATTCTGCACTTCGTGCTCCCTGGAGTACAAATCAATAGTAAATATAATAAAAATTTAGATTGTAAATCATAAATAGAAAATGGAAAGTAAGGTAGTGCAAAAAAATCAAGAGGCAGGTCCAGATATTTGGAAGGTACGGCCCAGATCCGGGTCAGGATCCGTTTAGCAGTCTTATCACAGTTGGAAAGAAGCTGTTCCCAAATCTGGCCGTACGAGTCTTCAAGCTCCTGAGCCTTCTCCTGGAGGGAAGAGGGACGAAAAGTGTGTTGGCTGGGTGGGTCGTGTCCTTGATTATCCTGCCAGCACTGCTCCGACAGTGTGTGGTGTAAGGTGAGTCCACGCATGGAAGATTGGTTTGTGTGATGTGCTGCACCGTGTTCACGATCTTCTGTAGCTTCTTCTGGTCTTGGACAGGACAACTTCCATACCAGGTTGTGATGCACCCTAGAAGAATGCTTTCTATGGTGCATCTATAAAAATTAGTGAGGGTTTTAGTGGACAGGCCAAATTTCTTTAGCTTTCTCAGGAAGTAAAGGTGCTGGTGGGCCTTCTTTGTCATGGACTCTGCTTGGTTGGACCAAGTCAGGTCATTTGTGATCTTTGTGGTATTTGCTAAACCAACTTGATGTGATACCAGTCTCCAGAGATGGATCTTATAGGAATAACAGACTAGTTGTTCTGCCAGAATGTTCCAATGGTAAGTTGTTTCTTCAGTTCTAATTATTATTTCCTCTAACACTTTTACAAAATTGAGCTGCTTGCTATATTGTGTTAGACGTCTGTGAAAGTCCTTGTAGGACCACAATGGTGAAGCCTTAATTCCTGCTGATGTTTTTCAAACTTATTCCATGACTCTAACTAGTCTTTTCAGGTTGCATCACCAATAATGACACAATCTTTTATGCCTATTGGAGTCCTATGTTCAAAACATTGAATCTTGTTAGTTTCCCACTCCCAAATCCTTTCAAATAAGGCTGTTTATCCCCTTGATATTGAGATCAGCAATTCAAACGTGCCATATGTGCATCAGCTCCATTCACTTACAATATTCTTTAAAAACAAGATAGTTTAAGTCTATTGGTGCCTGATCTGAAGCCATGAATTGACCTAGGTAAATACTTATTTTTCAGTGAGTGAGTTGGTGTATTTTTCTTGCTAGTTAGATAATGGAGTGTTCCTTAACTTCCCTCCTGAATGAGCTGGGTCTGGTTCTAGAGCTGGGTCGCCTTTTCACTATATCTTTTCATCTTGTCCATTTTTTTAAAGCAGTGCAAGGCCATGGAACCACCATGAATAGTATATGGAAAAGCAATGCTTGTGATCAGAAGTACAGTATATAAGACATAAGACCAAAGGACATAAGACAAAGGAGGAGAAGTCGGCCATTCAGCCCATCGAGTCTGCTCCGCCATTTTATCATGAGCTGATCCATTTTCCCATTTAGTCCCACTCCCCAGCCTTCTCACCATAACCTTTGATGCCCTGGCTACTCAGATGCCTATCAATCTCTGCCTTAAATACACCCAATGATTTGGCCTCCACTGCCGCCCGTTGCAACAAATTCCATAGATTCACAACCCTCTGGCTAAAAAATTTCTTCGCATTTCTGTTCTGAATGGGCGCCCTTCAATCCTTAATTCATGCCCTCTCGTACTAGACTCCCCCATCATGGGAAACAACTTTGCCACATCCACTCTGTCCATGCCTTTCAACATTCAAAATGTTTCTATGAGGTCCCCCCTCATTCTTCTAAACTCCAAGGAATACAGTCCAAGAGCGGACAAGCATTCTTCATATGTTAACCCTCTCATTCCCGGAATCATTCTAGTGAATCTTCGCTGTACCATCTCCAACGTCAGCACATCCTTTCTTAAATAAGGAGACCAAAACTACCCCCAGTACTCCAAGTGAGGTCTCACCAGCACCTTATAGAGCCTCAACATCACATCCCTGCTCCTATACTCTATTCCTCTAGAAATGAATGCCAACATTGCATTCGTCTTCTTCACCACCGACTGATCTTGGAGGTTAACCTTAAGGGTATCCTGCATGAGGACTCCCAAGTCCCGTTGCATCTCAGAACTTTGAATTCTCTCCCCATTTAAATAATACTCTGCTTGTTTTTTTCTTCTACAAAAAGAGCATAACCATACAATTTCCCACATTGTATTTCATTTGCCACTTCTTTGCCCATTCTTCCAATCTATCCAAGTCTCTCTGCGGACTCTCTGTTTCCTCAGCACTACCGGCCCCTCCACCTATCTTCGTATCATCAGCAAACTTAGCCACAAAGCCATCTATTCCATAATCCAAATCGTTGATGTGCAATGTAAGAAGAAGCGGCCCCAACACGGACCCCTGTGGAACACCACTGGTAACCGGCAGCCAACCAGAATAGGATCCCTTTATTCCCACCCTCTGTTTCCTGCCAATCAGCCAACGCTCTATCCACGTATGTAACTTTCCCGTAATTCCATGGGCTCTTATCTTGCTAAGTAGCCTTATGTGTGGTACCTTGTCAAAGGCCTTCTGAAAATCCAAATATACAACATCCACTGCATCGCCCTTGTCTCGCCTACTTGCAATTTCCTCAAAAAATTGTAATAGGTTTATCAGGCAGGATTTTCCTTTAAGGAATCCATGCTGAGTTCTGCCTATCTTGTCATATGCCTCCAGGTACTCTGTAACCTCATCCTTGACAATCGTGCGCATGCGCCGGTCGTGCATGCAGCCTGTTACAGCCGTTCCGACTAATTCTTACTTTTTTAACTTACGTTATTTTTTGTATTTTTTTTTCACGGTAACACATTGAAGCTGCACCTCCTCTAACATGCTGGTAGAAAGAGTTTTATTTGGGTTTTTAGCGCCGGAAATAGTTACATTTCCGACAAGTCTCATTAGCAGGGCAGAAGCATGGTTGCATTGTTTATTCCAGGGACCAGCTGATTGAGCTTACCCTGGGTGAAATCTGGAGGAAAACACACAGAGGATGCAGAGGGGGATCATAAAGGCGAGGAAAGATGACCGGGTCGAGACAACAGAGACTTATGGAGAAGAGGAGTTCGGTGGGTGAGAAATGGACGAGTTCACGGTGCTAGCCAGGCATCAGAGAACATTTCTGGAGTGCGGTGTTATGTGTTTTGCTGGAACGGGGCTGCACGAGGACATACCCAATCAAAACTTTTCCATGGATGACTTCCAAACCGTTCGGGCTGACCGGAATTGCACTGAGAGCAGTAAGCGTGAAGCCATTGGGTGCTTACTGTTCTGGTTAACAACGCATGATGCAATCCAGGTCATATTACGATCGAGGAACGTGTTTGTAGACCGGATATTGCACTTCTTGCTGTTGGCCTTTGGCCATATTCCACCGAGATACAACACTGGGCATCACGGGAGGTTGTTCCTGCCTGAGGCCATTGAACTTTGCAGCTCCTCCCTTGGAGGGTCTGACACCCTGAGCAAATAGGCTGGTCCTGGACTTGTTTCCATCTGGCATAGTTTGCATTTTGTTGTTAGATTGTTTGTGGTTTTCATATTGCTATTTTTATGCTCTATTCTTGGTTGGTGCGGCTGTAACCAAAACCCAATTTCCCTCAGGATCAATAAAGTACATCTATCTATCTATATATCTATCTGACTCCAACAACTTCCCAACCACCGATGTCAAGCTAACAGGTCTATAATTTCCTTTTTGCTTCCTCGCTCCCTTCCTAAATAGCGGAGTGACATTTGCAATCTTCCAGTCCTCTGGAACCATGCCAGAATCTATCGACTTTTGAAAGATCATCACTAATGCCTCCGCAATCTCCACAGCTACTTCCTTCAGAACACGAGGGTGCATTCCATCTGGTCCGAGAGAGTATTCAAGTTCCTGAGTACTTTCTCTGTCGTAATTGTGACTGCGCACACTTCTCTTCCCTGCCACCCTTGAGTGTCCGGTAAACTGCTGATGTCTTCCTCAGTGAAGACTGACGCAAAATACTCATTCAGTTCCTCCGCCTTCTCCTTATCTCCCACTACAATTTCTCCAGCATCATTTTCTATTGGTACTATATCTACTCCCACCTGTCTTTTACTCTTTATATACTTGAAAAAGCTTTTAGTATCCTCTTTGATATTATTTGCTAGCTTCCTTTCATAGTTTATCTTTTCCCTCTTAATGACCTTCTTAGTTTCCTTTTGTAAGCTTTTAAAAACTTCCCAATCCTCTGTCTTCCCAGTAATTTTTGCTTCCTTGTATGCCCTCTCCTTTGCTTTAACTTTGGCTTTGACTTCTCTTGTCAGCCACAGTTGCATCCTTTTTCCATTCGAAAATTTCTTCTTTTTTGGAATATACCTTTCTTGCACCGTCCTCACTTCTCACATAAACTCCAGCCACTGCTGCTCTGCCGTCCTTCCTGCCAGTGTCTCTTTCCAGTCAACTTTTGCCAGTTCCTTTCTCATGCCAATATAATTTCCTTTACTCCACTGAAATACCAACACATCAGATTTTGGGTTCTCTTTTTCAAATTTCACAGTGAACTCAATCATGTTATGATCACTGCCTCCTAAGGTTTCCTTCACTTCAATCTCTCTGATCACCTCCAGTTCATTACACAATACCCAATCCAGTACAGCCGATCCCCTAGTGGGCTCAACAACAAGCTGCTCTAAAAAGCCATCTCGCAGACATTCTACAAATTCTCTCTCTTGAGATCCAGTGCTGACCTGATTTTCCCAATCCACTCGCATGTTAAAATCCCCCTCAATTATCATAACACTGCCCTTCTGACAAGCCTGTTCTATTTCCTGTTGTAATTTGTAGTCCACATCACTGCAGCTGTTTGGAGGCCTGTATATAGCTGCCATCAGGGTCCTTTTACCCCCGTGATTTCTTAGCTCAACCCATAAAGATTCTGCACCTTCCAATCCTATGTCACCTCTTTCTAATGATTTGATATCATTTCTTACCAATACAGCCACGCCTTCCCCTCTGCCTACCTTCCTATCCTTCTGATACACCGTGTATCCTTGGACGTTCAGCTCCCAGAGACATGCATCCTTTAGCCACGTCTCAGTGATGGCCACAATATCATACCTGCCAATCTGTAGCTATACGACAAAATCATCCACCTTATTCCTTATGCTGCGTGCATTTAAGTACAACACTTTAAGACTAGTATTTGGTACTTTCTGCTTTGATTTCACCGCAAATTTATTGCACTGCAACTCATCCCAATGGCTACAAATTTGCCCCATCACCTGCCTGACTTTCCTGACATCTTTACTGCTCAATATCTTAGATTTATTTCTGTTTTCCCCTTCCTCAGCTCTATTATTCCGGTTCCCATCCCCCTGCCAAATTAGCTTAAACCCTCCCTAGCAGCTCTATTAAACCTTCCCGCCAGGATATTGGTTCCCCTCGGGTTCAGGTGTAACCTGTCCATTTTGAACAGGTCATACTTCCCCCAGAAGAGATCCCAATGATCCAAGAATCTGAAGCCCTGCCCGCTACACCAGTCTCTCAGCCACGCATTCATCTGTCTGATCCTACTATTCTTGACCTTGCTAGCACGTGGCACCGGTAGCAATCCCGAGATTACTACCCTGGAGGTCCTGCTTCTCAGCTTCCTTCCTAACTCCTGGAAATCTCTCTTCAGGACCTCCTCCTTTGTCCTATCTATGTTATTGGTACCAACATGTACCAAGAGAACTGGCTGCTCACCCTCCTCCTTCAGAATATTCTGGACCCGATCCGAGACATCCCGTACCCTGGCACCTGGGAGGCAACACACCATGTGGGTATCTCTGTCATGCTCACCGAATCTCCTGTCCGTTCCCCTGACTATGGAATCCCCTATGACTACCGCATTCCTCTTCTCCCTCCTTCTCTCCTGCACAACAGCGCCAGGCTCAGTGCCAGAGATCCGATCACCGTGGGCGTCCCCTGTCAGGTCATCGCCCTCAACAGCGTCCAGAACAAGATATTTGTTGCTGAGGAGGAACACCCACAGGTGTGCTCTCCACTATCCGGGCATTTCCCTTCCCTCTCTTGACAGTGACCCAGTTTTCTGACCCCTGTAGCCTAGGGATGACTACCTCCCTGTAGCTCCTGTCTATCACCTCTTCACTTTCCATGATAAGCAGTAGGTCATCAAGCTGCAGCTCCAGATCCCTAACACAGTCTCTGAGGAGCTGCTTCTCGGTGAACCTGGCACAGATGTGGCCATCAGGGAGGCTGGAGGTCTCCCAGGATTCCCACATCTGACACCCTGAACAAAGCACTAACCCTGTAGGCATGCTATCTAATTCTACAGAAATGAAACAGGAAAAATAAGTCTACTCACCCACTTACCTCGCCAAACAGACGAACTTTTTAAACTGTTAACTCGTACCATTAGCTGCGTGAGCCCTGCTGTTTCTGTCCGTCCGGGCCGATTTACCAAGGTGGGGGGGGGGGGGAAAGAGTTGGTGCTTCGCTCTCGCCTCTTCCCGTTTACCGCCAAAGCCTGTTGAAGCCAAAGCCCCACACTCTGCTACCATTCACTCCGCTGCCCGCTGTATAAGGTGGTCTCCTTTTTAAACTCTCCGCGCTGTCCTGTTACGTCACGCGCCTGTGCAGTCTCATCCCTCTTGCGCTCGAAGTTTTTAAAAAAACTGCCTTCCTTCAGAATTCAGCTCCCACGCCGCTCTGTTGCCCCAATCCAAAATCCGATTATATTTGTCTAATTATAAAATTCTGGTGATTTCTTTAATTTATAATTTTAAAGAGATTTGACAATATTTATCTATTTATTTACTTATTGAGATGCAGGGTGGAGTAGGGCCTTTTGGCCCCTCAAGCCATGCTGCACAGCAACCCACCGATTTAACATAGGACAGTTTACAATGACCAATTAACTTACCAACTGGGACGCCTTTGGATTGTGGGAGGAAACTGTAGCACCTGGAGGAAACCCACGCGGTCACAGGGAGAATGTACAATCTCCTTACAGGTAACATCGGGAATTGAACCCGGATTGCCTGTACTGTAAAGAGTTGTGCTAACCACTACGCTGCCTACTGCTAATGGGTCACTGAAGGGAACAAATGGTAGCAAAAGGTCATTGACATTTCGGTCCTGAAAAATAAATCAGAATCAGAATTGGGTCTAATATCACTGGTATATGTTATGACATGGATTATTTTGCAGCAGCAGTGCATTGCAATTTATTATTATAAAATAAACGTGTAAATTATGTGTGTATATATAAATTAAATTAGTAGTGCAAGAAGAGAGGCAAAATAGTGAGGTTGTGTTCACGGGTCCACAGGCCTTTCAGAAATCTGATGGAGGAGAAGAAGAGCGATTTCTGAAATGTTAAATGTGTGTCTTCAGGCTCCTGTATCTCTTCCTTGATAGTCACAATGAGAAGAGGGCTTATCCTGGGTGATGGGGGTCCATAATGATGTATGCCGTCTTTCTAAAGCATCGCCGTTTGAAGATGCTGGGGAGGCTAATACTGGCTGATGGAGCCTGCTGGGTTTACCACTTTATACGGCTTTTTCTGATCCTGTGCAGTGGCCCCTCCATACCAGATGGTGATACGACCAGTTAGAATGCTCTCTACTGTACGTCTGTAGAAATTTGTGTCATTGTTGACGAACCAAGGCTCCTCAAATTGCTAATGAAATATAACCACTGTCATGCCTTCTTTGTAATTGCATCAATATGTTGGAGCCCAGAATGGAACTTAAGAGATGGTGACACACAGGAACCTGAAACTGTTCACCCTTTCCACCGCTGATCCCGTAGTGAGGATTGGTGTGTGGTCCCTCAACTTCCTCTCCCTGAAGTTCACAGTAAGTTCCTTGGTCTTACTGACATTGTAAAGTTGTTATTGTGATACCACTCAACCAGCTGATCTATCTCTCTTCAGCACACCAGCTCATCACCACCTTAAATTCTGCCAACAATAGTTGTTACAACAGTTGGAAGTGTTCATATCAACTTTGACTTTCAGTTCATATCGACTGCTCAGATAAATTTCTGCTGTTTTAAGTTCAAACAATACAGTCACCTAAACACTGAAAACTGTTATCTGAAACCAGTGGTCCTGCAGCATTGATATGTCCCTATTTGTCAATTTATTGCAGATGTATGTGAGAATTGACTAAAGATGTTTGCAGTCCCACAATGTCCAATTTTATACATTTCAGATTCCTGCCAGAGTTAAACAGCAGAAAGTGATGAATTGCCATTTCTCCTGGCTTCTCTTTAAATTGATTGATTGGTCAGTGGGGTCATTAAATGATTACTGTTTTCACTTTGCCTTCCCTGTGCCTCCAGGGCAATATTTTAACAATTTACTGAGTAGGTGTTTGACTAAATTTTCTTACCATGATTACCTTGATCTGGAGGTAATAATTTTGATAAACAAAAATACAGGAATGATAGGGATCCATTTATCAGGCTATGACTCAAGAGGCGCCAACTTTGTCTGAATGTTTCTTATTGGAAACAGCACAAGGCCACTTTTATCCATCTGCATAAAAAAATTAGTCATATTATACTGGACTCAGCTCACCTGCTTATTTTAACTCTTGCTTTAGGCCTTCATTACCTTTGTACTTAATTATTTCAATGGGGTCTTACCTTTTAACATGAACTTATCCAAATCTCCACAACCTGTAATCCAAATCACACTCACGTTCATGTGGTTAGTTAGTTTGTTGCTGCCTGTTACGGCCCTAGTGTTTCGGGCAAAAATGAAGGTCTTCCAACTCTGTCTGTCCCACACAGATATATATTTTTCATTGTTGTTTCCGTAACAATTGTGTTTTTGACCGGTCAGGGTTGTTAGCCCTGAGCTGAACCCCTGAACCTGGAGGACCGGCGGACCACTCTTAGTCTGGCCTCAACCCTTTGACCAGTTTGGCATAGGTGACCCTACCATGAGTCAAAGCACAAGGCTCTGACCCAAGCCAACATAGCTCTCTGTGTCATTGAGGCAAGCAAGCCTCTGAACCCCACAACAAGGTTGTGGTCCTCTTGGAGGTTTCATGTGGTCAATGACATACATTTCTCAATTCAGTTTTAATATTAACAGCCTGCTTTTCAAATCCACCTATTCCTATCTCTACCGCATTCAAGATCATTACTCTCCTCAAGGGCATGGCTCCTTTCCATTTAAAATTTATGGGAATACTTATTTTTAAAAAATGCTTCATGCTAGTCTTTTTTTTAGCTCCTGGGCTCTTGGATCCAAAATTACTTACCTAAATTTCTCCAATCATCTCTCCACTAAAACACACCTTAAAATCAACCTTTCCTATTCTTTCCTAGGACACCTGTCCTATTCTCAGAGAAGGAAAGAAAAGAGAAAGCAATAGTGAAGGGGGGGTGGGTGTCTACCTGTTTCAGTGGTCATAGATGTAACTCCAAGATGGTATGTTGCTTCCTTAGTGTGGGGGACAAGAAACCGACTGAATGGTTGCAGAGCATTCAGAAAGAGAAAGATAAGCAGCTAGAGACCATGGTCCATTTTGTACCAATGATACATGTAAAGTAAAAGAAATTTCACAGCAAACGTGAGTGATGGTAACCCTGATTCTGATATGTGTCTGTATTGTGGACTGAGAGTGGGAAGGGGGCAGGGAGTGTGGAATCATGGTTGGCATGGGTGCTGACACATCCAGCCCTGAGACACCAGGCAAGGCAATTTGATTCCAAACAAATAGTTTATTGATCTTTACAGAATGTCTTTCAACCTTTTTCTATCCATGATTTCTTTCTCGCTGCCACTTTCCCATTGTCGGTCCACAATGGAGACCCATATAGAATTAGGTTTAGCATCACTCACATATGAAATGATTTTTTTTATATTCACGGCTGCAGTACAGTGCAATACATAAAATTACTCAAATATTGTGTAAACATCTTAGGCACCCTAGATACTTATATGTCCCTAAGTCTTTTACACAGTACTGTAAATGAGAATCCAGGCCTGCATTATAGGCATATAAAGAGCACATAAAGGTGTGGGACCTACATTATAATGGGCAAAAATGGTCATATGCATATGGATGCTGACGACAGGATTAAGGTATTAAATGAGAATATAGCATCAGTCTTCACTAGGGAGAAGATACTTCCAAAGTAATAATGAAAGAAGAGTTAGTTGAGACTCCAGGTCCATTAAAAATTGATAGCTCCAAGTATTAAAAAATGAAGGTTGAATTTAAAGCAGGTAAGTCACCAGGGCTGAAGAGGATGTGGAAGATGCAGGAAGAAAGTATGGGTGACTAATCAAAATCTTTCAGTGCTCTTTGGATACAGGGGTGGAGTCAGAGGAATGGCAATGGCAAATGTCCATTCCTTTGGTGTAATGGGGTGTAAGGACAAACCCAGGAGCTGCACATCAGCGTGAGTTCAATGGTGGAAAATATACCAGAAGCAAAGTATTTGATCCTGGACTGGATTAATAGTTATTAGGAGGAAAATGGATTAGTTAACGCAAAACAACATGGATTTGTAAAGGGAAAATTATGATTGATCAATTTAATATAATTTTTGATATAACCTACTTTATGTTTGTTTGTCCGTTGTGCATCCACAATTTGTAGGCACTGGACTGGACTATGGGTAATGCAGATGGCTGGAGAGGCCTACCCATGCTCAAGACGTTCTTTGGCAGTGTGGACAAATGGTGGAAACCACACTGGGTTGGGAGTCGCTGGCTTGAGCTTTCCTGGCCATTCTACATCTCTCTGCTGCAATTGTCCTTTCTGCCTCATGTGTCACTGCTCCCTTATGGAGGGAGGAGTACAGCTCAACCCAATCCTGGGCAACGTGTGTGTGGGTTGAAGCCAAAGGCTTTTATTGTAGTTTTCAGGGTGGTTTTATAGTGTTTCCTTTGTTGAGGAGCTTTCTGAGCCCTACTGTGCGGAGATGGTTCAGTGTCTTGGCAAGCCATTGGTACACTTTGCAGGTGTAAGGCACAGTAGGAAGTACTATGTCCCTTTGCACCTTCAGCTTCATCTGTAGACTTGCACCTCTTCTGTTCCAGGCATTGATATAAAGTCTGCCATAGTCTACACTAGCTTTGGCGATCCTGGCATTTACTTCATCATCCATGATGAAGTTCTGGGACAGTGTGCTGCCAGGATACATGAACCCATTCACTGGGTTGAGTCTCTGACTATTGATTGTGTTTGGCTCAATGTATGATTTCCCTGGAAATGGCTAGTGCATTACTTCAGTTCTCTTAGAGTTATAGAGTCATTGAAAAGTACAGCACAGAAACAAGCATCAGGTCTGTGCCAAACCATTTAACTTGCATACTCCCATCAACCTGCACTGGGACCATAGCCCTCTGTACCTCTACAATCCATGTACCTCTCCAAACTTCTCTTAAGTGTAAGGGGGTTTCGTCTCTTATGTTACTGTGTAGGCTAATTAAAATGGCTTCTTTGTTATGTTATACTTGGGAATGCTTCTTTGTTGTGTTAAATGCTGAGAAAGTCTCCAGCTAGACATTTGCTTGGGTTAATTCAGACAGCAGGGTGCTATTAGCCAATGGTATTCATGTTATTGTTTTTTTCGGGTGATAATGCTGTCTCATATGACTGGGAACGGGGGTTTTTGGTAAGGAGACGGAGGAGAGACGGGGAGACGGAGGAGAGACGGGGAGGACGGTGGACGTGCGGGTGTTTTTGGGGGGAGTCGGGGGAGAGACAGGGAGTCGAGGGAGAGACGGGGAGGATGGTGGACGTGCGAAAAGGCTCTGGTCGATCACTCCGGGTGGTCCCGGGCCGTGAGTCGACAGGATCCGGGTGGTCATCAGGAATTTATTGAGCTCCAGCGATTGTGCATGAAGAACTTGGACTTTGATAAGTCTGGCACCTTTTTTTCCATTACTTCCTTTTCTGTATCGAATTTATATTAATTTCATAGACTTAGTAATATCTATAGAGTGTGCTCGGTAAAACGTACTGGGTGTGCTGGCTGATGATCGATGTTTGGGGTTGGTTCGGGCGGCAGTGGTGCAGCCACCGACTCCGTGGGAAGCGTTCAGGCAGGTGCTGGGCGGGATTTCCCCCAGACATATACCAGCCAATATAGCTGAGCATTACATAAACATTGAAATCGAGCTTGCATGCACTATTTGTGCTGGCAGCTCTTTCTAAGCTCTCATGACCCTCTAAGTGAAGAAGTTTCCCCTCTTATTCCTTTAAACTTTCCACCTTTTACCCTTAACCCATGACCTCTGGTTGTAGTCCCACCAAACCTCAGTGGAAAAAACCTGCTTGCATTTACCCTATCTATATCTCAATCAAATCTCCTCTCAATCTTCTACATTCCAAGGAATAAAGTCCTAGTTGATCTTTCCTTATAACTCAGGTACTCCAAACCCGGCAACATCCTTGTAAATTCTCTCTGTACTTTTTCAGCCTTATTGGTGTTAATGGTAAATGGATTAGTTAATGCAAGTTAGCATGGACTGGTTAAGGTGAAATTCTGATTAATCAATTGAATATAACCTTTTGATGTATTATATGGAAATGTTTCTAATGGAATGTTGTGTACATGGACCTTCATAAGGCTGTTCATGAGGTATGCTAGCAGATTTATCAGCAAATTAAAATATGTGGCATGAAAGTAACATTGACTGTATGAATATGAAACTGGCTAAGTAACAAGCAACAAAGGGTCATGTTGAATGTTTTTTGAATTGGATGAAGACAGGTATTGGTGTTCCCCAAGAATTTATTTTAGGGCCATAGCTGTTTTTAATTATCCAAGACCTTGCGTGTGCAAGCCAAAGTTTCTGAATTTGTAGTACTTAGCAGTACTGTAAACTTCAATGTGAATAGTGATAAATTACAGCTTGATAAATTTAGTGAAGAGAAATTTGAGTTATTGTATTTTGTAGGAAGAATGAGGTGAAAAAAATATAAAGGATCCTGTTCCAAATGGGGTGCAGAACAAAGGGTCCTGGGCATATTTGTGTAAATCTCCTTGAAAGCAGCAGGGCAGATTGTTAATGACCCATAGAGTCATACAGTGTAAAAACAAGGATAATATGCTGAACCTTTATGAAATAAACGTACGGCTTTAGCTGGAATATTATGTTTAGTTCTGGTGGCTACATTATAAAAAAGGATGTGAAAGCATTAGAGAGGCTTCATGAAAGATTTAAGAGAATGGTCCCTGGGAGAAATACTAGTTACAAGGATAGATTAGAAGGGTGGGGGCATAAAATGAAGTCTGAGGGGAGTTTCTTTTCCCCCAGAAGTGGTGATGTGTCTCCATGGGGAGGGGGTCAGAGAGTGGGACACTGTTACACTCTTCCCTTTTGTAGAAGGGTCAGGACCTAAAGATTACAGGCAAAACACAACATGGAAGACAATTAAAAGCAGCATGAGGAAAATGCCTTTTTTTTTTAATACAACTCCTAGTTGGCATCTGGAATGCACTGACTGCAGGTGTGGTGGAGGTTGGTTCCATTGTAATTTTCCAGAAGGAATTAGATTAATAAATAGTTGAGAACATTTGCAAAGCTAGGCAGGAAGGGGCGGTGTTTGAAACTAAAGATCTGTTTTGGTGAAAGCAAAGTGAGGGCATCATTAGCTTTTGGCTTTTTTCTATGATCTCCGTTGGCAACTCAGTGTCATATTTTATTTGCTGATGCTTCTGTGCCTTTGGATGTGTTGCGACTTTGAAGGCACCGTGAGAGTACCACTTAACAACGAATCTGACTGTGATCATTAGTCTCATGATTAAGGTGCTTGTGTCTTATAGGATGAATTCCTTTTCCATCTCTGACATCAAGTATAAGGCAAGCAATGTAAATTAGTGCTAAATGGTGGCAAGAAATCAACAGATTAACAAATTAATTAAATAAAACATGATTCTGTCCGTGGTGATGCTATAGCTTTAAATCACTTCCATTGAAATGATTTTGAGTTCCTATGTTTTTCTGATATATAGGAAAAATCCTGCTAATAAAAGCTTAAATTTATTGTTGGCAGTGTAAGAAGGTGATGCTTACATATTTGTAGGGCAATCTCACGTGTTGATTTATGAATCTACATATTTTAACTCGGAAGAAATCGCCACTAAAAAAATTAGGCAATGCATTTCACTCACTAGTATTAAAAAGTATCTACTAGCAATTGTAACATTCATTCTGGTTGTTGGTGGTTCAATTAATAATTGAGTGAAATAGATCAGGAGGGTATGCCATTTTGGTCAGTTGAATGGTGTTATGCCACAAGTACTAGAAGGCATTTCAGCTAAGATTGAGAGGGCAACATGAAAAGGTCAACCCCAGCCCCAGGTTTGACTGTGATCTTCTCCCCATTGTTTGAATCTCTTGCTACCATGTCACATTCTAGATGTAAAATGATCATAGGGGAATATGGCAAGCCAGTGGACCTGTGGCACTGAACTTCAACATTAGTCAATTTCTTCAGGAGATAATGGAAGAATTTTGAAGGAGTGTAAGTGCACAGATAGCCAAGGAACTGACTAAAGATAAGAAACATTGCAGTTCAAAAAATTAGAATTGATGACACCATGTATTTTCTTATGTTTTTATTTTCAAATTTACATTTTATACTGCTACATCATCAACCAGTATTAACTGTAAATCAGTTGGAGGATCTTAGTCCACATGAATCCTTTAGCTTCATATGAAGATCTGTTTTACGTGATTGTTGATTGCTACATATGTCTCAAGAAGGTCAAAGCCTAGGTAAACATAAGACCTACTGCAACATAAACTATTCATAAACTTATTTGGAAAACATACAATTTTCAATTATTTGCTGCAATGTTCACACTGATTTGTATGTGAAAGATTTCCATTAACTGATATTTTTGTTTGTTAAATATTGAAGAACTTATCCCTATTTATGGAACTGTCTAGCTTCCCAACTAGATCTTTGTCCAATATTAGGTACAAAATGATTTCAGCTGGTTGAAGTTGAAACCCTTGAAATGTAATTTTAATTGTACAGGAGAAGCAAGTCTTGAAATGGAAGAGATTTTTGCAAAAAGACATCGGAAGAGTTGGTAAGGCTCTTTAGTATGAGAATAATATTAAGCAGGGTCAGAAAAAAATACAGATAATTACATCCTATTATTTACACGTTTTATCTCCAGTATAAATTCATCGTTTCAATTGTTTGGCTTTGATAATAATGGACCCTATATGAATTCATTTTTATTGTCTGGAACAGCTTGAATATTAATTAGTTCAGATCTTTGTAATGTTTAGAACATTTTGGATAAAGTAGTGAGTAAATAAAGAATGTCTAGATCAGAAGGATTTCCACGTGAAAACAGGCGGAATATGTTAGCTCATGAATATTTATATTTAATCAGTTATCATTACATTTACACCAAATGCTCAAATCATTACTGATGAGAAAATTTATGGTTTTACTGAGACTATTATGGGGTCATGTTTAATGCCTTTCATTATATTATATCAACAACTTTTCATTATTTTTTTCTTGTCGTGATTGGCCACACTTATGGAGTAACAGCATAATCAAAATGTGGTAGTCAAGGTGCCATTTTCATTTTGGTCAGTTGATATACTTTACATACAGAGGAGAATTAAAGTTAACATGACTCCTATGTTTTATTTACTCTTATGATTTTTATTGCTTTCAGTTGATGAGTGAACAGACATGATGTCTACGTGATAGCAAATATCTGTGTAAGGTAACTGAGCGATTTCACCCATGAATTTATTTCCCTTTTCTGGGGAAGGATCGAAGTTCTGTTTCCTGCTTCTCTCAGGGCTGAGACCACTAGTTCCCCAGGAAGCATAAATTCAATTTCCACTCTGGTATATAATTGAACTGCATTCAATCTTAGATTTTACATTTCAGAGCAATACAGTACACTTTCATTAGAATTAATGCACTGTCCACACCTAACCCTTGTGGAAGTTAATCAGCTCGTTCTTTCTCCACTGATGCTCTGTACCTTAAGATGTATTTGCAATATTTTCTGGTTATGACAGAGTCTGGATCATGCTCCAATTCAGTAGATATAGAAAATAAATTAGAAAGGTTTTTTTTTGAAAAGCCTCTTAAAAATTGGCCAATGTGAAAATTTATTGGCATACCACTTATCAATAGTTAGACAATATCCCATGCATCAGACAGTGTCTCAATATAGAATAGGCTGAATAAGGAAGGAACTTCATGTTGTGAAAAGTGCGTCCAATCAATTTTTAATGAGGGAAATTAATGAGACCAATGGGAAAAGAATGTCCAAAGTCATTTTCAAAAGTTGTAATGCTCTCCAATTCAGAATTGTGGAAATGTCTTCACATGGAAGTAATTTGCCCTATTAGTTTTGTGCTGGCTCTTTGAATGTTCAGCCAGTCAACACCACCCACCCCCCCCACCCCCTACTACACTTTCCCCATAACCCTGCAACTTCTCATTTGCAAACTACCCTGGAATTTGCTTCTTTCACCCTTTCAGGTGGTAAATTCCAAATCACTAAGATTTACTGCATTAAAAAAAATCCTGTAATATCCTCTCTAGATCTTAGCAATGAAAATGGTAGAGAGGCTGCTTATTTCA
Source organism: Mobula birostris (assembly GCF_030028105.1). Taxonomy (NCBI): domain Eukaryota; kingdom Metazoa; phylum Chordata; class Chondrichthyes; order Myliobatiformes; family Myliobatidae; genus Mobula; species Mobula birostris. Next base: position 160,417,888 of record NC_092375.1, read on the forward strand.
CGCGTGTTACTACTCTTGGGGTCTTGAGGCAATCCATAGCCAACCATTATTACAACTCTTCTTAGACAATATTCTTTCTCTGAACCAATATGTTCTGAATGATTATAAGCAGAATGATGTATGTTTGGCATTGGCATTGATGTGTTACACCTGTAACATTTTTAAGGTGATGGAAAACTCAATTTATTCCTCCTGTAATTTTCTTTAATGCACTTGAGAATCAGTTGGGTTTTATGAGATGGATGGAGGTATAATGGGGTAGAAATGCAGCCTGTGTCTCCTCACTGTTTTAAATTGAGTTGTATACAGTGAGTTCAACTGCTCACAATGGCATTGGAGGTACTCTGTGGGTGTTTTTAGTTGTGTTTAAATGCTGATGGTGAACCTTTAACTCTAGTATTGATATAACAAATAGTATTGTTGTGAAATTTATGCCAGAGGGCATTGTGATAGTCAAAAAAGACTGAAATCCTTCACATGCCTGCTAAGGATTTCAATCAGCTAGCTGGAAGAGATCTCTGCCCAACTACCAGGAGCACATCAACTGTAGCATCAAAAATAACACTTGACCACTACTACACTATCATCAAAAATGTCTATTGTTCCATCCCTCGACTGCTCTTTGGGAAATCTGACTATCTGACTGTCCTTTTACCTGCAGTTTAGGGAGACTGAAAAGCAAAAGGCCAGAGATAAGGAAAACAAAGAGGTGGTCATGGAAGGCAGAAGAGTGGCTATGAGTCTGTGCAGTGGGCTATGTTCAAGGACCTGACTGAATATGCCATGGTTGTCATGGACTTTGTAAAGACACGTGGATGACTGTGCACTCACAAAATCATTCGAGTCTTCCTCAAGCAGAAGCCCTGGAGGAACCAAGAAAGTCACAAACTTCTGAGGGTGGTATTTAGGACGGGTGATCTTGGTATGTCTTATACTACAACAGGTATGGCCTCTGAAAGGCTACCACAAATACAAAGTGACAATTCTGGACTAAACCTAAATCACAGAGAGTTGCTCAACAGCTACGCCAAGGCTTGAATGCCATTAACACCTATAGGACTGAACCAGGTAATATCCAGTAAGTTGCAACGAGGTTTTTCTCCCAGATGAGATCAATATATTTTATACTCGCTTTGACTGACAGAACATGGAGGCATTATCACAAATTCCCATAGCATCCAAAGACCCTGTGATCTCAGACTCTGAGGCTGATGTGAGAGCATCCTTCAGAAGGATGAATCTACAGAAAGCATCTGTGTCAGACACTGTACATATCCTACTACTGAATACCTGTGCTAATAAACTAGCTGGAGTGTTTATGGACCTCTTCAGTCTCTTGCTTCAGCATTCTGAGGTGCCCACATGCTTTAAGAAGGCATCAATAATACCGGTGCCCAAGAAAAATGTGCTAACCTGCTTCAATAACTATTTTCCAGTAGCATTTACGTCCACTGTGATGAAGTGCTTTGAGTGGTTGGTTAGGAAGCTTATCAACTCCTGCCTGAGGAGCAACCTGGATTTGCTCCATTTTGCCTACTACCACAAGCCAACAGTAGAAGCCATTTCATTGGCTCTTCACTCAGCTTTGGAACATCTGAACAATGCAAATGCCTACATCAGGATGCTCTTCATTGACTACAGCACAACATCCAACATTATCATTCCCTCAAAACCCATCACTATGCTCCATGACCTGGGCCTTGGTACCTCCCTATGCAAATGGATCCTTGATTTCCTCACTTGCAGACGCCAGTTAATATGACGTGGCAACAACATCTCCTTCACAATCACCATCAGCAGAGGTGCACCGCAGGGCTGAGTGCTTAGCTCCCTACTCTGCTCGCTTTGTACTTATGATTCTGTGGCTAAGTGTAGTTTCATTGCCATAATCAACATATACGAAAGAGATTGAAAATCTATCTGAGTGGTGCCACTACAACAGCCTCTTACTCAATGTCAGCAAGATCAAGGAGCTGATTATTGACTTTGGTTGGAGGAAATCAGAAGTCCATGAGCCAGTCCTCATCAGAAGTGGCCAGGGTCAGCAACTTTAAAATCCTCAGTGTTATCACTTCGGAGGACCTGTCCTGGGCCCAGCACATAAGTACAATTACAAAGAAAAAATGGCAGCACCTCTAATTTCTTAGGAGTTTGTGAAATTCAATATGACATCCAAAACTTTGACAAAATGCTATAGATATGTGGTGAAAATTATATTGACTGGCTGTTTTACAGCTTGGTATGGAAACACCAATTCCCATGGATGGAAAATCCTACAAAAGTGTGGATACAGTCCACACCATCACGGGTAAAGCCATCCCCACCATTAAGCACATCCACATGGAGCATCGTCACAGGAAAGCAGCATCCATCATCAGAGACAACCACCACCCAGGTCATGCTCTCTTCTCACTGCGCCAGCTGGAAGAAGGTACAAGACCATCAGGACCTCTCACCATCAGGTGCAGGAACAGCTATTGCCCCCCAACTATCAGACTCCTGAACCAGAGGAGATAACTTCACTCAACTTCACCTGTCTCATCACAGAACTGTACCCAAAACCTATGGATTCACTTTCAAGGTCTCTTCATCTCATGTTATGAATACTTATTGCTTACTTATTTATTATAATTATTTCTTTTTTTTGTATTTGCACAGTTTGTTGTCTTTTGCACTCCTGTTGTCCACCCCGTTGGTGCAGACATTCATTCATTCTTCTGTGGTTATTGGATTTACTGAGTCTGCCTGCAAGAAAATGAATCTCTGGGTTGTATATGGTGACATTTATGTACTTTGAACTTTGTATTTAAGTTTCTTGACAACACCACTGTTTTTGGCCAAATTAAAGATAGTGATGAATCAGTATATAGCAGGGAGATTGAACATCTGGAGGAGGGAGTAGTACAATAATAACATCTCACTTAATGTCAGCGAGCCAAAGAATAAATTATTCTCTACAGGAGAAAGTAGCCAGGAGTGCATAATCAAGTCCTCATTATGGGATTGGAGGGAGAGAGAGAGAGAGTCAGTAGCTTTAAGTTCCTTAGTGTTGACATACCAGAAGATCTGTTCTGGGTCATCACAACAGTGCCTCTATTTCTTAGAAGTTTGCATAAATTTGGCATATCACCAAGAACCTTGACAAACTTCTACAGGTGCACAGTGGAGAGCATCTTAACTGATTAGACCATGTCCTGGTATGGAAACAGTGATGACCGGGAATGGAGAAGTCTACAGAATGTGCTGGATACAGCCCAGTCCATCACAGGCAAAGTCCTCCCCACCATTGAGTACATTTACATGGAGTGCCACCATAATAAAGCAGCATTCATCACTAAAGACCCTCACTATCCAGGCCACGCCATCTTCTCACTACCACCATTGAGCAGGAGGTACAGAAGCCCGGGGTCCTGCACAGCCAGCTTCAAGAACTGTTATTACCTGACAATCATTCACCACTACTCTGATCTGATCTACACCATATAAACTCACTTCCAAGGACTCTACAATTAATATTCTCAGGATTATTTTTATTTGCAGCTTGTCTTCTTTTGGTTGATTGTCAATCTTTGTCTATTTATGTATAGTTTTTCATAAAATTCTATTATTTTTTTCCCTGTAAATGCATACAGGTAAATGAATCTCAAGCTAGTAAACAACATATATATATAGTTTGACAATAATTTACTTTGAACAATGAACTACGTGTGCAGATAGCTTTCGGGACCAGGAACTGATGGTTATTTTTCTCACAATCTAAACGGGGAGAAGCTGATGTTATCCACCTGTAACAAATTGTGACTCAAGGACCTCAGATAAACCATATTGCCATTGTTTGAAAGAAGGGGATAGTTCACCCGCTACAGAGATATCGAATTTTTTTTTTTGATTACCGATCTGAACCAAAGTGGGCCGCACAGGAGGTGACGATGCAGATAAAGGTATCGGGTGTAATTCAGAGTAGCTAGAGGCTTTTGCCTTTTAGTACCACTGAGTGTAAAGCAAGCCCGATCATTTCAGTACTACCTCTCCTAATTACAATTTACGAGAACCCTGCTGCCTTTGGAAAATATAACGCTGCTCTGGTCACAGCTCTGAAGATCATTTACCCGACATTAAATAGAAACGGTAAAATTCTGCTGGCTTCTGACTTTATTTATATGTAGCAGTGAACTTTACTATATCCCTAACTGCATCATTTATGTCATGTGACAGAATAAGAGCCAAATTATTACCTCTTTGTTCAAATGCTGCTGCAGAATGCTCATACATTGTTGAACGTTGGACTCAACTACAAACTGCACGTATTTCATATAAGGAAAATCTCCACTATCAGTAGTGCTATCATTGCAGGAACAGTGTTGTCATGTTAGTGTGCTCATTGGAAAATGTTCAAGTGAAACGGCAGGAAAGAACAGTCCTCTGCTTCCTGGACATTGACAGTTTTAAGCTTCATTGGTGATAAACAAGTTGCAATGCAGTACTTAACTGTGTAGCTCAGAAAAAAACAATCTCTTAACTGCGCTACCAAAACCACTTCATTATATTGACTTTCCCCATTTACAATGTTTAGAAAGGGACTATTTAATTGATGGCTGTTAATGATGAGTTATTAACATTCTAATACTGATGCCTTGATTCCACATTGAAAAGGGTGTCCCTGAACTTGTATACTGGAATAATATGGATGTTGTGCAGGCAGAAGGGATTAATTAAGAAGGTATTTAATTAATTCGGTACAATAGTTTGGGAGAATGGGCCAGTTCCTGTGCTGTTCTATATTAACAGAGAAATGCTTAAATATGATTATATTACATTGCTTCTCGGAAGATATTTTGCCATGTGCAATAGCTTATTTTAATGACTCAGCCTTATATTATTCAATTAAGTTTTCCGAGGAATAACACAGTACAAAGAATCAGGAAATACTGTGCTGCAAACCAATCGCATTGTCAGAAAGTTGTTTTTGGTTACAAAACAGAAGTTTGCATCTATGACAACATTATGGTAATAAAGAGAAGAAACTGCAGTGAGTTACAAGGTGTCAAAATAATATTGAATTCAAGTGACGTTCCTAATAAACTTGAATGTAACTATCAAAGTTCTGATATTATTGATTGCATAAATGCATGTGTGTACGTGTGTGGACACAGCAATTTAAATAGCGCTATTGATCTTGTAGTTATATGTAGCATTACAAACATCAGTGCAGTGGGAAGACGTGTGAATATACACAGCATTCACTTTATAAAAAAAGCATATCACAAATAGTCATGGAAAAGGAGAAGTAAATCCCTATCTTAATCTTTGAAAATGCTTGTGTTTATGCTCTGATAATTTTATGGATATTTATTTACATTACTGTAAACACAACCAGCAGTACATCAACATTAATACTCTGTGGACTTCAAGTTTTATAGCAAGTTTTGCCGCAAATAGGAAACATTCCAGTTCCAACAATAAGACGGAAGAAAGGGATTAGAATGACATTACTTACAAGGTATCATTTATATTTCTTCTACCACTTTGTAAAAAATATTGGACACACACCCAAAATTGGTAATGCCATCATTATTTACAGACCTAATGAAAATCCAGACCTGGATTCCAGGCTATTTAGGAAAACGTCTATATAACCTCATCATTTACGTGGGTGCTCCTGTTAGGTGCAGAAAATCCTGGGTGGAGAAGCTGGAACTGAGGAAGTGGTGGAGTGGAATCGCCGGTGCGTGGAGCGTGAGTAATGGCGGTAACAACGTAGCGGCTGGCAGTGGGTGAAGGGCAAAATGATCTGGACGGAGGGCACAAGCCGGGATGATGTGAAGTTGAGGGGCAGCTAGAAAAGCCGCAGGGCCTCCCGGATAAAGGGCAGGAGCTAATGAAATGTGGGCTATGTGCGGTGGGAGAAGGTGAGCGTGTGGAACAGACTGTAAATGGGGCTGTATGAATGATCCAGCTGCCACGGCAGCAGCAGTAGCTGGGTGATGCTGGAGCACTGTGCGGTGAATGGTCGTAATCGATGCAGTTGTCACCGACTGCTGGCAAGAGGACGGATGATGCATGGGAACTGCTGAAGCAGGCGAAGGGGGCTTCACTTTGCTGTCCAGCTTCTGTTGCTCAATGTGCTGCTGAGCTTGGATCTGCAGCTGCCTGTACTTCTCGATTTCTTCTGGTGCGAAGGATATTGTTTGAGAAAGCGGGGAGAAAGGTTTCGACATTTGATCTGACTTGGGAGGTTGTTTGCCAATAAGTACCGTTGCATCATTCTGCAGGACTTGCTGGGCACTGCAGCGTGAAACGTTTGAGCCATCTTGAAGCCATGTTCTTCCTCTGTGTTCCTCACGTGCAGTTTCATAATGGCAGAGAAAAACTTCATTTAGAGATGTCTTGATATCCTTAATGCTATCCCCACACGAGTCTGCCTGCTTCTGAGGAAATACATCTTTCTGTAACAATCCCTGCTTTTGTGCTTGTTCACTGTGAGGCAAGGCAGTATTGTCATCTAGAACAAATGAAAGCCTAGGAAATAAAATATCCCCTGAAGGGTCTTTGTGATTAACCCACATTTCAGAAAAACCACGTTTCATATGTTCTTCAAGGTTATGCCCATCCCGTCCTGTCATTTTAGGGACTGGACTGTTCAGAAGATGATTGTCTGCCTTTGAATGACAATCATCTACAAATGATCCTGTTGGCAATTCAGCCACTGAACTGCAGCCTTTCCCTGTCACGACAGGAGAGGTGTTTGTCATATTTATATCTTTCCCTGGACCCTCTGGTCCTGAAACTTTGCATGTATTCTCTTGAAATGAAGTGGAGCAAGGCAGCAACCCATCTGGTGATAAACATCTTTCTCTCTCCGATGTTTGGCTCTTTAAGGTGGGCCTGGGTTGAGATTGTTGCTTTAGTTGGTGAGATTCTCTTCTACCTTTGTGGTTAAAGTCCGCACTGGAACTACACACTTGACTCCAACTCCTATATGATGCGTTTAGGCCTTGGTTATGGTCTCTGTCTGGTGACGAAGAGTATCTATGCTTACACCGCTTGTGATAGACTATGACTGCTTCAGCATCCACAGGGGCACAGCCTCTCTTCTTTGAATGGATCTGGCAAGAATGTCCTTCATCATTCGGTTGATTGGAAAGCTCCACGTCTGGAAAAGAATTGTCGCCATTGCCACTAATACTTTCCTTTCTTTTAGACAATGGTGACCAGTCTCCTGCAGAACTCCTGGCCAATGAACACCGCTTCTGTTGTCTGTAGCCAGTTGCCCCATTACCTGATGGAAAATCATCGATTTCCTCATTGCTCTCATCATTTGCATTGAATACTCTATCATCATCCTTATTTATCAAAATATTTCTTTTTGAACTGTCACACTCATTATTTTTACAGAAATCATCCAATTTCTCTGAAGTTTCATTGCTTTGATCAAATTTAACTTCAAAGTGATCAGGACTTCCTTCTGAATCTTCTATCCTCGTTTCTCCTTGTCCAGCTCTGCATTCAGCACTGTCTGTGACATGTTCTTCATCAGTCAATTGAGTTATTCCTGAAGTACTGGAGCCTTCGCTAACCTCATCTGTGTTTCTACCTTTCCGCTCCCCGAACGCTTTCCTCCTTTTCAACTTTTTACATAAGTCTATCTGCTTGCTCTGTCCTTTACAATTTTTAAAACGTTCTGCAATTCTTCGTTTTCTTCGCTTATGTCGTATGTGCCTGGAAGACCTTCTGTGCTTTTTCAGTTTTCTAGGTTTGCAATGAGGTATACTTTCTCTGATTTCTCTAATTTCTCGCTCAGCCCCATCATGGTGATGCTTTAATCTAAGCCCTTGTTCATTACAGTCACCAAGATCGCTTTTTTGAACAGAGTGATATCTCTCATCACTACAGATACCAACTTCTGCACACAAATTTGGGCTGTCTAGTTTTGTATCAGAAGAGCTATTGAGGATGTTCCCTTTAGCATTAACGTTGGACATACCTTTTTCTTTTAGTGAACTCTGGGTTCCCTCTAGATCATTTAATTTGCACTTAATCTCTTCTGCACAGCCTTTAGTTTTGGATGATCTAAAGTCAAAATATAAGGGGTTGCAGCAAAACGTTATGGAAGGTTGAGTGTTGGTAAAATGTAACATCTCTGAAGGCCACTGAAGTACCGTTGAGTCATCTTTACTCAGCACAGGAAAGAAAGGAGCACCTGGTTTCCTACACAAGCAAGGACTGCTTTGCACACCTGCAGTCTCAGTCACTATGTTTTCAGAACAACAATCCTCAGGTAAATTATGGAGGGAGTTCTCAGTGATGTTAACCTTCTGGGTTAGTTCGTCAGATGGAGTGCTTGTTTCACCTTCCACAAGTGAAGGTGTCTTCTGGCTGCTCATGGTCATATCTTCACTTTTGTCCTCATTAGGACTGAAATTCTTTGACCCAGCATGCTCTGTGTTATTTTCCTCCTTCTGAAGTTTGTCCTGTTTTAGTGATGGCACAGACACCAACACGGGAAGCTTTGGTCTGTTCTTCCATTGAACTTGAGGTGCACTAGAAGGAACACTTGTCTCCTTTACAGCATTGTCATGATCTGTTATTACCGAATTTAGTGGTGCCTCTTTAACGGGAGTCTCTGCAGTACTGTGACTATTGTTTTGCTGTTGATGCTCACTGCTTTCCAAATCAACAACAGTCTCCATTCCAGAACCTGTCTGAGTGTTAAAGGTTTTACTGTTGAGTTTGAGCTTGTGGATTGCATTCTTTTTACTTGCACCTTCTTCACTGTTCTCACAAAATACTGCTGCTGATGATTCCAATTTAACAGGGACTTTCTTGGGAAAGGAAAAGGAGAATCCTATTTTCTTTCCACGGGCTTGCTTACCCTGTTTACAATGTTCAGGCTTCCATATATCAGCTGTATTGCTTGCGGACGGTTTGTTCTCTCCTCTGCTGGCGTCCGTTGTGCTCGCAACTATCCCGTATTCAGGATCTGTCGATGCTCCTTCCATGTCCAGACTTGCACACTGGCGGTTTTTCCCCGGGGGATTCTTTACAGCGACAGTTGTTGACTTGAACATTGGGCCGCTCCCTGGGGCACTGGAATACAACAAACAAGGTAGGAGTGAAATACTGAACCAACTTTATACAAATATATTCATTTACATCAACCTAACTGAGAGCAGGAAACAAGATCATGACAGAACACATAAGCAGCCTCATTTCTCTCTGCAGGGAGTTCTCTGAAAGTAGCAAGACTTCAGAACTATAAAGTAATGTTCAATTTCCTTCCATGTGTTAGTTTCTAAACAGGCTACATCAATAAGTGGATTGCTAATGGGAACCATTAGGGTGCATGGCATTTTCAGGGAGGAATAGCACTTCCGGTAAAAGTGCTTGTCATGTCCATTCTGGGGCAGCTCACACACCCTTGGTCCCTACCACAGTACAACACTTCAACAGGCAGGCTAAATCAGATTAGGATAGGCAGCAGTCCAATTCGTAGTAGGGTAGATTACATTTTATAAAAGGTTATGTAAAACACAAAATCCTGTAATTCATGATTTATCTTGTCTCCTGACAAAAACAGGCACAGATTTCTTAATTGCCATTTTATGACTTTGTTTTTCATGACTGAAAGATGGTTGCCTGTTGATGCTGGATTGATTAGTAGAAGGGTTCATCTTGAGATGCCAATTTCGGTATAACTCGCAGTCATAACATTCTGGGCAAAATGCATTTCTGATAATGTTTAGTATCAGCAGTCTGGAAAAGACAAGACCAAGGAGAAAGCTAATTTGTTCTGTTATTTTCCTATGAAGCTAGATCTAATCAAATCTAATCAATGCTCTATTCAGCATCAAATTCCCATATTCATGAAAAGCAATTAATCCATGTGGGAATCTCTGATAACCGTCTCCTGTACTTCAAAGCAACTCAACATGTGGTGTCTAGAGATATAACTTATCGTGAACACCAGGATGCACAAATATCATGAAAGCAATAGAAGTAACAACTCACCTGGTCTATGATCAGTGGAACATAGAGCATAACCAAAGGCAGAAAGATTATTCAGACCTTTATTCCTGTCCCATTCAAAAAGAATATTGTTTTTAACCTTCATGTCTCTCTGCACTCACTTCATACCTCCTAATTCCAAAAACTGGTGATTTTTTTTGTTCAGAACTCTTTCCCTTTATGATTCGCTTTGTAAGGAATGATTGGAAATGGAGAAAAAGCTGTTTAAGAGAGAAGGTGATCTATCAAGAATCAGACTCTGCAGGTCAGACAGCATCTGTGGAGGGAAATGGACAGTTAGTGTTTCAGGTTGAGAGCTTTCAACTGGACTGGAAGATGCCTGCCCTAGATGGAAGCTTGTTGCTGGATTTCCAGCCCTCTCAGTATTGTGGTCACCTTTTGTGATACAAATGCCTGCACTGATTCGGAAAGATTTAGCCACCACAGTGATAGATCTTCCTGACATTTGTAGTCCAATTAAAGTATGGTTCAATAGTCAGCAAATGTTAGGACCATAGTGTTAACATGTTTGATTAAGAAATATTTTCATCAGAGCCAGTAAAACTCTAGGTTATTTCTTTGGAATATTGAAGGTTATTTGCATGCCAAAACAGAACCATCACTTTATAAAATCTTTCTTGATAATGTTGATCCATGAATGAATTTACATTTGCAGCTAGATTCGAATAGAGATTTTTTAAGCACAAATTATCATAACCAGATTAATTTCCTGCCTGGTTTGCACACTCAAGACTGAAAGAAGCTGAAGAGGGTTGTAAATTTAGTTGGCTCCATCTTGGGTACCCAGGCCATCTTCAAGGAGTGATATCTCAGAAACGCAGCGTCCATTATTAAGGACCACCAGCACCCAGGGCATGCCCTTTTCTCACCGTTACCATCAGGTAGGAGGTACAGAAGCCTGAAGGCACACATTCAATGATTCAGGAACAGCTTCTTCCCCTCTGGACATTGAACCCTTGGACATTACCTTACTGTTTTTTAATATATAGTATTTCTGTTTTTTGCATGATTAATCTATTCAATATATGTACACTAATTTATTTATTTATTATAATTATTTTCGTGGGCACGTGACCAAGTGGTTAAGGCATTGGACTAGCAACCTGAAGGCCGTGAGTTCGAGCCCCAGCCGAGGCAACGTGTGTGTGTGTCCTTAAGCAAGGCACTTAATCACACATTGCTCTGCGACGACACTGGTGCCAAGCTGTATGGGTCCTAATGCCCTTCCCTTGGATAACATTGGTGTCGTGGAGAGGGGAGACTTGAAGCATGGGCAACTGCTTGTCTTCCATACAACCTTGCCCAGGCCTGTGCCCTGGAGAGTGAAGACTTTCCAGGCGCAGTTCCATGGTCTCACAAGACTAACGGATGCCTATTGATATTATTTTATTTTGTTTTTTTCTTCTATATTATGTATTGTATTGAACTGCTACTGCGAAGTTAACAGATTTCACATCACATGCTGGTGATAATAAACCTGATTCTGATTATGATTCAATTACAAGTTCTAGCCAAAAGTAAAAATGTTAAACCTTTATGCAATCAGCCACGTAACGTTCTTAGGCCTTTACTTTCAAATCTCTTGGGTGTATGGAGAATCCTTTGATAAAGGAATTGCTCCAACCATTACACATTTTGTAAAATACAAAATAATTCCTGCCTTGTTAATTCTAATGCATAGACAGCACTTGGATTTGAAGTGAAACCAAACATGAAGTGGCACAGAAGGAAAAGAAATAAAGTGTAATTAACTGCTGATTTTGAATTGCAGTATTTTGGAAAGTACGATTTTTTGGAATGAGTTATGGTAACACTAGTAACATTCAAAAATCCAGTCTGTTTACAGTACACTGATCAAAATATGCTTGAAAACATTTTAATGTATCAATATCTAAACATAGTTAAAATTGCTTTCAGAGTACTATTGGCTTATTGGAATTAGTATTTAATTTCTATTCTATTTTTGATCTGTTGTAAAACATTTACTTAATTGTTTTACATGGAGGTTAAACTGCATACTTTCATGTTCTGGTTGTGGTAACAACTCAAAAAATCAAATTAAATTGTTTAAAATGTGTAGTGTGCTCTACTGGTTAGTAGTGAAAAGAGGCATGGGGATTGGGGTGCACAAGTGGCAGTTTATTATGTGGATTTCAGAATACAGCCTTGCATCAACAATATTGGTAATCGGCCTCTTGCCTCCAGGATGACCTGTATTTGGTGTGGGGATCACCATTAATATCCAGACTGGGGAATATAAAGTTTGAACTTTTAAAGGACTGTTGTGCTGTGGCTGAGGATGATGATGTCAAGCATCTTGGCAATAGACCCAACCTGGAAAGTCTTCAAGAGTGCCACGATGGCGTATAGTGCCAGCTCCACTTTCTAAAGCTGTTGTGGGAGCACTGGTACAGGAAGATCCACACAACTCCATCACTCTCACAAGACAAAGTGGTTCATGATCACCTGAATCGGTGGGTACAGTAGCTCCTGCAATACGCTGTCCAATGAAGTAAATGGGTCGTGTACCCCTTGAACTGTGGGGAGGAGAAAATGAAGACAATTCTACTCGTATGCATTTGCCCTTCACATTCACTTTGTGCATTCTGGTTTACAAGCAGCGGACTATGTAGACCCTCTTCCTCCATCACACTGGTTCCTCAGTTACTCGCCTTATGGTGAGAACTGAACTAGAACAACGGGGAGGTTGTGCAATCTACCCTGGACAAAGACACATCCCGGGACCCACATTGCCGTGAATGGTGGGGCTCCCTAGCCCAGTCCAAGTCTGGCAGTGCAATCATTGCTTGAACATGACATTGAAAGCCACTTTCAGCATGGGCATCATCCTGGATTTGTGATTATATTGGGCAGCTGATAATGTTGAAGGTAAGATGCAGGTAGTTCACACATTTCTTTTCTGAATTGTCCCCTAACATCCCAGATGGATATGACTTCCTGCTGAGAGCAATGTAACACAAAATGTAACACAACTGGTGTCAGTGGAATGGATGAGAGGGAAAGGATCCCTTGCCTGCTCTGAAGATACATTTAGGTACAGTGCGAATGGAGAATATTAGCAGTAAGATTGACCGACTAATACCAAATCAATGATGTTTTCTTTTACAGAATATGTACCAATGGGAGCAAATGAAATTAACATAAATAGGCAAAAAAGGCTTGACATGGATATTATGGCTGAAAGGCCATTTCGGTGTTCAACAAACAATAAGGTAGGCAAACGGGACAAGCTTAGGTGGGCATCTTGGTCAACGAGGATCAGTTGGGCTGCAGGGCCTGTTTTCATGCTGTCTGGCTCTATGCAAACTAATGTGGACTGCCTGCTCTGCCTGTTCCCAGCTGCTGTTGTCCTTGCAAACTCCAACACCATTATCATCATGACAGGCATCACATCTTGCACATATCCACAAACATAATACTATTGATAGCAGTAATCATAACTATAGAAATAGTAACCACACAGCAGAGGATTCAGCCCATTATGTCTGTACTAACCCTTTTTGAAAGTAGTCCAGCTGATCCCGCACCCAGAGCACAGGACATTTTTACCTCTCTGATATTTCACCAGTTCCTCTATAAAGCTCAGCAGTCAGCTCTGGCCCCACAACTACCCCAACTCTAATTAATTGTTACGTTGAAACAGTGGTTTCACAAGTAAATTCTTTCATTTATTTTGTCGCCTCACATTCTTTCCACTAAAGTGGAACTCTTCACATATACCAAAAACACTTGCAAACTTCTACCGATGTACTGTGGGGAGCATTCTAACTGGTTGCATTACCGTTGGGGGGAGGCATTGTGCAGGATTGGAAAAAGCTGCGAAAAGTTGTAAACTCAGGCAGCTCCATTGTAGGGACTAGCCTCCCCAGCAGTCAGGAGACATTCAAAAGACAATGCCTCAAAAAGGTGGCATCCATCATTAAGGACTCTCATCGCCCAGGACATGCCCTCTTCTTATTGCTACCATCAAGGAGGAAGTCCAAGAGCCTGAAGATATGCACTCAACATTTCAGGAATAGCTTCTTCCACTCTGCCATCAGAAATCTGAATGGTCAATGAACACTTCCTCAGTATTTTCCCTCTCTTTTTGCACTACATATTTAATTTATTTTATACAGTATATATTTTTTGTAATTTATAGTTTTTATTATGATGTATAGCAATGAGCAGCTGCCACAAAGTAACACATTTCACAACATATACCAATGACGTTAAACCTGATTCTGATGCTAATTTAGCTTTCACATTCCAGTAGTTTATCACAGGTCACCTTGCCTCCAGGTACTGTATCATCTGTAAATCTGGAAATTGTTCTCTGTTTGCTCAAATCCAAGCCATTACTAAATATTAAAGAAAGCTGTGGTCTGAGTACTGATCCCTGGGGAACCCCATCCTACACCTCCCTTCAGTGCAAACAACAACCTTTCACTGTTTTCTTTTATTACTTAACTAATTTTCTATCCATAATGTTACTGCCTTCTTTATTCCACAACCTTCAATCTTGCTGACAAATCTATTAGGTGGTACCTTATCAAGCCAATTGAGACTCCGACTTCCCTCCACCATTCATATCCAGCTAGCATCAAGTCTTTTTTTGTGTATTGCCTGGAATTCCTCATGAAATGAGTAAGTCATTTGGCGGCTCGTGTGCACAGTGTGGAAGTGTATGAAAGTGTCTTGCATTAAACAACTTTCTCCCTCAATTTTTAAGGATGGTAACCAATTTCTCACAAAGCTCCTTTATCTATGTCTGTGCTTGTGCCTTCACGTTTGAACATTATTTATTAACTCACCAGCGCACTTGCTTTCTGAGTTCCGCTAACTCATGTAAACGTTTGAGCGCTTTTTCCTGTTTCTTTTCATCTTTTCTTGACTTGGAAGCAACGTTGCGGGCAAACTCTCTCTGCTTCAGTTCTTTCAGTCTCTGCAAAACAAAAATGGTGGAATCAATATTAATACAAATGAGCAGCTAGCCTTCATCATACAGTGCAAGTAAACGCTGTTTTATTCAATGTAGCAGAGCTAATGAACTACAGCATGATATGGAGTGCAAGAGATATGAGCTGACCTATAATTCGACAATGACATTCACACCCACCTCAGATTCATTGGATCAAGTTTTTTTTTAATCCGCTTACTTGCTGTAAGGATTCTAACTGAAGAAGGCCTGTGTTAGCTGTAGTAATGGGCCAAAACATACGACTGGCCCTATATTGGAAATAATTTGGCAGAGAGATGGCAATATAGCTTGTACAAGGAATAGGCAGAGTAAAAATAAACAGCTATTACAGCAGTGCATGCTGCTCTTTTGAAAATACGAGTTAACTTATTGGGTCATTCAAATAGGAGATCCATTGTCCACCCACCCAAGTGTCCTTGACCTGACAAAGCTTGATGTTGGCTGCATTTACTTCCCTAGCCCTGACACCTTTCACTATGAAGAGTTAAGAAAAAATTCCACAGGGGTAGGGAATACACTGCCTTGTAGTTTTTTGTTACAATTTTTGTGAATGACAGTGTCCATTCTCCAATGCTGTAGATTCAGGCATTTTAAAAATATTTATATTACTGAGGTATGAGGTTCCTTGCTGACTTTTGAAAGTAAGTTGCCAACAAAAGTGTGCTGCTACAATTCTACTCTTGAGCATAATCTTCCGATTGCCAGTGATCTGCATTTGCTCTCAGTTTAAGGAACTCCTAGACAATGGGAAGTTTGTTAATTTGGTGCTTGCTTGCAAATTAAATAAACAAATTTACCTTTTATGCTGTATACAAGTCAATAGAGATTTTAAAAATATTGGACAATTTCTATAGTATGTGAACAACTGATAGTCATAGTCATACTTCATTGATCCCGAGGGAAATTGGTTTTGTTACAGTTGTACCATAAATAATTAAATAGTAATAAAACCATAAATAATTAAATATCAATATGTAAATTATGCCAGTAAATTATGAAATAAGTCCAGGACCAGCCTATTGGCTCAGGGTGTCTGACCCTCCAAGGGAGGAGTTGTAAAGTTTGATGGCCACGGGCAGGAATGACTTCCTATGATGCTCTGTGTTGCATCTCGGTGGAATGAGTCTCTGGCTGAATGTACTCCTGTGCCCACCCAGTACATTATGTAGTGGATGGGAGACATTGTCCAAGATGGCATGCAACTTGGATAGTATCCTCTTTTCAGACACCACCGTGAGAGAGTCCAGTTCCATCCCCACAACATCACTGGCCTTACAAATGAGTTTGTTGATTCTGTTGGTGTCTGCTACCCTCAGCCTGCTGCCCCAGCACACAACAGCAAACATGATCGCACTGGCCACCACAGACTCGTAGAACATCCTCAGCATCGTCCGGCAGATGTTAAAGGACCTCAGTCTCCTCAGGAAACAGAGACAGCTCTGACCCTTCTTGTAGACAGCCTCAGTGCTCTTTGACCAGTTTATTGTCAATTCGTATCCCCAGGTATTTGTAATCCTCCACCATGTCCACACTGACCCCCTGGATGGAAACAGGGGTCACCGGTAATAATCTTTAAGCTAATATGGCATGCAGGAATATCATGTCCACCTCTTGCACGTGCTACAAAAGTAGCAGCAGAAGGAACAGCACTTAAGAGGTCACACTTTCAGGAAATGTGTATGTATTGTTAAAGATAAAAAGAGAAAATTTGATTTCAGTCAACTTCAGCTGAGAAAAGGACTTTCAAGGTTTTTCTATTCCATGAAAAGTATAAATTACTTATCCAAACTATGAAGCAGATAGTTACAGGCCACAACATAAATAAAAAAAAATACATACTCTAGATTAAAACTTGCAGAGATTTCTACTTATAAAAATGCAATTAATATTGGTATTTCAAAACAAAATCAATTTAGTTCCAGCTAGTGATGCAGTTCACCGATAAAAGTTTCAATAAGATAACAGGAAAACATTAGCGCTCAAAGTAAAATCAGTAACAGCTCTCTGCCCTAATTTACAAATGTCATGTTGCATTTACCTAGAAATTGACTTTTCCAGTAGCTCTAAATACACTATATGGTAATTTCAAAATTTCCTTTGAAGTCATGGTTATGGTATCTAGTGCATTACTTTTCCTCCCACCCATTTAAATAATTTCTTTATCTGAGTGGAACATTCTAAATCAAATTCAAAATATCTGCACTATAATGAAATACAGAGGAAGAGTTTTTGTTCAAAATTCTGCAATAACCCTTCCTAAACGTGGCGGTGTGCATCCCGAGGCTCCTGTACCTTCTTCTGATGACAATGTCACCTAGTGCATTTTCCCTCCATTTAAATTACTTCTTCAAAAGATAGTCCACACTTATTTTCAAAAACCTGTATATTTATAAAATAGAGGGATAATTTGTGTGCATAATTGCCCATTGTTTTGGCTGAAAGCTGCTGTTAAATAGCAGCACCACCCCACTGTAATCACTGTCTTTCAAATAGGTGATCTGCCTACCACAGATTCCTGTTAGCACTAGCAGTTGAATCTTTATGGCATCAGTGAAGCCCTGCTAACGCTCCATCTCCCAGCTTACTTTAAACTTATCCCACTGTATCTCCTGTTATAAATTTACCAGTAAATCATACAAGCATGAATGGGTAATTTCAGTGGTATTGCTAGTGTCCTATAGGTTTATAATATGGACTGATTATTGGCTGCCATGATTGAAACACAGGCATCAGATTATCAAATTGTCTTGGGCAAGTTGGAATCAATTGAGTTTGACAATTATTCATATTGAATTGTATAAATGCCACAATAGTATTTTCCAAAGATTGTTTTCAACCATTGAGGAATTAATTACAACTAAACTATCACAGGGACTTGAAGATCTGCATTAAGTTTTTTTTCTTCTGTTTCGATCAATGCAAACTGATCCAATATAAAGTGAATCTGGAGTAGTTTGTGGTTCAGGATGGGATTAAATACTGATTCCTGAAGGTTTGATAGATGTTCCATTTTGGGGGAGAGGGAAAACCCCAGGTCAATTGTGTAAATTTTTTTAGTTGATTGGCAAACAATAGTTTTTTTTCCTGCATCTGGGTACATGCAATCCCCTTTTCATAAACTGAGAACTGATATAAAGCCAAACAAATTTTGCTTCTGTGTACTGTACATTGTAATACAAAGAATAATGATCACAGATATGAAAATGGATTATCTAGCCTTAATCTATCTGAGGTAAGGCAAAGTGGTTATCAGTCTTAGATTTTAATGCACTGACAATCTGATTGACTCTTTATTTAAATCTTTAATTCCACTATTTGGCTATAATTCTTTGTCAGACACATAAGGCAATTCCAATGGCCCAAGCAAGCAAATAAAGGTTTCCCAAGCCAAGAGAAAGCAAAGATGTTTGAAAAATATTTTAAATGAATGGTGTGTTGGGAAGAGGAGAAATGAAAGTAAGGTAATGAATTTTGTTACTAGAGCTAACTATCATTTGAATTCATTACGGTGCACAATTTGAGCTGCACCAGATCTATTTCATGCTCAGAAACAAAGCGACCTATTGCTATGCTTAAAAAAAAAATCTGTATATCAAGGTGTCATCAGTTGCAGACAAAATCACAGACTAATTGTGTTTAGAGAGTAAAAGTTGAATTGATTAGGATTAATCTTATTTACACAAATTATTTATGTCACACAGACAGGAACATTAATTTAAAAATGCAGGGACCAAGAGATAACATTTACATCAGGAAAAGGTTAATACTGTCAAAGAGCAATTTAATTGAAGATAGAATAGTGCATAACAAAAGGAGGATACCACATGACATCTACCCACATTGTTTCATGGTTTACACTATATAAATGCAAGAATAACATAACTCATTAATGTTGCCATTTGCCAGTGAAATTTTGTGATGATAACACAAACAACGACATGATGGATTTTCAACAGCCTTTAAAGATAATTGCTCATGGTATTTCACACCAGTCTGATTTAGTCAAACTTTTTTTCTCTCCTTAGTTTCTGTTGTACCATGTGGTGACATCTGGGTCTTCGGTATGTTCCTCTTTACACATTTGAAAGCTCTCTCAGTCCTTGGTGATGAATTCATCAGGAAGGATGACCTGTTTTCATTTCAGTCACATATTAGCAGTGTTTTGAATGCAAGTTTTATTGTTCTGTTAATACATTATCAGATTCATTAAGGTCAATCACACTCAGAAGATGCTCTGAGAATTTACTCCCACATGAGTTGCTTCACACTGTCCCTTTATATACTTGCACAGTATTGTGTCATGGAGCTGTAGCAGGAATATTAGAAAAGATTATGATCTAAATTTTGAGATCAGTAGCAAAACAGAAGCATTTCTGTCATTGGCAAAAGTGAAATCACCAATCAGGTCTGTCACATTAACATATTCTTACAGAGTGCAAAGCAAGTATAAATGCACTATGTTTAACCACAAGTTCAATATTTTACAAGTCACAATAAAAAAAAACTGGAAGCTTCATATGTTATAATTGTAGTACCATAAACATTAAAAACTAAAATGGTTAAAAACATTGAATTTGGTTATTTAAGGGAATGGCAAAACATGGGATATGGGAGTCGAAGTGAAGGAGGGTGATGCAAAGAGCTTGCAAAGCAGAAATGTCTTTGCATACCTTGACAAACCTGTATCCCACACTCAACAGGTTAATATATTAACAGGGAGGAGGTAAAGGTTTTGTTTCAAGGACAGTTTTCAGATCACTAACTAGATCCACTAATTTCTGTTGACTATGTGGAAGAAGGATACAATTAGCATGCCTCTATCAAGGATCAGGTAATCATTGGGAAATTTTTTTGGATTTCTGGATTTGATTGTCGATAAGCATTCTCCAGAAACCGGTGTCAGTTATGCAGTTCAACAATGAACACTGATAGTTTTGTTGTCATTGCAACCACAAGATTCAAGTGATTCATCTACTTCTAACATGCAGTTCTTCAATCTTTCCAAATGTGAACCTATCAAACGGTTAATGAGGCAAGTGTGGATATGAATAGGCAAGATATTTTCTCTCACTGTGAGTGAATGTAATAGAGCAGGAGCTCTATTTGCTTCCTTCAACTGGTACAACTTGTCTTTTCGAACAAGTACTAACTGCTTCTATCAGCCTCTTGGTTTTATTTTGCTGTTCACAAGCAGAACAAGAATCAATGAGTTTCCAATTGAATAGATCTGAGGAGTCTTTTGATTCTCAAGAAAAACAATGAATTACATATAATTTGCATTTTGAGGAAGTTACATTAAAGCCTTGCTTATTAACGTCTTAACCTCATGCCATTTTTCTTCTTTATTTTTACTTGTCTAAGCAGGCATGTTTTTAAAAAATCCCATAAAGTCAGTATTTACAAATCATTTTGTGGAAAAATGATTATAAAATGCAACATCGTATATCATTACCATAAATATTAGTATATTTATGTGCAGAATATAATTCTAGGGCTCTTCAGCATACATGCACAAATTCATTTCTGTACAATTTACACCTAAAGACATGGCAGCATGTAACGCTGTTGATTTCTGCTGCTGCTAGTACTAAAACTGTACCTCTAATTGTTGTGATATTGATTCAGAATGGGAGAGAAATGCAATTAAAATCTGCATTAATGGTAAAAATATTTGAAACTTGCCCATTGCTTCATATAGAATTGCTAATACTGTTAGAAGTAGATACAAAAAATGATCATGTCAAGACAT
This sequence comes from Mobula birostris, assembly GCF_030028105.1. NCBI lineage: Eukaryota > Metazoa > Chordata > Chondrichthyes > Myliobatiformes > Myliobatidae > Mobula > Mobula birostris. The sequence continues at coordinate 160,438,644 of NC_092375.1, forward strand.
CTTGTCTTTGATGACCTGATTAAATGGTCATAAAATATAATAGTTGATTTAAATAAAAATTATTGGCTCAAGTCGTCTACATTCAAATATATTGAGTTTGAAACCTGTAATACCCTAGACAGAACTTAGAACACTAGAGCACAGTACAGGCCTTCCAGTCCATGATGATGTGCTGACCTTTTAAACTACTCTAAGATCAATCTAACCCTTCCCTCCTACACAGCCCTCCATTTTTCTGTCATCCATGTATTTACCTAAGAAACTCTTACATATCCCTAATGTATTGCCTCTATCACCACCCTGGAAAGGTGTTCCAGGCACACACCATTCTCTGAGTTAAAGACAACCAGTGATAGATATCCACTTCTCGCTCATGTTTGCTAATCTTGCTTTCTAAATAGCAAACTTTCAGCTACAGTGCTTTGTTTAACTTCCAGGTCAAAAATGGAAGTCAGTCTTCAGTTCTTAAAATATAAATGGAAAGCAGCTCAAAGTTAAAAACACAGCTTTGTAAATAGGTTCTGTATGTTAAAGGCACTCTGTCTGTAAAGAGTAACTGCACCTGCTTTATTATTGCTCAAATATAGAATATACTGGATCTGACATATGGAAAGATTGAATAAATTAGGACTTTATTCCTTGAAACATAGAAGATTGAAAGCATATTGAGAAAGGTATACAAAATTATGAGGGGTATGCATAGGTAACAAGAAGTAGGCTTTTTCCACTAGGGTTGGGTGGTACTGCAACTAGATGTTATGGGTTATGGGTGAAAGGTGAAATGTTTCAGAGGAACATGAGAGGAAACTTCTTCACTCAGAGAGATGTGAGAGTGTGGAATGAGCTGCTAGTGCAAATGGCACATGCAAACTCAGTTTTAAAGTTTAACAGAAGTTTGGATAAGAACATGGATGGTAGAGGTATGGAGGGCTATGGGCCTGGTGCAGGTCAATGGGAGTAGGTAATTTAAATGACTTGGCACAGACTAGGTGAGCTGAAGGGCCTGTTTCTGTGCTGTACTTTTCTATGACTCTGAGACAGTGGGTTGTTTAATTTGGGTTGTTTCAAACAGACAGACTGACTCTTAAGTTGCTTAGTTCAAGGAAGCTTGCAGAACAAATGGATAATTAAGCATATCATTTACTCATATGTTTATAGTTGAAAGGTTTGTGTACTCAGAAGTTACCTTTACAATATTAATGGTAGCTAGCTGAGATCTATGTTGCCAAAAAATCCATTTCAACCATTTTGTGTAGAAAGGATATTTGAGGAAATATCACATGCGTATGAAGTCACTCAAGTGGCTGGAAAGGGTATAAATATAGAGAGAAGTTCAAGCTTAATAGAAATGGGGTGAAGTACATCAAGAACATTGTAGAACTAGAATCTATTCCTCGAGCTTTGGTTTCTGCAATGGACAACTTGTTTGTCTTCACTTTTGGTATTGAGCTGATTGTGGACTTCAGGAAGAGTAAGACGAAGGAACAGATACCAGTCCTGATAGAGGGATCAGAAGCGGAGAGAGCGAGCAGCTTCAAGTTCCTCGGTGTCAAGATCTCTGAGGATCTAATGTGGTCCCAACACAGCGATGTAGTTATAAAGAAGGCAAGACAGCGACTATACTTTATTAGGAGTTTGAAGAGATTTGGCATGTCAACAAATACTTTCAAAAACTTCTGTAGTTGTACCGTGGAGAGCATTCTGACAGGCTGCATCACTGTCTGGTACGGAGGGGCTACTGCAAAGGACCAAAAGAAGCTGCAGAAGGTTGCAAATCTAGTGAGCTCCATCTTGGGTACTAGCCTACAAAGTACTCAGGACATCTTTAGGGTGCGGTGTCTCAGAAAGGCAGCGCCCATTATTAAGGACCTCCAGCACTTAGGACATGCCCTTTTCTCACTGTTACCATCAGACAGGAGATACAGAAGCCTGAAGGCACACACTCAGTGATTCAGGACAGCTTCTTCTCTGCCATCTGATTCCTAAATGGACATTGAATCTTTGGACACTACCTCACTTTTTAAAAAAATATACAGTATTTCTGTTTCTGCATGTTATTTTTAATCTATTCAATATATGTAATTGATTTACTTGTTTATTTTTTTTAATTTTTTTATTTTTTAAAATTTTTTTCTCTGCTATATTATGTTTTGCATTGAACTGCTGCTGCTAAGTTAACAAATTTCATGTCACATGCCCGTGATAATAAACCTGATTCTGATGTCTTTTTACTTTATAGGAATTGTACCTGTGTTTTAGACCTCCTTAATCCCTATGTTTGAGAACTGATTTGTGTCTTGTGCTTTGCATTTTAGAAATGGTTTGTAATTGGGAAATGTTTAAGATAGAAATCCTCTGTGAATTTTAAGTGTGTTTTAAGAGTGTTGTTTTGATTTAAACGTGTATCACTGAAAATAAATGAACTGTGTCTTACACTACTTTCTTAACTAGAAGTAATGTCTCCTTGTTAGGGAGAGAGGACCCACCACTCAAATTTATATTGTCAGCTAAACTCCCCATGGAGAATAAACAGGGAAGTGAACTAATCTTTGAAGATGGGGTGATTGGGTAGTTAAAGTATAATCTCCCTTTAGTGAGAGTACTCATGGCTATTTATATCTGATATGGCTTAAGGTCTTCTTTTGAGTTTAGAACTTCACTGTCAGAAAATCCAATACACAGTATCCCCCTATACTTACCAGAAATCACCTTAAACTTATGACCCCTCATAGTAGCCATTTCTGCCTTGGGAAAATGTCTCTAGCTGTCCGCTCCATCTATGCATCTTATCATCTTGTCACCTATTTCCCCTTAAAATAAGTTAGGAGGAATGCAATTTTTTTTGTAGAAAAGATAGGACTACAACTTTTGTTTCCTTAATTTAACCTAGTAATAAGAACAAAACATCTGATTGTATGTGAGCGTAAATTAGATGATAGTGAACCAGCAACTTCTGTAACTTTTCTTTCACATTGCTTTCATTATATGTTAAGAGTCAGACCAGGAGAAAAAAAAACAGAACCAATAAAGTTTAATGAGAATAATTTACTATCAAATAAAAAAAAAACTGCCTTTGTACTTCAAAGTTAGTTAGAAAAGAAGAGTTGAGTATTTTACTGGAGGGTTGATCACAGATTTTCTATCCCTGGATTTGAAAGCTCCCTCCAGTGATATAATAGCAAAAAAATCAATTGAATTCTAAACGTGGGGAGGAATGAGACAGATCTGAAACACAGAAGCTGGTATGATTCAATTCAAGGTTTAATTGTGCATTCAAATACAAGCTGAAAATTAAACATGCTCAATTAAATAGTCTGTTTTGTTTCTTTATAGCCACCATTGCAAAAAGTCATATTCTATAAATTCTGGATTTTCCACCTACTTGTCTAGTTTCAGTTTCACCAGTCTTTTCCATAGGTGTCTCCCATGACAACAATAAAAAACAATTTGAGGAGGAAAGTGTTAGAAGACAGTTAAGAAAGAACAAAGTAAGTGGGACCAATTGGGTAGCAACACAGCACTCTCATCAGTAATTTTGTATTGCTAATCAATTTTTGCTCCAGACACCCAACCATGTTCATGTATTCTATGAACTACAAATAAAGGAATTACAGGAATATCATGAATTGAATCTGAAAGAAGTATTTAGCTTGATATCGTTACCTAATTAGGAATGCCTTCTAGGTAAAATATAAGTTCAAAAATGTGAAACTTATCATTTTGAATCAACCTAGGATGGCGATTTCACTTCATGAAACATTTTGTACTTTTAACACACATGGCCACCAGTGATCAGCAGAGAAAATTCTGTATCAGCCACTTACGCTATATGATTATGCCTCTGGAACTTAGGCCATCTGTCTTTCTTTTCCAATTGGCATTTTGCAAGAAAACAGGATTAAATAAATACTAGGCACTCTTTCCTGTCTTGAAACAGAGAAATGTTTCTCCTTTTCAGTGTTGCTGGTTATATAATACTCTTAATGTAATGACAGGTGTGCACTTTCCCAACTGACAATTAGATCTTCAGATTAGACCACCTTTTCTTAACCATGTGTTAAATGTAAAAGGATAAACAGTAACTATTTTCAAGAATGGTGAGAATCACACAATAGAGGGATAAATGATCATCTGGCTATAGAAAATCTCAGTGGGAAAGTATTTCAAAGCTGTCAAAGTGTTGAATTAACTATGCATTGTTCTAGTATTGTCACATCTCAGTAAAATGATAAATATTTTGATTACATTTGAAAATGTTGCAAAAGTGCTCACTGACAAAATGAATAAATAATTTTAATAGTGCGTTTGCCAATGAAGTAGATGTGTACCCGTGACTATAAATGCAAAAAAAATTAATGCCAGAAAAATAAATCATTGATGCTGCCCTCACCCACAATCCCTCCTTTTTCATGACATTTGCGCTCACCCCATCTTCCTGCTGCTTTAACTGTGATAGAATTCCTCTTGTCCTTACCTATCTCCCTATGAACCTGCACTTCCAACATGTCATTCTCTGTAGCTTCCACCATCTCCAAAAGGGATCCTATCACCAAATATGTCTTTACCTACGCCCTACTCTCTGCTTTCCGCATGAATTGCTCCCTCTATATCCATTCATCCCTCCCCACAAATCTCCCGCCTGGCATATATCCCTGCAAGCAGCCAAAGTGCCACACCTGCCCTTTCACCTCCCCCCTCACCTCCATTCAGGGCCCCAAACAGTCCTTCCAAGTGAGGCAACACTTCACCTGCGACTCTGCTGGGGTTATCTATTGTATCCAGTACTTTTCAAGTGGTCCTCACTACAGTGGTGAGATCCATCGTAAATTGGGGAACCGCTTTCTTGCGCACCTCTGCTCCATCCGCCAAAACTGGAACTTCCCGGTGTCCCAACATTTTAATTCTGATTCCCATTCCCATTCTGACATGTCAGTCCATGGCTGCTTCTTGTGCCATGATAAGGCCACCCTTGGAGCTCAGAAGCAACATCTTATATTCCAACTATGTAGCCTCCAACCAAATGGCTTGAATATCGATTTTTCCTTCCAGTAAAAAAGAGTCCTTCCCCCTCCCCTCTTCTTCTGTTCCACATTCTGGCTTTTTACCTCTTCTCACCTGCCTATCACTTCCTCCTGGCTGCTCTCCTCCTTCTCTTTCTCCTGCAGTCCTCTCTCCTCTCTTATCAGATTCTTTCTTCTCCAGCCCTTTACCTTTCCCACCCACCAGGCTTCAACTATCACCTTTCAGCCATCCTTCTTCCCCTCCCTCCAACTTTTTATTCTGGCATCTTTCCCATTCTTCTCCAGACCTGAAGAAGGGTCTCTGCCCAAAACACTGATGGCTCATTCATTTCCATGGATGCTGCCTGATCGGCTGAGTTCTCTCAGCATTTTGTGTGTGTTGCTTTGGATTGCCAGCATCAGCAGAATTCCTTGTGTTTAAAATAATGCTAATGCAGTTTGTGCAGCTTTTAAGAAACTACTTTAAGATCAGTCTTAGATTCCTACTTTTACTCCGAGCACCATGAACTTTAATAAGAATCACCTCTGCCGTGGAGCAATTTATTTGATATATGTGGGATACAGCACAGAATTTAGTTTCCTTTTTTTGTGGGAAACTATTCTGTACAGTTTTGTAGCATCTTTGGAGATATTTATTATCTATCAATATGTGCAGGGGATTTTATGTGGGGTTATAATCCATTGTAACTTTGGTAGATGAATAGCAAAAGTAGTTGTTCAGCCTATTTTGCAGTGGTTTTTAAAGTGACGACTGCTCTCTTTCCCTCCCCTTTCTGCCATTTATATTAAAATTCTTACACATTATGAGTGGATGACCATCAGAAGTTCACCTAGGTATTGGAACTTATAATGGAAATATATTAAAAAAAATCAAATACGCGATTTCATCCCCTTCTCTCAGATGACATGGATGATATGGGCGAACTCAGCATTTATTAACCGGTCCTCACTGCCGCAGTGAACGGGTGGTAAGCCATGTTGAGGGAATGCATTTTAGGCCTCACAATACGCTCCACATGGAGTACTGTGAGCAGTTTCTTGCCCCTTATCTTAGAAAGGATGTGCTAACACTGGAGAAGGTTCAAAGGAGGTTCATAAAAATAATTCCACAATTGAACGGCTTGTCATATGAAGAGTGTTTGAAGGCTCTGGGCCTGTATTCACTAGAAATCAGAAGAATAAGGGATGACCTAATTGAAATCTATCGAATGTTGAAAGACCTTGACAGAGTGATGTGGACAAGATGTTTCTTATAGTGAGAGAGTCTAGGACCAGAGGACACAACCTCAGAATAGAGGGACATCCTTTTAGAATGGAGGTGAGGGGGAATTTCTTTATCAGACAGTGGTAAATCTGTAGAAATATGTTACCACCGGTGTCTGTGGAGGTCAAGTTTTTACATATCTTTAAGGCAGAGTTGATAAATTCTTGATAGGTCAGGGCATGAAGGGATACGGGGAGAAGGTGGGAGATTGGGGCTGAGAGGAAAAATAGATCCGCCATGATGATATGGCAGATCAGACTTGATGTGCCAAATGGCCTAATTGTGTTCCAAAATCTTATGGTCTTATGGTATTTGAATTCATTTGCAGACCAGATCAGGTAAGAATGGCAGATATCCGTATACAAATAACAGAGTTAACTTAGATGATTTATACATCAATTTAGGACTAATTTTGTAACTCCAGATTGATTTGATTACTTGAATTTGTTTCCAGCTGCTGGATTTGGATCATTTTCATGCCTCCAGTTCAGTGCTCCATGTGGCTGAATATTAATCTAGTCATTAGATGACTGCAGTTCCTCTTGCAGACCACTTTGGAATGAAGAAGAAGCATATGTCTGCACGCAAATTCTGTTACAAATTTTAACTGATACAATTTCCCATCTTAATCATTGTTGACCAGTGTGACTTCTTGGCTCCTCTGTATGCCCTAGATGGAAAATCACTGGGTCAGAAATAGTCAAAAGGATTCTTTCTCCCAGATTACTGATGTGAAGGATTCTGTGACAGAAATCCCAATACTGGAAAATTGTTTTTTTTTGTATTTGCGAAGATAGGGAGCACTATCCGTAGACTGTGCTGTGCAAGGATAAAATGGAACTGTCTTGGTAATTCTCCCACCACAATGCATTTTGCTGTAAATGGCAGCTGTAGGACAGAACAACTTTTCTACTTTCTACTGTTAATGTCAGCCTAGGCCACCAGTGAGTTCATCAGGTCTTTTCATTATAATATTTATGAGGTTCTGTAGTAGATAGCCTTATTGCTTGTAAAAAAAGTTAAATACAACAGGAACTTAATTTTTAAAAATAATTGCCGGCAAACAATTCAGTTTCTGTAAGCTTTACTGTTCATTTACATTTAATATAAAAACAAAAGTTATATAATTGCACAGTACATGGGTTTAGATTGCTGAACGAATAACTTTACATGAACATCCAATCGTCCCTCATTCCTACCCTATTGTATAGATCAACACACATCAAAGTTGCTGGTGAACGCAGCAGGCCAGGCAGCATCTGTAGGAAGAGGTGCAGTCGACATTTCAGGCCGAGACCCTTCGTCAGGACCAACTGAAGGAAGAGTGAGTAAGGGATTTGAAAGTTGGAGGGGGAGGGGGAGATCCAAAATGATAGGAGAAGACAGGAGGGGGAGGGATAGAGCCAAGAGCTGGACAGGTGATTGGCAAAAGGGGATACGAGAGGATCATGGGACAGGAGGTCCGGGAAGAAAGACAAGGGGGGGTGGGGGGACCCAGAGGACCCATCCCTTGGCTCTATCCCTCCCCCTCCTGTCTTCTCCTATCATTTTGGATCTCCCCCTCCCCCTCCAACTTTCAAATCCCTTACTCACTCTTCCTTCAGTTAGTCCTGACGAAGGGTCTCGGCCTGAAACGTCGACTGCACCTCTTCCTACAGATGCTGCCTGGCCTGCTGCGTTCACCAGCAACTTTGATGTGTGTTGCTTGAATTTCCAGCATCTGCAGAATTCCTGTTGTTTGCTATTGTATAGATCATTCAGTTTTGCATCCAAACTGACTTAACTGTCCACATATTGTGATGTGAATTAACTTTACTAAATTTAGAAACTCTTGTTAATAGCCAAAAGCAAATAATGAAAACTGAACCCTTCCTCTTGGTTCTGTTGTAGATTGATATCTCATTAGCTTGCTGTTGCCAGAAAGTAATTATCTAGCTTCATTATTAATTTGGATCAAAGTGAATTTTATAGTTTTAGATTTATCTATTTTCACTTGGGTAGATGCATGAAAACCTGTGAATAATCAATGTTTTTTTTAAAATTGTTATCAAGTATTTCTCGAGGTCAATTTCGTCCTCAGGATGGCCAGTGTTTTGGTACTAAAGGCACATGTATAATTGGGTTAGCGTTACCATGCAGCTTATTGGCTTTACAGATAACAGTAAAAAAGGATCTCTGGCTGAATCTCACAGCTGAGCATAAGACTAAGGATGGGGCAGTATAAACTGACGAGATAAGGCTGGCGTGGAGCTAGGAGAATGCTATTCTGTGCTGCACAAAAAAAAAAATTAAAGCCTCTCTGATTGTTTCTTGACCTGCAGGTAAAACTAAATGTACTGAGGAGACTTATAACACGTTCTGCACATATATCCCTCAGAAAATTGTGAACCAACATTTCCACAATTTCCACAAGAAAGTGGTTTACTCATTGATTCAGGCATAAACTCAGCTAGCCAGCAGAGGGGCTCAGGAAAAGTTACACAGGGCAAATTATCAGAATTAAATATGGCAAGCAAATATCATTCTTTCCAAGTTTATTTTTATAATTGCCAATAGAGTCAATAAAAGAATTGTAAAGGAGGATCGGTTCACAGCAATGTTGTTGCAAATCACGTAAGCTATTCTTGAAAGGATTTGAGGATATTATTGTTAAATATTCATAAAACTACTGAGTAATTTCTTTACATCTGTGCTTGCTTCGAAGACTATACAAGTCTTTAAAAAGGGCTAAGAGGAGCTAAAGAACAAAAAAATGCTGGCTTCTTCCCCCTCCCTTTCCAATCCTGATGAAGGGTGTTGGCCTGAAATACCTACTCTTTATCCTGCTTCATAGATGCTGCCTGACCTGCTGAGTTCCTCCAACATTGTATGTGTGTTACTCTAGATTTCCAGCATTGTATGTGTGTCACTCTAGATTTCCAGCATCTGCAGAATCTTTTATGTGAAACAGAATATCATATATATTTTTTCTGAATGAGTGCACTGTTGGCAAGTTCACAATTTATTACCTATCCCTGAATGCCTTTGAGAAGGTTGCAGTGAACCACCTTCACAACCACTGCAGTACTGGTGAACCTACTCTAAGCATCGATAATGTTGGGTGCGATGATATAGAGGTCATGATATCTTCAAAATTGCCTAATATTCTTCCTTTCAATTTGCTGTAAATTCTGGGTGGGATTGTTCACAGTCATTTACAGGCAGATAATTATAAGCGTAGACTTCAGTTTAAACACAAAGTCCTTGTTTTGGAAGGAAGGGACCAGATATCAATGTAATACACACACATGCTGGAGAAACACAGCAGGCCAGGCAGAATCTATGGAAAAGAGTAAATGTCGACTGTTTGCTCTTTTCTAGAGATGCTGCCTGGCCTGCAGGGTTCCTCCAGCATTTTGTGAGTACTACTTTGATTTCCAGCATCTGCAGATTTTCTCTTGTTTGAGATATCAATGTAAAAGTGCAAGACAGAAAGTAGTAATCTATCAGCATTTTAGCATAATTTAAATATTAATAGTTTCATTTCTGAACATTAACTATCCTAATGGAATTTAATAATGGTTTAATTGTTTAAGAAATGAACTCCATAGAATGAATGGGACATAAAATGTTTTAATAAGATTAACTTCTCATGTGATGGATTTGAGACAATAGTGCTCAAATGTGGGGGATATGTTTTCCTGGAGATAATCAAGTTTCCCAAATCCTCCAAAGGATTTTCAGTTCATTCAATTGTTAGAACAATCAACTGACACAAAAATTTGCTTTACACTGGTTGTGGTTGTAGTTATAATCTTGGTTGAATGAACGGCATTAAGAAATTATTCCTCCCAGTTGTAATTTTCCTGAAAAAAATGTATACTCACCCTAAAGTGTAAGTTCCAAACTAAAATGTGATTTTAAGAAAATATTCACAAACTTGCAAGACAACAGCATAATTTTCAAGTTTTCACAGAACAGTTTTTTTGATTTGATTATTGGTTTGTAACGTACAGTATTTCAGAAGACCTACTTTATAAATTTAGTTTTTTTTCAAATTGTTACCAAACAATGCAGAAGAAATGTTTTTTATTATTTTAGGGACAGTTGTTATGATACTATTTTCTTGGCTTCATAGATGATAGGTGTTCTTTATAGTGACCCAGTTGCATGGAACGTCTCTTCTGCTAATCCCAAATTGACAAACACCTGGAGCAGGTCCCAGATTTATAAAGGCCATGTAGAAATAAGACTGGAATATTGTGTACTTTTTCAGCTTCTTTATTTAAAGAAGGATATTATTGCATTGGGAACAGTTCAGAGTAAGTTTGCTCTCCTGATACCTGAAATGGGCTTAAAGTCTTCTGATGACTTGTATCTACTGGAGTTTAGAACAGTGAAAGGGATGGATGTGGAGAGGAGAATCTTGGATGAGAATCTAAAGCTAGATGTCACCCTTTGAAAATAAGAAGCCATTCATTTAAGACAGACAAATCAATTTTTTTTCTCAGAGGGTCATAAGTCCTTGGAAACCTCTTCCTTAAAGGAGAGTGGAAGAAAATCCTTTGAATAGACAGAGGCGGAGGATTCTTGATACGACAGTGGGTAGAAGATTTCTGTGGATAGATAGGAAAGCAGGAACAGAAGTGACAGTCAGACTGGCCTTGAGACCATTCGCAAGATGTACACAGGGGCAATCATAATCTGAGCAACAGTAGACCTGCGCAGTTTGGTATACTACTCTTGTTTATATCTACATCACGCCAGTGATGTTACCTGAAATGTTGTTAACCTGTAAGAATATTTCATTTACCACAGTGTGTACATTTACTTTCATTATTTCAGCAGACATCACTCGTGATCTGAAAGAACAGTAATTATGTCTGAAGGCTTTATCTTTACCTCAATGCACAGACTTACTTTAAATCATTCTCTTTCATTATCACTATCAGTGAAAGGTCCTAATCAATCAGAGCATTGATTGATGGAAGAACCTTTGTATCAGCAAGGTCATCGATGTTTCTTGCCCAGTTTATTTACAACTGCAGCTATTTTTTTTCTGCTGGGAATTTGGAATCAGTTTGAAGGTGCCAAATCTTTTGTGAGTATATCTCTCCTGTGGTATATCCTGATGATTGACTTTATCATTTGTTCTTGAGTTGGGTTATTATGATTCCCTGCCATGTTGAATGAAGCTAGGATGGCATCCATTTGGAGCTATTCAGAGCCCAATGCTTTGTTCTCTGATCTTCTGTTGATCCTAACACTAATAATTCATTTCCTCAGTGGCATAAATACAGCTTGATGAATTAGTAATACTTATGTGCCACCTCTCAGATGTTTGAAGGAAATTAAAATTCATTCTGATATGGAATATTGACAGATGAGCCAGTCTAACAAAATTCTGACATTACCGTAAGTCACAACTATGCTACCAAATTTGATCGCAAGTTGTCTGCTGCAGATTGAGCAGCTTCAAACAAGAGAATGTTATTGGGTACCTTTATTCTGATTTCTGACTTCTTGACATTCATTGCTTTTGGAACCTGTAGCAGCACAAAAGTCTGTCATGGAGTTCTGCACAATTTTCGCATTCTCATTAAGGAACAGAAAAAATACTATTCAATTATACTTTAATGGTCTGCTTTGTACAACAGGTTTGTCGACATGCACAATGCTGCCAGTGATTAGCTCATTAGTTTTCTGCATTTTCTCATGTCACTTGTTCAATAAAAAATTGCATGAGCTAGATTTTATCACTGAACATAATTTGGGAAGTGCTAAACTTGGATTTTTGACTGTTTCTCTTATTTCCAATTACAATCAGGTAAATTGGATATGAGTTCTATTTCAGTGTGATCTTTTCTATTATGCTCTGAAGATACTGAGCAAAGAAGAGTGCAGGCCCTTAAGTGATGGTGCTCATTCATCAGCTGCCTCGTGTATTGTCAATCATAGAAGCATACAAGGGTATCACAGCAGTTGGAACTGCTGCCTCAAATTTCCAGGGGCTCTGCTTTCCAGAGCTGCCTATATGGAATTTGCAAAATCTTCTCCTGAGTGTGGACTTCCTCTAGTTTCTCTGGTTGCCTCCCATATCCCAAGGATGTGCTCGTAGGTTAAATGGCTGTGGTAAGTTCACTTGAGAACAGATGAATGAGAATTAATAGACATATATAAGGGAGAAAGCTGCAGGTCTATAGGCAAGTATGTGGGAGTAGAGAATTGAACCAGCATTGGGCTGACAGGCCTCATGTCTTGTGACTAAATACTCCTAAGAGGAAACAGTAGGAAAGGTTCCAGTGCCTGACAATGGACATATCAATACTGACACAACTACAGTGGTACTTTGTCCCCTCTGGCTTTCTCCTTCCCTCACAGCGTTGGCTACACTACCTTCCTTTCAAGTTTAGGGAGCGGTGTCTCAGAAAGGCAGCGTCCATTATTAAGGACCTCCAGCACCCAGGGCATGCCCTTTTCTCACTGTTACCGTCATGTAGGAGATACAGAAGCCTGAAGGCACACACTCAGCGATTCAGGAACAGCTTCTTCCCCTCTGCCATCCGATTCCTAAATGGACATTGAAGCTTTGGACACTACCTCACTTTTTTAATATACAGTATTTCTGTTTTTGCACGTTTTGTAATAATCTATTCAATATACATAATTGATTTACTTGTTTATTTATTATTTTTTATTTTATTTATTTTTTCTCTCTCTGCTAGATTATGTATTGCATTGAACTGCTGCTGCGAAGTTAACAGATTTCATGTCACATGCCGGTGATAATAAACCTGATTCTGATTCTGATTCATGTTAATGCCATCAGTCCTTACAAGAACATACCCTGCTGTGCTTTCAAAATATCATCTGCTTGGGCTATGCATTGTGCCAGGGGGCTGACAGCAACCTTTATTTGCCTCTGCTTCTGTGCTCAGAGCATGGGTGTCAGGAGCCTGGCTTAAATTCCTTTCCTCTGCAGTAAAGAATATTGCCCACAGTTCCGTCTGAGGGCGGCGGGCAGTGAGTGGTAACGTTGCTCAGTTCTAGGCGCTGGTAATCAGGTCCAGCATGGAGAGTGGCCCCCCTCTGTGTGTTACAGACCATCTGGATTCTCTGATCCGTCACATTGTCTTCTGATGGATGTGACAGAAGATTCTGTCTCGTCTTCTCTTTGTTTGGCTGCACAACTCTCCTCAGACCAGAGAATTGGTCATTCCCAAGAACTGCAACTTTTTGTTGAGGTTGTGAAATCAACATTGAGAGAATTAAGAATTTCAAGAGCATCAGACAGAAAAGCAGGAAAGGCTAATTTACCACTTCTACCTGTTTCACAATCTGATAACATCAATGGTTCATCTTTTACCTCAGTGCAGGAAAGTGGCACTAACTCATTTCTCTTAAAATCCAAAAATCTATTGATTTTTGTATTGTATCTACTCAATGACTGAGCCTCCATAACTCTTTTAGGCAGAAAAATTTAAAGATTCATGACTCTCTGGGTGAACACATATCTTTTTGGTTCTGCAGAGACAAGGGACTGCAGATGCTGGCTCTGCAGAAAAAAAAGCAAACTGCCGGAGGAATTCAGCAGGTCAGAAAGCATCTATAAAGAAAATCGATAGTTGACATTTCAGGTGTATTGAAAGAGTAAAGAGGTGAGGGGAAGAGGTAAGGGCAAGATCTGGCAAGGACTGTCTCCTTATTTTTGAGACTGTTATCCTGGTTTCCAGACTTCACAGTCTGGGGAAACTACAATTTGTCAAGTCAGATACTCTTTAATTTTCCTTTGAGGGACAGAAGATGCTGGAAACACTCAGGTAGCATCTGTAAAGAAAGACATGGTATAATTGTTCCAGACCAATCCCTTTATATCAGACCCTTGCATTTGTCTCAGCAATATTGACATGAATTGATCTGGGGTTGAGAGGGTAAACAGCCTTAAGTTCCTCGGTATAAACAGCACTGAGGATCCCATGTGGTCTGTACATACTGGCTATGTGGAGAAAAAGGCACAACAGTGCCTCTTTCACTTTAAACAGTTGAAGAAATTTGGTATGAGTCCCTAAATCCTAAGAAATTTCTACAGGAGCACAATTGAGAGCGTCCTGACTGGCTGCATCACTGCCTGCTATGAGAACTGCACTTCCCTCAATCGCAGGATTCTGCAGAGTGGTGTGGACAGCCCAACGCATCTATAGATGTGAACTTCTCACTATTCAGGACATTTACAGTGATAGGTGTGTAAAAAGGGTCCAAAGGATCATTGGGGACCCGAGTCACCCCAACCACAATCTGTTCCAGCTGCTACTATCCGGGAAACGGTACCGCAGCATAAAAGCCAGGACGAACAGGCTCCAGGACAGCTTCTTCCACCAGGCCATCAGACTGATGAACTCATGCTGACACAATTGTATTTCTATGTTATACTGACTGTCCTGTTGTAAGTACTGTTTATTATGAATTAAATAGCACATTTACACGGAGATGTAAAGATTTTTACTCCTCATGTATATGAAGGATCTAAGTAACAAAGTCCAATTCAATTCAATATTGCTTATGTAGGATAGGAAGGAGATAGAAAGCAGGAAGTAGTATAACATTTGATACTCAGAAAATGCAGGATTAAGGATCTGATAGCAGACAATTTACAAACACATAAAACATCAAGCTTAATCAACATGGTTGCATGAAACGGAAAGAATGTTTTACAAATTTGCTTAAGTACATTAAAATGTGACAAACAAGACAAATAAAGGGGAACAAATAGAGGTAGTGTATTTGGATTTCCAAGCCTTGCAAACCTTTATGGCATGAAGCTGAGATAACATATTAACACACATAAGGAAGTGACTAATTGAAAACTGAGAGGCAGAATAAATAGGCCATTTTCTGACTTGCAATCAGCAACTTGTGGGTACCACAGATATCAGAGCTAGAACATTCTCTATTAAAATCTGCATCAAAGATTTAGATGAGGGGATGGAATGTTCTGAGACAAATCTAATAATTGTACAACATGTAGATGAATTAGAAAGTTGTGAGGAGGAAGCAAATATTTGGCATAAAGATCACGCTAGGTTAAGAGAATGGGCACAAAGTTATCAGGTAGAATGTACTGTAATATGGGAAGATATGCATTATCCACAAAAAAAATCATAACTAAAGCAAAATAAGAGCACAATATATTGAAGTACACAATACCTAGGCCTCCTAGCGAAACATAAGAAGTTAACAGTACGGGTAAGTCATTGATTAGCTTATTGAAATAGCAATCTAAGCCCTAGGAAGGACAACTTACCAGTTTTTAAAAATGTAACTATTCTTGGAGAAAATTCCCTATATGAATACTGAGGTGGGCTGACTGATCCTTCTGACTGACAGATAGAGGATTACAACTGTTACTTCCTGTAATACTAACATCTATGTCATTCTTCCTGACCAAGTAAATCCAATGAATATATCTATGAACTGCTATTACAATGGAACTGGCTCTGCTTGAGCCATAGGAGAGAACACGGTCAACATCTGGAAATGCAAAGCTAAGGAAAAGTTTAGTTATCAGGTAATGCTACAGTAGTAAGGTTTGATGTTGAATAGTCACTCCAAATCAAAAGAGACATAGATAAGATTGTGCCTTATCTGAAATAAACATTTAACTTAATCAAAAGCATAAAGATTCCATGGATGTTGTTAAAGTTTTGCTAACTCCATCCCTCAGACATTGAGCAGACTTTGTTCTTATTGTCGTGCCCATACATATGGAAGAAATATAACAAATCATGTGAGCCAGACGGGGAGTTGTGATGAATAAGGAACCTATACAAGTGGACAGAAGGCAGCTGGATGCAAGACAACTGAACACCAAGCACATCAACTCCTGTGTTAAATCAGAGGCATTATACTAAATAGCTGGAACCTGAATAATGAAAAAGTGATGTTGTACATGTCATCATAACACTAGTGACAGCATCTATCCTATTTTGGGCTGCCCTTAATTAACAGTATTGGAATGAAGCACATGGCTCAATGCCAATTCATTTTATATTTAAGAAAGTATAGTGAATAATCTCTGTTCATTTAAAGATAGATTTAACACCAAGTACTTATTCTGTTTTTGTACAACTGTGATTCCAACCTTAGCCTTATTCCTTCTGTAACTCATGGATGCATAGCCCTATGTACATAAATCATCAAAACTCATTAAGAAGCAGATTGTGCTTTCTGACAAATTGATTTAATTTGAAATTTCATCTGAACATTTCTAATGAACAGAACCACGTCCAATATGCTGTGTTCCTCCATTCAGAGTGGATCATTAAATCTGTGGTGATTGAATTAAACTAGACCGACGTAAGGAAGTAAATGGTATCACTGGTCATAAGTGTCTGAGAATGTGTAATTGCACATGAAATCAATGAACGGTTCAATTATATTAGGAGTTTATTTATCATAATGGATGTCGGAATGCAATGCCAATTGAAATCTATGCACATTTCAGAATGTATAAGCCATCAAGCTCCAGGATGTTCTAAGCAGTTGAAGAACATTTATATGGTGGAAAAGAATGTTAAGAAAGTTGAGAAAACCCTGTCTTCTTTGTCAAAATGATAATACAATCACTGAATTAATCTCCTGCAATAATATTTGAATGAAATCATTGACAAAGATTGAAAATGACAGAATCTTTCTATTATCTTTCTTAGTTTATTTAACCAAAAGCTGAAATTATAGTTCAATACTATCCTTTCAAGCAACTCCAAACTCCCAGACCTGAAACTTGGCACATCCCTTTGCAAATGGATCCTTGATTTCAAGGCCAGTAGACTGCAATCAGTAAGGATAGGCAACAACACAATTATCCTCAACGCTACTGTGTGGCCAGATTCTGCTTTAACCCCATTTACAAGTTTGGAGATGACAGAGCCATATTGGGTCAAGTCCCAAATGGTATTTTTTTTTATTATTTATTCACTTACAGGATGTGGGCCGCGCCAGCTAAACCAGCATTTATTGCCCATCTCTAGTTACCCTTAAGAAGGTGGTGAGGAGCTGTCTTCTTGAACCACTGCAGTCCCTGGGGTGTAGGTACACCCACAGTGCTGTTAGGGAGGGAATTCCATGATCTTGACCCAGCAACATTTAAGTAATGGTGATATGTTTGCAAGTCAGGATGGTGAGTGACTTGGAGGGGGATTTCCAAGTGGTGGTGTTCCAGATATCTGCTATACTCGTCCTTCTAGATGGTAGTGGTCGTGGGTCTGAAAGGTGCTGCTTTAGGAACTTCAGTGTGTTGTTGCAGTGCATCTTGTAGATAGTACACACTGCTGCAATTGTTCTTTGATGGTGGAGGGATTGGATGCTTGTGGAAGGGGTACTAATCAAGTGGGCTGCCTTGTACTGGTGTTGAGCTTCTTGACTGCTGAAGGAGCTGCACTCATCATGAGTCAAAGTAGAGGAAAGAGAAAGAGAGCCTAGTGACATGGGTTTATGACAACAAACTTCCCCTCAATCTCAGCAGAAGAAAAGAGCTGGTCGTTGACTTCAGAAAGGGGATTGTGCACACACTCTTTTTTATATCATCAGTGCTGAGGTTGAGAGGTTTGAAAGCTTCAAGTTCCAATACAGCCACATCACCAAGAGCTTATCCTGTTCCAACCAGGGTTGCCGTAGCTAAGAAAGCTCACCAACATCTCTACTTTCTCAGGAGGCTAAAGAAATTTAGTATGTCCTCTTTGAACCTCATGGACCATAGAAAACATCCTATCTAGATACATATGGCAACTGCAGTGATTAGTGCAACATTATTACAGTTTGGGCATCGGAGTTCAGAATTCAATCCCAGCATTCTTTTAAGAAGTTTGTGCATCCTCCCTGTGGAATGTGCCTGTTTCCTCCAGGTGCTCTAGTTTCCTCCCACAGTCCAAAGATGTAACAGTTAGCAACTAGTTATTGTAAATTGTCCCATGATTAGGCTAAGGTCAAATCAGTGGGTTGCCGGCGGTGTGGCTCCAATGTCCAAAAGTGCCAATTCCACATTGTATCTCTAAATAAATAAATAATCTGCTCTCTCTCTGATCGCAAGAAAGCACAGAGAGTTGTGGATACAGCCAAGCATATCGTGAAAAGCAGCCTTCCATTAATGGACTCTGGCCGCACTTCCTCCTGCCTCTGTAAAGCAGCTAGCTAACCAAAGACCCTCCCCACCCTGGACAACTCACTTTCTCCCCTTCCTATTGGGCAGAAGATACAACAAACTAAAAGCACAAAACACCAGGCTGAAGGGTCAGCTTCTGCCATAAGACTATTGATTGGTCTCCCAGTAAGATAAGATGGTCTCTTGACCTTACAGCAAATCTTGTTATCATCTTCTACCGTATTGTCTGCCTGCACTGCACTCTCTCTGCAACTGTACCTCTTCAAGCTGCATTCTGTTATAGTTTTCCCTTCTACTATCTCAATGCACTGTTGTAATGAAATGATCCTGACAGATAGCATGTAAAACAAAGCTTTTTACTGTAGTTCAGTGTGTTACAATAATCAATTAGTTTACCAATTCACCATTAAGGATGGAAAAAATTTAAGTCCACACCTAGTTGGTGTTAAATTGCTGGAACATATTAACCCCTCGATATTTAAGTAGTGTGCCTAGATCTTGAATTCAAATGAGGGCTTCAAGTGTTGCCTAATGGATGTTAAAAGAAAGATTATACTTGTCTTTCTTGCAATCTGGTAAGTTATCTGCATCAGCTAGGAAAGATTATAAATTGCTCAGCATCCAATTTAGTGAAAATATAATTGATCGGGCTGCCTTGCTCCCAATTTATGTCGATCATTTGTGCTCTAAGTGTGATTATGCCTAGATTATGAGTGAGGGCTAGATTGGGTTCTGCTATCTCTCTGACTGTGAAGGATGACCTGAAGGTGAATAGTGATGAGAGACACAAAAGACAGATGAGATTCTCCCATGGGTGTACACTTCATGGGGAGGGAAGAAAGGGAAGACAATTGGACAAAACCAAAAATTGCATTATGAGATAAAATAAATAAAGGAATTGAATTTGAACTTTATAGTTATAGAGTAATACAGTGCAGCAACAAGCCTTTTGGCCCTACCCATCCATGCCAACCAAGATGCCCATCAATGCTAACCACATTTGTCCATGTTTGGCCCATATCCCTCTAAATGTCTTCTATCCATGACTGCAGACTGCAGAATAAAAAAAACATTAGCAGCTGAGTGAAAACAGCAAGACAATTGATCATCAGTACTGAAGGTAAACCTCTCAATTATATTTTCTCTCTGTTCCATGGCATGGCTCAGCTGGTAGCCTTTCTCATCCTAGGTCAGAAAGTTGAGCATTTAAGTCCTCACTCTGGAGACTTAAACAGACCTGTGGCATATTGAGGGTGCATGGCTCCACTGGAGATTCAGTATTTTGGTTGAGGCAATAAATTGAAACCCTCTCTGCCCTCTGAGCTGGATGGAAATGATTGTGTAAGCACAATTTCAAAGAGCAACTGTAAACATAAAGCCAGCCTCCGCGTCAAGTTTTATTCATCTAACAACATAATAGAAATAGATCAGCTGGTCATTATTGCATTGAAGAAATGGCCTTGTTTACTACATTATAACAGTGAGTATACTTTGAAAGCAAATGGCAGTATTTCAGGATGGTTTGGGGTTATGAAAGGCCCAGGACTAAATATGATTCCCTTTTTCATCCTTTTTATTTATATATCAGTGCCAGCACAAATGATTTACAATTCTCCCAAATGACCCATAAATTAGAGCTGGTTACAAAGAGTGGCAAGGTATGGCAACATACAATAAAATTCCACTCACGTTTTGTGCTTGTAAAGAGGTGAATGTAATCAATAAATCACACAACTAACTTCCAGGTGTACTTGCAATATTGCTGTCCATTTTATTTGGTTTGTGATTCAGTGTTTTTATTACTTTGACTATAAATTTTATTGGGCCACTTATGACAGCCTGGAAAAAAAGAGGAAAATACTAAACTTTTATAGGAAGGCCAATGTGAACAGCCACACGTTGCCTTTCATTTTGGCATTTATTTTGGGATAAAGTTGCTGTGGAATCAGCACAAATTGTAGCTGGCACGGGCGTCATACAATTTTTGATGTGCATCAGTGATTCATATTTAGAAGCCTGTATAAAATAATTGGAGAAAAGATGATACGGAGACAAATAAACTGTCAAAGGGAGGAAAATTAATCTTAAATAACTCAATGACCAGGAATCATGTTCTTGGTGAGGTCTCTGTGACCTGGAGCATCAATTATGGTGATGTTTCTTAATTGAATGTGTGTTCAGATGAGTGGAATAGGAAGATGATAGACTACCTGGATGAAGCAAAGGAGGAGGGCATGGGAATAATAAAGGAAATTAAAAGAAACAATAGGAAAAGCCCAGGACTGACAAGGGAAAAAGAAAGCAGGAAGGGAGCAGAAACAAGCAGGGACAGTAAGGATGGTAGCAGTGAAGTGAACTACTTTCATGGAGAAAATAGGAACAACCTTGAGGAAGAAGTTTGGTTGGAGTGTTCCTCAGCACTAAGTTGTTGAAAAATACTTCAACAACAAAAAAGGATGCAAAATTGACAAAGTATTTCTTAAGAAAAGTACAGAAAATAAAATTTAAGGCAACAATCTACATCATCATTAAAAGTTCAAAAAGCTGGATGCTGATACTTATCATTATATCACAATGTCTGCAGCAGGTAAGTTTTCAGGAGCCGAATTGCAAAAAAAGCTTCCTAGTATCTTAATCCCAGCACTACAGATAAACTGAAACCAAGTTATGTCACAGAGTTCTGAAAAAGGTCATCAACCTGATATTCTATTGATTTCTCCTCATGCTGACTGGCGTGCTGAGTACTTCCAGCATTTTCTGTTTTTATTTCAGATTTCCAAGGTCTGCAGGATTTCTGATTTTCACTTACTTGGATCTTCCATTGGATTGCTTATTATAAATTATTAACTTTAATAACACACTACTTGGAGGCACTGAGGCTTGTGATGGAATTGAGTTCCCTGTCCACAAAACCCCAAACTCAAAAGAAGATTTTAAGGCCTGTCTAATATAGACATCTGTGGATGCCCTCACAATGGGGAGGTTATATTGTATCCACCCATTCTTCAAGGACTAGCTTACTTCCCTGTCTAGCTTCTGCAGTGAGGTTTAGACACCAATACTCACTGCTTGAGTGGTGGGTCCCTCCTCCCTACCAAAGGAGAGATACTTCCAGCTAACGAAGTAGCTTATACACAGTTATTTTTAATGATACACATTTAAATTCAGACAAGTAATTCTAAACACTTATTTAACACTCACAGAATATTCCTAATTTATAGAAGATTTCCAAATTATAAAAGACTTATGAACTACAAAGGATTTCAAAACACAGGTACAGTTCTTACAAACTAGAAGAACGTATCATGAGTTGCAGACAAATGAGTCATCTGTTGTAGAAACTGAAGCTCGAGGAATACAATCTAGTTCTCATTTGTGTAATCCTATCTTTCTGTTGTTTACCTTGTTATTCCCAGCAATTCTTAAACATTGTATTTATACTGTTTTCTACTAGACGATATCATCTGCTTGTGATATTTTCAGATACCTTTGCTGGGACAAACTAATTCACAAAGATGGTCTTAAAAGCTTCTGGCCACAGAGATCCCGAACATCCACAATTAATACTGTGAGGGCTGAGCTCCCCTGAGTACACAATGTGACGAGAATACACATAAATTAAGATGTTTGCTGGCCTGGGATAGCACCAGTGGCATCAGCAGTTGGTCTGCCACCTGTCCTCAGGGGATGGATAGATAAGGAACACAATGAAGTAGCATTTGGAGATGTTAATGAAGGAGCCATCAGTCTGGGTATTGTCAAGATCGGCTCCCCCTTTGAACCCTGAACTGTTTGAAGTGATGGACAGGCGATACCCCAGCAGGGGGATAAAAAGGGACAGGTTCGCTGAGGCAGGACACACACGACACCACAAGGTAACGAGACCCTGAAAGCGGTGCCCCCCCGCAAGTCGGCGGGAGTCGTTTGGAAGGCTGGTTGCGGAACCAGGCCATAAACGCACAGGGTGGAAAGGTACGATCAGCGGGAACCCGGTGTGTGTCCACCCTTGCTTGGGTGCCAGGTTCACTGCAGAGGATCGACCGCATCTGGAGGAGGGGTCACAGTCGGTGACCTCAGGTGACATCACAAAGTACTCGCCCGAAAGCTGCTTGTGAGCAATATCGCAGGTCTGTGAGTGGAAGCCGTTTTGAATGATCATTCGTTCTTGTTCTCTCTCTCCTTCCCCCACATTGTCCATCGCCACGGCAACGATTACTGCGAACTGAACTAAATTGGACTGAACTTTGCGTCACTTTGAAATTGGTCATTTACCCCTAGACAACGATAGAGCTTGATTGATCCTGTTATCTTAATTCTGTGCACATGTGTGTTTATCATTGCTGAACTGTTGCATTCATTATCTTTTTGATTAGAGTACTGTGTTGCTTGTTTCTTTAATAAAACTTTCTTAGTTCTAGTAATCCAGACTCCAACTGAGTGATCCATTTTCTGCTGGTTTGGCAACCAAGTTACGAGGTACGTAACAACAAACATCCCAACTTGTGACTGTGTTTGAAATGCTAAGTGACATCACCCCATTGTCTTGCATTTAGTTAATGGAGATAATTCTCCTGGTCACTTTATATAGTAATGCATTGTTTCCAACCTCAAACTTATTGCTACTTTCAATTTACAGTAAGAACTCAGGACTGGTTTTTGTTTACAACAAAGAGCTGAGAAAAGAATATTTGTTAAAGCTTTAACTTTATCACCAACGTCTCTCACTCTTTGGAAAGGTCATACAGCTGTGCTGGAAAGCTAAGTTTAGCAATAAGCCTCTCTGGCCTTGGAAAGTGAATATCCATCACAGACTTCAGTTTAAAGTCTATAAGGAATAGTGATAATTATATATATTGCATACAAATATTGCAAAATCAGCAAAAGTGAAGGAGAATTTCATCTGGGAATTCAAATATATTCTGTTAATGATTATTGTAGTTCAGCTTTTTATAACAGCAATTATTAAAATATGATGCACTTATAATGTCGACATTATATGACCCTTTTTTGGATAGTTTGATATAATGGGCTGAATAGTATTGACAAGAACAAAGTGGAGGAAATGCACAACACAGGGTTGGCTGGGAAAGCTTCTAGAAACAAAGCTGTTTTAATCTTGCAAGGGATGGATGACTGAGGACCTTGCAGAAAGAGAAAAGATATTAACTGAATAAGGTAAAATTGTGACATCAGCACTATGACACAGTAGAAATTCAATTTAGGATTAATATCAGGAAGGATTTCTTCCTACAGTGGGATAAGACAAGAGAGGATACAATTAGTTGATGTGATGAAAATACTAAGATTTAGTTTAATGAATGGATCAGATGAAAAGGTTTCCTGCTTTCTTACATGGTGGTCTTGTAAACAGAGAGCATTCATTGCAGATAAGTACCTTTTGGACAGAATCAGCAGTGTGTTGATGAGGTAGTTCCAGCTTGTATAACTTTAGAACATCCGTAGAACCCAATGGGATAAGTGATAAATGACTAAGATTGGATGCTGATTCTTTCTCCAGTTTGCATTCAAGTTCTCTTGATGTTATGCTGGTAAGAGAAAACTCTGCAGAAAGTCGCATTTATTTTGTAGAAATGTTCCTCTTCATAATAAGGAAGGTCAACTTTACTTAATATTATTCAATAAGAATAAATTCCAGCTATTTGTCCATATTTTTTTTTTCTCTGACAGACAGAATATCTCTGCCTCAATTCAGTTTGAAGTGTATTCTTCAAGTTTTTAAAGCATTAAAGCTCTTACTAATACTATTTTGGTTGTATTCCAGATTTAACTCATGAGTATTAGAGAAAGCATGTTTTAAAATCCTGAGTATCTGCAAGATACTTGTTTCTTTTTGCCTTGCATCCAGGCAGTTGAATTGTTAATGCAATGGTTGGTCAGTATTTGTCAATAATGCTAAAATAAATAGCACTGGAATTAAAACAGAATAAAATCAGAGTATCTCAACTAGTTAAGCACCATCTGTAGAGCGAAAATCAGTTGACAATCCATGTCAATGACCCTTCATTGGAACTGAATTAGAAGTTGTAAGAATCATCCAGATTAATGAAACTGGAGGTTGTTCAGTTTAATCAGGCATTGCTTTCTCTCACTCTTAGTCACATATAAACTAGAACAATATATGTCTTATTGATACTCAGTTTGCTTGCCCACAATCTCTGCAAGTGTAATTTACTGGAGATGCAGTTACAGCTTGAAGCTTTTTCTGCGCACCCATCAATGCCACGTCAACATTTTTAAGACCCCTTGCTTGTAGATGAGGATGTCTAAGAAGTCCAGTATTTGCATAATGAACTTCTAGAACAGGGGAAGTTTACAATGACATCAGACTTTGATGTTGTTCAATCCTTCCAAACTGGCTACTCCAGGAACATACCACATTGGCCAGGCTATTCGGCAGCCAGAGTTAGATATTGTGGACAAGTTCAACTGTTACAGACAAGTCACATATAATGTGATTTTCTAAGGCCCAAAGGGCTTATTGCTAAGCTCAGCTTTCTAGCACGGCAGCATGACTTTCCAAAGAGTCAGGGTTGTTTGTGACGAAGTTAAACTTCTAACCAATATTCCTCACTCAGCTTCTTTTGTAAATAAGTAAACAATGTAGTCTTGTAGTCCCAACTTTAATGGATGTTAGACAATGGGCTTATGTTAATTGATCTGCATCAAACCACACTAATTTTGGCAATTAGAATATCAAACATGGCCACAGGTATAGCTGATAACTCAATAGTTGGGAGATTTGTGTATTCAGAGAGTCAGCCCTCATAGCATTATTTTTGCATATCTGGGATTTCTGTCCCCAGAAGCTTTTAGACCATCTATGTGAATTACTTTGCCCCAGCAAAGATATCTGAAAAACATCACATGCAAATAATGTCAATGAGTAGCACAACAGTATAAATGTTAGAAAGCAATGGGGATTGTTAGAAATGACAAGAAAAATGACAGAAAAAACAGGGTGACAGAAAGAAGAAGTAGAATTCAGTCTTCATCCTTCAGTTCCTGAGACAGAGCTCTGGTTAGTCTGCAACTCGTTGGTATGTTGTTTAATTTTGTAAGAATTACACCTGTGTTTGAAAATCCTTTGCTACAGTCTTGGAAGGCTTTAATGTTAGATAGCGTGGGAAGAATATGGGAGTCAGGATAATAGGGGATAGGAACAGGGCTTTCAGGAAACAAAGACTGTCCTACATGTATAATTGTTCCAGCAAGGAAAGACAAGGTGTGGAGAGGATGAAAAAGGGTTAAACTTCCTCCACTGTCATTGTTTTGCAGCTATGGAACTACTACCTCCAGTGGCAGAAGAAATGTGACAAATAACCCAGACAAAATGGAACACAGTGATAAATCACTGCAATTATGGTTTGCGTTACTATTTTACTAAATAGTTTTTCCTGTGTATTGAAGTGGATGGTTGGATGAGTACTGAGGTAGGAGTCGCAGCTCTCCGACAGCAAAGGACCACTGCAAGTCATCACCTTTACCACAACCTACACTTTCAACCTTCTAGCTGAAGCTTTTCAACCACTGCTCAAGTCAGCTGGGTCCCCAGCCACGCGCACTAAGTTTAACACAATGGTCCAAAGTTTCTAGTTTCCATGACCAATTTACCTTCAGGAAAATGGGAAGGTCTCAGCTCCAAGACCATGAGACAGAGGGGCAGAATTAGGCCATTTGGCCCATTGAGCCTACTCGACCATTCCATCATGGCTCATTTATTATACCTCAACCCTATTCTCCTGCCTTTCGCTCGTAGCCTTTGACGCCCTTACTAATCAAGGACCCATCAATCTCTGCCTTAAACATACCCAATGATTTACCCTCCACAATGGTCTGTGGTAATAGATTCCACAGATTCACCAGCCACTGGGTAAAGACATTCCTCCTCATCTAAAGGGAAGTCTTTCTATTCTGAGTCTATGCCCTACCCTACTATATGAAACATCTACTCTTTCTAGGCCTTTTAATATCCAATAGGTTTCAATGAGATCACCCCTCATTCTTCCTAAGCATCAGCGAGTATAGGTCGAGAGCCATCAAACATGCTTCATACGTGCCAGTCGGTCTCAGGGTCATTCTCATGAATCTTCTCTGGATACTCTCCAATGTCAGCGCATCCTTTCTTAGATAAGTGTCCAAAAACTGCTACAATTCTATATGTGCAGTCGGACCAATGCCTTCTAAAGCATCAGCATTACATAATTGTTTTTATATTCCAGTCCGCTCAAAATGAATGCTAACATTGCATTTGCCTTCCTTACTACTGATTCAATCTACAAGTTAACTTTTAGGGAATCCTGCATGAAGACTCCCTTTTCACCTATTATGCCTGAATTTGCTCCCCATTTCCTTCTACCAAAGTGCATGATCATTTACCTTCCTGCACTGTATTCCACCTGCCACACCTTTGCCCATTTTCCAGATCTGTTTAAATCCTTCTGCAGAATCCCAGCTTCCTCAGCACCACCTGCCCCTCACCCACTCTGTTTTGTCTGTAAACTTGGCCACAAAGCTACCAAATCCGTCATCCAAATCATTAACATGTAACGTAAAAAGAAGCAGTCTGATCCCTGCAGAACACTCTTAGTCACTGGCAGCTAACCAAAAAAGGCCTCCTTTACTCCCCTCTTTGTCTCCTGCCATGCCAGTCAGACAATCTTCTATCCATGCTAGTATCTTTCTTGTAATGCCATGGACTCTTATCTTGTTAAACAGTTTCACGGTGGCACATTGTCAAAGGCCTTCTGAAAACCCGACAACATCTATTGACTTTTCTTTGTCTGACCTGCCTGTTACTTCCTCAAAGATTTTCAACAGACATGTCAGGCAAGATTTCCCCTCAAGGAATCAATGCTGACTTCAGCATATTTTAACATATACACTGAAAACTCATCTCTTAATAATGGACTCCGACATCTTCTCAGCTACTGAAGTCAGGCCAACTGGCCTATAATTTCCTTTCTTTTGATTCCCTCCTTTCTTAAAAAGAGAGGATGACAAATGCAATTTTCCAGTCCACCAGAACCATTCCAGAATCTAGTGATTCTTGAAAGACCATTACTAATGCCTACACAGTCTCATCAGCTATCTTTTTCAGAATCTCGGGTTGTAGTCTATCTGGTCGAGGTGACATATCTACCTTCAGACCCCTGAACTCCCCAAGTTCATTCTTCTTAGTGATAGTGAGTACATTCACTTCTGCGCCCTGACATTCTTACATCTATGGTGTACTGGTAAGACTGACTTCTGGAAGACTGATGCAAAGTAGTTTTTGAGTTCCATCCCCCATTTCATTGTGCCCCATAACTACCTCTCCAGCGTCACTTTCCAGAGGTCTGATATCCACTCTTGCCCCTCTTTGGGCATCCTCTTTTATATTACTGTCTATCTTACCTTCATACTTCATCTTTTCTTTCCTTATTGTTATTTTAAGCCTGATTACTATTCTGAATAAATCCTATTAATGCCCAATCTTGAAAAATCCAGGTGAATCTGTACAATGGTTTAGAGAGATTCTGTTTAATTTACAGAAACAGTTAAGTTCTGCATTACAGTTGACATCAGTCCCCTAAGTTTCTGGATGATGTGTTAAGAGGAGCAGATCTCAACAGGCTTGTTTTCCCTGTCCTCCTCATTAAACACAATACTGTGACACACACTATCCATTTAACCATTAATTCTATATTTTTATAGTAACTGGAGGTCGCAGGTGCATCATCCCCAGTTGAATAGGGAAAAGCTGGCATTTACTCTTTGTGCTAGAGCTGTTATGCATTAGAGCAACAAAAAAAAGATTGTAAAATTAGATTCTGTTTAGTTTAATGGTTGCCTTTTAAAAAATTAAATACTGGTTAGAATATTTGAAACTGTTGTTGCAAAATTCTAATACTATGACAATTTTAAATACTTCATTGGCTTTTGACATGATATTTATACATATCACAAATGACATTGAGAATTACTGAAATGAAACAGTTAAGATGATTGCAAAAAGCATTATTATTATCAGTTACACTTTCAGCTTTTCTAAATATACAGTATGTGACCCCAGTTTTTGAGACACAGGCTCCTGTTTCATGCAAATTTTCATATCTTGGACAAGTAGTCTATAATTATATTACATGTTTACAAAGTTTCATAAATTGTGTGGTTATTTTTGCATGCATTTCACAAAGACAAATAGGTTAACACCCATGTTAAAATGATAAGCAAATGTTTGGATGTAACAGCATCTATGGATGTTATCAACAATAATTTCCAGGCTTATATCCTTTAAGAACTTGGGTCAAAAATACCTGTATTGGAAAAGATAGAATTAGATTCCTGGGAAATATAAGGAAAATTAATAATTCCAATTGTGATACTGATGGATTTGTTTGGAAGCTCTTGCAAAATGCTTGTAGTATCCTCTTGAAAGCAAACAAATTACTGGAGGAAGCTGATATTTTGATTTTCACAAATTTGTCAATCTAAAATGCATTATAAAATGCTTTTAAGTCAAAGATAGTATATTATGAAGATAAGGAACAAGAGGCACATTGGGGAGTGATTGTGGTCAGATTGCTGCTCTGTGAATGTGCAAACAGAAAGGAAACTTACAATGAATAACGATTAGTGATATTATATAACCTTGCAATCACCTTGAAATTCCATCAAATCTGGTCCTACCGCAGTAATCAGATAGCACAGTGGGAGGAAAATCATTCTAAAACCAATGGATCATGTAGCAAGAACTACTCAGCAGGAGCTGAGAAGCACTCAAACACTCTTCTTCATAAGGTCTGCTGGTGCTTATATCAACTGGCATGTGCATGGGTTATTTCTGGATAACAGATGCTGTTGTGACTAAATAAAATTGGGTATGATCCGAGAATGAGATCAGCTCTGATTAGAGAGAGAATTTGGATTGATCGGGTTTAACCACAATTTAGGACTTGTGTTATGAATAAGAAATTAGATTTTATTAGCTAGCCATTACTACCTAAAAGTAGTAGAGCTGGAGTCTTACATTAAGCAGCATTTATTAACTTTGGCAATACATTGATATTTATTTTGCTTACTGACTTGATTTATAGCATTGTCTCTAAGTTTGTATGAACATACATTCTTGAGTGGTCATTGATATACTTCTCAATATGGTAAATATTGTGTGACTTCTTCCTTGACAAAAATCCTCAAAAGAACTTATTGTTATACAACAATATTAAAGCTATTTTCAAGTGGAACCATCAATACAGTTGCCAAACATGAGTTAAAACATTAGCTAATTATCTTTCAACATAAAATGATAATATTCATGTTGTTTGATGAAAATGGGTTTGAATACTTTCTACCATCATGAAAAACAGCTTATGAGTTTTTTCTAATTAAACATTTCTCGGCTGCCACTTTTCTTTTTAAAATCACCTTTTCCTTACTTGGACTAGCATTGCACATGATTTTAACCTGCTGATGATATGAATCAGAATCAGGTTTATTATCATTGACATACAGACAATAGATGCAGGAGTAGGCCATTTGGCCCTTCGATCCGGCACCGCCATTCACTGTGATCATGGCTGATCATCCACAATCAGTATCCAATTCCTGCACTATCCCCATAACCTTTGATTCCGCTATCTTTAAGAGCTCTATCCATCTCTTTCTTGAAAGCATCCAGAGACCTGGCCTCCACAGCCTTCTGGGGCAGAGCATTCCATATATCCACCACTCTCTGGGTGAAACAGTTTTTCCTCAACTCCGTTCTAAATGGCCTACCCCTTATTCTTAAACTGCAGCCTCTGGTTCTGGACTCACCCATATGTTGTGAAGTTCGTTGTTTTGCAGCAGCAGTACAGTGCAAGACATAAAAAATTACTCCAAGTTATAATAAACCATATTAAAAGTTATTTCTGTGGTGCAAAAAGAGATCAAAGTACCAAGCAGCACTCAGAAAGTGCTGGAAGAACTCAGCACATCAGGCAGCCTGTATAGAGGGGGATAAACTGTCAACGTTTTGAGCTAAGACTTCTCATCAGAACTGGAAAAATAGCAGAATAAGAAGATGCGGGGAGGGGAAGGAGTACAAGTTGGCAGATGATAGGTGGAACCAGATGAGGGGGAGAACGGGTGCATGGGGGAGGGACGAAGTAAGAAACTGGGAGGTGAAAGCTGAAGAAGCAATCTGATAGGAGAGGAGAGTGGACCATGGGAGAAAGGGAAGGAGGAGGGCTACCAAAGGGAGGGAAAGGGCACGTGAGGAGAAAAAAAAGGGGTGAGAGTGGAACCAGAATGGGAACTGGAAAAAGAATTATGGGGAGAGTGGGAATTACTGGAAATTTAAAGAAATGAATGTTTATGCCTTCAGCTTGTATGGAATATGAGGTGTTGCTCCTCCATCCTGATTGTCACCTCATTGTGGCATTAGTGAAGGATGGACTGAGATATTGGGATGGGAATGGGAAGTCCTATTGAAATAAGTTTACAGAGCGGAGCTAGTAGGAACTGTTTGTAGGTTCGTGGATTGTTCAGAAATCTGATGGCAGAGGGTAGATGCTGAAGATTACATACTTCAAAAGGGTCTCAGTGCACTTGAGACTCAGATGCTAGTTTGATTCATTGTTCCTTTCTGTCATTGCTCAATTGCATATCCATAATCAGTTTACATTGATGCAAGGCGGACTGTGTAATAATACACTTAATCACCCTAATAAAACAAACAGGCAGTTTATCTTAACACCATTTTCTGTGTCCACCCTAATAAGTGCATCAAAGGCATATTGATATTGTTAGAACATGAATTATTAATTGAGAATATGTTGGAATATTTAAAATATGTGCAAAATTTCCTAATGCAAGGCCTGTTTCCTTACCTGCTTGTGAGCATGATCATAGGAGTTTATGTGGTTATCGAACTCCTGATGTTTATAATATTGTTTGTCACACAGTTCACAGTAGAAGTTGGCTTTCAGATCTTCCAGAGCTTTTGTTATTGTTTTTTCCTTTTCAGCATAATCCTGTGAAGAAATGAGAGAATCTGTCAGTACAAATGACATCAGATTCAAAATATTCCAGAAAAAAATAGAATATTCAACAATTAGGCAGCCTTAAGCTTCTAACATTCTGACTTAGTACATAAATTTCAATCTGCAATAGCTGTAAGTAATTTCAAACATTAAAATTTGTAAATACATTGTTAGCCTTGCAAATTACCAGTGTTGGCACTTTTATTTGTGACAAACTCAGAGTAAGTTTATTCA
The DNA here is from genome assembly GCF_030028105.1 of Mobula birostris. Classification (NCBI taxonomy): domain Eukaryota; kingdom Metazoa; phylum Chordata; class Chondrichthyes; order Myliobatiformes; family Myliobatidae; genus Mobula; species Mobula birostris. Next base: position 160,470,324 of record NC_092375.1, read on the forward strand.
ACTCAAACCAGATTTCCAGATCTGTGTGTCTAAATGTTATTGGACCTTCAATTAATGTAACACGGTGCTTCACCTAACAAGTTGTAAAAGTCTAATATTATTAGTACAGTTTAAATGGTAGCCATTTTTCCACAGAACAAAAAAAAATGCTAAATTAATCAGTGATATTTTTATATATTTATTTATTCATTGAGCTTTCCAAAATTTAATATCAGCGAGAAGAAATAGACACTAAAATAAAGTTCAAAGTTCAAAGTAAACTTATCATCAAAGTATGTATAATGTCACCATATACAACCCCAAGATTCATTTCCTTGAAGGCATACTGCTGGTTAGAGAGGAGATTAATGCAATAGAAAGGAAGGACATTAGCCGGGAGGATGTGGAATCGATATGGGTAGAGCTGCATAACACTAAGGGGCAGAAAACGCTGGTGGGAGTTGTGTACAGGCCACCTAACAGTAGTAGTGAAGTTGGGGATGGCATTAAACAGGAAATTAGAAATGTGTGCAATAAAGGAACAGCAGTTATAATGGGTGACTTCAATCTACATGTAGATTGGGTGAACCAAATTGGTAAAGATGCTGAGGAAGAGGATTTCTTGGAATGTATGCGGGATAGTTTTCTGAACCAGCATGTTGAGGAACCAACTAGACAGAAGGCCATTCTAGACTGGGTATTGAGCAATGAGGAAGGGTTAATTAGCAATCTTGTTGTGCAAGGCTCCTTGGGTAAGAGTGACCATAATATGGTGGAATTCTTCATTAAGATGGAGAGTGATATAGTTAATTCAGTAACAAAGGTTCTGAACTTAAAGAAGGGTAACTTTGAAGGTATGAGACGTAAATTAGCTAAGATAGACTGGCAAATGATACTTAAAGGGTTGACGGTGAATATGCAATGGCAAGCATTTAAAGATCACATGGATGAACTACAACAATTGTTCATCCCAGTTTAGCAAAAGAATAAACCAGGGAAGGTAGTGCACCCGTGGCTGACAAGGGAAATTAGGGATAGTATCAATTCCAAAGAAGAAACATACAAATTAGCTAGAAAAAGCGGCACATCTGAGACTGGGAGAAATTCAGAGTCCAGCAGAGGAGGACAAAGGGCTTAATTAGGAAAGGGAAAAAAGATTATGAGAGAAGTTGGCAGGGAACTTAAAAAACTGACTATAAAAGCTTTTATAGATATGTGAAAAGAAAAAGATTGGTTAAGACAAATGTAGGTCCCTTACAGTCAGAAACAGGTGAATTGATCATGGGGAACAAGGACATGGCAGACCAATTGAATAACTACTTTGGTTCTGTCTTCAATAAGGAGGACATAAATAATCTTCCGGAAACAGTAGGGGACAGAGTGTCTGGTGAGATGGAGGAACTGAGGGAAATACGTGTTAGTAGGGAAGTGGTGTTAGGTAAATTGAAGGGATCAAAGGCCAGATGGTCTGCATCCCAGAGTGCTTAAGGAAGTAGCCCAGGAAATAGTGGATGCATTAGTGATAATTTTTCAAAACTCCTTAGATCCTGGATTAGTTCCTGAGGATTGCAGGGTGGCTAATGTAACCCCGCTCCTTAAAAAAGGAGGGAGAGAGAAACCGGGGAATTATAGACCGGTAAGCCTGACATCGGTGGTGGGGAAAATGCTAGAGTCAGTTATCAAAGATGTGATAACAGCACATTTGGAAAGCGGTGAAATCATCGGACAAAGTCAGCATGGATTTGTGAAAGGAAAATCATGTCTGACGAATCTCATAGAATTTTTTGAGGATGTAACTAACAGAGTGGATAGAGGAGAACCAGTGGATGTGGTTCAACTGTGCAAATACAAAAGAGATGATAATAATAATAATAATAAATAAGCAATAGGTATCAAGAACATGAGATGACGAGTCCTTGAAAGCGAGTCCGTAGTGTGGGAACAGTTCAGTGGTGGGGTGAGTGAAGTTATCCTCTCTGGTTCAAGAGCATGATGGCTGAGGGGTAATAACTGTTCCTGAACTGGATCACGTGAGCTCTGAGGCTTGTGTACCTTCTTCTTAATGGCAGCAGTGAAAAGAGAGCATGTCCTGGGTAGTAGGGGTCTCTGCAGATGGATGCTGCTTTCCTATGACATTTAGACGTGTTCAGTGGAGGGGAGGACTTTATACGCTTGAGAGACTGGGCTGTATCCACTCCTTTTTGTAGGATTTTAGATATTTTCATTGGACATTTTGTTAGACATTAACATTAGACATTTTGACATTCTTCATTATTAGTCTTTTGCATTTAGTAAGTTTGCAAATTATTTGACATTGCTGTTGGTAAAATTGTAGTTTCAAAGTAGATTAAAAATGTATATTTAAGTTTAGAAAGCTGAAAAATGGCCATGTTCACTCCCAGCTAGTTGCAACAGTATATGTAAATATGGTTGCTGATCGCTGTAGGTGTGTAGATAATCAAACAATCCTAGGTGTCATCACCTGCACATTCCTTCATTTCCACAGCAACATCAAAAGCAGAAATTCAGTAACCAAAGTTCTTCCATAGAACAATACTAGATGTATTACTAGGGCTGGCATGACAATCCACCATATGAACTCGCTACACTGAAGCCTAGTGCATTTCCAATTCGAAATAATCAATCATTCCTGTGTTATTTTCTTACCTAGTCAATCTAACAGATTCAGTTCCCATTTACAACCTATTCCTACTTATTACACAGCTTGTTTACAAAAAGCAAAATGTAGCTAGCTGCTCAAGATTTTATTCATAATTCTATCATCCGTATATGCAAACCTTCCATATTTCTGTATTCCCTGTTGCTACTTTTCATATATATTTTAAATTTGCCTTTTCTACACACATTTTTGTTCTTCCAGTTAGATATGTCATTTTCACTTAGTTTTACATTTCTGTGTAGATGTGGCAAAGAATCAGTATAGGCAGATTTAGCAGAGTGAGAAAAGAGTGTAAATGGAGTACCTTGTGGAAAATATGAGGTTATGCCCTTTGTTGGAAGAAATATTTTTATTAAACGGTGAAACATTAAACAGTGCATGTCAACATAGAGACTTCAGTGTGCTAGTTCATGAGGTACACAAAGTAAATATGTATGTTATTGTATGGGGATTTGTTGAGACTACCCTGAATTGAATTGAATTGATTTTATTTCTTACATCCTTCACATACATGAGGAGTAAAACTCTTTATGTTACGTCTCTGTCTAAATGTGCAAAGTGCAATTTATAATAATTTGTAATTAATAGTATGTACAACAGGACAGTCAATATAGCATAGAAATACAATTGTATCAGTGTGAATTAATCAGTCTGATGGCCTGGTGGAAGAAGCTGTCCTGGAGACTGTTGGTCCTGGCTTAATGCTGCTGTACCGTTTCCCAGATGGTAGCAGCTGGAATGGTTTGAGACTGGGGTGACTCGGGTCCCTAATGATCCTTTGGGCCATTTTTACACACCTGTCTCTGTAAATCTCCGGAATAGCGGGAAGTTCACATCCACTGATGTGCTGGGCTGTTGTCACCGCTCTCTGCATAGTCCAGCAATTGAGGGAATTATGGTTCCCATATCAGGTAGTGATGCAGCCAATCAGGATACTCTCAATTGTGCCCCTATAGTAAGTCCTTAGGATGTGGGGACTCATACCAAACATCTTCAATCATCTGAGGTGAAAGAGGCGCTGTTGTGCTTTTTTCACCACACAGCCAGTTGTACAAACTATATGAGATCCTCAGTGATGAGTATGCCGAGAAACTTAAAGCTGTTCACCCTCTCAACCACAGATCCATTGATGTCAATAGCGGTTAGCCTGTCCACAACCAGCGTCTTTGTTTTTGCGACATTAAGGGAGAGGTTGTTCTCTTGACACCACTGTGTCAGGGTGATGACTTCAAGGCCAGTCAATGTAGAATCATCAGCAAATTTAATAATTAGCAGGTTGGAGCTGTGGATTGCAACACAGTCATGGGTATACTGAGAGTAAAGGAGGGGGCTTAGGACACAGCCCTGAGGGGCTCCTGTGTTGAGGATCAGAGGGGCAGAGGTAAGAGAACTCACTCTTACCACTTGCCGGCGATCTGACAGGAAGTCCAGGATCCAGCTGCATAAGGCAGGGTGAAGGCCGAGGTCTCTGAGCCTCTTGTCAAGGGAATTATAGTGTTGAATGCTGAATTGTAGTCTAAGAACAGCATTCTCACAAAAGCATCCTTCTTCTCTAGATGTGTAAGGATGGTGTGTAGAGCTGTGGCTATTGCATCATCTGTCAATCGGTTGTGTCGGTAGGTGAACTGTAAGGGGACCAGTGTGGGTGGTGGCATGCTGCAGATGTAGTCCTTGACCAGCCTCTCAAAGCATTTGCTTTTTCGTTCAGGTAAACTGGAATTTAGTATACAATTTTTGTTCTCCATATCTAAGAAAGGTTTTAATTGCTTTTAAATAATATAACATGGATCCACCAGATTAACTTCTAAAATAATCTATATTCATTGAATTTAAAGAGATGTACAGGATCTGTAGATAATCAACAGGTAAGACTGAGAGGATGTTTTCTCTTGATGAAGAGAATGCAGCTGGCGGATGGTGTAGGGATAAGGGAGTCCAGCTATTTAGGATTGAGATGAGGTGGAATATCTTTTGTTGAATATTTTCAAAGCTTAGATAAAATTCTGGATAAAAAATGGAATGACTATAAATGGAATTGGTGGGGAAGTGGGTAACACACAGAATCAGCTATGAGCTTGTTGAAAGGTAGCACGGAATAATGGAACTTCTGAATCTTATCATAATTCATGACTGAAAATATTCAAGATTTACTTTATCTTAAACTTCTTGCAGGAATGTGTTGATGACAGCTAATTAATTACCTCCTTTTTCATTTGACAGCCTATAATAAACTACCTTATTTCCCATTCTAAGCAAATAGGTCAAGTTTTCATGATCATTGCATCTGCACACACGTACATCAATGGTTACTGATACTTCAAGATTCTTTTCTTTCCTTTGCAATCTCTCCTAAATTTTTTGTTCCTAAACTAAAGTTAACTCTCATACTTGCTGCATTTGTTGCTGTATCTATTCATTGGATCAGACTGTGGAATCGAACTGTCATCAAAATTTACTCAGAATAAAGCACATGTCCATATCAAACTCATATTTATGAAACAAAGATTTTCTTTCTCATTTACTGCTCTGTTGTTCTAAATTATATTCTTTATAATGAGATTATTTTCCTCTTCTAATTAACAATTCCCTTCAGCATAACGAACAAGACCCATGTCCATCTCATTTCACTTATTTCCCTTCCTCTCCTGTCATAGTAGCATTTCCTATTTCTTCACCTTCCATTATACTCAAAGATTTCAACTCCATCTGCTTGAAGATAAACATATCTTTCCCAGCTCCCCTTTTAGAATTCTGAAAGGACTACTCTCCCTACAACAAACAAACTCACACTTCAAACACTCTGAACACACTTTCCTCTCCAGTAGTACCTTATCAAGCAAATACAAGAAGTGCTATACCTGCATTTCTAACGTCCTACTCCAGGGGTTCCCAACCTAGCCCAACTGTAGGCCCATGGACGCCTATCATTAACCGAGGGGTCTGTGGACCCCAGGTTGAAAACCCCTGACCTAGTCCTTTCCAGAACCTCAGTCAATTCCTCTAGCTAAACCAAAGAATTAACAAAGTTTTAAGCTGTTTTTCCATGTTTTTTTTTCTACTGCCACAAATGCAGGTTGGAGGAGAAATACAGTACCTCACATTCGTCTGGGTAAGCTGATAGCATAGAAATCCATTTCTCTACCTTCTGGTAACTTCAACCTTTGTTTCCACCCCTATGACTTTCCACATTTTGGTGGCCCTACCGCTCCTTCTCTTCTAAATCCTACCCTCGTAACTCGCCTATCATCTCCCACCTCCTTCCCTTTCTTCTGTGGTTCACTATTCACTCCTATCACATTCCTTCTACATTAGTGCTTTATCTATCTCCTCCTAGCTTCTCACATGTTAAAGATTACCTTTATTTATCACATGTACATAAAACATCGAAACATATAGCGAAATGTGTCCTTTGCATCAAACTAAATCAGCGAGCATTCTGCTGGGGGGCAATCCACAAGGGTTGCTATGCTTCTGGCACCACCAAGGCATGCCCACAACTTACTAACTCTAACCCTAACCATACATCTTTGGAATGTGGGAGGATTCCTACAAACCAGGAGGAAACCCATGTGGTTTGTAGAAAACTCCTTACAGATTATGGTGGGAATCAAACCCCAATCGGTAGATGCAAATGCTGAAGAGTGATTATGCAAACTACTACGCTGCCATACTGTGTCCTGATGAAGGGCATTGCCTTGAAACATTGATTGTTTATTCCCCTCCACAGATACTGCCTGGCTTGCTGACTTCCTCCAGCATTTTGAATGTTGAACAATCTGTCCATATGATTTTAATTATACTTGATCTAAATTCAACCAGTTATTCAGACTGTTGCCTCTACAGTCTGAATTTAAGAACAACTGAGCCTCAGAATTTTCATTTTCTCTGGCATTGATAATTTTTCAAATCACTTTTGTTAATGCTTTCACCATAAATAATTCAGGCATGAACATCACTTTACCTGAATAAATTGAGACCCTGAATAAATATTGGCTGTGTCTATTTAAGAAAAACCCTAAAATTCAGAATCTCTCAATCCCAGAAGTTTGGGTGCAAGAGCATCCAGCAGCACATGTGGAGAAAACAACCTGAACTTTGATAAATCCTTCATTTTAATACCTTGGTCAACCTGAGTCACTTATGATCCAAGAAATTTGATGGGATGGTTCATAGAAAAAAATGTTGCTGTGCCTTTGATAGTTATATGGAATGTTAATAAAAACATTTTAATATCAGGTGTCACAGAATCAAATAAGGAAAGGATAGACATGTAATGTATAAATTACATATTCCATAATTTAAAAAAATATCAGAAAAAAATGAGAAAGACTTAATTGAATATGTTTTCTGAATTTGTTTTGGAAGTAATATGTTAAACTAGCTTTAATAAAAGAAAATAGCTTCAGTACCAATGACCCTTTACATAAATCATTAACAGAGACATATAACTGATAAGAGGTCAGAAGCCTTAATCTCCCAAAGATTAATAATTCCTTGAGAGATGTTTGAATGGTATACTCAGAAAGCAGTGGAGCAGATTGTGCTCCGTAGGAAACTGCCGTCTATCTCCTACTTGACTCTTCACCGTGTATTCACTTCCAGGTCAATATACTGATGTACACAGCATGCCAGAGGTCATTCATTAGAGTTAAGGAACTGAGTTCCATCGTACTGAGCTAAGGAGCTGGATGCATTTTGAATGCATACCCCTTTATAACACCATGTTATAGATTATTGGCGACTTAGAGTCACTCAAAATTAATGATATGGATTAATGAGGCCATTTGACCCATCATGAATGTGACAGTCAAAATAGAACCATTGAATCCAATCCTGCCTTCAGAACGAGATTTGTAACTCTATGGGTGATGGTTCTTCAAGTTCGTTTGGAAGTACTATTTATATAGGATGAGGGTTTCATCTCTACCACTCTTTCGGGAAGTGAGTTCCAGAATTCTGCTACGCTCTAGGTGAGAGTAGTTTTTTTTTGTTTCCCCTTCAATTTATGACCAATTACTTTAAACCTCTGTCCTTTGGATTTGAGACCCTTCTGTTAAGCAAACTTGATTCTTCTGACTCATTCTCCTCCTTCTCGCACCTCAACTACCTCTTCCCCAAAGACAATAAGCTTATCTGAACTTCCCTAGCATCATTTTAAAAGCTGCAAAAAGACCTTTAAGACCAAAATGACATGAGAATGCAGAAGCAAAACACAGTTCCCATGGTCCTTAACTTTTACCCTACGAAGCGCTGCATTGTCTCTTATTTCTGCAGCTTCAATGAAATACCACCATTAGCTACATCTTCTCCTTCCTACCCTTTCACACATTCTCTGTGTGACTCTCTGGTCCACCCGTCCCTCCTCACATCCCCTTCCCAGATTCCTGGCATTTTCCCTGCAACTACAGGATGTGCAACACTTGTCCTTATACCATCTCCCTCACCGCCACCCAACGAACTAAGCAGACCTTGCAGATGAGGAAAAGATTCACAAGCATCTCCCCTAATTTTATGTACAACATTCAATGCTTCTGACATAGGACTAAGCACAGACCAGGTGACCAACTTCCAGCCACAAACCATTTCATCCTTCTTTCTTATTCCCACACACATCCATCCATGCTCAGACAGTGTGAGATCCAAAACAAACCAGAAGAGCAATATTATATAATCCACCTGGCTGTTCATGACTCAACATCCATTCTTCCCATTCTTGTCCTTCTCCCACACCCCCTTCTTCAAGCCATATAATCTTTTCTGCTTTCTTTCCCCATCTGGTTCCATCTGCCTACCTCTCCTCCCATATTCCTTTCATCACTTTCCTTACTTATCATTTTCTAGCACAGGTAGCCTTTTGTGTTCCCAATGATCACGTTCCTGGCTATCTCCACCTGCTCCATCCCCCCGCCCCTCCAGATGGCTCCATCGATCTTTTCTTTTTGTGTGTGGGTGTGTGTTTTTCTCCATCTGTCATCTGCTTGTCTCTGCCCCTCAACTCCCCCTCTCCACCTCCCCTACCTGGTTCCACTAGCCCATCATCCTTCACGCCTCTAAGGTCCATCAATCACCTACTGAACCTTGTACCACCCTTTCGATTCACCTCTTCACTCCTAATGCAGGGTATTGACCTGAAACATCAATGTGGTTTTGCATGAACATAGCTTGCATTCGAAGTTTAGAAGAATAATTGTAAAAAAAATTCTTACATGGCATGGTAGGTTTTGGATGCAAGGATTTACTTCCCCTGGCTGAGGTCTCAGAATGAAGGATAGGTCATTTAGAACAAAGAAGAAGAGTTTTTTTTTTCCCACTCAGGCACTAGTAATTCTATGGAATTCTATGTGCTAGAGGGCTGTGGAGGCTGAGATATTGAGTTCATTCCAAGGACCAATCGATTTCCGGACATCAAGAAATATGGGAGCAATTCAGCAATATTGTGTTCAAGTAGAAGGTCTCAGGCATGATCCTGATAGTGGAAAACTCCAAAAATAGGGGAGATGATCTACTGTAACTTCTGTTATTCCTTTCAGTACTCTGGGAATAATTCCATCAGGACCAGAGGACTTGTCCACCTTTAGTCCCACTACTTGGCTCATCACTACTTCTTTAGTCAGAGTGACTATATCATGGCCCTCACTTTCGATTTCATCCATAATATCTCTCTTTGGCATGTTAAATGTGCCCTTCACCATGAAGAGTGACATAAAATGGATATTCAAGGCCTCAGCCATTAGCATATTACCCAATATTAATTCACTCTTCTCACCTTCCAAGGCACCTACGTTCACTTTAGCCATCCTTTGCCACTTTATATAAAGCTTTTACTATCTGTTTTTACATTTTTCAGTAGTTTACTCTCATCATCTAGCTTTCCTTGAACCTTGTTAAGTGATTCTTTGTTGCTTTTAAACATTTCCTAATCTCTTGGTGACCTTGTATGCACGAATTTTTAGTCTGATGCCTTCTTTTTATTTCCTTAGTTATCCATGGGTGACTTCCTCCACCCCCATTGTCTTTGCTTTTAACTGGAAAGTACTTTTGTTGAGCATTGTGAAAAATCTCTGTGAAAGTCTTCAACAATCCCACCTATGATCCTAGGCTATGTTCACCCCTTAGTTTCTCTTCTTTAGGTATAATACATTGGTTTAGACTGAACTATTGCACCATCCATTTGCATGAGAAATTATATCACAGTGTACCCCACTCTGATTTTTGTCTTTTCTAACTTTTGCTTTGACCTCTGCATCTTTTTACCTACATTTTCATCCCTCTGCGACATTCACTTAACCCTCCCCACAGCACGAGCAAACAAACCCAGAGGAATTTGATTTTGGTCTTGCCCAGGTGAAGACCATCCTGCTTGTACTGGTCCCGTCTCCCCCAGAACCAGTCTCCATACCCCAGGAATCTGAAACTCTCTGAATTCAATTAGGAATTAGGACTGTACTCTGTTAGTTATAAATAACTCTACTAAAATCAAATTAACTAATGAACGTATGTAGGATTATTGTAAAATCTAACATGGTGTTAGCAAAAAGGTTTTCAGTGTAAAAGATATTCCTGAGAAACTCAAATACATAATAAAACAAACTCAAATACATAATAAAACATCCTTTTTAATAAAAATGGATGTTTGTAGAATTATTCTACATGAACAATTTATCTTTGTTTAAGCTGATGCAATTTGGGAGTATTATATGGTTCTTATTTTGAAGCTGACAATTCTGACTATTTTTTAACATTAATCATTGGAGATCTATCACAATGAGATCACTGTTACAAAGAACCTTTGCTATATTTTCACTAAACATTTGTGCTTAACTCTACACTATGAGGATGATAATGAGGATACAGCAATTTGATGGAGCTAAGAATGATAGATGTAATTAAAATATTGTTTTTGTAGATCACCTAAAAGAAACTCATAAAAGTTTAATAATTACTATGTTAATTTCAAAACAGACACATCATGGCTTTAATTGTTAACTGCTGGTCTAAAACATACTTCCTTATTTCAAAAATAAATTTTATTTATAATAAAAATATATCCAAGTGGTAAAGAATAGACAGCGCATGGCCCTCCATTCACAGTGTTGTTCTGTCTGTATATTCACAGTGTCATTGATTCTATACATTAGTAGCGTTGGGCACACTTGAATGTACCATTGCCTCTCATGTGCCCATTTGGGGTCATACAAACTTTCGTATGGCTTCCACAATGGACTCATCCCTCAATGTTCAGTGGCTGAAAGACTCTACACTTTAGTTCTTCTGCGCGAAGTCTTTACCTGGTCTGCATTGAGCTTCACATACTCCTGCACATACTCCTCTGCACATACTTCTGCAGCCCCGAATGTGCCAATCAGCAGCATTCCCTTACAGATATCTTATTCTAGAAGAGCAGAAAGACTTGTGCAGACTGAAGAGTGCCTTTCACTGAGATGACGATCTTCCAGGAGCACTTGATGCCCATCTGTGTATGTGTGTCCCTAGAAAAGCTCCCAGAGAGTCCTCAGAATGAACAGCAACTTGGCAGCTTGCATTGGCCTCCAAACCCTCCTTGAAAACATACCGTTAGCATAGAGGTGGGCAGCATGCATTGTGAGTTAGATTCTGACTTCCAGGAAAGACCTAATCCATCTCACCAGCAGCGAAGCTAGGTTTTAACATCTGTTGGTGACTCCTAGTGATGATACAAAACACATAAAGTATTCTATTGTGTAATCCAGTTAACTAATCCATTTTTATTCAAAATTAAGAGGCTGATCCTTTATTCCCAATCCTTTATACATTTATAAAAGTTCATGACTTAATACCATGCATTTTAGCTAATCAAGGTGAGGGTTTTGCAGTTATAATACATTGAATAATTGGGCAGTTAAACAAGAATAAGCAGAGTTAAGATGGTACTAGACAGTGACTTCTTTGAGCTCATCTGCAGAAACAGCTTATTTCTACCTTTTCCTTTTCAAGGTGGATGGGGTTCTGTTGAAGACCCTGACGTAGACTACACTCAAACTTCGGTTCTTTGTGGCGATGGAGCCTGCTCCGGTTCACCTGTGTCGCCACCCGCAGCTCCAATCTGCTAATTAAGTTTGCTGATGACACTGCACTGACTGGCCTAATCTCAAATAATAATAAGGCAGCCTACAGAAAGGAAGAAGTCATCACTCTGATACAGTGGTGTCAAGAAAACAACCTCTCCCTCAATGTCGCAAAGGAGCTTGTTGTGGACTACAGGAGGAATGGGGACGGGCTAACCCCTATAGACAACAACGGATCTGGGGTTGAGAGAGTGAACGGCTTTAAGTTCCTCCGCATAAACATCATCGAGGATCTCACGTGGTCTGCACGTACCGGCTGTGTGGTGAAAAAGGCATAACAGTGCCTCTTTCACCTCCGACAGTTGAAGAAGTTTGGCATGGGCCCCCAGATTCTAAGAACCTTTTATAGGAGCACAATTGAGAGTATTCTGACTGGCTGCATCACTGCCTGGTATGGGAACTGTATCCCTCAATCGCACATCTCTGCAGAGAATGGTGTGGACAGCCCAGCACATCTGTAGATGTGAACTTCCCACTATTAAAAAACTTTACAGAGAAGGGTGTGTAAAAAGGGCCCGAAGAACCATTGGAGACCCCAGTCACCCCAACCACAAACTGCTCCAGCTGCTACCATCCAGGAAATGGTACCGCAACATAAAAGCCAACAGGCTCCGGAACAGCTTCTTCCACAAGGCCGTCACACCGCTTAATTCATGCTGACGCAACTGTATTTCTATGTTATACTGACTAACCTGTTGTACATAGTACTTATTATAAACTACTATAATTACACATTGCACATTTAGACAGAGACGTAACGTAAAGATTTTTACTTCTCATGTATATGAACAATGTAAGTAATAGTCAATTCAATTCAGTTCAATTTTTGTTGTACTACAGATCATGGTCTTTCTTGGGGGATTTGTTTGGTGGGTGGAGGGGTGGAGGGTGCTGATGCTTTTTGCTGAAGTATATGGGAGGGGAGGAGGGCCAATACTTGCTGCTGCTTTTGCATGGGAGGGGAAAGTGAAGGGGGAGGCTTTGGGGTTTTAATTTTTTTACCATCACTCATTCTTTGGGGCACCCTTCTGTTTTTGTGGATGTCTGTGAAGAACAAGAATTTCAGGTTGTATATTGTATAACTTCTCTGATATTAAATGTAACTATTTAAACTATTCAAAAATGCCACTTCATCAGTCTTTGTGAGATTACAAACGTCCTTGAACTCCACATGAACCATCGGATCAATAACATTGGAAAAAAATAGCAAGATACATTTATGGACTAATAATCTGAGTAAGTGCAGTGTGCACCCAACCTGTAGAAATACTAGAAATGCATATGATTCTGTAGGTTCTATGATTATCTCACTTCAATCAACACGTTCTGGAACATTTTAGTAAGAACAAGTTCCATGATCAGAATTGATCAAAGATCTTTCTGCATCTCTCCAACTGTATTTTAAATTCAGTCTGTTGTGCCAATATTCATGATAGCTGTCTACATCTGCCTAAATTTGAAATACAAATTCCAGCAGCTTTAATTAGGAAAATTGTGTCTTTTAGGTATGCCAACAGAACTTCAATAATGAGTTCTTTTGATCATACCGGCTTTGATTTGCAAGATAAAATTAGCAACCTTAGGAATTTGCTATGTTTTATGTGTTAAAAATTGATTAATTTCAAAGTATCCTGTCCTTAGTAAGTTGTATAATCATTCTCTTCTTCGGAGTGATAAGAAGTTTGAAATCTGGTCACGCCTCACACCAAGGTTTTGGAATGAAATATTTTAGAAACTTAGACAAATGGACTGAATTACTTAGACCTATCAAGAAATCTTTATTATCCCATTCTCTGAAAACCGTTACAGATCCTATCAAGATGTAAGGATACAAATTGCAGATAAATCTCGTAGAAGATATGTGGCAACACACATCAAAGTTGCTGGTGAACGCAGCAGGCCAGGCAGCATCTGTAGGAAGAGGTGCAGTCGACGTTTCAGGCCGAGACCCTGCGTCAGGACTAACTGAAGGAAGAGTGAGTAAGGGATTTGAAAGTTGGAGGGGGAGGGGGTGATCCAAAATGATAGGAGAAGACAGGAGGGGGAGGGATAGAGCCAAGAGCTGGACAGGTGATTGGCAAAAGGGGATACGAGAGGATTATGGGACAGAAGGTCCGGGAAGAAAGACAAGGGGGGGGGGGACCCAGAGGATAGGCAAGAGGTATATTCAGAGGGACAGAGGGAGAAAAAGGAGAGTGAGAGAAAGAATGTGTGCGTAAAAATAAGTAACAGATGGGGTACGAGGGGGAGGTAGGGCCTTAGCGGAAGTTAGAGAAGTCGATGTTCATGCCATCAGGTTGAAAGCCCCACCTCCCCCTCGTACCCCATCTGTTACTTATTTTTATGCACACATTCTTTCTCTCACTCTCCTTTTTCTCCCTCTGTCCTTCTGAATATACCTCTTGCCCATCCTCTGGGTCCCCCACCCCCCTTGTCTTTCTTCCCGGACCTTCTGTCCCATGATCCTCTCGTATCCCCTTTTGCCTATCACCTGTCCAGCTCTTGGCTCTATCCCTCCCCCTCCTGTCTTCTCCTATCATTTTGGATCACCCCTCCCCCTCCAACTTTCAAATCCCTTACTCACTCTTCCTTCAGTTAGTCCTGACGCAGGGTCTCGGCCTGAAACGTCGACTGCACCTCTTCCTACAGATGCTGCCTGGCCTGCTGCGTTCACCAGCAACTTTGATGTGTGTTGCTTGAATTTCCAGCATCTGCAGAATTCCTGTTGTTTGCAAGAAGATATGTGGAATTGTTTTGGTAGTGAGATCACATCTCCAACAGATGAATGCATGTTAAGATGAAAGAATCAGGCACCTCATAAAATTGCTGATAATATGGCTGGTCTGTTTTAAATAACCAAGAATCAATGATTCATAGTACATGCTAAGATTTGGATCCCCAACATCATTTTCTGTAAAGAAGGAAAGGTTGCAGTTTCAGATGCTGCGATTAGGTTTGAAGGCAATAATGTCCCACATACATATGAATTGAGAAGAAAACATAATCAAATAATTCATTTGTTAGTTGAATTGAATAATCCCCATTCTGGTTATCTCTGACTCCTGGTCACCTTCCCATCACCTCCCTTTGTTTCCCTTTTTCCTTCCCTTTCTTCCATGGTCCTTTGACCTCTCCTATCTGACACCTTCTTCTTCAACACTTTTTCGTTTCCACCTATCCCCTCTCAGCTTCTTACTTCATCCCACTCACTTCACCTGGGCTCACCTTTTATCTGCTAGCTTGTACTCTTTCCCCTCTCCCACCCAACCATCTATTCTGGCTTCTGTCCCCTTCCTTCCCAGTCCCGATGGAAGGTCTCAGTCCAAAACGCTGACTGTTCGTTCCCCTCCCATAGGTGCTGCCTGACCTGCTGAATTCCCCCAGCAATTAATTTTTTGTTAAGGTCACAGAGAGATACAGCACAGAAACTGTTGTGAAATTTATAAGAGAATATCTCAAGGAAAAACAGCATCAATTGTTGCCAAAATCTTAGTATATGCTTTCAGGCAAGAAATTAAGGAAGTAAAACAGAAAATTGGGGTAACTCGGGTGCTGAATGGGCTGATCACCCATCACAAGCAAACTGACTGGCTGTGAGTTACGTTATGAGTAGAAGCCTTCTGTAAATTGCAAAAATTATACTTGCTGCATTAATTGTTTTTGTCCAGTAATCACTTGTTTAAATGAAAACAGCGGAATAGGGACTGAAGTTACTTGATTTCTCTTGGGTGTCCCCAGGGACATAGGGTTGAGTTGCTGGAATTAATAATGGGTTTACAATTTATAACCCCAATTTATAAGGGGTCACAAACTCACCTAAAACTTGTCAAAACAAGAATAAGTGATGTCCGAAAATAATCACAAATAAACGATCTTTCCGGGAACCTATACTCATCAGCAACTTATAATGTCTTCACTAGTGCATGAAAGCACAGCACACATACATCAAAAGGAGCAGTGAGTTACTTGCAAGGCAGAACATCTGATCAATCCACAAGTGGATCTTCAAACTCTTGCGACGGGATTGTTATAGGTGGTGTCAATGCTGCATGGTTACAAAACAGGTACACAATGTGACCCTCCTGTTCCAATATAACTTTGTATGTAGATGCCAGAATCGTCCCTGTGAGCACTACTAATTAGCTTTGTTTTCTGCAGATCTATGTAAAAAATCTTTATTCCCCGCAATTATTAAGAATGAATAAATTATACAGAGCAGATTCTTGATTTTCCAAATGAGGTCAGCATACATAAGAAAGTTGCGAGCAGTTTAATGATATTAACTATGGAATATTTCAGGAAACTGGATAAAAGGAAGGAGACAACAAAGAGTTGTGTGTTCAGTGAGAGTTATGTTGACTGGATTTCTCTAGGATTGATACTGGAACAACCATTACCTGCAACTTACATTGAGAGGAATCTGCTGAATTGGCCCTCTTGTTTTTTTTTTCACTCCGAGGCCAAAAACTGGGTCCCTTTGACCTCTGAGACTGTAACGAGCAGTGCCCAATCCCAACATGCACAAGAATGGCTTTATTTGTTGTAATTCACCATGTGTGAACATTGTTTTCTGCTGGGAACATACCCAAAATGCTGGAGGAAGTCAGTAAGTCAGGCAGCATCTACGGAAGGAATAAATGGTCAATGTTTTAGGCCAAGATTCTGATGACGGGTTTTCGCCCGAAACAGCAACTGTTTGTTGCTTTTCATCGATGCTGCCTGACTTGTTGAGTTCCTCCATTTTGTGTATTTTGCTCAAGAATCCCAGCATCTGCAGAATGCTTTGGGTATATGATTTACTGTTAGAGTACTGTTTATTTTTCTGTCACTGATAAAACACAGTCATACGCCAAGGTATGAGTACATACACCAGTCCTCCATTATTGACCCCCCCCCCTCCCCAGAAGCAAAATCAACCAGTTGGACAGATATGTTTTGCACCAGTTTTCTGACTGATAGAAAGAACATCCTCACTTTTGAGCTGAATTTGCGATGCAGATGTAAATGAATACTCTGAATGCCTTCCACACATATTGCCAATTAAAGGATTATACTTCAAAAGCTGCTAAAGTCATGAGAAGCAGGGATTTGAATGCTGCTGTTAGACCTTGAACCGCAGATTGCACTAACCCAAATATGAAACAACTTCAGTAAATACAAGGCTTTGTCTTTTTCTATATATGAAAAAACATTCTTGTTAAATACTTCCTTCTGTTGTAGAAACATCTGAAAGCCTATTATCAACCACAAGGTACCTTGAAATACCCACAACGTTCCAACACATGGTCATGACAGCCAGATCCTAATGATGATTTGGTACGCATCATGAGCTAGTGAGGGTAGGTGCATCCTGGGATTGGAAACCTTGTGGAACAGATGATAAATGCATACAAGTCATTTCTGTGGCACCTGTATTCCCACAAGCCTGGATTATGGAGCTGAAAGTAAGATACTTTCAGGAAGAAATGTGTATGATACGGGATTAACTGCCACAGTTCCAGATGTTCAGTCCATTGTTCATATTGATTCAGAGCTTAACATTTGCTAGCTGCATATACCTTTTCATGAGATGTCGATCATACATCTTCAATCATCTCAGAACTGCATGATTCAAGTTCTTCAAAGTTGAATTTAAGATGATTTTAAAAATTCAATTTGATGTGAGTTCAGAAAAGCATACTCAAATATTTCCATAATTATTAGCATTCTTTTGGTAAAGTTTTCACTCATTAATAATAATATTCTTATAAAGTAATCGTGCTTTTACACAGCATCCTGAGCTTTTACAGATATGGGACAAGTTAAAATGCTGGTGCTTTTGAGTTTGAAAATTAAAATGACTGTGCCAACTCAAATTATTAAAAAAAGCTGCCACTTAAGAACAGTGGGTTTTCCCTGGTCTGTGGCAGTCTACAACTGAAAAGTGGGTAAATAGAGACAAGAGCAACAGTGAGACCATCCTGCTAGATGGCAACATTTATAATGTAAGTCATGAACTGCCATTACCGGAAAATCATAGTCATTCTTATAGAAAACTTAGTTTTCTATTGACCACTTTTTCTTTCAGTAGAAACTTAATGGGATTTCTCAAAACAGCACACAAACATTCTAAGTTTAACCAAGTCTTAATGACTCTAAAGTATTAGAAGGAATTTGAACAATAACATGTTAACAAATGCCAAGGAAATGTGCCCTCCTCACAGAAAATCTCAGAAATCCAAGAATAAATTGATACAAAAGATTTAAAAATGAAAATAAATCGATTTCTTGGCACCCAAGTATTTATGATGATCTTCTGTAGAGCTCTGTAATCTCCAGTAAACCTTCAAAACCTTCAAACATTCAAAACATAATCTAGATGCTGAAGCCAAGGCTAATACCTCTGAGGTTAAACTACTTTTTCATTAACAAATTCTTATTGATTAACTAGAAATGTTAGATGTATAATTCAACACACATGCATCCAAAGGGTGTATCGTTCATCTACAGTTGTGTGTTTGTATTTTAAAGTGACACAGAATAACAATGAACTGGTCTGGGTTGCAGCTGTGAACTTATACATAAAAGAGTATGGTTAGAGTTTATTTTACCTCTAAGTAGTGATATGTTGATGCCCATCTACAACTCGAAGATACACTTTTAGTCTTTCAGGCTCAAAGGTTTGGACCATGAATTGTGTGCAGACCTGGGTATTCTTCAGAGTTAATTCATATATTTGAACTCTGTTGACTTTGAGAAATACTTTTTTAAAAAATAGTCCTAGTTCAGTGTAAATCAGCCTATAGCATGATAATTCATGCCTCTAAATGGGACTGATGTTTGAAGGTGAGTGGAGGAAAATATACAGGGGAATGTCAAAGGTGTGTTTTTTTACACAAAATGTGTTGAGCATTTGGTGCACCCTGCCTGGGGTGGGGGGGGGGGTGCAGAGGCAGATACATTACAGGCATATAAGCAACTCCTAGATAGGCACATGGATGATAGAAAAATGGAGAGCTATATAGGAGGGAAGGGTTAGATTCATCTTAAAGTAGGTTCAAAGGTTGGAAGAGCATTATGGGCTGAAGGGCGAGGACTCTGTCATCATGTTCTATGTTCTAAATGCATTTGTATATATAATTAAATTCAGCTCATAGAAATCAAATGGTATCAGCTGGAAGAAATCCACCCTTACACATGACTATATTTTCTGACCCTTTCCATAATTTTGAATAATTGTAGTTCCTTATATAAGAAAATAGGAAGACAACAAAGCTCCAGAACGTTACATTTTCTTTCATAGTATTCCATCACCTGCAGTTCTAGCAGAAGGCAGCACTGTAGCCTATATAAGGATTCAAATGTTTTTACCTTACTACCTATTCATTAAATTATTAGATTCTGAATGGAAATTTGCATGTATTTTTTCCAAACGTTAAATGAGTCAAATGAGGGTATCAATAATAGTGTGGTACTGTGTTCTCTCTTTTAAGCTCACATCCTCAGCAATCATGCTTCCACTCAGTCTATAATGGTTCATTTATTTGCAATGCCCTCAGGAGAATTTTCCTTTAAAATAGTAAATATTTATTCAACAGCTAAATCTATCAGATAATGTAATGTGCTTCACTTTTTTGAAAATAAAAAGTGGCTGTGATTCAGTGCGAATCAGATTTTCCAAACCCTTACTTCCTCATTTATTTTCACCACTTTCAACATCAGTTGATTATTGCCTTTTTACATTTGCTATTTCAAATGTCAATTTTCCATGCTAACATTATCACCTGCAGTCGTCTCACAGAAGGTAAACTGCCAGCTAAACCACACCAGAAAAAATCGTGAGGAACTAATATCTAACTTGTGTATTTTATCCAAAGCAACAGCTGGTTGAGCTTCACTCAGCCCTGGAACATCTGGACAACAAAGATACATATTTCATCACACTTTTTATTGACTACAACTCGGCATTCAATACCATCATTCCCTCAATAGGTAATCAATAAGCTTCAGGACATTGACCTCAATAAAGGCATCTGTTAGTCTTGCGAGACCATGGATCTGCGCCTGGAAGCTCTTCATTCTCCAGGGCGCAGGCCTGGGCAAGGTTGTATGGAAGACCAGCAGTTGCCCATGCTGCAAGTCTCCCGTCTCCACGACGCCAATGTTGTCCAAGGGAAGGGCATTAGGACCCATACAGCTTGGCACCAATGTCGTCGCAGAGCACTGTGTGATTAAGTGCCTTGCTCAAGGACACAACACGTTCCCTCGGCTAGGGCTCAAACTCGCGACCTTCAGGTCGCTAGTCCAATGCCTTAACCACTTGGCCATGTGACCTCAATACTTCCTTGTGTAATTGGATCCTTGATTTCCTCACTTACAAAATCCAGTCAGTTTGGATTGGCAATAACATCTCCGCCAGTACAGGTACACCACAGTTCTGTGTGCTTAGTCCCCTGTTCTACTTGTTTTATACTTATGACTGTGTGGCTAAGCACAGCTTCAAATCTATATTCAAGATTGCTCATGATACCACTGTTGTAGGCCACATGAAAGGAGCTGATGAATCAGAATATAGGAGGAAGACTGAAAATCTGGTTGAGTGGTGCCACCACAACAACCTCTCACTCAATGTTAGTAAGTCCAAGGAGCTGATTACTGGCTTCAGGTGGAGGAAACCAGACGGACCCGAGCTGGGGCTCGTTGGGGAATCAGAGGTGGAGAGAGTCAGCAACTTCCAATTCCTCGGTGCTATCATTTCAGAGAAACTGTCCTGGGCAGGGCACACAGGTGCAATTCTGAAAAAAGCACCACAGCGCCTCTATTTCCTTAGAAGTTTGTGAAAATTCGGAATGACATCTAAAACTTTGACTACCTTCTATAGATGTGAGGCAGAGGGTAAATTGACTACTTGCATCACAGCCAGGTATAGAAACACAATGCCTTGAAAGGAAATTCCTTCAAAAAGTAGTGGATACTCTCAGTCCAATACAGGTAAAGCCTTTTCCACAATTGAGCACATCTGCACACAGTGCTGTCACACGAAAGCAGCATCCATCATCAAGGATCCCCATCACCTTTCTTGCTGCTGCCATCAGGAAGAAGGTACCGAAGCCTTAAGACCCAGACCACCAGGTTCAGTAGCAGTTATTATCCTTCAACCATCAGGTCCTTGAAGGAGTGGGGATAACTTCACTCAACTTCAATTGCCCCATCAGTGAACTGTTCCACAAACTATGGACTCACTTTCAAGGGCTCTTCATTTCATGTTGTCAATACTTATTGCTTATTTAATCATCTAAAATCTTCTTTATGTGCCATGTTTGTTACCTTTTGTATTCTGGCTGTTTGTCCATCCTTTGGGGTATGGTCTTTCATTGAATCTATTTACTGTGTATGCCTAGAAAATGAATCTCAGGGTTGTATAGGGTGACATTTATGTACTTTGATAATGAACTTTAAATTTTGGTGATGAATTTCACATTTGACAAGTTTTTTTGATGTAAAACAATTTCATATTGACAATTCAGTCTATAGGTCACTCTCTTTCTGTCGTTTAGGTACATCTTAATCATTCAAGCTTCCTTACAGAACTTCCTCCATTGAGTCCATATCTATACCCACTGTGTATCTGCTCTTTTGCCCAAAATCAGCCAAAATGTTTTTTAACGGATCAATTATCAACTTTGTTCACCATGAACATGAGTTAGGAATGTGACATGGAGTGTTTGTGTGATATGCAACAAAAACATTCAACAATTATAAAGAATAAATAATGATATAAGATAAAATTAGAGGTTAAAGCATATGGAATAAATACATAAATACCAGCAAGTATTTACAACGTAAACAGCATTTTCAATTTTTGAAAATAAAAAGTGTTTGGTGATTGTGTGAATTAGAGTTTCCAAATTCTTCTTTCCTCTTTTAGTTCCAACATCAGTTGTTACTGTCTTATTACATTTGTTTAATGTGTTTACAGTGCAGTATAGTGACTGGGGTAATAGATAGAGGGGGTGGGGAGAGCTAACTAGAATGGCTGGAAAAATCAGTTTACTGAGTGGGTGGTGTCCACAATGAATTTTCCTGCCGGCTTCTTTGTCCTGGACCGATTTGAACAATGATTCAACAGAATTAATATTATGCTTTAATGTCCTTCTGTATGAGAATCCACATCACCACTTCTTATTTGAATCCTTTGTGAATATCTTATATTTGTTTCATTGTCTCATCTGCAATCAATCACTGTTTACCTAATCAGAATCTATCATGTTCTTGAAGGTATACATCTGATAAAGTCCACATCTTCTCAGTTAAAAAATTAACTTTCTGTCTTTTCCGATGGCTGAAACACTTTTATCCCCCAGTAATGTACCACTGAATATAATTTTACTATTCAGGTCTGTGCAAGATGGCACCAAAGCTTGGCGAATCATTTCAAACTGTATTCTGCAATTTTTCTCTACTCTTTTAAATTTAAAATCTCTGTTACTAAGAATTACTAATAATGTTCTTCGAGATCTTCTTAAAGGTTTGGTGATATCCTGGTTTCCAGGAGCGACTCACCTACTACCCGTCCCACATAGACTATCCATGGCAACCCCTAGGACAGGTCCATCCATGTGGAAGCCACCGCCTTGGAGCTTCTGCCATCGAGACCCGATTTCCAGCCTCCATGGGACCACCCAATTCAGAGACCTGATTAGCCAGAGCTGATCATTGACTTCAGGAATGGGGAGCAGTGTACATGCTTCTGCTCCGGTCTATGTCTACAGTGCTGTGGTCAAGAGGGTTGAGAACTTCAAGTTCTTAAGAGTAAGCATCATAAGGGGCTGCCCTGGTCCAACCAACTAGGCACCACAGCCAAGAAAACTTACCAGCAACACCACTTCCTGAGGAGGATAAAGAAATTTGGCATGTTCCCATCAACAATTACGGTTTTTCATCAATGCACCATTGAAAGCATCTGATCCTGAAACATCACTATTTGGTAAGGCAACTGTTCTGCTCGCCATCACAAGAAGCTGTAGAGAGTTGAGCACATAGCGCAGCACATCACGGAAACCAGCATAACTTCCTTGGAATCCGTCTTTAATGCTTGCTAACCCAGTAAAGTAGCCAACATAATCAAAGACCCTGGACATTCTCTCTTTTCCTTTTTCCTATTTGGCAGAAGATAGAAAACGTGAAAGCACGAAAAACACGGCCCAAAGACAGCTTCAATCTTCCTGTTATAAGACTATTGAATGGCTCCTTGGTGCAATGAGATGGACTGTTGACCTCACAATTACCTTGTTCTGAACTTGCATCCTATCATAGAATAGAATAGAATAGTACAGCACAGTACAGGCCCTTCAGCCCACAATGTTGTGCCAACCCTCAAAACCTGCCTCCCATATAAGCCCTCACCTTAAATTCCTCCATATACCTGTCTAGTAGTCTCTTAAACTTCACTGGTGTATCTGTCTCCACCACTGACTCAGGCAGTGCATTCCACGCACCAACCACTCTCTTGAGTAAAAAACTTCCCTCTAATATCCCCCTTGAACTTCCCACCCACTACCTTAAAGCCATGTCCTCTTGTATTGAGCAGTAGTGCCCTGGGGAAGAGGCACTGGCTATCCACTCTATCTATTCCTCTTATTATCTTGTACACCTCTATCATGTCTCCTCTCATCCTCCTTCTCTCCAAAGAGTAAAGCCCTAGCTCCCTTAATCTCTGATCATAATGCATACTCTCTAAACCAGGCAGCATCCTGGTAAATCTCCTCTATACCCTTTCCAATGCTTCCACATCCTTCCTATAGTGAGGCGACCAGAACTGGACACAGTACTCCAAGTGTGGCCTAACCAGAGTTTTATAGAGCTGCATCATTACATCGCGACTCTTAAACTCTATCCCTCGACTTATGAAAGCTAACACCCCATAAGCTTTCTTAACTACCCTATCCACCTGTGAGGCAACTTTCAGGGAACTGTGGACATGTACCCCCAGATCCCTCTGCTCCTCCACACTACCAAGTATCCTGCCATTTACTTTGTACTCTGCCTTGGAGTTTGTCCTTCCAAAGTGTACCACCTCACACTTCTCCGGGTTGAACTCCATCTGCCACTTCTCAGCCCACTTCTGCATCCTATCAATGTCTCTCTGCAATCTTTGACAATCCTCTACACTATCTACAACACCACCAACCTTTGTGTCGTCTGCAAACTTGCCAACCCAGCCTTCTAACCAGGTTGTTAATAAAAACCACGAAAAGTAGAGGTCCCAGAACAGATCCTTGTGGGACACCACTAGTCACAATCCTCCAATCTGAATGTACTCCCTCCACCACGACCCTCTGCCTTCTGCAGGCAAGCCAATTCTCAATCCACCTGGCCAAACTTCCCTGGATCCCATGCCTTCTGACTCTCTGAATAGGCCTACCATGTGAAACCTTGTCAAATGCCTTACTAAAATCCATATAGATCACATCCACTGCACTACCCTCATCTATATGCCTGGTCACCTCCTCAAAGAACTCTATCAGGCTTGTTAGACACGATCTGCCCTTCACAAAGCCATGCTGACTGTCCCTGATCAGACCATGATTCTCTAGATGCCCAGAGATCCTATCTCTAAGAATCTTTTCCAACAGCTTTCCCATCACAGATGTAAGGCTCACTGGTTTATAATTACCCGGACTATCCCTACTACCTTTTTTGAACAAGGGAACAACATTCGCCTCCCTCCAATCCTCCGGTCCCATTCCCGTGGACAACGAGGACATAAAAATCCTAGCCAGAGGCTCAGCAATCTCTTCCCTCGCCTCGTGGAGCAGCCTGGGGAATATTCCGTCAGGCCCTGGGGACTTATCCGTCCTAATGTATTTTAACAACTCCAACACCTTCTCTCCTTTAATACCAACATGCTCCAGAACATCAACCTCACTCATATTGTCCTCACCATCATCAAGTTCCCTCTCTTTGGTGAATGCTGAAGAGAAGTATTCATTGAGGACCGCACTCACATCCACAGCCTCTAGGCACATCTTCCCACCTTTATCTCTAATCGGTCCTACCTTCACTCCTGTCATCCTTTTTTCCTTCACATAATTGAAGAATGCCTTGGGGTTTTCCTTTACTCTACTCGCCAAGGCCTTCTCATGCCCCCTTCTTGCTCTTCTCAGCCCCTTCTTAAGCTCCTTTCTTGCTTCCCCATATTCCTCAATAGTCCCATCTGATCCCTGCTTCCTAAACCTCATTTATGCTGCCTTCTTCCACATGACTAGATTTTCCACCTCACTTGTCACCCATGGTTCCTTCATCCTACCATTCTTTATCTTCCTCACCGGGACAAATTTATCCCTAATATCCTGCAAGAGATCTCTAAACATCGACCACATGTCCATTGTACACTTCCCTGCAAAAACATCATCCCAATTCACACCCACAAGTTCTAGCCTTATAGCCTCATAATTTGTCCTTCCCCAATTAAAAATTTTCCTGTCCTCTCTGATTCTATCCTTTTTCATGATAATGCTAAAGGCCAGGGAGTGGTGGTCACTGTCCCCCAGATGCTCACCCACTGAGAGATCTGTGACCTGACCCGGTTTATTACCTAGTATTAGATCTAGTATGGCATTCTGCCAAGTCGGCCTGTCCACATACTGTGACAGGAATCCGTCCTGGACACACTTAACAAACTCTGTCCCATCTAAACCCTTGGAACTAATCAGGTGCCAATCAATATTAGGGAAGTTAAAGTCATCCACCTGCTTTGCACTTTCTCTGTAGCTGTTTCATGTTATTCTGCATTCAGGTTTTGTTTTACTTTGTTCTACGTACCTGAATGCATTGTGTAATGATCTGACCTATATCAACAGTATGCAAGACATGTTCTTCACTGTAGTTTGGAATGTGACAATAATAAACAAATTCCAGTTCATTTTTCTACTTCTCGTTCTTAGCAATAAAATAATTTGACTAATCTTTGTTCCAACCACATTTCAGAAAGCAAGATTACATAGAATTCCATTCAGTTTTCAGTTTCATCTTTTTTCAGGTCTACTTCATTGAATCCAGATCTTTTGTCATTCTGGTTCAGGGGAAGTCAAGAATATCAAAGGCACTGACTCCTCTGAATCAGGGCTGTTTAAATTTGAAGATTCTAATAAACATTTTTTTATGGAACTGTTGAAAGCAGGATGCTGGTGGCAATGATGAATGAAAATAATAAGGCGTCAAGATTATGTTAAGGTGACATTAGACATTGAGCTTTGGAGCTCAGTTGTTTTTGCAGTAACTTATTGTGGCTTCAGACCTCCTGAGCTTATCTACTGAGTTCTTTGGTCGATTGTTACCTAATAATTCATTTTCTCTATGATGTCAAGGTTCCAGCCATTATTTCTTGCTTTCTGTCCTGGATAAAATCAACTTTAACTGTAAACCTATCAATATATTGGGCTCTGGCTTTCCTTTCTGAGGGAGCTCTCATCAGAGGAGCACCACCCTCTGTTCCCAATATTTTCTTTAAAATGTATATAATTTTCATCTCTCAGTGAGTGTTGAACATAGAACAGTATGGGACAGGAACAGGATCCTGGCACACTATATGATGGTGAACTAATTGCATCCTTAATCAAGTGCACAAACTAATCTCTTCACCCTATACAATGTCCACGTTCAACCCCTCTCACATTCATGTGTCTATCTAGGAGCCTCTTGAACACCTCTAACTTATTTGTCTTCACCATTCCCCAGTCAGTGCATTCCTACACCTGCCACTCTGTGTAATAAGACTTAACCTGCAAATCTCTTTTGAGGTTGCCCCTTTCACCTTAAGTGCATGCCCTCTGGTATTAAACATTTCAAATAAAAAACCGGCTGTCTACTCTATGACTTGCAATCTTATAAACCTCTCCTTGGCATCCATCACTCCAAAGAAAGCAACTCAAGCTTTTCTAACCTCTTCTCATAGTGCATGCACTCCAATCCAAGTAGCATCCTGGTAAACTTCTTCTGCACCATTTCTGAAGCCTTTCTATCCTTCCTATAATGGGGTGGCCAGCGTTGAATGGCCCAACTAGATTTTTGTAAAGCTGCAACATAATCTTCCTGACTTTTGAACACAGCCCCTTGACTAATAAAGGTAAGCACACCATATGCCTTCTTTACCATCTCTATGTAGTCACTTTCATGGAACAATGAACTTGGACCACAGATCTATCTGCACCTCAACACTGTTAAGGGCATACAGTCTCTGTACATCACTTTACCCAAAGTGAGTCCTGTTCCACACCTATTCCTAAAATTATATTTCTTCCCCAATTTCACTGTTAATCCAGAATTTGAGGTGTTAAACATCCAGAATTTGAGGTGTTAAACCACTCTTCAGAGACACACATTTAGGCCCCCTTCAGCTGCCCATACAGTCTACACTAAATTTATAAATCCATTTTTAGGGGTTAATCTTTTGTTAAAAAAAAACAGCGACACCACAGACTTACCCAGGAGTGTCATTTTACCTCTAAGTAACGATGATTGAATAACCCAATTGTAAATCCATTTTGCTAGTCCTCACAATTTACCACCCCAACTCCCACATTACTTTAAAGCCCATACCCCTCAAAACATTATTTACATTGTGTGACCTCCCACTCCAGGTTCAGCTTTTGTTTAAATTGCGCAGTCCTGTAGGGGGTATATGCAGTGCCTTTCATTTACCTACATCAAACGTCCTGGCAGTTCCTCTGCTACAATATAGAACACCTTTTTTTTACCTTTGAATGTGTCAGCATAAAGTTCTCTACTCTGGAATACACAAAAAAATTAGTACAATTTCAATGTTACCTCATTGGATTTGTAATCATTAAAACATTACCATTTTACTTGAGGGTTCTGATTCACAAGACTCATTTATATTTTGACTTCAATTAACACGTTAAAATTTAAAGTATTCTCTCTTTTTCTGTTCTCATTTCCTGAATTTATTTATTCATAATTTTTAATATTGAACGAACAGCACCTGATGCTGTTCACTATACTACTGCCCATCCCTGTTAAAAACCTCTTGTGTCTTTTATAATCAGCTGCAGTTTTCCATTCTCTTGATTTGATCCATTTGGCCTGTTTTAATAATTTATCCAAATTAATAATGTAGACATCACAAACTTGCAAAAATCATGATATAACCTTGAATTTTTCTCTCCTCTGGTTCCTGTATCTTCATTTTCAGATGGTATTTTTGCACATTCGTTAAGTATAGAGGTGAAGGTGGGATGTTGCTCCCTGCTTTATTCCTACTATTTCATTAAAATTACCATACTTAAGAAAATAATCCACAATGTGACTGTATTGATATAACTGAATGGATCCAAATTTTCAACTTTTCTTGAAAATAGTCAACAACATAACACCCAACAATAGAGGGATCAATATGGAGATGCTCAAACAATCCTATGTGATAGCAACCTGTGCATACAGAATCATTTATAACTCAAGCATAAAACGCATGCTTAATGACATATCTCCTGAGTGTGAAACTCTGATGTTTTATTTCTGTTCTGGGTTCAACTTAAATAAAATAAAATTGCCATTTCCTTTTTACGCTTAACATTTGATTGCAATAGCATTTTTTAATTAAATGGGCATCATATTGTTTCTAGATTTATGAACCCCACCATTCTTGACTGCACTTCATTTCCTGTGAGTTATCAGCCACGCACATTTAGCCACTGGGTTAAAAGAAAATATCCATGCATGCGTTGTTTGCTACAGCATTGACATTTCATGTTAGTTCCATGCACTGTGATTATTCAACCTCCGGTGAATATGTGTAATTAAAACAGGTAATTTTTATTTCCTTGTAGTATCATCATCGATCAAAGAAGAAACATAATAAAACCATTATGTATTGGCATCTTGCATTGAACCACAAGTGTATTGTCTGAGGGAGATAAATTCCAAGCAATTCTTCTTGAAAGGCTACTTATCTTAAAAGGTATTATTCTAATAGTGCATTTGTGAGTAAGCTGTCATTTCTGCAAACATTCTGCTTTCTATCAGAAATAGGCATTTCTTTGGAGAATTATTATGATTCTAATGCTGTGCATTAAACTTTAAAATGCTGGATATCAGTTTTAGTTTAAACTCACCTTGGTAGCATTGTGGCCCCAATGCATAATTTCAAACAATTACACATTGTGATAAGAGTTTCCAGCTGCAGCTGATAATATTTGAGGAGGCATCTCACTGTAGGCCATATTTACAAAAGTCTGTTTCAAAGTCTCTTTGGATGGAATGCAGTTCTGATCCCCGGAGCACCACAGATACCATCAGTGCTGCCATTGTTACTGGCACAGTTCCATGGAATGGAGAAAGCATAAACTCTAGCTGACAGAACTGGGAACAACATTGTTTTCATGGTCTTACATTATGCTGAAAACAAGCTCCAATGGTTAGGATGAAAGTCCATTAAGCTCCCACTTGTGCCAAGGTTTCCAAGTGAAGCAGTTTGGAAGGGGATGAGATGGAAGGATGATAGCAGGACACTTCGAAAACATCAATGTAGGAGACACGAAAGAGATGCCATGTCTGTAGATTTTTAAGTAATAGTTTGACTAGAAATGTGAATTACCTGGACTTTTAGAAAGACTTTAACAAAGTTTCACATAAGAAGCTAATGTTAAAATTACAAGCACTTGGGATTGAGGGATACATGCAGGCATGGACTAAGAATTTGTTGTCAGACAGGAGACCGTGAATTAGAATAAACAGCTGGCAGTGGTGATGTGTGGTAACCACAGGAATCAGTTTTTTGGCCTCGACTATTGACAATTGCATCAATTATTTGGATAAGAAAGCCAAACATAATATTTCTAAGTTTATTGATAACACAAAAGGAAAAAGCAAAAAGGTCAAGATATTATTGAACTGAGATCGATTCAAAAAGACCTGGGTGTCCTTGTATGCCAGTCAATGAGAGCGAAAAGACAGCAAGCAATTAGAAAGCAAATGCTATGCTTGGCTTTCATTGCAAGAGGACTGAGGATGAAAGCAAATATGATTTGATAAATAATATTTCCTTTTCCTTTTTTAAGGCATCAATTCTGCAGTACCATGGGTACTGAGGGAGCTGATGAGGCTAACGTTGGAACCACAGATGGAGCACGGCGTGTCAGATGAAGCAGGTGGATGGATAGTTGAACTTTGAACATCATCACTGAATCTTGGCAATATCTTGCTCATAACTACTCCAAGTGCCTATGAAGATTCTCAATCAAGTGGAAAAGGAACATTAAGGAAGGTATTGAAAGCTGTGAACCCGTACGTCAGAAGCACACAGATTGTCCTGCATAAGTAGTGGAAGGAGTGCACTATCTACATCTTCAAAGAGACTTTGTATGCATCCTTGAATCTTCTTGTCTGTTTCCCTAGTAATCCTTTCCACTGATAAAACTTCAGAACTGAGTGTCTGGATCAGGAATCTGGATTTAAGATTCAAGTATCATTGACTAGCCAAAATAGCTGACTGAGTTTAATCAAGGTCTCTATGCTGGAAATGTTGGCCTGGAGAAAGCATTGATTATGCTTTGCTTATCCTTCCAGTAATGCTGGGAAATCAGGCAAAGACACATTTGGTAGTACATTTTCAGTATCTTGAAATGCCTGCTCTAAGTGGACCAGGTCTCAGAAAGGAAAAATTCACTTGAACACAGTGGAAAATGACTTTTGTGCCAAATCTGAGGACTTGACCTTCATACTTATTTTCTCTCAATCATGCAAGATCTCAATGAGATCACACCTGGAGCTTTGATCTCCTTAACGAAGAAAAGACGAACTTGCCACAGAGACAGTGCAACAAATGTTCACCAGACTGCTTCCTAAGATGGCAAAATTGTTTTATTAGAAGACTGGGTGAACTATATTCACTGAAGTTTAGAAAAGGAGAGTTGGAATTGGAATTAATTTATTGTTGTCACATGTACTGAGATACAATGAAAAGCTTGTCTTGCATACTGTTCGTTGAGATCAAATCATTACACAGTACATTGAGTTAAAACAACAATGCACAGTAAAGTATAACAGTTACATAAAAAAATGCAGCACAAGTAAACAAAGAGGTGCAATACCATTACATTGGCAGTTTGTAAAGTTTAGAGTTCATCTCTTTGTACTAGGAAACTATATAATAGTCTTATGACAGTGGGATAGAACCCTAGTGATACACACTTTTAGGTGTTTGTATCTTCTGCCCATTGGGAGAGGAGAAGAGGGAGAATGTCCAGGAGTGAATGGAGTCTTTGATCATGCTGCCTGGTTTATTGAGGCAATGAGAAGTACAAACAGAGTTTATACTTCTGGTTTCCATCAGGTGCTGAGCTGTGTCCACAGCCCTGCAGTTTCTGGCAGTTGCACGCACAGCAGTTGCCACACCAACCCGTGATGCATTCAGATAGGATGCTTTGGTTGGTGCATCAGTAAAAATGGGTAAAGGTCAACAGAGACATGACAAATTTCTTTAGCCTCCTGGGGAAGTACGTGAACTTTCTTGGCGGTGGTATCTACATGTTTCACACATAGGAACTTGAAGCTCTCAACCCTGCCAACTGCAACACTATTGATGTAGATGGGAACATGTGCACTGCCCTCCTTCCTGAAGCCAATGACCAGCTCTTTTGTTTTGCTGATATTCATTGAAGCATGCAAAAGTTTTACACAGCAAAATGGACTGGATTCAAGGACGATGCTTACCCTGGCTAGGAGCGTCTAGGGTAAGAGGACACAGTCTCAGGGCCCAAAAGGTTTAGTATCGACAAAGAAATATCAGGAGAATCTGTGGAGTTCCATACCACAGAGGACTATGGAGGCCAATTCAAAGAATATATTTAAGGAGTAGGTAGATATATTTCTAGACACAAAGTGTATAGGGAAAGAGTGGAAGTATAGTACAAGTGATCATCAACTGGACTATGGCCATTCATTTAACAGAAATTTGTTATTACAGAATTTGCAAACCAGAAACCAAAATTTTAAGATAGGAATTCATTTTCATGGAATTTATGTGAAAAAATGTTCAATAAATAAGTACAATTTTTCCAACTTTCATTTCTTGATGTAAGTGCAGATAACATGACTTTGTGTACTGAAAATTTTACAGACCATCTTAAGGGAAATCATCCCCTTGTATCACAATGGTCATCTATTTTGAGATGGAAGACCAGCTATGCTTGTATTGAATGCAAAGCAGATTTAAAAGGCTGAATGGTTTACTCCTGCATCTATTTCCTACATTTCTATAGTTTCATACCAGAGTTCTGACCTACTGAGCATTTCCATAAATTTTCATTTTATGCAACCAAATAATATCAGAATTTGAGCATCTTATTAATGCTGATTCTATATTTATCCACATCAAAATTAACAGGAAAGTGAATTAGACCTTTTGGCTCTTCAAGTCCAATTTGTCATTTAATATTGTGGCTGAAATGGTGCTGTGCTCTCTAATGTGCTATATTTTGGATAGGAGATTTAAAAAATTACTTTGGATGAGATTTTAACATCAATGGAATGTTAAATCCATTGGGCAGCAAATCTTTTATTACCAATTTTCTGCCCGCTTGTGAAAAATAGAATCTTCCCTCATGCAACTATCTGTTCTGGCTATTCAGCTGGATGCTACATTTGACTTTCTTCAAAAGAGCAAGCAGTTCCTCCAGCAATTTGATTAGTATTCCTTTTTCAACAATACTCTCAAAGACATGACATTTGTGTTTTAAGTGTCTCGTTTTTCCATTGTATTACCATGTACTGTGCACTTATTATTTCAAGAGCAATTTAGTCCCAGTGAAATGTATAGGCATGCTTATATTTGGGCCCACTGAATCTGTATCAATCATCAAGTATCTATTTAGATAAATCTCTTCCTAGCCCATTTTATTCTCCCTGTATTCCCATTTACTCCTTCTGTATACCACCACAGCTCACACACAAAGGATGTTTTGCTGTGGCCAACTAAACAGCCATCCTGCACGAAGTGAAGGGAAACTGGAACAGCCAAAGAAAACTCACGTGATCCAAGGGAGAATGCACAAGCTCAACACACAAAGCACTGGAAGTCAGGACTGAACCTGAATGCCCGGAGTTGTGGGCAACAGCTCTATCCACTGCATCACTGAGCCATTTATGAGATATGGGATGTTATTTGGTGGATATTACTGACTAATATTGACAGTTCTGGTCAGAACTAGTGACACACTGGAGTTAAAGTAGGTTCTCAAGTTGTGCTCATTCACAGTCAGACTGGAATACCAGGCCAACTGATAGACAGGGAAGGCCAAATCTTTGCCTCTGAATTCCGTGTGGGAGCTAGAAAAATTATTTCTTGGATCCTGGACCGAGCCAGCAGCATCTGATCAATTATATATGAATACTTCTATCTGCACAGCACAACTAATGAGAAATTCGTACTGTCACAGCAAAGAATCCAATAAAGTTGGAAGATTCATTGGTACATTGACAGTTACTAGTTACTTTTGACATTAAAGAGAAATGTTTACCTTATTAAAAAAGAAACAGAATCCAAAGAAAGGGTGTGAAAGCTGGATGGCTTTGAATGAACTCAGTAGTCAGGCTTTTCCAGCATTCAGAGTTCATGTCATAGTGTATAAATAATTCTTGTCTGAGGTATGGTTGAGTGAATATCATGAGACTCAAATGTTAACAAATAGTGCTGTTCTATTTTACTTAAATTATCAAGAGGAAAAATAAAAAACTTCCTTTGTTGACTGTAATTTCAATGTCAAATGCCACATGTACAATTCAACAAAAAGAATCACTTGACATTTCTATCTGAGCATCATAAAATTCTAAGATTTGATGTGCCTTAAATCTATACAGGCTTGTTCATATTCTCCTTCCATCAAATATTAATTACAATGAGGAAAAAGGCAGCATTATATTGGAGCTGATATTCAGTGTGGATCTTTTCATATTATTCTGATTTCACTGCATTTCTCCACCTTTTTTTCTCAAACAAAGTATTTTATTAGTTTAAGTAAAAGAAGAGATAACACTTGCATTGAAAGAGTGGACAAGAAGAATATGGATATACTCTATGGGCTAAAGTTTATCTTTAATAACATTTTACAGTATAATTTCTCCTCAAGGCTCTTGTTAAAATGCTATACCTACCTTTGATTGAGCAAAAATACTTCTATACCATTTCATAAATACCAGTCAATTTCACGGAGGATAGCATTTTTTGAAAAGAATTCCAAAATCTGATGAAAAACAAGAAAAAGCACAAAAGGAGGAAAGATGACAAGGACATGATGACTAAGAATATATGTCACCCTCATTTTCAAAATATCAAACAAGTATGATGTTGGCTGCTTGAATTCCCAGCACTCAAACAGAAGCCACGTCTGGCCTTTCCGCTTAGTTACTAACAAAGGGCTTAATCTTCAAGGATGGTATTGTATCAAAGATAGCTTTTTTTCACAGATTCAGTTTGACTGCAAGGGACAAGATGTCTTACCAGATTTGTAAACGAAATATACTGTGACATGATTGCACCAGAATCATAGCTGTAGAAAAAGCTGGTAATGTTAAACTTTCCCCACTGAAATCTTCACTGATAGAATGGTATTACTCCTATTCAATATAGATTAGATTAGATTAGATTATGAAGACACGCAGTCCTCTTTTATTGTCATTTAGTAATGCATGCATTAAGAAACGATACAATATTTCCTCCGGTGTGATATCACAGGACAAACCAAGACTGAAAAAACTAACAAAACCACATAATTATAACATATAGTTACAACAGTGCAACAATACCATAACTTGATGAAGAAGTCCATGAGCACAGTAAAAGTTCAAAGTCTCTCAAATGTCCCACATCTCACGTAGACGGGAGAAGGAAGAAAAACTCTCCCTGCCATGCCGACCACAGTCCGACTCTGAGTCATCCGAAAACTTCGAGCCTCCGATCAGCTCTCCGACACTGAGTACTGAGTGCCATCTCTGTCCAAACAATTTGACCTCAATCTCGGTCGCCAACAGCAGGCAAAGCCGGGGATTTTGAGGCCTTCCCTCCAGAAGATTCCCGACCGCGCAGTAACAACAGCAGCAAACTGGCATTTCAGAAATTTCTCCAGATGTTCCTCTGTGCTTTCACGTCCGTCTCCATCAAATCAGAATTGACCACGGTCCCTATTTAATGGATACGATATCATTTTTCACCGAGGGCTGCACATGCGCGGCACGCTGCTCTCTCTCCTCCCGCCTTAGCAAGGATGTATTCAAATTACTGAAATTATCCACATTGACTTTGAAGAAATAATTGTGTTCCATCTTTTCTTTCTAATACTAAAAAGCAAGGATATTCACACACATTTTTTCTAGGTAATTAAGTTATAGTCATCAAGGTCTATATCTTTTCCAGGATGACACAAGATGCAGTACAATGCACCTCCATACTCGAAGTTCAAGTTTATTGTTATCATAGGCATACATACACACACTTAGTGGTCACATAATTAGGTATAGCAGATACCTAATAAAGTGGCCACTGAATGTATGTTTGCGGTCTTCTGCTGCTGTAGCACATCCACTTCAAAGTTTGATGTGTTGTATGTTCGCAGATGCTCTTCTGCACACCACTGTTGTCATTCATTATTGAGCTATTGTTGCCTTCCCTCTAGCTTTAAACAATATGGCCATTCTTCTCTGAGCTCTCTCATTAACAAGACAATTTCGTCCACGGAACTGCCACTCACTGAGTGATTTTTTTTTGTTTCTTGCACCATGATCCTTAAATTCTGGAGTCTATTGTGTGTAAAAATCCAAGGAGACCAGCATTTTATGAGATATTGAAACCACCCCACCTGGCTCTAACAATCATACTATGGTCAAAGTCATTTAGATCACACTTCTTCCCCATTCTGATGTTTGGTCTGAACAACAACTGAACCTCCTGTCCTTATCTGCATGCTTTTATGCATGGAATTGCCGCCACATGATTGGCTGATCGGACTTTTGCATTAACGAACAGGTGAACAGCTGTACCTAATAAAGTGGCCAGTGAGTGCACGTGTGATATAATTGTCAAGGAAATTGTGTTTTTTTTTGCAGCAATCTCGCAGAGTACTGACAAACACAAAGTAATAATTATACATTACTTATGACAAAATAAACAGAACAACATTAGAGCAAGTTAAGAGAGAGGATAAGAAATACAGTATGAGGTAATGTTAGGGATCCTCAGATTGGTTCAAGAACTGTTAATTGAGCCATGAGGTGTAGCTCTTCAGGTTCTTGCACTTCCTGCATACTCTTGAATGTGATTGCAGGCCTTGTTGGCATGCCAGGGCTTCACCACTGCACACTCAGAAACAATATCCCTGGAGGCTGATCAGCACCATGGCCCGGTGAAGTCTCCCAAGCCAGGACAGAATGTTTGGCTGGCATCTAGAGATCTTCCCTTGAAAGTTGAGAGCCACAAGTTGGTCCCATGCTACGTGGGCTCATTCATGGTGGAGAAGACTATCAGCAAAGTCTCATATGGTTTGTGCCTACCATCATCAATAAAGGTCCACCCAGTGTTCCATGTTTCCCAGCTCAAGCTGGTGATTTCCTTCCCACCTGCTGCAGTCACCTCCTCTCCCCTTCCTCCTCCTCCCCACTTGGTGGATGGATCCCCGCCCTATTCTGTGCAGTGTGTCACGCAGGTGAGAAACTGCTAGAAAGTTCAGCAGTCTAACGAACAAGGAGGCAATTAAAAGAGAGAGAAAATATGGCGCGAGCTGAGACATGAGCTGGGAAGTCATCATGGTAACAGCTCAGAGCGGTTGAGCTAACGGACGCTGGAATTTTGGAGGGATTAAAAAAAGTTGATCCTTCGGTCTGATAACAGTAGAGGAGACACGATACCAGAGAACTGTGGAAGCTACCCGAGAAACCACCGGTGGAGTTTAAGACCACCACGAGGGTGGAAGCGACGGAACAATTAATTTCCATCCGTGATTACCAGTGCGGGTAAGAGCTTGCCTGTGGGAGTCTGCTGGTGGTGAACCCGTGTTGTGGGTTAGTAGACCATTCACTAGGAGGGGCTCTGTCCATCTGTGTCTGTGTGGCGGTCACACCAAGTGACTCTGAAGACTTCGGAAGAAACAGCAACTAAAGCTGCCAACTTGAACATCAACTCAATTAACTCTCTCTCTCTCTCTCCATCAATTCAACTTGACGCAACACAAAGTGAACTGAACTGCTTAAGCTTACCTGACACCATAAGACTGATATCTACCTCCTGGACTATTATTTTTTTTTGTATCCACACACACATTTACGGATATATATATATATATATATATATAAAATAGTTTATAACCTGTATTGTATTATTCAGTTTAATGATATTAATTTGTAGTAGTAATAAATATAGTCTTAATTTATAGTAAACAAGACTCCAGGTGTGATCCATTTCTGCTGGTCCTTATCAACCCGTCACAGGGTTCATGTCAAAAATTGGGGGCTTGTCCGGGATCTGAACAAATTTGGTTGGAGCCAATTTTCTAAATTGCGTGGGGGCTTGTCTTGATTGGGGAAATCCCTTGTAATTAATCTGTGTGTGGAAAACAGCAGAAATGGAGGCTAGTGAATTTATAGACAACCCTACTCCTCTGTTTTTGAGGAGTGCCAGAAAGGGGGTTCTATGTGACATTGCTAGGAAATGGAAACTTTCCGGAATACAGAAGAGTATGACGAAGGCAGGAATTCCGAGGAAAATAGCTGAATACTGTGTTGGGAAAGAGTTATTTGAGGAGGAGTCGCTACAGGAGTTTCCGATAGGTGATGAGGAGACCCCGTTACGACTAGAACAATTAAGAATGGAGAGACTTAAGTTCGAGGCTGCAGAGGCAGAGAAACAGGGGGAGTTTGAGAGGGAGATGCGGCGTCAAGAGGGTCAAGTGTCAGGCCATGGTGGTGAGAGGGGTGTATCAATTAATGTCAGTCAGGAAATTAAGTTGGTACCTCCGTTTGCTGAAGAAGACATTGATAGGTACTTCCTACATTTTGAGAAAGTGGCTCAGAACAGGAAGTGGCTGAGGGAGAACTGGGCAGTATTGCTGCAAAGTGTGTTAAAAAGGAAGGTGCAGCAAGCATATTCCGCCTTATCTGTGACCAAGTCGACTAATTATGATACTGTGAAGGAGGCTGTGCTTAAGGTCTATGAAATGGTGCCAGAAGCGTACCGACAGAAGTTTCAGTGTTTGAGGAAGTTTGGGAACCAGACATTATATAGAGTTTGCCCGTGAAAAGGAGAGGTACTTTGATCGGTGGTGTGCCTCGAAAGAGGTAGACGAGGACTACCACAAAGTGAGACAGCTGATTCTGATTGAGGAATTTAAAGAGGTTGTTCCTAGTGAGATACGGACATACGTAGAAGAGAAAGAGGTTGAGACTCTTTCCATGGCCGGTAGGTTAGTGGATGAGTTTGCCCTGACTCACAAGATTAAGTTTTTCCCGAGCAAGGGTTATCAGAAGAGCTACTGGGATAATCCGCCAAGTAAAACAGAAAACAAGGCAGGGGCTAGTGACAGAGGTAAAGAGGAGGGGAAACCAACCAAAAATAAGTTTTCCACTTTTACCTGTTACTACTGCAGAAAGCCTGGCCATGTGGCATCTAACTGTCTTATTCGGAAGAAAGAAATGGGAAAGGAGAAGGGGAAAACCCCCGACGCGTGTGCGCCGGTGGCTGAGACCACATGAAGGAAGGTGGGGTCTGGCCGAGTTCAGGAAGGGATTGAGTGGTTTATTATCAAGGGTTTTGTGTCTGTGAAGGAGGGGTCACCCCTAATACCAGTGAGAATCTGGCGCGATACTGGAGCCTTTCAGTCACTGATATTAAGTGATGTCTTAGAATTTGGTGACGAGACAAAAACGGACCAAGTGAATATTCTGCAAGGTATTGGCAAGGGAACAGAGGTCGTGCCTTTGCACAAAATAATTTTGAAATGTGACTTAGCGTCTGGACCAGTTGACATAGGGATACGACCTAAATTACCGATAGCTAACGTGGATGTCTTGTTGGGAAATGACCTGGCAGGAAAAGATGTATACCAAGGGTTATAGCGAACAAGCCAGCCTGCTGTTAGTGAGACAAGCGCAGACAATGAACTTTATCCCACATGCATGGTCACAAGAAGTATGACAAGGAAGGCTACAGAAGTGAAGTGATCTGGACGGGAGGGGTCAGGTGCCCGTGATAGCAAAGACGGGGGTATGGATCCTACTGACTTATCTGAAACTTTTCTACCATCTGGTTTCGACCAGGACCCAGGTAGTGAGGCGGATAAGAGGGGTTTGTCATTGTCTAGGTGGAAGCTTGTGGAAGAGCAGGATAGGGATCCTGAGGTTGCAGTTTTAAAAGAGACAGCTCTTTCTGAGGATGAAATTCAGAGGGAGTCAATGGGTTACTATCTGAAGGATGGGGTATTAATAAGGAAGTGGAGGCCACTGACAGTACCTGCTGATGAGGATTGGGCCCTGGTGCACCAGGTGGTGGTTCCGAAGGGTTACCGTACAAAAATTTTAAAGATGGCTCATACAATGCCTTTAGGGGGACATCTTGGAGTTAGAAAGACAGGGCACAAGATTATGAAAGAATTTCATTGGCCGTGTATAAGAAAGGATGTGGCAGTTTTTTGTAAAACTTGTCACACATGTCAAGTGGTAGGGAAACCGAATCAGGCTATCCCAAAAGTGCCACTTCGCCCCATACCAACTTTTGGTGAACCTTTCTCCAGGGTCATTGTGAATTGTGTTGGCCCACTGCCAAATACTGCAGGTGGCCAGTAAAACTTGTTAACCATTATGTGCACTGCCTCTAGGTTCCCAGAAGCAATACCCCCCAGAAACCTAAAGGCTAAAACAGTGGTGAAGGCACTTATTAAGTTCTTCACATTAGTGGGTCTTCCCAAGGAGATACAATCGGATCAGGGCAGTAATTTTACATTGGGTGTATTCCAACAGATAGTTACGGAACAGAGAGTGAAACAAATTCTGTCCACAGCATACTATCCCCAATCCCAGGGAGCAATAGAGAGGTTTCACTCTACCCTCAAAACCATGATTAAAATGTGCTGTATGGAAAACAAAAAACATTGGGATGAGAGTATACCTTTATTCCTATTTGCGATAAGAGATTCGATCCAGAAATCGTTGGAGTTCAGTCCGTTTGAGCTTGTGTTTAGTCATAGGCCTTGAGGACCTTTGACCTTACTGAGAGAGCAATGGTCTAATAAGGAAGTGCGAACTGGTGTATTGGGTTATGTCTTAGAGTTTCGAGACAGGCTGAGGAGGGCTTGTGACCTTGCGAAACACAGTCTTCAAGACTCCCAGGCTGATATGAAGCGCTGGTATGACAGACAGGCGAGGGATCGAAGCTATGAGGTTGGAGATAAGGTCTTGGTTTTGTTTCCCTTGGAGAATAACCCTCTCCAGGCTCAGTTTAGTGGACCTTATGAAATAATGAGGAAAATTGATGAGCTGAACTATGTTATCAGGACACCTGGTAGAAGGAAGACCACTCAATTAGTGCATGTGAACCTAATCAAACCTTATTTTGATTCTAAATCCGTACCATTTGGGGTCACGACCAAACAAGACCCTGCTGCAAAGGCTAGCCCAGAGATAACGGGGGAGTGTAATGAGCAGTATCTGGTTTCAGCTCGACTCAAGAATGCTAGTGTTTTGGAGAACATAAACAGTAAAATTAACCACCTGGAAGCGAAACAACAGCAACAGATAAAGGAGCTAATTGGCAAACATTCCGATCTATTCCCAGATACACCGAGGCAGTGTAGTACAGCTACCCATGATGTCATTGTGGGGCAGGCTGATCCAGTGAAACAGCACCCCTACAGGATGAATTTAGAACATCGTAAAATAGTGGAGCAGGAAATCGAATATATGTTGGCCAATGGTATAATCAGGCCATCCACCTCTGCGTGGGCTTCCCCATGCGTGATAGTTCCCAAACCCGATGGTACAATGAGATCTTGCACAGATTATAGAAAGGCCAACGCAATAACTAAAACAGATGCCTACCTTATTCCCAGAATAGATGACTGAATCGATAGGGTGGGAAAGGCTAACTAAAATTGACCTGCTAAAAGGGTACTGGGTGCGTCCCGTTAACCGATAGGGCTCGAGAGATGTCAGCATTTGTCACCCCCTCGGGGTTGTATGAGTATAATGTGATGCCTTTCAGGATGAAAAATGCCCCTGGGACATTCCAACGTATGATAAACTCTGTGATTCAAGGCTTGAAGTATACTGGGGCATACATTGATGATTTAGTAGTATGGAACAACATGTGGGAGGAACACATTGTAACAGTAGAGAAATTATTTGATCGGCTCTCTAAAGCTAATCTGACAGTCAACCTTGCCAAGAGTAAGTTTGGTCATGCCAGGGTCACGTATCTTGGTTACGTAGTGGGCCAGGGTCAACTGGCTCCTGTGAAAGGGAAAGTTCAGGCTATCGCTGATGTACCCATTCCAATGGGTAAGAGAGCATTGAGAAGGTTTTTAGGTATGGTGGGGTATTATCGAAAATTTTGCAAGAACTTTGTAAATATTGCCCTTCCACTGACAAGACTGTTGAGAAAGAGTGAACGATTTGTGTGGGATGAGCGTTGCCAAAAGGCATTTGAACGGTTAAAATGGTATTCTGTGTCACCATCCAGTGCTAAAGGCACTAGACTTCACTAAGACGTTCTCCCTAGTGACAGACGCTAATGATGAAGCTGCAGGGGCGGTGCTATTACAGAGAGGAGATGATGGTATTGAACATCCGGTGGCATACTTTTCCAAAAAGTTTAATGTGCACCAGAAAAATTACTCGACAATAGAAAAGGAATTGCTGTCCCTCATTTTTGCATTACAACATTTCGAGGTTTACGTTAGTCCCGCACAAAAGCCATTAGTGGTGTATATTGACCACAATCCTTTGGTGTTTTCAGATAAGATTAAAGATTGAAATCGGCATTTATTAAACTGGAGCCCGTGTTTACAGCAGTTTGATATCGAGATAAGACACTTAAGGGGTAGGGACAATGTCATTGCGGATTGCCTATCCCGCTGTTAAAACTGCTGACAAACTGTGTAAATGCATAATGTACACTCTGTGAAGTAGAATGTAGTGCTTGGTGTGTAGAATCTGTGAGTGAGAAAAATTTTGCTCGAAGATCAAAATTTTCCCAAAGGGGGAAAGTGTCACACAGGTGAGAAACTGCTAGAAAGTTCAGCAGTCTAACGAACAAGGAGGCAATTAAAAGAGAGAGAAAATACGGTGCGAGCTGAGACATGAGCTGGGAAGTCACCATGGTAACAGCTCAGAGCGGTTGAGCGAACGGACGCTGGAATTATGGAGGGATTAAAAAAAGTTGATCCTTTGGTCTGATAACGGCAGAGGAGACACAACATGAGAGAACTGAGGATCCTACCCGAGAAACCACTGGTGGAGTTCAAGACCACCACGAGGGTGGAGGCGATGGTTCGATTAATTTCGATCCGTGATTACCAGTGCGGGTAAGAGCTTGCCTGTGGGGGTCTGCTGGTGTTGAACCCATGCTGTGGGTTAGTAGACCGTTCGCTAGAAGGGGCTCTGTCCATCTGTGTCTGTGTGGGGGTCCCAACAAGTGCCTCCGAAGACTTCGGAAGAAAGAGCAACTAAAGCTGCCAAT
This sequence comes from Mobula birostris, assembly GCF_030028105.1. NCBI lineage: Eukaryota > Metazoa > Chordata > Chondrichthyes > Myliobatiformes > Myliobatidae > Mobula > Mobula birostris. Next base: position 160,512,799 of record NC_092375.1, read on the forward strand.
TTGAACATCAACTCAATTAACTCTCTCTCTCTCTTCATCAATTCAACTCGACGCAACAGAAAGTGAACTGAACTGCTTAAACTTACCTGACACCGTAAGACTGATATCTACCTCCTGGACTATTATTGTTTTGTATCCACACACACATTTATGGATATATATATATATATATATATATATATATATATATATATAATAGTTTATAACCTGTATTGTATTATTCAGTTTAATGATATTAATTTGTAGTAGTAATAAATATAGTCTTAATTTATAGTAAACCAGACCCCAGGTGTGTTCCATTTCTGCTGGTCCTTTTCAACCCATCATGGGGTGCGTGACAAGTGCCTCCTGGCATCTCCCCAAGTGTAGGGCAGTGTTTAGTATCTCATGGTTTGGGAGGGATATGGTACTCTTGGATTTCAGCACATAACATCCTGAACAAGTCTCTCATCCGGGGCTTCCAGCATGCACAGGTCTCATGACTACGGATGTTCCAACCAATTATGTTTTCATTTTTTTTTCCGTGAGACCATGCATTTGCACCTTGGAAGGTTTCCAGGGCACAGGCCTGGACAAGGTTGTATGGAAGACTGGCAGTTGCCCATGCTGCAAGTCTCCTCTCTCCACGCCACCGATGTTGTCCAAGGGAAGGGCACTAGGGCAGATACAGCTTGGCACTGGCGTCGTCACACAGCAATGTGTGGTTAAGTGTCTTGCTCAAGGACACAACACGCTGCCTCAGCTGAGGCTCGAACTAGTGACCTTCAGATCACTAGACCGACACCTTAACCACTTGGCCACGCGCCAACACACGTTTTCATTATGCTTGTATTTAGCTCCCTTCCTATCGTTGCAGTTTTGCCGAGACTTGATGAAGCGTATTGATGGCAACACTCCCTGCTTACCTGAGTCCACATCCTGAGAAAGAAGACTACAATTTAGAGCAGTATTTATTTAGCATTTCATTTCTGCATCTGAGCCGCAGTGGCAACGTTTGACTTTAGTTTGAGGGTTTTTGTTAGCAGCCCTGCTGGCCTAGTGTTCCTTATTCTCCCTTTGGTTCTCTACAGTTCTTATTAAAAGTCAGAGAACTTTTCATCTTGTGGCTGTGTCTCTCCCTTTGCACTTGTCAAATATCTTGTCTGCCTGGTGGCAGCGCCAGGAAGAGGGCATGGCCCAGATGGTGAAGGGCTCTGATGATGGATACAGTCCTGAGTCATCACCTCTTATAGATATCCTCAATGGTGGGGATAGTCATCTCAGCCAAGGGAAGACTTTACTGTTAATTCACTCTTCTATTAACAATGACCCTCCCAGCAATTAACAGCTTAAATTACAAATGCAGCCAAAATATTTTTAAGGAGTGGACTAATTGTAGAGAAGGGTATTGAGGAATTAAATGATGAATTACATAAAGTGTTTAAAATGTTTAAAAATTAGTTTCAATTCACAGGCAGAAACAATTTTACCATTATTAGATAATATATGTAGTTAAGGATTTATATGTCTAAACAGTATTGCAATTTTCTATCGCAATTGACGGTGAGGGCTTAGGCCTCTTCCTTCTGTTCTTAAATAGTATCACAGGATATTTTACTGTTGCTAATCACACACTTAAGATGAAATTCAGTGCAATTCCTCCCAAAATTAATGCCATGCAGACATAATTTTGGATATTCCAGGTTTGCACTTGCTCCTCCACCCAGATGGCAGACGGGTCATAAAGATAAAAGCAGATGAAATGTAACGAAGGTGGGAAAATGGATCTACCAGGAAACAAAGATCACAAGAAATGTGACAAATTGAACTTAATCCAAAGGAATGCACGCTATGCATTTGAGGAGTTGCTTCAAGTGAAAACACAATAAATGGGAGGATATTGAGCTATTTGAAGGTACAGTGGAATCTTGGAATGTATATCTACAGATCTTCAAGAGGTAGAAAAATCTACCTAATAATGAAGTTAAAGAAAAATCGTAGAAGCTTTTCAACGGCCACACGTGGAGTACACAGAGCAAGGTGGATGGGCTTGAATTGTACATAACATTGGTGAGACCTAGCTCAAGTACTTCATTAGAGTTCTGATCACCCTTTTGCAAGAAAGAGGTGATTATGCTGGAGAAAGAACAGGGAACATGTTATCAGCACTGGGTAAGTTCAACTTTAAGAAAGATGGCATAATCTTGGGCTGCTCTCTTTGAGACAGAGGAGACCGATAAGAGGTAGATGAGATGTTTAAAATTATGAGTGCTTTATAATAAATAGGAAAGGCAAGTGACAATACACTGAGAGAAGTTGGCCGGAGGATTAGCGGGGAGAAGAACATTTTTTACTCTGAGGATCAGGGGATCTGTGACTCATTGTTAATGGGATGATGGAAGCATAAATTCCATGTAATAGGTATTGGTAAGAAACTAATGTTGCAATGTAGCAATTGGCTGGGCAACTCTTTTTTAATGGGTACAGTTAAAATGAGCTAACTGGCCTTCTCCAGTGTCATACACTCTCTCCTTCTATATTCCTTAACATAGTGGTACCAAACATAAATGTTCTTAAATATTCGGCAGGTGTTTGTGCTTAAATACATTATATTCCAGTGTAGCTAATACAACATTCAGTTATTTGTCATTGCCTACATAAAGCTAGGTCAGCAGACAAACTAACGCAGTTTATTTCTTATTCTAATGCACCATACTGAAGCAAGTACTACAAGTTACTTGTCTATTAAAGGACTTATTTTTGCCTTTGACAATTTATCCAAATTGAGATTTTAAACTGAGGTCCTAGTGAGATTGCCACCAGGTAATATTGCGAAGATCAATTCAGTGATGCAACACACATCAAAGTTGCTGGTGAATGCAGCAGGTCAGGCAGCATCTCTAGGAAGAGGTACAGTCGACATTTCAGGCCGAGAACCTTAGGCAGGACTAACTGAAGAAAGAGCTAGTAAGAGATAAAAATGGGAGGGGGAGGGGGAGATCCAAAATGATAGGAGAAGACAGGAGGGGGAGGGATGGAGCCAAGAGCTGGACAGGTGATTGGCAAAAGGGGTATGAGAGGATCATGGGACAGGAGGCCCAGGGAGAAAGTAAAGGGGGAGGGGGGGGGAAGCCCAGAGGATGGGCAAGGGGTATAGTCAGAGGGACAGAGGGAGAAAAAGGAGAGTGAGAGAAAGAATGTGTGTATATAAATAACGGATGGGGTACGAGGGGGAGGTGGGGCATTAGTGGAAGTTAGAGAAGTCGATGTTCATGCCATCAGGTTGGAGGCTACCCAGACGGAATATAAGGTGGTGTTCCTCCAACCTGAGAGGGGGCTTCCCCCCCCTCCCCCTTTTTCCTTCTCCCTGGGCCTCCTGTCCCATGATCCTCTCATACCACTTTTGCCAATCACCTGTCCAGCTCTTGGCTCCATCCCTCCCCCTCTTGTCTTCTCCCATCATTTTGGATCTCCCCTTCCCCCTCACACTTTCAAATCTCTTACTAGCTCTTTCTTCAGTTAGTCCTGACGAAGGGTCTCGGCCGGAAATGTTGACTGTACCTCTTCCTAGGGATGCTTCCTGGCCTGCTGCATTCACCAGCAACTTTGTTGTGTGTTGCTTGAATTTCCAGCATCTGCAGATTTCGTCGTGTTTGTGTCAATTCAGTGATGGTTCATCTTTGGGTTGACAGGAGGTTCCTTGAACATGAAGGAAACAACTATTTAAATGGTTTTAGACAGGAAACAGAAGCAATGCAGACAGGACAAACGCAGCCTCAAATGTGGTGGGTATTTTCCCAAGCTCACAAGAGAGTCAACGTGATGAAGTTTTAATAAATCCATTTCTTCAAAGAAATAGCGGGTGAAATCTACTCTTTATAAGCCATTAACAGAGTTTGCACTGCAGAATGGCTGAGCTATTTGTTGTTACCCAGGCTGAGTTACTTTTAAATTTTTGCCTTCTTGCATTGCATTACACAGAATTAATATTTTATGTGCTTTGATTGATTATTCTACAGTTTCCATTTAAATTCACAAATGCAGTATTTCTGCCCTAAGAATATTAGATCTTTCAGTGGATTTGTTTTGTTTTGCCAGTAAAGTCATTGCATCTTCAATTATTTGCATTTTCAAACCTTCCCAGACCAATTTGTGTTCACTAGCCAAGAAATAAGAGAGATTTATTATCAGCCATGGTGAGATGTTATCCAATTGAATATCATAAGGGCAATACCTGGAAGCTGTAGACTTGTGTACCAGTGATTCAGTACAGTTACTTCATGAAGATTGGGAGCTCTGCCAACAACAGCAAATTGCTTTGAAGGATCTCACATTTATACTTTTGAATGTTTTACTGTGGTTATGCTTCCTCTTAGCCACTCGTCTGTCAGAAGTATTTTCGGTGAATATGAAGTCATGGTGTAAAGGCACCCAATGAATATGACTTCCCTTTTTCTCAAAAAATTCATTCTTGACTGAGTAGCTGCAATTCATTCTTAGTTGCTTCTGTTAAATGTGCAATCGATCCCAAAGGATCTGAATTTTGCAAAGCAGAGAATAAAAAAACAATACATGTGGGAGTATCTGTGCCAAGTTTTTCTCTGTATCATATATCCACACAAGATTATTTTGCTTATGCAATCAAATGTTCTTTTTAGATAAACATCCTCTTTAATTAATCCAGTATTGACATCTCTTCATCAAACAGAGGGATATGGTGCCTATAAAAAATAATCACTCCACCCTCCCCCCCTTTGGAAGTTTTCGTGTTTTATTGTTTAACAACATTCACTCGCAGTGGATTAAGTTTGACTTTTTTGACACTGATCAACAGAAAAAGACTCTTTCATGTCAACGTGAAAACAGATCTCTATAAAGTGATCTAAATTAATTACAAATGTAAAACACAAAATAATTGATTGCATAAGCGTTCACCCCCTTCAAGTCAGTATTTAGTAGATGCACCTTAGACAACCATACAGTTTTGAGTCTGACTGGATATGTCTCTATCAACTTTGCACTTCTGGACACTACAATTTTTTTCCGATTCTTCTTTACTAAGCTGCTCAAGCTCTGTCAGATTGCATGGGGATCATGAGTGAACAGCCCTTTGCAAGTCCAGCCACAATTTCTCAACTGGATTGAGGCCTGGACTCTGACTTGCTTACTCCAAGACATTAACTGTTGTTTTTAAGCCATTCCTGTGTAGCTCTGGCTTTATGCTTGGAATTATTGTCTTGCTGGAAAACAAATCTTCTCCCAAGTCGCAGTTCCTTTGAGGTCTGCATCAGATTTTCCTTCAGGACTTCCCCGAATTTTACTGCATTCATTTTACCCTCTACCTTCACAAACCTTTCAGGGCCTGCTGCAGTAAAGCATCCCCACAGTATGATGCAGCCACTACCATGCTTCACGGTAGGATGGTGTGTTTTTGATGATGTACGGTGTTTGGCCGATGCTGAACATTGCGTTTTGTCTAATGGCCAAAATGCTCAATTTTGGTTTCATCAGACCATAGAATCTGCTTCCAAATGACTTCAGAGTATCCCACATGCCTTCTGGCAAATTCTAGCTGAGATTTTAAGTGAGTTTTTTTTCAACTGTAGTTTTCTCTTTGCCGCTCTCCCTTAAAGCAGTGATTGGTGAAACTGCTGGGTAACAATTATTGTATGCGCAGTCTCTCCCATCCCAGACACCGAAGCTTGTAACTCCTCGAGAGCTATCATATATCTCCTGCTGGCCTTCCTCACTAGTCCCTTTCTTGCAGTCACTCAGTCTTTTGAAGACGGCCTGCTCTAGGCAGATTTACAGCTGTGCCATATTCTTGCTATTTCTTGATGACTGACTTAACTGTATTCCAAAGGATAAAATTTTCTTGTATCCATCTCCTGACTTGTGCCTTTCAATAACCTTTTTGTGGAGTCACTTGGAGGGAGTGTTCTTTTGTCTTCATTGTGCAGTTTTTGAAAGGAAAATGACTGACCAGCAATTGGACCTTCCAGGTACAAGTGTATTTTTACTACAAACCATTGAAACACCTTGACTACACACAGGTCTCCAAAAACATATCTCCATTTAATTAATTATATGATTGCTAAAACTAATTGGCCGCACCAGTGATGATTTGGTGGGGTGAATACATATGCAATCAATTATTTTGTGTTTTGTATTTGTAATTAATTTAGATCACTCTGTAGAGATCTGTTTTCACTCTGACATGAAAGAGACTTTTTCTATTGATCAATGTCAAAAAAGCCAAATTAAATCCATTGTGATTGAATGTTGTAAAAAAATAAAACAAGAAAACTTCCAAAGGGAGGGTGGTGAATGCTTTTTATGGGCACTGTACATAGCTCTGGTTAATAAGTTATGGAAATTGTGGTTATTTGAACTATTCTCACCTGAACCTTTACTTTGCCATCCTCCAGTACAATGCACAGCTTCCTACTTAGGCATGTGCACCTTTATACAAATAACATATTTATTTGGAGTATTGTGTACAGTTCTGGTCACCGAATTATAGGAAAGATTGCAATAAAATTGAGAGAGTACAGAGGAAATTTACTAGAATGTTGTCTGGGTTTCATCTCCTAAATTACAGAGAAAGGTTGACCAAGTTGGGTCTTTATTCTTTGAAGTGTACAAGGTTGAGGGGGGACTTGATAGAGGTATTTAAAATTATGAGGGGGATAGAGTTGACGTGGATAGGCTTTTTCCATTGAGAGTGGGGGAGATTCAAACAAGAGGACATGAGTTGAGAGTTAAAGGGCAAAAGTTTAGGGGTAACATGAGGGGGAACTTCTTTACTCAGAGAGTGGTAGCTGTGTGGAACGAGCTTCCAGCAGAAGTGGTTGAGGCAGGTTCGATGTTGTCATTTAAAGTTAAATTGGATAGATATATGGACAGGAAAGGAATGGAGGGTTATGGGCTGAGTGCAGGTCAGTGGGACTAGGTGAGAGTAAGAGTTTGGCACGGACTAGAAGGGCCGAGATGGCCTGTTTCTGTGCTGTAATTGTTATGTGGTTATATGGTTAACATGCTCACAGGCTGTGGCCTTCATCATACAGGTGGGATGTAAAGATATCTTGGGAAGAAAGGGCAGAGTCAAGAAAGTATATGAGAATGGAAAACAGGAAGTCCATATTGGAAACATAGAAATAACTAAAATAATCACATTACTGCCTTTTCAAACAAAACAGAGAATGTTTGAAATAGCAACAGGAATATTTTGCTGCCTTCCATAAAAATTTCCCTGATTAATGAAGCTTCAATCTCCAACATTTTTGTGTATCATTTCAAAAGCAAATTCAGTTGTGTTGAAGTTTCTCAATCGTTTGCAACTGTTCTCTTCTGTTTAATGTCCTATCAATTTTCCTTGGAGAGTTATTGACAATTAGAATCTGTAAATACTGAAAATCTGGAATAAAAACACAATGTGCTTTAAACTTCTATATGTGGAAACAACATCTGTTGACAGATAGAAAATGATAATATTTCAGGTTTGTGATCCTTCATCCGACTTAGCACATTAGATTTAATTTGCAGATACAGCAGGGAAGAGCAGAAGAGGATTCCGTCACGTGCTACCTTTGGCGTATGAACCTCCTCCCACCCTTTCACAAATTAAAAGTAACTTGTTTGTTCATTTTCCAAGCTCTGATGAAGGATCTTTAACTAGAGATTTTAATTCTGTTTCTCCTTCCAAAAATGCTGCCTGACCTGTAGCACTTTCAGGTTATGGTCCCCAGGTTTACCACTGCTTCAAGCTTATTCGGTGCTGTAATATACTCAGTGCATGTAGTGCTAATATTTCAAAACATTGTTCAGCTTCCCCTCCGCAGGTGAGTACATTATGACACATTAATAAACAGCTGAGCAGTTGCTCTGTCCAATCTTTATTAGAGGCATTGACCCATTTAAAAGAAAGCACCTCATTCCTTCACTAAAATATTTGATTCTGCCATGCAAATGTGTTGGGTGCATTTATTTTCTAACTCACCAATTATAATTTCCAAGCTATAGTTCTTAATGTGCTCAATGTTTAGTTTTCTATAAATATCCTGAATCTTAAATATGTTATTAAAATGTCACTTCTGCAGGATCACTTTAAAAATTACTACTTGAAATGAGCAATACTTTGAATGATAATAACCCGAGTATACTGCGTGCTGCAAGTCTCAACCTGTACATTTTTCATTAATTTTACCCAAAGCTTTGACTTAATTCCCATTCGATTTAATTTTCTGATTTTATCAAGTATCCTGTCCATCAAAATTCCAGTGGTAAGATTTTGTGGAAAAAACGTTGGCAGTTCTGATTGGAACCGCTGGTTTTCCACTAGTAAGTACCAAATTTCCACACATGTGGTTTCAAAACATAGAACCCTTTGATGTTCTGGGGGTACCAGAGCACTTGAATTGTCAGTTCATCCCATGGACGTTCTCCTCATAGAGTCGAAAGGTGGAGTCCAGTCTTCCTGCATTTCCAGCCTAGTGCTGCTGCTGAACGGTCTCCCAGATCCTATACCGGGGCAGACAAGGCAGTGATTTCTGGACAAGACCAGTTTTAATGGAGATTGTAGCTCAAAGGATCAGAAGGCAAAAGAGGAGGTAAGTACTCCACCTATCATCTCCCAGATTCTCACTTCATTCCCCCTTTCCCACCCACCCACCTTCGCCCTCATGTGGCTTCACCTATCACCTGCCAGTTTGTACTCCTTCCCCTACTGCTATCTTTCAATCTGATTTCTTCACCTTTCCTTTCCAGTCCCAATGAAGTGTTTCAGCTTGAAACGTCGACTGCTTATTCCCCTCCATAAATGCTGCCTGATCTGCTGAGTTCCTCCACCATTTTGTGTGCGTTACTCTGGATTTCTAGCCTCGGCAGAATCGCTTGTGTTTAAGGAAAGTAAGTTATATTTTTAACTCATTTTTTTTTTAGTTACCTAAGTATTTTAAGTTTTTTGAGGCATCTTTATTTTTTAATTTTCGATGTTTAAATTTTAAAATGTTTGCTTCAATTCTAATTCTTACAGAAGCATCTGCATGATGCTAAGCTAGAGCACATCATCAGTGATGTTACCTGGGGTCGTCAGGTGTTTCGGGTCTTTCAACATCATACACGCTCGCCCAGGCGACCCAACCAGGGTTGGACAGACCCCGGCCTGTGCCCTAGCAGCAACCCACAGAACTGTCCGCTTCATCCAGAGCCATCTTGATGCTTTCTCTACTGCATCTGTGGTGGTAGAAATGGCTCTTCTTCTTCTCTCTCCCGTGATTCCAAGTGCAGTGTATACTTTGTAGAGTGACTGGCTTGCAACGCCATGACACCCGACCTTCAGGGGCCAACACTTTGCTCTCCAGCTTCTTCTTTGGCAGTTGTCCTTCAGATCTTCACACTTGGCTCCTTTCCGCTCGGAGGCCTCCTCCATGCGTTCTTCCCACGGCACGGTAAGCTCAAGCATAAGAACGTGCTTCGATGAGTCAGACCACAACACAATGTTGGGCCGCAATGTAGTGTCTCTGTAATGTGGGGAGGAAACTGCAGCTGTTTTCCCAGGTCTGCTTTTAGCTTTCAGTCCTGCGTAGCGAAACAGGTATTACACATCCTTTAATTTAATATTTTTATTTAGAGATATAGTGTGGAATAGACGCTTCTGGTTCGTCGAGCTGTGCCGCCCCAGCAACCCTAGCAACCCTAGCAACCCTAGCAACCTCAATTTAACCCTAACCTAACCACAGGGCAATTTATAATGACCATTTCACCTATCTGGTACGTCTTTAACTGTGGGAGATATTAGAGCATATACAGGAGTTCGAGTATATAGCACATATTAATTTTATCAGTAACCAATCTTCAGATTTGAATATAGATTGCAGTTTGAATTTAAAGCACAGCTCAGAACAATTAGACCTTATATGCCTGCATATAAGACCATAAGATTTAGAAGTAGAATTAGGCCATTTGGCCCATCCAGTCTGCTCCACCATTTCACCAAGACTGATCCAATTTTCCTCTCAGCCTCAGTGTCCTGCCTTCTCCCTGTATCCCTTCTGATAAAGAATCTATTAATTTTTGCTGTATATGTACATAAAGACTTGGCCTCCACAGCTGCCTGTGACAAAGAATTCCACAGATTCACCACTCTCCAGCTAAAGAAATTCCTCCTCATCTCCATTCAAAAAGAACACATCTCTATTCTGAGGCTGTATCCTCCGGTCTTAGACTCTCCCACCATACGAAACATCATCTCCACATCCACTCTATCAACGCCTTGCACCATCCGATAGGTTTAAATGAGGCCATCCCTCATTCTTCTGAATTCTGGTGAATACAGGCCCGGAGCCATTAAACACTGTTCATATGACAAGCCATTCAATCCTGGAATAATTTTTGGGAACCTCCTTTGAACCCTCTCTAGTTTCAGCACACAAACACGAGGAAATCTGCAAATGCCGGAAATTCAAGCAACACACACACAAAATGCTGGTGGAACGCAGCAGGCCAGGTAGCATCCATAGGAAGAAGTACAGTCGACGTTTCGGTGTGTGAAAGCTATATATAATTCAAAGGAAGCATCGTAGATACATTGTAACTATAGAATTGGCCTGCTATTGTCTTTGATCTTTAGCATATAAAATTGTCATGTAATATTGGGTTGAAAAGCCTCTTCTTACCAGAGTGTCTCTACATGATGTTCATTTTTGTTGAATAAAACACTTCTATATCCCCCAGCTTCCGTGTCTCTCTGGTAACTTTGTTCACTTCACAGCAGGAGGAAACCCACACATTCCATGGGGAGGATGAACAGAGGCTCCTTACAGAATTGAACTTTGAACATAGAACATAGAACATAGAAAAGTACAGCACAGTACAGGCCCTTCAGCCCACAATCTTGTTCCGGCCCTCAAACCCTGCCTCCCATATAAGCCCCCACCTTAAATTCCTCCATATACCTGTCTAGTAGTCTCTTAAACTTCACTAGTGTATCTGCCTCCACCACTGACTCAGGCAGTGCATTCCACACACCAACCACTCTTTGAGTAAAAAACCTTCCTCTAATATCCCCCTTGAACATCTCACCCCTTGCCTTAAAGCCATGTCCTCTTGTATTGAGCAGTGGTGCCCTGGGGAAGAGGCGCTGGCTATCCACTCTATCTATTCCTCTTATTATCTTGTACACCTCTATCATGTCTCCTCTAATCCTCCTTCTCTCCAAAGAGTAAAGCCCTAGCTCCCTTAATCTCTGATCATAATGCATACTCTGTAAAACAGGCAGCATCTTGGTAAATCTCCCCTGAACCCTTTCCAATGCTTCCACATCCTTCCTATAGTGAGCCGACCAGAACTGGATACAGTACTCCAAGTGTGGCCTAACCAGAGTTTGAACTCCGACTCCCCTGAGCTGTAATAGTGTCACACTAACCCACTACGTTAATGCTATAACCATGCAAAGACATAAAAATAGCAGCCTCTTTTTCAGTCTCAGGGACCCACTCTCAACTCTGCTAGCTGTTGGAGGCATTTCAAATACTGTACATATTGTGGCCAGGAACCCTGCTGTCACAGGACCACATTGCTGGAATCCAAGCTGCAAAATGCCAGAGATCAGATTTTTTTATCCATACTTATTAAACTCAGGTGAGGGCAGATTACAGGATATGATTCCAGATTGGTGGGACGGGGTGATGGGGCAGGGGAGTGTCAGGCAAGTAAATCTGACTCTGCAACTCAGAGCAGTGTGCTTTAATTCAAAGTCAGCTGGGTTCCATCAGCCAACATTCCTGATGTATACTGAAGAGTGTGGCGTTGAGATTCAGACCATGTTTAGTTCAGTTTTGGAGACACAAGAGATTCTGCAAATCTTGAGCAACACACACAAAATGCTGGAGGAACTCAGCAAGACAGGCCCAAATTGCTTATTTCCCTTGATAGACGCTGAGTTTCTCCAGCAATTTATGTCTGTTGCTGGTTCAGCTTCACATGATTGTAGGTGGGAAGTGGGACTTTGTGGCCAGGGAAGGCAACTTGTTATGGGAACTCTGGACAATGATTTCACTTTCATCAATATTTCTTTGGAGAAAAATTCTACTTGAGCAGCTCTGCGTGATGCACAAGGAACTTGACAATTTAGAAATAGTGAAAAGGTCAGTAGACCAGATGGTGATGTGAATGTGACCCATGTATCTGGGGAAACTGATGTGTTTCCAGTTGAAATAGAAACAGAAAATGCCCGAAACACTCGAGAGGTCAGGCATCATCTGTGGAAGGGGAAATAAGAGTTAACATCCCTTTCTGGTATCTGATCACCACAGCTGCTCTTTTCAGATGCTGCCAGATCTGCTGAATGCTACCAGCATTTTATGTTTTGATTTTAGAACCATAGAAACTATAGAAACTACAGCACAGAAACAGGCCCTTTGGCCCTTCTTGGCTGTGCCTAACCATTTTCTGCCTAGTCCCACTAACCTGCACACGGACCATATCCCTCCATACACCTCCCATCCATGTATCTGTCCAATTTATTCTTAAATGTTAAAAAAGAACCCGCATTTACTACCTCGTCTGGCAGCTCATTCCATATTCCCACCACTCTCTGTGTGAAGAAGCCCCCCCCTAATGTTCCCTTTAAACTTTTCCCCCCCTCACCTTTAACCCATGTCTTCTGGTTTTTTTCTCCCCTTGCCTCAGTGAAAAAAGCCTGCTTGCATTCACTCTATCTATACCCATCATAATTTTATATACCTCTATCAAATCTCCCTTCATTCTTCTACGCTCCAGGGAATAAAGTCCTAACCTATTCAACCTTTCTCTGTAACTGAGTTTCTCAAGTCCCAGCAACATCCTTGTAAACCTTCTCTGCACTCTTTCAACCTTATTTATATCCTTCTTGTAATTTGGTGACCAAAACTGAACACAATAGTCCAGATTCGGCCTCACCAATGCCTTATACAACCTCATCATAACATTCCAGCTCTTAAACTGAATACTTCGATTAATAAAGGCCAATGTACCAAAAGCTCTCTTTACGACCCTATCTACCTGTGACGACACTTTTAGGGAATTTTGTATCTGTATTCCCAGATCCCTCTGTTCCACTGCACTCCTCAGTGCCTTACCATTAACCCTGTATGTTCTACCTTGGTTTGTCCTTACAACGTGCAATACCTCACACTTGTCAGTATTAAACTCCATCTGCCATTTGTCAGCCCATTTTTCCAGCTGGTCCAAGTCCCTCTGCAGGCTCTGAAAACCTTCCTCACTGTCTACTACACCTCTAATCTTTGTATCATCAGCAAACTTGCTGATCCAATTTACCACATTATCATCCAGATCATTGATATAGATGACAAATAACAATGGACCCAGCACAGATCCCTGTGGCACACCACTAGTCACAGGCCTCCACTCGGAGAAGCAATTCTCTACCACCACTCTCTGGCTTCTTCCATCGAGCCAATGTCTAATCCAATTTACCACCTCTCCATGTATACCTAGCGACTGAATTTTCCTAACTAACCTCCCATGCGGGACGTTGTCAAAGGCCTTACTGAAGTCCATGTAGACAATATTCACTGCCTTCCCTTCCTGGTAACCTCCTCGAAAAACTCCAACAGATTGGTCCAACATGACCCACCATGCACAAAGCCATGTTGACTCTCCCTAATAAGCCCCTCTATCCAAATGCTTGTAGATTCTGTCTCTTAGTACTCCCTCCAATAATTTACCTACTACTGACGTTAATCTCACTGGCCTATAATTTCCCGGATTACTTTTCGATCCTTTTTTAAACAATGGAACAACATCAGCCACTCTCCAATCCTCCGGCACTTCACCCGTAGACAGCGACATTTTAAATATTTCTGCCAGGGCCCCCGCAATTTCAACACTAGTCTCCTTCAAGGTCCGAGGGAACACTCTGTCAGGTCCCGGGGATTTACCCACTTTAATTTTCCTCAAGACAGCAAGCACCTCCTCCTTTTCAATCTGTACAGTTTCCATGGTCTCACTACTTGATTCCCTCAATTCCATAGATTTCATGCCAGCTTCCTTAGTAAATACAGACGCAAAAAACCTATTTAAGATCTCCCCCATTTCCTTTGGTTCCGCACAAAGCCGACCACTCTGATCTTCAAGAGGACTCCAGTTTTAGCTCCAGTTTTGATTCTAATTCTGATTCAAAAACTGTTGTTTTCAGGTGATATGATCTAAGAGGTAACACATGCTGTAGATGGGAAGAAGCATGGCCCCAGGGATCAAAGCCAGGCCAACACCAGGATCAACGTTGTAGGTAAGAAGAAAGAAGATATTGCACTTGGGTCTCTGGCTGCAATTAATAAACATTTTTGGATAGATTTTCAGTGTTTTTTTTCTCTAATATCTTTTTAGCCAAGTGCCAATTTTTGATTGGATGCATTTCTGTGAAACATTTTAAGCTGTTCCCCCCCCCCCCCCAGTTCTAATAGACTATTTAATATATTTATTGTGGACTTAAGTTTCTTCATTCCAAGGGACACATACTTGAGTACAGCAGGGACCCACAGTCATAAAGTTTATTATACTTCATGCTGTTGTCTGTTTCATAAACACCTTGGATTGCAAAGATATTCTGTTTTTGTCCCTACTGCCGCATGTTTTGCTATGCCCTATTCTCCTGTCTTTCACACACCCCCCTCCCCCCCATTCTCACCTCAGACAACAGATGTGAGGATTTCACAGATTTCTTTTACACTAGTATGGAGATCATGAGTCAACGCCTCTGATACTTCTAAGACATTCCTTGCCCTAGATACAGCTCCCACATCTTTGTCTCTTCTCTCCTGCTTTATTTAATCTCATCTTCTCCCTGAAACCTCTGTTCTGCTCCACAAATCAGCTTCCCACTAAACAACTGATGATATACTATCCATACCTGGCTCCAGTATTAACTGACTGAACAACTCTTTCTCGTGGATTAGTTTTGTTCAGCCAGTTGCCACAAAAACTGTGAAACCCCCTGGATTCCTTGGCTGCGTAAGTCTAGGAAAGACATTCTCCGGTCCTGCTAAACTCGCAAGATTGAGACAGCTCTCCCACCCCAAATCCCGGTTTGTGTGGATGCTGTGTAATTTGCCACACTGTTGCAAATTAGTGCCATGAAATAACAGACGGGACACTACGTATGATTAAGGAAACATAGGAATTCTGCAGATGCTGGAAATTCAAGCCACACTCAGGCTGGAGGAACAACACCTTATATTCCATCTGGGTAGCCTCCAACCTGATTGCATGAACACTGACTTCTCTAACTTCCGCTAATGCCCCACCTCCTCCTCGTACCCCATCCGTTATTTATTTTTATACACACATTCTTTCTCTCACTCCTTTTTCTCCCTTCTTCCCTCTGACTATACCCCTTGCCCATCCTCTGGGTCCCCCCCCTTGTCTTTCTCCCCGGACCTCCTGTCCCATGATCCTCTCATATCCCCTTTGCCAACCACCTGTCCAGCTCTTGGCTCCATCCCTCCCCCTCCTGTCTTCTCCTATCATTTCGGATCTCCCCCTCCCCCTCCCACTTTCAAATCTCTTACTAACTCTTCCTTCAGTTAGTCCTGACGAAGGGTCTCGGCCCGAAACGTCGACTGTACCTCTTCCTAGAGATGCTGCCTGGCCTGCTGCGTTCACCAGCAACTTTGATGATATGATTAAGGAATTATATTTATGAATATTAACTTAATTAAAGGGTTAGTAAAGAAAAACAAAAAGAAAAGGGCCTATTTTAATTAAAAAGTGAAATGTGCATGAGTTGGAGCTCATCTTGAACTTCTCGGTCACTCACATGGTGGGGCCTCGGTCTGCGTGAAAGCGCACAGCTACTTCTGCATGTTGCTCGTAATACATCTCGAACAAACAGGTCTCCCACTGGGTCATATCCTACAAATGGTTCTCCCTAACGTACTCTCTCTCTCCACCTCCCGCCGAACCAAAATAAATCCCAAACCAACCTTAGTGTCCCTCACCAAGAAAAAACCTCCCCCTAACTGGATGGCACATGTCCCATGTCATCCCTTTTCTTCAACAATAACCCAAACTGGCTGAAAGCAGAACAAACTGCTCTTACAGAGCTGTTAAATGAAATACCTACAGCATAACAGTAAAGAGGTAAACCAAGACATTACAACTGTAAAATATGTCTTTGGATTAATGAAAAATGGATTTTTAGGTTAATTTGTAGCTGGAAAATTATTTCAAGCAACATGACTCAAATTAATCTTTAAGAATTGGTTGTTTCAAAGCATTATGTTGGTACAATGTAGTTATTCATTTTGATGAGGAAGACATTTCTCATTTGATGAGGAAGATATTTCTCTTTTTGATAGAATTGAAGAATCTCTGTTACTTAAATACCAGGCAACAGGATATAGTTTAGCATTACCTCAGTTAAAGGATTCCTGTAGTGTAGATTTACTTTAACTTTAGCAAATTAGTTTTCATTGACTTGGAATAACCAACAATAACTTGTAAGTGAATGTCATCACGTCCCATATTAACACAGTAATTTTATGTCTCAGCATGTTGTTTCTTTTGCACAATAGTCAATCATACTTTGGAAAATCGTTCATTATGAAAGATGTGAATGTAATATTCAACAATATTCTAGGATTAAAAATATTAAGTAGAATAATTAGTCTATAGGTTATTTTGATGAAAGGAGGATTACAGAAATCTAAATTTTATTAGTGGATTTTGTAATTTTAATGTTCTCAATCTTGTCCTCTGAGAAAACTTTAAGTGAAAAGACTTAAATTTCCATCAAAAACAGAACAATTAACCTTCCTTCTCTCAATCCACCATCATTTCCTCTTTGTAGCATATGTTTCCAACAAAGGTCTGTCACATTGATGTTAAAATTCTGAATAGTTTCCTTCTTCAATAGCTTTCTTCAAATAAGCAGGGAATCTTCCATCTGCCTCAGTAATAGAACCA
This sequence comes from Mobula birostris, assembly GCF_030028105.1. NCBI lineage: Eukaryota > Metazoa > Chordata > Chondrichthyes > Myliobatiformes > Myliobatidae > Mobula > Mobula birostris. The sequence goes on from NC_092375.1 coordinate 160,529,743, forward strand.
GCTGTTTCACTCAACACTGCGGTGTTATTCAATCTATAATACCTCTTCAAGTATTTCAACCTGCCATAACAAGCTCTAAAAACTACTAAAGATTACAATAAAATACTAAACACTTGTTTTGTACAACACAAAGGTAATGTAGAGAGACGAATACTGAACACTGAAGAAACTGGGGATACTGTACAGTGATGCAGCATCTACTCGAGCCTTTATGTCTAGAACCGTGCTCTTTGGTTTGCTGTGGGTCACTGGCAAACAACATAAAACCATAAGACCATAAGACCTTTTGCCCCATCGTCTGTTCTGCCATTCAATCATGGCTGATCCTTTTTTCCCCTCCTCAGCCCCACGCCTCAGCTTTCCCTCCATAACCTTTGATGCTATGTCCAATCAAGAACCTATCAAACTCTGCCTTAAATACCCCCAACGATGGCCACCACAGCTACCTGTGATAATAAATTCCACAAATTCACCACCCTCTGGCTAAAGAAATGGATACCCCTCTATCCTGAGGCTGCCCCTCTTGTCCTAGACTCTCCTACCATGGGAAACATCCTTTCCACATTTACTCTGTCTAGGCCTTTCAACATTCAAAAGGTTTCAATGAGATCCCCCATCATCCTTCTAAATTCCAGTGAGTACTGACCCAGAGCTATCAAATGTTCCTCATATGATAACCTTTTCATTCCTGGAATCAACCTTGTGAACCTCCTCTGGACCCTCTCCAATGCCAGTAAATCTTTTCTTAGATGAGGAGCCCAAAACTGTTCACGATAATCAATGAGAGGCCTCACCAGTGGCTTATAAAGCCTCAGCAACACATCTCTGCTCTTGTATTCTAGTCCTCTTGAAATGAATGCTAACATTGCGCTTGCCTTCCTCACCACCAACTCTGCCTGCAAGTTAACCTTCAGGGTATTCTGCACAAGGACTCCCAAGTCCTTTTGCATCTCAGATTTTTGGATTTTTCTCACCGTTAAGAAGATAAAGTGAACATGAGAGTGAACATCATAACATTAAAAGGATATTTATTCGCTGTGGCCTCGACGACATCATAATGAAACAGTTGACCAAATCAATATTAAATGAATTACTGTGTATATCGAACAGTGGCAATATTTCAAACTACTTTAAAGTAAAATCTTCACTTGTTTCAATAGCTGGATAAACTGTCTGTGTTTGTCTAGGTAAGCCCTGAGCCTTCCGTGGCGAAGTTGGCCCCTCCTGCAAAGTGATTCCAAGGAAGATGAGATGCAGGTCTTGGATGAAAAAAACAGGACCATACACACGTTTCATCTATAGGAGATCAGCAAACTGGAGAGAGTTTCAAAATCACTCTGCAGTGATGTTTTTTTCTGAATGTGTGTGGCCTAGTCTCTGCCAGCCTAAGATGTGGAATTCAGATTTGAAAAAACCACGTCCATTTATAATTCTGTAAACAGATTGTGTTCTTTCATGTGCCATTCCTCCCTATAATGGCAACTACAGATTAGTTTCATGGTAGAATGCAGCATTTGCAAGTAATGTGCTTTTTCACTTGCTAAAGATACACAACACAAAGTAAGAGTTGCCTCTATAATGCTATATATTTCAATACTGTTACAGCATCATCATAAATAACTATTCTCCTGTTTAGTGGCTTTGTAAACCAGGCAAAAGCTGCCATCTTTTCACCCTGATCCTAATTTCAGCTGAGCAAACACTTTGCATTCAAATCTTTACGAAATGGTCTAAGATAATGACTGCCTGTTTGGTTACATATTGGAAATCTATAGCCAATGGCACCTTGTGAATTTAACTGGAGAGATAAAGCATTGCACTTAATCACTGATAATCTTATATTAAAGTACAGTGTATGTACTTTGTAGACATGATGTACTGAAAAGAGGTCGATTTATTTAAATCAATAATAAAACAACATCAGAAAATCTAAATGTTAATTAATACATTTAGTTCATACAACCCTATGAAGAACAAGAACATTAAGTGGTGGAGTAGCAACAGCTTAATGACTGGCATAACAGATAACCATCGTCTGATAAATGAATGTCTATCTTTTTCACCATTACACATGGCTGTGGCACTAACTCTAAGTAGGGATAGCCCAGGAGTCATATAATGATCTTTATAAAGATAAATTCACACAATTCCTATCAATGCGACCTTGTGAAAAGCACTTTAATCGCTTGTCAGTTATAAGATCTGCATGTACAACAAACGCCTTGCTTCCATCATTTAGCAATATCCAAAAAGTGTGCGTATGCTTACTTTTTTTGTGATTTAGTTGTTACTATTAGCATCTTGACATCGTATTTTCATTCTTCAGATCTGTGTATAAGCAAGACTATCTTCTGTTGCCCTTATATAGTTGTTATTAAAAAGCTGATGGAAAGCTTTTGAGTAATACCTCATGTCTTGAAGTACTCATGCAATGTTGTCAAGCAAGAGTTTGAGGATTTTCACTGGAGCAGTGAAAAGGCATTAAATGTCCTTGTTCGAGTGGTAGATGACTTAGAGGAACATTGGATGCATACTGCCTCCAGGGTAAGAATGCCCACCTTACAAACACCCATCTAAACAAACAAGCTCCTATAATATTATTAAGGTCTAAAGTCTGACATTTGTAAATACATTCTTTCCTATGAAACCCTCTCACCGTAAGCTCATAATGAACTAGCTATTATTGTGAATGCAAACTAACAGCAACATAACCCTACAGTGCATAGGAAATAACAAAGAAAAGGCCAATTTCAGTAATTACACAGGCCTAGAATGGATATGATTTGGGTAAACACAAGCCATAAAAGTTTGAATGTGTCATCTAAGGGAAAAATAAGATTATTATTTGTATGAACACTGATACACATGTACAAATTTACCATTTGCCAGGAAGCAATAATTTAGCTCACACCAGTATAAACTTAGATTAAAAGTGTATTGACAAAATATTTTAAACTGTAACAAGCAAAATAAAGAAAAGGGCCCATCATGTATGTATTAGTCTATATCGTGCATTTAATCATTGGAGCTCGTAGTTGCATAATCTATCCTGTTTGCTTCACTTAATTTACTCACGGTACTGGAACAGTTCGGTGCTAAAGAACAGTCCAAGTGAATCATAAATATCCACACAACATCCAATGAAAAAGGCATCGAGCTTCCTCCAATGTTGTGTGTTAGCTAACTAAATGGAAGTTATTTGCACACTCTCCACAAAACCACAGTCTGCATCAGAACTTTTGACATCAGTATCTGTCCTTCCAGATGGGTTCTGTGGGTGTTTCACCATGTTCTTTAACTATATTTCATATCACTCTCCATTTCCCATCTTTCTCCAAACCGCTTTGATCCCGCACTCTCGATAGAAAATGGCTCCCTGTTCTTTTTCCCACACTCCCCCTAGAATGTTCACAAGACAAATCCTATTGACTAATTCAACAAGTCTACCTTACCATTCAACTGAATTTTTTTGAACAGCAAAAATTAAATACTCGATTGTATAACGTAACTAAAGGAACACTTACAGCATTTTGAGAAAATCTGCAGAAAATAAAATACCCAACAACATAACCATATTAATAAAATAAAGCATGGTCTTAAAGCCTGCAAGGACACATCTATGAGGTACAGAACTAGTTTCCTCTTATTCTTTACTTTTGGTAATTGTTCTTTCTTATCAGCTTAATGTGGTTTTGATGCTCATCATTACAATAATATGGAGGTATGCTTATTGTATTGAATGATGCTTGTTTATTTTTCGACTTATGAACAAAATCAACTTATGGACATCTGTAAAATCAGAATTTGCTTATTATTCTGCAGAAAGGTGTACCTATATAACTGGAACCCTTCAGTTTCTTGATGATAAAAGTCACTGGCTTGGAACTTGTGGCTGAGGTGGTGTTATGTTATGAATATGCAATGAATATTGTTAGCAGTACATTATGTAACATAATTCTCATTCTGAAAAATGAGTCTATTATTAAACTGTAAAATACTACTATTGCAAATTATCTAAGAGTGTTAAAGCTTTGATTGTGCTGGAAAATATCATTCATTGATATAAATATAAGGTAGGAAACATACATCAGTATAAAATACCCAGTAAGATGCATAAACAATAAAGCATATAAACAATAAATGTGAAAAATAAATGCATATGGAAGTTCTGTAACACTATAATACTTTATAATGGGCAACCAGGGCTGTTCCTCTTTCTTATTTATTCCTTCAGGAATAAAAACAATAAAAACCAAAAGAGCCATCCTTTTGATTGTATTTGTATCATTCATTATTAAAATTTCAGAAAGCTTAGGTGAAGAGATAAAGGATTATATCTCTTGGCTGGGCAACACTGTTTTCCACCATTGAAAAGCTAATACCCCACAGGCTGTCCCTGCAAGCTTGAAGGCAGCCACCCCCTAAGAGAGTGATGGTAACTGGTCTAAATAATTACCACTCAGTGGCACTGACCTCAACAATCATAAAGTACTTTGACCAGCTAGTAATGGATCATATAAAATCCCACCTTCCAACTACAGTGGACCCTTTCCAGTTTGTTTACCACTGAAATTGGTCCACTGATAATGCCATAACCTTGGCTCTCCCCTCCATCCTTTCCCACCTAGAAAATTATGCCTTATATGCTAAGATTTGTTCATCAGCTTCAGCTCAGTGTTTAACACGATCATCACTCAGGGGCTGGTGGGTACACTGTCCTTGTGGGACTCTCTGTAACTGGATCTTGGACTTCTTGACGGAAAGAATCTTTGGTAGCAACATCTTAAGATCTATCATACTGAGCACTGGTGCCCCCCAGGCCGTGTACTCGGCTTGTGACTGTTCATGGTGTGGACTCACGACTGTACTGCCAAATGCAGCTCAAACCACATCATCAAGTTCGCAGATGATGCAACAGTGGTTGGCCTCATCAGCAACAATGATGAGTCGGCATTCAGAGAGGAGGTAGAAAGGCTTGTCAAATGGTGTGAGAACAACATCCTGAGTCTTAACATGGACAAGACAAAAGAGATGATTGTGGACTTCAGTAAGGGATAGGTCACCCGCCCTCCATTGCACATCAATGGTTTTGCCATGGCGAGAATGAAGACCACAAAGTTGTTTATTAGATTATGAGGACACGCGGTCCTCTTATATTGTCATTTAGTAATGCATGCATTAAGAAATGATACAATGTTCCTCCAGAATGATATCACAGAAACACAAGACAAACCAAGACTGAAAAACTGACAGAAACCACTTACACCAGTGAAAGCAATACCGCAATTTGATGAAGAACAGACCATGGGCACGGTAAAAAAAAGTCTCAAAGTCTCTCGATAGCCCCATCATCTCACGCAGATGGTAGAAGGAAGAAAACTCTCCCTGCCATGAGCTTCCAATGCCGCAAACTTGCCGATGCAGCATCCTGGAAGCACCCGACCACAGTCCGACTCTGAGTCCGTCCGAAAACTTCAAGCCTCCAGCCAGTCCTCCAACACCGAGCACCGAGCACCATCTCTGCCGAGCGTTTCGACCCCAGCCCCGGCCGCCAGCAACAGGCAAAGCCGAAGATTTGGGGCCTTCCCCTCCGGAGATTCTTGATCGCACAGTAACAGCGGCAGTGAAGCAGGCATTTCGGAAGTTTCTCCAAATGTTCCTCCGTGCTTCTCACGTCCGTCTCCATCAAATCAGAATTGTGCATGGCCCCTATTTAACAAATACGATATCATTCACTGGAGAGGCAGCGTGCGTTGCGTCGCGCTGCCATCTTCTCCTCCCTCTGTGCACATAACAGATGACATAACCTGGACTCACAACTCCTCATCATTAGTCAAGAAAGTATAGCAGCGTCGACACCTTCTGACGAGATTGAGGAGTGCAAGGCTGTCTGTCTCCATTCTAAAGACTTTCTATAGGAGCACCACATAGAGTGCCTTCTCTAGCTTCATCATTCTGTGGTATGGGAGCTGCAAAGCACAGGACCGCAAGACCTTCAGAAAATAGAAAAAACCATCAAGGGGACCACCTGGGTCTCCCTCACCTCTACTTGTGATATTTTCTGGGTATATCGTATAGGAAGGGCCTGAGGCACTGCTGAGGATCCCTACCAGCCATCCTGCAATCTCTTTGACCCAGTACTGTCAGCAAGGAGGTACAGGAGCATCAGGACTAGGACTGCTAGATTACTTAACAGCTGCTTTGCCCACGTTGTGATATTAATGAATACCTTGCCATCTCTGAGATCTCATCACTAGGACAACAAGCTGGCATGGTAGTTTGCCACCCAGGTGCTAGGGTCCAAGATGTTTCAGATTGCATCCAAGATATCCTGCAGTGGGAGGGAGAACAGCCAGAGGTCGTGGTACATACTGGTACCAATGACATAGGTAGGAAAAGGGAAGAGGTCCTGAAAAAAAAGACTACAGGGAGTTAGGAAGGAAGCTGAGAAGCAGGACCGCAAACATAGTAATCTCGGGTTTACTGCCTGTGCCATATGACAGTGAGAGTAGGAATAGAATGAGGTGGAGGATAAATGCATGGCTGAGGGATTGGAGCAGGGAGCAGGGATTCAGATTTCTGGATCATTGGGACCTCTTTTGGGGCAGATATGACCTGTACAAAAAGGACAGGTTGCACTTGAATCCCAGGGGGACCAATATCCTGGAGGGAAGGTTTGCTAAGGCTACTGGGGAGAGTTTAAACTAGAATTGTTGGGGGGTGGGAACCAAACTGAAGAGACTGGGGAAGAAGTGGTTGGCTCACAAATAGTGAAAGCTTGGAGACAGTGTGTGAGGGAGGATAGGCAGGTGATAGAGAAGGGACGCGCTCAGACTGACGGTTTGAGATGTGTCTATTTTAACGCAAGGAGTATTGCAAACAAAGTGGATGAGCTTAAAGCGTGGATCAGCACTTGGAGATATGATGTGGTGGCCATTACAGAGACTAGGATGGCTCAGAGACAGGAATAGTTACTTCAAGTGCCGGGTTTTAGACATTTCAGAAAGGACAGGGAGGGAGGCAAAAGAGGTGGGGGTGTGGCACTGTTGATCAGAGATAGTGTCGCGGCTGCAGAAAAGGTGGACGCCATGGAGGGATTGTCTACGGAGACTCTGTGGGTGGAGATTAGGAACAGGAAGGGGTCAGTAAACACTCACTTTACTGGGTGCTTTTTATAGGCCGCCTAATAGTAACAGGGATATCGAGGAGCAGATAGGGAAACAGATCCTAGCAAGGTGTAATAATAACAGAGTTGTCGTGATGGGAGATTTTAATATCCCAAATATTGAATGGCATCTCCCTTGAGCAAGGGGTTTAGATGGGGTGGAGTTTGTTAGGTGTGTTCAGGAAGGCTTCTTGACACAATATGTAGATAAGCCTCCAAGAGGAGAGACTGTACTTGATTTGGTATTGGAAAATTTGGTCAGGTGTCAGATCTCTTGGTAGGAGAGCATTTTGGAGATAGTGATCATAATTCTATCTCCTTTACAATAGCATTGGAGAGAGATAGGAACAGATAAGTTAGAAAAGCGCTTAATTGTAGTAAGGGGAATTATGAGGCTATCAGGCAGGAAATTGGAAGTTTAAATTGGGAACAGATGTTCTCAGGGAAAAGTATGGAAGAAATGTGGCAAATGTTCAGGGGATATTTGTGTGGAGTTCTGCATAGGTACATTCCAATGAGACAGGGAAGTTATGGTAGGGTACAGGAACCATGGTGTATGAAGGCTGTAATAAATCTAGTCAAGAAGAAAAGAAAAAGTTACAAAAGGTTCAGAGAGCTAGGTAATGTTAGAGATCTAGAAGATTATAAGGCTAACAGGAAGGAGCTTATAAAGGAAATTAGGAGAGCCAGAAGGGGCCATGAGAAGGCCTTGGCGGGCAGGATTAAGGAAAACCCCAAGCATTCTACAAGTATGTGAAGAGCAAGAGGATAAGAAATGAAAGAATAGGACCTATCAAGTGTGACACTGGGAAAGTGTGTATGGAACCTGAGGAAATAGCAGAGGCACTTAATGAATACTTTACTTCAATATTCACTATGGAAAAGGATCTTGGTGATTGTCGTGATGACTTGCAGCAGACTGAAAAGCTTGAGCTTTTAGGAAAGAGGATGTGCTGGAGCTTTTGGAAAGCGTCAAGTTGGATAATTCGCTGGGACCAGATGAGATGTACCCAAGGCTACTGTGGGAGGTGAGGAAGGAGATTGCTGAGCCTCTGACAATGATCTTTGCATCATCAATGGGGACGGGAGAGGTTCCGGAGGATTGGAGGGTTGCAGATGTTGTTCCCTTATTCAAGAGAGGGAGTAGAGATAGCCCAGGAGATTATAGACCAGTGAGTTTTACTTCAGTGGTTGGTAAATTGATGGAGAAGATCCTGAGAGGCAGGATTTAGAATATTTGGAGAGGTATAATATGATTAGTAATAGTCAGCATGGCTTTATCAAGGGCAGGTCGTGCCTTATAAGCCTGATTGAATTTTTTGAGGATGTGACTAAACACATTGATAAAGGTAGAGCCGTAGATGTAGTGTATATGGATTTCAGCAAGGCATTTGATAAGGTACCCCCTGCAAGGCTTATTGAGAAAGTAAGGAGGCATGGGATCCAAGGGGACATTGCTTTGTGGATCCAGAACTGGCTTACCCACAGAAGGTAAAGAGTGGTTGTAGATGGATCATATGCTGCAAGGAGGTCGGTGACCAGTGGTGTGCCTCAGTGATCTGCTCTGGGACCCTTACTCTTCGTGATATTTATAAATGACCTGGATGAAGAAGTGTAGAGATGGGTTAGTAAATTTGCTGATGACCCAAAGGTTGTGGATAGTATGAAGGGCTGTCAGCGGTTACAGTGGGACATTGATAGGATGCAAAACTGGGCTGAGAAGTGGCTGATGGAGTTCAACCCAGATAAGTGTGAAGTGGTTCATTTTGGTGGGTCAAATGGGTCAAATATGATTGCAGAATATAGTATTAATGGTAAGACTCTTGGCTGTGTGGAGGATCAGAGGGATCTTGGGGTCGAGTCCATAGGACGCTCAAAGCAGCTGCGCAGGTTGACTCTGTAGATAAGAAGGCATACGGTGTATTCATTAATCGTGGAATTGAATTTAGGAGCCGAGAGGTAATGTTGCAGCTATATAGGACCCTGTTCAGACCCCGCTTGGAGTACTGTGCTCAGTTCTGGTTGTCTCACTACAGGTAGGATGTGGAAGCCATAGAAAGGGTGCAGAAGAGATTTACAAAGATGTTGCCTGGATTGGGGAGCATGCCTTATGAAAATTGGTTGAGTGAACTCGGTCTTTTCTCCTTGGAGCGACGGAGGATGAGAGGTGACTTGATAGAGGTGTATAAGATGATGAGAGGCATTGACGGTGTGGATAGTCAGAGGCTTTTTCCCAGATCTGAAATGGTTGCCACAAGAGGACACAGGTTTAAGGCGCTGGGGAGTAGATACAGAGGAGATGTCAGGGGTAAGTTTTTTACGCAGAGAGTGGTGAGCAAGTGGAATGGGCTGCTGGCAACAGTGGTGGAGGCGCATATGATAGGGTCTTCTAAGAGACTTTTGGATAGGTACATGGAGCTTAGAAAAATAGAGGGCTATTGGTAGGCCTAGTAATTTCTAAGGTAGGGACATGTTCAGCACAACTTTGTGGGCTGAAGGGCCTGTATTGTGGTGTAGGTTTTCTATGTTTCAATGTTTCTAAGCTCTTTACTGTTTACGGTACTGTTTACTGTTTACCCATGCTGCACCACTTCACATGCATTTTGAATTATATTTTATAACTTATTTGTGCTAATATTTTGTTTTTATATGCTGTGAATGATATACAGTGTATATATTGTGGGTGCACTACGGTACGATGGGACATTGTTTCATTTGACTGTATATATGTACAGTCAGATTACAATAAATCTGAAATTGAACTTGAACTAATATAATTGTGCAGGGAGTTTGCATGTGACAAGTACATATTGTGTTGAATTGATAGCATTCAAATGTCACAGGTATCTTTCATCTTTTTGTCCAATGAGGCCTACGACCGGCTTTATTACGTGGGTGGAAGCTTCTTTCTGCTGTGTTGCATTGACCATATCACAAACATTGGAGAAAGGTTTGTTTTGATCAGTGTAACTAGAAAAACCATAAACCCATTTCTTTTCAGAAGATGTGTGGCTGAAATATCCACCACTGACAGCTTAGTTTTACGTGTATACATTTTGGAAATGTTTTCAATTTAAATAGTTAAGAGAATGCAGAAGCAATATTTGCAAAAACTTGCAGGAAATTTACAGTACATTTTAGAGAAAGAGGCAGATCATGAGACTTTCCTGGCACCAAAACTTGACAGCATTGGTAGTTCTGGAGTGGCAGTTTTTATTTCTACATTGATGTCTTGAGGGAAGGTCTAAGCATAATACTTCTATGAGGATTTCTTGCCTAAGTTATCGAGACTACTTGGGCTGTCAAACAACAATCGGAACCACATGGAGTCTGTGCTAACATCAGTGGACTGCAGTGATCTGTAATATCCTAATAGCACTCTAATTCTGAAATTAAGAGCCACTGAAGTCAATGGATCAGTGAAGGAACATATCATTGAGCCATTGCTGTGATGCTCAATTCGGATATGCACCCAAGGATTGTGCCACAATTCTGTAAACTCAACTTCACCTCCTGCACGTTTCGTAGTTGGGTCCACCTCCACAAGGAAACCATAATCAGATGTAAACTGCTTAAGAAGGCCCTTCAGTCCTCAAAAAACTTAAGTACTCAGCTCTCTGTGTTACATCATCACAGACCATCTCATGAAACTCAGAGATTAGGAACTACTTGGTGAAATGGCAAATAATAATATTAATAGAACCTAAAATAGTTGGAAACTTGCTGATGGAGTTAGCTGGTGAAAGCTGGCCATACACACTTCAGGGCTATTTTAATATGTTCATTGACCATGAGGACGTGACATCTGAATTCTTTAGAAGATCCCTACTGTGTAGGTGATGTTATTCACAATGCAGTAAACAACAATTGCACTGGAGAGTGGTTCTGGACTGCACGGCACAATTTATCACATTTTATCCGAGCAGAAAATGAGTCTACAAGATGCCAAAGTCTGGCACTGTGAACATATATTAGTGTTCTATGAGTTTCGCTATACTTCCTCTCTTTTGTTTTTGGGTATCATATTTACACACCACTCCACAGTGCCAGCGTTCACAAGTCGGGGCTCAATTCCCACTACTGCCTCGGAAACTTTTGTCAAGAATTTCCCTTTTGCAAATTCTCCCTCTCTATCCTGCACTCCCTCTCCCAAGACCCCTCTGCCAATCATTCTCTTTGTGGGTTTGAGGTTAAATATTGAGCAAAAAGTTGTTGATATTAGAATTGACAATTCAAGTCAAACTTGTTAACAAAGAGTCGAAAATTTGGCAGTTAAGCCATTTTCTCCAATATTATGCATTTCTGTTCTTGCCAAACTTCCTGTCTTTATACTTCCCACCTTTTACTTAATAATACACATCATCTTAATTTTTTTTTCCGTAAGTATTAACTGGTATTTCTTTACGTTCACTTCAGAGCACTAACATTTGTTCAATTTCTCTTTGACCTAAATTCTTGACGCATCTAATCAATGTGGCACTTGTCCAATGCCAACTGAGCATTTGCCTATTCAGCAGAATGAAATACTACAATTCACCACGTTTGTATTACATCTATATATATAGTTTAAAATATTCCTTCAGACATAACTTGCTACTTTTCTTTGCAGTGAAGTAAGCTTTCAGAGAATCTCTGATGTTTTAGTATGGCTTTGAAGCAGTATTAGAATTCAAAACAGCACCAAAGAAAGAACTTAATAATTATTCGCTAACTGAGTGGGCAAAAGCACTCCGATTGCTTTAGATTATGTTTCTGCAATTAAGATCAGGAATTTTAAAGACATTCTTTACCCTCTCAGTGAGTGGTTCTGCAGTAAATTTGTGATAGCTTTACTAAATCTTCACTATAACTACTGTTCATTAGTTTAAAAACTAGTTTGATCTCTTATTCCCATGGCTGGCTTATTTGTTACTTCATTTTATGCTAACTCAGTTCGGCTTGAATATTTCATAGCACATTTTCTTCACAGCATTTAAAATATAATTGAAATCTGTTGTTAGAGGCTAAATTTTATCTTGCAACATTGTCATCATATTATTAGATTTTTCATTTTCTCATCTTGAGCTTGACCTCAGTTTTAATGGAATTGACATTTAGAAGTAAATTGTATCCAACAAATCGAGATGCAACTCAAGCCCTTTAACATCAGCACGAGCTCAGTTTAATGAGACTGAGTTGCTGAATAATATCAAACGGTGCAGATAAAAACTGACAAAAGTGAAATTATTTTGGACACGTGCCTTTTATTCTTGGTTATCTCAGAGGAATTGTAAATTAGTTGAGCAAGTTCATCAGAATCTCTATTCCTTGGGCTACCAGCCATCTTCTGTGGTTATCTTGGTGGCTTGTGCTAAACAGGTGATGTAGTAGCATCTGATTTATTCGGGTTTTAAACTTTGCTCTTTCTTTTCCCAGTTCCCTCATTTCCAGTATGTAAACATTGCTGACAAGACCAGCAGTTGATCCTCAATCATAACTGAATGGGGAGTTTCAGGACCTAGACCCAATGACAATGAATAAATGGCTACAACTTTCATGTTGGGATGGTGTGTAATTTAGAGGGGAGCCAGCAAGGGATTTCTTATCCTGTGTAAATAACCTGGTAGATCAGAAGATGCTTTACTGATTCTATCAATTTACATTGATTGTCCAATGTAGCAAACAGTAATGAGAAAATCAACTTTCTTGTCAGTATTACAAGGTAAAAATCACTGCAAGATTAACTATCATCAGGAATACCTAATCTCTAATTTTTCAGTAATTAGCCTCATTTGCTGTGTTCTATTAAAATGTTAGTACACTCCTGGAATTGGTAGAGCCATTTAAATTACTGGAGTGGCAGTAAGCTAACCAGGAGATGTGTCAACTCAAGCTGACTTCTAACCAAAACAAGTTGCCCCTGAAGCTCAAGACCTGATGAAAATCTGGTCTAAATCTTCACCTGCATGATATTTACAGGCTGAAGAAACTATTAAGTGCAGCTCTGTCACAGTCTGGCCAATATCTGCCGGGTCTTTTAGTAAATTTGAAAGTAAAATTTATGATCAGAGTACACACACGTCACCATACAACCACGAGATTCTTTTTCCTACAGGCATACTCAGCAAGACTAAAGAATAGTCTTGAAAGTGCAATGAAAGGGTCAATGAAAGAGCAAAAAAGACAACAAACTGCAAATCAAATATAAAGGAATAGCAATAAATAACAAGAGCATGAAATAACAAGGTAAAGAGTCCTTAAACTGAGGTCATTGGCTGTGGGAACGTCATAATAGATGAGTGTAGTTATCCTCTTTTGTTCAAGAGCCCGATGGTTGAGGGGTAGTAACTGTCCTTTTACCCAGTGGCAGCAGTGAGAAAAGAGCATGGCCTGGGTGGTGAAGATCTTTGATGATGGATGCTGCCTTCCAACCTCAGCATTTCATGTAGACGTACTCCATGGTTGGGTGGGCTTTACCTGTGATGTACTAGGCTGAATCCACTACCTTTTGTAGGATTTTCCATTCAAAGGTATTAATGTTCCCATACCAGACCGTAATGCAGCCAGTCAATACACTTTCCACTACACATCTACAGAAGTTTGTCAAAATTTTTGATGTCAGACTCCTAAGGAAGTAGAAGCACATTTGTGCTTTTTTTGCAACTATATTTATATTATGGGTCCAGGACAGGTCCTCTGAGATACTGACACTTGGGAATTTAAAATTACTGGCTTCTCCACTTTTTATCCTCCGATGAGGACTGTCTTATGGACCTTTGGTTTCCCTCTCCTGAAGTCTATCAGTAAGTAAGACTGCAGGCAGGTCCTGTGATGTGGGGTGGAGGGACAGAAGTGAGGGGGATAGCTCCAAATATATATTTTTTTTTTAATTCAAGAGAAACACTCTTGTTTTTCTTGATTTGTCAAAAATGAAATTATTTGTTTTCACATTGAGCAGCCTCCAGTAGATCCCCCTATAAACTGCTGAGAAATCAGGACAGCAAAGTTCTTTCATTTCTTGGCCAGTTTTAATTGGGTTCTACAATCAATAACTGGTATATAGTTTGATTATGTAGGGACCCCAATGTGCATTTCAGGCAGCTGTCAGACACAAGTCAAAATTGATGGCTTTCAACTGGTAAACACCACAGGGTCGAAGGAACTCAAATTCGGCCAAATGTTTTCCACAAGGCTGATTTTATGCCCAAGCAATGGATGTAATGACAGCGAATATATCTCATTAATTTAAGAGAACTACTTTAGTGTGCAGGTCCCTGATCTGGATGGGTTTTAGTAACATATGTGGTTTACTCACATACTTGATGTACAAATGTGATCTTTGTGCTTTACTTTTAAATTATACATAGATGGTAATTATTGCCATTGGCTCAATCTTGTAATTGTTTTTTTGTCATATAAAAAAGACAACTGTTGATGTTTCATTAATAAAATGACAAGCAAGCTGTGTGGGTGGGTGTGTGTGTGTGTGTGTGTGTGTGTGTGTGTGTGTGTGTGTGTGTACACGTCCTTGATGCCATATCTCTCTTTTAACTTTCTATCCATGCATATAAATTGCACTACATAAAATACAATTTCAGCTTTCCTGAGGTGACTTAAATCAACCTTGTCCTTCATTTTTGAATCTACTCTGTCCTTCAAAAAGATAATATTTTAATGGAAAATTTTTTTAACCCACAGCTACTCTATGTGAGTTAAATGTGTGGACTTCTCTCTTCAAGACAAATACTGAGTTTGATTTCTGATGTGAAGCTTTACATTCATCTCAGTACTTTTGTCAATTACTTTGACCACCCACTCTCTTCCATCTGGGCAACGTAGAACAATGCTTAATGTTGCACAACAGTTCATCTGCCTTTCCCTCGATCTGTCAATTGAACATTGCACTATTAAGTACCAGACATGAAATGCAAGTGACCAGATGGTAAAGCCAGCAGGAAGCCAGTCATTGCCATGAAACACACTGCTTACAGCTATCAACTCTGAAAGAACGGTTTTCCAATGTCTGTAAAGTTTGGTAAAGAAGTACATGCTATGTTAAAGAAGGACAAATACTATCAATTAACAGTTAAGAAATCAATTGAGTCCTGTGGAAACAAAGTCCTTACTTTCCCTTTATTTTCTGAATTGTTTGAAGATTATTGAAGCTCAAACTGATTGAAATATTTTTTAACTTCAATTTTGTATTCTTCATGGGAAAGCTAACTGCTGGGACACCTTTCAACAGTTATCTAAAAATAGACTTCACTTCTTTTCACACCACAGATGCTGCTTGACCCACTAAGATCCTCCAGCAAATTGTCTGGTGCTTCAGATTCCAGTATCTGCAGTCTCCTGTACCTGCACACTTCACCTTCAATTTTCCAGATAATTGGGCATATCCATATTTTTAGACTGTTACATAAGTGTTTCAACTTTTACCTAATAGACCAGGATATACTGTTGAAAACTTCCTGTGGTGAGTAAGTTTGTGTCAAATTATTGCATCTGTTCTTTTGATGTTTACTAATTTAAGATCTGTGTTGAAAGGATGGTAGGGCAGATTCTATTTTGTACGTGGTCGAAGCAGTTTCAATTTCTATTTTGGTCACTGGAAGCAAACATATTTATAATACCTTGTTAACTAAGGTTCTTTACAGAAGCAATCTACAATGTAAGATTTACTATGAGTTATTTAAGGGGTTATAAGATGCTTGGTGAAACCGAAACTCAAGAGAAAATGAGAGAGTCAAGGAAATAAGGGTTTTGGGATGGAATTCCAGGGTTTAGGACATTGGTAGGTGAAGCATGGAAACCAACAGTTGAATAGAATTGTTGGAAAAATTGGAAAGATCCAGATATCTTGAAGGACTAATGTATTTCAAGAAGTTACAGAGATTGTAAGGGAAAGGATTATTGAGGACCAGAATTTTAAAATCAGGGCATTGCTTAAGCAGAAGAGAGAACAGCTTGGAAGGACAGGGATTTTGGGGGAAACAGGTCTTGTGCCTTAGGTTGTTGACAGCGGGATTTTGGGCATAGTCAGGTTTATAGTAAGACTGTCTTGTCATGACTATGTAAGAGAAACAAGTCCAGAAGTAGCTAAAGTTATAGTTATGAATATCAGCAACAGGTAGACTGAGCCAAGGGTAGTATTGGCTAATGTCAGGACTATGGAAATAAAGCCTTAGAGATGAACCAGATACACGATCCAAAAGCACAAATTATGATTAACCATATAATGTTTGCTATCAATTTTGTTCATTTCCAGACAATTGCCAGGGAGATACTGTAGATGGAGATGATGATTAAGGTACAAAGTTATTTTAGGGTTAAAGCAATAACTTTTGTTTTTCCCTATATGAATTACAGGAAATACCTGCTCATCCAGTTATTGCTAACAGTTCAAAAATTTAGTTAAGGGGGCATAAAACACCATAGTGAAATAGAGCTGGATGTCAGCAGTTGTCACAAGTTTGAATGGTGTTGAATGGCAGAAGAAAAAAATGGAATATACCTGGGTCACCAGAGGCATCAGTACAAGCATGCAAGGTGCTCCCTAGCAATGGTTACATAAAGAAGAGTGAAAACAGGTGAATAGAATGATAATAAAGAGGTATTGGAGATGGATATTGTGGTCAATTGGGTCAATCTCTCCAGACAGATCAAGAGGGACAAGAAGGGAAAGACTTCTTTTGTGGCCATCACGTAGAATTTGGAGAAAACTGGTGATTCAAATAGATGATATTCTGGAAAGAAAGATGGGGGCTGTAAATCTTAGGGACTTACATCTTTTCAAAATAAGGATTTGAGCCTTCTCCATGTCATATCGCAGTATCAAATGGTAATAGACACAACAGATTTATTTCCAATAACTTCCATAAACATAACACCCACTCAATTTAATACAAGTTTTAAGTTAAATTTAAAAAATAGTGGCTCCTTCTGCAGTTATTTTAATTGCATTCTAACCTAATTTCCAACGAATGGCTATTTATCCTTATAGAGTAGGTGGCATTTAAATATGTTATCTTGACTAAATGCAAGCCCTTTAAAGCTAAATATAAATAAATATCTTGTATACACCATAATTTGATATAACAAAACTCCATGGAGTACATTCAAACATTCATTTTACCTTTTTAGTCAGGGAAATAGTCTATAATATATTAAAATCATACAGATACATTAGTAGAGCTCTGATTTATTTGGGGTCTAGTAATTCAGTGGCCTTAACCAGCAGTCCAGAGACCTAACAACTCCATGACAGTTGTGGGACTTGAATTCAGTTACTATTCAGGAATTTGAAACTATAGTTAGTTATTGACAATGACTGTGAAAAAAAGAAATATCTGATTCACTAAAGGAACTCCGCCATGTTCTGGTTTATATGTAATTCCAGACCATCAGTGTGGTTGACTATAAAATGGCCTAATAAACCAGTCAATTCAAAGACAACTTGGGATGATACATTTACACTGGCCTGCAAATAGCTAGCAATCCTGAGAAATGAAAAATAGAATAGGTCTCCAAATAGTAATGCAGCAGACACGATGAGAAGATGTTCAGTAAAATTAAAGAACTAATTGTTGACTTCAGGAAAGGGAAGGAGAGCAAACATGCAGGGATCTACAAAAAGTGAGTCTACATTGGAGGATTAACAATGGAGAAGGTTAGCAGTTTTAAATTCCTGAGTGTTAACATATTGATGACCTGTCCTCAGTCCAGTACTTAGATACAATCACAAGGAATGTGTGCCAAAAAGTTAAGGAGGTTCACCATGTTGACAGTTAAGCTTCTCCAAATGTACTTTTGAAAGTATCCTGACTGGTTGCATAATTTTCTGGTGCAGCAGTTCAAATATGCAGGAATGCTAGAAGCCCTCTAGCAGAGGTTCCCTACCTGGGGTCCACAGATCCCTTTGCTTAATTGGATTGGTCCATGGCATAAAAGAAGGTTCTGTATTTTGGTTTCCATTCTTCATACAAAAGCATGAGACAAATTGTTCATGATGAGTCTGAAAAAGTTGTGATATAGTGTGATACTTAAATTAAACAGGATCTTTAGGATTTATATGAATAGGTGATTATCTCTTGGAATAAGTCTTTTGTCCAGCACAGAAGGAGCAAGTTAATGGGTAGCAAAATTGAAAAGGTACAATGATGTTTTGCCAAGCCCATTCTGAAAGACAGTGAGTGAGCTTTCCCCTTAAATGCCATACCTCTATTAGAAACACAAAACACATCCTAGAAAACAGACAAGAAGGTATCACTCATAGACATATTCAACTATCCACAAAGTGCAGCACATCAACAAATTATGTTCTTCTTCCTTAATGTTTCTTACAACAAATCTCACTCCCTCATCTCTGGCTCTTTTTTTCCCATCCTGAACTATCTCCAGTTCATCTCAAATGAAAAAATCAACTTAAAACATTCCTAATTTTTCGGGTGCCATTCTGGACATAGTAATGGATGGTCTAGATGTCTGGTTCCACCCATTAAGTTTTACTTTTCATCCCAAAGCTTCTGTTCCTAATGTTGGGCCCATTTTCAGCCTATTTCGGTTGTTCTATTCAATGTAACATGATAGATAATTAATTACAATAATTAATTACAATAGCACTGTTCAAGCTATCTACCATTTATAATTTGCCTTACATTTACCAGGATACTTTTGCACCATCAATAATATGCTCAGCCTCAGCTCACCTCCATGATTAGTGCCACTAATCCAATCAGAACTTCTATTTCTCACACATGCCACCCCCTTCATTAATCTCTTGGGACCAAAGCTAATAGGATCGTTTGATTGTCCTATACTCATCAAGCCAAACTTCCGCCTATGTCCTTTGCATCCCTGAAACCCTTTGCATTGATGCCATGATTTTCAATAGTTGGATATTGAATCCATAAGGTTCATCCTTTCCAAAAATAAATATCTTCCCTACTTTATGCCAGTTTTTCACAGTTCATGGCTGGAAATAACTGTTGCACTTCTGACCATTTCATCAAGGTGAATTTTTTTTCCAATAGATGACCCAATGATATGTTAGTAATAATGTTAAGCATGCCCTGCTGTAAAATGGGGAATCATATTTCTTACAGATACACTGTGTAGGTATTTTACAACACACACAAACTTCATTTAAACCGAGTGTTCAATATACAGTATACAACAATGTGAAGCAATGTATTTGCCCTTCCCCATGTTAATGGATAATGCTACTATTGAAAGACATAATCAAGCTCACACCGATGGATTCTGGATGATAGTAAATAAATACCTCTATGATTCTGATTCTAATGCTAAATTACAGCTTGGTCCAAGTGAGCTAACATCTCCAGAAGAAACTAATTGAATTAACTTCTAATTGTTGGTTTAATTGGTCTTATTGAAATTGAAAGATACATGTATCAGTGTGATTTTGGCTGCTCCCACCCTACTGCACTTTTTATTTATTCTTCTTATCTGCTCAGTGGTGGGACGAGTGATAAAATCAATGCCAGGCTATTTTCCTTATCTGTTTGCCTTTCGTACTTAAGAGCTTTCAGTTTTCTGTCTCTGATAGTTAGTTACCTGTTACTTTATGCCTCTGTTTAGTTCAATCTCTTGAATGATAATTAATTCAATATCTAAATTTAATAACTAATGGAAGGGCCACAGAGACCATTTGTTATACTAGTGTTATGATTTGCCTGAAGATCAGGTACACAGGATGTAGTTGATTGCCCTCTAATATGTGTTCTACTTAGAAACATTTCTTTCAGCCTCACAAGGGAATGAAATGCAAGATCTAAACATTTTGTTTTGTAGTGCCATGTTTTTTAAAGCTGCGATAAAAAAAATTATTGAAAGTTGAGATTTGCTGTATAGTTGGTGCGTGGCCAAGTGGTTAAGGCGGTGGTCTAGTGATCTGAAGGTCACTAGTTCGAGCCTCAGCTGAGGCAGCGTGTTGTGTCCTTGAGCAAGGCACTTAACCACACATTGCTCTGCGACGGCACCGGTGCCAGGCTGTATCGGCCCTAGTGCCCTTCCCTTGGACAACATCGGTGGCGTGGAGAGGGGAGACTTGCAACATGGGCAACTGCCAGTCTTCCATACAACCTTGCCCAGGCCTGCGCCCTGGAAACCTTCCAAGGCGCAATTCCATGGTCTCACGAGACTAACGGATGCCTATTATTATATATATAACTGAGATTAAAATTTTCATTCCAGTTTCTTCATGCATTTGATCTGCTTAGGCACTGAAGATCCCAGGAATGACCAATTGTGGGGCAGCATGGTAACTTGGCAGTTGTCACAAAATTTTACAGTACCAGTGACCCAGGTTCAGTTCCTGCCACTGCTTGTAATGAGTTTCAACATTCTCCCCATGACCCCATGGGTTTCATCTGGGTGCTTCAGTTTCCTCCCACAGTCTAAAGATATACCAGTTGGTAGGTTAATTGGTCATTGTAAATTGTCCCATGATTAGGCTAAGATTAATTTGGGTGATTGCATTATTTCAAAAATTTTTTTTAAAAATAAATAAATGAATATATAACTCTTCCGATAAGCTCGTCTGTAATGCTAAGTAATGCACACATGATCCAGTAGCTTCCTACTTACTGCAGGATCTCATGGCATCTAATCATGATATGGCTCTCAGAAATCAGGACAAGTCTTTACATTGCTATGTTTGAACAAAACTAACTAACTACGTCTTAAACTATTTTTCATGTCCTTTGCCTATTATAGCTGGTTGAAAAGATTACTTTCCAAAATAAATGCTGAGGGAAATCCCTTTTATTCTGAAATTTGCCGATGATCAAATAAATGAAAATATTTAGCTTCCAACATACATATCTAATCATTCTATGAGAAGCACCAATTAATGGAGTGTAATAGAAAAACACTACATAATGCTTCTGATATCCCTGCCTGGAATATGGGAAGCATGTTTAACTTATCTTTGTTTCTTCATTATTTCTGGAAAAATTATTATTGTAATCAATGCTTCTACACTTATCTTTCTCCTTTAGTTTATATTTCTTAATATTTCATGGAATGTCCATAGATGTTAACTCTCTGTAAATTATAATGATTTTCAGCTTGAAAAAGCATTGGTTTTCATAACCGATCAGTGAATATACTTTAAAATTCCGATGTATTTGCTTTACACCTGTCCATACTTCAGTGCAATTTTCATCAAAATTTTAAAAGCAGTTAATGGACAAGCTAGATTATGTTTCATGTAGTATAATTATTTCAGTTTGATAGATTAAGAATGCATCTAGACACTGCATGTGTACGGCTAAATTAGACCTTTGGGATAGTACACCTGTTGAGAAAGTGTGTTGACTGCTTCCTCTTTGTCAGCCTTCCAAAGAGAACTAGATTGGTTGCTCAACCGGGCCAAATATATGTCTTCTAAGTCAAATTGAAAAACCCAGAGAGGGGATAATATCAATATTGAGGGTGAGCAAGTTTTGATCACATATGAGAACTAAAAAAGAATTTACTAACTTTTCCCCCTGAACAGCCATAGGCTTTTATCATTTTTCTGCATCTCCAATATCACATAACTGCTGATGGGGATTTCCTATGCTAATGTTCATAGCTTTGATATAACTGTGATGAAATTTCTACACATTATTGCATTCTTCTTGGCTGCAGCACCTACAGTTGGGCTACAGTTGTTCTGCTCTTATTGTTTTCCATTTTACTATAATGAATATTTCTCACAGGATATTTAAATTGATTTTATACTTGAGTCCCAGCATTCAATACTTTGCTTCTCAATGACCATGTGATGGATTCATTATCACCTTATTATCAGGTCAGATACGTGTCCTGACTTGATGTGTTTAATCTTCCTTCCACTTCAGTATGCAGACTGATACCATCAGTTAGGCAGAGATTTGAAATCTTGCATTTAATTCCCACTCTCCCTGCAAGCCTCTGTAATGTTCCCATCATTACATTTTGCAGCAAGGTGTTAAGTAAGTTAAGTGATAACAAGTGACCTTGCTTAAATTTGCTGCTGCTTGGAACCACTCAGGACATACTCCGTGATGCTGTTGAGTGTGCTTTGATTAACAAGGCTGTTTCAAAGTATTAATGAGTTTTGCAGGTAGACCACTATTTATAAGGATTTCCTAAAGTGTTGCCCATCATGTTCTCAATTGTCTTTAAGAAATCAATAAGCTATGATCCGATGTCAGCCTGTGATCAACAGCTGCATCTGACAACAGACACATAACAAAGATCTGTTTGAAATGTCACATTCAGGTCAATCTCTGATGATGCTTGTTCAAATAACACAAAAAAATGTATGCAATGTTTACCAAGCCATGATTGACGGGTAGTTGGGATGGAGGGAGCATTGGATATAAGCAGTGATGGATGGAAACAGCACGCTACAGAAAATGTTGTTATCATATGTGCTTCCAAAATGGAGATCATGCCAAGGTGCAAGGTGAAGCACATGATCCGACTTCCAGAACTAAATAAAATTTCAAGGAAGTGGTTGCTACATTTCACTCCAGAAAATAAAAGAAACTTTCAATTGCACAGACCGAAAAAAGCAGCATAATGTAATTACATTCCCATTCAATCGTAATGTTGTAAGACCATAAGACATAGGAGCAAATTTAGTCATTCAGCCCATCGAGTCTGCTCCACTATTCTATAATGTTTGATTTAATATTGCTTTGAACCCCAGTTTTTTGCCTTCTCCCTGTAACTTTAGATGGCCTTACTAATCAAGAAACTACCAACCTCCACTTTAAATATAAGACCGTAAGATACAGGAGTGCAGTTAGGCCATTTGGCCCATCAAGTCTGCTCCGACATTTCATAATGGCTGATCCAATTTACCCCTCAGCCCCAATTGTCTGCCTTCTTCCCCTATCCCTTTATGCCCTAACCCATCAAGAATCTATCAACCTCTGCCTTAAATCTACATAAAGGATTGTTCTCCACGGCTGCCTGTGGCAAAGAATTCCGCAGGTTCACCATTCTCTGGCAAAAGAAGGTCCTCCTCATCTCCATTCCAAAAAGGACACTACTCTATTCTGAGGCTGTGTCCACTGGTCTCAGAGTCTCGCAACAGGAGAAACATCCTCTCCACGTCCATTCTATCAAGGCCTTTCACCATTCGATAGATTTCAATGAGGTCACCCCTCATTCTTCAGAATTCTAGTGAATACAGGCCCAGAGCCAACAAACACGCTTCATATGACAAGCTATTCAGTCTTGAAATCATTTTTCTTAACTTCCTTTGAATCATCTCCAATTTCAGCACATCCCTTCAAAGACAAGAAGCCCAAATACTGCTCACAATACTTCAAATGAGGCCTCACCAGTGCTTTATAAAGTCTCAGCATTACATCCTTGCTTTCATTTTGCAGTCTTCTTGAAATGAATAATAACATTGCATTTGCCTTCCTTACCACAGACTAAACCTGCAAATTAACCTTCAGGGAATCCTGCACAAGGACTCCCAAATCCCTTTGTGCCTCGGATTTTTGTATTTTCTCTCAATTTAGAAAATAGTCATCCCTATAATTTCTTCTTTCAAAGTGCATGGCCATAAACTTCCTGGCACTGTATTCTTTGTACATTCTTCTAATCTGTCTAAATTCTTCCATAGTCTCTCTACTTCCTCAAAACTATATGTCCCTCCACCTACCTTCGTATTGTCTGCAAACTTTGAAACAAAGCTATCAATTCCATCATCCAAATCATTGACATATAATGTAAAAACAATCATTCCCAACACAGACCTCCTGTGGAGCACCACTAGTTACCAACAGCCAACCAGAAAAGGCTCCCTTTATTCCTAATCTTTGCCTCCTGCCAATCAGCCACAGCTTTATCCATGCTAGAATATTTCCTGTAATACCGAGGGCACGTAGCTTGTTAAGAAGCCTCATGTGTGGCACCTTATCCAAGGCCTTCTGAAAATCTAAGTACACAACGTCAATCGATTCTCCTTTGTCTATCCTGCTTGTTATTTCTTTAAAGAATCCCATCAGGTTTGTCAGGCAAAATTTTCCCTCAAGGAATCCGTGCTGCTGACTGTGGTTTATTTTATCTTGTGGCTTCAAGTACCCTGAGACCTCATCTTTAATAATCAACTCCAACATCTTGCTAACCACTGAGGACAGACCAACTGGCCTATAATTTTCTTTCTTTAGCCTCCCTCCCTTCTTGAAGAGTGGAGTGACATTTGCCATTTTCCAGTCTTCCAGAAGCATTCCAGAATCTAGTGATTCTTGAAAGGCCATTACAAATGCTTTCATGATCTTTTCACCCACCTCCTTCGGAACCCTGGGGTATACACTACCTAGTCCAGGTGACTTATCTTATTGCAAATCTTTCAGTTTCCAAAAAACCTTCTTTCTAGTTAGGGTAACTTCACACACTTCATGACGCCTGGCACCTGGAAATTCCACCATATTGCTAGAGTCTTCCACAGTGAAGATTGATGCAAAATACTTACTCAGTTCATCCACCATTTCATTGCCCCGCATTACTACCTCCCCAGTGTTGTTTTCTAGTAGCCTGATATCCACTCTCACTTCTCTTTTACATTTTATGTACCTGAAGAAATTTTGGTATCCTCTTTAATATTATGTATTGTCTAGCTTACTCACGTATTTCATCTTTACTGTCTTAATGATTTTTAGTTGCCTCCTATTGGTTTTTAAAAGCTTCCTATTCCTCTAACAACCCACTAATTTTTGCTTTATTATATGTCCAGTGCCTCGGTCTCCACAGTCATCGGTGGCAATGAATTCCACAGATTCATGACCAGCTGGCTAAAGAAATTCCTCCTCATCTCTGTTCTAAAGCAGCATCCCTCTGTTCTGAGGTTGTGTCCTCTGGTCCAAGACTCACCCACTGTAGGAAACTTCCTCTGCATATCCACTCTGTCCAGAACTTTCAAACATTGATGGCTTTCAATATGTTCCCACCATCATTCTTCTAAACTCTAGCCAGGCCTAGAGCCATCAATGCTCCTTAGATGTCAACCCCTTCATTCCCGGGATCGTTCTCATGAACCTCCTCTGGACCCTCTCCAATGCCAACACATCTATTCTTAGATAAGTAGCCCAAAAATGCTCACAGTACTTAAAGCAGCATTCCCTCTAACTTTTATTACAACTGCACAGGCTAACCATAGCTCTGAGCAGGAAATTTTTACAAGGCCTGAAAACTGTGTGGTACTTCAAATGTGTTTTTTTTAAATAAGTATACTATGAATATCTAGAATGATAATTGAACAATCACTTACTTTTGATTTTATTTATTAATTCAAGGGTATGATGAAATTCAGCAAAACAAGGTAAATCTTTCACATTTCATAAACATTTTCTCATCTGTCTTTATTACAAATCCATTGTCTATAAACACTGTCCAAATTAATTTTACCTCCAGATGAAAGATACATCTTAATACTAATTGGATCATCCACTTCTAGTCTGTTTCTGGAATTACATTTGACTGAATTCATAAGACTGACTTCATGATCGCAGTCGGCCCTAGAAGCTGGAAATGTTCCAACGATGTCAAGAATTGTCAGTTCTACAAATTCTTTGTTTCTAAGCACATACAGTAGTTGAACATATCAATGAATGTCTTAATTGAACCACTCTTAACTTTCTCGGAAATTACAAATTTGAAATCACAGTATTATTGCACTATTTTTAAGGCATTGCTTTCATTATAGCTCATAATAGTAGCTACATATGTTTTTGTCATCATCATCATCACCATCATCTGGTGCTGTGCCGAGTTTGAGCTTTGACTGCCATGGCCCACACACTCCTGTCTTGGGTCAAGTGGATCAATTCATTGGTATTCATTTCCAATGCTCTGGCTGCTGTCTCCATCATTGTTTGTCTTTGTCTTCCTTTTGTTTTCTTCCCTTCAATCTTTCCCATAATTACCATGCATTCTAACTCCTCTTTCCTAATCACATGTCCAATGAAGTTACGTTGCCCTTTTCATGATCTCATACATTATTTCTCTTTTTGTGTTTGCTCTGTTCATGACATCCTCATTAGGTATTCATTTCGTCCATGATATTCTTTGCATCCTCCTCAAAAACCACATTTCTGCTGGCTGCTACAATTCGTTTTCTCATGTTACTAGATATTGTCCAACATTCTGAACCATATAACATAACTGGATAAATGTAACATTTCAGTACTCTGAGGCGGGTTATCATGCCTAGTTTAGTATTGGTCAGTATACTCTTTATTCTCGTAAAGGTGTCTTTTGCCATCCCTATTCTTCTTTCGATATCCAAGTCGAACCTGCCATCTGATGTCACCCATCTTCCTAAGTAGCAAAAGTTCTGTACTTGTTTTATGTCTTCCCCATTTATTCTCAGCCTGCAGACAAGTTTCTCCTTCTTTTTGGATATCACCATACATTCAGTCTTTTTGCAATTGATAGATAAACTCATTTTTGCACTTTCTTCAACAATTATATCAATTAACTTTTGTAGTTCTTCCTCTGTACTTGCAATTATCACAGTGTCATCTGCATATCTGAAATTATTGAAATCTTCACCGCCAACTTTGATCCCCAAGATATCTCTTATTTTTTGTAATATTGTTTCACTCTACACATTAAATAAATCAGGGAAGAAAAGGTACCCTTGTCTAAAGCCTCTCTTGATTTTCATAAACTGACTCACTTCTCCATCTATTCTTACAGCGGCAGTTTGTTCCCAGTACAGATTTCTGATTAGGCAGAGGTCTTTCAAGTCTAGATCTAGAGTTTTCTGTAATATTTCAAATAACTTATTGTGCTTCATTTTATCAAATGTTTTTGTGTAGTTGATAAAACAAACAAACAAATCTTTTTGCACTTGAATAGCTTGTTCTGATAGTATCCTTAACATCAACATTGCATTTCTTGTACCTTTGTCTTTCACAAAACCACATTGTTCTTTGCCTATTTCAACTTGTATCTTACTTTTAGCTCTTGACATCAAAATTCTTAGAGGTATCTTGGTGATATGACTCATTAAACTTATGGTCCTATGTAATTCACATTCTATTGCTCCAGGTTTCTTAGGAAGAGTGATAAATACTGATTTTTTCATCTCTTCTGGTATTATTCCAGTCTCATAAATGTCATTGACTAAATCAGTAAGTTTTTCAATTCCATAATCTTCAAGGGCAATAATTTGTTCTATTACTAATTCATCAGGACCTGCTGTCTTTCCTTTCTTCATCTTATTTATTGCATTACAAACTTCAGATTTTCAAATACTTGGACATACAATGTTTTTCTTAATTTCTGGTTTTACACCTTGATCGTCTTCAAACAATTCCTGAATATACTCAGTACATCTGTTCATAATCTCACCTTTTTTTATGATATTGGTACCGCCTTTGTTTTCAAACAACCACCTGAAGAACAGAGGAGCTTTTTACCAGTGTTATTCTTGATTTTCTAATATAACCTTTTTGGATCAGTAATAGGGATTCTTTCTATTTGCTCACATTCCTGGTTTAACCATTCTTCTTTGGCTTTTTGACATAAGCTCTTAACTTTTTTATCTAAGGACTTATATTCTATAAGATTTGCTTTCTTCCGTCTCCTTTCTTCCATTAGATTTTTGATTTCATCTGTCATCAATTTATTCTTCGTGCTTTTTTCCTTTTTAGGAATCACTGACTTTGCTGATTCTACCAAGGCATCCTTTAGAGAGTTAAATTTCATTTCTACATGATTGCTATCATCTTCAACAGATTCTATTTCTAGACTTTGAAATCTATTCCTTGCTTCAATTGTAAATTTTTGTCTTTAAGTTTTCTTTTTTAATTAATTGCAAATAGTCAAGGGATTGCTCAGTTCGTTTTTGTCAATCGTACAAAATTCTCTTCTGCAAATTCAAAATCGGTTGCATTTGCAAAGGCAACAGGGTCAAAAGCTTGCCATTCTCATAACTCATCGTCAGGAAATCTATTACCCAAGTTTAATGTTGAATGAATCAAATAACAGGGGCATTATTAATGTTAGAACATATGGACACAGGCATATTTTTCACTTTCTCACTCCAATAAATGATATCTCCTAGATAATGTAACCGCAACTTGTTAATTTTTCTTTTGCATAAAAGCAGTGTTTCAATTGTATTCAAACAACTTTTCTGATGGAACTTACAAAGAGATGCCAGATCTCCTAAAACATCGTCAAGGGCAGTTAATGCTGCTCGTTATTGTGGATTGATCAACGTCTTCAGGCAGTAGTTGATGACTGGATCGTTACATTCATTAACTTGCTCTTTAAAATACTGGATCAAATCTTCGTAACTTCTCATTACACAGTAATGACAAACTATATTGACAGCCATCTTACTTCATTTAATGGTCCAAATGGCACAACATCACATTCTGTGACATTAGCTAATTCTTCTAGCTTTCCTTATTTAACCGATGACCTGCTAAACATTGTTCACAGCAGTGTTTCTATATCCTGCAAAATTGATAGTTTCTGACAGGTCTTCCGTGTCTGCAACCCAACATTGCTCAGACAGATGCTTGACTTTTTAAGAACTGTTGCCACTCCATTATTCCTTCCAAGCATATTTGCCCGTCTGGTGAATATCAAGACTTTTGTTGAAATATTTTTTTTGTTGTTTCAATGATAGTGATACTGTCACCTGCAGTTAGTTTCAAAGTACCCACAAACACAGTCTAATGGGACTTTCCATTTTCCAGTTGAAACTTAAAATAAAAAATTAACATTTTCTGTACCGAAATATCTACACTTTAGTCAGCAATTACTGTATGGAAAGCAGATTTCTGCAAATCTTCTGTTATCTTTTTCTGAAGCACAAAGCTGATCCCTTCAAAAGATTCAAACGTACAATCCTTGTGCCAAATCTCAGGTATATTTACATATTTGGCCACATGTGCATGAATTTCTTGCACGGAATCCATAGAAGCATTAATTTTAATTGCTAAGAAAATGTTATTAATTACCACTTTGACCATATAGAGCTAAGCTTCTTTTGGACATCTTGTTTCACTCTTGCTTCAAGTTTTTTTGGAGTTTTGGTTAACATGCGTAAAATTCCACATATCTTCTGGTTCGGGTAAATTAATAACTCCATCTATATGAACACTGTTTCATCCAAGCTGTCTGTGTGCAGTAACTGAAATGCTCCCACACATATAGCCTTCGGTGCCACACAGCTGGATTTGGATGAAGCAAGAATAAGTTAACAAACTGTGATTTTCTTTGTTGTACTATATTTCATTATACCCTTCAATTAATAAATACATTCAAAAGTAAACCAATTTTTTAATTTTCATTCCAACTATTGATAGTATACACTAAAAGTGCCATGAATTTTTCAGGCCATGTAAAAATTTTCTGCTCAGGGTTGGTCCATGCAGCTGTAAAAAAAATATGGTGCATACAACATCAGCAGTATCTTGATATGTAAAAATATCACTAATTTTTATTTTATTTGTTTTTGATAGTTCAGTATCTACAAATTTTGTTCTTCAAAGCATTTAATTTTTCTTCTGCTTTTTCTTTTCAATACTCCAAAATTCCAAAAATACTAATATTATTCGAGAATACTAAAAAAAATCATTATTTGAAAAATTTAACAAGGCAAGTTAAAAAAATTATAATTTTAATAAAATAACCATAGTCATGCAAACCATTTTATAGATATGAATTTTACCTTGTTCTAATTTAATTTAATTTAAAAAATTATATTAGAATATGATTGTCTTAAAAGATTACTTAGCCAAAAAATCAGAATATAGAATTTTTCACATCAAACAAACACAAACCACAACTCACAACACAAGTAAACAATGTCAGGCAGTTAAAACAACTGACAGGCACAGCGGCAAAAGTAAAATGCTTCGACTAGATGGCATCAATGATCAGCAGGCCGGCAGTTTATTAACAACAAACCGTCCACTTCCATTCTGTGTTTATTGTACAACTTGTGGCATTTATAACTTGAATCACTGACAATGTAAATAATGTAAAAATGCTGAAGCTCTAAAATGTTGCAAAGTAAGTGTGCGGTATGTTTCTTTATTAAATTTATGAATTATGTATTTATTAATATGTAATTAATTACAGGAGTCTTCACAATTATATCAACATAGATTTCAAAACTATATAAATATAATTTCAAAATTATATAAAGGAAAGTTCCAGCTGTGTAGCAACAAAGGGATAAGAACATAAGAAATAGGAACAGGAGTAGGCCATCTAGATCGAGCTTGTTCCGCCATTCAATAAGATCATGACTCATCTCCACCATGGTTTTTCCCTATAACCTTTAATTCCCCTTGCAAGGACTCCTTTGTCACCACCGACAATATCTTTCCCTCTCTCCCATTTTCTGCTTTCAGCAGGGATCGCTCCCTACATCACACCCTTGTCCATTGGTTCCTCTCCACTGATCTCCCTCGTGGCACTTATCTTTGCAAGCAGAACAAGTGCTACACCTCCCACTCACCTTTTTTTCTTTCTTCCATGGCCTTCTGTCTCTTTCACTAATCAACTTCCTAGTTCTTTGCTTCATTTCTCCCTCTCCAAGTTTCATCCATCACCTGGCGTTTCTCTCTCCCCTCCCTCCACCTTTCAAGTCTACTCCTCAGCTTTTTTACTCCAGTCCTGCTGAAAGGTTGCAGCCCGAAATGTCGACTGTATTTTTATCCATAGATACTGCCTGTCCTGTTGAGTTTGTGTGTGTTGTTACTGAATCTGGTGGTTTAAGTGCTGAGGGTCCTGTACCACCTTCTTGATGGCAGCACTGAGAATAGAGTATGATCTGGGTGGTGGGGGTCCCTGAAGATGGATGCTGCTATCCTAACCCTTGACCCTATCTCTTGTAAAACCTAATGGTTCCTATGGTTATCCTGACTATACCTCTTCCTACCCTATCTCCTGTAAAAATGCTATTCCCTTTGCTCAGTTTCTTCACCTCTGCTGCACCTGTTCCCAAAAAGTGGCTTTCTGTTCCAGGACATCAGAGATGTCCTTTTTTAAAGAATGGGTTTCCATTCCTCCATGATTGATGCTGCCCTCACCCATTTCTCCTCCAAATTCCATCCACCTGTACTCCCCCATTTTCCCACTGCCTTAAAAGTAATAGGGTTCCTCTTCTCCTTACTTACCACCCCATCAGCTTCTGCATCCAACACATAATTCTCTGCGTATTCCACTGTTCAGTCACCTGCACTAGATGGTGTACACCATGGGGTTCTGAAAGAGGTGGCTAAAGAGATTCTGGAAGCATTAGTAATGATCTTTCAAGAATTGCTAGATTCTGGAATAGTTCTAGAATACTGGAAAATTGCAAATGTCACTCTACTCTTCAAGAAGGGAGAGAGGCCAAGGAAAGTAAATTATAGGCCAGTTAGTCTGACCTCAGTGGTTTGGAAGATGTTGATGACGATTGTTAAGGATGTGGTTTTGGGGTGCTTGGAGGCACATGATAAGTAGGTCATAATCAGCATGGTTTCCTCAAAGGAAAATCTTGCTTGACAAATCTGTTGGAATTATTTGAAGATATAACAAGCAGGATAGACAAAGGAGAATCGGTTGAAGTTGAGTGCTTGGATTTTCAGAAGACCTTTGACAAGGTGCCACACATAAGGCTGCTTTACAAGCCACAAACCCATGGTATTACAGGAAAGGTTCCACCATGGATAAAACTGTGACTTATTGGCAAGAGGGAAAGAGTGGGAATAAAGGGAGCCTTTTCTGGTTGGTTACTGGTGACTAACGGTGTTCCAGAGAGGTTGTGTTGGGACCAATTCTTTCTACATTATGTGTCAATGATTTGGATGATGGACTTGATGACTTTGTTGCGAAGTTTGTAGACAATATCAAGATAGGTGGTGAGGCAGGTAGTTTTGTGGAA
The DNA here is from genome assembly GCF_030028105.1 of Mobula birostris. Lineage (NCBI taxonomy): Eukaryota > Metazoa > Chordata > Chondrichthyes > Myliobatiformes > Myliobatidae > Mobula > Mobula birostris. The sequence continues at coordinate 160,561,794 of NC_092375.1, forward strand.
GTAGAGATACTATAGAAGGACTTAGACAGATTAGGAGAATAGGCAAAGAAGTGGCAAATGGAATATAGTGTCGGGAAGCGTGTGGTCGTGTACTTTGGTAGAAGAAATCAAAGGCTTGCGAATTTTCTAAATGGAGAGAATAATCAAAAATCTGAGATGCAAAGGTACTTGGAATCTTTGTGCAGGATTCCCTAAAGGTTAATTTGCAGGTTGAGTCTGTGGTGAGGAAGGCAAATGCGATGTTAGCATTCATTTCAAGAGGACTAAAATATAAAGGCAAGGATGTAATGTTGAGGCTTTATAAAGCACCGGTGAGGCGTTACTTGGAGTATTGTGAACAGTTTTGGGCCCCTTACCTTAGAAAGAAGGTGCTGAAATTGGAGAGGTTTCAAAGGAAGTTCACAGAAATTATTCCTGGAGTGAACGACTTATCATATGAAGAAAGTTTGATGATTCTGGGCCTGTACTCACTGAAATTCAAAAGAATGAGGGGAAACCTCACTGAAACCTATCGAAATGGTGAAAGTCATGATAGAGTGCATGTGGGGAGGGTGTTTCATATGGTGGGGAAGTCTAAGACCAGAGGACACTGCCTCAGAATATAGAGACATCCTTTTAGAATGGAGATGAGGAGGAATTTCTTTAGCCAGAGGGTGACAGATCTGTAGAATTCTTTGCCACAGACAAGTGTGGACGTCAAGTCTTTATGTGTATTTAAGGCAGAGGTTGATAGACCCTTGATTGGTCGGGGCATGAAGGGATAAGGGGAGAAGAAAGGAGATTGGGGCTGAGAGAAGAATTGAATCGGTCATGATGAAATGGTGGAGCAGATTTGATGGGTGAAATGGCCTACTTCGACTCTTCTATCTTATGGCTTTACGAAGGGATATGGGGATAAGGCAGGAGACTGGGGCTGAGAGGAAAACTGGATCAGCCGTGATGAAATGGCGGATTAGACCCAATGACCAAATAGCCAAATTCTGCTCATGTGTCTCACGGGCTTACCTCCTAAGGGATCCAACCTCTACATCCCCCACCCTCTACTTTCTGCAAGGAACACTCCTTCTGTAATCCCCATGTCTATTCGACCCGTCCCACTAATCTCCCTCCTGGCACTTATCCCTGGAAGTGGACCAAGTGGGGCACCTGCCCATACACCTCCTCCCTCATTTCCATTTAGGGACCAAGGCAGTTCTTCCAGGTAAGGCAATATTTCACCGGTGAATGTACTGGGATCACTTATTGTCTCCGGTGCACCCGATGTGGCCTCCCCTACATTGGGGAAACAAGTGTGCCGAGATGAGATCACAGCTGATGGCATGAATATCAATTTCTTCTTCCAGTGAACGTATTGCGCCAGCCTTCATCTATTCCCCACTCTGATTTTTCACCTATTCTCACCTGCTTATTACTTCCTCCTGGGTCTGCTCCTCCTTTCCTTTCTCCTACAGTCCACTCTCTTCTCCCATCAGATTCCTTCTTCTCCAGCCCTGACCTTTCACACCCACCAGGCTCACCTGTCACCTTCCAGCTTGTCTTCCTCCCCTCCCCATACCTTTTTGTTCTGGCGTCTTCCCCCTTCCTTCTCAGTCCTGTAGAAGGGTCTCGGCATGAAACATCGGCTATCTATCCATTTCCATTGATGTTGCCTGACCTGCTGAGTTTTTCCAAAGTTTTGTCTGTGGTGCTTTGGATTTCCAGCATCTGCAGATGTTCTCATGTTTATGGATGCTGCTTTCCTGCAACAGCATTTCATACAGATGTGCCCAATGGTAGGGAGGGCTTTACTCCTGATGGACTGGCCCATATCCTTTATTTTTTGTAGGATTTTCCATTCAAGGGCATTGGTGTTACCATACCAGGCTGTGATGTAGCCAGTCAATATACTCATCACTACACATCTATAGAAGTTTGTCAAAGTTTTTAAATGTCATGCCAAATCTCTGCAAACTCTTAACGAAGTAGAGGCACTGCCATGCTTTTTTTCATAATTGCGCTTACGTGCTATGTCCAAGACAAAACCTCCAAAATATTGCTCTTTTTACATACGTTTTCTGCCTCCATTGTAATTCATACCTCATACCCTGGCTACTGTTCTGAGGCCTGTATATGATTCCCATCAGGTTGTTTTACCGTTTTGTGGGTAGAGTTTCTTGACTCTACCCACAAAAATTCTACATCTTCTGATTCTATGTCACCACTTTCTAAGGATTCGATTACTTTTTTACCAACATAGCCACCCCACCCCCTCTGCCCACCTGCCTGTCCTTTCAATACACTGTGTATCCTTGGATGTCCAGCTCCCAACTATGATCTTCTTTCAGCTATGACTCAGTGATGCTCACAACATCATACAGTACCTCCAAATCTCTAATTGCATTACAAGATCAGTTACCTTATTCCGTATACTACGTGCAGTCAAATACAACACCTTAATTTCTGTATTCATCACCCTTTTCGATTTTGCCCCCATGTTACACTTCAATTCATCCCACTGATAGCAGTCTTGCCCTATCATCTGCCTGTCCTTCCTCATACTCTCACTACGCAATGCATCTACTTGTATACCAACTGAGCTCTATTCGACCTATCACTCCCGTTCCCATCCCCTCGCCAAATTAGCTTATCCTCCCCAACAACAGCTCTAGCAAACTTGCCCACAGGGATACTTTTTCCGCTTGGGTTCAGGTGTAAACTATCCTCTTTTTTTTATATACAGTTCATACCTTCTCCAGAAGAGATCCTAATGATCCACAAATTCCTCAGCCACATATTCATCTGCCACATCATTCTATTCTTACTATCACTGATGTGTGGCACAGGCAGCAATCCAGAGAGACCACCCTGGAGGTCCTGCTTTTCACCTTTCTACCTAACTCCCTAAATTCTCTTTTCAAGATCTCCTCCCTTTTCCTACCTATGACGTTGATACCAATTTATCCCATGTTGTTTGACTGCTTACTCTCCCCCTTTAAAATGTTGTGGAGCCAATCCATGACATCTTACCCTGGCGGTTGGGAGGCTACCTACATCTGGCCATCTCTTTCACATTCACAGACTCTCCTGTCTGCTCGTCTAACTATGGAACCCCCTGTCACGTCAGCACTCCTCTCCTCCCCACCCTCTGCTGAGCCAGACTCAGTGCCAGAGACTTGACTGCTGTGACTTTTCTCTGCTATGCTATCCACCACCCTCCAATGGTGTGTCATGTGGTATTCCGGTTGCTGTGTGGAATGGGCCTCTGTGGAGCTCTGCACTGACTACCTATCCCCCTTTCCCCTCCAGTTACTTCTGTCCTGCACTTTGGATGTAACTACCTCCTTCTATGACCTGTGGATCAATCTCTCAGCCTCCTGAATGATCCAGAGCTCATCCAGTACCAGCTCCAATCCCTTAACATTGTCTGAAAGAAGTTGCAGCTGGATGCACCTCTCGCAGGTGTAGTCATCAGGGACAGTGGAGGTCTCCCTACCTTCCCAAATCCCACAAGTGGAGCATTCCACTATCCTGCCTGGCATCCACACTACTCTAACTGTATATTAAAAAAGAAAGAAAAAAAATTAAACAAAAAATTATACCTACAGCCACCACCTATACTCACCATGCCGAAGCCTCTACGAGCCAAAGCCTGAGCTCCCCATTCTTGCACTGGCCCACTCACACAATGGCCACTCTACCTAAACCTAGCAACACACATAAAAGTTGCTGGTGAACGCAGCAGGCCAGGCAGCACCTCTAGGAAGAGGTGCAGTCGACGTTTCGGGCCGAGACCCTTCATCAGGACTGGCGAAGGGTCCTGATGAAGGGTCTCAGCCCGAAATGTCGACTGTACCTCTTCCTAGAGATGCTGCCTGGCCTGCTGCGTTCACCAGCAACTTTGATGTGTGTTGCTTGAATTTCCAGCATCTGCAGATTTCCTCGTGTTTGCTACCTAAACCTAACTTCTTTTTGTTGGCCCTTGCCAACTGCCTAAATATGCACAATCCGATGTCCCTTCAGGAACTGCAAAGCGCAGAATGTCCCAACGGCCCTCACTCGCTTCTTTTGAACGCTTGCTCGCACTATGCAACTGATGAGAACTCTGGTCCTGTGGAGTGCAGAATATACCTCTCCTCCTATCAACTTATACCGCACATCTTAAAATTAGCTGTCAATATCTTACCTTCATTGACCATCCAGGCATTTTTTTTTAAAGCTTTAACATCAAGCACATATTTATAGGTCAAGCAACACATATAGAGGGAGAAACTGAGTTGGCATTGTCGGTCAAAGACAGGTTGCCTATACTTATCTCCGTTATCGCCCTCTATACATGCTGCATGATTTGCAGCGTGCTTTCCACACCTTTCATCGTTTCTAATTTCAGATTTCTAGTGTTCGTCACATCTTGCTTTAGATTTGTTGCTGCTTAATGGCTTGATCTATTATTCTATCTCCCGTGTAATATTATTGTTTACTGTCAAGTCCTCTTATTGTGGCACTAATTCAAGAACACTTTGTATAAGAGACTAAATTATAACATTGTTTGAATTTTGGGGACACATGGGTTACATGTTGGCAGTTTCGAAGAACTGAATTCTGCAGCACATGCAGACCTATTTTTCACAATTTATTTAGCAATACACCCCAGATCACAGTCACAGAAGCTCATGGTATAATTGGCATGCCACCTTAAATAAACTTGAAACCTTTAGTGTTTGAATTCTGTTCTGGCCAGTGCATTATGGAGAGATTGCCACACTGGTAAAGGATCAGCTATCAGTTAATACATTTAGAATCTCATTGTTTCAAAGACGACCAGGAGAATTATCTACATTTTCTTAGTTACTATTGAATCCTCAGTCAATATTACTAAAATAGATTTTCTGCAGACAGTCTTTCTGGTGTTTGTAGCATTATGAGAGGCGTAGGTAGGGAAGTTAAGTCAAATCTTTTTCCACAATGTGAAGTATCAAACCAAGAGGGTATAGGTTAAAGTTGAGAGGTAGAAGATTCAAAGGACATCTGAAGGGTCAGTATTTTTTTTATATACCAAGTGTGGTTGATATCGTGAATGTCCTGCTAGAGGTGGTGGAATCCAATACAATTAAGGAGCTTAAGAGCATTTAAACCAACACTGAATTAGGCAAAACATGGTTAGACATAGACTTAACACATGCAACTGACATCAGCACAAATGGGAAAATAGGTCAGCATGAATGTGGTGATACCATGCTGCTCTATGACTCGGTAACTCATTAATGGTTGTGACAACGTAGTGTTTCCTACAATGTAACAGTGGTTACATTCCAAAAGTATCTCACAGGTTGCACAACACTGTGGGTCATGATGAAATGGATAGAAACGGTGTGATTGAAATGCACACAACTCTTTCTCTGTGGCATACTAAATATTCCCAATGCGGAAAGTAAACAATTCTGAACTTAGTTAAATTTGCAAATAAAATGATCTGTTTTTTCACTAAACCTAAATTTCTGGCACCTCGGACTTAGAACAATGAATAGATTGGAAACTTCAGTTTGTGCTTGAACACATCTCACTATTGGAAATAATTTGGAAAATGCGTTGCTTGGGTGTAGCTCAACCACGTCTCACTATTTTTGAGTTGCTGACTTAATTCAGTGATGCTTGTAGGCAGGGAACTGACCATTCTTTTTCTCCAAAGGGAAACATTAATTCATCTAGCAAACATGGTAAAATGGTAAAACTGTTAACTACAATTGCAATAAAGGACAAAATCGGAGTGGATAATTATAATAATCTGTTGAATTGCATTTACATGGATATTGCTCATAAGTACCCGTACATTCTTTTTCTTAGGAGGTAAAAGTAGTCTATGGGCAGAAGAGTTTACCAGAATAAAACAGGCCAAGAAATTTCTTGGATGGATAAAATTGGGAACATCTCATATGGTAGTTACTTTGGAAGAGCAGCATAATTATTAAATTATCAGAATAATAATCCAGAATCTAACATGTCCTAGACTAATGATACAAAGTATTAAGTTCAAACTTTGCCATAGCATCTGGGAAACTTAAATTAATTTAGCCAAGTAGCCTGGAAACACAAAAACTAAATACAGTAATGAAGGCCATGGAACGACCTAGTGTCATGTCCAATTATGTTAGGATATTTATTATTGCACAGTATGTCCCTATATTACACTGGACCACAAAGATTTTGCTTCCTGAACACTTTTGGGTGTATTTATGGATTTTGGGCTGTTGATCATGAAAATCACCATGAAATTTCCCTATCATGCCCCATTTTTTGAAATTGTCTATATTTGTTTTACTTCAATTCATAATTCAAGTCAGAATCCCAAGATTAAGGAAGTCAATTTTGTTGGTCCACAAATCAAACAGGTCATCAGTGACAGACAATTTGAAGAACTTCTAGTGGGACCAGAAAAAATTGCATGGAAGGCATTAAAGGATGCAGCAAGCTACATGAAGCTGGCTGACAACATGCTTCAAGCATACAAAACTATGAAGTGCAACATGTCACTAAGGATTCATTTTCTGCATTCCCATTTAGACTTCTTCCCTGCAAATCTTGGTGATATCAGTGATAAACATGGTGAAAGGTTTCACCACGACATTGCAGTTATAGAGAAATGTTATCAGGACAACTGGAATCCATCAATGCTGGTGGATTATTGATGGACACTTAAGCAAAAAGCCTCAGACACTGAGTACAAATGAAAATCCTCAACAAAATATTTTAGCTTAGTTGAAATATTCCAAAGTATCAGCACCATTATGCAATTGATCACATTATGTTCTCTAAAGGTTAATTTCTGTTTCTCCGAATTCCTACTTGATACAAGTAGTCTGAAATTATATTTGTGTTCAGCTTCAAGTGCTCTATCATAAACAAAAAAATTCTGAGGAAGCAACACTTTCGAAAAAATTTGTTGTCTAGTGTATTTTACTGGAGATGAAAATAAATATTTGAATGTAATAGATATGCAATTATGAATTTGGAACTACAGCTTTGTCTGTTTACTTCACCTTCAAGAAAACTAGTATTTTATCTGTCTTTACTTATTGTGATGCACAACATTGCAGCCATTAATAAATCTAATTAGGGAAAGGTACAATAACTCTCATTCCCAAAATAGCATAGCAGTGCAATTCTCTGTAACTTCAAGATAATCACAACAAACTTCCAGACAAATGGAACCTATTAGAGTTAATAAGAGAGTTTCCACCTACAGAGAGGAGTAACTGTGCTTAGTGATTTTACGTTTCCAGTTCTCAAGGTCCTTCTGCCTAACAGTTGGAAATGATGTACAGTATTTATCATTACACGAGTAGGGTAGCGAAATGCAGACAACAAAAGCAGAGAACTATTTCCTTATCTAACGTTAGCTGTGGTTTCCTTGGAAAAAGATGAGAGAAGAACCCAAGGGATGTGTTTCTTCTCTAATGGGTTAAAATCAATTTTCATTTGATGGATATTACAAGATGATTTGATTTTGCTGGGCATTTCTGATAACAGTAAAGCTACAATGGATAATGGACACTGTTAAGTTCCCAGTATGCTTAAGATCACATTTGGTTTTACTGCATATCAAATCATGTTACAATTTATGGTGTGTAATGAACAGCAGTTATAGAATTTGTTCACCTCACAGCACCGTATCCAAGTAATATTAGGTCTGACTACCTTTAACAATATAATCTAGTATTAGGTTGTGAAATGATATCTCTGTTTATGATGCCCACCAGGACTATTTTTGGACTTCATCTGCTTTTACATTCACATTGTTCCCCGACCATCTCTTTTTATGTCGCACATTTTCAAATGTAGTGCAAAAGAAATGGTTGGTTGTCTGTCATGTCTGATGATGACAGAAAATCTATGCGGGAGAGCTTTTGAAGTGGAGAAGCCATTGCACTGGGGAAGTTCCGCTCTCTCGACCTCAGAAGTTTGGGACCAGTGTAAACTGGGGTCAAAAGAAAGTGCAAAAGAAATAGTGAATTTATAGTGCCAGACTCATTTCTGATGTCAGTTCCAAGCAAGTCTACACTACAAACTTCCAATTAGAGCAGAGATGCAGTAATAAAACGACTCATCATCTTAAACAGCACAGAATCTAGTGAAGTTGCACAGAGGATAAGAAAATCTATAGCCCAGCCAAGATGTGAAGGAAACAAAGATCGAAGAGAATAGCCTTGTGTTGCAGATGGATAAAATAAACTTCAGTGACTAAAGCCTTGTAATATTTGAGGATGGCATTTATTCATTTGTTGTTTATTGACTACAAATCAGTGCTTAGCACAATCATTCCTACAGTTCAGATCAAAATGATCCAAACCTTGGGCGTCTGTACCTCCCTCTGCAAATGGATCATTGATTTCCTCACTGAAAGACCACATTCTGTGTGGATCGAAAATGATATCTCCATCTCGCTGATAATCAACATTGGTGCACCTCAGGGATGTGTCTTTAGTGCATTACTTTACCCTCTCTACACCTGTGACCGTGTGGCTTGGCACAGCTCAAATGCCATCTATAAATTTGCCGATGACACAACTATTGTTGGCAGAAATTCAGATGGTGATGAGAGGGCGTACAAGAGCGAGACAGATCAGCTGGTTGAGTGGTGCCACAGCAACAACCTTGCACTCATCATCAGTAACACCAAAGGACTGACTGTGGACTTCAGAATGATTTGACTATATGGTTAGTAAAGAAAACAAAAAAAGGGCCTACTCTCATGGAACAGTCTAATGCACAATGTTGGTGCTCACTGATAAGGCCATTCGTCCACCATCGACCTCCTCCGTTCATCACTGACTTTCAGACCCTCGCTCCAAGCCCACTCCATCCAGCAGTCTCCCAACTTTCTCCATTTGCTTCTTCTCTCCTCATCTCTCCCCGGCAAAAGACCGCAAATTCCCGGCTCCCAGACACACAAGAAAGAACAACATCGCGCTCATTGGCTAACATGCCCTGTTATCTCTGGTCATAACCCAAACATTGCTGCTACAGAGAAACCATTACCTTAGCAGTGGAACATTACAGAGAGGCCATGACGTTAGCAGTGAAACCTTACAGCGTGTTACACATGTACAAACAGTCATATCATGGGGTGGACACCTGCAGATAGTGGCACCAAATTATTACATGTGTATCTCTGCACAGATTAGCCAGTGGGTAACGAATACAAGCTATTTGTAGAACATTAAAGTTTGAGAAAAGGAAAACTCTATATTCAAATTGTACAGTGCCGTGTATCAGAAAGGAATACATCCAATGCTCATAAATAGCTCTACTTCTCCGATCTCCAGTACAAGAGAAAGTCATCATAAGATGCCAGAGAGCTGGTTAATTTACCAGATAACACAGAGCTCAAACTTTCTTGGTGTGGCACCAGTAGTCATGCTTAAAACAAACATAGCAACATCCAACGTGATGGGTGACAGACACACAAACATTCCATGCCAGAAGAGCAACACTCACCATTTAGATTTACAGTTGCCTGGCAACTATGCCTGAAACAGAATTTGGTCCTCTACATTTATCTGTGGGGGATCTCTTCCTGAAATTAAGCTGCATAAAGAATAACTGGCACTATGCCTGTTTCTTTGGAAATCACCAAATTTACTTTGGGGCTAATTTTAATCCACGGTCGCCATACCATAGCAGTTAAACTACCAGATTGCTCATCAAAGACAACTGATCCAGAGAGATGAGTTCAATTCAGCTGAGAAATTTAAGATTATTTAACTAAATTATCTGGAATTAATAAGCTGGTAAGAGGAACAGAGTCCATGGAACTGTGAGACTGGTTTTAAAATAAAACATCCCATAGATATATTAAAGTTCCTTTGGAAAATAAATTTGCCAATTCCATCCAATCCAGCCTGTTGGTGACCCATAGGGGTTCATTACATATACAAAAGATCAAGCTGGTCACTTGCCCATCTCCCTGACTGCTGATGACGATAATACTTTAGCATTGCTGAATGCCTGTTCCACTCATGTTGTTCAGTGAGGTCTGTTAACACTTCACTTACTTATTATATGGAACAAGAAGTCTGCAGTGACAATCTTTCACTCCTTTGATGGATGACCTGTAACTTCATATCCTCAATTGACTATCTGAATAAACTTTTAATAGCCAAAAATTCTAAGTCCTTATTTGCAATGCAGCAGAGTTTCCAGTTGGAGCTTATTAAAAATAGCCATCAACTGTGGACTCGCTGTGTCTGTTGTATCTCTGCATTTTATGTGGCAGCACCCCCATATGGTGCAAAAGAAGTTAAGATAAAAAAATCAATCAATGCAAAGCATCAAATACATATGAACCACTTGTAAGAACCGTCCTAAAGTTGATATGACCTGAAACATTTACACAAAATCTTTTGACATGTGGGCCTTGATTGTTATTATATATTATGGTTGCACAACCAATACATTTCATTCTTAAAGGAAGATTTACAAGTCAATAAAGTCACTATTACCTCTGTTACTGATGCTTAGAATAGCTCGAGCATACAGTATAGGAGTTAGCTGATGAGTAAGACACCCTTGATATAGAGTCTTAAGCCTTATTTTAGTTTTAACCTACAGCGATAACAGGTTGCCTGCCAATGAATAAAGTGCATACATTACTTTTGGAATTGAAATTGGAATTGTCATAAGTTCTTATATTCTTAGCTCTATGGAGGAACAAAGGGATCATGGGATCCAAAGATCCCTGAAAATTGTCACACAAGTTGATAAAGTGGTTAAGAAGGTGCATGGTGACGTTGGCCTTTGTTAGGTGGGAGATGGAGTTCAAGAACTATAAGGTAATGTTGCACCTCTATAACACTCTGGCTAGACCACTCTTGAAGTATAGTGCTTGTTCTGGTCACCTCATTATAGGAAGGATGTGGAAGCTTTAGAGAGGGTGCAGAGGAGGTTTATCAGGAAGCTGCCTGGATTGTAGAGCTTGTCTTATGAGGAAAAATTAAGCAAACTAGGGCTTTTTTCTTTGGAGCGAAGGGGGATAAGCGGTGATTAACAGAGACCGTAAGGGCATAAGAACAATAGACATAGAAGCAGAATCAGGCCACTTGGCCCATTGAGTCTGCTCCGCCATTCCAAAAAGGCTGATTTAAGAGCCCTCTCAACCACTTCCGCCTTTTCACTGTAAGCTTTGACACACTGACCAATCAAGAACCTATCAACCTCGCTTTAAATTTACTCAATAACTTAGCCTCCACATCTGTCCGTGACAATGAATTCCACAGTTTCGTCATCCTCTGGCTAAATAAATTCCTTCTCATACCTGTTCTAATTGGATGTCCCTCTAGCCTAAGGCTGTGCCATCTGGTTCTAGACTAGCCCACTATAGGAAGCATCCTCTCCACATCCACTCTATCTAGGTCTTTCAATATTCAATAAGGTTTCAGTGAGATCCCCCTGCCCCATTCTTCTATACAACAGTGAGTACAGGCCTGAAGCCATCAAACACTCCTCGTACTGTAGGTTAACCTTTCACTCCTGGCACAAACAAGAGAAAAGTCTGTAGATACTGGAAATCCGAACAACACACACAAAATGCTGGAGGAACTCAACAGGCCAGGCAGCATCAGGAAAAGAGCACAGTCGACATTTCTGGCCGAAACCCTTCAGCAGGACTGGAGAGAAAAAGCTGAGGAGTAGAATTAAAAGTTGGGGGGAGGGGAGAGAGAAACCTGGAATCATTCTCGTGAAATGTCTCTGGATCCTCTCCAATATCAGCACATCTTTTCATAGATAAGGGTCCCAAAGCTGCTCACAATACTCTAAGTGCGGTCTGACCAAAACCTAATAACCTTTCAGTTTTACATCTATGCTCTTATATTCTAGTCCTCTCGAAAAGAATGCTATCATTGCATTTGCCTACCTTACGCCGAACTCAACCTTCAAGTTAACTTTTAGGGAATCCTGCACAAGGACTCCCAAGTCCGTTTGCAACTCTGATTTTTTAATTTCTCCCCATTTGGAAAATGGTTTATGCCTTTAGTCTTTCTACCAAAGTGCATGACCATACATTTCCCTACACTATATTCCATCCACTATTTCTTTGCCAATTCTTCCAATAAGTTCAAGTCCTTCTGTAGACTCTCTGTTTCCTCAATACTGCCTGCCTCTCCACCTATCTTTGTACAAACTTGGCCACAAAGCCATCAATTCCGTCATCCAAATCATTGACATGAAACGTGAAAAGAAGTTCTCCCAATACCGAACCCTATGGAACAACACTAAGGAATCATTCAATAGGCTAATAACAGTGTGGAATTACAGTGGTCAAAGTTGTCTAGCAGGCTCAAGTTAATGCATGCTATAATCAGCCTTTTGATGCACCCCATGATGACTCTTTACCTTTTCTTACTTGGGCACCAGGATTATAATGGTCTTCTTAAAGCAGGTAGGAACCTCAGTTTGAATCAGGAAATGGTTAAAAACATCTGCAAACATCCCCGCCAGTTAACCAGACCAAGGACACCATCCAGGCCATATGCTTTCCATGGGTTCACTCCGCATAAGACTGCTCTTACATCCGCCACAGTGACTCTGACTCTGGGTTCAGGTGCACTGGAGGAAGTTGGGGTGTGTAGAGACATATCAATCGCCTTCTGTTCAAAATATACATAGAATGCATTAAGTTCATTGGGAAAGGATCTGCTGTGGCCAGCGATGCTGCTGAACTCCATTATAGCAAGTAAACCCTGCCACAATACTCAACCAATCTGTGATTTGATGTTGGACCAGTACTGTCTCTTAGCAGATCTGAGAGTTTCACAGAAGTTATATCTCAATTTTCTGTATAGGTCAAGGTAGCCTGATTTGAATGCTGCAATTCTGGAGTGGATCTCCAAATGTATCCATTATCTCCAGTTTGGAAACATCTGGAGATGTTTGTGTATTGGCAGATTTTAGAGAAAACCAATCTTCAGTGGAAGCCCCAATCTGGGTCAGTCAGTCAGTGGGTGCCGGCCCAAATCCGGGGTTGGCAGCTATGCACCTCCATCTTCTTTGATCTTGCGACAGCACCGAGTACAGCCTCTCCTCCAGTTTGTTCTCGCTGGTCGTCTTGGCACCACCCGCCGCTGCCCCCGCCGAGCTCAAGCCCAAGGCTGTGTCGGCCTCCATCTGCCGCCGCTTCTTCGAGCTTGGCCCTTCCTTAGGTAGCAGCCTCGGGCAGGTCCAGGCACACAATGCAGCGCCCAAGTTCATCATGTCTCTTCTAACTAGGTGCATAGCATACGATTCATGGATACGTGGTGAGGCTTTAATCTCTACCACGGAAGATGGCCATTGGCTCACAAGGAGCTCATCCGCCCTTTGTCAGGTCTTGTTTTCTCTAGTCCTGCTGGGTGTCCACACACTCTCCTCACCAGACTAAGTTCGGTGGGGGAGCCGGCCCAAGTCGCCGACCACTCAACCTGGGCCCTGCGCTGAGTGCCGGGCGCCCGCGCCCCCCCCAGCCGAATCTCACCGAGCATCCGGTGCCCGACCGAAAAACCATGGTCGAGTGGCTGGCGACCAAACCAGAAGTATATCTGGGTGCTTTGTATCTTTCAGGCATAACTTGTTCTTTGGACCATTCCTAATATAGTGGAAGCTGTATTTCCAACTGTTAATAATCAGTCCATCGAACCACCATATTAAATGTTTAGGAAATTATTTAGTGCCAAACTGACATACTTTGGCATGGCAAAGATTGATTCCAGACAAAGTCCTTCCTCAATCATTGACTGAGGATAACCTTTCCTAGATGACCCATAACTGCTATCAAAATACCAATGAACATCATTAATTATCTATAAAATTACTATCCATAACTTGTACTGATGGGAGTTGGATGTATTTTTGAATACAGAATTCCTGATTAGGACTATAGGTCACCCTGGGTAACAGGCAGATTTCTTTTTCACAGATATCTGTAAGTCTATTTTGTCTAGGTCAGAGAATACATTTAAATCACTCAATATTGTCACCAGATCTCTTCACAGTATTGAATTGAATGATATGAATTGCATATAAGAGAGGTAAGCAGGAACAATGATTAAAAATGGAGAGAGCAATGAAACTGGTTCTGCCTGAGGTAAGAATAAATGTGTATACTGTATATACATCTGATTTTTGAATTTAGGTAAAATTCATCATTGTAGCTCAAATACCTCCTCCCTAACTCCATTCAGGGCCCCAAACAGTCCTTCTAAGTGAGGCAACACTGCACCTGTGAATCTGCTGGGCTTGTCTATTGTATTCAGTGCTCCCAATATGCCCTCCTCTACATTGCTGAAACACATCATAAATTGGTGGACCGCTTCATCAAGCACCTTCACACCATCCACTGCAAGTAGGACTTCCCAGTGGGCAAACATTTTAATTCTGATTCCCATTCCCATTCCAGCATGTCAGTCCATGGCCTCCTCTTTTGCCAAGATGAAGCCACCCTCAGGATGGAGGAACAAACACTTATATTCCATCTAGCCTCCAACCTGATGGCATGAATTTTGACTTCTCATTCTGGTAAACAAATTCCTCCCCCCCGCCCCATTCCCTCCTCTGACCTTTTAATTCTTCTCATCTGCCGATCAATTCCCCATGGGTCCCCTCCTCCTTCTCCATGGTCCACTCTCCTCTCCTAGCTGATTCCTTCTTCTCCAGCTCTTGACCTTTCCCACCCACCTGGCTTCACCTACAACCTTCCAGCTAGCCTCTTGCCCCTCTCCCCTCCTTTTTATTCTGGCATCTTCCCCCTTCTTTCTCAGTCTTAAGGAAGGGTATTGGCCTGAAACATCAACAATCCATTCATTTCTATAGATACTGCCTGATTTCTGAGTTCCACCAGCATTTCGTGTATGTTGCTATAGTAGTTTCTTCATTTATAGTGTTCATAAGTCAGGCATTCATAACCCAGAGTTAACATGTATTTTACTACTAGATTTATGAATATATTATCTTGTTGTGTGGCTTACCAATTAAAAGCAATGCATCAAGTGGAGTTTGTGTTTTTACAATAGAAATTAATTGTTGCTCATTTTGATCTAACTACACTTTCAAAAAAAAATTAATTCTTGCAAACCAATATCCTTGGCACTAAACACCTCATTCCTCTAGGAATTAGTTATTATTGTTGACATCAAATATATAATATTTCATTTTTCTCCATGCTTGTTTTTCTGCCTTTCTTATTCCTGTCTTTATTTTCCTCTACTTATTCCTTATCGGTGCATTCAACCTGACTTTGAAGTTAGTCTCTTTGATTTTCTTATCTTGTCTGTTTATTTCCCAGTCCATAGATTTCATTGGTAGGACATAAATGGTTTATTCCTTTGTTTACTCAGGTCCCTGATGTCCTGAACCAATTGTTGTGCTGTTATCAGCTCTCACTTTCTGAAAATCATTGGGACAAGAACTACCTGAGCTGAAGATCAGATGCAATTAGATGTGCTGTGACCACAAATTACAACCCATTCACAAGTAAACCTAACTGGGAAATTGAACACTGGTTACAGTTCTAAGTAACATTCAACATTAAATTTATAAAGCCTATCACATGATATTATGTTTCATTAATGTGCAAAGAGGAACTTAAAGAATGCACAATCCAAATGTAGCTAGTAAGGGTTGAATTCTACTACCACTCCTACCTTACTTGCACAGCAGCATGATATTCTTACTATTTTATAGCTCTTCTAATAAATCCCACTTCTCCATCTCTGGCTTATTTTCCCATCCTATACCACCTCCACTCCACTCCAAATGAAAGGATCAACTCAAAACATTCCTTTGTTTCTTCAGGTGCCATCCTGAGCACAGCCAACAGCAATAAGGGAGGGTCTCCATGGACTGGTTGTCTGGACACCGGAGCAAGGATCCAGTTGCAGACTCAGTACCGTATACAGAGTGATATTAACTGAGTAACAAATCTTGAGGTACAAACAAAGTCAGCATCAAAATTCAGGCAGAGATCAGAGATCAAAACATCCAGAGAAATTCAAAAACCAGAATCAGGAAAACAGGCAGAGTTAACATTCAGAGTACAAATACAAATGCTGGAAAGACTCAGGAAAATTCACTGGTACAATCTGGCAACAAACACAGGACTGAAATACACTGAGCAATAAACAGAGAGGCAGATGATAGGTGGAGCCCAATGAGACACAGGTGGCAGCAATACAGGTAATAATGAGAAACAGGTAAGAGATGGAGCACACAGTAATACAGGGGCCAGAGTGGAGCAGGGACAGATTGACAGCTAGGGGGGAAACACACAAACGGACAGAGTTCAACTGGAAGTACTGACACTGGTCTGCCCATTAATTTTTTCTTCCCTCCCAAAGCAGCCGCTAGTTAAGCCAAGGCCTGCATCTATCATTGTTAAGAAGCCCATAGTCCTAGTACATAGCCATCTACTTCATGGTGTCAAAAGACCACTATGCTATCAGACAGCAAATTCTACCTCTTATCATATTATTATGGCTTGTGCAAACAATTGCTAATTTAGAATACAAGAAATAAGCAGTTAGCTTTATGGGTAAACCATTCAATAATTACTAACAATAAACTCAATTGAGGTAATGAAAAGCTGTAGAAGGAACCAGAAACATCTAAATGGGACTTTTAAATAATGGAAGAGAGAGGAAGATAGCTGTTGTGTGGGTGGTGGAAGCATTTTGAAAACCTGTACAAATAGAGCGATTTCTAAAACAACAGGAGTCCCAACACTACATGCTGCCATCAGAGTCATTACTTTATTGCCCCAAAGGCTTTTCTAATTATGAACTTAGAAATTGAAGTGCATAAAATTGGTTTTGTGTTCATTCTCGGTGTGTTTCACTCAATGCAAACTGAACTTTGCTCACTGGTCACAGTTTGCCCTGGCACGGATAAGTGCTCTCGCCTCTGTGGCAGCCTTAAGCAGCTGCCACGGGCAATGGGCTCTGACTCGTACCTCAATCACCAGAGGCGGAATAATGCAGCAGCCAAAGCTGCTGTTCAGAAAGACCGAGACAGCAATTAAATGGAGTAAAATGCACGCAAACAACCTTAATCATATCCGAGGTAAATTACATTAATAGAGCTGATTCTTTTTTCCGCGGGCCTCCTGATTGAATGTTAGTGTTGAATGCAGCACATTTCTTTCAAAAATCAAGAATAATGAAATTTAATTTCAAAGCAGCATTGCCTCCTTGTAAACTCAGAACGCAATCAAATATCAATAAACACCTGTTTATTTAATACAGATTCATAGGTCTTAGAACCTGTTAATTACAATTTGTACAACAATTAGCTTGATGATGATATTGTCTTGACTTTCTCAATATGCTTATTATTATATATCCTTATATTACAGGAATACTAATTAGATCAAACTAAAATGCTATAATAGAAAACAAACTCCTTTTATCAAGTTGGCACTAATGTTGAAAGTACTCAGGAATTTTGACTGAGATGTTCCAAGAATCATTTGGAAGTGTTTGCATTATTTGTTAACAAAGTCAAAGGCAAAGTCTAATTTATTATCAAAATGCCTATATGTTAACGAATAACACCTTCAGATTAATTTTATTGCAGCTATTTACAAGAAAATAAAAATACAGTAAAATTTATGAAGAAACAATACATTAACAAATAATGATAAATGACCAATGTGCCAACAAGGACAAAGTCTGCAAATAAAAGATAATGCTGAGAATATGAACTGTAAAAGTGAGTCTGTAGGTTGCGGATCAGTTCAGAGTTGTGGCGCATGAAGTTATCCACACTGGTTAGGGAGCCTGATGGTTCAGGGCTAATAAGATCGTAAGACAGTAAGAAATAGGAGTAGAATTAGGAGTCTGTTCCACCATTCCATCACAGCTGATTTATTATCCCTCTCAACCACATACTCCACCCTTCTTCCTGGACACTTTGACACCCTGACTATCAAAACCTTATCAATCTCTGCTTTAAATATACTCAATGACTTGGACTCCATTGCCATCAGTGGCAATAAATTCCACAGATCCACTACTCTCTGCCTGAAGAAATTCCCCCTCATACCTGTTCTAAAGGGACATCCTTCTATTCTGAGGTTGTCCCCTCTAGTCCTAGATTTGCCCACTTTAGGAAATATCCTCTTCACATCCACTCTACTGCATAAACATCTTTTAATATTCAATATGTTTCAACAAGATACCCTGTTATTCTTCTAAATTCCATTAAGTACGGGCCTAGAGCCAGTAAACACTGCTCATACATTAACCTCCTCATTCCCAGAATCATTCTTCTGAACCTCCTCTGGAACCTCCTCTATGAAGTACATCCTTTCTTAGATCAGGGGTTCAAAACTGTTCACAATACCCCAAGTGCAGTCTGACTAATGTCTTATAAAGCCTCTGCATTACAGTCTTCCCCTTGTATTCTAGTCCTTTCAAAATGAATGCGAACATTTCATCTGCCTACCTTACCACCAATTCACTCTGCAAGTTAACCTTTAGGGAATCTTGCACAGGAACTACCAAGGCCCTCTGCAGTTCTTACTTTTGAATTTTCTCCCTTTTTAGAAAGTAGTCTATGTTTTTATTCCTTTTACTAAAGTACATAATCATACACTTCCATCTGACACTTTT
This sequence comes from Mobula birostris, assembly GCF_030028105.1. Taxonomy (NCBI): domain Eukaryota; kingdom Metazoa; phylum Chordata; class Chondrichthyes; order Myliobatiformes; family Myliobatidae; genus Mobula; species Mobula birostris. The sequence continues at coordinate 160,580,405 of NC_092375.1, forward strand.
TTACCCATTCTCCCAAAATGTTTAAGCCCTTCTGCAGACTCAGTTTCCTCAGCACTACCCGCTCCCTCCACCTACTTTTATATCGTCTAGAAATCTGGCCTAAAAGCCAACAATTCTGTCATCCAAATCGTTGATATATAACATGAAAAGAAGTGGTCCCAATATCGAGCCTTGCAGAACACCACTAGTCATCGGCAGTCCCCTTTATTTCCACTCCCTGCCTCCTACCAGCAGCCAATCTTCTACCCATGCTAGCATCTTTCATGGAATATCATTGGCTCTTATCTTTAAGTGGGTCCATACCAAAGGCCTTCTAAAAATACAGGTAAGCAACATCCACTGATTTTCCTTTGTCTAACCTGCCTGTTACTTCCAAAAAGAATTCCAACAGATTTTCCAGTCAATGTTTCCCCTTAAGGAAACCATGCTGACTTTGGCTTACTTTATCATGTGCCTCCAAGTAACCCAAAAGCCTATCCTTAAGAATGGACTTCACCATCATCGCAATCGCTGAAGTCAGGCTAACTGGCTGGTAATTTCCTTTCTTCTGCCTCTCTCCCTTCTTAGAGAGTGGAGTGACATCTACAATTTTCTAGTCCTCCAGAACCATTTCAGAGTCTAGTGATTCTTGAGTGATCATTGCTAATGCACCTTCTCCTTACTAATAGCAACTGAACTCCCTTCTACCCCCTTAGCCTCTTGAATTTCTGACATACTACTAGTGTCTTGCACAGTGATGACTGACGCAAAATACTTAATAAGTTTGTCTGATTTTTCTATCTCCCATTGTAATTTATATCCCATATCCCACATCAGTCTGACATTTCTACCTGCTTCAAGGAGGCTTCAATTATACTGTTGCCTAAAAACAATGCAGTAACCTGCCTCAATGACTATTGTCCAGTAGCACTTACATCCACCATGATGAAGTGCTTTGAGAGGCTGGTGATGAAACATATCAACTCCTGCCTGAGGTATGTCTTGGATCTGCTCCAATTTGCCTACTGTCACAAGAGCAGATGCCATTTCGTTGGCTCTTCACTCAATCCTGAAGAAACTGGACAGCAAAGATGCATACATCAGGATGTTCTTTACTGACACCAACTTAGCATTCAATACTCTCATCCCCCCAAAATTAACCAATAAGCTTCACGACCATGGCCTCAGTACCTCCTTGTGCAACTGGATTTTTGATTTTCTCACTTACAGACCCCAATCAGTTTGGATTGGCAAAAATATCTCCTCCACAATCCCCACCAGGATGAAGATTGCAGAGGAGATGTTTTTTGCCAACCTAAACTGATGAAGTTTTCAAGTAAGAAAATCTTGGATCCATATGCACAAGGAGATATCAAGGTCTAGGTCTAGGAGTTTATTGATTTAAACTTACTGCTTCCATACCAGACAGGTACTCTACACTGACCATTTATAGAAATGTGTCAAAGTTTTTGGTGATGTGCCAATTCTACACCAACTTCTAAAAAAGTAGGGGCTCTGTTGTGCTTCCTTTGCAATAGCACTAATATGCTGAACCCAGGACAGGTATTCTGATAGGGCAACACAAATGAATTAAAAGCTACTGACCCTCTCCACCTCAAACTCCCTACTGAGGACTGCCATTGAAATCACAAAGGAAAGGTCACTTTTCTGTTAGACATGCTCCCTTGAGGGTTCATCTCTGTTAAAAGTCTCTTTACTGACAAATCTACAAAGTCTTGCTTTTGCTAGAAGTTAGACACTGGCATAAAAAAGTAGATTGCTCTAGTGGATGACCTATACTAAAGGCTCGCTAAAGAATTAAAAAAAAATCGCCTGTGGAATTCTGCATGCCAGGCTGCATCTGTGGAAGAAAATGAACAGTTAACATTTCAGATTGAGACTTAGTCTAGATGAAAATGTTAATTTCCTCCAGCAGTTTGTATTTTTGCATCATATTCCAGCATCTTCAATGTCTTGTGCCTACGTGCGGTGGTGAATACTTATGCTTTGGTAGTGAGCTTTGGATCTTCATGTACTCATTCTCTGCATCTGGATGACATTGACATGGCTTACAGATTTCTTGTCACTTGTCCTTTCAAGAAATGGTCAGACTGTCCTTTGGAAATCCATAGTCCTTCATTTGATGTTACTCTATGCATCTGTGTTAGCTGGGGAACTGTAGATATGGAAGCAGCAACAACGGAACGCATATGCCCGTTACAAGAGATGGGTAGTGAACACAATAACAGAGTGCCTTCTAAACTGAATGATTGCTGCAAGTCCACAGAGAAATCAGCATCTCTCCCAGCTTCTGGCTTTTAGACGATAGACAGGTTTGAGAGAACAGAAGCTGAGCAACTCACTGGCAACTTCATCCCTTCTGTCTCTTTCCTGTACTCTCTGTAAGCTCAGTGACAAATCAACGACAAATTCTGATGTTGTTACATTAGCCCTGCAGCTGTTTATGCCTTCTAATAACACCATGGATTAAAGGTTACTTTAAAGGCTTAGGTAGTCACCCTATGGAAACAAAGAAATGGTGAATAAATTTAATGAGAATTTTGCATTAGTCTTCACTTTGGAAGACAGGAAGCAGTATTCCAGAAGGAGAAGGTGCCTGGGAATCTGAAAGGTCTGAAGGTAGGTAAATCACCTGGACCAGGTGGACTACTCCCCAGCATTTTGAAAGAGGTAGCTGAAGAGATTGTGGAGGTACTAGTAATGATCTTTCAAGAATCACTTGAAAATTGCAAATTAAGAAAGGATATTTTAGGCCAGTTAGCCTGGCTTGATTGGCAAGATACAGTATTGAGGTCCGTTAGGCACATGATAAAGTTTGCCAAAGTCAGCATGGTTTCCTTGATGGGAAATCTTGCCGGACAAATCTGTTGGGATTCTTTGAGGAAATAACAGGCAGGATAGACAAAGGAGAGTCAGTGGATGTTGTTTACTTGGATTTTCAGAAGGTCTTTGACAAGGTCCCATACTTGAGGTTGCATTACAAGCTGAGATCCCATTATATTACAAGAAGGATACAAGCATGGATGGAAGACTGTCTGACTGACAGGAGGCAAAGTGTTGGAATAAAGGGGGCCTTTTCTGGTTGGTTGCCAGAGACATAAGTACAACAATTATTATTGTTGCTGCCTCGCACACCACTCATGCTAACAGCAGGTTCTAAGTATACTATTTTCAATTATCTGTTGTGCAATGAGGGGAACAACAGATAATTTAAGAAAGTACACTCGAAACTCTCTGTCACCACACTTGGAATATCGTGTTCAGTTTTAGTCACCTGAGCTTAGATGAAGAAGTTTTTGACAGGATTCCGAGGAGATTTTCCAGGGTCTCCACCATCGAGCACATCAATGACGAGCGCTGATACAAGAAAGCAGTATCTGTCGTCAAGGACCCCTACCATCCAGCCATGACTTCTCCTCACTGCTGCCATCTGGAAGGAGGTACAGGAGTCGCAGGTGCCACAACACCAGATTCAAGAACAGTTCAACAATCAGGTTCTTAAACCAGTGTAGATAACTTCACTCACCTCATCTCTGAACAGATTCCACAACCTACGGACTCACTTTAGAGATCTATAACAAATGCTCTCAGTAATTTTTTTTATTATTTGCACAATTTGTCTTCTTTGTATATTGGTTGTTTGTCAGATTTTATGTATGGTTCTTCATAATTTATAATATATTTCTTTATTTTCCTGTAAATGACTGCAAAAACATTAATCTCATGATAGCACATGGTGAAAGATACTTACTTCGATAATAAATTTACTTTGACACTGATATCGATACAAAATAGACATTTACTGGATTGTACGGGCTGCATAGGAGGGAAGGTTCAATTGCTATTGGAGTAGTTAAAAGATCAGCACAACATCACGGGCCAAAGAGTACTGTGCTGTACTCTTCCATGTTCAATATTCTGTTTGCAATGTACAGTATTGCTGTCGAAAAGGATAATTTTATGGCATTTATACCCTTGATATGAAAGCCTATGACAATAAACTTGAATGAGTAGGGAGACCTAGTTCCTTCTCTGCTTCATAGAGTTCGTTTTTACAGAGGGATGTTGAAAGAGATTACCTTTGAAACAACACTATCTGCAGAACATACTGCTGATTAATTGTGCAAATTCTGACAGTGAATGTGTACAAGTAAGTACTCCTACAAAATTCATGTCCTTAGTCCTAATGAAATTGCAGAGAAAGCAATGTAATCTCAAAAGCTTTTTAACCTTTAAATGCACCTCTGCGAATCAGAGTAAGTCTTTGCTAAATTAAGAGGATGTTTCCACTGAAACACCGTGACTGTATAAAAGAAACCAACCATATGTATAATAGTCACAATATTTTTATAGTCACAATATTTTTATCAAGCGCCTTCCTCGTTTTCCCATGAATACCTTAGATTATGGGATGATGTAAAAGACTGCTCACGATGCGTAAGGATTGTCAGCTTGTAAAGAGAAATTATTTTCTCTGGTGTGGGAGTCCAGAACGAGCGACACTAACTTCGAAATAAGAGCTAGATCATTCAGAAGTGATGTCAACATTCCTTCATAAAAAAGACCAATTAAAAACAGGAAGGAAGTTTTTCAAAAAGGTCAAAGGAAAATATGAAATCTGCAGTTGATCAGTTTCGTTCAACAAAAGGATTAATGCAGTTTATAGAGTGGTATGGAGTTAAGATACTGATTAGCCACAGTGTAATTGCACAGAAGTTGTGTGTTACTTAATGCCTTGTTTCAATTTCAAACATTGTTATTAATGAAAGTTCCACTTTTGTTCATAAATGAAATATTATGTACAAATCTTACATGCTCCTTAAAGTAATCATCAATTTAAAGCAATTATAGATAGTCTGGAAAACTTGAGCAACACACTCAAATAATGGGGAAACATCAACTGTTCATGTCCCTCTATAGTCACTGACTGACTTGTTGAGCTCCCCCGGCATTTTCTGGGTGCCCTGCTCAAGAGCAGCAGAATCCCTGAAAATATTAATGTTTGTTAGAGAAAGATAGTTCCTATTGATATACAAACTGCATTTTAATGTTGCAACCTATGTCCCAGAAAAGTAGAAATTATCTTTGCTTCAGTGAAAACTGAACAACAAAATCAAATTGTTGAATTCATACAAATACACAGAGGTACCTATCATTGTAAGCAACAGTATTGCCTCTGGTTATACTGTTACTGCACAGCTTCAGGGTCCAGTCACCCAAGCTTGATCCTAACATCAAGTTCTGCCTTCGTACACGTTCTCTCGGTGACTGCATGGGAGTACAACTGAGGTTCCTGCTTCCTCCTACATTCTAAATATATACTGGTCAGAAGGTTGATTGGCCATAGTAAATTGCCCTTAGTGTTGGTGCATGTTGAGACTGATGGACTTGTAAAGAAGAACAGGTTATTGAGAAATAAGTGGGCAAATGGGATTGATGGGGATGCTCTGAGAGCTGGAATAGACCCAGTAGGCCAAATCAACTCCTTAAATATCATGAGAAAATATAGATGTAGAAACTATAAATCAGAGTCTCACAGAATGGAGATTATTGTTTATGGTTGGGGAGAAATACAGGAGTGTCACTTCACATTTTCCTCATACATTCAGTTCCCACTCATGGGGTGGCTTGGCAAAGTGCACTGAAGTGACGAGTTGTCTTTTCGTTGGAAGTTGATGGATGTCAAGAGAGTCCTAACAAAGGAGCAGCAGAAAATATTTAATACTTTCAAGTCATTTAATAAGGTGACAAAAGAAATGCAGCATAACCTATTATTATTCACAAAGTCCTTGCAGTGCATTCTTCAGTATTTATTTTATTACAAAGATACTCAAACAAAATCCAAAAAGTAAAAGAAATATTAAGTGCCTGATTCAATTAACTTTTCTAATTTCATTAGCAGCTTTGGAAATTGCATTTCTGAATTCAATGGTTGAAAAAGGACTTCATTATTTTATTGCTTTCCCGTTGAATTTTATTCATGATTACTAAAGTGATGTAGCATCTTCAAAAATAATAGTGCTGAATGCTTGTTATAACTTGCTTACTTAGAATTAAAGAAATATTCTAATTATCTTGTAGATATTCTTCAAAAACAGTCATTTACTGTACATCTGACTTGCTTTCTCGATCATATTAAAAAATGAAATGATTACAGTTAAGGGCAATTCAATCAATCTACAATTTTGGCATTTGACAAATAGTGCAGCTACACTAATTAATAGTTCCGCCACATTTTCTTATCCTCTGAATGATTAGGAAAAAGCTTTATTTTTTTTTAGGATAAAATAGTTCCCCTTAACTTCAGAGGAATAGAAGAAAACAATTGTTATTTGGTGGGATCTGAACGCATACGTTCATTACTTGATCATTTAAAACATTACATATGAATTCTGGCATTTTTTTTTCCGGCTGCTGGAATTATTCCAAGACTTCAGTGAGAATATCACTCTGCAGCACGCTAAAATTTTCAGATTCTTCACATTTCTGATGGCACATCAAATATAAATCTCGTATTAATTTGAAAAAAATGCTGAATATAATGGAACTACAAGCCAAGCTGTTGTTCATTACTGGAGACCCCTGTTCATTATTCTTGCTTCTGCATTGTCTCTGATTCAATACTAGTGATTTTCTTTTGATGTCGGTGACTCTTGATCAATGCCAGAAACTCTTGATTTTGTCAATGGTAATAGTTTTAGTACCTTCTCAGCCTTGATGATTTTATGAAGCGGATTTGTTGATCATGCAGCGAGCAGACTCTCTTGGACCCTGGGAAGAATATCAAGGTAGGCAGTGGAGTTATCATGCAGCATCCTGGCACAATCAAAATTATTGTCTGGTTATCAGGGACCTTGCTGTGTGCAAATTATTTGTAGAATTTTCCACATGCAAGAGCATACAGAAAAAGGATCTAGTGCTTTTCTGGTGTTTATGACAAATAAAGCCTTCTCAGGCTTCAACTGGGTATCAGTTATAACTGACATTTTGATGACAAACTTCTCCATCTTCATCAGGGATGATGCTTCCCTGATGAAGATGCCAGAGTTTGTCATCAAAATGGCGGTTATAATCGACACCTGTACCCAGCTGGATGCCTGAAAAGAGCTTACGAGCAAACAGATATCAATAAAATAAAAGTCTTTCAGGATTGGCTTGGACAGGTCTGAGAGTTCAAGGTATAGGAGGACAAGATTTGGCAGCAAGTATAGAGGTCAAGGCGAAGCTAGCTTTTGGGTTATGGTCAGCAGTCAGTAGGTATAGTCCTCAGTTGAGGGTGGTGGTAATTATGTTGAATCCTGAAAAACCCAACATGTTTAGAGTTCACCTAGCATAACATGCTGGCTCCAGTGCCAAAGACCCATGGTGAAGCGTCAAGGGCTTCATTCTATGAATTCAATTGTGTGTGCGGTGTAATTCAAGTACATTGTGGCATCATGTGATTGGTGATGTGGTTTTTAATCATTTCTTTTTGTTCTATCAGTCTCACGATAATTTTGGTAGAAGTCCTGAAGTATATGTCAGAGGACTTGCGCTGCACAACTTCTGAAAACTGATTCCATAAGCAAAGAGACCTTAATGTCTTATTTCATTAGAAGTTCAGATCAGGCAAGGTAGTTGCCAAGCTCATTAGTTGTTCTCGCTTCTCAAGTCAGAAGTACTATCCAAACAATCCAGGAAAGAGAGCCACTCTGTTCAAATTGCCATTTTTCACATGTGGTATCAAACCAAACCCTGTCAGCCTCTTCAAATGGCTATTAAATATTGAAGAAGAGAAATTACTCCATGACCTGAATCAAATGAATACATCAATCCACTTCACTAAAATTAAATAGCTGGTTATCTTTATGAACCTTTGGCCGCTTGCTACATGCAAGTTAGTTACTACGTCTTCTCAAGTGACGAGACTTTTTATAAAATAAGTAATTAATTAGCCATAAAGCATTTCATAATATTGAAAGATTGAAGTCTCCCTTTTTCTTTCAACACTTGTGAATTAAACACAAGACATTTATTCCAACGCAAGTTGAATTTTGGTGTTTCTTATGTCTCTAGAACAAATATTATTTGTTATCTGGTGAAATTTGGGTAAAAAAATCCAGTATGTTCTGTAGTTTTCTCAAGAAAATAATTATTCTTAATGACTCTGTATAGCTTTCAATGTTGTTGGAATTATTAATGTGCAAATAGTTATTACTTCTGTTTCTGCAATAATGTTGCCCAAATAGAGATGACTGGGTAAGAGAATAGGGTTAGTAGGGGCAAATACAGAGATGGAAGGAAAGAAAAGTTAGATTGGACACATGAACATTGTCTTGTCAGGAATCATCATGCCTAATTTGAAAAATGATACTGTCACAAATAGATAAGCCACATTCCTTTTATGTCAATATGACGCTTGTCACAATGAAGCATGCCAGATGGATGGTTATTATCTGTGCCTGAAGCAAGAGAAAGAATCTTTATTTTAAATCACTTATTTTTATGACATATTGCTATGCACTAATAGGAGCTACCCAGGCAATTATAATCTTGAGCAGATATCCAAATCAGTGAAGTTCCAGCATCCCATGCAATTTGCCTTGTAGTTTACAAAGTGGATTTTAGTCTTGCACGCCAACAAATATGGTTCTGTCTAACTAAGTAAGACAATGTCAAATAAAGTTAATCTTTAAGCTAATTTATGAAAACGCATCTGTTTAATTTGAATGTCTAGCTTACAACCAATCCACACAAGAAGGGCACATCTTCCAAAGAATGAATATGATAGACAAACTAGATATCTTTATGTGGCCACTGTTGGTCTGTGAAGAACATATTCGTGTAATATTATGCATCAGTGATATGTTTATATTGTAAAGGTTCCAAAGAGATTGCAACAAATCTGGCTGCAATTGCAGTGAGCCATTTCTAAACAATGTTTGTATTCACTGAAAATTAAAGTCTAACAATATAGAGACATACATATAAACTCCTTAAAAAGACTTCTCTGATAGTTATCCACCAAGCCAATTTATAACACCCATCTCTCAGGGCAAGAACATACTAACTAATATTTGCACATAACAGACCAACAGCTTAGATTATAGTAACAGTAAAATTATTTCACCACATATTCATTCATTCTATGTAGTACAGATGCCCAGTTGCAATGCTTCCTACAATTAATGTGTCTGTTCTTCTATACTTCAGAGCAAATTAGCTATTTTTGGTACTGCCTATTACACTGAATTCTTACAAGACAGATAATACTGTGCAGGCTCAAAACAATATGATATTCACTTAATCATTCCTTATTCTAACATTTTTAGATGCAACTCAGAACTTTCTAAGGAACTTGGTTCATTATTTTTCTTCATTCCTCATGACACAAGAGATCTTCATATCTATGAATACATCTATTTCTCAGTCCTGTTAGTGTATTTATATTTGTTCAGAGAAATACACAAACATAAATACTAATATATATGTTAATGTCTTGATGATCTTGTCTCTTTAAAAGACAATGATTTTCTTTTTCATACTCGTACATTGCTGACAATTAAAGCTTTCTGACATTCACTTATCTTGCTGTAAAATATGAGTGCGTACATGAAGAGATTGGTATCAGATTTTAATAACAAAAGTCTAAGATAATAAATAAAAATAGTTTCACTGTGCCAAAACATATACACAATTATGAAATCATTGTATTTCATATATTTTCACTAAAAATGAAGCAAAGGAGTATTCTGATGAAAACCATATAATTTACTTTTCACTGCATTTCTGAAAAATTGTGCATCTTCAATGGTTTAGATCTACTTGATCAATGAGCTGTGAAAATACTAGAAGTTGTTATTTTCTCTCTGTAACGTGCCTCACAAGATCTGTTCTCCAGATCGGCAAAGTTAAAAGTCAGTACAAATCAAAATGTATTTGAGTGGATATAATAAACAACGGTAAGTGATCAGGTATCTTTACATAATAATGCAGGAATATATAATTTAAAATGTCCACATGAATTATTAAAAACTAATGTTTAATTATGTCACCATGGTAAAGGTTCTCATGGCTGATGATCTATCTGTGTGAAAGAGTGGTTCTTGGTTTTCTAAATGTAGTAATGAATAGAAGGTAGTACTTTAGCTACTATTTGTGACATTTCCTCAGCGGCTGAATATGAACACATTTGTTGGTGCCACTAAACATCCAAATGTTTCTACCTATCAATAAACTATCAACAGGCAGAAGAAAAATTAAACATTTAGCTCTTTTGAAGTCAGTTCATAGGAATAAAAGCACAACAGCAGTAGTTATGTAAAGAGCTCAGGTCTAAGGGGAAAGCCGTAAAATAACACACTGTGTCCTGGAAATATAAGCAATGTATCTGTTACAAGGAATGATGCTCCCTGCCTTTATTGGTAATTGGGCCTGTTAGAGGTGAAGTTAGCTACTACATTCAAGTTTTAAATCAACACCTATCTTCTATCAGAGTCATGATGTCCCTCAGACAATTCAATAATATACAGTTTGAAATTATTTACCTATGCTTCATTTAATTATGCTTTAAATCTAAATTGTGTGGAAATATCTAGGCATTTCAAAATAATGGGTTGGATTTGCATGTCGCAAACCAGGCCATTCACCCCAACAGAGCAGTGATAGGAGCATCTCCTTTGCTCCAGTTCTTTCCCGACCTTGCCCGCAAGCTGCACCACTATTTTCCATCTGAAATTAGTAACCTGTATGAAGATTGAACGTGTGACCTTGCTATTATCTGCATCATGCTGACATTAACTGAAACAATCACCCTGAAATAAATGGGAAAATGTGTGTCATTCTTTTTCTGACTCCAGCCATACTTCTGCGCATCAAGAATAAAATGTGACAGGATAATCAACTAAAATCTTTGGGAACAGAATGCTGTAGTGAAAAATGATTCACGTTTTCAAATGAGATAAAAGACAGCCACCATTAACCTCCCCCTCACACCCAACAACACCTCAAAATGAAACCATTTGACTCTTTTAACATTGAAGCCACAATGACCTTACTGCTCCTGGATGTACATTCTCCAGACAAAAGGTAAAACCAGTAACAAAGTGAGACGAGAAGGGGCTGATACACTATTGGCCGAAGAAAATGGTTTTAGTTTCCAACTTCCTCCATGATGAGATGAAAAGCAATTTATTTAAATTTCTCAGTTACAAGTAGCCTAATTAAGTTTGCTATACATGTTGATATGGCACTCAATTCTAAACAACATGTAAATGATTCTTTCCTCGAGGTACCTTTGTTTCATTTGCAGTTACAATATTTCTTACCATGACAAGCAGAGGAAGTACAAACAGTAAGTGAGGGCAAATAATAAGAGTTATAAATCAGATCCCTACAGGTTATAAAAGGTCTTCATCAGAACCTCTGTCATGGCAAATATTGTGCAATTTGAGCAGCAGTGAAGTGTGCACAATCTGGGTGGTTGTTTTTTATTTATCCCATTTATGCACAAACTTATTGGGCCAAAAATTTGCTGAGTTTGAGCTATGAGTAGAGCTATAATATTTCAAAACTATCTTGGACCCGAATCTACACTTCTGAAACTGTATTCATGTCAGCCTATGAAAGGAAAGGTTTCGGCAATGGTACTTGTTCAGACTCTTTTATCACAGTGAACAGATCAGACAGAAATAATCAAGGGTCTGAAATTTCTCTTAGTTTCTGCTGGCTTAATCAGAAAAATAATGTGAAGCAGTCCAAGAAGGCTTTGAAGATTAAGGAATTACACACACAGATTTGATCACATGTGAATTAACATCCTCTCTTTAAAGTTAATTTGAAAGTCTTTTCACTTAGAATCGATCAATTTCCCCTCTACAAAACAGGCCACTCCACAGCTCACACTGATGAGCACAACACCTACATCAGTTTGACAAGGGTCAGAAAACTGAGCTTCATTTCATTAGTGCCCAGGAATAGTAGTACACTTTGAATTTTTTTATATTTCAAAAAAAATTACTGAGGAAAGAAAACTTGACTCTGAGACAGCTTTGGGCAAAGCTTGCATTGCAATATTGCAATTTGCCTGCTGCCTGAGCAATGACATATCCATTTTTGGAACAGACCAGAAGTAGTACATTAGATAAGTCCTAATAATGCTAGCAGTTTACAGTGAGTGAGATCTGAATTCTCACCCTCCACTAGCCACATGTTGTTCTCTTGAAAGATGTTCATTATTTTGGCTTTACTTTATTAGTACATGGAACGAGGCCTTACATGCTGACGATGGTTGATGGAGATAATAAAATAAATACCTATTGCTAGAACTAGCAACCAGGAAATTAAATTTCCTCAGACCATGGGAGAAAAGGAAGGAGAGGCGTCAGAGGGAGGTTAGTGGCAGGTGATGAGAAGAAAAGGAACAAAAAGGGGTCCAGAATGGGGAATGGAAAAGAAAGAATGGGAAAGGGGTCGACATTACTTGAGTTAAATAAATTAATGTTCATGCTGTCGGGATGGAAGCTACCCACATGGAACATGAGCAATGTTCCCTCCAATTTATAATGACCAGTGTGCGCAAAAACTTTGTGCTGTGCAATTTTTTGCCCAGTGACGATGACATGAGTGCACTAAATTTTTAAATAAAGGTAAACCTGAAGCTATTCTAGGGATAATAAACCATTTTGCTTTAACTGAACTGGCATTTCTTTTGAGCTTCACGCCCTTTGCTTCTTCGGAATTCAACACAGTGAATCAATAATTTCTTCAATAAAAACAGTATAAATCATCACAAACTCCACATTGTCAACATCATCTGCATCAGAAACCAGAAAAGGAAATGTGACTGTGTACGATCGGGAAATATACATAGCATGCACAACCTTTGTGCGCAGTTTAAACTCCTTTGTGCACCAGTAGCAAAAGGTGAATGCACGCGCGCACACACACGCCTCAGAGGGAACATTGAATATGAATAGTTGCTCCTCCAGTCTGAAAGAGGCCTCATAGTTGCAGTTGAGGAGACTAAAAATAGCCATGTCAGAATGGGAATTGGGAGTGGAATTGAACTGATTAGCCACTGGGAAATCCGGCCTGTTGCAACAGAGTGAAGCACTCGACAATGTGCCCCCTCCCCCAACCAATCAATCCACTTGTCTCACTGTTCTGTATCACCAAGGCCTCACTTGGAGCACCGGATACAGTGGATGACACCAACAGACTTGCAACTGAAATGTTGCCTTACCTGGAAGGACAGCTTGAGGCTTGAAGTGGTGCTGAGGGAGGAGGTTAATGGGCACTTGTACCGCTTCCAGGGATAAGTACCAGGAGGGTGATCAGTGGGGAAAGACATATGGACAAGGGAGTCACGGAGAAAGTAATTCCTGCAGAACGTGGAAACTGGCGGAGGTAAAGATGTGTTTGCATCTTGTTGAGGATGGCAGAAGTTACAGAGAATCAGAATCAGGTTTAATATCACTGACATATGTTGTGAAATTTGTTGTCTTACCGCAGCAGTACATGCAATTAATAAATTACTATATGCTATTTTTTTATAACACAAAAACTACGCAAATAAAAACATGGGAACTGGGAAACAAGTCTACTTTCTGTTTCCTTGTTGAGGCGTGCACATATGACATGGTGGCGTAAGTACGTAAGCCATTCACATACTTCTTACATATAATCTATAATGAATTATGCAAACAATAAAAAATGCTTAATCAAATATATTTGCAATCTTACTCAAATATTACTGAAATATTGAATACATTACACTCTTCCTTGCTCACTTTTGTTCCTGAATGCAACTCAATTGCATCTGTCTGCTATTTCCATTGATACAGTGATTTCAACTGCTCTTTTAAATGTGAATTATCCTTCAGTTAGAAGCTGTTCTTGGTCAAGTCAAGTCACTTTTTATTGTCATTTCAACTATAACTACTGGTACAGAACATAGTAAAAATGAGACAACATTTTCCAGAACCACGGTGCTACATGAAACAATACAAAAACTACACCGAACTACGTAAGAAAAAAAACACAAAAACTTACGTTAGACTACAGACCTATCCAGGACTGCATAAAGTGCACAAAATAGTGCAGGCACTACCATAAATAATAATAAATAATAAACAAGACAGTAGGCACAGTAGAGGGTATAGTAGGTTGGTGTCAAGCCAGGCTCTGGGTATTGAGAAGTCTGATAGCTTGGGGAAAGAAACTGTTACATAGTCTGGTCATGAGAGCCTGAATGCTTCGGTGCCTTTTTCCAGATGGCAGGAGACAGAAGAGTTTATATGAGGGGTGCGTGGGTCCTTCATAATGCTGTTTGCTTTACAGATGCAGCGTGTGGTGTAAATGTCTGTGATGGTAGGAAGAGAGACCCTGATGATCTTCTCAGCTGACCTCACTATCCGCTGCAGGGTCTTGCGGTCCGAGGTGGTACAATTTCCGAACCAGGCCATGATGCAGCTGCTCAGGATGCTCTCAATACAACCTCTGTAGAATGTGGTGAGGATGGGGGGTGGGAGATGGACTTTTCTCAGACTTCGCAGAAAATAGAGACGCTGCTGGGCTTTCTTGTAAGATTCCACAAACTAAACAATCTCTCAGTGCATCATTAAGCTCATCACTGAACTGACAATGTTCAGACAATTTCTTCAACTCAGCCACATAAGCTGAAATGGACCTGCCCTTACTGACGATGAGTCCAAGATTGTTGCTGTAACACCACTTAACCATCTGATCTATCTCACTCCTATACACTTCATTGTGACCATCTGAAATGCTGCCAACAACAGTTGAGTCGTTGTCAAACTTATAGATGGCATTTGAGCTGTGTCTAGCCACATAATCATAGGTGTAGAGAGTTGAACAGTGGGTACACATCCTTGCGGTGCACCAAGGTTGATTGCCAGCAAGGAGCAGATACTATTTCATATCTGCACAGACTGTGGCCTCCTGGCGAAAAAGTTGAGGATCCAGTTGCAGAGAGAGGTACAGAGGCCGACGTTTTGGGGCTTGTAGATCTATACAGTGGGAATGTTTGTGTTGAATGCTGAGTTGCAGTCAATAAACATCAGCCTGATATAAGTATTACTATTGTCCAGATTTTCCAAGCCTGAGCGGAGAGCCAGTGACATTGCATCCACTGTAGACCTTTCGTGGTGACAGGCAAATTGCAGTAGGTCCAGGTGCTGTTCATTGGGAATAGGGAGAATAATAGTTTGGCATGGACTAGATGGGCCAAAGGGTTGGTTTTGTGCTGCAGTGCTTTATGACTCTTTGTATGAGAGGTCCATTGAAGAGTCTGCTAACACTGGGATAGGAACTGTCCTTGGGCTAGTTATATGTGCTCTCAAGCTTCGGAATTTTACCAAACCATTTACACTATCTAGAGGCCTAGAATGGCTGTTGAGAGACCAGAATTTAACCCCCACCACGGCAGATAGGAAATTTAAATTAAGTTAATTGGGAACAGAATATATAAACTCACTCATAATAATGCCGTGAAAATCTTTCTCATTCACTAACGCCCTTTAGGAAAGGAGATCTGCCATCCTTACTACTTCGGGCCTATATGGAACTCTAAACACACTATGTGGTTAAAAAAAGTAGCCTGCCAAAGCTCTGTGTCTGCCGTGTTTAGAATGTAGTGGTTTCAGAATGACTGCCACCTTCTCAAGGGTGGTTGAGGACAGGTATCAAATACTGACCTTACCAGAGATGTTCAATTCTAAGAAAACAAAGTTAAGCAAAAGAATGGTGGAGGATTTTGCTCTGACTGTGAAGATGCTCTATATACAGGCCTGCAAGCCTTAGGTGTATTGGTCTGGGGAATTTCAGAGGCATGGAAAGAGTTGTGGGTATTGGGAAGTGTTCCTACTCCATGTTAGAAAAACAATTATCTTGGGAGAGGCCCAGCTGAATATCTACAGTAATGGTCAAGAGCTATTGTGGCTGTAACTTTTTTATCTATTTCTGTATAAGCCAAAGAGGAGTCAAATAACTGAACACATCCAGACATTCCACCTCTCCAGGAAGTTCTGGGAGTCTCCCGCATATTAATAATGGCTCCCTGATGCCCGCAAATTATATATAATATCACGGAAATCAATTTTTTGAGAGCAAGCGATAGAAAGCAAGAGGGAGCGCGAGAGCGACCACGAGAGAGAGCGTGCGCGTGTGAGAGAGAGTGAGAGCAAGCAAGCGAGCGAGTGAGAGCGCGTGAGCAAGAGCAAAAGCAAGCGAGAGCGCGTGAGTGAGAGAGCAAGCAAGAGAAAAAACAAGCGAGAGCGCTTGAGAGCGCGCGAGTGACAAGAGAGAGAGCGCGAGCAAGAGCACGCCATGGCAGAGTGTTCCAAAAAAATATAAAACGTACGTCACCCCAGACTACACTAAAGTGTACCCCTGCCTAATAGGGGTCAAAAATAATGACAGTGTTGCTCGCTGCACTGTTTGCAACAGTGACTTTTCTATTGCCCATGGTGGGTTAAGACTGTAAAAGACATGTTGAGGTGAGTTTAACAGGTGTCATTCGTTCATTAGCATAGCTAACGTTATTTAAACTAGCTGACCAGCTGCTAAGGAGCTACTCTGTTGCAGAAATCCCACCTCTCCCAGAAATCTCCCGGAAATTGATGGTGCTACCTCCCTGAAATGAGTTTTTGCAGGCTGGGATGCCTGCACATCCTCCATCAGAAAGTGAAAAAGACTAACAACATTCAATAATAATCAGCAAAACAACAGCACTCCTTCTAATTTCTAAAATCGAAAATAAAAGCCTATTTTGATAACACCAGGCTACCCCTGCTGACAGAAAAGTCCCAGTGTTAACTCAGGCCAAATCACACGTCAAGCATCTGGACCTTGACAGCGTGACACCTGGGGCTCATCAGCATATGCCCTGTCAGTCTCGGGGCTGAGACTGCTGAGCAAAATGTACCAAGCTGAAACTAAACTGGGACCTCGCTGTGAATATTAAATGCACTCAGTCTTGGAGATCATAGTTATTAGTTATTTGGCCTTTGCATGGAAAATCCATGGTTTCCAGCCAAGAACCTTAGCATAGTTGCATAAACATTTGGAACATTCACACTTTTTTGCGGGGAGAAAAACTGCAGCACAACAGTTCCTTTTATATAAAGGCACTAAGATTGATATGATGATTCAAGCTTGAAATAGCCTCGCCCTCTTGTTTTAATTTATTAATTTTATTATGTAAACAGTATATTTGTTAGTCAAGGAGTTACTGGAAGAAATTAGTAAGGTGCAGCATTTATTTCTAGTGCATAATTAGCCTTGCGAAGAGTGGTGAGTTGACCCCTTGAACTAGAACCTCGTGTATTCCTCCTGGTGAGGGCAGCTTTTGTGGCAATAAAATAGCACAACCGAGCGTTTGCTGAGCCATTTAATGGTCAACCACAGTGGCAAGTCTGGACTCACATTTAGGCTCACTAGTAGAAGATTTCCTCTCCTGGAGGCCATGGATTTTTACAATATTTCATCATTTTTTGTTCTATCACAAATAGTTATTAGCCGAATTTAAATTTCCCAGTTGGACTTTGAAGTCAATTTTGTGCCCCCTTGCATCCTTACAACTCATCATTAAATCAATATTTTTATCCAATTTCATAGCCAAGGAAGAGTATAAAATACCAAGCATTAGGAATCTAAAAATAACTCAAGAAAAATTTATTAGATTTAATATTTAATGTAAGTTTAGAAAAAGTAATGCAAGACACAAAAAGAGTACATTTTGTCGTTCAAGACATGATGATATCCACCCCAGGCTATTAACAGCAATAAATGACAAAACTGGAGAAGGGTTGGTCATAATTTTCCAATCCTCACTAGACTCAGGAATAGTGCCTTCAGATTGACAACTTTCATTTGTTGCCTTATTGCTTAAGAGAGAGAAGAAAACCAAAGAACTATAGATTTTTTTTTACTTTATTGTTAGTTAGAAGTTAATTTAATAAACTATCAGACAGCAGTCGAGAACTTTTTCGTATACTTACTAATCAATAAAAAATTAAAGTTAGTTTATCAAGAGTTGGTCATAACCAGCTGGGGTGTCAGGGAGGGGTAGCACCTCTGGTGGGGGAACATGTCACGTCCTTTTCAGGGCGGTTAGTCCACCTTTGGTCCCCACCTGGCACTCAGCTCTCACCTGTGGCTCCCCATAGCTGTTTGAATGCGACAGCGGCCACACCCCGGGTAACGGCTTTGACAAGTCGGCTAAACCAGGTGAGGGTGGCCGATGGGTCTCAAACCCTCGGTGAGATAGGGAGTTGTCTATCCCAGCATGTGAAGACAGACTCCGGCGGATTGAGCGGATGAGACCAATGGAAGGTCCAACGGTCAAGGCGGCGGTCTCTGCAAGTGTCATGGAACGTGTAGAGCAGGACAAGACACAGAAGACGTCCTGGTCATCCACTGCGCCTAGTCCCATCTCCAGCCGTCTAGACTCTGTCTTGCCACTGGATCCAGATGGGAATTGGGAAGAGAGAGTGAGGCTGACGCTGCGCAACTCTCCCTCACTTAAATCCAAATCACGCGCTAGTCTCAACACCATCATAATGGTGTCGAGGTCCCCTTCAACGTCAATGATGGATGAACAAGCATAACCAAATAAACAAATTTAACTTTTAGGCAATGCCATTAAAAAGGTGGATTAAGGGCCATTTTTTTGATATTGTGTATTTGGATCTTGAGAAGACAATGCATAGGATTTCATAAAAAGGAAGACGCAGGAAATACTGTTAACCTTGTAATATGGGTTAACACCTTTCTCGTGGGCCAAATGTCTAATCACTGGGATGAAGGGTGCATGCTCAGATTAGTGCAATATTAGAGGCAATTGTTTCCCAGTGAAGAGTATTGAACATTCATCTTTTCACTGTACATACCAATGTCTTCAAGTAAGGAACAGAGAGTTATGGAACCGGGCTTAGATATCAATTTAAAAAGAAAGGTTATTCAAATAATTAAAAATCCCTTCACAGGTACAAACCTAATAAAATTATGGGCCTTTGCCCCAAGGAGGGTGAAAGGGGAGCAACTTGAGCAGTTCCTCTGTTCAGATCTCTGGTAATTACGGGTTCTGTTTTGATCACCGAAACTCAAAAGAGATTATTACCTCAAGTAAAATAAGCTTCTGGGCAGAATCGCAGGAATGTTTAAGAGTTAAACTATAATAACAGCTTGTGCTTCCTTAGCTTTGGAGAATGAAGGGGGCATCAGGCTGTTTAAAATGTTAGTACCTTTAATTGCATAGATACAAAGAAACACTCTTCAGAACAGGGAATCCAGAATAAATTGGATTACTTTCAATTAGAACTAGTCTAATAAGAGTAAAATTAGAAACCACTTTGGTTTAACATTATTAATCATAATTTCAAAGAAGGCTGTACGGCCATTGGATTTTTGCTAGCTCCCAACAGGTGCCACTTCCCCACTTATTTCTTCTGTAACCTATTCTCAATCATATGCTCATCAGCCATATTCTCCAACCACCCTCTTTCCTGACCATAAGACCATAAAAAGACAGATAATCTAGAGCAGTGGTCCCCAACCTCCGGGCCGCAGACCGATACTGGGCCGTGAAGAGTGCAGCGGTAGCCGGAATGCACCCAGCACATCTTTAAGAAAAAAAGCCGAAATAAATAAGCTAATTAATTAGGTGCCGCCCAGCATGTAAATGTCGGCCCAGATCAGAGGCGATTGCCAATTGCGTCGCTTCTGATCTGGGCCGACATTTACAAGCTGGGCGGCACCTAATTAATTAGCTTGTTTATTTTGGCTTTTTTCTTAAACATGTGCTGGGTGCATTCCTGCTACCACTGCATTCTATGTATCCTGGTATCTGTTCGCAGACTGGAGGTTGGGGACCACTGATCTAGAGTAGCCAATTAACCTGTCCACCACATTTCCCAGGGATGTGGGAAAACACTCGGGCATCTGAAAGAAAACCAAAGGAAGAACATAACAAACTCCAAGCAGATAGTACTGAAGGTCAGGCTTGAGCACAGATCTCTGGAGTTGTGAGTCTACAGTATTGCCAGCTATGCCAAAATGCTGTCCATGCCAAGGATGATGGAAATCTGAAAATCTCACCTTAAAAGGCTCTGTAACGCTAAGGTAATTGAAATTTAAGACTGATAATATCAAAGAGTATGGAACCAAGACAGATAAATGGAATTCAGGTATATTTCAGGTTTCATCTAACAAAATAAAACAAGCTCAAGGGGTTGACTGTTCTCAATTAAACAAAATGAATTTCATGAAAAGAATAAAAAAGTAAATAGAATAAAAATTTAGCTTGAAAGGGTAAATTCTCTGGGCACATTTTGCTGATATGAAATTCACAGAGAGAGTTTTTTTCTTCCCCAGCAGGCAAAATGCTAGTTAATCAGAAAAGATTCTTGCTTCCAGAACTTCCAATGTGTGAACGTGTCTGTACCCAAAGGGAATATATAGGTCTACAAATCTGGAAGAGCAGCAGAGTTTACATTAGTTCCATATGTCTGGCAATCCATTTTCGCTCTGAAGTGGAAAATTATTGCAACTACCTCTGGGTTAAAATTCAACATTCTGCAAATTTCTTCCAATGCTTCAGATTGCCTTTGGATCACCAACCAAAGTCCTTCCTTGTGCATGCCTCCTTTTAGAGGGTTAAACAGAAAAATCAAAGCATATTGTTCCCAAATTTATGATGTCAGACCTAACATAGATAAACCCTCTACTTTTGCCCCCGTTCACTTAATGGACCAACTCTGACCTCAGCTGTAACCACTTGATCAGATCAAATCCTGAACCTTGACTGCAATTCAAATCCCTGATAAGGTCTGTGTGCATACCCTCCGTTCCAGCCCCTGGCCAACCACAGTCACTACCTCCAGTCCATGAGCAATCCTAAACCATTGATCCGCTCTCATTTTTGACCCTCTCTGCTCCAGACCCCATCTGGAATAACTGCATCCTCTTTTACAGTCTTCGTAGAAAGTGAAAGAAGCCAGTGGTGAAGCCATTACTAAAATGCTTTGTTTTTTTTTTGTGTGTGCCATACTCTGCCAGAGCCTCGGTGACCACTTTTTTTTCAAATGGCTGTCTTGGAGGAAAGATTCTGTGAGTGGTCCCCCACATCCTTCTCACAGCGCAGGCTTTTTTTTTATGAGGTTGAGTTGCCAGCTTGACACTCAACCCGGCACGGCTGGAAAGCGTGCCCAAGAGCAGCCCGACCGGGTTCTAACTCGGGAACCTTCGCTCCGGAGTCCGGCGCTGATGTCACTGCGCCACCAGCTGGCAAAATGCTTTGGTGCCCTGTTCAATAAACCCAGTCCCTAACTCAGTTTCCAAGCCATGATGCCTAATCTGGATGCACTTTTAGCACGTAAGGACTTTTTTGTGCCATTTTTAATTCACTTTTCAGGTTTGAGCAATGCTCACAAGGTCTGAATTCAATAAATGGAGTCAAGTTAGGGAAAGGGGAAGTACAAAGAGATCTAGGTGTTCTTGTACATCAGTCACTGAAAGCAAGCATGCAAGTACACCAGGCAGTGAAGAAAGTTAATGGCATGCTGGCCTTCATAACAAGGGGAATTGAGTATAAGAGCAAAGAGGTCCTTCTGCAGCTGATCAGGGCCCTGGTGAGACCACACCTGGAGTACTGTGTACAGTTTTGGTCTCCAAATTTGAGGGAAGACATTCTTGCTATTGAGAGAGTGCAGCATAGGCTCACAAAGTTAATTCCCGGGATGGCGGAACTGTCATATGTCGAAAGATTGGAGCGACTGGGCTTGTATACTCTGGTATTTAGAAGGCTGAGAGGGGATCTTATTGAAACATACACAAATGTTTGTAAGATTATTAAAGGATTGGACATGCTGGAGGCAGGAGGCATGTTCCCGCTGATGGGTGAGTCCATAACCAGAGGCTACAGTTTAAGAAAAAGGGGTAGGCCATTTAGAACGGAGTTGAGGAAAAACTTTTTCACCCAGAGAGTGGTGGATATAAGGAATGCTCTGCCCCAGAAGGCTGTGGAGGCCAAGTCTCTGGATGCTTTCAAGAAAGAGATGGATAGAGCTCTTAAAGATAGAGGAATCAAAGGTTATGAGGATAAGGCAGGAACTGGATACTGGTTGTGGACGGTCAGCCATGATCACAGTGAATGGCGGTGCTGGCTCGAAGGGCCGAATGGCCTACTCCTGCACCTATTGTCTATTGTCAATATCTATGACTTATTGGAGTACTGTATTTCCTCTGCTGAAGTTACTCCACAGTAAAGCTGATTCAGCAGTTCCATGATTTAGATTCTGATGATGAAGAACTTTTGGTGTATTTCCAGTTCAAAACTCTGCACAACTTGGAAGTGGTGGTGCTGCCATGCTGTCCTTGTGCTTTTTGGTGGCACTGTTAAAGCAGCCTTGTTGAGTAAGTGGGTGCATATTGTAGCCACTGTGTGCTGGTGGTGAAGGCAATGCATGTAGTACCACTCAAGCCATGCACTGTATGGTGCTGAACTGCTGGAGTTGTATTCATCCAGATATGTGGAGAATATGTCATCATACTACTGACTTGTATCTTCTAGATGATGAAAAGGTTATAGTGTGTCAGGAAGTAAGTCACTCCAGTCACTGCAGAATTTATGCAGTGACTGGTCCAGTTGAGTTTCGGCAGAGTCCTGCCAAAGGGTTTTGGCCCAAAATGTCAACTATACTCTTTTCCTAGATGCTGCCTGACCTGCTGAGCCCCTCCAGTATTCGATGTGTGTTGCCTGAGTTTCTCATCAATGTTGGTTTTTCCAGAATGTGGATGATGAAGGGTCATTCACTAATTGCCAGAGATGGATGATTAGATTTCCCGCTCCTGGAGATAATTGTTATTTGGTGTTTGCTGTGTGAATGTCACTTGTCACGTGTCAGTTTATGTCTGACTGTAGATATTGCTGTGAGCAGGAGCGGGCTGCTTCATTTGCTGAGGAATTGTGAATGAATTGAACAGCGTGCAATAAATAGCAGATGTCAACATTTCTGACATATTGATAGAAGGAAGGTCACTACTAATGCCATTGAACATGGTGGTGCATCGGTCACTGGCCCTGAGAAACTCTTCTCGTGAGGCTGAGATGATTAGCCTCCAACAGATATTGTCTTCGTTGGTGTGAGGAATTTTCCCTTTAACACCCACCAAATTCAAACTTTATCAGGGCTCCTCAGTGCCACAGCATTATTCAAATCCTTTGATGTCGTGGTAGTCTTGCAATGTTTTGTATCACTGCAGAATTTATGGCCTCCAGTAAAATCCAGGATATAATCTTTAATAATATACATGGACTATATTATAGAATGGTTCCTGAGGTTGTCATAGCTGGTGTGCTAGTGGACATAAACTCCCACTACCTATAAAGTGCTCCTAATGGCGTGTGACTCTAACAGCCTTTACGTGTGGTTTAGCTACATGCCCGGTGGAACTGTTTCTACTGACAAGAGAAGGGGCAAAGGCAGACCCCTGTCGCCTCAAAACTAGTTGCTTTGAGCAGGTGGGGCTCGTCAGACTTGGATGGCAGCCCGCCTAGAAGGAAAGCTCTGATTTTAAACCTCTGCTGCCTTGTGGCCATACCCACCCATGGGGAAAGGGTTCAGAAGTAAGCCTCAAGGAAGAAATCCAGAGCCGGGGTCCCTAAGGCAGTTTGATATTGTTTACAACTTCACTCTGGCAAACTCTGCGACGACACTGGTGCCAAGCTGTATTGGCGCTTGCCCTTCCCTTGGACTAGATCAGTGACGTGGAGAGGGGGAACCCACTGCATGGGCAACAGCCAGTTTTTCAAATCTTCCCACCCAGGCTTGCACCCTGGAGAGAACACAGTCCACCAGAGGCACAAACCCATGATCCCCTGGGATTGATGGCTGCCTACTACTATGTTGTAGAATGTTTTAATTATGAAACTAATTATAGATAGATAGACTAGCGAAGTTAGTCCTGACGAAGGGTCTCGGCGTGAAACGTCGACTGCACCTCTTCCTACAGATGCTGCCTGGCCTGCTGCGTTCACCAGCAACTTTGATGTGTGTTGCTTGAATTTCCAGCATCTGCAGAATTCCTGTTGTTTACAGATAGATAGACACTTTATTGAACCCAAAGGAAATTACTGTGTCACTGTAGCATTACAAGTTCACAGATATACAAATATTAGAAGTAAAAAAGAAAAAAAAATTACCTCAAGCAGTCTAACAGGAAGGGGTTATCTCTTCCCAGCTATAGGTTGACTCATTATAGAGCCTCATGGCCAAGGGTAAGAATAGCCTCGTATAGTGTTCTAGCAGCACAGTTGTCTTAGTCTATTACTAAAAGTGCTCCTCCCTTCAGCCAGGCTTGCATGCAGAGGGTGAGAAACTGTGTCCAGAATTGCCAGGAATTTCCGTGGGGCTCTTTGTTATACCACAACCTGCAGTGTGTCCATTTTGACTCCTATAACAGAGCCAGCCTTTCTAATCAGTTTATTGAGCCTGGTGGCATCACCCGTGTGGTTGCCATTGCCCCAGCACACCACTGCGTGCAAGATTGTACTGCTAACAACAGACTGTTAGAACATGTGAAGGAGGGGCCTGCATACTCCAAAGGCCCTCAGTCTCCTCAAGAAATAGAGGCAACTCTGGTCCTTCTTGTACACAGCATGCTTTAAAAGATGAGTACAAAGAAAAAGTATAGCATGCTAACCTGATTCATATAGTGTTTAATGCTTTAAGTTTATGTATGATTTATTCACTGAAAAGATAAAGTTTCCACTCCTGGATGTCTCAACTGACTTTTATCTTAGCCAAGTGAGACTGTTAGGTTTCAAGTACAAAGATACCAAGACCCTGTGCACTGACAATAATTTTAATCCCCAGTGATCTGCAACTCACCAATATATTTTACATTTTGCACATTTAACCTGAAAAATGAGAACCAAATTCTTTCAAAGCCGACTGATTAAAATTCATAAATTAATCAGATCATGTAATCCCCACTGGTTCCATTCCTTTCACTTGCTCGTGGGTGTGAAAGCATAGGAATTAACAGATAGAAAGTCATCATGGATTTGAAAATTAGCATCAATTGACACTATTTGTATCAAATTACTTATCTTTGATACTCCTGGCAAAATACACTACAGTAGAATATTATACACAACTTCAACAACTATAGCAGCACAACGATCCAGCATTTGGTGTCGCTGCCTCGTATTCCAGGGAACTGGGCTCACTTCTGACTTTAGATACTGTTGGAACAGGGTCTGCGTGGCTTCATCTGGATACTCCAGTTTCCTCTCAGATCCTAAGTGCGTGCTGATACTTTTGTTCACTGTTGTAACTTGTCCTTTAGTATGGATTAAAGGCAAAATGAATCAAAGAGAAGAGTGAAAGAAAATAAGTTGCAGGGATAAAAGGAAATGAGTAGAGGGACAATAGGACTCCTCTGAGAGCTGGCCTGGAACCAGTGAGCTGATTGGTCTCTTTCTACGTCATAATCAAGAGATACAAGATGGGAGAACCCCAGAAGGACGACTGATAGGGAAGATGGATATACAATGGAGATACGTTTTCCATTGAACCTCCATTGGGACAGGAATTCTGTACATCAAAAAGATAACCTCCTGAGTCAGAAAAAAGTACTTTGTAAGGAAGACTTCCCATCATGGAGTGTTCCGTTTCTCGAATGTTCTTATTTTGACAAGTATTTGTGCTTGTGAGATGACACGCACTAGTGTCCTATCAGAAACAAATAGGATATTCTCAGGTGAAAGGGTCCGGGTGGGGTAAGGTGATCAGAGAGCCCAAAAGGCATTGATCGTAGGCAAATTTAACTCATTTAGTGCTTAGTGTTTGGTACCAGACCAGGGAGAAGAGGCAAAATACAACAAATTGGTCCAAATTGCACCAGTCCTAGTGAGATATCTATCTAGCACACACCAACCTCTTTGGAACCAATATAATTTAGCTGAGTATTCTGGCTTCACAGATTCAAGAAAATCTCTCCATATCCTTCTGCTTATGTAATCATTCACATGGGTTCTACTTTGCTGTAATGAACATGTACAACTATATCTCTATTTCCTCAATAGTTTTTGGAACAGTACCAAGGACAAATTAATGGCAAAATCTTTTATTGCCTCAGGAGGATAGGCTTCCTTATTGTTCTGCATTTGAAAATGAAAATTGGATGTGAGAAAATAGACCAAGCTGATTGATCTGTTATTTAAATATTAAGTAGTACTGGTTCTCTAGAAGTTCAAAGTGATACCAGATGATGTATGCTAACTTCTTCATTAGTATGATATATTGCAGTATTTTACATAATGCTTTTGATCTTTGGTGATGGAGCATGTCTTTGAAGACCCAGAAAATATGAGGCATAGATTTTTATAATTTAGTCTACATGGCGTCCGGTACTCTGTGACTCAGAAGGGTAGGGGAGTGAAGAGGAAAGTGGTGATGATAGGGGATTTAGTAGTTGAAGGAACAGACAGGAGATTCTGTATACATGAAACAAACTCCTGGATTGTATGTTGTCCCTATGTCTTAGGGGCATCTCTGATTGGATCCATAGCATTCCTTTTGGTGGATTGCAATCACCGCGAGAGAGGTCACTAGTTGGTGTGGCAGCTTGAGGTTTAAAAAGAGCTTGGGGCATTTCAGAATATTTTGCTGGGCTGTAATCAAGCGAGAATTCATTCATTGCTGAGGCAGCATGAGGTTTCAAAAGAAATCGGGGCCTTTTGCCACTTTTCGGTGGGCTGCAATCATAGGGGCCAATAAAAAGATTTGGCTCAATCAACTGGCTTAGAAGGCTCGAACAGGCGCAGGCTAGAACTTAAGTTTGCAATGTTAGAGATATAGTAAATTCAGACAGCAGAATGCTCCTCCTGTGAGATGCTCGATTTCAGTGTCCCTGGCCTCACTGATGACTACATTTGTGGGAAGCACATCCAAATGCTCTTGACTACAAGGTCAAGGAACTGGAGCTGGAGCTGGATGTATGCACGATCACCCAGGAGGCTGAAAAACCGATAAGCAGGACCTTTACTGAAGTGGTCACACCTAGAGTGTCAGCTTCAGATACAGGATGGGTGACCACCAGGAGAAGCAAGAGGAGTGAGTAGTCAGTGACAGATTTCTGGACCAGTGGAATCTCTTCTGCGGAAAGTATAACCTGTACAGGATGGGTTACACCAGAACCTGAGGGAGACTTACGTCCTAGCAAGCAGGTTTGCTAGAGCTGATTGGAAGAGTTTAAACTAATTTGGGAGAGGATGGGAAGCAGAGTGATAGGGCTGAGGGTGGGACCATTAGTGTACAAGTTGATGCAATGCGTAGTGAGACTGTGAGAAATAACAGGCAGATGACAGGGCAAAATTACAGTCAATGGGATGAGTCATGTAACATGGTGTCAAGATCCAAAAGGGTGATGAAAACAGTACACAAGGTGTTAAATGTGAATGCATGCAGTCTACGCAATAAGATAGATGATCTCGTAGGGGAGTTAGAGATTGGCAGGTATGACATTCTGGGGATCACTGCATTGAGGGCGAAAGTAGCTTAACACCCAGGGATGCACATTGTATCGAAAGAACAGGCAGGTAGGCAGAGCGGGTGGGATGGCTCAGAAGTGACATAGGATTGGAAGATATAGAATCCCTAAGGTAGAGTTAAGAAACTGCAAGGGTAAAAAGACCCTGATGGAAGCTATATACGGGCCTCTGAAGAGTAGCCAGGATGCAGGATATAAATAGCAACAGGGTAGAAAAGGCATGTATAAAGAGCAATGTTACAATAGTCATGAGTGATTTCAATATAAAAGTAGATTGTGACTATCAGGTTGGGGCTGGGTCCCAAGAGAGGGAATATGTAGAATGTCTGTGAGATGACTTTTTAAGGCAGCTTGTGACAGAGCCCACTAGGGGAAAGGCAATTCTGGATTGGGTGTTGTGTAATCAAGCGGATTTGATTAGAGAGCTTAAGGTAATAGACCCCGTAGGAAATTCATAATATGTTAGAATTCACCCTGCAGTTTGAGAGGAAGGAGATAAAGTCAGATGAATCAGTATTACAGTAGAGTAAAAGGAATTACAGAGGCATGAGAGAGGAGCTGATCAAAGTTGATTGGAAGGGGACTGTAGTAGGAATGGTGGCAAAACAGGCTGGAGTTATGGGCGGCAATTCGGAAGGGGCGAAATAGATACTTCACAGAGATGAAGAAGTAATCTAAAAGGAGGATAAGACAACCGTAGCTCAGGAGGGATGTTAAAGATAGCATAAAAGCAGAGGAGAGGACATATACACAGCAACAATTAGTGGGAAGTTCGAGGATTCAGAAGCTGTTAAAAACCAACAGAAGGTAATTATAAAACCCACAAGGAGAGAAGGAATGACCGAGGAGGTAAGTTAGCCAATATATAAAAAAGGATACCAAAAGTTTTTTCGGATGTACAAAGAGTAAAAAGGTGAGAGTGAATATCAGACTGCTGGAAAATGATGCTGGAGACTATAGTAATGAGGAACAAAGGAATGACAGACAAACTTAATAAATATTTTGCTTCAGTGGACATTTTGGAAGATATTAGCACTATTCCAGAAATGCGAGAATGTCAGGGAGCAGAATTGAGTGCAATTGCTGTTACTAGGGAGATGCTGATTGGGAAGCCGAAAGGTCTGAAGGTAGGTAAGTCACCTGAACTAGGACTCCACCCCAGAGTTCTGAAGGATGATGGTGCCTAACGGCGACTCCTCTGCTTGCATCTTCGGAAACAGCTCTATTTTCACCTTTAATATGTTTATTTTTCCCTTTCAGGGTTCTTTTGAAGACCCTGACCTGGAGTTACACGCAGGCTTCGGTTCTTTGTGGGAATGGGACCCATTCTCGGGGTTCCACGACTGGCCATTATTTGACGTGCCAAGGGTTTGGCCTGAGAGTCTTGATCATGTTTGGAAGCCCAAGATCTCGGGGCTCTGGAGACGGGCAGATCGAAGGTCAGTGTCACGGCAGGATACTCTTCCACCGTGGGCCCGAAGACCCAAAGTCTTTGCGATCTTCAGACATAGAGCTCGAAAAAAGTGATGAAATGGACTTTTAACATCATAAACCAGTGGGTTGTTGTTATGTCTCCTACTCACTGTGAAAATGGGGGACACTTCCCTTTCCCTTGCTAGGGAGGGAGAGAACTTATGGTTTGTCAAATGTCGGATGAAATGCGAAGCCTTTGGGGTAACTTTGGTCTGTGTCTTTGCTGTTGCTTAGCACACGCTTGGACTCGGTGACAGTACCAATGTGCTTTTTCTTCTGCTGGTGGGGGGAGGGGGGATTGTTGCTTGCTGCCGCTTAAGCGCGGGATGGAGGAACTGGGAGGGGACTTTGGGGTTCTCACATTTAACTGTCATTCATTCTCTGGGGTATGTCTCTGTTTTCATGGATACTTGTGAAGAAAATGTATTTCAAGATGTATATTGTACACATTTCTCTGACATTAAATTGGACCTTTGAGCCTCTGAAAGAGGTGGCTGAAGAGCTTGTAGAGGCATTAGTAATTATCTTCCCAGAATCACTAGGTTCTTGACTGGTTCCAAAGGACCTTAAAATTGCAAATGTCACTTCACTCTTCAGGAAGGGAGGTGGGCAGAAGAAAAAAAAAACTACAGATCTGTTAGACTAACTTCAGTGGTTGGAAAGATGTCAGAGTCTATTACTAAGGATGAGTTTTCGGGGTACTCTGAGCCACATGATAACATAGGCCTAAGTCAGCATGGTTTCCTTGAGAGAAATGTCTGGCATGTTCATTGGAATTATTTGAGGAAGTATAAGGCAGGATACACAGAGGAGAGTCAGTGGATGTTGTTTACTTAGATTTTCAGAAAGTCTTCGACAAGGTCCTGCATATGAGGTTGTGTTACAAGCTGAGTCCTACCGCATTACAGGAAAGATATGAACATGGATAAAAGACTGGCAGACTAGCAGAAGGCAAAGAGTGGGAATAAAGGGGGCCTTTTCTAGTTGGCTATCAGTGACTAGTGGTGTTCTGCAGGGGTCGGTATTGGGACCTTTTCTTTTCACCTTATAGGTCAACAATTTGAATGACAGAATTGATGGTTTTGTGCCCAGATTTGTACTCAGAGTATTGTGAACAGTTCTGGGCCACTTACCTGAAGAAAGATGTGCTGTCATTGCAGAAAGTCCAGGGGAGGTTGCAATCTCTACAATTACAACAATGTTTCTGGGAATGAAAGGGTTAAAGAGTGAGGCGTGCTTGGCAGCTAAGTGCCTGTATCCAATGGAGTTTAGAAGAATGAGGGGAGATCTCATTGAAACCTATCAAATATTCAAAGGCCTAGGTAGTGGATGTGAGGAGATTGTTTCCTATTATGGGTACGTCTAGATTCAGAGGGCTTAGTTTCAAAATACATGGATGTCCATTTTGGACAGAGATAAGAAGTAATTTCTTCAGCCAGAAGATGGTGAATCTGTAGAATTCATTGCCATGTACAGCTGTGGAGGCCATGTCATTGAGTATATTTAAAGCAGGGGTTGATAGGTTCTTGATTAGTCAGGTTGTCAAAGGTTATGGAGTGAAGGCAGTAGAATGGGGTTGAGAGGGATCATGTAACAGGTAGGAATGATGAAAGATACTCGAAAGGCCTAGTTCTACTCCTATATCTTAATGTCTAAGGGAGACAGTGAGGAGCCATAAGTCAGTGTAAAAACTGGTACCAACAACATCGTTAGAAAAGGGGATGAGAAGCAAATATAGGAAATATAGGAAAGGAACTAAAAAGCAGGACCTTAAGGGTAGTATTCTCTGGATTGCTGTCTGTGCCATGTACTAGTGAGGGTAAAAATAGCATATGGCAGTTGAATGTGCAAATGAAGAACTGGTGCAGGGGGCAGGGTTTCTGATTTGTGGACCACTGGGATCACTTCTGGGGAAGATATGACCTGAACGAAAGCAATGGTTATGCCTGAACTTGAGAGGGTCCAGTGTCCTTGCAGATGAGTTTGCTTGAGCTGTTGGAGAGGATTTAAACTAGGTTGGCAGGGGGATGGAAAAGAGACTGATAGGTCATGTAATGGAGTAACCGCTGTCAAGCTAGATGCAATGTGCTCAGAGACTGTGAGGAATGACAGGCAGTAGATACAGCATTAACACAGTCAGTCAGTTGAGGCGAAAAGTGTCTACTTTGATGTGAGAACAAACAGGAACAAGGGTGTGAACGAGCAGCATGCATCAGTACATGGAAGTATGACATTATGGCCACTACAGAGACTTGGTTGTCACAGTGGCAGGAATAGCTGCTGGATTTTCCAGGGTTTAGATGTTTCAGAAGGGATTGGGAGGGAGCTAAAAATAATAGTATCACAGCTGCAGAATGGGAGGTGATGGCGGTTTTGTCTGCTGTGCCGGTGGGGGTGCAGTTCAGAAAAACAAAGGCAGCAACCACGTTTTCTCTAGGCCTCCAACAGCAAAAGGTATTCTGAGGAGCTAATCAGTACGCAGATTTTTTTGTAAAGTACAAAAATAACAGGATTGTTGCATAGGTGACTTCAACTTCCTTCATATAGTTTGGCACCCCTTTAGTACAAGATCTTATATGGGGCACGGTTTGTTAGGAGTTTACAAAAAGAATTCCTGACACTGTAGAGTATATGGACAGGCCAACTGGAGGTGAAGCCATACTAGGTCTGGTACTAGGCAATGAACCTGGTCAGGCGACAGATCTCTTGCTGGGTGAGTACTTCAGAGACAGAGTCTACAACTTCACAGGCTTGGACAGGGGTAGGAGAAAATGGTATGGAAAAGAATTTAATTGAGGGAGGGTGAATTATGATGCTATTAGACAAACTTGGGAGAGTAAATAGGGAATAGGTGTATTCAGAGAAATGCACAATTGAAATGTGTAGGTCGTTTAGCGAACCACTTGGGTTCTGGATAGGTTCGTCCCATTGACACAGAGAAAAGATTGTAGGGTGAAGGAACCATGGTTGACAAGAGATCTGGAGCAATCTAGTCAAGAGAAAGAAGAAAGAGCTGAAGAATGGACTAGGGAGAGCTTGAAAGGGGCATTAGAAGGTGTATAAGATGAAGGAAAATCCCAAGGCATTCTGCATATATCTGAATAACAGGAGGATGGGTCGACTGAGGGGAGGACTGATTAGGGATAGAAGAGGAAACACATGCCTGGAGTTAGAGAAGGTAAGAGAGGTCCTCACTGAATACTTGCTTCGGTATTCACCAGTAAGAGGAACTTCGGCACATGTGATGACAGTGTAAAACAGGCTGATATGCTGGAACAGAGATTGCTGTGTCTTTGTTGATGATCTTTGCATCCTCACTGGCCACAGAAGTACTGTAATACCAGCAAATTGGAGGGTGTCAAATTTTATTACTTTGTTCAAGAAAGGATAGCCAGCATGGTTACGTGAGGGGCATGCCAGGTCTCATCAATCTGACTGAATTCTTCAAAGAATTGACAAAACAAACTGATGATGGTGGAGCAGTTGATATGGTGTATATGCAGTTTAGTGTGGAGTTTGACAAGGTTCCCCATGGTAGGCATTAAGAAAAGCAGGAGACAATTGATCCAGGAAAACTCGGCTATGTGGATGCAGAATTAGCTCGTCCATTGAAGGCAGAGTAGGTGAAACGCATTCAGCCTGGAGGCTGGTAACCAGTGATGTTCTGCAAGGATCTGTTCTAGGACCCCTGGTCTTTATGACGTTATAAATAGCTTGGCTGAGGAAGTGGAAGTTTGCAGATGACATGGAAGTTGGTGGTTTTG
This sequence comes from Mobula birostris, assembly GCF_030028105.1. Lineage (NCBI taxonomy): Eukaryota > Metazoa > Chordata > Chondrichthyes > Myliobatiformes > Myliobatidae > Mobula > Mobula birostris. Next base: position 160,613,197 of record NC_092375.1, read on the forward strand.
TAGGTAGTATAGAATGTTGCTGCAGATTACAACAGGACATTGATAGGATGCTGAGCTGGACTAAGAAGCAACAGATGAAGTTCAGTCTGAAGAAGTGTGAAGTGATACACTTTGGAAAGTTGAACTTGAAGGCAGAACACAGGGTTAATGACAGGATTCTTACCAGTGTGGAGAAGCAGAAGGATCTTGGGGTCTATAACTATAGATCCCTCAAAGATGCCATGCAACCTTTCAGCTTACATTGTGGACAATATTTTGAATGACTTGAATTATGAATAGAAATAACAAATATAGGCTATTTCAAAAAGTGGTCCCTAATAGGGAAGTTTCATGGCAATTTTCATGATCAGCAGCCTGAAATCCATAAGATACACTCAAGGGTATTCAGGAAGCAAAATCTTTGTTGTCCAGTGTAACAAGAGGCATAGATTGAGAGGGCAGCCAGTACTTTTCCCAAAAGAAGGAATGGTTAATATAAGAGAGCACAAATTTAAGGTGATTGAAGGAATGTATTCTGAGATGTCAGAGGTATAACCTTTAAAAAAAGAGAGTGGAGTGTGCTACCAGGGCTGGTGATAGAGACAGATACATGAGGGACACTTAAGAGACTCTGAGATAGGCATATGGTGGTAGTAGAACTGTGTGTCTCGCAAGACGATCCGGGTATTTACTAACCGGAAACCTTGGATGAATTTTGATGTCAAGTCCCTTTTGAAGGCTAGAGCTGCGGCTTTGAGGTCCGGGGATGCCAGTCGCTACAGGGAATCCAGGCGTGAACTCCGGAAAGCCATTAAGGGCGCCAAGAGGCAATATCGAGCCAAGTTGGAAGCCCAGGCTAACCAGAGGGATGCCGGTAGACTATGGCAGGGTCTAAATGAGAACACTGGGCGCAAAGAAAAGGCTGGGAATATCAATAACTGTGACACTTCTCTTCCTGATGAACTTAATGTATTCTACGCAACATTCGAACAGAACTGGAGCGTCCCGCTCCCTCCGGATGAACCAGACCTGCTGGCATCGAGATTCATTGTCACCGAGGAGGACGTTAGAAGGGCCTTCCTGCAGATAAATCCAAGGAAGGCGACGGGCCCAGATGGCATCCCGGGGCGGGTTCTCCGGGCCTGTGCAAGCGAGCTAGCTGGAGTGTTTGCTGACATCTTCCACTGTTTCTTGCTTCAGTCTAAGATCCCCTCGTGTTTTAAGAAGGCAACGATAATCCCAGTGCTGAAGAAGAGCAAGGTGGCATGCCTGAATGACTATCGACCTGTGGCTCTGACATCAATTGCTATGAAGTGCTTCGAGAGATTGGTTATGGCACACATCAACCACAGCCTACCAGTCAACCTCAACGCTTTGCAGTTCGCCTACCGGAGCAACAGGTCAATCGCAGATGCCATCTCTCTGGCCCTACATTCCTCCTTAGAACACCTGGAGAATAAAGGCGCATACGTAAGGCTCCTTTTCATTGACTACAGCTCTGCCTTTAATACCATCATTCCAAATAAACTGATTCCTAAGCTCTGGAACCTGGGCCTTAGCACTCAGATCTGCAGCTGGATCTTCAACTTCCTCACAGACAGGACCCAGGCTGTAAAAATAGGGGGCAAGCTCTCCTCTACAATCACTCTGAGCACTGGTGCCCCACAAGGTTGTGTACTCGGCCCCCCTGCTGTACTCACTGTACACCCATGATTGTGTAGCCAAGTTTCCATCAAACTCACTATACAAGTTTGCTGATGACACAACAATTGTAGGCTGTATCTTGGACAATGATGAGCTTGAGTACAGAGAGGAAATTAAGAACCTGGTGGCATGGTGCGAAGACAATAACCTATCCCTCAACATCAGCAAGATGAAGGAATTGGTTGTTGACTTCAAAAGGAGTAGCGGACCACACAACCCAATTTACATCAGTGGTGCGCAAGTGGAACAGGTCAAAAGCTTTAAGTTCCTCGGGGTCAATATCACAAATGACCTGACTTGGTCCAACCAAGCAGAGTCCACTGCCAAGAAGGCCCACCAGCGCCTTTACTTCCTGAGAACGCTAAAGAAATTTGGCCTGTCCCCGAAAACCATCACTAATTTTTATAGATGCACCGTAGAAAGCATTCTTCTAGGGTGCACCACAACCTGGTATGGAAGTTGTCCTGTCCAAGACCAGAAGAAGCTGTGGAAGGTCGTGAACATAGCCCAGCACGTCACACAAACCAATCTTCCGTCCTTGGACTCACTTTACACCACACGCTGTCGGAGCAGTGCTGCCAGGATAAGCAAGGACACAACCCACCCAGCCAACACACTTTTCCTCCCTCTTCCCTCAGGGAGAAGGCTCAGCAGCTTGAAGACTTGTACGGCTAGATTTGGGAACAGCTTCTTTCCAACTGTGATAAGACTGCTGAATGGATCCTGACCCGGATCTGGGCCATACCCTCCAAATATCTGGACCTTCCTCTCGGTTTTGTTTGCACTACCTTACTTTCCCTTTTCTATTTATGATTTATAGTTTAAACTTTTAATATTTACTATCGATTTGTAATCCAGGGAGCGTGAAGCGCAGAATCAAATATCACTGTGATGATTGTACACTCTGGTATCAATTGTTTGGCGACAATAAAGTAAAGTAACTAAATAGTAGAATCAGGCACATGAGGGACATTTAAGAGACACTTAGATAGACATATAGATGATAGAAAGATGAGGGGCTATACAGAAGAAATGTCAGATTGATCTTGGAGTTAGTTAAATGGTCGGCACAACATCATGGGCCAAAAAACCTGTACTGTTCTATATTCAAAATTCATTAGTCTTCATGTGTTAATCTTAGCTGTTCATTAGAAACATTCCTTTTCATAAAGCATCTGCCATTGTTTTGTTATAATATTTTAATGAACCCTTCAAGAAATAGCTTACCAGATTTCTCTCTTTCTGTACACCATGGTGATTCTGCTGTGAATACAAGATATTCTCCGGATCCAGGATCATTCACGGTTGGTTGAATCCAGTGGATGTTCACTGCAAGGGAGACTATTAGTCCCAACATTGGAAATGAAACCCAAGATGGGAAGGGATCAGTTTAAAAGAAGCTTCAGGCGAACTTCTATCACCATAAATCCATAAGATTTAGGAGAAAGGTTAAGACATTTCACCCATCGAGTCTGCTCTGCCATTCAATTACGGCTGATACATTTTTTATATTACATCCTCCTGTTTCTCCTCATAATCCTTAAGCTCTTTACCAATTAAGAACTTTATTAGATAGAGACTAAAGAGACAGTGGATGCTAGAAGATGTCACTATATTCAACCCAGAGTAATTTCAGTAGTTATTTGATGAACTTGTTCATCCCTGCCTTAAATACACCCAGTGACATAGCCTCCACTTGACCAAGATATAGTGAATTTCTGTCTTGACCTTTTCAAGGGTAATTTGTTTTAGTAACTTAATCCAAAGCAGACAGCAACGTGACTGGACACATTCCCACGATCATTTATAGTCAATAAAATAATGAGGAACTAACTGGGAGGAACTTGTATAGGGCTATTAGGGAAATTTAGACTGACGCTTCTCTGAACAACCTGCCCAGATTTACAGTGAAAGATCTTTAATCTTTTGAGCAATTATTCTTGCTTTACTATTCCTAACATTAATATCTCACCTCAAATAAATTAATGGCTCATCTCAAACAAGATATTAATTTACCAAGATATGAATGGTAAATAATTGATCTGTTAATTTCAATCAAAATGACATGAGAAGATAGCAGGCATTGCTTCTCATCTTCTGTGAAGTGTACCAAGAAAATTCAACTGCTGCTCCTGTGACACATTTATCATAATACTTACTTATAAATTAAACCATATTTTCACTATGAGTGCAAAGAAAGTACATTTTAAAAAAACTAAAAACCACGACACCCAGGGGGCCGTTCAGCCCAAGGGGATGCTGATGTCTGAACTGAGCAGAAACTTCCCCAGAGGTGGGGAAGCTACATACACAAAAGCAGCATTAAAATGTCTATAAAATGCCTACAAATTAAACCACTATCTTACTTAAGTGCAAAGAAAATATGTTGTAAAAAGGTTGAATTCAGAAGCATAACTTCTTTAAATATCAACACCATTTGACCTCAAATGCATCATTCAGACCTCAAATGCATCATTCAAACCTCATTCAAGAACCCTAGATTTCTCTTTATAATAAAAATCTATCTTTTCATGAAATTCAAATTTCTCAGAATCCTGACCCATTCCCCTGCAGCTTCCAAAAGCTCTAACACCCCATGATCATAGGGAGAATATAAACACAAGGTTTGCAATCCATTAAGTATCTGCCTCTTATCTCTTTCCTTTTCATTTTACAGATTGTTTGTTATAATTGTCACCTGTATAGTTAATAAATGCTACGAATTTCTTTCTCCTTCCGTTTGCTCCTCACACTTCTGCAATGAAAATTTGCAGTGCGATTTCTAAAAATAACGCATTCATTCTCCTAGCCTCTACACCCCTAACCCAAGATGTGTCCCAGCCACCACCTCTTCCAGTAATTTTTGGGATTAGATATTTGGTCTTTATTTTGTGATTTCAAACTTGAAGTCATTCTGCACTGTTATCACATGTGGTTTCCATGGTGAAATAGTCACAAAATGAGAAATCACTTTCTCCACTAACTCATGTCTTGTAAGTTGTGCCCAAACTCATGTACAAATTTGCTGCTGTATGAAAAGCTGCCACATCATTGTGACAGGAAGTGTTTCCATGAAACATGTTATTCTAATGCAACTAAGAGCTCTGTATATAGTATAATAAGACCATAAGACACAGGAGAAGAATTAGACCATTCTACTCATAGAGTCTGCTCTGCCATTCTTTCATGGCTGATTTATTATCCCTCTCAACCTCATTCTCCTGTCTTCTCCCCGTAACTTTTGATGCCCTGACAAACCAAGAACCTATGAAGCTCTGCCTTAAATACTTTGTATATAGTGACTTCCCTGCACTGCCCATCTGTGGCAATGTATTCATAGATTCAACACCCTTTGGCTAAAGACATTTTTCCTCATCTCTCGTCCAAATGGATGTCCCTCTACTCTGAAACAGTACCCTATGGTCCTAAGCTCCCCCACTAAGGGAAACACCCTCTATTCCCCCCTCATTTTTCTGAGCCATCAAACAATCCTCATACATTAACCCTTTCATTCCTGGGATCATTCTCATGAAAATCCTCTGGACCCTCTCCAATGTCAGCACATCCTTTTCAGATAAAGGGACCCAAAACTGCTTACAATACTTCAAGTGCAGTCTGACCAATGTCTTATAAAGCTTTGGCATTCCATCCTTGCATTGCAATCCAGCCCTCCAAAAATGAATTCTAACATTGCATTTGCCTTCCTTGTTACTGATCCAACCTTCAAGTTAATGTTTAGGGAATTTTGCATGGGGACTCCCAAATCCCTTTGCATTTCTGATTTTTAATTTTTCTCCTCATTTGGAAAATAGTCCATGACTTTACTACTTCTACCAAAGTGCATAACCATGTACTTCCTTGCACTGTATGTGCCTATTCTCCCAATCAGGACATCTTCAAGGAGTGATATGTCAAAAATGTGGCATCCATTATTAAGAACCCCCATCACCTAGGACGTTCTCAATGCTATCATCAGGGAGGAGATACAGGAGCCTTAAGGCACACACTCAATTACTCAGGAACAGCTTCTTTTTCTCTGCCATCAGATTTCTGAATGGACATTGAACCTATGAACACTACCTCACTACTATTTTTCTCTCTTTTTACTCTACTTATTTAAATTATTTTTTTTAATAAATGTATTATGCTTCTTACTATGATTTACATTTTTGTCATTATATATTGCAATGTACTGCTGCTGCAAAACAAAATTCATGACATAAGCCAGTGATATTAAACCTGATTCTGATTCCAAATCCTTGACGTATAACTTGAAAAGAAACAGTCCTAACACCAACCCCTGCGGAACACCACTAGTTACTGGCAGCCAACCAGAAAAGGGAGTCTTTATTCATACTCTTTGCCTCCTGCCAGTCAGCCAATCTTCTATCCATGCTAGTATGTTTTCCGTATTACCATGGGCTCTTATCTTGTTAAGAAGCCTCATGTGCAGCCTAATGAAACACTTGCAATCAAACAAAAGTACAAATGGATACATAAATTTGATTTTATTTGCTGAATGATTTCACTCATTTCAGTTAATTCCAATTAGTAACAGTCCTCAGTATATACAAGTATCACTCTGTTTTTTTATTGTTTTGGCCAGGAAGTATTACCAATCAAAGTCACAGTTCTGTAACCATGGTTTGATTAATTACTGGTGAAATGCTAATTTCTTTTTGCGCTGAGAAACAAGTGATCTTGATTTTGCAATAGCTTTTAACTTCCACCAGGAATTTAAATGGCAGCCAGAACAAATAGATTCAAAATTAATTCATATAAATTAGAAAATTTAATGAGACCCTCTTGTAAAACTAGTTGAACAACATAGAAACATATCAATAAAGTAGATGTGCTTTAGGCTCTGTGGCTAATTCCACGTCACACCTAATAACAAAGAATTAAACTTACAAAGCCTTTTCATTTCAATTTGTTGTGCACATTTACATTTGTGAGCACTTTTACTACTGATAAGGATTAAATTATAGATGACAAAATTTAATTATTTTGTTCTCTATTCCCAATCATCCAATTTGCTTAAAGTTAAAAGATTCCTTCTTACCTTCGACTATAGGCATAATAAATGTCCTTCCAAATATTAGAGAAGGGCTGCAACTTTTGAAGTTACAAAATGTTACTTTCACATGTGTTTCATGAATGTTAACTTCTTGAAATAAGACAAATAGTGAAAGTAAAATAATATGCATTAAATACCCGGCAGGTCTTGGTGGAGACAGATACAATAGGATCTTAGATAGGTACATGGAGCTTAAAAAATTATAGGGCTATGGATAACCCTAGATAACTTCTAAAGTAAGTACATGTTTGGCACAGCATTATGGGCTGAAAAGCCTGTATTGTGCTGTAGGTTTTCTATGTTTCTAGGTCAGACAGCGTCTCTGGAGACTGATACCATGATACAAGCGTTAATGTTGCATCTGTTTCTCCCGTCATACCTTTGACCTGTCCTGCTTGGCATCCCCAGATTTCCCACATCTTCATTTTCTTCTCCCCGCCCCCCCACGCACACGTACGCATATACACACACACACACACACACACACACACACACACACACACACACTTATAGATTCCTTTATGCATGAGGAAATTAACAAATTGATTTGCCAGAAGTACACAGACTGGAAATTTGATTGGTCATTGAAACATGCTTGATGGGACTGTCTGGGAAATAAATTTCGAAAGTGGTCCCAAAGATAGACAATTACTCAGGGTGTGTCAAGTTTAATTGCCAGAACAAGTTCCACCTTTCACACACTTAACACCACCCTGACGCGCACACACACACATACGTCTCACACCTCACACACCAGTTATTTACTCTTGTCACAGCGACACACTCACTGAAGTTCTTCCCTTGCTCCTGCAGCAAAGAGATATTCATGGACTGTGGAGGGAGGTGAGGAGTGGAACAGTTCATGCAGTATCCTGCAGGGTGAGTTACTCAGAGAAGATAATGGTAATCATAGGCTGAGCTGCCACAGACCCAATCAGCAGTTCGAAGGTGTTTGAGATATTCTTGTAGTTAATCTTTCTTCTTCCATTCTATTCCCCCCCCACTCCTCACAACTTCTTCTGCCTCATATCACATGTAATTTAACTGCATTCTTGCATCACTGCTTCACCATGTTTACACCTTTACTTCTTTCTTATTTTAGAAGTACAAGAAATGCCAGGCTCTGTCACCTAACCCGTATCTGAAGTGAATGACAGCTACCCCGTTACAATCCATCCATCTCTAATCATGTCGCCTAAGGAGAGCTAAAGCGTGGGATCTGCATGTGGTCAGTCACTAGACACTAGCGCAGACTACAGGTAGTCCATGGAGAAATGGTAATGAAAACACTGGCTTCACACGAACAGAATTCACTTATAGGTTCTGTGCTTAAGCACAACAAATAAATCAACATTGAGGAGGGGTTACAAGCCAACACATGGAAATGTTTGCAGTAATGTCTGTGCATATCGAATATGCTCAAGACATGGGCAGAATCCAGCTTCAACTTTCCATGTTGCCTTGCAGAAAGCTTGGAGCCCAACCTTTTTCCATGCAACAACAGTGGTGCAACAGGAAGTGAATACTAGCCAAAAGAAGGGCATCAGTGTTTGCTCTGAAGACGCAGAACACAAACGTGCAGATACGACAATATGTAGAAGGGCAAATGTTATGAAAGTCTTCCCTGCAAAGCGTAAATACAAATTAGGGATATCCTGCTGAGATTACAAAGGACTTTGGCAAGACTCCTTTGGCACTCTATAATTAGTTTCAATCTCTATACCGCATGCAAATTATATTTTCTTTAGAACCACGAAATGTAGATTCAGTCATTTGATTTCTGGCATGAGGTCTTCCTCTAACGAAAGACTGGCCTATAAACAGTTCAGGAGCTCAGGAGAACGAGAGGTGACTGAAGTTTAGAAATTGGGAGCAAAGCAACTGCATCTGGGATAAATGATTAGGACTGAGATGATCAGAAATTCCTTTGCACAGATACAAGTTTTCGGAATCATTGAGCTTGTGAGCATTCATTCAGACTGAGATAGATCAACAGAGTATTTGATAATACAGAAATCTGTGGAGATGTGGAGAAGCAGGAGCAAAATCAGCCATGATCTTATCAACTCCACGTTCACGGGACCATATGCTTACTCCTGCTCATCTTTCTTACGCTATACGGTTCATGCAAATCCTTCTCTTCTTTAATAGTAAAAAATCTTGACATCCAATTATCAACAGGTTATGGCAGACTAAAAACATAGGAATACATTTGCCACACACCTCTTCGAACAACCTACAGCTTAAGTAGTTCAAGGTGTCCATAACCTTCAGCTCTACAAAAAGTGATGCAGGTGAGGCATGGTGACTGACACCTGTTACCAGTGCTGGGAGCACTGTTCTTCATATGGGTGGCGCTGAGACTCAGGAGACAAATTTCACTGGCCAGTGCCCCTCTCTTCCTCCTCTTCTACGAGATGTCTTGGCCTTTGAACCATCTGCTCCTGCTTCTGATTTTCATTCCAAGATTACAAGCAAAAGGCATCATCTTAGCAATGTCCAGAATTGTCCCAATTTTCTGCTGCTACAAACTTGTGACTGATTATGAGTTCACCTCCAAATGACTCTCCAACAAACCCACAAGGAACAGATGAACCTCTTTCGTTGCTCATGAATGGTCCACAATAGGCAATAGTGACACACATGCAAATTAATTTCACTGGGGGTGGGGGAAAACAACTTAATTGACCATGGATGAAGATTGAAAGCATTTCTGAACTTTCTGCACATTTCATGAAGGTACCCTTTCTAAAGTTCAAAGTAAATGTTATTATCAGAGTACATACAGTATACGTCACCACATACAACCCCAAGATTATTTATTTCTGCAGGCATACTCAGCAAACCTATAGAATAGTAACTACAATAGGATCAATGAAAGATCAACCAGAAGACAACAAACTGCACAAACGCAAATACAAATAAATAGCAATAAATAATGAGAATATGAAATAACAAGGTAAAGAATCCTTAAAGTGAGATCATTGGTGACGGGAACATCTCAACAGATGGGCAAGTGAGTGCAGTTAGACAATAAGACCATAAGACATAGGAGCAGAATTAAGCCATCCAGCCCATCGAGTCTGCTCCACCATTCCATCATGGCTAATTCCGGATCCCACTTATCCCCATATACCTGCCTTCTCACCATAACCTTTGATGTCCTGACCAATCAGAAAACCATCAAATTCTATCTTAAATACACCCACAGACTTGGCCTCCACTACAATCTGTGGCAGAGCATTCCACAGATTCACTGCTCTCTGGCTAAAAAAATTCCTCCTTACCTCTGTTCTAAAAGGTCACCACTCAATTTTGAGGTTGTGCCCTTTAGTTCTGGATACCCCCAACATAGGAAACATCCTCTCCATATCCACCTTATCTAGTCCTTTCAACATTCGGTAGGTTTCAATGAAATCCCCTCATGTTATTCTAAATTCTAGTGAGTACAGGCCCAAAGCTGCCAAACACTCCTCGTATGTTAACCCCTTCATTCCCAGGATCATCTTTGTGAACCTCCTCTGGACTCTCTCCAATGTTACATCCTTTCTGAGATATGGGGCCCAAAACTGTTGACAATGCTCCAAGTGTGGCCTGACTAGTGTCTTGTAAAGCCTTGGCATTACCTCCTTGTTATTATATTGTATTCCCTTTGAAATAAATGCCAGCATTGCATTTGTCTTCGTTACCACAGCCTCAACCTGTAAATTAAACTTCTGGAAGTCTTGCACGAGTACTCCTAAGTCCCTCTGCACCTCTGAGAAGGCAGGGCGAGGTTAAGCTGGAGCTAAACAGCGACTCCTTTGCATGCATCTTCAGAAACAGTTTTATTTCTATCTTTGATATCTCTTTTTTCCTTTTCAGGGTGTGGGTTTTTTTTTTGAAGACTCTAACCTGGAGTTGCACTCCGACTTCGGCTATTTGCAGGAAAGGGACCCGCTCTCAGGGCCTCACGACTGGCCGCATTTTGATATCCCGAGGATGCGGCCTGGAAGACGAGCGCACATTCAGGGTTCCGAGATTTCGTGACTCTGGGAACATGCTGACTGTAGGCTGGTACCCCTGACTGAAGTGTTGCGGGAGAACATGGAACATCAGGAGCAGCAGGTTAGATGGCGGGGGTTGTGAGCCTGGAGAGCTGCGACTTCTTAGTGCTGACTGTCTGGGTGCAGAACGTGGAAAAAGCGACGCAACAGACTTTTAATATCGTAAATCAGCAAGTAGTTTGTTATGTCTCCCCTCTCACTGTGAAACAGGGACACTTATTTGTCGCTTATTAGGAGAGAGAGAGCCTGTGGTATGTCAAATTATCAGGTAAATGAGTAGTTTTTGGAGTACTGCAAGTCTGTCTTTTTTGATGCTTTGCTGCACGCTTGAGTACTCAGTGGTGAGTGCTGATGCTTCTTTGCTGGTGGGGATGGGGGGAGTTGTTGACTTGCTTCTGCTTGTGTGAGGGAGGGGAGTTGCGGGGGCTTTGGGGTTCTAACATTTTAACTGTCAATTTTTTTTGGGGCACTTCTCTGTTTTCGTGGATGTCTGAGAAGACAAAGAATTTCAGGATGTCTATTGTATGTATACATTTCTCTGACATTAAATGCACCAATTGACCTATTGATGTTTGAGCCTTCTACCCATTTAGGTAATAGTCCACACTATTGTTCTTTTTACCAAAAGGTATTATCATATATTTCCCAACAATGTATTTCATCACAAACAACAGGAATTCTGCAGATGCTGGAAATTCAAGCAACACACATCAAAGTTGCTGGTGAACGCAGCAGGCCAGGCAGCATCTGTAGGAAGAGGTGCAGTCGACGTTTCAGGCCGAGACCCTTCATCAGGACTAACAGAAGGAAGAGTGAGTAAGGGATTTGAAAGTTGGATGGGGAGGGGGAGATCCAAAATGATAGGAGAAGACAGGAGGGGGAGGGATAGAGCCAAGAGCTGGACAGGTGATAGGCAAAAGGGGATACTAGAGGATCATGGGACAGGAGGTCTGGGAAAAAAGACAAGGGGGGAGGAACCCAGAGGATGGGCAAGAGGTATATTCAGAGGGACAGAGGGAGAAAAAGGAGAGTGAGAGAAAGAATGTGTGCATAAAAATAAGTAACAGATGGGGTATGAGGGGGAGGTGGGGCATTAGCGGAAGTTAAAGAAGTCGATGTTCATGCCATCAGGTTGGAGGCTACCCAGACGGAATATAAGGTGTTGTTCCTCCAACCTGAGTGTCGCTTCATCTTTACAGTAGAGGAGGCCGTGGATAGACATGTCAGAATGGGAATGGGATGTGGAATTAAAATGTGTGGCCACTGGGAGATCCTGCTTTCTCTGGCGGACAGAGCGTAGATGTTCAGCAAAGCGGTCTCCCAGTCTGCGTCAGGTCTCGCCAATATATAAAAGGCCACATCGGGAGCACCGGACGCAGTATATCACCCCAGTCGACTCACAGGTGAAGTGTTGCCTCACCTGGAAGGACTGTTTGGGGCCCTGAATGGTGGTAAGGGAGGAAGTGTAAGGGAATGTGTAGCACTTGTTCCGCTTACACGGATAAGTGCCAGGAGGGAGATCAGTGGGAAGGGATGGGGGGGACGAATGGACAAGGGAGTTGCGTAGGGAGCGATCCCTGCGGAATGCAGGGGGGGGGGAGTGAAAGATGTGCTTAATGGTGGGATCCCGTTGGAGGTGGCGGAAGTTACGGAGAATAATATGTTGGACCCGGAGGCTGGTAGGGTGGTAGGTGAGGACCAGGGGAACCCTATTCCTAGTGGGGTGGCGGGAGGATGAAGTGAGAGCAGATGTACGTGAAATGGGGGAGATGCGTTTAAGAGCAGAGTTGATAGTGGAGGAAGGGAAGCCCCTTTCTTTAAAAAAGGAAGACATCTCCCTCGTCCTAGAGTGAAAAGCCTCATCCTGAGAGCAGATGGGGCGGAGACGGAGGAATTGCGAGAAGGGGATGGCGTTTTTGCAAGAGACAGGGTGAGAAGAGGAATAGCAAGAGACAGGGTGAGAAGAGGAATCCCCCATCAGGATGGTCTCAAAGCTCTACGCTTCTTTTTGGATTCCAGACCTAATCAGTTCCCCTCTACCACCACTCTGTTCCGTCTAGCAGAATTAGTCCTTACTCTTAATAATTTCTCCTTTGGCTCCTCCCACTTCCTCCAAACTAAAGGTGTAGCTATGGGCACCCGTATGGGTCCTAGCTATGCCTGCCTTTTTGTTGGCTTTGTGGAACAATCTATGTTCCGTGCCTATTCTGGTATCTGTCCCCCACTTTTCCTTCGCTACATCGACAATTGTATTGGCGCTGCTTCCTGCACGCATGCAGAACTCGTTGACTTTATTAACTTTGCCTCCAACTTTCACCCTGCCCTCAAGTTTACCTGGTCCATTTCCGACACCTCCCTCCCCTTTCTAGATCTTTCTGTCTCTGTCTCTGGAGACAGCTTATCCACTGATGTCTACTATAAGCCTACTGACTCTCACAGCTATCTGGACTATTCCTCTTCTCAACCTGTCTCTTGCAAAAACGCCATCCCCTTCTCGCAATTCCTCCGTCTCCGCCCCATCTGCTCTCAGGATGAGACTTTTCACTCTAGGACGAGGGAGATGTCTTCCTTTTTTAAAGAAAGGGGCTTCCCTTCCTCCACTATCAACTCTGCTCTTAAATGCATCTCCCCCATTTCACGTACATCTGCTCTCACTCCATCCTCCCGCCACCCCACTAGGAATAGGGTTCCCCTGGTCCTCACCTACCACCCCACCAGCCTCCGGGTCCAACATATTATTCTCTGTAACTTCCACCACCTCCAACGGGATCCCACCACTAAGCACATCTTTCCCTCCCCCCCCCTCTGCATTCCGCAGGGATCGCTCCCTACGCAACTCCCTTGTCCATTCGTCCTCCCCATCCCTCCCCACTGATCTCCCTCCTGGCACTTATCCGTGTAAGCGGAACAAGTGCTACACATGCCCTTACACTTCCTCCCTTACCACCATTCAGGGCCCCAAACAGTCCTTCCAGGTGAGGCAACACTTCACCTGTGAGACGACTGGGGTGATATACTGCGTCCGGTGCTCCCGATGTGGCCTTTTATATATTGGCAAGACCCGACGCAGACTGGGAGACCGCTTTGCTGAACATCTACGCTCTGTCCGCCAGAGAAAGCAGGATCTCCCAGTGGTCACACATTTTAATTCCACATCCCATTCCCATTCTGACATGTCTATCCACGGCCTCCTCTACTGTAAAGATGAAGCCACACTCAGGTTGGAGGAACAACACCTTACATTCGGTCTGGGTAGCCTCCAACCTGATGGCATGAACATCGACTTCTCTAACTTCCGCTAATGCCCCACCTCCCCCTCGTACCCCATCTGTTACTTATTTTTATGCACACATTCTTTCTCTCACTCTCCTTTTTCTCCCTCTGTCCCTCTGAATATACCTCTTGCCCATTCTCTGGGTCCCCCCCGCTTGTCTTTCTTCCCGGACCTCCTGTCCCATGATCCTTTCGTATCCCCTTTTGCCTATCACCTGTCCAGCTCTTGGCTCTATCCCTCCCCCTCCTGTCTTCTCCTATCATTTTGGATCTCCCCCTCCCCCTCCAACTTTCAAATCCCTTACTCACTCTTCCTTCAGTTAGTCCTGACGAAGGGTCTCGGCCTGAAACGTCGACTGCACCTCTTCCTACAGATGCTGCCTGGCCTGCTGCGTTCACCAGCAACTTTGATGTGTGTTGACTGTATTTCATCTGCCATTTTTCTGCCCATTCTTCCAATTTGTCCAAGTCCTGCTGCAATATTATTACTTCTTCAGTGCTTCCTACTCCTCCACCTATTCATGTATCGTCCACAAACTTTGCCACAAAGCCATCAATTCCATGATTCAAATCACTGACAAACAATGTATAGTGTCCAAACACTGACCCCTGAGAATCACCACTAGCCACCAAGGAAAGGTCCCCTTTATTCCCCCTCGCTGCCTCCTGCCTGTCAGTCATTCCTCTATCCATGCCAGTATCTTTCCTTAAATACCATAAGATTTTATCTTAAGCAGCCTCATGTGTGATTCCTTTTTCAAGTGCCTTCTGAAAATCCAAGTAAATGACATCCACTACCTCTCCTTTGTTCACCCTGCTTGTTACTCCCTCAAAGAACTCCAACAGATTTGTCAGGCGGGATTTCCCTTGACAAAAACCATGCTGACTTTGATTTATTTTAGTCTCCAAGTATCCTGAAGCCCCATCCATAGTAATAGACTCCAACACTTTCCCAACCACTGAAGTTAGGCTAACTGGCCTGCAATTTCATTTCATTTGGCCTCCTCTCTTCTTAAAGAGTGGAGTGATATTTGCAATCTTCCAGTCCTCTGGGACCATGCCAGAGTCAAGTGATTCTTGAAAGTTCACGTCCAATGCATCTGTTACCTCATCAGCAACCTCTCTCAGGACTCTGGGATGTAGTCCACCTGGTCCAGATGACTTATCCACCTTAAGACCTTTGAGGTTGCCTAGCACTTTTTCCTTTGTAATAGCAATGGCACCTACTCCTGCTCCTCTGTAAGTCCCTTTATTCCATTGCGATACTGAATCACGTGACTTAAGTTGCTACCTCTCAAATTGCAGTACGAATTCTATCATATTATGATCACTGCCTCCCAAGGCTTACTTTTATGTTAAGCTCCCTAATAAGATCTGGATTATTACACAACACCCAATCTAAGATAGCCTTTCCCCGACTAGACTCAAGCACAAGCTGCTCTAAAAAGACATCCCATAGGCATTCAACAAATTCCCTCTCTTGTGATCTGACACCAACCTGATTTTCCAGATCCCCTGGAATATTGCAGTCCCCAATTACAATTGTAACATTACCCTTATACATGCCTTTTCCAGCTCCATTTGCAATCTCAACCCCACATCTTTGCTCCTATTTATAGGCCTATATGTGGCTCCCATAATGGTTATCCCCTTTTATTCAAGAGCCTAATGGTTGATGGGTAGTAACTGTTCTTGAACCTGGTGGTGTGAGTCATGAGATTCCTATACCTTCTACCTGTTGGCAGCAGCAAGAAAAGAGCATGGCCTGGGAGGTGAGGATCTTTGATGATGAATGCTGCTTTTCTACAACAGCATTTCATGTACATGTGCTTAATGGTTGAGAGGGTTTTACCTGTGATGTACTGGGCCATATCCACTACCCTTTGTAGGATTTTCCATTCAAAGGCATTGGTGTTCCCAAACTGGGTCTGAACAGCCAGTGGCCAACTGAAAATCTCATTATATATGATGTAACAAAAATTAACGACCTTGACTGAAGAGAATGAAGTCTTGAAGAAATCTCAAGTGCAAAATGCAGACAGTTCACAGGGAATATCCAAAGATGACTTGTTCAATAAAAGTATGAGTTCTAATCTGGTGGAACAGGATGTTCAACATCTGAAAGCACAGATTCACAGACTGCAGACAGAGAAAGCTGAATTGGTGGCCATGAATTCAGAACTCCTTGTGAAGTTGGGTACTGCATCATCAGAAGATTCATTTGTTGAAATTCGAATGGTGGAAGCTATGGATGATGCTGAGTTAAAATCAAAGGAATTGGAGTGCAAGGATTCGGACAGTCCTCTAAAAAATGTCAAAATCTCATGACAGTAGCGAAAAATGTTTGTCAGAGGAGCTAACGGTCAGACAACTACTTCATATGCTAAGGGACAAGACTATGAAGTTGGAAAACCTTGAACATGAATTTCAGTTGTGCAAGGAAAGGATTTCAGAACTCTCCAAAGATGTTGAAAGAGTTAACAGTACAACACAGACTGAGGAAAATGCAGAAGCACAATCTTCATCTGATGCTGACCAGGGATCTGCATCGAAAAGCGTGCTTCTTGACATTAAAGAACAGAGTTCTGAAATTGCTGCTCCAGCAAAGGAATCAAACGCTGCAAACCAAAATCCAAATGAGGTTGAAGTATTGAAGTCACAGGTGATGTCATTAGTAAAAGACTTGCAGAAAGTCCAGAACAAACTGGAGGAAGCTGAGACATGAAGAAGCCTTTTCAAGCAAGATGTCTAGAACTGGAACAAAAGCTGGCTAGCAATCAGGTAGTTGTGGAGGATGTGAAGCAACTTAATTATTCCAATGAAAAGTTGAAACTGCAAGTGGGAGCTTGCAGTCTGAAGAAAAAAACTTACAGTCAAAGTTATTCGATGAAAAAGTGGCACTGGCAGAGGAAAAGAGAAAACTTACATAAATGCAAGCTGCCTATGATACTTTGTTTAAAGACTATGTCAATTTGTTGAAGACTAATGAAGAAAAGAAAATTAGAGAGAGTAAACAGAAGGAAACACTGTCTGGACTTACTGCTGAGCTGACTGTTGCTAAAAGGACAATGGAAGAGAACCAGAAAACAGTTAATCAGCTGCAGCAGACTGTTGCCCAGCAAGCTGATGAGTTAAGTGTGCAGAAGGTGCAGAATGCGGCTCTGGTTGACATTTCTGCTCAGTTAGAAGTGACTGAGAAAGCCTTGGTGGGAAAGCAACAAAAGA
This sequence comes from Mobula birostris, assembly GCF_030028105.1. Classification (NCBI taxonomy): domain Eukaryota; kingdom Metazoa; phylum Chordata; class Chondrichthyes; order Myliobatiformes; family Myliobatidae; genus Mobula; species Mobula birostris. The sequence continues at coordinate 160,630,501 of NC_092375.1, forward strand.
TTGATATTAATGAAGCAGACCATCATCAAACAGGAAGAAGAAATGGAAACCGTGGCTGTATTCAAAGCACAGGCTGAAGCTTACAATGCAGATTTCCATGCCAAGCGAGCAGCTCGAGAGAAAATTCATGCAGAAAAGGAGGCTATGGCTGAAAAGCTGGACCGGCTGCTGAAAGAAAACACACAACTGAAGGAAGAACTGGACACATTTGGCAGGCAGTCTTTAGCAGAACTTCAGTGCCAGCATGGAAGTTGTGGGGCAATGGCTGAGGATGATGATGCATTACAGCAGCAGGGAGTGCGAAAACCCAGAAACCCCGGCTGGGAGCACCAAGGCACTCTGCCAGAACACGCTTGCCCGAAGTGTGGGATCGTCCTCCCTGACATCGATACCTTACAGATCCATGTCATGGGCTGCATCATTTAAGCATGTTCTCTTTTAAGAGACTGTTTTCACTATGCATACACAACTTTTCATTATTTGGCTGGTGGGGTGTGAGAAGAGAAGGTCGAGGATTAATTAATATTTTTATTCAATATATTTTCAGATTAGTAAATGTGAAAATTCTTGTACAATGCTATTTTAATATATGGTGTACATTTATTTTAGGGTCTGTAAGGAAATGTACCAATGGAATGGAGTATTGTTTACAACTGGAAATTGCACATTAACGAATCTGCCAGAAAGTGCTTTTATAATAGGGGAACTGAGGGTATTGGGGAAAAGGCAGGTAGGTGGAAGTGAGTCCATGGCCAGATCAGCCATGATCTTATTGAATGGCAGAGCAGGCTCGACGGGCCGGATGGCCTACTCCTGCTCCTATTTCTTATATTTACTTATGTTTACTTATGTAAGCTGTAAATATCTTGATCACATTTAGCAATCAAACCTCTACTATCATTCACTTGATTACAAATGTGGTATTTTATTTAATTTTTATATTCAATATTTCTTTTTTAGCTACTTCCATACAGCAAGAAATAAAAAAATACAGTATCTATTGTAATCTCAGTTTACAATGCAGACTTGTTAGGCTTATTACTGCATATTAAAACTACCACTACATACCTATTGTTGACAACTAATACAAGGCATTTCTAATGGAGGGCCCATGTATTATATTCCTGTTTATAAGCCATTGTGTCGATTAAAACAAACCAACAGTTCAGTGTTATCTAAGTGGTCAAACTAAGCAACATTTTGAATTGGAAACACTGCCTAAATAATTCACGCCCTGTCTGTTTTTCAGCAATATAGGTGGTCCTAGGACTGATAACAGTCAGTTGCTAGCCTGGAGACAGTATCTAGTGCTATTCAATTAATAAGTAAATTTATATATTGCTGCTGTCAATCAAAAGGTAATATGCCCACTTTGGAGTTTTTAAATAAAGCTATCTATCTAACGATCGGTCTACAAATCCTGAATTCAAGTTACATTTATCACATTTCAGATGTTAAAATGCTCAGGGAAAGGAAAAGTCAATTTTAGTTCCCAGAGCTTGGAAGTTATATGCATTTATAATGGCCCCTGATTGATCTCAGTTGTCCATTAATGGATTCAGTTACTAAGAGTTTCTCTTAAAAACAACAGCTTTAAAGAAAAAGTACAGTCAAATCTTTTTAGACCATAAAAAATGCTCTAGCTAATGGGAAAATGTGAAAGACTCACCCTGAAAAGTATATATTCAAAAGGAAGGCTGACTATCCAAGGTAGTTAGTGAAGTAGAAAAGGGAGCAGAAATCTAGAGTTCTCCCCCGTCAAATCTGGATAATTGAACTCACAATACTAAGGTGATTGTTGTATGAAGATAATAAAGGGTGTAGAGCAACGGTGGGTAGAAGGTGAGCAGATGAGGACCAGCCATGAGACAATTTAACAACAGAGACTCAAGGGGTTTAATAGCCTGCTGCAAATCCTGGTGTTCCTCTGTAGAAAAGTTATTAAGACTGGGAGGTCTATCTTTATGTCCCAGAGAACTGAGAGAGGTTAACTTCCTAAAGTGTGTTCACTGGAGCATGGGATAAAATTAATGGTGCTGAATTCTCATCTCCAGTGCTCATCCCTGAAGTAAGGACAAGTTTAGAAGATTACAATGAAATTTTGACAGGTTCTAGGAATTTCAGGCTTTCACTTTGAGTGAAGTCTGAAGAGGTGTAGACAGAAAGGCCTGCAGATGCAGGAATCTGGAACAAAAATTGTAGCAGAGTGTTGGAAGAACTCAGTGTATCAAGCAGTGTCAGTGAAGGCCAAGGGCGTACGTCAACACAAGACTGAGGAGATTCAATTGGACCCAAAATTGTTAGTTTTCCACCTTCTTCCTACAGTTGAAACCTTGGCTTCTTTTCCTTTACAATCCATTGCCATTAACTTCTCTTCCAGTTTGTCACTTCCCTTCCAATGCAAATACAAAAGTCTGATCAGAACTAAGTTTGCTTCCCATCCCCATCTTTCATATCATACTGTCTCCATACCGTCCCTTTATCCATAATACCCATGTCTCATTCCTTGACTTAATTCCTAATTAACTACTAAGCTCACAACTTCCTTTGTTGGTTGTATCAATGATGTTAATAGAGTCACAGATATGGAACCTTGGCCCCACCATATCCATGCCAACTATGCCATTCTCATTGATCTCATTTGCCCATATGAGAACTGTATCCTTCAGTGCCTTGCCTATTTAAATGGCTATTTTCCCTCCAAGCACAGTGATCATATGCAATTCCACCCCCTCTAGCAGCATGTTCCAGCTACCAACCAGCTTCTATGTTAAAAAAAATTACCCCCAAGATTCCTTTCAATCCCCTTAAACCCAGGCCTAATAGTTCTCTCTCTGTATAAGTACCCTTCCCCTCAATTTCAAGGCTGCACTCTTCAACAGTTTCTTTAAAGAAAATAAGCATCTGCCACTTCCCGAGTTGACAGCTAGTGTTTTACCTCCAGCCTTCCTTTCCTCTCTAATGTCCTAAAACGTGCTGAATCTCCCAAATCTGTGCCCTTCATTGTTGGAACTATTTATTTTTACATTGTCTACAAGTGAATTGCCAACCTTCCTATACTAGAGGGATAGAGTCATAGGGCACTACAACACAGAAACAGGCCCTTCAGCCCATCTCATCCATGTTTATCTGTTTCTTGAATACTGAAGATAGTTTTAATTAAAGTCATCAATGACAATCCATGTGATCCCAACAAACTTAAATGACCCCTCATCAGAATTCACTGCCAGCACTGCCACATATCACCTGGTCGTGAGATAGACAGCCAGTCTCTTTAGCACACCGCACTCTTCAGTCCAGCAGCGACTGGGATCAGTATAGAAGCTCTGATGCTGGAACACCATGGGCTGCCTTTGGCAGAAGGACTTAGACTTATTCAAGGGCCCGTAGCTGAACATCTAGATAAACAACACAGTCCACCCAGTCTAAAATCTGTAATAGGGAAAATATGAAATAATTTGTGACAAACTGAATTCACATTTAACAAACCAAAGGGCTGACACCTGAAAGTTAGTACAGAGATACTAAATACAAATTGTGTTTATGTAATTTGATCATTTTTTTTTAGTGAGGTAATGAAGGGAAATGATGAGGATACTGTGGCTGGTGTTGTGGATATTGTCTTCCTAATATTATTTGTAGTACCACATTATGTGGTTAATACAGATTTAAAGTCTATCACAAGTAAAGGAGCCTTGGCAGTATTGATCAAAATTAGGTAAGGGACAGAAACAGAATTGCCGTGAACAAAAACACAAAGTCTGCAGATGCTGGAAATCTAAAGCAACACACACAAAATGCTGGAAGAACTCAGAAGGTCAGGCAGCATCCATGGAAATGAATTAACGTCTATGTTTCAGGCTGAGACCCTTCTTCAGGACTGGAAAGGAAGGGGAAAGATGAGGAGAGGAGAGGAGAGGGGAAGTAGTGTAATTAGAAGGTGGTAGGTGAAGCCAGGTGGATTGGAATGATGAAGAACTGGAGAGGAAGGAATCTAATAGGGGAGGAGAGTGGACCAAAGGAGAAAGTGAACCATTGTTCTTTAGACTGGAGGTCGTGGTGTTGATTTGGAGGTGATAAATATTAATACTCTAAATCTTGAGATTCGTGCCATAATTTCAAGGTTCATGGATGAAGTAAAATGTATTAATATGTCAGAGAGAAATGTTTTTGGAGGACACTGACAGTCTCTTGAAATAGAAAAGCATGTGGATGATCAAAAATGTGAAGTGATACATTCAGATAGGTGGATTAAGTAGTAACCAAAGGTTCACATGCACAGATATTAAAGAGATGACACAGACTAAGAAAGCTTTTAATGAAAGCAGGTGGAATTAGTGCAATTTTTTAAATTAAAGTAAGGAAGTTATGTCAAATATCTAGGAAATGCAGGTTAGGCATCTTTCCTAATACTGACAAAAGATCTCCGACCTGAAATATTAACTGTTTCTTTTTCCAAAGACCCTTCATGACCTCCTGGGCGTTTCCAATATTTTCTGTTTTTATTACAGGTTAGCCGTTAACTGGGCAATGTATTAAATTCAGCATTTACACTACAGGAAAGGCATTATGGCCTCTGTGAGAGTGCAGAAGGGATCTTATAGATCAAAACCAGAGTTAAGGGTCTTCAGTTCTGTGACAGAAAAGAGAAACTGATGATAATCCCAGAGGCAGATTAAGGGGAGATTTAATGGAGATGCATGGAGTGATAATTGGTTTTGATTGTGTAACTGAAGATAAACAGCTTCTGCAACAGAAGAAATGGTAACTGGAGAGAGTAGAATTTTAGTGGGATATGTAACAGGAGTAGATATTACACATCTTGACTTGTGATCGGGTATATTGCTTAAAAAGGTGCTAGAAGTAGATTCAAGTCACCTCTCAAAATGGAATTGGATAAAGGGAAAGTAGCATGCAAGGTTAGGAGGAAAGTATAATTGATCACGATTGACATAGACAGCAGATAAATGGATTCCATGAGTCAATTATTTCAATACAGCTTCACTCTGCAAAATAACTAAAAATACACTCTTTCCATTCCAGATTCTGGAAGTTAAACAGGGAATTATGATTTTGAGGTCTTAACAAATTTCTCAGAAAACCGAAACAATAATGAACTTCACAGAACAAGAGGGACCAGGATTGGATCTGTCGAAAAATCATTCAATCTGTGTTGATTATCAAAACCACTGTATTTAAATTGATTTAAAGATAAAGCAATGCATGTAGGGAGTTTTAAATATTATTTACAGAATCAGATTTAATATCACCAGCATATGTTGTGAAATTTGTTAAATTTGCAGCAGCAGTACAGTGCAATACATAATAAACAAAAAAACCTGAATTACAGTAAGTATATATGTATATTAAATAGTTATATTAAGATAAGTAGTGCAAAAAACAGAAATTTTTAGAAAAGTGAGGTAGTTCATGGGTTCAATATTCATTTAGAAATCAGGTGAAAGTAGGGAAGAGGCTGTTCCTGAATCGCTGAGTGTGTACCTTCTGGCTTCTGTATCTCCTAACAATGAGAAAAGGGCACGTTCTGGGTAGTAGGATTGTTGATGATGGAAGGCACTTTTCTGAGACACTGCTCCTTGAAGATGTCTTTGGATACTATGGAAGCTAATACCCATGATGGTGCTGACTAATTTCACAACTTTCTGCAGCTTGTTACAACCCTGTGCAGTAGCACCCACCCCACCCCCCACCCCCGATTCCTCCATAGAAAATGGTGATACAGCCTATCAGAATGCTCTCTACGGTACATCTGTAAAAGTTTGAATGTTTTAGGTGACAAACCAAATCTCCTCAAACTCCTGGTGAAATATGGCCACTATCTTGCCTTCTTTATAGTAAATGTATATCAATTTACATAGTCATTATACAGATACAATAAAACTACTATGCAATTAATTGACTTGCCTTGTTCAATTACATTTAAAAAATTGTGACCAACGCCTCAGTCAATTCCAGGGAATACCTAAGGCAACATGTGTGAAAGGTTTCTATTTCTCTGATTAAACCTAATAAACATTATAGTGAAGGTAAAAGTTGATGATATTGTAGATACTTATTTAGCAAGGCAGCATCAGTAGAGAAAGAAACAGCTAAGATTTCAAGGATGTGCTGTTTCCTGCAGTCAATTCATACTGACAGCAGAAAATACATTTTAAAAATAATGCTGTTCATTGCCACAATAGTTGAAAGTGCTAGAAATATTCAGCAGGTCAGTCAGCACCTATGCAGGGAGAAAATGAACTAATATTTCAGGTCAATGATGCTTTGTCACAATTAGAAGACTTTAAGCATGCATGGTGAAACTAAATGAAATATGTTGAGTAGTATACTTTATTCAATAAAAGGAGATTGAGGAGAGATTTAACTAAGGTAGACAAAATGAGAGAGCTGGACAGGATGAAAAGGAAGATTCGATTTCCCTTGACAGGTCCTTAAATAAAGGACATCCATTGAAACTAACTAAAAGAAGCGATAGCTGAGAGTGGGGTAGGAGGGTGATTTTTGAGGATGTGTTTTCATGGGACCCTTTGCTGGAACTCTCATCACATTTCAAATGCATGGAGGTGAGGACCGAAGGGCTGTGGATGGAGAATCGGGAAGTAAGAGAAACCTAGATAGTTCTATTTTTGTCCTGCATAGACATAATGGGGTGAATATTATCCCAAATACAGAAGATACCCTTCCATGTACATATGAATTCCTGCTACTGGCTCTCAATCAGTGAAGCATTTTATCTTACAGTGGGCAGTAACTTTTAAATGAACTTTAAAAAAATTAGTAAGAGATGCTTTGTGAAAACGTATTGCTGAAGCAAAATTCTAGCCAAGCAAAGTTTTCATGAAATTATTCTATTACTTGCGTTTTAAAACTTCAGGCAAGTATATATTGGAAAGCTAATCCACCCAGTTCCAAAGTAAATCTAAGATATAAATTCATCTGTAGTTCAGTAAAATATATTCCGTGAATATGCACCTTTGTAACAGGTTTTTCCAATAAAAATGAAATTGTGGCCTTGTAATATTTCTGCTTAACAAGCACTCCTAGAAAATTTGTACAATTAATGTTTACTACATTTTGTAAAATTTACCCTGTATATTCTTACATACTGTATACCTTAACTTTTTTGAGAGGAAGACTATAGAGAACAGGAAATCTTCTACTTTACAGCAATTTGAATTAAAGAATAATATTAAATAATAATGTTAAGTAATAAGATTAGATAATAACATTAGATACCAGAGACTGAGGACAATGTGTAGGGTATGGAGGTGCCGCATTCAGTTTTGAAACAAATCTTTTATAAGCCATGATTACCACTCTGTCGAATGTTGAAAAAGACTTCCAGTTAAGTATCCAACTCTGCTCTTTAGCAAAGCCCTGGAAGTGTTGAGGAGCCGTTGGTTTCAAGGGAGAGCTGTCAGTTCTGCTTCTTCCTGAACAATAAAATACCTGGTGCCCAGTATGCATGCTATCACTGTAGCTATTACAACACTCAGCCTGGTGCAGACTGCTGCTCACCTGCAACAGAAAATTTCAGGCCCAGGGGTCCGTGACCTTTGCCAAAGCACAGAAATCTATTGTCTGTTAAGCCCTGAACATTTCCTCTCCGATATATCATTACACTCTAAACTGGGGAGATGTGCTAATGTTATTTCACTTAATGCAGTATCACCCTATTTTCAGTTCTATATTTTTATTTTATCGATTTTTTTATATTTAACAAAGAGACTCAACTGGTTCTCAGTTTATTTACAAACACCAGAAAATCTGCCGATGCTGAAAATCAAAGAAATACACACAACATGCTGGAGGAACTCAGCAGGCCAGGCAGCGTCTATGGAAAAGAGTAATACAGTCAATGTTTCGGGCCGAGACCTAATGAAGTCCTGATGAAGGGCCAGAAATAAACTAAGATACACACACAAAATGCTGGAGGAACTCAGCAGGCCAGGCAGCTTCTATGGAAAAGAGTAAAAGTTGACATTTCAGTACAAAACCTAATGAAGTCCTGATGAAGGGTTTCGGCCCAAAGCATCAACTGTTTACTCTTTTCCGTAGATGCTGCCTAGCCTGTTGAGTTCCTCCAGCATTCTGTGTGCGTTTCTTAGTTTTATTTCTGACCCTTCTAGATGATCCAGCCACACTGCAAATCATTCAGGGTCAAACAATGGATCACATCAACACTCTGCACCCCATCACATCATTGACACTTACTCCAAGATCAGATCAGAAATTGGGCTTGGAAGAGTGTTCGGTTCAATCTGCGACTCCTCAGGAAATGAATCAGGGCACGCAGCAACTCTAATACAATATTCAGATGTGATGAGCTACATGTAACATCTTAACCATACAGGTGCCAATGGCCATCTCCAGCAAGAGAGTGCCCTCTCTTAACTTTCAGTATTGGGACTACAACAGAGCGACCCACCTTCAAAAACCACTATTGCAAGTTCCAAAGACTTAACAGGTGAGCTGCATACCTATTGTGATTACAGACCTAGATCAGACACAGAGAATCTCCTCCTGACACTCCGAAGCTTTTAATCACCTAAATTCATGCCAGGATTGTGATGGAATACTCTTCACTTGCCTGGATGAGTACAGATCCAACAATACTCATGAAGCTTATCCAGCATAAAGCAATTTGATTAATTGAATCCTTAACAATTATTCCCTTCACCACTGATGCACAATGGATGCAAAGCTTATCACCTACTAAAGTGATTTATCAAAGCTTCATTGGCAGCAAACTCCAAATCCCCAATCTCTAACACCTGGAAGGACACAAGTCTCCAGGCATATGACAGCAGGTCCTCTCTGAGTTACAAACCATCACTTGGAAATATATTGCCATTCTTCAGCCTAAATCCAGCTGTTCCCCCCCTGGCAGCATTGCTGAAGTCTCTTTACAAGAGTGACCACAGCCGTTCAAGTAAGATGGCCAGCAATGCCCATTCAAGGGCAATTCGAGATGGACAATGAAAGCTAGCTTTACTGGTGAACTCCTTCAAGTGAATAAAACATTCTGCTCCCAGCCATTCCTCCCCATTTGTCTTAAAACCATGCATTGCAATGAATAAGTTAAATCAATAGTGTATTTTTCAAAACCATGCAACTTTGAAAAGCTCATTCATACAAATCCAATATTTAAACAGATAAATATTGTAGAAGCTCATGAACCCTGAGGCATTTGACTTTTCCTGGGTATGGGCAATTCCTTTAATATAAACCACAGAGTTAGTTTCATGTTCAATAATAAGACCCAAGTCATCCCTGCCCAGGGTCAGTCTGTTTCTCAAGAGAGGTTATAATAATAATATTGGACAGAAGATGAGCTAAACTGTCGTCCACATCACAGAATGAACTTTGCTAACAAGTGTTTAATTTAATTATTAATTTCCCTTAATCCACAATATTTACATTTCCCTTGTGAAAGAAAAAGTTGACCTTTCCTCATAAATGATCTTAACTTTAGCATTAATTACCTCTCTTGTGTGTTCATTAGTTCACTGTCTGCCTAGTAAACCTTGATGGGAAGAAGAATTTAACTCATCTGGGAGTTATGCTACACAGATCACGTTGCCTAGTTTTGTGTAGTAAGGCTAAATTAAAGAATAATTTACTACATTTCAAAACTGAATGTAAAATATTGACACTGTCATTTCAGTATTGCAGTAATTTATAAAATGTTCCAATCTTTTCCAAGCTTATTAGGCTAACAAAGGACAATTGACAACATACATACGTTTCCCTTTGAGGCCAAGTGGGAATGCCAGATCTGTAAATGTGCACCTCCATTATGAAAACATATTTGCAGCAAATGAAAAATAATGACAGTTCAATGCCGAACTCATCTGCATTATGCTGCCCACTGGAATTGTGGCATTTCCAAATGAGTGTGGAAATGTGAGAAATGCAATATGGTCGTTTGGATAACAGGGCTAGTTTATAAATGTTGTTTTAGGAGATATTCGACTAAGTGGGAAGCCAGTTCTTTTGCTTCCAACTTTTAACATGGTCAGTTTCCATTCTATGGAATGTGTCGTGCATAAACACAAGAAAGTCTGCAGATGCTAGAAGTCCAAAGCAACACACGCAAAATGCTGGAAGAATTCAGCAGGTCAGGCAGCATCTACAGGAATAGTCGATGTTTAAGGACGAGACCCTTCTTCAGGGTTGACTCTTTACTCATTTCTATAGATGCTGCCTGACCTGCTGAATTCCTCCAGCATTTTGATTGTGTTGCCCACTTGCTTTTCTCTTTGGCCTGGCTAGTCACCAGACCTCGAGGATGTGCTTTGAATTAATAAGCATCAGGCCAAGATTGTTGGGTCCCAGAATAACAGAGATCTTCCACTGACTGCAAACCTCTAGCTATCTGCTATTGTGCCGCACCACTTGTTCCAGTGGTGTCTCCCACTGAGAACCAGGCTCCTAGCCAGCTGTACTCTCAAGTAATTTTGACAGTAAATGGGACAATGCTCTCCCTTCCCTCATTGGACAGGTCAATATGTATACAACGCATTGTCTGTAAACATCTTCAGCTCGCACTGACTTCAAGTCACATTGAGGGCACATTACAATAGTTGTTTTTTTTTAAATTTTTTAATGCAGGAGAAACTAAAGATAAATCCACAGAGCAAAACAAATTTTTTTAAAAAATCACTGAAACACACTTAAGTGAGCATTATAAAACCTTAACTAGTTATCCATCTGGTGGGTAGAGTTGCTCTCTGATCTTGGCAATCTGTATGCAAACATTTCGTCACCATACAAGGAGACGCCATCAGTGCACTGTTCACTTGGGTAGTTACCCATTTTCTGCGAGCTCAGTTTGAGTGCTGGGAAGTTTGTGGAAGTCTGCATGGTCAAGTGGTATTCCACAAGGAATGTACTGGTGAAGGCAGAAAGTGTAGCCAGCGGGCGAGGGGAAGAGGAAACCACTGCCAATTTAGGCTGTTGTTTGCAGTGCTCACCAGGATTTTCATGAGGATACTTGGGCAAGTCACGGCAACAGTGCTGAAGCAAGCATTCATGATCTGTCCCGTTTACCTCATCACTGAGAATAAAGTGAAAGTGCTGTGCAGTTTAACAAGCAGCCTCACTCAGACTACAACTCCTGTGTGCCTCCCTTGGCACTCAGGAGATACCCACTAGAACAAGAGTGCGATTAGAACTAATGCCAAAATGGATCATTGCGGCGACATGTACAAAGAAGTGGGTTATTGACATTGTGACATTCCAGTAACCTGGTGCTCCACAAGCACCGAATTGTCCCATGGCACAGTGCAGAGGGGCTAGCTGTGACTGATGGTGTGGGGCAGACCAGGGTGGGAGAATCAGCCACTCTGCAGTGAGCTCAGTGCTACACCCTGTCCGTGAGTCATTCCTGGGGACTGGCAGCACTTCCTCCTTGCGGTGAAAGATTGCCTGGACCCTACAATCTCACATGTCACTTGTTGGATATGATGGCAGCTGCTATTTCTATCTCTGTCTGGCTGTACAGCTCTCTCCAGGCCAGAGATTACTATGGCAACGTTCAGTGATAGTCTCTGGCTTTTCAGCATGTTACTATAGAGAATTACTGCAGGCAATCCACGAGAGGGAGGAGAAAACAGCATCCATTACATCCAACAGAAGGTAATGAGGGAGACCATGGGATCTGCGTGTTCTTATCAATGACGAGAAACTGCTGCTACTCCCTTATAATGGCCTGTTCCCAGAGCCACAGCCAGGCTGGAGTCGAGCCCCATATCCCTACAATGAGCAGTTGCATTGCTTACTAAATCCCATTCAACACCAGCCCCCGAAGGCTGCCTCTCCAGATTGGACTGGTGGGGCGGTTTATTACTGCAGGACCACCAGGTTCCCAGTAGCCTGTGTATAACTCGGACTGGAGAGCCCAGAGCAGTTTAACAGTGGTCTGTGAGACCGTGCCAAGTGCCATATGACTGTGTCGCAGTTCTGGCTGCCTCAGTGTCTGGAAGGAAATTAATTTTCTTATTTTTCACTGGCATTTGCATATTCACAGTTTTTTTTTTAATTGGAATAAAACTCCCCCAAACGATGTCAACAGTAGAATAGCATGCAACGTGTATCTGCCGTGAAACAGTCTGGAAAAATAATGTTCTTATTTATGCAAAGTTCTACCGACTCTGCTTCCTTGAAACTATGCCATTTAAAGGATCAGCTGCATTTTTTTTCTTCATAAATGAATGTTGGAAATCAGAGATCTCTGTAACCTCACAGATGCAAATTGATTTTTTACACATGGGGGTCAGTGGCTTTCTAGATCAATCAAGGCTGTTGCTGATCTCCAACACTTTTCACACTATGGAGGTCACCCAAGCTATGTACTCAAATAGGGACATCTTGCAGGCAATACTGTTCATCACCTTGTGCAAGTATCTTTAAGTCCCTTTCTTTATCTTTGTCCTATCACTACAGAGGCTATTCATAAGACCATAAGACACAGGATCAGAATTTAGGCCATTCAGCTCATTGAGTCTGCTCCACCATTCCACCATGGCTGAGTTATTTCCCCTCTCAGCCCCACTCTCCTGTCTTCTCTCTGTGACCTTTGCCACACTTTCTAATCATTCAGCAGTAACTCTCGCCTGTACAGAGTATCACCTGTTGAGAAGTGATTAGACCCATGTAAAAACTATGCAAACTTGGGAATGTTGTAATGAAACCAGCAATGCCAGATTCAGTGCAGTGTTACACGTGGAAGTCCAATAGCTCTACTCTGTGAGCTTCATAATTGAAGCTCTTGCCTGCTATTCTATTTCTCTCTCAGAATCAGAATCAGGTTTATTATCACCGGCATGTGATGTGAAATTTGTTAACTTAGCAGCAGCAGTTCAATGCAATACATAATCTAGCAGATAGAGAAAAAAAATAATAATAAGTAAAACAAAACAAAACATAATAATAAATAAGTAAATCAATTACGTATAGTGAATAGATTTTTAAATGTGCAAAAACAGAAATATTGTATTTTTTAAAAAGTGAGGTAGTATCCAAAGCTTCAATGTCCATTCAGGAATCGGATGGCGGAGGGGAAGAAGCTGTTCCTGAATGGCTGATTGTGTGCCTTCAGGCTTCTGTATCTCCTTCCTGATGATAACCGTGAGAAAAGGGCATGCCCTGGGTGCTGGAGGTCCTTAGTACTGGATGCTGCCTTTCTGAGACACCGCTCCCTAAAGATGTCCTGGGTACTTTGTAGGCTAGTGTCCAGGATGGAGCGGACTGGATTTACAACTTTCTGCAGCTTCTTTTGGTCCTGTGCAGTAGCCCCTCCATACCAGACAGTGATGCAGCCCATCAGAATGCTCTCCACAGTACAATTATTGAAATTTTTGAGTGTATTTGTTGACATGCCAAATCTCTTCAAACCCCTAATAAGGTATAGCCGCTGTCTTGCCTTCTTTGCCTTCTTCAGATTCAGAGTGGTGAATCTGTGGAATTCTATGCCACAGGAAACAGTTGAGGGCAGTTCATTGGCTATATTTAAGAGGGAGTTAGATATGGCCCTTGTGACTAAAGGGATCAGGGGGTATGGAGGGAAGGCTGGTACAGGGTTCTGAATTGGATGATCAGCCATGATCATACTGAATGGTGGTGCAGGCTCGAAGGGCCGAAGGTACTCCTGCACCTATTTACTATGTTTATGACTACATCAATATGCTGGGACCAGGTTAGATCCTCTGAGATCTTGACACCCAGGACTTGAAGCTGCTCACTCTCTCCACTTCTGATCCCTCTATGAGGATTGGTCATGTTCCTTTGTCTTACCCTTCCTGAAGTCCACAATCAGCTCTTTCATCTTACTGACACTGAGTGCCAGGTTGTTGCCGCAGCACCACTCCACTAGTTGGCATATCTCACTCCTGTACGCCCTCTCATCACCACCTGAGATTCTACTAACAATGGTTGTATCGTCAGCAAATTTGTAGATGGTATTTGAGCTATGCCTAACCACACAGTTAGGGGTATACAGAGAGTAGAGCAGTGGGCTAAGCAAGCACCCCCAAGGTACGCTATTGTTGATCGTCAGTGAGGAGGAGATGTTATCACCAATCCGCACAGACTGTGGTCTTCCCGTTAGGAGTCGAGAATCCAATTGCAGAGGGAGGTACAGAGGCCCAGGTTCTGCAACCTCTCAATCAGGATTGTGGGAATGATGGTATTAAATGCTGAGCTATAGTCGATGAACAGCACCCTGACATAGTTTTTTTGTGTTGTCTAGGTGGTCTAAAGCCACGTGGAGAGCCATTGAGATTGCGTCTGCCATTGACCTATTGTGGCAATAGGCAAATTGCAATGGGTCCAGGTCCTTGCTGAGGCAGGAGTTCAGTGCAGTCATGACCAACCATTCAAAGCATTTCATCACTGTCGATGTGAGTGCTACTGGGCGACAGTCATTAAGACAGCCCACATTATTCTTCACAGACACTGGTATAATTTTTGCCTTTTTGAAGTGGGAACATCTGCCCATAGCAGTGAGAGGTTGAAAATGTCCTTGAATACCCCCGCTAATTGGTTGACACAGGTTTTCAGAGCCTTACCAGGTACTCCATCAGGACATTCCGCCTTGCGAGGGTTCACTCTCTTTAAAGACAGTCTAACATCAGCCTCTGAGACAGAGGTCACAGGGTCATCAGGTGCAGCAAGGATCTTCACAGCTGTAGTTGTGTTCTCCCTTTCAAAGTGGGCATAGAAGGTGTTGAGTTCATCTGGTAGTGAAGCATCGCTGCCATTCATGCTATTGGGTTTCGCTTTGTAGGAAGTAATGTCTTACAGTCCCTGCCAGAGTTGCCGTGCATCTGATATTGCCTCCAACCTCTTTCAAAATTGTTTCTTTGCCCTTGAAATAGTCCTCTGCAAATCATACCTGGTTTTCTGGTACAGGCCTCTATACTCTACACTCTATACAAAGATAGAGTGATCCATAAACTTGTATTAATGCCAAATAAATTTGTGGAGCAATTTCCAGAACCTGACAAAGACAACTTTATATGTGGGACTTAGCAGAAAAGAGAATTTAATCTCATCTCTGAAATTTTCAAAAGGACACCAGAACATATTAATTACCTCGTAATGTAGTTGACTTGGCAGAATGTAAATTTTGTGATTGCTGCACAAAATCCACAACCAATCACAATGGCACTGTAATAATGTTTTTCCACTACAACAAAATCCACTGCTCCTCCATCACCAATTATTGTCTCACACATCCATGCCATTTGCTCTGCTGCTGTTAACTTGATAAACTGCTCCCTCTATGCCTTTGCATCTTCATTCTCATACAAATCACTCACTACCTCCCAACTCTGGCATTCCACTGGTGCTCCTCGAAAGGAATACATGCCATAGTGCATCTGTCACAAACCAGCTCTAGTTATTCATGATGATACTTTGCTCCACTCTGCTTATGATCGCTGTCCGATCCCTAACTGGAAGTACTGCAGCTGGCTTAAATTGATATCTTCTTTCCTTTTTCCGAATCATTTTCATAAACTCTTTCCAACCCTACAAATCCACCTAAAATTTTCAGTGAATAGATGTGGTGCAACAGATCAATGCTTTGTGGTACAGCCCATGAAAATCTAGCTTAATAGGCTTAGGCCAAGCCATTGATCAGATGGGAAGATCTGGAAACAGCAGGTGAAGTAAGTTTGCTGATCCGGTAAACAAATAACCCAACTATTTTGATGAAGGTTCATTCACATGAAGAGTAAACTTAATTGTTTGTCCATAGATGCTACCTGGTCTGTTGACTGTCAAAATTCAGGAAGAACTCAGTAGGCTAGGCAGCATCCATGGAAAAGAGTACAGTCGATATTTCAGGCCTGCTGAGGGGTCTTGGATCAACACGTCAACTGTACTCTTTTCCATAGATGCTGTTTTGAAATCTAAAGACATTCCATCCATTAATTCCACTTAAATTCCATCCATTAATTCCACTTTATTTCAGCTCATTCTGCAGCCAAGTTGTTATTAAGTGTCTGAGGAACTAAAATACACTGTTACTTGTGAAACACTCAGTCTAGGTTGCAAATAACTGAAAAGGATATAGACACAGAACCTCCCTGCCCCATGTAACCTTTGAATAACAGCTAATTATCCAAACTGATAATGTGTTGAATGTGTTATTCAGCAACTATGGATAGCTGTTTTGTTCTGATTAATAATAAATGATTGAAACCTTTTCACAATTAATGGTAAAATTTATAAAGGCCTGAGTTGATTTATTTTCCAAATGGTTATGATCATATCCTCTTTCCTCACATACAATTTTACTAATATTAGAAGCTATTCCCAATTGAAATCAACATCAGAATTTGCTTATTCAAATCTCACATTAAAATCCGCTCTCATTATAGATACACAGAAGTCCAGCCTCATTTGTGCATATTCAGATTCATTCTTAAGATCACATAATATATTTGAACAAAATGAAAATGATTATAGAAAATAAAATATTTAATTAAATCTTTCTTAAGGATAATGTAGGATCCAGACTTCTGTAACTTTTTGTGAACCATACCACAATTGCCTAAAAGTGATCATCAAACCCATATGGATGTTCTAATTAATCTTAGACATGGAGAATTAGATTCTCATTACATGTCTGTGATTTGGGGCAGTTGTCCATGGTTAATAAATGCAACTTATCCAAGGCTTTTCTCCCCCTTACATAATGTTAACATGCTTGAAGACTTCTTCCCTGTTTATCTCAATCTATTATGGCATAACATGAATATTGTATAAAGTTATCAATGAGTTCACTGAAAATTAGTCTTTTTTTCTCTTGGCATCATTCCTAAAATTTTATGCTGAACTTAAAGCCAATAATGTACTTTCACTACATTGTTCTTTAGCAATTAAATAAAATGGGTCTAAGTAATTAATCTAACACTGCCAGCACAAATAATAGAGCTATAGACATGGTAACCTCCAAAAATGAATAGGAGGCCACTTCACATGAAAGAGCCAATGGGCAAACAGCTCACCCTGGTACCTTTGACACCCATAATCTGGCTGGGAACTAATGCTTAGGTTCCTTCCTGAACCCCTACACTGGATCCCTGTGTAATAGCAAAATTGTAATATATCTCTGTCTACATGGTGCCAACCTCTTTACTCTATTCAGAAGAACAGTATGCCCCGACTAACAGAGGGGTTCACTTGTGTCTGCTCTAACACCGAGACTCTATGTGTGCACAGGAAGTCTGTGTCCATAGACCTCAGCAATAAGAGGTAGTCCAGCCTATTGACAGCATATGATTTTACAAAAGTGGTCAGAACCCAGCTTATCCAAGTTGCTTTTGCTAGTTATGCTGAAAAGCTGATTGAATAGACTAAAGAATTCCATTTCAAATGGTCAGTAAACAATTGTACACATTGCGACAGCAAGGACATAAGGAATAGAATTAGGTATAGCCACAGGGACCACCAGGTCTACCCCACCATTCAAATGGCTAATCTGATCTTGGCCTTGGTTCCATTTTCCTGTCTATTCCTTCTTCCAAAGCAACTTAGATACTGGCAATGGCTCAGCCTATCCATTGGAACGACAAGTGGTGGGGGAGTTGACAGTACAGATGCAATATGCACAGTTAAAAATGAAGCAATTACCTACTCTCTAGCTGCCATCCATTTCCAGAATTATAATATATACTTCTAAGACTATGCAAAGAGGTGTGTAAGATGATGAAAGGCATTGATCATGTGGATAGCCAGAGGCTTTTTTTCCAGGGCTGAAATGGCTAACGTGAAGGGGTATAGTTTTAGGGTGCTTGGAAGTAGGTGCAGGGGTACGTCAGAGGTAAGTTTTTCATGTAGAGGGTGGTGGGTGGTAGAATGCACTGCCATCAACGGTGGTGGAGGCAGATACAATAGGGTCTTCTCAGAGATTCTTGGATAGGTACATGGAGCTTAGGAAAATAGAGGGCTACACAGTAGGGAAATTCTAGGCAGTTTCTAGAGTAGGTTACATGGTCAGCACGACATTTTGGACCCAATGGCCTGTAATGTGCTATTGATTTCCATGTTCTACAAATGTCTTCTTCTCTAACCCAGGGCAGAGGTTCTACATGGTCTGCAGTTGAACATGGACCTGTGAGTTTCAAAAAGATGGATGACGTAATTATGCAGCCATAGAAATTTATGCAAAAAGTTCTTCTAATGTTACAGGATCCTGACACATTTTAACCTGATCCAGAAATGAGGTCACAATCCATCCTATGGCAGTAATAAACCCCACAAAGCTCCACTCATTACCTGTTTACATTCTTGTCAGCAGATACACTATTCATAACCTCATGATCATGTAGCGACTTACCAGTACATTTGCATTAGTGATTATTAAAACAAACTCTGCTGGTTTAATCTCCTGTACCTCCTGCTGTTTCTACTGGATGGGACATCAAAAGATTGTGAATTTTCCCCTGTTCTGGAGATAAATTTGACCATGTATAACTTAAGTGTGTTAAGATCATTACAATACATAAATGTTTTGAATGTACTTACATTCATCAATTTACATAAATCCAAAAAGGTAGGTTCAGGTTGGCTGAGCCAATGTTTGAGTGCCTCCAAGTTCAGACAAAAAGTACTGCTGGAAAGGAAGTGGTTAAAATATCCCACCATTTATACAACCAAAATACTGAGTCCTTAGAGGTTTTGGCTTGCAGTGTCCACTGCAAATTGGAAAAGCATTAGTTATCTCTAGTTTCACATCCTATGAGTCATCAGCAGTGTCATGTGGTCCTGCCTCACTCTGCTCCAGCTGACCATACTGCCTCTCTCATTTTGGAGCTAGTTTAGCCCAAGGTAACATATTACCTCCACCTCCAGGAGAACAGTCACTAGTTGGCCATTACATCACTGAGGAGGTACTGTAAGAGTCTTTTGCTCACAGTTTGTATGCCACTTGGTGCAGTCTTTCATCAAAGGGAAAGCATGTCCATGTCTTTACTTTCTTAAGAGTTTAAGAATGATCTGCTGGCTATTCTAACAATCTTCTATAGACGTACTGTTGAAGGTATCCTGACTGTTCACATCATGGACTGGTACAGCGATTGGAATGTCCAGGAAGGAAAGGATCTGCACAGGGTAGTTGACTCTGCCCATTATGGCATAGGCACATCCCTCCTATAGACTCATCCATTCTACCGACGCATCCCTCCTATAGACACATCCCTCCTATAGACTCATCCATCCTATAGACTCATCCATCCTAGAGACACATCCCTCCTATAGACGCATCCCTCCTATAGACTCATCCATCCTACAGACACATCCCTCCTATAGACTCATCCATCCTACAGACGCATCCCTCCTATAGAAGGTACTGCCTCAAGGTGGCAACATCCATGAAAGCTCACAGCCATCCAGGCCACGCCATCTTCTCAAAGCTGCCATTGAACAAGAGGTACAGAAGCCAGCACAGCACCAGGTTTAAGAATAGTTACTTCCCTTCAACCATGAACCATTTGAATTAACACTTATCACTACAGTTCAGCAATGTTATGACCAGCTTTCACTGAAATGGTTGTTTTGTTATAATTGTATTCTTTCATGTAAAGTTTGCATAATTTCTGTTTAACATGTTTTCTTGTGAATGTTGTTTATATGATGCTTTGTGTCAGTAAATTTGCTGAAAGTTACTCATTGCACCTGAGCATACATCTACTTACGCATATGAACATAAACTTAACTTTAACTTTGAACACTAGACCGTGGGATTCCAAACCGCAGATACCGCCATCGCTAGCTCTCGTTGCAATGACTCCAGTTACCTCCAGACCAGAAATAACATGGCTTCCAGCTCTGGTTCCAGCCCTGACCTCAGCCGTTTCCACCTCCAGGCTGACACCATTCTCACTGCCACTGGGCCCCTGGTCTCCTCTCCCCGCAACCCCAGATCTCTCAGGCTTCCCAGTCACCTCTGATATCCTCATACCCTACCTTCCGTGAACACCCAAACCCGCCCCTCTCCTCTGATGCCATTAACTCTCTTCCCCATTCTGATAAAAGCTCCAATCTCTGCTATATCTCCACCATTCTCTCTGACCTTCCCCTCTGAGGAAGAATGCTCTATTCTCTGTCATCTTCGCCCACAGCTCAGTGAGTTCCGCACCTACCACACCGCCAAGTCCTTCTTCCATTGCCTCTATCACTGAGCAAACTTCTTTGGCAAGAACTCCCCACCCCACATCAATGACCCCCTAATGGTTGAGGTGTAACAACTGTTCCTGAACCTGAGGCTCCTACACCTTCGTCCTGATGGCAGCAGCGAGAAGGGAGCATGGCCTGGATGGTTGGAGTCCTTGATGATGGATGATGCTTACCAGTTGACAGCACCCCATGTAGATATGCTCCATGGTGACTCCTCCTGAAGTCAATAGTCAGCTCCTTGGTCTTGCTGACGTTAAGTGAGAGGTTGTTGTGGCGCCACTTAGCCAGATTTTCAATCTCCCTTCTGTATGCAGGTTCGTCCCCACCTTTGATTTGGCCAAGTCATCAGCAAATAAGAATATGCCATTGGAGCTGTGCTTAACCACACAGTCGTAAGTAAAAAGTGAGGAGAGCAGGGGGCTAAGCACGCGGTCTGGTGGTGCACCTGTGCTGATGGAAGTTTTGGAGGAGATGTTGTGGTCAATGCAAACTGACTGGGGTCTGCAGGTGAGGAAATAGAGGATCCAGTTCCATGAGAAGGTATTAAGACCTTTTTCTATTCCATAGTCTGGCCTCTTACATCTCCTCACCCTCCTATCACCTCCTCCACTGCCTTTCCTCCTTCTTTCCAGCCTTTTGCCTTACCCACTTAACACCTCCCAGCTTCTTACTTCATACCCTTCCCCTACCCACCTGGTTTCACCTAAATCCTTCTAGCTTGTCATCCTGCCCCACTCCCTCACCTTCTTATTTTGGCTTCTCTCCTCATCCTTTCCAGTGTGAATTAAGGATCTCAACCCAAAACATTATTTACATCATTATTTATTTACACAGATTTTGTCCGACCTGCTGGATCCCATCAGCAGTTTGTGTATTGCTCTGGATTTCCAGCACCTGCAGAATCTCTTGTGTTTTTGACTTTGAAATCTCATTGTTGGCAAAATGTCCCCGAAATCCCTGACAACCAGAATGGAAGCTCCTCAATGGTTGGATGTGTGGAGTCCTGATGAAGGGTCTCGGACTGAAGTGTCAACTGTTAATTCATTTTTATAGATGCCCCCTGACCTGCTGAGTTCCTCCAGCATTTTGTGTGTATTGCTCTGGATTGCCAGCATCTGCAGAATCTCTTTTGTATTTATGCTGTCCATCTTTCACCTGGACAAAACATGTGAAAAACCATCACATATTATATAGTTGTACCAGACGTTTAAGGACTTGAGCTTTTTCAGAGCTCTGCCTTACTGCAAAGCAAATGTGGCTATTATCCAACTCTGGATTTATGACAGTGTGTTCAAATTCAGTGGTATTCTGAAACTGCTGATGCAGAACTTCTTGTTTTGCTATGGGATAGACATTTACCATCATTTTCCAAAGGATAAGTATCCAGATTGGTAGCAACTTTGGTGCTGCAGTTATCCATGCCTAATGTCGAGAACTGAGGTTATTCAACACTTGGAGAGAAATCAGCTTCCTAATAAGCTCATTTTTATTCTGGGTTAAGATGGCACTGCTGAAGGTTTTCAACTACTTATCTGCAGCAAACAAAACAAAGAATACAAATAAATACTTCATTAGTAACTTTTTTTTGCTGAAATTTCTGTTAAGTTATCACAGCAAACAATGGAGGCAAGGCAGATTCAGGCAAGCGAGTACGAGACAGAGTTGAGGAAAGGTCAAGGCAGAGCCGAAGCAAAACTTGTCCACCAAAACCGAGAGCAAGGAAAGGCCCAAGGTTTGATCAATCTAAACGCAAGGGTGATTTGGAAAATTTGGGTACAGGCCAAAATGTAGTAGTGAGGTACAGGCCCAGAGCATATTGAATCGACACTGCCTAAGTTCTACAACAAAGAATGACCTGATGTTTGAACAATTTAAACTAGATTGAAAAGGCAGGGTATCGGGACCAGAGACACAGGTCAGACTGGTTCTGCTCGCTTCTCTGCGACGTTTACTTGGCGCAGCGCTGAATTGAGGCTGTAGGCTGCTCTGGCTGCTGTGACGCCTGGCTTCAAGTCTGTAGAGTCACTGTCATTCTGAATATTACTTGCTTACTTTTATTTTTTGCACAGTTTTTTTCTCTCTGCACATTGGAATTGACGGTCTTCTTTTTCTTTAATGGCTTCTTTGTTTTGTGGCAGCCTGTAAGAAGATGCATCTCAAGGTTATATCATGTACACATACTTTGATATTAAACTTACCTTGACCTTTGCTGATCTCTTCACGCAATACATGGTGCAAGTTCTCACCAGACTATGCAAAATAGTATTTGTTTGCACTAGATATACGGGAGTACTTACTGTGCTGCACCCAATGCCTCTCAATTAACCTTTGATCTCTTTTAATCTGATAGATAATATATATTCTAATATTCAACATTTGATGTTCTTCTTCAAAGTGGTATTTGTTTGCAGATTAACTTCATGAGGTAGTGCTTCTTTTTGTTTGTCCTTCCATTGCCGAACAAACCCTGCAGCTCCAGGTTTATGGAGTCTTCAAAGACAGCTGCGCTATCTTCAAAGAGAGTGTGTTCTAATAGATTAAACATGAATTAAAACACACTTTTGGAAAATGTGGTCTTACATCAAGCTTATGTAGCCCCCTGGCCACCCTCAGGGTCGCTCGGCTCGCTGTCGTCTAGGGAAACAACCCTCGGCCCCGCTAAACTGGATAATTAGTTTGTGTGGATGCTGTGTGATGTACCCCGCCCCGCCCAAATAACAGACAATACACCAGATACGATTAAATGATTTACAGTTTATAGATATTACTGGAACTATATAATTAATAGAGAATAAAATATAAAGGAAAGTAAAACGCGCCACACTTATCAAAGTTCACTTTCTTAGTGCACAAAACAGTTGGAGCTCAAGAACCTCCTTCTTCACCCTGCGAACCCTCGGACCACCTCGACTGGCTGCCTGGGACCAACAACGGTGGTCGACCAGATGCTCCACACGAGTTTGTCTCCGTCTCCTCGCTGAACCCCCTGCTCGGGGTCCTACCCCGTTAGCGGACATCACAGCACCTGGTCCTTCGTCTGTCTCGCTCTCCCGCCTTCTCCCCAAAACCCCGCACATACAAATCTTCCAGATACACCAAAGTCATAACAACTATCCCAATTGGTTCATAACATCCTCTTATCACCCCTTAACCCACAACAGGCTGCTAGCCTGTAACATAACAAAGAAGTATTCCTGATTATAACATAAGAAGCCATTTTAAATTTAACATACAAAAAAAAAGAAAGACCCCGTACACTTATACTCAACAAGTATTTTTTATAGAGAAGATGTAATTAACAGCAAATAATTTGAATGACTTTCTCTCACTGCAGTGTCAGTGATGTATGCCCATCTGATCAACAAATAGTACATATTTTAAATCTTTGGCTTTTGATACTACAGCATCAGTAAAATAGTAAATCTATTGTATTACCTTCGTACAAGCTGATTTCCTGGTGTGTGGGGGAAAGGAGTGTAGCATAGAAGATACATTTTTTCTAACAGTGAAATCTTTATATAGCTGAGATCCTACCTACGGCAATCAAATGCATAAACAAATGTCACAGGTTCAACACAGACCAAACAACTAAAGATGCTGTCAAAATGGCCATTTAAAAATTACAGTGGGAGATATTAATTACAGAACTGGACAAGGTCCACTGCTGAACTTCAATCTCACAAATAGCTTCGATCATGCGAGTCAAAACCATATATCTAAATGTGCTATAAGTGCAAAGTTGCTTAGGAAGGCAAATTGTGTCACAGCTGTTATTCAAAATGGTTCTAGGTGGAGTTGGCACTGGATAAATGATTGGAGAATAGCTTTTAATGTTCAGAAGTGTAAGGTAATGCATATTAAAACCAGCAATTTTAAATATGAAACATCAATCCGCCATCAGCTTATTACCATGACGGCACCAGACATCAATGTTAATGCTGTCAAAATATATATTAAATTAAAGCATTTCGTAATGTACAGTCTACTAGTGTTTTGAGCTACTGTGAACAAATCTTCTAGACTTAATCCACGTGTTTAAAATAAATTCACTGTTTCCCAGATGGATACTTCAATATGAGATCATAGTTTCTTTATTGTTTATATCTTCAATCATAACCAACATTGCACTTTAGTTCTGTTGTATTGACATTACATTAAAAATTCATCATATTCATTGCAATTACAAGTGACTTGCAAGCATCAAAATAAACAACATAAGAAAATCGGAACAGAAGTGGGTAACTTACCCTCTCAAATCTAAGTTATCATTCAATATCATGCCTAATCTCCAAAAGACCACATCTCTTCTTCTACTTATGTGTCAGATCCCCCACAGCCTCCAATCTTTCAAAAATGTATCTATATCCTCCTTAAGTGCTTCCACTGAACCATCCTCTCAACTCCGAGGAGTAAAGAATTCTAGAGACTCACTACCATCTGCAAGATGTTCTTTATTCCAAAGGGGAGACAGTTAACTTGAAATTAATTTCTTAAAAAGAGCGTATAAAAAACATATTGCTACCTATCTTGGTCAAATCAAGTCAGACAAATTGTTTTTGAAGCAAGGTGTCTTGGCAAGCAAGCTCGGCCATCTGAGGGGACAGCTGGAGGTAGCTCTTACGATCATCTCAAATGACAGCACCAACCAAAACGCTTTCAGAGCTGAATGTCAGAATTTTTCTTTTGTAGTGTTAAGCAGGAACAAAACGTTCCAGATACCAATGAATCAAGTGAATTGCCAGACCCCAGTTAAGTGGTTCACAATTGCCTTACAGAGCAGAGACTAGGATTGTCACGGACCCACAGGAAGTAAATCTCATGCCCCTAGTATTTATTCCAAGCTAATTCCCCAAATTTTTAAGTAAAAAACTAGTTTCTGAGCACTGCAAATGAAAGTTGAGTTTACTGTCATATGCAGAAGTACATGTATACACAGGTACAGTGCAAATCTTATGGCATAATCACAGGCACATAGCATCACAAGAAGCTTTCAGAATGAAACCATAAATTAAACAATTATTTGTACAAAAAAAGAATGTTATTGCAACAAAAATGTCCGTTTTAGTGCAAAGTGCGTGCGGCCTCTCCGGTGATGAATATCTGTTATCTATCAAGTAGGGGACCGTGCACAATCCTGATTTGATGGAGACAGACGTGAGAGCACAGTGGAACATCTGGAAAACTTCTGAACTGTCTGCTTTGCTACCGCTGCTACTGTGTCGTAACTGGAATCTCTGGAGCTGAAGGCCTCGAAATCCTCAGCTTTGCGTGTTTCAGCGGCCGGGGAGAGATCAAAGGCGCTCGGCAGAGGATGGCACTCCGGAGGCTGTATCGAAGAGGCTGCTCGGAAGCTCGGAGTTTTCGGACGGACGGACTCAGTGTCGGCTGCTTCCAAGGCATCGGCAAGTTGACGGTGCCTGGAGGTTTATGGCAGGGAGTTTCTCCCTTTTGCCACCGCTATCGGGGACTCGGGAGTCAATCGACTCGGGACTTCGAGACTTTTTTTTTACTGTGCCTATGGACTGTTCTTCATCAAATTAAGGTATTGCTTTTCACTGCTGTAACTATATGTTATAATTAAGTGGTTTTGTTAGTGTCAGTCTTTGGCCTGTCTTGTTTTCTGTGATATCATTCCAGAGAAACATTGTATCATTTCTTAATGCTTATATGCATTTCCTAATGACAATAAAAGAGGACTGAGTGTTCTCATAATCTAATCTAAGTGTTGAAGTGGTCATACTATTACCAAACAGTGGTGATTAGTGTTGTGTCGGATGGTTCAAGAACCAGATGGTTGAAGGGAAGTCCATGACAATGAACCTGGTGGAGTAGGACTTCACAGGCTTCTGTACCCCTTGCCCTGATGTTAGCTGCAAGAAGATGGCATGGAACTGATGGTGGGGGTATTTGATGATGGATGTTTCTTTCCTGAGGGAGCCCCTCTGTATATACTACCAATAGTGGCAGGTATGTGCCCGTGATGTATTTGTCACAGTCCATCTCCCTCTGCAGCCTCTTAGGTTCTCATGCACTTGAACTGCCATTACAGATCATGATGCAACCAGGCATGATACTTCCAACGTAAAAGTTTGTCAATGTGTTCAGTGGCAAACCAAACCTTCTACGAACCTAAAAATGTTGGAGTGAGAGGTGGTTGTTGTGGCAGATTACTGGGGAAGATTATCGCACTCCAGTTACCTGACTCATCGCCACCTGCGATTTGTCCCATAACAGTAGTGTCATGGGCGAATTTGAAAATGGCATTAGCTCCTGTGCTTATCCACACAATCATGTGTGTAGCAGGAGCTAAGCATGTGCATGTGTTAATGATGATTCAGAGATACAGTACATTAGCAATCGTCAGAGACTGAGGTCTGCTGACGAAGCTGGAGAGGGAGGTATAAAGGCCCAAGTCTTAAAGTTGGAGGAGTTTGGAAGAGATGGTTGTGACATGCAGAGGGACGCACTGAAGCTTGGTGCAGCCACCGCAAAGGACTTGCCAGAGAAAGACCACAGTTGCTACAGTTCTAAGAGATAGATGATTACACTAACAAGAATGGGAGCTAATCTACATGGCAAATTGAAGGATGGCGGGCACTGTAATCAGGGTTTTTAATCATTTTAAACTTATGAGATGGACCTTGAGACACTTCTTCCAATGCTATTCTGTTTTAAAAATCAGTCATGTAAGTCACTCAAGATAATGCCATATGCATAAAGTTTCAAGAGTGGAAACCACTTACACAGAAAGATTCTAGTTCAGTAAATCATTTTAACCTTATACACTGATCCATTTTTGATCACTCCTGCTAAATGTACAATATAATCATGATTTCAACCAACCTCAATCATTGAGCTGTTGTCCTCAGATGATGTTTGTAAATGTGAATATTTGGAGGCCAAGGTCAACTCATTCACCAAAGCATACACGAGAATAGACCTGATACTCAATATCTGCAAGGCAGAGATCCTTTGCTGATCCTCCCCTCTGTACAACTCCATCAGTAAAAGGTCCATAATGAGAATGAGAAAAAAAAAGCACTTCCTGTATCTCAATAATTAATCATTAAAGGTTGGGACTGACAATAAAATTGAACATTTCCTTCTCAAATCTTCACAGAGCCCAAGAAAAAGAGATTTTGAAGTTGATTACCTCAAATCTGGTTCAAAAAGTGATCTCTGCTTTCCAAGTGAATTACCTGCAGCAGGTATTCCAAAGCACTAAAATTGGAATTAGTGTATTACAATCACATGTACAGAGATGCAGTGAAAAGGTTGTCTTACTGCTCACATAGATGAAATAGTTACACAGTACAGAGGCATAACATTAACAATGCAGAATAAAATGTAACTGCCACAGAGAAAGTGCAGAGTAGATAAACAATAAGTTGCAAGATCATAATGAGGTGGATAACGAGGTCAAGTATCCATCTCATCATACTAGGAAAGTGGGAATATCATACCACTGATTCCCATGTGCCCAAAGCACTCAAACCTAAAGTAAACAGTGTGGAATGGTGCCACCTTTCAATCACTTCCTCCCAACCAACAGAGCAGAGTCTGCAAATATCACACTGGCCTTATCAGTCACCTTAAAGCCAAGAGGAAACAAGTCAAAGCAAATTTGACATAGAGTTCTTCCCCTTTTATTCTTCTTGCCATTTAATTTCCCAATCCTTAAGCCTCATTAGCCAAAGAGATACTGTGTTGATTATTTTTCAAAGTCGGGTACCAAATGTCCAGGTTCTAGCACTGTACCAATATCAGGTTACACTTTCAGCTTTATAGGTAGTGAACTTTGTACAGAAGGATGCCACTGAAAGCCTAACTAATGTTAATGTTCCTCGACATCCTGCTTCAGCAAATTCTGGTTCATTATCTTGTAATTCAAGCTTGGGGAATTGAAGATCTTAGTTCCATATGAACATCCCTCAACAAACAGCAAATTAAAATGCACAAGACCATAAGATGTAGAAGCAGAATTAGGCCATTCAGCATATCAAGTTGCTCTGCTATTCCATCATTGCTAATTAATTATCTCTCTCAGCCCCATTTTTCTGCCTTCTAAAACCTGTAACCTTTAACACCCTGACTAATTAAGAACCTATCAACCTCTACTTTAAATATACCTACTGACTTGGCCTGCATAGCTGTGTGTTGCAAAGAATTTCACAGATTCATCACCCTCTAGCTAAATAAATACCTTTTCAGGTTTATTCCAAATGGACATTCCTCAATTCTGAGGCAGTGCCATCCAGTCCTAAACTTCCTCCACTACAAGAAACATCATCTCCACATCCATTCTATCTAGGCCTTTCAATATTCAATAGGTTTCAATGAAATCCCATCCCACTTTTCTAAACTCCAGTGAGTACAGGCAAGGAGCCATCAAACATGCCTTTCATCTCTGGGATTCCCCTGGACCCTCTTCAATGTCAGCACATCTTCTCTGAGATAAAAGGCCTAAAATTGCTCACAATATTTCAATTAAGATCTGACAAATGCCTCATAAAATGTTAGAATTACATCATTGCTTTGGTATTCTAGTCTTTTTGCTAACATTGCATTTACCTTCCTCACCACTGACTCAACCTGAAAGTTAACCTTTAGGAAATCCTGGATGAGGACACCCAGGTCCCTTTGAACTGCTGATTTTAATTTTCTCCCCATTTAGAAAATAGTCCATCCCTTTATTCCTTCTGCCAAAGTGCATGACCATGCACTTCCCTATTCTATATTCCATCTGCACTTCTTTGCCCATTCTCCCAATCTGTCCAAGTCCCTCTGCAGACACCATACTTCCTCAGCACTAATTGCCCCTCCACCTACCTTCGTATTGTCCACAAACCTGGCCATAGAGCCATCAATTCCTTCATCCCAATCATTGATATTTAATGTGAAAAGAAGCCATCCCAACACCAACCCCTGTAGTACACCATTTGTCACTGGAAGCCAAGCAGAATAGCCCCCCTTTATTCCCACTCTTTTCCTCCTCCCAGTCAGCAAATCATCTCTCCATGCTAGAACCTTCCCTGTAATACTATGGGCTCTTCTCTTGTAAAGCAGCCTCATGTGTGGCACCTTGCAAAGACCTGTTAAAGATCCACCGACTCTCCTTCATCTATCCTGTGTACTATTTCCTCAAAGAGTTCCAACAGATTTGTCAGGCAAGATTTCCCCTTTAGAAAACCTTGTTGACTTTGGTCTATTTTATCATGTGCCTCCCAAGAACCCCAAAATCCCATCCTTAATAATAAGATCTTTCCAAACACTGAAGTCAGGATAACTGACCTACAATTTCCTTTCTTCTGCCTCCTTCCCTTCTTAAAGAGTGGAGTGATATTTGCAGTTTTCCAGTCTGACAAAACCATTCCAGAATCTAGTGATTCTTGAAAGATCATTACTAATGCCTCCACAATCTCTTCAGCTACTTCTTTCAGAACCCTGGGTATAGTCCATCTGGTCCAGCACACTTATCTACCTTCAGACTTTTGAACTTCCCAAGCACCTTCTCCTGTGTGAGAGCAATGACACTCATTACTGCCCCCTGACAGTCTCACATTTCTGGCATTTTGCTAGTGTCTTCTACAGTGAAGACTAGCACTAAATGCTTATTCACCTCGCCCACCAGTCCTTTGCTCTCTATTACTACCTCACCAGCATTATCTTCCAGCAATTCCAAACTTGTGTATCTTTTACTTTTTATGTATCAGGGAAAGAGTTTTATCTTCCTTTATATTATTGGCTAGCTTACATTTATATTTCAACTTTACTCTCTTTATGGCTTTTTAGTTGCCTTCTGTTAGTTTTTGAAAGCTTTCCAATCCTCTACCTTCCCACTAATTTGTGCTATATTATATGCCCTCTTTTTCTTTTATGCTATCGTTGAATTTCCTTGTCAGACACAGTTGCCTCATCGTCCCTATAGAGTAGTTCTTCATCTTTGGGAGAAATCTTTCCTGCGCCTTCTAAGTTTCCCTACAAATACACCAGTAATTGCTCTTCTGCCATCGTCCCTGCTAGTGTCCCCTTCCAATCAACTTTGGCCAGCTCCTCTCTCATGCCTATATAATTCCTTTTACTCCACTGTAATACTGATACATCTGATTTTAGTTTCTTCTTTTTAAACATAGGACAAGTTATATCACATTATGATCATTGCCTCTTAAGTGTGTCTTTACCTTAAGCTCCTTAATCAAATCTGGGTCATTACATAACAGAATTGTCGTTCCCCTAATGAGCTCAAATAAAAGCTGTCCAAAAAAGCCATCTCATATGCATTCTACAAATTCCTTCTCTTGGGATCCGGCACCAACCTAATTTTCCCAATCTATCTGCATTGTGAATTCCCCCATGACTATCATAACATTGCCCTTTTTAATTGGCTTTTCTATCTCATTGTAATTTATATCCCACATCCTTGCCCCTGTTTGAAGGCCTGTGTATAACTCCCATCACGTTTTTTTTTTAACTTTTTGCAGTTTCTTAACTCTACTGACTAGGATTGTACATCTTATGATTCTATGTCACCTCTTTAAGGATTTGATGTCATCTCTTACCAACAAAGTAACCCAAGCCCTTCTGGTACCTGTCTGCCCTTTCAATACATGTGTATCCTTAGATGTTCAGCTCCCAACTAAGACCTTTTTTCAGACACAACTCAAAGGTTCCAATCTGCCAATCTCTAACTGTGCTACAACTTTATCTATCTTATTCCACATACTGCACACATTCAAATGTAACATTTTTAGCCCTGTATTCGTCATCCTTTTTGCTTTTAACCACCGTTACACTTTAACTCATCCCACTGACTACAATTCTGCCCTATAATCTGCCTGTCCTTCCTCACAGTTTCACTACGCACTGCATCTAGTTGTATACCAAATGCCCCATCCTCAGCCCTATCACCCCGGTTCCCATTCCCCTGCCATACTAGTTTAAACCCTCCCCGACAATTCCAGCAAACTTCCTCACAAGGCTATTGGTCCCCCTTGTGCTCAGGTGCATCCCATCCTTTTTGTAAGGTTCATACCTCCCCCAGAAGAGATCCCAATAATCCAGAAATCTGAAGCCCTACTCCCGTACCAATTCTTGAGCCACGCATTCATCTGCTAAATCATCCTATTCTTCCCTTCACTGGCACAGGCAGCAATCTAGCCACTACTACCCTTGAGATCCTGCTTTTCAGCTTTCTGCCTAACTTCCTCTATTATCTTTTCAGGATCTTCTCCATTTTCCTACCTGTGTTGTTGGTACCAATATATAACACAACTTATGCTTGTTCACCCATCCCCTTTAGAGTACTGTGGACCTGATCTGAGACGTCTTTGCCCCTAGCACCAGGGAGGCAACATATCATCTGAGTGTCTCTTTCACATCCACAGGATCTGCTTTCTGCTCCACTAATTACGGAATCCTCTATCAATACTGGACCTCTTCCCCTTCCCTTCTGAGCCACAGAGCCAGACTCAGTGCCAGAGATGCAGTTGTTGCAGCTTCCCCCAGTAGGTCATCCACCACAGCATCATCCAAAGTGATATACTTATTGAGAGGAAAGGCCACAGGGGTACTCTGCATTGGCTGCCTATCCACTTTCCTTCTCCTGACATCA
The DNA here is from genome assembly GCF_030028105.1 of Mobula birostris. Lineage (NCBI taxonomy): Eukaryota > Metazoa > Chordata > Chondrichthyes > Myliobatiformes > Myliobatidae > Mobula > Mobula birostris. The sequence continues at coordinate 160,662,320 of NC_092375.1, forward strand.
CCTAGGTACCTGCCTACTGTTACTTAGAGGTGACTAAGTAACAGTAGCTCCCATCTATCACCTCCTGATTTTCCCCATATGAGCTGAACGTCTTCCAGCTTCAGCTTCACTTCCTTGACATGGTCTCTAAGGTGCTACTGCTTGGTGCACTTTATGCAGATGTAGTTATCAGGGAGACTGGTGGTCTCCCATAGTTCCCGTATCTCACAAAGAACATACCAATACCTTCAGACCCAAGCTGAGTGCACTAGCTAGGAACTAACAGAAAACAAACTTACTAGAAACCTTACCACTGCCTTAGAACCTCTGCCTCTGCTTGCCCAAGTCTGTACTCGCCTAAGACTGTTGAGCCAAAGCCTGACCACTCTAACATTGGACCACTCACAAAATCACTGCTCCACTTACACCTCCCTTCTTTTTATTGGCCACGCACTAAATTCAGCCCCCCAAGAAGAGCTGAAGGCTCCAGAGGTCCTTCTGAACTTGCTGCTGTGTCATCATGCTGATCTCACTCTGAATGCAGAGTACGATGCACCACACAGCCAAGCAAACAAACCACAGCATTTTTCTAATTTGAAAATTCTATTACAATTACATTACTTCAGAATACCTTATCCATAATGATTTCTTTTAAGGAACATTGTTCAGTTAATATTACATATCAATGCAAATAAGCTTGTTTATATGGGTCTTGATTAGAATGTTAAAAAAATTATAGACATAGCATCATCATATAAAAAGAATATATCAGAAACAGTGCAAAAATTGCAATACTATTATAATAATTTTTTTGGCTTTGGGCAGAATTTTTCTTTCTAATTTACGATAAAGATTCCACTGAGACTTTAAAAACACTTTTAGTAGAGGTTGCCTGTGTGCATATGTTGAAAGGACACAGTAAAATCAGGAATCAAAATTAATAGTGCAAGCATACCTTAGGTTTTTACAGTACGTATTCAGCTATCCTTGCCAAAAGACAACTGTTGCTTTTACCATTTATGACAGTAGTATAATAATTGGAATGACTGTCTGTTATTGCAGTTCTCTTACATGCACTTGACACCTACATTGCATTTGTGACAATAGAAATGAATTAATGGTTGTGACATGCACGATATCTGCATTGTAACACTTTTCGAACAAAATGTAAGTAACGTAGTGTCCATAGTTTATTATATCACATATTTATCAGATTTCCACACGAAGTGATGGGTCAAATCATAGAAATAGAACAGTACAGGCCCTTTGGCCCACAATGTTGTGCTGACCCTTAAACCCTGCCTCCCATATAAGCCCCCACCTTAAATTCCTCCATATACCTGTCTAGTAGTCTCTTAAACTTCACTAGTGTATCTGCCTCCACCACTGACTCAGGCAGTGTATTCCACGCACCAACCACTCTGAGTAAAAAAACCTTCCTCTAATATCCCCCTTGAACTTCCCACCCCTTACCTTAAAGCCATGCCCTCTTGTACTGAGCAGTGATGCCCTGGGGAAGAGGTGCTGGCTGTCCATTTTATCTATTCCTCTTAATATCTTGTACACCTCTATCATGTCTCCTCTCATCCTCCTCCTCTCCAGAGAGTAAAGCCCTAGCTCCCTTAATCTCTGATCATAATGCATACTCTCTAAACCAGGCCACATCCTGGTAAATCTCCTCTGTACCCTTTCCAATGCTTCCACATCCTTCCTATAGTGAGGCAACCAGAACTGGACACAGTACACCAAGTGTGGCCTAACCAGAGTTTTATAGAGCTGCATCATTACCCCGCGACTCTTAAACTCTATCCCTCGACTTATGAAAGCTAACACTCTCAAGCTTTCTTAACTACCATATCTACCTGTGAGGCAACTTTCAGGGATCTGTGGACATGTACCTCCAGATCCCGCTGCTCCTCCACACTCTCAAGTACCCTGCCATTTACTTTGTACTCTGCCTTGGAGTTTGTCCTTCCAAAATGTACCACCTCACACTTCTCTGGGTTGAACTCCATCTGCCACTTCTCAGCCCACTTCTGCATCCTATCAATGTCTCTCTGAAATCTTCAACAACCCTCTACACTATCTACAACACCACCAACCTTTGTGTTGTCTGCAAACTTGCCAACCTACCCTTCTTTCTTTCTTTTTAAATCTTTTTATTAGTTTTCCAAAATTATAAACGGAATAACAACCTTTCTACCCCCACATCCAGGTCATTAATAAAAATCACGATAAGTAGAGGTCCCAGAACCAATCCTTGTGGGACACCACTGGTCACAACCCTCCAATCAGAATGTACTCCCTCCACCACGACCCACTGCTTTAGTAGAGGGAGACAGCAGTAAAGAGGTGAGCAGTGGCATTTGTGTTTTGAAACCGAGTTTAAAATTGCTGTTAGTTTGAGTAATTTCCAGTTGGTTGAAAAGTCTTTATTTTTGACTCACACTAAACTGAGGTCTAAAGAAAATAAACTGAAATCTAGAGCAGAGCAAGGTAAGGTCTTCATGTCACAGTAATCATTCTGGAAGGGTAAAATTTAAAGAAAATGAAGTACAAAATGTTCAGAATCAAACAACAAGATTTGATTTCTAATTCAGTGTTTTGCTCAGTAATTTGCCTGTAACCATTGAACCCACCCACCAAAATAGAATGTTGAATTCTTTTGAGAGGTGTTTGGTGAAGCAACAAGCATAGTGAATGCAAACAACAGGAATTCTGCAGATGCTGGAAATTCAAGCAACACACATAAAAATTGCTGGTGAACACAGCAGGCCAGGCAGCATCTCTAGGAAGAGGTGCAGTCGACATTTCAGGCCGAGACCCTTCGTCAGGACTAACTGAAGGAAGAGTGAGTAAGGGATTTGAAAGTTGGAGGGGGATGGGGAGATCCAAAATGATAGGAGAAGACAGGAGGGGGAGGGATAGAGCCAAGAGCTGGACAGGTGATAGGCAAAAGGGATACGAGAGGATCATGGGACAGGAGGTCCGGGAAGAAAGACGGGGGGGGGGGGGGCACCCGGAGGATGGGCAAGGGGTATATTAGAGGGACAGAGGGAGAAAAAGGAGAGTGAGAGAAAGAATGTGTGTATAAAAATAAGTAACAGATGGGGTACGAGGGGGAGGTGGGGCATTAGCGGAAGCCAGAGAAGTCGATGTTCATGCCATCAGGTTGGAGGCTACCCAGACGGAATATAAGGTGTTGTTCCTCCAACCTGAGTGTGGCTTCATCTTTACAGTAGAGGAGGCCGTGGATAGACATGTCAGAATGGGAATGGGATGTGGAATTAAAATGTGTGGCCACTGGGAGATCCTGCTTTCTTTGGTGGACAGAGCGTAAATGTTCAGCAAAGCGGTCGCCCAGTCTGCGTCGGGTCTCGCCAATATATAAAAGGCCACATCGGGAGCACCGAACGCAGTATATCACCCCAGCCGACTCACAGGTGAAGTGTTGCCTCACCTGGAAGGACTGTTTGGGGCCATGAATGGTGGTAAGGGAGGAAGTGTAAGGGCATGTGTAGCACTTGTTCTGCTTACACGGATAAGTGCCAGGAGGGAGATCAGTGGGGAGGGATGGGGGGGGACGAATGGACAAGGGAGTTGCGTAGGGAGCGATCCCTGCGGAATGCAGGGGGTGGGGGGAGGGAAATATGTGCTTAGTGGTGGGATCCCGTTGGAGGTGGTGGAAGTTACGGAGAATAATATGTTGGACCCGGAGTCTGGTGGGGTGGTAGGTGAGGACCAGGGGAACACTATTCCTAGTGGGGTGGCGGGAGGATGGAGTGAGAGCAGATGTACGTGAAATGGGGGAGATGCATTTAAGAGCAGAGTTGATAGTGGAGAAAGGGAAGCCCCTTTCTTTAAAAAAGGAAGACATCTCCCTCATCCTAGAATGAAAAGCCTCATCCTGAGAGCAGACGCGGCGGAGACGGAGGAATTGCGAGAAGGGGATGGCGTTTTTGCAAGAGACAGGGTGAGAAGAGGAATAGTCCAGATAGCTGTGAGAGTCAGTAGGCTTATAGTAGACATCAGTGGATAAGCTGTCTCCAGAGGAAGAGACAGAAAGATCTAGAAAGGGGAGGGAGGTGTCAGAAATGGACCAGGTAAACTTGAGGGCAGGGTGAAAGTTGGAGGTAAAGTTAATAAAGTCAACGAGCTCAGCATGCATGCAGGAAGCAGCACCAATGCAGTCATCGATGTAGCGGAGGAAAAGTGGGGGACAGATACCAGAATAAGCACGGAACATAGATTGTTCCACAAAGCCAACAAAAAGGTAGGCATAGCTAGGACCCATACGGGTGCCCATAGCTACACCTTTAGTTTGGAGGAAGTGGGAGGAGCCAAAGGAGAAATTATTAAGAGTAAGGACTAATTCCGCTAGACGGAGCAGAGTGGTGGTAGAGGGGAACTGATTAGGTCTGGAATCCAAAAAGAAGCGTAGAGCTTTGAGACCTTCCTGATGGGGGATGGAAGTATATAGGGACTGGACATCCATGGTGAAAATAAAGCGGTGGGGGCCAGGGAACTTAAAATCATCGAAAAGTTTAAGAGCGTGAGAAGTGTCACGAACATAGGTCGGAAGGGATTGAACAAGGGGGGATAAAACAGTGTCGAGGTATGCAGAAACGAGTTCGGTGGGGCAGGAGCAAGCTGAGACAATAGGTCGGCCAGGACAGGCAGGTTTGTGGATCTTGGGTAGGAGGTAGAAACTGGAAGTGCGAGGTGTGGGAACTATAAGGTTGGTAGCAGTGGATGGGAGTATAGTGAGTGAGTTATTTCTAGAAGGGTTTCAATAACTTGTCCAGGATATGGAAGATAAGAAGTTTCTGAGCCAAAGAATAATTTGTAATTGACTAATTATTGTCACATACACCGAGATACGGTGCGAAACTGATTTGCCTAATATCCATACAGATAATTTCAAAACTGAAGACATTGATTTAGCACAAAGGGAAGAGCAATAACAAAATGCAGATATAATGTTACAATTACAGAAAAATGCAGAGCAGGCAGATAATAAGACATTAGAGATAGATTGGACGGGGAAGAGATCACTCTACCATATCAGAAGTCCATTCTTGAGCCTGGTAATGTATATTTTCAATCTTTTGAATTTTTTTTCTTGATGGAAGTGAGAAGTGAAAATGTCTGGAGGAGGAGTGATTTTTGATTATGTTGGCTGCTTTCCAACAAATTTCAGAAAAATGAGGAAGGTAGGCAATTTCATAGAAAAAAATACGAGCAGGTAAGAAGAGATGGGGGAGAGTTAAATAAATGAACTGTTGGATTTTCTAATTTAGATAGATTAATATTTATAAATAAATGCTGATTAAATAACTCAGAATAAATGTAATATATTATAGAGCTGTGCATTGAAGGAATATATTGCAAACTGAGTACTGCTCATAATGAAATCTCCAAATACTAATAATTAATTTTTAAATTATACAAATCTTATACATCTGTGCAAATCAAGCATAAAAGAGGATTATTTTGATTTTGAATGAAGGGTAATAGCATATTAGCTATCCAACTCTCTACTTTTATTTCTTTGACTCATTTTTGCAAGCACAAGTGTCAAGCTCAAGACCATCCATGCTGCACAAAGATATATTAACTGGCAATATATGGCATCCCAATACAGACTATTTTCAGTACAAAATAAAATAATTTGTCATTTACCCTATATTAATTCACAGATACTTGATATCTAACACCACTCAGTGACTGAATCACATTTTGCTGTTATTCCTAAAGACAAGAAAAGCTGGCAACATAAATTGTCAATTAGGATTTCACCTTAATTGATTCCGTTTTCTTTTGTATTTGCTATGCTAAGTATTTTGAGCTTTCAAACTTAAACATGAGAGGCTTTACAATTGTATATGCCCAAAATAATGATATTGTTGAAAAGACTGGCATCTGAAGGCGAGCACATTTGTGCATTATTCACCCTACTGACCTTGACTGATTTTGTTTATTTCAAGTCTAACTTGTTCAAGCTGAGATCTGTCAAAAGTAATGGCCTTGATGTAACTGGCTATGGTACAGAGCAATGCAATGGCACAGCCAGAATCTGGAGATCATACTGGTTTTAAAGGCATGTCCTTGCTTAAATAAAAAAAAAATGCAGAGCCTGCAAACACAAAGTAACAATCATCAGTGGGGGCATTTTACCTGCTTCCTTCCCATCCTGAGCAGCCTTGTTTCTACCAGGCAGAAGTTATTAAATTGGTGCTTCGAAACAGACCAAATTGCATTTGAAACTGCCGCCACTAAAATATGAAATATAACAGAAGCAAGATCAACAGCAGCCTCTTTCTGTACTGCATGATTCTGCAATATGGGAGACGTGTGCCCTAATATGGCTTTGCCATTTACAAAGAGAAAATCTTTTTCTTTGTTATCCGATGTTCTCTTGTCTTTTTTTACAATTTGTGTTAAACTTGGTAGGATCAAATGGAAAGTTGTTAACTGTACAGTTCACATATCAGCCTATCAGAATGGCCAACGGGACACCCGACCAATAAATGTTTATTGAAAATGAAAAAAGGAAAATCAGCCAAGACTCCTACTCCAGTGGCTAAAAAGAAAATCCTGGAGTGGATATTATGCATATGTGGAGGAGATTTGACTCTGATTTCCCTACATTTGCATACTCTGAGAATACTTAGATGAATTGACAAAAGGAGATCTGTGCTCACGGACTCATGTAGAAGTCCAGCAACAGGCAATTCAGAAGAAAATTGAGAATTTGAAGAGATTTAAAGAAATTTATTCCCAATAGGGTATTTTAAGAGCTCTTAGGTAGGTACATAGAAAAGTAGAGGGCAATGCAATAGGGAAATCTTCGGCAGCTTCTAGAGTGAGTTACATGGTCGGCACAACATTGTGGGCCGAAGGGCCTGTAATGTGCAGCAGATTTTCTATATTCTATGTTCTATGTCTATTGCTATAGCACCAAATATACCCATCTATATTAATCCAGCAATTTGAACATGAATTGGGAACATGAAGATCTTTTAACCAATGATAAACAGATGTTACTTTCATTAATATGTTGAAGCCTTGTTTAGAATCCCACAGATCCACTGGTTCAGTAAAATAAGCAAATCACTAATGTATAGTTAATCTGCAGTGGATTTCAGAAGCTTTATCTAGCGTTGTTAAGGTAAAATAACTAGCAATCCAATTACAGCTTATGAATTCTAATGTCTTAAAAATTGACAGAACAAGATTGAAAGACAAGCATTTTTAGAAACAGTATAAATTATCATTAATGAAAGGTTTGGTGCAAAATCATCTGTTCAGCTAAAATTCAAAGCTCAGTGCCCTGAACACTTGCATTTGGATGCAGTGAAAGTAGTTGCTATGAAAGCATTTAATCAGCTTAATGTCAAAACTGGGATAAATATAAATCCTTAAGTGATGTTAAGAGATACTACTCCATATTGATAATCAGCGTAAGTGTTCTACAATTGAAAAAAAATTGCTTTGTAAGTGTTTCAGGTTTGAAATGCTTCGTCCAAAGCAAATGGAGTTTGACCATCAAAGTAAATATAATTAAAACTAATGCCCAAAAATTTGCTTTTAAATAACTTAGTTGTTTTTATTTTTGCTAGTAACAGACTACTCATGAAATACAGAAAAAAAAATGTACAATTTCACAAATGTAGATTTGTGGTGATTAAGAAGCATCAGCAATCAGTCAAACAAGCCACGAAATCAGTGTCACTTTCTCAAACACAATGATTGAAACTTTGGACAACAAAATTACAGGAGATTGATAAATCCAAATGTTGCACAATATATGTTTGGTGTTCAATCATCAAAATGGAGCTTTACAGGGCCATATTTTGTGCATAACAGAAAACACAAGGTATGAAAAAGAAGCACCTGTCCTTAATGTGCTGAAAACCTGGGAAGAAATTGTATGACATTAAGGGATGCACAAACTATAACTTGAAATATTAAGTAGCAGGATAACAAAAATAGACGCATCCTGCCAAAGGGTCTCGGCCCGAAACGTCAACTGTACTTTCTTCCATTGATGCTGCCTGGTCTGCTGAGTTCCTCCAGCATTTTGTGTGTGTTGCTTGGATTTCCAGCATCTGCAGATTTTCTCTTGTTTGCATCTTATAGACATTTAACTGATTAATATGCAAAAAACAGCACCACTGAAAGGAAATGTCAATCAGGATTTTACAGTTACAACAAAGTAGTGCACATTAAATTCTACATATCTAGTTAGAAGACAATCTACTGAGAAAAATACTGATTTAATCCACATGCCTATGTTTACACCAGAGTGACACAATAATCCATAATCCATGCCTCATTATAATGAGTATCTGCACGCAAAATGCCCTGGATGAAAACGGAGTAGGAATGCACAAGCCAGTGTTAGTAGTTTTCATGGAAGACTTAGAACTCTGGGTTTCCACAGCATGACATGAGTTAAAGCCAGAATCAAGCAACTGAGCAAATAAAGACACTGTGGAAAATAAGAGAGCAAATTGCAAGAAAACCATTGTCAGGTAATTATAGTGAGGCTAGGACAGATGGGATGGCAGAGGAGATAGTTCATGCTGAGGGAAGAGAGTGATAAAACTGCAGCCCAATGTGAGTGCACGTCCACTCTCAGTCAAATTCTGGTGCAGCAAGAAGTTTGCTTTGGGTCATCAATTGTCTTACTGTGGCTGTGGAAGAGGTCAGGGCATAATAGCCATGAATCTTTACCACTTTATGCCCAATGAGTTACGCTGCCTCATTGTAATTTGGAAGAGTTGATGCCCTATTGATGTTGTTTGCAAAGGGGATTGTCATTTAGAGTCAGAAACAGTGGTGCAGCACAGATACAGGCCCTTCAACCCATCAAGCCCATGCTGACCTGATTGTCTGCCTACTTCCCTCTACCTGGAACCAGACTGTATACTTCCAAACCCATCCCATCCATGTACCTATCCAAACATTTCCAAAATGTTACAATTGAGCACACATCTACCACTTCTGTTGGCAGTGTATTCCACACTTTTGCCACCCTCAGATACTTTTAAATATTTCACCTTTCACCCTCAACCTATGACCTCCAGTTCTAGCCTCGCCCATCTAAAGGGGAAATGCCTGAATACATTCATCATATCCATATCCTCATAACTTTGTATAACTCTGTAAGAGCTTCCCTCACTCTTCATTCTCCTGCGCTCCAGGGAATGAAGTCCTATTCTAGTCAAATTTTTCCTGCACCTCAGGTACTCAAAACCTGGCAACATCTTTATAAATTTTCTCAGCACTTTTTCAAGCTTACTGATGCCTTTCTTGTAGGAAGGCAACAGGAACAGTATTTTATGGACCAAAGTAGCATTAGGCTATCCCCAATATGAGTCACTCATGTTTCTGTAAAGCTTTGCTAGCTTGAGTTAATCATGACCAAAATACAAGCCTGGGCAAAGAACAACACCGAAGTATTAAATATAAATAACAGGCACACCAAAAGCAAAACAAACTGAACTCCCTTATAATATGTCTGTCTGTTTGTCATTCTTCTGAGCTAGAAACCATCAGAAAATGTTAAACCAGATGAAAGTATTTTGAACAAAAGCACATCCTTCTAGAAAGCAAAATGTGGCCTCTATACAATCGCACAGACAAGATGCAGGGTAGAAAATTTCTGAAGCAGTATGTTGCATTTGAATGTTACACAATTTAGGTTCTGTGGGAAAGTTATTACTTAATAACAAGAAGATTTTAACCAGAGAGAATGCAGGGTACAGCATTTTCTTTCTGTGGTCTCAATGCATTGGATGTGTTAATGCATGTAATACCGCAAGGAAACTCGATCTTCAGCCCAACATTTCTGTGAGAGCCATCAAGTAGCTGATAGTTGTTGCTGTTCCTTTTCGTGCCTTGTGGCACATTGGGCAGCAGTGTTTTATGAGGCCGACATGTTAACTTAATGCACAAACTAGCACCAATGAAAAGTGTGCAAGAAGCCGACCGAATTTGAACTCAGGACCATTCGCTTTGAAATCTGGTGCTGATTCCATTACACCACCGGCCAGCAAATCTGTTAGTTGATACCTAGCAGAAACCGGACTCCCATCTACAGTAGACTGTCTTTATCTTTTGCCGCTTCAGTACAGCAGCTACCATAATCAAAAATCCCACCTGCCCCAGACATTTTCTCTTCTTCACTCTCCCATCAGGCAGGCAATACAAAAGCCTGAAACACATACCATCAGGCTCTAGGACAGCTTCTTTCCCATTATTATCAGACTTCTTATACAACAAGATGGGCTCATGACTTCACAATCTACATCATTATCATTTTGCACTTTGTCGTTGACCTGCACTTTTCAGTGTTCATTTACCCTTTATTCTGCACGTTTTTTTTAATCCTTATTCTATCTCAATGCACTGCATAATCATTTGACCTTTGTGAATGATGTGCAAGACAAGTTATTCCACTCCACTGCATCTTGGTACATGTGACAATAATAAACCAAAATTGTGCAGATCCACAGTGGTTACTTGTTGCTTTCCATCTGTAACTTTCTTTTGCATACTTATTTGGCAGAGATCATTTATTCAGTTTTCTCTTCCTATTCTCATGGCATACCATGCTTCTCAACCTACCACAAAATGTACATATACATCTGTATTATTTACATAATAAATTTATTATACACAACTAAAGATCTAATAGAAATATTTAAATACTATCTGCAATACCATTGACAAAAGTCAAAGAATGAACTTTCTAATCCCACTCCATCTCCAATCTAATTACAAGTACAGGTCACGTTTAATTCTGACCCTTTTATCATTTTTTATATTAACATCCATTTTGGAAATTAACAAATGCAATTTTGAGTTCATGTAAACAACATCCACCTGCACTTCTTATCTCACTCATACAGAAACCTCAGGACTCACACCACCAGGTTCAGGAGGAGTTACTACCCCTCAACCATCAGGCTCTTGAACCAAAGGGGATAACTTCACTCAACTTCACTTGCCCATCATTGAGATATTCCCACAACCGATGCACTCACTTTCAAGGACTCTTCATCTCATGTTCTCAATAGTCATTGCTTATTTTTTATTATTATTATTATTTCTACTTTCTGTAATTGCAATCTGGTTGAGTGCCCTAGTTGGGCAGTCTTTTCACTTATTTTGTTATGGTTATTATTCTAAAGAGTTATTGAATATGACTGCAAGAAAATTAATCTCAGGGTTGTATATTATGACATATGTACTTCAACAATAAATCTAGTTTGAACTTTGATTAAGTATTTTGCTTAAAAATACAACTAGATTAAGTGGCTATGATCTTTGCTTCACAAACTCACGTTGATTCCTTTTCAACAACTGATCTTGTGGTCTATCATTTAGCCTTTGAATTTGTTTTCCAGAAACATTCTAACAATTGACATTAAACTAATTACTGAACGGACAGAAAATTTTTGGTTCCTGCATCACTTCCATCTTAAATAACAGAATAGCATGTTCAGTTCTCCATTTTAAAAGGTGAATCTCAAGAGTTTTGGAAAATATTTTTTTTAAATTTAAGTAAGAAAAAATTCAAAGGGAGGAAAACTAAATCAATTATCCATTTTGTTATTCTATGGTGGTAACAAACAGATCGTGGAGATTCACTCAAGATTCACAATTGTCAATTCCTATACACAAGTGTAAAAGATAATTGTTAGGAGAAAAATATTGTCACTGTGGATCTGATGTAGTACAGAAAGAAACACAAAAAAAAAAAGCAGGAAAATCTGCAGATGCCAGAAATCCAAAATTACACACACACACAATGCTGGAGGAACTCAGGAACTCAGCAGGTCAGGCAGCATCTATGGAAAAGGATAAGCAGTTGATGTTTCGGAGCGAGACCCTTCTTCAGGACTTGGAGGGAAGGGAAGAGATGCCAGAATATAAAGGTGGGGGAGGAAGATAAAGAACACAATAATTTTAAAAAATGCAATAAATACAAATACATGAGATAGCTTATATACATAGATCAATTTACTTCCATAAAGTGACGCTCAGCACAAGACTATCTCAACATACAGTGACTTAGAAAGGAAATGATAAAGTAGTGGTGGTGGAGGGTATGGAGGGGTGGGTTAGTGAACATGACAACATGATTACATGGGTATTTGGCCATGCGGTCAAGTGTGAGCAGAGTGTACCTCAATGGACTCTGAAAGCAGCCCTTGGGGGTATCTTTGTTGAAGATCTTTTAAAGGGATGAGCAATTGTGCATCTGGATGATCTGAGTTCTGTTGGTTAGGAGCCCCAACACCCAGTTCCACAGTGGTGTATTTAGACCAAGGAGTAGGAGTTTGTTCACCAAAGTCTGTGGGACAGTATGGGAATGCTGAACTGAAATCCAGAAACAAGATTCGGACACAAGTGTCTTTATTTCCTAGGTGTCAGGGCCAGGTACAAGACAGATATATGGCATCTGTCAGTGAGCATACTGGTGAGTGTCCAGCGTTTCAGGAAATGGGTTTTTGATATACGCCATTACCAGCCATTCAGAGCAGTTCATGATGATTGGCGTCAGTGTTACCAGATGGTATTCATTTAATTCTGAATGTGTAATGTTTTCACAGGATAATTTTATATTAAATATAATATCAACTTTTTGTTAAGATTTTCAAATGTTGTTAGTCTTTTGTTATCTTTCTCCAATATTGAAAATGGAATTCAAAGCACTAAGTCAACAAACTTAACATTTTCTTTCATATTCATCCTTCAACCCCAAAATTTTATAATCAACTTTCGCTATTTGTCACAACCCTACTTCAATTATTTGATGAAAAAAATTATATTAGCTTTGATATTAGCAGCTGAAATCTTATTCATTTCTCAACAGATTGCTTATAAGAGCATAAGACATTGGAGCAGAATTAAGCCATTCAGCCCATCGAGTCTGATCACGGCTGATCCATTTCCACCTCAACCCACTCCACTGCCTTCTCCCCGTAACCTTTCATGCCCTGACTTAACAAGAATCTATCAGCCTTCACCTTAAATACACTCAATAACCTATCCTCCACAGCCACCTATGGTAATGAATTCCACAGATTCACCATCCTCTGCCTAAGAAATTCCTCCTCATCTAGGCCCCCACACCAGAGGAAATACCCTCTCTACATCCACTCTACCTAAGCCTTTCAACATTCAATAGGTTTCAATGAGACCCTCCTCATTCTTCTAAATTCCAATGAGTACATGCCCAGAGCCATCAAACACTGCTCAAATGATAAGCCTTTCAATCTCACAATTTTTGTAAACCTCCTTTGAATACTCTCCACTGTCAGCACATCCTTTCTGAGATAAGGGACCCAAAGCTGCTCACAATAATGGAGGTGAGGTCTTACCAGAGCCTTATAAAGCCTCAACAGTACATCCTTGTTATATATAATGTAAAAAATGTAAAAAGAAGTGGTCCAACCCCTGTGGAACACCATTGGATATTGGCAGCCAATCCGAAAAGGCACCCTTTATTCCCACACTTTGATCCTGCTAATCATCCAGTCCTCTGTCAATGCTTGCATCTTTCCTGTAATACCATGGACTCTTATCTTGCTAAGCAGTCTAAAACGTGTGGCACCTTGTTAAATGCCTTTTGAAAATCCAAGTACACAACATCCATCAATTCTCCTCTGTCTACCCTGCTTGTTATTTCCTCAAAGAATTCCAACAGATTTGTCAAGCAAGATGTCCCCTGAAGGAATCAATGCTGACTTTGGCCCATTTTATCATGTGCCTTCAAGTAACCCGAATCCTCATCCTTAACAATAGACTCCAACATCTTTCCAACCACTAAGGTCAGGCTAACTGTCCTAAAATTTCCTTTTTTCCTGCCTCCTTCCCTTGTTAAAGAGTGGAGTGACATTTGCAATTTTCAAGTCCTCCGGAACCTTGCTAGAATCTAGTGAATCTTGAAAGATCATTGTTAATGCCTCCACTATCTCTTCAGCTACCTCTTTCAGAACCCTGGGGTGTACTCCATCTGGTCCAGGTGACTGATCTACCTTCAGATCTTTCAGCTTCCCAAACAACTTATCCCTAATAATAGCAACTGCACTCACTCTGCCCCCCGGACACTCTCGAACTTCCTACATACTACAAATGTCTTCCACCATGAAGACTGATGCAAAACATTTAGTTCAGTTCATCTGCCATTTCTTTGTCCCCATTACTTTCTGCAGCATCATTTTCCAGTGTCCAATATCTACTCGTGCCTCTCGTTTACTCTTTATGTATCTGAAAAAAATACTTCTGTTATCGTCTTTGATATTATTGCTTACCTTCATATGTCACCTTCCATTGGTTTTTAAAAGCTTCCCAATTTTCAACCTTCCCAATAACTTTTGCTCTATTATGTGTCTTCCCTTTTGCTTTTATGTTGGCTTGTCAGCCACGGTTGTGTCATCCTGCCTTTAGAATACTACTTTTTAGGGATGTATCAATCCTATGCTTTCCAAGTTGCCCCCAGAAACACCAGCCATTACTGTTTTGCCATCATCCCTGCAGGGGTCCCCTTCCAATCATCTTTGGCCAGCTCGTCTCTCATGCCTCTGTAATTCCCTTTACTCCACTGTAATACTGATACATTTCACTTCAGCTTCTTCTCAAACTGCAGTGTGAATGTTATCATATTATGATCACTGGCTCAGAAGTGTTCCTAATCTTAAATTCACTAATCAAATCTGGTTCATTACACAACACCCATTCCAGAATAACTGATCCCCTAGCGGGCTCAACCACAAGCTGCTTTAAAAAGACATCTTGTAGGCATTACACAATTTTCTCTCTCTTAGGATCCAACTTCAGCGTCATCCTAATTTTCCTAATCCAACTGCATACTGAAATCCTCCATGACTATCAAAACATTGCCCTCTTAACATGCCTTTTCTACCTCTCATTATAATTTGTAGCCCACATCCTGGCTACTGTTTGGAGGCTGCATATAACTCCCATGAGGGTCTTTTCACCCTTTCAGTTCACTAATTCTACCTCTACATCTTCCAATTCTATATCACGTCTTTCTAAGGATTTGATTTAATTTTTTACCAACAGAGCCATGCCACCTCTTCTGCCTAGCTGCCCGTCGTTTTAATACAATGTGTATCCTTGGATGTAAGCTCCCAACTTCATTCTTCTTTCAGCCATGACTCATTACTGTCCATCTCATACCTGCCAATCTCTGACGGTGTTACGAGATCATCTACCTTATCCCATATACAGCATGCATTGAAATATAACACCATCAGTCCTGTATTTATCACCCTTTTTTGATTTTGCCTCTGTTACACTGCAACTCATTCCACTGACTGCAATTTTATCCAATCATCTGCCTGTCTTTCCTGACAGTCTCACTCCACACCGCCTCTGCTTGCTTACAAACTGTTCCATTGTTAGCCCTATCACTCAGTTTCCCATTCCCTGCTAAATTAGTTTAAACAAGTCTCCAACACCTTTAGCAAACCTGTCCACAAGGATATTGGTCCCCTTGGGTTCAGGTATAACCTGTCCCTTTTGTACAGGTCATGCCTTCTCCAGAAGCGATCTCAATGATCCATAAATCTGAAACACTCCCCCCCTGCAGCAGTTCCTCAGCCACACATAAACCTGCCAAATCATTCTATTCTTACCCTCAGTGACGCATAGCACAGGCAGCAATCCAGAGATTACTACCCTGGAGGTCTTGCTTTTTATCTTTCTACCTCATTCCCTAAAATCTCCCTTCAGGTCCTTCTCCCTTTTCCAACCTATACCAATACGTACCAAGACTTCTGGCTGCTCATGCTCCATGTTTATAATGCCATGGACCCAATCTGACAGTCCCTAACCCTGCCAAACAACACACCATCTGGGTTTCTCTATCATGTCCACAGAATCATGTGTCTACTCCTCTAACTATGGAATCCCCTATCACTACTGTCCTCCTTTTCTCTCCTCTGCCTTCTGAGCCACAGCACCTTAGAGACCCAATCTCTATGGCTTCACCCTGGTAGGTCTCTCCCCAACCCCCAACAGTATCCAAAGTTCGGTACTTATTATTGAGGGGAATAGCCACAAGGATATTCTGCACTGGATGTATATCCCCTTCATGCCCTTTATTCTTCCCCTCTTTGCAACTTTCACTGTTTCCATGCATGCTGTAAGTTTGCATTAGATTTAAATGGCATTTACTGTATTTATGCACTACTCACTGGAGGCAGGTATTACTGGCAAGTTTAACATGTATCCCTCTCTACAGATGCAGCCTCTACCATGCACTTACACCTTGATTGGCTCATAGGTCACATCAGAGTGCAACAAGGAACTCAACCTTCCTTGATGTGGACTAGTATCAAAAACAGGTCAAATAATGAGAGATCAGAGATTCATGGATACTTATGGCACAGCATGGTGGCCAAAATGCAGTCCAAGTTAATCCCACATCCCAGCTCTTTGTGTTTGACCCAGGACTCTTCAAGCACCCATCCAGGTACATTTTCGATGCAATAAAGCTCTCATAAGTTGGTGACTGAAATAATATTTATCTCAACTCCATTCTGTTCTTTCTACCAATGAAGTTGCATTTCTGTTCACACAAAATTTAGATTTTGCAAGAAACTGGTATTTTCATGAACATTATGAACATCACTTTTTCATTCTATTTCCGGTTACTTACTTAAATCGATATTCCACAGCTACCAGGAGCAGATTCAGACCATTTCCTCCAGTTGATTAGTGTAGTTCTTTGACTACTTGCCTCATAACTTCACGAATATGCTACCATATCACTATTTGAAAATGGATGTTTACTTCACGTTTAGTGTCCCATTTAATGAGTGTTTACCTTTATCACATCTAATAATAATTTTTGAATGCTTTCCAGTATTTCTTTTCTAAAGTTTCAACATCAATGTTTGGCCTACTTTACCTCAGCCAATTTATTTCTCTTCCTTTGAAATGCTGAATTTGAGGAAGGCAAATTTCAATCTGTGACTCATTTTCCCCTTGAAAGCCTAATATCAAACATGTTGTGTTTACCATTTTCAAGTGGCTTCCTTGCAGAGTTGACCTGCAACTAGCTTGTGACTAAATCCAGCAAGATTGTGAAAGACAAATCATGGTTGTGGTTCTTCAGAAAGGTCAAAAGACCAAGTAATCTGATGGAATATTTTAAAGTAACGAAGATGTTTGGCAAGTAAAAAAAAATGATAGGGAATCATTATAGACAACTGATGGAATACATTTGGAACACAATGTAAACTGATTTATTGGACCAACTATTCTATAGGTATGTAACAGCCAAATTCTATCCTGGATTTAATTATTAAAAAACACACTAAACAACAAACAGCAATCAATTGGGGCAATAAGTGAAAATAAGACTAAAACAGCATGTGATTGAGTGTAGCTTCAAGCAGCCTCCTCATGAAACTGATATCAATGCGAATGAAAATGAAAATACTCCAAAATTTGGAAATATACTTTGCAAAATAAGGTGACAGTTGGGTTCCAATATCCCTCACCTATGTACCCTTCACATTCGAAGGCTTGACCATAGCAAATTCTGGGATCATCATTTGCCAGAAACGCATCTAACCCAGTCACATAAATACAGGGGCTGCAAGAGCAGGTTACAGTCTAAGTTTCTGGTGACAAGTGATTCACCAGTCACTGCAGAATATTCTGGACAACTCAGGAGCATACTCCCCTTTTCCTGGATGAGTGCAGCTCCAACAACTCTCAAGCAGCTTATCGTCATCAAAAGAGGAAGCAAAACTGTACATTGGATTAGCATCTCATTAAAACACCATATAATTATCCCCTCCACCATCAGTTTACCAAAACTTCAAAGTCTACCATTGTCAAAATTCATTGTAACTACGCACCAAGGACATTACAAGAGTACCCCCCCCCCCAATCTGTGCCCTCCAGCACTAAGAACAACAAGGGCAGCAGATTCACAGGAACACCACGACCTGCAGGTTCCCTTGTAGTACACTGCCCTGATTTGGAAGTATACTGCCATCTAAATCCAGATCCCCCGCACCCAATAGCACTTCACCAGCAGGTCAGGAAGATGTCTTAACACCTCCCTGGAAGGACAAATAGGAATGGGCATCCCAATTACCAAATAAAAATTTTAGTGCAAGGACACACCGAAAATACAAATCTGCTCTCGTACCATCACTTGTATAATTGACTCCTCTAACACTTACTCTGGAAAGATCCATGGTGAAAGAATGCAGATGGATAGGTCAGCTAGATTATGTTCTGAACCAAAACAAAAATTTGGATTATTATTTGCTTATTCAAGATGAAAAAGACAAATAGTGCAATGCCTGACCCTTCTATAAACACCTGCAAAAAATGGTAAGTGAAAAAAATTACTTGGATTTTGTGCAATTCAGCTTAGAGTTATAGAAAGTTCAGGGCAGAAACAGGCCCTTCAGCCCATCTAGTTCATGCCAAAACTACTTAACTGCATACTCCCATCAACTTGCTCTGGGACCACAACCCTCCGTACCCCTACCAACCGTGTACCTATCTAAAACTTCTCTTTGCCCCCTTCAGTTTCACTCACTTCCTGTACTCTGTTACAAGGATTGTCCCAGTAGGCGACTCTTGCACTGACAAAAGTAGAGAGATCCAAGTTAGAGTGATTATTCAAATCCTTTTGATGGCAGTGCGTGAACATGAAGGAGAACACAGTCTATGATTCACAGGCCTTCTCTCTATATTGGATGCATTTCCTTTAAAGTTAAATTATCTAACATGGTGATCAGTTCCTTCTGACAAAGAGAAAACTGAAATATGATAATTATTTAAATTAAATGAGGAACAAGCTTGGGAATGACAAACTTAGAAGCTACAACAAAATGACTGTAGTATTCATTTGTCTGAGATCGATTTATGGACAAGTACTAACAGAATGAACATAGAAGTAAGAGATTGTTCAGGGAAATTCTGTGGCTCCTAGTGCTTTGTAGGTGTTGTTTAATGGAAGTTCTTAGATTTGATTTGTTTGCAAGGGGACTAAGAGCCAAAGATTAAAGTATGCCTTTGCTTGTATCTTGAGTCAACAGCCAGTCCAACACAATCAGCAGTATCAGTAAACATCATCAGTTACTAGTCTTCTTTTTCTATTTTAACAAGATGCAATGCATTGTTCGAGACTGTATTTATCAGCTTGAATTTGTGGCATATTCAGCGGACAAATGAAAAGAAAGGAAATATGTAAAGCTCCAATCAGAGCCAGAAAAATCTAAGGGCATATCAGGTGAATCTTAATGAAATGTCAAGTCAGAGAGACAATTCGCAGCATGCTTCTAGTGCAGCAAAATGAATTTGCTTTGCCAAATAAATCAATACTCGTTTTAACTTCCTTCCTGTTACACAGCAATTTGTCTTTGAAACTGAATATTGTCATTTCTAACAAGACTCAGAAAACCCTGCATCAATTCTATGTTGGGAGTGTAGAAATAATGTTGAAAAGGGGAACCTATCTTCTTTACCAAGTAATGCCTTAGTGTCCTACACTTACTAACCTTTGAAACAGAAACAATTCAATCTACTTCAATTATATCTTTCATTCCCAATAGACATGAGTATTTTCAGCAGAGAATGGGGGCATTTGACCTCTCCTGCTTCATTGACTTAGACTTCTCCAGTTTAAGTTAATGCACTACTGTCTTCTGAGGCAAATAACACTCCAATATGGAAACAGTCATTCTGCTTGCTAAGCTGTCTAAAGTAAGCATTTCTTCCAACTGTTCCACATTTTCCAACTCCATCTCAGATTTATTATACATTTATTTACATATTTACAGTGTGGTAGGAGCATTATCACATCAAATAATCAAAACGGGTATTACGCAAATTCGAGAACTGGTATCACTTCATTATAGTGCTGTTTAAATAGAACAGATATTATAGCTTTGCTTTAATTCATCTTCTACACGTCAGTTTGGCTCTTCATCTTAGATCCCCACTGAGGTAAAGGATATCACCATGATTGTACTGCTAATTACATAGAGCTGTGACTGCAATAGTAATGACGGCTGTGGCAACAGCCCATTTCAAAATAATTACTCTCTCTATCACCAATGTTCCTCAAAAACAAAAAGGGAGGTGCTGTGGAGCTGAGATAGAAAAGAGGAATGCCAACAATGAAATTTATACATCCCACAATCATTAGGAATAAGTTCAACTTCAAGAATTAAAATGATTGCCAACATTTCCAAACATACGAGCCCTAATATTCAAATGTCAATTGATTTTTAATGAAAGTTAAAGCATTGGTCAAAACATAAAATTATGCAGAAATAAAACTCATACTCTAATTTTTAAATGAAACTGTGATGTGAAACTGTTATGTATTTAATATTTGAGTAATTGTGTATATATTAGTGGATTAAGCATTCTTGTACGTTTAAATAATACATTATGGGTTTTATGTATAAATACATGAATTGCCTATGTCATCATATGATGTGTGCACGCCTTGCTTAAAGTAGACCCACACATCTGAGTATTCCTTTGAATTAGTTTAATATCTTGAAGTTACAAAACACAACATTGGTGATGAGGTATTGTTTAAAGCTACTGACCATTTGAAATGCAATCAGATGTTCAAACTAAAAAAAAAATGGAATGAGGAACGGCAAGTAAAAAAAATGCAGTCCAGCACATCCATAGTCAAGTTTTAAAAAAGCAGTGCAGCATATGTTCTTCAGAGGGGAAGACATGAAAGGAAGTCATAAACCTAAAGAGTTCATGGTTTCGTAAAGAGTGAAAACTTGGTGATAATAATCATAAAAAAAATGCAAAAATGGCTGGCTACATTGGAAAGACTGACATATTTGATTACGCAATAGATAATTGGATTTTATATCCTGAGCAAATTCAACAGTATTTGGAAGCAAATGAAATAGCCAATGAGAAACAAGTACCTATTTTGCTCAGTGCATGGTGTTTAAAAGGCCTATAGTTTGCTTTGAATTTTAACTGATCCAACTAAACCAGCAGAAATGAGCTTTGCTGATATTGTCAAAGTAATGCAGGATCATTTAGAACTGAAGCTTTTGTTGATTGCAAGATATTTTAGGTTTCATAAGTAGTAGTAAAAGACAGGGAGCCCATTTCAGTGTTATGTGACTGCACTGAAGAGGTTTTCTGAACATTGTCAACTCATGAAGGTCTTAATGATTCACTGAGAAATCATCTATTTTGTGAAGTAGTATAAAAACATTCAAAAACAGCTCCTAGCTGAAGCACAACTTACGTTCAAAAGAGCATCTAAAATTACTGTTTCAATGGAAACCACAGACCAAAGGGCAACTGAGTTGTAGTCAGGAATAAAAGTGAGTGTGAAAAGAAATGTGATGTCTAAACAGAAACCTGCCTGGCTGAAAAAAAACTGTGTTACCTTGTGGCAGGTGCTCACATGCAGCAGACCAATGCAGATTT
This sequence comes from Mobula birostris, assembly GCF_030028105.1. Classification (NCBI taxonomy): domain Eukaryota; kingdom Metazoa; phylum Chordata; class Chondrichthyes; order Myliobatiformes; family Myliobatidae; genus Mobula; species Mobula birostris. The sequence goes on from NC_092375.1 coordinate 160,683,791, forward strand.
AGAGGCAAAGCTTGCAGAAAGTGCAACAACGTAGGACACACACAAAGAGAATGCTGGGTAGTCAAAAATAAATGGACTGCACAGGGAAGAGAAAGAGATAAAAGCCAAAGTTACAGATTCAAAAAGAACAATAATCTGCACAATGTTAATGACAAACATGATAATGACTGACACTGTCACAGGTCTGTGTAGCCTTCAAACTTACAACATGAAAACTAACAATAGACAAGCAATATAGCTTACACAAGAAGTGAACGACTCAGCTGTTCCAATCATTCCATGAAAAGAGTTTGAATGGCGTTTCAGGGATACCATTACTAAAGCCTGTAGATATCCAAGAACTTATACTGGAGTAAAGATAACTCCTGTGGGAATGACATTCTAACAGGGCATGTCCTGGCTGGCGGGGGTCCTTAATAATGGGCGCCACCTTTCTAAGGCACCGCTCCTTGGACATGTCTTGGATAATACAAAGGCTAGTACCCATGATGGAGTTGACTAATTTTACAACTTTTTGCAGCTTTTTTTGATCCTGTGAGGTCCATTTAAAATGCCTACTGTCATCGACCTGCACAGCAACCATACCCCCCCCCATACCCCCTATCATCCACGTACCCTTCAAAACTTCACTTAAATATTGAAATCGACCTTGAAAGCACCACTTCTGTTAGCCACTCATTCCACATTCACATGACTCTCTGGTGAAGAATATTCCCCTCAAGTTCCTCTTAAATTTTTCACCTTTCACCCTTAACCCATGACTTCTGGTTGTAGTCCCACCCAAGCTCTAAAAAGGCCTGCTTGCATTTACTCTATCTATACCCCTTATAATTTTGTATCCCTCTATCAAATCTCCTCTCAATCTTCGACATTCTAACAGTGAACACCTAAACTATTCAATCCTTCCTTATACCTCGGGTCCTTCAGACCCAGCAACATCACTGTACTCTTTCAATCTTATCTACATCTTTCCTGCAGGAATGTGACCAAAAATGCACACAATATTCCAAATTAGCCCTCACCAACGTCTTATACAATTTCAACATAACACCCCATCTCCTGTACTCAGTACTTCAATTTATGAAGGCCAATGTTTCAAAAGCTTCCTTTATGACCCTTTCTACCTGTGATGCCACTTTCAATTAGTTATAGACCTGTATTCCTGGATCACTTTGCTCTATCACACTACTTAGTACTCGACCATTCACTGTGTAAGACCTACTCTGGTTGGTCCTACCGAAATGCGACACTTCGCATTAGTCTGCATTAAATTCCACCTGACATTTTCAGCCCACTTTTCCAGCTGATCCAGATCCCTCTACAAGCCACGATATTCTTCCTCGCTGTCCACTACATCCCCAATCTTGACGTTGTCTGCAAATTTACATTAAGAGATCTTCCGATAAGATGGTAGTGTGTGCAAATGCAGTGGCTTCTCGGGGGCCAACCAAAGGTGCTTTATCCTTTGTAAAATTTGTTTTTCTTATGATCCAAAGACAATTCTACTCTAAGAACAAAGGGTACTGCAGGGCTACTGCATTAGTGAGTTGCTTATTCATCGGAGGAGCTGGACTAATGTCAGTGGCAGAGCCTGCCGAGGTGTCAAAAGGTCGGCCGAGGTGTCGAAGGAGATGACCTAGCTGCAGACCATGTTGCTGCCCACTACTCGGAAGCATCGGAGTTGATGCAGTATAACTGTGGGAGATTGTCTCAGACATTTCACTTGCGATCGCAAGGCTGTTGGACAGTGACAATGTGAGTTGCCGCAGGCCTGTTACCTTTGGCTGGACGGCCAGTCGACATGGGTGCTGTGCAGCCTAAGTGGTAATTTGAACTAGGCCTCAAGCCTCAGGCTTGCCTCTGCTGCAGACACAGAAGCGCTACTGCATATTTGAGCTTGGCTGGGGCCTGGCCTCACCCATTGGTGCTGCCCTCCCATGTTTAAGCGATGGAATGACAGGCTGAATTGCGTGCTTCTATATGCTGCCAAAAGATTGTACCATCGATTGCTGGACATAGTCGCTCAGGTTCTTGGACTATATATACGATTTTTTTGAGTGAATATGCTTCTTTGCTCAATATTTTGAATTATGTTACTCGCTATTTTTGAATGTTTGCTTACTATTTTGAATATTGTGCACCTCGTCCCCAGAGGATCTCTGAGACTTTCAGCTGTATCTGTGTATGATTTGAATGATAATTAAACATGATGTGACTTGATTTTAATTTGATCCATTTAACCACATTATCATCTGGATCATATCAGTGACAAACAACAACAGTTATTTGCACTGATCCCTGTGGCACTCCACTAGTCACTGGCCTCCAGACAGAGAAGCTTTGAGCAGCATTCAGGAGCTTCAAGTAGTGGCCAATTGAAGAAATTGGAAGCCCAAGAAAACATAGTTCACTCAGGTTAGCCAATCGAGTAGAAAAGGCAGGAGCTCGCAGCACTTTTGAACCTTTGAGCAACAGCAAAATGGAGAGATTGGAAGCCAAAGAAATATTGTTCACTCTGGTTTGCCAATTGAGTAGAAAAGGCAGTGACTCTCAGCAGTTTTGGAGCTTTGACAGTGGCCAATCAGCGATCAGGATTGATTAGCGAATACAAATTAAAGTAAGGCGGGGCAAGCGGAAAGGCTATTGTCAGAGTGGTCATGATTGGAGTGGACAGAGTTAGGGTTAAGATTTCAAGGTCTCAATAAGGAGAAGTACGAGAGAGAGAAAACGATAAGCTGTAGGCAGAGCTCTTTCCCACCCCCTTCTTTACATTTGCTCAATTAGAACAGTGGAGATGCCAGACAAGATAGTGGAATGCTCCTCTTGTGGGATGTAGGATGGCAAGGAGACATCCAGTGTACCTGCAAGAAGTGCATCCAGCTGCAGCTTCTAACAAACCACGATAAGGAGTTGGAGTTGGAGCTGGTTGTTGTGCAATGATCCGGAGGTGATAAGAGAACTTAAGGTTAAGGAACACTTAGGAAGCAGTGATCACAATACAATCGAGTTCACTTTGAAATTTGAGAAGGAGAAACTAAATTCCAACGTGTCAGTATTTCAGTGGAATAAAGGAGATTAAAATGGCATGAGAGGGGAACTGGCCAAGGTTGACTGGAAAGGGACACTAGCAGGAAGGACAGAAATGGCTGGCGTTTCTGTGAAAAATGAGGGAAGTGCAAGACATTCCATACAAGAAGAAATTTTCAAATGGAAAAAGAACACTACCGTGGCTGACAAGTGAAGTCAGAGCTAAAGTAAAAGCAAAAGAGAGGGCATACAATGAAGCCAAAGCTAGTAGCAAGATAGAGGATTGGGAAGCTTTTAAAAACTTGCAGAAGGAAACTATGAAGGTCATTAGGAAGGAAAAGATGAATTATGAAAGGAAGCTGGTGACTAATATCACAGAAGATACTAAAAGCTTTTTTAAAGGGTAAAAGAGAGTTGAGGGTAAATATAGGACCAATAGAAAATGACGCTAGAGATATTGTAATGAGAGACACAGATATGGCAGAGAAACTGAATGCATGATTTGCACCAGTCTTCACAGTGGAAGACATCTGTAGTATACCAGACATTCAAGAGTGTCAGGGAAGTTAAGTATGTGCAGTGAAAATTACGACTGAGAAAATGCTCAGGAAGCTTAATGGTCTGAGGGTAGATAAATCTCCTGGATCTGATGGAATTCACCATCAGGTTCTGAAGGAAGTAGATGGAGAGACTGTGGTGGCATTAACAATGATCTTTCAAGAATCGGTAGATCCTGGCACTGTACTGGATGAGTGGAAAATTGCAAATGTTACTCCGCTATTTAAGAAAGGCGGGAGGCAGCAGAAAAGAAACTATAGACCTGTTCGCCTAACATCAGTGGTTGGAAAGTTGTTGGAATCGATAGTTAGAGATGAGATTACGGAATACCTGGAGGCACATGAAAAGATAGGCCAAAGCCAGCATGGTTTCTTGAAAGGAAAATCCTGCCTTACTAACTTACTGCAATTTTTTGAGGAAATTGCAATGCAGGGTAGACAAAGGAGATGCAGTGGATGTGGTATACTAGGATTTTCAGAAGGCCTTTGTCAAGGTGCCGCACAGGATACTGATTATCAAAATAAGAGCCCATGGAATTACAGAGAGGTTACTAACATGGGTGGAGCATTGACTGATCGGCAGAAAGCAGAGAGTGGGAATAAAGGGATCCTATTCTGGCTGGCTGCAGGTTACCAGCGGAGTTCCACAGGGGTCGGTGTTGGGACCGTTGTTTTTTACGATGCAGGTCAATAATTTGGACTATAGGATTAATGGATTTGTGGCTAAGTTTGCCGATGATACAAAGGTAGGTGGAGAAGCGGGTAGTGTTGAGGAAACACAGAGCCTGCAGAAAGACTTAGATAGTTTAGGGGAATTGGCAAACAAGTGACAAATGAAATACAATGTTGGAAAGTGAATGGTCATATACTTTGGTGGAAGAAATAAATGGGCAGATTATTATTTAGATGGGCAGAGAATTCAAAATGTAGAGATACAAAGGGACTTAGGAGTCTTTGTGCAGGATACCCTAAAGGTTAACCTCCAGGTTGAGTTGGTGGTGAAGGAGCTGAATGCAATGTTGGCATTCATTTCTAGAGGTATAGAATATAAGAGTAGGGATGTGATGTTGAGGCTCTATAAGGCACTCGTGAGACCACATTTGGAATATTGTGTGCAGTTTTGGGCTCCTTATTTTAGAAAGGATATACTGACATTGAAGGGGGTTCATGGAAGAGTTACGAGAATGAATCCAGGAATGAAACAGTTACCATATGAAGAATGTGTAACTTTTGCTTCAGCTAGCGGCTTAATATAGGGGATGATAGCCCCCCCGTGTCCCACCCCCGGCCCAACTTAAGATATCTTGTTTGGATGAATGCTGCGCCCTGTTACAAATCAGCACCACAAAATAGCAAAGGGTACTCAATATGCGGTTAAGTGATTGAGCTTTATAATTCTTAATTTGACTATGTGGTTAGTAAAGAAAACAGAAAAAAGGAAAAAGGGAAAAAAGGGCCTACTGTCATGAAACAATCTAATGTTGGTGCTCGCTGATAAGGCCATTCGTCCACCATCGACCTCCTCCATTCATCACTGACCTTCGGACCCTCGCTCCAAGTCCACTCCGTCCAGTGGTCTCCCAACTTTCTCCATTCGTGTTTTCTCTCATCTCTCCCCGACAAAAGACCGCAAATTCCAGGCTCCCAGATAGACAAGAAAGAACAGCATCCCGCTCATTGATTGGCATGCCCCGTTATCTCTAGTCATAACCCAAACATTGCTGCTACAGAGAAACCATTACCTCAGCAGTGGAACATTACAGAGAAGCCATTACATTGGCAGTGAAACCTTACAGCATGTTACAAACGTCTGGCAGTCCTTGAGCTGTATTTCCTGGAGTTCAGGAGAATGAGAGGGGATCTCATAGATGTTAAAATATATAAAATTTAAATATATATAGTCATACTTTATTAATCTGGGGGGAAATTGGTTTTCGTTACAGTTGCTCCATAAATAATAAATAGTAATAGAACCATAAATAGTTAAATAGTAATATGTAAATTATGCCAGTAAATTATGAAATAAATCCAGGACCAGCCTATTGGCTCAGGGTGTCTGACCTCCAAGGAAGGAGTTGTAAAGTTTGATGGCCACAGGCAGGAATGACTTCCTATGACGCTCAGTGCTGCATCTCGGTGGAATGAGTCTCTGGCTGAATGTATATACATATGTATATGTATATACACATATACACCACCCTCCTCCTTTCCTGGTTTCACCTATGACCTTGTGTTTCTTCCTCCCCTCCCCCACCTTCTAACTCTGACTCCTCATCTTTTCTTTCTTCAGTCCTGATGAATGATCTCTGCCCGAAACATTGACTGTACTCTTTTCTATAAATGCTGCCTGACCTAATGGGTTCCTCCAGCATTTTGTGTGTGTTGCTTGGATTTCCAGCATCTGCTGATTTTCTCGTTTGTGATATATATTAAGCTTTCTTGTTCACTTAAATAATTCATTGCAGGTTATGTGTATAAATATGTGATCTGCATACATCATCACACTACCACGTGATACGTGCACGCCTCACTTAAAGTAAAGCACAAAGTTAGACCCTCATTCCCAGACTCCCCAGTCTTCTTTTGAATTAATGTTTTGAAGTTACAAAAGGTAATAATAACCATATGACAAATAAATCTACCGAACAAAACAATATGATTGTTACTTAAACCAATGTTTCAGTATTGTGCATTTGTTTGAAGATATAATTAAGGAAAATATTTTTTTCTAAAATAGATATCTAAAGGATCAAATATTCATGCAACAAAGAAAACTTTAAATCAACATTGCTGACACAGAGGTTATTCTAGCAGTCCAGAAATTATAGTTAACTTAATTAAATTAACATTTTGCTGATAGTTTCTCTAACTTCATTGTGTTTTCCAAATATTGGGAGATACCAAAACAATCATGTAGTAAAAATACAAGTACGATACACATTTGACAACTGCAGCCAAAGCATCTTGTCAATGGAATATATGCCATAGTGTGAGTACTATCAGTACTTACAAGCAAGCTTTGGACTAACTTGAGTCACAGTTTATGTTTTCCAAGGGACCTTCAAAGCTATTTTTCCTCACTTCCCCATCCTCACCCCCAATTTTGATGGAAGAATAAGTAGCAATTCAAAGTATAAGATAATAATAAGATAGCCATCCTCAGACAACAGGACAGGAATCCAATGAGAGGATACAGATAACAAAATAAACAGGGAGCACAGTGCAATCAAAAATAGTTTTACTGAACCCCAAGATTATTTACTTGCTGGAATATTATGTCAGACGATCAACATATTTTATTTAGGGGAATTAATATTTTCAAAGTTTACATCATTTTGATGTTAAGGTTTGATTATTTGCAGGTTCACTCACTGAAGACAAATGTAGGATAAAGTAAACCAACAAATATTCAGTTGGCACAGAGCATTATTATTTCAAATGCAGCATGCTCCTATGAATCAAATTCAGCTTATTAATTGAGTAACTTCAGCTGTACTAATAACATTACTCTCCTGTACATCAGGTCACATGCTCAGCTCATTACAACTTCTGTCCTAAGTTTGACTAATATCTAATTGTGACGCAAAGCAACAAAGACTCACATTTACAGATTGCCATTCACATCTCTTTCACAGTAACCCAAAGTTGATACCAGCAGATGTAATACATTTTGAAATATAGTGAAACATGCAGATCATTTAGATTCAGCAAGATCCCATAAAACACACCGGGAACCTGACCAGATAATCTGACATGTATTGCGGGGTCAATATTGGTCAGGACACCAGAGAGTGTTTCCTGTTTGCCTTTGAAATTGCTCCAAGAACATTTTACATTGATTTCTAAGAACAAGTCAATCAAAACAGCATCTCGAGAACCGTAGGGCTCCCTCTACCTTGGACTGAAATTTAATCTAGATGCTTATGATTGAGTACTGGATTGGAGAAGGTTGGATATCTATCACCAGAAAGAAAAACATTGCAGGCAGTGAGAGAACAAGTTGCTTTTACTAAGTCAATCAAAAGGTTCAAACCCTGATCTGTCCAAAATCTGCGCTTCACTTCATTATTCCTGGTTCATATGATGAATACCCACTTAAACCTTTCACCAGACACCTGTCCATCTTCATGAAAGCTTGCTCCAGGTTCATCCCATTATTTTTAAAAAAGACACAAACTCTCTTGATCTTTTCAATGATTTCAAGTTCCCTGGCCCTAGTCATCTCATTTTCACTAAGGTTGTCCAGTCCCTGTACACCTCGGTTCCCCATCAGGAAGGCCTCAAAGCTTTCCATTTCTTTCTGAACACCAGACCCAACCAGTTCCCCTCCACCACCACCTCTTCCATCTGGTAGAACTGGACCTCACTATCAATAACTTCTCCTTTGGAACCTCCCACTTCCTTCAAACGACAGCTGTAACCATGGGCATTCACGTGGGTCCCAGCTATCTCAAGATGAGGCTTTTCATTCCAGAACTAATAAGATGTCCTCCTTCTTCAAAGAAAGGGGCTTTCCATCCTCCACTAACAACACTGGCCTCACCAGCATCTCTTCTATTTCACGTGCATTTGCCCTCACCCATCCACCTGCCACCCCACCAGGATAGGGTTCCTCTTGTCCTCACCTACCACCCCACCAGCCTTTGCGTCCAGCAAATAATTTGCCATAACATTCACCATCTCCAAAGGGATCCCATCACCAAGTACATCTTTCCCTCCCCCCCACCATTTTCTGCAGGGGTCTCTCTCTATGCAACTCCATTGTCCATTCATGCTTCCCCACTGATCTCCCTCCTGGTGCGGAGCCTTGTAAGCAGATAGGTGCTACACCTGCACCTACACCTCTCTCACTACCATTCAGGGTCCCAAACAGTCCCTCCAGATGAGGCGACACTTCACCTGGTGAGTCAGTTGGGTTCATCTACTGTATCCAGTGCTCCCAGTGTGGCCTCCTGTTTATCAGTGAGATCTGATGCAGATTGGGAGATCGCTTTGCCAAGCACCTATGCTCTGTCTGCCAAATAAAGTGGATCTCCCGGTGGCCACCCATTTCAATTCTACTTCCCATTCCCATTCCAACATCTAAGTTACTGGGCTCCTCCATTGCCACGATGAGGCCACACTCAAGTTGGAGGAGCCACACCTTATATTCCATCTGGTTAGCCTCCAACCTGATGGCATGAACATCAATTTCTCGAATTTCCAGCAATTGCCCCTTCCTTCACCATTCCCCACTCTCACCTCATCTCCTTATTTACCCAACACCTCCCTCTGGTGCTATTCCCCTTTCTCTTTCTTCCATGGGCTTCTATCCTCTCCTATCAGATTCCCCCTTCTCCAGCCCTTTATCTCTGTCACCAATCGACCTTCCAGCTCTATACTTCACCACCTCCCCCTTCCAGTTTCGCCTATCACCTAGCACCTTGTACCTCTTCTTTCCCTCCGCCATCTCCTTGTGCTGATTTCTCATCTTTTTTTTCCCAGTCCTGATTAACAGTCTCAGCCAGAAATCTTGACTGTTTATTCCTTTCCATAGATACTGCCTGGCCTGCTGAGTCCTTCTAGCATTTTGTGTGTATTAGTTTGATTTCCAGCATCTGCAGATTTTCTCTTGTTTTGAAATTCTTACACGTAATGATGAGGAGCATTGATCATGTGGATAGCCAGAGGCTCTTTCTCAGGACTGAAATGGCTAACATGAGAGAGCATAGTTTTAAGGTGCTTGGAAATAGGTACCGAGGGAATGTCAGGGGTAAGTTTTTCCACAGAGAGTGCACTGGGTGCATGGAATGCACTGCCGGCGGTGGCAGAAACGGATACAATAGGATCTTTTAAGAGCTTCGAAAAACAGAGGGCTATGCGCTAGGGAAATTCTAGGCAATTTCTAGAGTAGGTTACATGGTCGGCACAACACTGTGGGCCGAATGGCCTGTAATGTGCTGTAGATTTCTATGTATCTTTTCAAGGAAAATGAAGCAAATGGCACTCTTTAATGCCCATTGTCAGTCTATAGATAAACCTTTCCTTTGGCTGGTCACTTGCATCAGTAGTGTCTATCTGGCTCTTCGTAATAGGTGTCCTGACTCCTGCTCCAAGCTCCCAAAATCCTATTAAAGTAATTGAAGCATCAAAAGAAAAAAAACCTGTGTACTTAACTACAGTAGATAGAGAGCAAATTAAAAGGTGCATTTCTAAGAACAACAAGATTCTGCCTATCATTTTCAAAATTCTTTTGCAATCCCTCCACTTCCTTTGCCTCAGCAATTTCCTTTGTTAATGGTGTACTGATGTCTAATATGTGCTGGAATCCAACAGCTTCACTTTACCTACCCACTGATTCCTTGAATTTGAATGATTAAGTAAAGATGGCTCAGTATTCGCAAGGGGGTAGCAGAAAGAGCAGATTGAACTGAAGTATTTGCCTGGTAAGTAGTTTGTACCTTGGAAATTGTGTATTAAATGAGGGCAACAGTAGAAAGTGAAAAAAAAACAAAGACCTTTGATTTTAATGCAGCCATTTTAAAATATCTATTCAGAAAATGAAATGCAGAATATTGTAAAATTTAAGAGGGAAGCAGATGTCATTGTCATCAGGCATTTCACAGCAGTGTTTTATCTGTGAAATTTCAATGGAACAACAGCTTTGTTAACTTATGTGCTGAAACTAACTATATCCAGTCACAACAGTATTTTTATCAACAGTGAAGATATCAAATGTCTACTTTAAAGTGAAATACAGATCTGGAGTCTTATCTCCTCCTGTATTATACACACCAAAGAATACTGAAATTTCAGTATTTGCCCCTCTGTTTAAACAGAAGCCGGATGAAGTCAAATATAAAGTAGCAAATGTTAAAAACCATCTTTAAAAGTGTGCCAAACACGTAGCTTTTAAAATCAGCTATTACGAAATGTGAATATATGTCTGCATCTGAAATAATAAACAAAATATACATTATTATTAGTTGAAAATAGGAGGACTATTGAACTAATATTTGTTCATACCATTAATTGAGAGAGTAGTTATATTCCAAATGAAGTGGGACATCCACCTGTGTCTCATGCAAATACTGCATGTCTTTATTTAAAGATCTTTCAATAAGGCAACACATGCCCCTGTTTAATTATGATTCCACAAAGTACTGCATAGTCTATTTAATCATAATCCTAATCCCTTCTGAAGCACTGAGAACACAACCTCCATCTCATTACATAATGAATTCTATAAATGAGCGCAAAGCTGTTTCCAGTTTGCATAATTCCAGTTTTAACATCAGTATATCAATGCAATTGTATCTTAAATTTTGGGCAAGTTATTTTTAACTTTCAATTATCTGGATAAAGTATCTCTCAGGACATTTGGAAAGAAACCTGATACAATATTTTATGTAACAACAGTTACAAATAAAAACTGACATTAATTATGCACGTGTTCCAATTTCTATCATGTTACCTGCCAGACTGATATTTGGTCAGTTATCTCACTACATCATAATTATATTAGATTACATGACATTCTGCAATAATGGACACATTGTCCCAAGCTAAAAGGACTAGGTCAGATGGACAAAGGGGAAAGGACATTCACAAAATGGTTCCTTTAATTGACCCAGCTCTTGACTACAGCTCACCACTGAGTGCACGTGCAAATGAATCACTAATCCATAGAGCACTTGCTCTCCTTCCAATGGTTTCTTTGCCTTTTCTTTGTGTGTTATTGATTTCACTATCTTTAGTATGAGCAAAGTATTTTTAGTAATAATGTTTACTAATTTGATCTCCAAGACTGAGGGAAGGTGGTGTACACCACTGAAGCCTAGTTTTATAATGAATCACCGACAATGTGGTGAAATCATCTTCCTGCCCCGCTCCCAAATCCACTTTCTCCTGCCTTTTCTGCTTGACAAGACTTAATATCATGTGCCTTTAATCTTTCAAGGCAACCTTTACAAATTACCAGCTCTAATATGAAATTCCATCCAAAAACACCCTTAACTAAGCAAAGGTTTTCCCATGTGTATAAAACCTAACATTCAGCCAACCTAAACTCTGCATGTTTCATGGTTAATTTCCCCTTGGTGTCATTTTTAAACTCAATTTTAGAACTCACCTGTGAGTCAAAAGATGAAAATGGCTGTTTAAATGTAAAAGGAGCCTGGAGATCCAGTATAGCCTTGTAAATGAAATTGTTGGCTCAAAAAACCCTCCTTCAAGAATGATGATGCAACCAGATGGAGACAACATATCAATTTAATTGCTCCAATATAGGCCTTACATAGAGCACTTCTGCTGCTTCCCAACATAGAAATTTTTTTAAAATATTAGGCAGCTTTGTTCAGCACTGCTCATGTTAAATCATTAATCTGAACTTCAATAATTTGTCTTAAATTCTTCATAAACCTGCATTAATTCTTATTGCCTGTACAAGAACATAAACTTGCAACTAATGCTGAGCTAATTAAATGATGGACAGATGTTCTTTAAGATTATTAAAGCACACATAAAGAGGAATTTAGTTTAATCCACATTTGGAAGAAGATTATACTGCAACTTGTAAATGCAGCACATCCATCAGGAGCTCTTTTGAATCACAAAGTAAAGCTGCCTTAAAATAACTTTTCCAATGAACTTAAAGTGATTTGCATTGATTTTGTTATGTCTCTTCATTAAAGGAATGAGCACGCACATTATTTTTTTAAGCACATTTCAGATAGCTTCCATTTTCTAGCTCTTTTCATTGAATACATAGTGAACGTATTCAGCTCGTAATACATCAGGTAGCAGAACTGAACAATAGATGGAAGTTGCAATGCATTAATAATGCTTTCCTTCCGACAAACTGTGATATGAACCTCTTGCATTTCATTTGTCTTGTTTCATGTGAAAGAAAATTTCTAAACTGGAGGTTATATATTACATAGATTATTTTAACCCAAAATGTAAGATAGGGTGCAATTCAGAATCATAATTTTCAATTCAAAGCTAGGCCACCACTATTAGATTACATAATGATGTACATGAGGTTTTACACTGTTTCAATTTAAAAAGATGAATTTTATCACTCAAACTAATGCACTATTCCTGAATATAAAGTGAATAAAATAATGTAACACGTAGAAAGGTAAAGTTCTGAGTCAGAGAATTAGTTTAATAATGCTAATAATTCATCTGTGCTTAATCTATTACTGAACAAATTCCAAGTCGTCCACTTTCTGTACCACTGTGAAAGTTTTCAGATATCACACAAGTTCATACTGCACAATATAATTAATATTAAAAGTAAATTTAAAACGTTTAGTGTAGAACACAGGACCATCAAGTTCCTCCCTCCCCAATACCCCCTTTCACCTCAACCACCACCCCCTACAAATTTTCTCACATTTTTAATGCACCTTAAAATTGAAGTGCATGCAACACAATTTTCTACAGCTGGAATAAGCCACAAGATCAGTTACATTAACTGAGAATAAAAGTTGATCCTTCACTTCAGAACAGCTTCTCTGTTGTGCAACACCTAACAGTCCAAAATAGAACTTGTAAATTTCATTCAATTAACACAAGTTTTTGTGAACGATGGGCATCTGTGACTTCCAGTCTCGCAACTGAGAATGTTTCTCCCAAATAGTTTAATTTAACGAGCCACATGTTGAAGCTTTGCTTTCACAAGATGAAAAATAAAGTTTTACAGATCTTCCTTTGTGATTTTACATTCAGTGAAACAACCCTCTAAATAAATCCCATTTATAGGTTACTGAAGCACTCCATAAACTTCAGTGGTAATCACTACCAACAGTCTAAGTCTGTTCTGTTCATTCGAGATGGAATTCGAGGTACAACACATAAAATATATCATTTATCAGTCTGTCTCTTGTACCCCTTTCAGTATATACTATATGCTTCTAAACCATCTCCTCTTGCTGACTGCTGCCACAGTCTGGTAGCTTTTCAAAATACTAACTTTAGTTTTAAAGATGAAATCCTTTCTTTGGTCATTGTGAATAAAAATAATAATAGCACAGCCCCAATGTGTTTTTTTCATTCTGTGCATACAAGTAACTAAATAACCAAGTTTTAGTCCTTACACTTTTGTTTAGTAGAAAACTATATTACCTCATCCTTTTTAAACCTCTTTAAGCGTATGTGCACCTTATTATTTACAGAGCACTATTATAACATCTGACACTCCCAAATCTCACATATTTATTTTTGATTGTTCTTCTAATGTTTTCAAAGACAAAAATCATTTGAAACTCACAATATATTTTAAATCTCTAATATTCAAACAGCAAATGGAAACCATTAGTTGTCAAGTAACAAAAGCATTTATAACACATAAAACTAATAAAACTATGAACTATCTTCAGGTAATTGTAGTATAGTTTACAACAAATTGGTCTTGGAAATTAGATTACTTGGGGACACGGGTACAAGGATAGGCCATTCAGTCTGATCCAGGTCTGTTTCACCATTAATTAATCTGCATTCTGATCCTGTTTGCTCACCTTTGATCCACATCTTTTGATCATTTCCTTAACAAGACTCTGTCAATCCTGGTCATGTAGGGTGCAGTTAGCCCAGTGCCACTGCCTCTTGGGGGGACGACATTTCCAGGACTTCACTCTCCAATGTGAAAAAGCACTTAACTAAAATTCTCATAACTGGCTTAGGTCTAGTTCTATGGTTAAGTTCACTTTTACTCCATTCCCACCAGCAGAGGAGATAGCTTTTCTGGGAACACTTACTATACTGTCCTTTTGTGTTGAATACCTTGGTCAAATAATCCTAGAGCAATTCTAGTGCAATAAAATGCAAGTGAAGTTTGTGTAAGACAGCAATTTAACACATTGAGTATTCTAGTGAGTGCACTGGAAGTGTGCTGCCCAAAAATTTATGCACTTTAGTTAAGGTATGACTAAGGTTGGTGGAACATCTTAATAGTGTGTTCCACCAAACTGAATATTTAAAAAATCCATTAAAAATAAGATTCCATTCTCCTTTTTGAATCCCTTCTTGGTGGCATTGTTTTACTATCTTCCAGAGGCCACAGATACATGATTTGTGCGCTTCACAATTCTTTCTTTTTATCTAAGGATTTTGCTGATTTTTATTAGCCCTGGAGTATTGTGACTTTGGTCATTGTCACCATTTCAAATTTGAAATGCACATAAATATGATGGTAAAAATCTGAAGATGCTGATATAGCTGATTTATAGAATTGGCATACATTACGCAAAGTGTCAGGAAATATTTGCATTTCCAATTAACATTTTGTTTAAATCTTTAATTAAAATGTTTCTAGATTGGCTGGTTATTTTTACTCATGCTACTGACCTGCAATCACTGCAAGCTTGGAAAATGTTCACACATTCTGTTTCTCAGTATGTTCCACACTCCAGGCTATCCATTTGCTGGTGTGGTTTCAGTAATCATAGAGCTGAACCATAGGAACTTATAACATATATATAGTTTACGCAGCTGAAACACTATAGTACAATCTCTGGAGTATTTTTAAACAATGCCTTTTCCATTATTTTTCCTTTGTCAAGTGAGTTTACAGCATAATAACACTAGCTGAAAGCCAATGAAACTTCTAAAATTGATGTAGTTACACTTAGTCGCCACCAATGTACTTAACAGGTACTATGTCGAGCAGGCAAAACAGTAGTTATGCCCATATGTGCATTATGGTGTAATTAGTCCAATTAATTAAGTAATATTCTTGCAAAAATTACTTGTTGGAATTTAGTAAGTTTAGCTCTATTCCCCCAGTCAAAGTCTTAAGGATATATGTTTAATGTTGTTTCTACTTGACATGTTCTAGGCTTTCAAGCTTTAAATAAATTTCTGATTAAGATACAAATGAAAATAAATCCCATCATTTAGTCTTTGGCTCAGTTGTAGCTTTTTCAAAATCAATGTCAAATGAGCTTGAACACAATCTTGTTAATTTGTTGATCTTATTCTGTAATATGAAATAACAAGAGAAGTTAAGAGCAACTAACTGACACACCCAGGCAGTCGCAGACTGCCCTTGGTAATACAAAGTATTGTATAACTTCCTTAAAAAATTGTTAAGCAAGTAGGTCTGAATGAATATTCTATTGGAATGGTCTGACTAAACCTGGCACCAGAAAGCAAAACCATCCGAAAGGCCATTTTAAGAGATTTCCCTGCAGGTGCTTTAACCAGATACATTTCACTTTCACCATTTCATTCTGCAGTTTGTCTCATTTCTGGGATGGGATAAATTTAGGCTCGGTAAGCAAACAGATGAAGTGTAAGCAAGTTGTTCTCATCTTATACTGCTGCTGTTAGGCAGCCCAGCAATGGTAACAAATAAAAGGATTAAGGAAGGGCTGAGATGAAAATAAAACGGATCTGCATATAAAGCAGATATTGTTGCTATTTCCATGACAATGAAATAACAAATAGTTAAGCACTGGTCTGTCATACAATTATCAGAACCCTGCTTTCATGGCAGTTGGCCCTGGATGGTTTGGGAATCTCGCAAAAGCACTAAAGTGAGAATTCATTTAGCTAAAGAACCCTAAATAACACAATGGCAGGTAATTACATTTGCTGTATGTTACTGGAATTTCAAGCCCACCGCCCCACCCCCGCAAAATATTTTATTGCAGCCATTTATTAAGTCATCTTAAGTCATTGCAAGTAATCGAAGCGCCTATCAGCTTTCTCTTACTTCATTAACCCAAAAACTACTGAGAAAAATTGCAAACATGATGTAGATTTCACGCAGAACATACCGGCGAGATAAACAAGTAAAGTTTAAGCTTTAAGTCAGTTGCTCAATTAACTTTCCGCAATAAGCTTAAAATAAAACAAATACCAGCGTCTTGCTTCCATTCTTGCAGAGTGGGCCCCGGAAAACTCCCTTGATGTTTCTGAAATGGCCATTGCTAAGGTGTGTAGAGCTGATGACAATATAGTAACACGCCATATGGTGCTGTAGCTCCCATGCACACAGTGCATACAGTTCAAGTGGATTGCAAACGAGAAGCCTGCTGATGATCTGAGCTGGGAACACACGGCGCTCAATGAACGCTGCTCCTCTTTTTCTCTTGTTTCACTCTGGTATATCAGCATAAGCAAATGAGGTATTAGCTAGTCATCTTTCCCGTCTACTGCTGATTCGCTCTGCTTAAAACAGTGCACCCAATCTCTTTGCATCTCTGCTGCGCGAATGAGACTTCTAAAACCTCAGTCTCTCACAGGCATAATATTACACACCACAAAGAGCTGCTGGTCCATTGCACCGGGCCAATGGCAGAAAGCCACTAGCCCAATACTGAAAGCTGTCTGAGAAGTACATATGTCACATGCTGCTTCTACACATTACTGACTCAGCCTCACAGAGCTGTGCACATGGCAAGTCTCGGCCAACCAGCAGACAGCTGCAACAGCATTCATAAGAATCGTTGCAAGATCAGTGCAGGTAAAAGAGTTTCATAGGGACCAAAGCAAGAACTATAGTTTGACAGCTGACAGCAAACACAGCGCAGGACAGTCTATTCTACCTCCGTACATTACCAGATAGAATGATTATTCATATCATAATCACATAACGCATTCAGTCTGACAAAATAATATATTTGAGGGAGGGGACGTGTTTGAGGACCTCACAAGAGGACCAGCAAATCAAGGCAGGTATTTCCAAACATTGTCTCGAGGCAAAACGTAATTGAATTGTCTCATTTACTGTTACACGAGCCACTAGAGAGAACTCATTGAAAACATTGTTTTGCCCGACTGACACGATATTGAATGTGCTGTAGCTGTCTCCACAACGATTCCTGTGAAATACAGCTTGATCACCAGCTCTCAATCTTGGGGAAAGGTACTTGTGTTTCAGTTACGTTTTACCCTGAATTATAGTCAAAGTACGAGTTGTTGTTTTCTTAAAATCTTAGCTTTCTTCGCAGACGTATCATATTTTTTCTCCTGATTACACATGACTTCTTCATGCAATTTGGATGATGTGCTTCAAATATCCCTGAAGTAAATCTATGAATCCCCAGATGGCCAGCC
The DNA here is from genome assembly GCF_030028105.1 of Mobula birostris. Taxonomy (NCBI): domain Eukaryota; kingdom Metazoa; phylum Chordata; class Chondrichthyes; order Myliobatiformes; family Myliobatidae; genus Mobula; species Mobula birostris. The sequence goes on from NC_092375.1 coordinate 160,701,421, forward strand.
ATATGGGTCTTGTATTGAATTCATCTCTAGCTGCAGCGTCTTAACAGCAAATTATATTTTTCCAGTAAGCAATCATTAGAAATGTGAAGATTTCAGTGAGCATGATCTAATCCATCATTTGGATTTTGTATAACATAATTAGTTGGCAAAGTATTCAAAATGTGCCAGAAAAAAATCTTTAGTGACTCTATTAATACAATTTTGCTGATAAGTATTGGACAATCACATTCACATTCACATGAATCATTTGCTATGTGCGTGATCTAACACCATGGGGGGAGGGGTAGAAATTTATCTCTGCCTCTTTTACTGAACTAATTAATGATGTGCTTAGTAACTGTTTTTTTTCTATTCACCATTTTAATGAAATCAACACTTTATTTAAAACACTTTAGCAAATTTATTAAAAAATAGAAAGTAAGAAATTTATCTCCCTTAGTGAAGAAAAAGCACTAAGAGTTCATATAACCATCTTAGCAAGTATTTGCCCATTTTGCTTATAGTGGAGTGATATTTGTGATAATAGCAACTCTCAAATGTCAAACCTATTCAAATTCCTAGTATTTAATAGCAAAATCATTGCAGACTTATGAAAAAGTAGCTAGGAGAAACTTGCCTAAAGTATTCTTAATTTTCTAAGAATCCTGATGTAAATAGATTCCATGGCTTTAGCAGTAGTAACTTGTTTTACCCTGTATCTTTCTGTAGTTATGCTATGCTGCTCACTAGAATGAAGCCCTTTCAGAGTTATTTCTGTATAATCCTTTGCACTTAATTCTCCTGTTCTGGCTTTAGATAACATAGATTTTCTTGATTTTGCAAGAATCTTTAAAGAATATTCTTCAAATTCCTTAAGGTGAATGTGTTAATTTGCAAAACAAACAGGACCTCACTTTGTCTGTGTTCTTCCTTTATAATATCATCTCTACTTTGTTTAGTCAGGCTTCCCAGTAAAGATCAGGTTTAAGCTAATTTAAAATGATCTGAACTGTACAGAACCTTCCGGGATTTATCTGTAATATTGGCCAGAGGCAGTGATTCTCCAGAGGGTATTAAATTACCAGCTTGACTCATGCACTTATTTTTTCCCTCTTCAGGAGAAAATGCCAGATGATTTATGTCATCTTTTTATGCCAACCTGATGCAAATTTCTGCTTCACAGCACAGGGCAACTCTGAGGGCAAGAGGTGGGCCTTTTCATTCCGAGCTTAACTCCACACTATACATTCCCGCTCAATTAGTGTGCATTGGGTTGAGGTAAGGTGAAAATGGAAATGGTTCAAATTTACAGCAGTAGTTAAAAAAAATCTCACTTTCTCTGTACAGTTTGTTTAAAATCCTGCTTTTGAGGACCCCTTTCCTTTTGATCCCAGAAATCTTCTCCTTTCCAACACTCACTGGGAATTTCTGCTGCTCCATATCAAGCCTGCGATTTTTGTGTTGCTCCCCTTTAGTACGTTGGATCAGAAATCACAGAGCAGTGAGCGTAGAAGTGAAAAAGCTCAACCATTATGTTGTATATGATGTAATATTTCACACTGTTCTGAGTGTACCAGTATGTGGCCCACATTCAGGCATTTTGCAGCAGTCCAACAGCCACTGGAGCTCCTGTAAAGCAGCAGGAGATAACAATATTAACAGCCGTAAGCATCTAATTGTAGATACATTTAAATGCAATTAGTCAGACTCTGTCGTTTGATGAAGGTGCTTACAAGTCATTCTGTTAATTAACTATACTGCGGGTAATTTTAATGAGTTCAAAGAAATGTAAAACAGAATTGGGTATAAAATGGGCAGCTAATCTGATCCTGTCGTTTTCCTGTGGATGAGTAGCAGGGTACGTGCAGAGAATGGGAGTGGACTTGCGAAGCTGGTGGTCTGGAGTTCTTTGAATGATCAATTCCGCTACAGTGGCAAATGAGCCACTTTGGGCTGAACAGCCTTGAACTGGAGGTATGGCTTTAGCTGACTTAACGATTTTCACCAAGGATGACCAAGTAGACAGTATAACGATACATTTGTTTTTTTTTCTTTGCATTTTTGGGGGGGAGTTAAAAACAAAGGTAATTGGTCAGTCCACTGTTAATTGAATTCGTGCCATCCCCTGCTGGAAGTGCTACTATTGGAACTTTAATGGAAGGTAAGATTGGATCTAGTCCTTCAACAAATCGGCAGGGCAAGGAACAATTAAAAACAGAAACGGATGAAACAGGAGTCATTGAAGTGATGCTCATGCAGAGAATGTTGAATCACTGGAATTCTCTATCCCAAAGAACTATGGAGGCCAGATCAGAACAGATACTTATAGAGAAGGCAGATCCATTTTTAAAAGATTGGGGAATTAAGGGCTAAAGAGAAATACTGTAGAAAAAGAGTTGAGGTCAAGGGCCAATTAGCCAGGAACATACTGACTATCAGGCTTCAGAGGCCTAGTGGCCTAATCCTGCTCCTATTTTCTTTGTATTTTATACAGGATATTCTGTGCTTTTCAGCCACACATTGTATGGTATGAAACGTATTTCAAATTCACATTCCCTTCTAGTTAGGTGGAAAGTGAATCTGAAATGCGGCAAACATAACAAGCATACTAAATCTTGGAGTTCCCTCTGATTTGTTTCTGCTTTGCCATCACGCCCTCACTAGAAGTGTCCACCTGTCAGTGAGGTTCCAACCAAATGCCTATCAAGAGTTACAGTAATGTCCCAGGAAAAATACTGGGCCTGACTTCCAGTCTCAAGAGTCTCAGCAAGGTATTGAGTGCAATTGTCCAGTTGGACAGGAGAACTAAACCAGCTGTTGCACCTTGGTAAGCACAATAGATTCTTCACATCTTGAGTTGAGTTCCCCCACCATGTTTTGTGATGCATGTTGGCGACTCATTATTGGCCCAATCTGCTTCACAAATATAATGGACGTCAGATGGATTTCTCCACAAATTCAAACTAAATATTATCCTTGCTTGCTGTCTGTCTCTGTTTGAGAATCCCACAGTACAACAGCAATGTCATATGACAGATGCACATATTTGTCAGTTCACAGTCTCTACTCAGAACTATATAGCAGATAATGTTGCTTTATTCCAGGGTATCAGCAAGCAGAAGCACATAGAGAATTAATAAAAATACTTAGAACTTCTGATACAGGAAAAGGTCGTTGAGCTCACCCAGTCGAGGTTTGTGCCTGACCATAACATAAACAAGTAGCTTCAGTCCCCAGCGGTAACACTGCCATCATAGAAAATAGAGCATAGAACATAGAACATAGTACAGGCCCTTCAGCCCACAATGTTGTATTGCCTTTTAACCAACTGTAAGATCAATCCAACCATTTCCTCCTACATAGGCCTCCATTTTTTTTTCATCCACATGCCTATCTAATAGTGTCTTAAATGATCCTAAAAAAAATACTGCTGACATGCCCCCTATGCTTCCCTCAAATCACATTGAAATTATGCCCCCTTGTATCAGCCATTTCTGCCCTGGGAAAAAAATCTCTGACTGTCCACTCTATCTCTGCCTCTTACCATTGTATACGCCTCCTTCAAGTCACCTCTCATCCTCCTTCATTCCAAAGAGAAAAGTCCTAGCTCAGTCAACCTATCCTCATAAGACATGCTCTTGAATCAAAGCAGCATCCTGCTAAATCTCCTCTTCGCCCTCTCTAAAGCTTTCACATCCTTCCTGTAATGAGGTGACCAGAACTGAGCACAATGCTCTTAAGTGTGGTCTAACCAGAGATTTATAAAACTGCAACATTACCTTTTTCGCTCTTGAACTCAACTCTTGAATAATGAAGGCCAACACACCATAGGCCTGCTTCACCACTCTACCAACTTGTATGGCAATGTTATGAGATTTAAGAATGTGGACCCCAAAATCCCTCTGTTTTTCCACACTGCTATGAATCCTGTCATTGACCTTGTACCCTGCCATCATGTTTGACCTTCCATAGTGTATTACTTCATACTTTTCAGGATTGAACTCTGCTTGCCACGTCTCAGCCTATCTCTGCATCCTGTCAATGTTCCGTTGCAACCCTGGATAATCTTCTACACTATCCACAACACCGCACACCTTCTTGCCTTCTGCAAACTTACTAACAGTAATAGAGCTTTGACCAGCGGCCAATCCAGACATCGGAAGTTCTGAGAGGAGGGGACTTCAATCAGGTACACTACCTGAGGATGAAGGGCAGCAGGAGGTTGCAGTAGCATAATGGAGCTTTGGGCAGCGACCATTTGGCGTGTGGGTTTGATTAGGAAGAGCAAATTAAAGGAAGGCAGGGGCAAGCATAGAGGCCGTTGTTGCAGTGGCTGTCATGTGAGTGGACATAGAGTGGTGTTCTCTGAAGAGAGGCTTCAATCACAGAAAGCAAAGGGAAAGAAAAGCTCAAGTTTTTTTTCCTTCTCTTCTTTAAATCTGCTCAGCTAGGACAGTAGAGATGTCAGAAAGAAGAGTGAAATGCTCCTCTTGTGGGATGTGGGAAGGCAAGGAAACCTCCAGTGTCCCTGACAACTACACCTGAGAGAAGTGCGTCCAGTTGCAGCTTCTAGCAAACCGCATTAAGGAGTTGGAGCCGGAACTGGATGAACTCTGGATCATTCAGGAGGCTGAAAGGGGGATAGATAGGACATATACAGAGGTAGTTACACCCAAGGTGCAGGACACAGGAAACCGTGTGATAATCAGTAAGGGGAAAGGTGTTAAAGGAGCCAGCGCAGACTACCCCTGTGCCCAACCCCCTCAACAACAGGATTATTACTTTGGATGTTGTCGGGGGATGATGACCCAAGAGAGAAGAGTCACAGTGGTCGGGTCTCTGGCACTGAGTTTGCCTCTGTAATTCAGAAGGGAAGGAGGGGAGAAGAGACATGGGGTGGTGATAGGGGATTCATTACTTAGGGGAAAGGACAGGAGGTTTAGTGGGCGAAAACAAGATTCTCGGATAATATGTTGCCTCCCGGGTGCCAGGGTCCCAGGATCAAGTCCTCAGCATTCTTAAGTGGGAGTGTGAACAGCCAGAAGTAAATGCTAAGTTAAAGGGCAGGACCTCCAGGGTTGTGATCTCAGGATTTCTACCCATGCCACATGCTGATGAGGCCAGAACTAGGAAGATTATACAGTTTAATATCTGGATAAGGAGTTGGTGGAGGAGGGAGGGCATAAGATTTTTCAATCACTGAGCTCTATTCCAGGGAAGTGGGACCAGTACAGAAGGGACGGCTTGTACCTGAACTGAAGGGCGACTAGTATCCTAGCAGGAAGATCTGTAAATGCTATACAGTGGCGTTTAAACCAGAGTTACAGGAGGATGGGAACCAGAGTGCCAGAACATCTAGTGAAGAGATTGTGGAGGCAAATATTGGGAAAACCTCAGACAAAGTTAGGAATCAAAAGGTTGAGCATTGCACAACTATTGTCCTGAGCTGAGTATATTTCAATGCAAGAGGTGTCGTAGGAAAGGCAGATAATAGTGCTGAAGATGAGGTAGCTGGTTTACAAGCAGAGGCAATGTGTAGTGAAGAGAGGCTGTTGATAGGGCAAAATTGCAGTCAACAGGATGAGCTGCAGTGTAAAAGGCAGACAAAATCAAAAAGGGTAAATACTGGACTAAAGGTGCTATATTTGAATGTGCACAGTATATGGAACAAGGTAGACAACCTTGCTGGGCAATTACAGATTGGTAGGTATGATGTTGTAGGCATCACTGAATCATGGCTGAAAGATTCTATCTGCGTGCTTAATGTCCAAGGATACACATTGTATTGAAAGGATAGGCAGGAAGGCAGAGGGGGCACCACTGCTCCGTTGGGAAGAAATGTGATCAAATCATTAAAAAGAGATGACATAGAGTCAGAGGGTGTTGAATCGTTGTGGATAGAGCTAAGGAACTGCAAGGGTAAAAATACCCTGATGGTTGTATACAGACACCCAAACAGTGGTAAGGATGAGCCCTACAAATTACGAGAGATAGAAAATGCATGCCAAAAGGGTAATGTTACTATAGTGTTGGGGGACTTCAATATGCAGGTAGATTCAGAAAATCAAGTTGGTGCTGCATTACAGGAGGGGGAGTTTCTATGAGATGGCTTTCTGGAGGAGCTTGTGGTTGACCCCACTAGAAGATTAGCTACTCTGGATTGGGTGTTATGCAGTGAACTTGAGTTCATTAGAGAGCTTAAGGTAAAAGAATCCTTGGGGGTAAGTGATTTCAATGTGATCAAATTCACGCTGAAATTTGAGAAGGAGAAGCTAAAGTCAGATGTATCAGTATTACAGAGGCATGAGAGAGGACTTAGCCAGAATTCATTGGAAAAAGACACTGGCAGGGATGACGGCAGAGCAGCAATGGCTGGAATTTCTGGAAACAATTCGAAATGCACAGAGTATATACATCCCAAAGAGGAAGATGTATTCGGAAGGAAAGATGACACAACTGTGGCTAACAAGACAAATCAAAGTCAACATAAAAGCCAAAGAGAGGGCATATAATAGAGCCAAAATTCGTGGGAAGTTAGAGTATTGGGAAGCTTTCAAATACCAACAGAAGGCAACTTAAAAAAAAGTCATGCTTGAGATGTAGTAGTGGGAGACAGGGAAACAGCAGATGAAATGAAGAAGTATTTTGCATCAATCTTCACTGTGGAAGACACCAGCAGTGCGGTGGAAAGTCTAGGTGTCAGGGGTCATGAACTAGAGAGAAGTTTCTTGGGAAACTAAAAGGTCTGAAGGGAGATAACAAGCAGGATGAACAAAGGAGAATCGGTTGATGTTGTTTACTTGAACTTTCAGACGGCCTTTGACAAGGTGCCACACTTGAGGCTGCTTAACAAGCTACGTGCCCTCGGTATAACAGGAAAGATTCTAGCATGGATAAAGCAGTGGCTGATTGGCAGGAGGCAAAGAGTGGGAATGAAAGGAGCCTTTTCTGTTTGGCTACTGGTGACTACCTGGGTCTGTGTTGGAACTAATTCTTTTTACATTATATGCCAATGATTTGGATGATGCAATTGGTTGTCTCAATGAAAAGTTCGCAGACGATATGAAGATAGGTGGAGAGGCAGGTAGTTTTCAGGAAGTAGCGAGGCTGCAGAAGTACTTAGACAAATTAGGAGAATGGTCAAAAAATGGCAGATGGAATACAGTGTCAGGAAATGTATGATCATGTATTTTCGTCGAAGAACTGAAAGGGTTGACTATTTTCTAAATGGAGAGAAAATACAAAAAACTGAGGTGCAAAGGGATTTGGGAGTCCTTGTGCAGGATGCCTTAAAGGTTAATTAGCAGGTTGATTCTGTGGTGAGGAAGGCAAATGTGATGTTGGCATTCATTTCAAGAGGACTAGAATATAAAAGCAAGGATGTACTGTTGAAACCTAATGAAGTACTGGTGAGGCATCACTTGGAGTATTGTGAGCATGTTGGAGGCCCTTTATCAATAGACAATAGACAATAGGTGCAGAAGTAGACCATTCAGCCCTTCGAGCCTGCATTGCCATTCTGAGATCATGGCTGATCATCTACTATCAATACCCGGTTCCTGCCTTGTCCCCATAACCCTTGATTCCCCTATCCATAAGTTACCTATCTAGCTCCTTCTTGAAAGCATCCAGAGAATTGGCCACCACTGCCTTCTGAGGCAGCACGTTTCACACCTCCACAACTCTCTGGGAGAAGAAGTTCCTCCTCAACTCTGTCCTAAATGACCTACCCCTTATTCTGAAACCATGCCCTCTGGTGCTGGACTCTCCCAGCATCTGGAACATATTTCCTGCCTCTATCTTGTCCAATCCCTTAATAATCTTATATGTCTCAATCAGATCCCCCCTCAAGCTCCTTAATTCCAGCATGTACAAGCCCAGTCTCTCTAACCTCTCTGCGTAAGACAGTCCGGACATCCCAGGAATTAACCTAGTGAACCTACGCTGCACCTCGTCCACAGCCGGGGTGTCCTTCCTTAACCCTGGAGACCAAAACTGCACACAATACTCCAGGTGTGGTCTCACCAGGGCCCTGTACAAATGCAAAAGGATTTCCTTGCTCTTGTACTCAATTGCCTTTGTAATAAAGGCGAACATTCCATTAGCCTTCTTCACTGCCTGCTGCACTTGCTCATTCACCTTCAGAGACTGATGAACAAGTACTCCTAGATCTCTTTGTATTTCTCCCTTACCTAACTCCACACCGTTCAGATAATAATCTGCCTTCCTGTTCTTGCTCCCAAAGTGAATAACCTCATACTTATTCACATTAAACGCCATCTGCCAAGTTTCTGCCCACTCACCCAGCCTATCCACGTCACCTTGAATTCTCCTAACATCCTCATCACATGTCACACTGCCACCCAGCTTAGTATCATCAGCAAACTTGCTGATGTTATTCACAATGCCTTCCTCTAAATCACTGACATAAATCGTAAACAGCTGTGGTCCCAATACAGAGCCCTGTGGCACCCCACTAGTCACCACCTGCCATTCCGAGAAACACCTATTCACTGCTACCCTTTGCTTTCTATCTGCCAACCAGTTTTCTATCCATGTCAATATCCTCCCCCCAATGCCACGAGCTCTGATTTTACCCACCAATCTCCTATGTGGTACCTTATCGAATGCCTTCTGAAAGTCAAGGTACACCACATCCACTAGATCTCCCGTGTCTGTCTTCCTGGTTACATCCTTGAAAAACTCCAATAGATTAGTCAAGCATGATTTGCCCTTGGTAAATCCATGCTGGCTCAGCCCAATCCTGTCACTGCTATCAAGTTATGCCGCTATTTCATCTTTAACAATGGACTCTAGCATCTTCCCCACTACTGATGTTAGGTTAACAGGATGATAGTTCTCTGTTTTCCCCCTCCCTCCTTTCTTAAAAAGTGGGATAACATTAGCCATTTGCCAATCCTCAGGAACTGATCCTGAATCTAAGGAACATTGGAAAATGAACACCAATGCATCCGCAATTTCCAGAGCCACCTCCTTTAGACCCTAGGATGCAGACCATCTGGACCTGGGGATTTGTTAGCCTTCAGTCCCATCAGTCTACTCATCACCGTTTCCTTCCTAATGTCAATCTGTTTCAGTTCCTCTGTTACCCTATGTCCTTGGCCCATCCGTACATTTGGCAGATTGCTTGTGTCTTCCCTAGTGAAGACAGATCCAAAGTACTTATTAAATTCGTCTGCCATTTCTCTGTTTCCCATAACAATTTCTCCCAATTCATTCTTCAAGGACCCAACATTGTTCTTAACTATCTTCCTTCTCTTCACATACCTAAAAAAACTTTTGCTATCCTCCTTTATATTCCTAGCTAGCTTGCGTTCATACCTCATTTTTTCTCCCCGTATTGCCTTCTTAGTTAAGTTCTGTTGCTCCTTAAAAATTTCCCAATCATCCATCTTCCCACTCACCTTAGCTCTGTTATACTTCTTTTTTAATGCTATGCTATCTCTGACTTTCTTTGTCAACCACTGTGGCCACTTTCTCCCCTTTGAATCCTTCCTTCTCCGGGGGATGAACTGATTTTGCACCTTGTGCATTATTCCCAAGAATACTTTCCATTGCTGTTCCACTGTCTTTTCTGCTGGGGTATCCGACCAGTCAACTTTGGCCAGCTCCTCCCTCATGGCTCCATAGTCTCCTTTGCTCAACTGCAATACTGACACTTCTGATCTGCCCTTATCCCTCTCAACTTGCAGATAAAAACTTATCATATTATGGTCACTACCTCCTAATGGCTCCTTTACTTCAAGATCACTTATAAAATCCTGTTCATTGCACAAAGGATGTGCAATGTTTCTTAGAAAGGATGTGCTGAAACTGGAGATGGTTCAAAGGAGAGTCACGAAAATGATTCTAGGATTAAATGGCTTGACATTTGATGAGCGTTTAATGGTTCTGGGCCTGTTTTCACTGTAATTCAGAAGAATGAGGGGTGACCTCAGTGAAACCTATCGAATGGTGAAAGGCCTTGATAGTGTGGATGTGGAGAGAATGTTTCCTATGGTGGGAGAGTCTAAGACCAGAGGACACAGCTCAGAATAAAGCAGTGTCCTTTTAGGACAGAGATGAGGAGGAATTTCTTTCCCACAGGCAGGTGTGGAGGCCAAGGCTTTATGTATATTTAAGGCAATGGTTGATAGATTTTTGATTGGTCAGTAGATGAAGGGATATAGTAAGTTGGCAGGAGACTGGGGTTGAGAAGAAACTTAGATCAGCCATAATGGAATGGTGGAGCAGACCCAGTGGGCAAAATGGCCTAATTCTGCTCCTGTATCTTGTGGTCTTAACCCACTCCTCCACTTCCTCATTCAAGTCATTTATAAAAATAAATGTCGTGTCTAACAAGCCTGATAGAGCTCTTTGAGGAGGTGACCAGGCATATAGATGAGGATAGTGCAGTGGATGTGATCTATATGGATTTTAGTAAGGCATTTGACAAGGTTCCTCATGGTAGGCTTATTCAGAAAGTTAGAAGGCATGGGATCCAGGGAAGTTTGGCCAGGTGGATTCAGAATTGGCTTGGCTGCAGAAGGCAGGGGGTGGTGGTGGAGGGAGTACATTCAGATTGGAGGATTGTGACTAGTGGTGTCCCACAAGGATCTGTTCTGGGACCTCTACTTTTCGTGATTTTTATTAATGACCTGGATGTGGGGGTAGAAGGGTGGGTTGGCAATTTTGCAGACGACACGAAGGTTGGTGGTGTTGTAGATAGTGTAGAGGATTGTCAAAGATTGTAGAGAGACATTGATAGGATGCAGAAGTGGGCTGAGAAGTGGCAGATGGAGTTCAACCCGGTGAAGTGTGAGGTGGTACACTTTGGAAGGACAAACTCCAAGGCAGAGTACAAAGTAAATGGCAGGATACTTGGTAGTGTGGAGGAGCAGAGGGATCTCGGGGTACATGTCCACAGATCCCTGAAAGTTGCCTCACAGGTGGATAGGGTAGTTAAGAAAGCTTATGGGGTGTTAGCTTTCATAAGTCGAGGGATAGAGTTTATGAGTCGCAATGTAATGATGCAGCTCTATAAAACTCTGGTTAGGCCACACTTAGAGTATTGTGTCCAGTTCTGGTCACCTCACTATAGGAAGGATGTGGAAGCATTGGAAAGGGTACAGAGGAGATTTACCAGGATGCTGCCTGGTTTAGAAAGTATGCATTATGATCAGAGATTAAGGGAGCTAGGGCTTTACTCTTTGGAGAGAAGGAGGATGAGAGGAGACATGATAGAGGTGTACAAGATAATAAGAGGAATAGATAGAGGGGATAGCCAGAGCCTCTTCCCCAGGGCACCACTGCTCAATACAAGAGGACATGGCTTTATGGTAAGGGGTGGGAAGTTCAAGGGGGATATTAGAGGAAGGTTTTTTACTCAGAGAGTGGTTGGTGCGTGGAATGCACTGCCTGAGTCAGTGGTGGAGGCAGATACACTAGTGAAGTTTAAGAGACTACTAGACAGGTATATGGTGGAATCTAAGGTGGGGGCTTATATGGGAGGCAGGGTTTGAGGGTCGGCACAACATTGTGGGCTGAAGGGCCTGTACTGTGCTGCACTATTCTATGTTCTATGTTCTATGTTAAAAATCACGGAGAGCAGGGGTGCCTGTGGAACACCATTGGCCATTGACGTCCAGGCAGAGTACGCTCCACCCTCTGCCTTCTATTGGCAAGCCAGTTCTGAATCCACACAGCCAATTATCTCTGGATCCCATGCCTCCTGACTTTTTTAATGAACCGATCATGCAGAGTTTTGTCAAACCACTTACCAAGATCCATATACACCACACCCACTGCTCTACCTTCATCAATTTGTTTTGTGACTTCCTCAAAGAATTCGACTGGACTGATGAGGCATGACCTGCCCTTCACAAAGTGATGATGACTATCCATAATCAGACTATGCTTCTCCAAATTCTTATAAATCATGTCTGTAAGGATTCTTTCTCATACTTTGTCCGCCACTAAAGTAAGACTCACTGGTTTATAATTCCCAGAATTATCCTGATTACCTTTTTTTTGTACAAAGGAATAACATTTGCCACCCTTAATCTTCTGGTACTACTTCCATGGCCAGTGAGAACTCAAAAATCATCACCAAAGACATGCCAAACTCTTCCCTCAACTCTTGTAGTATCCTGGGCTGTATCCCATCTGACCACAGGGACTTAGCTATACTAATGTTTTTCAGAAGTTCCTGTACTAACTCTTTCTTAGCAACAACTTGTTCCAGCCTATCAGCCTGTTTTGCACTGTCCTTACATTTGTTAAGTCCCTCTCACTCGTGAATACTGAAGAAAAGTATTCATTAAGGACACCTACTAACTCCTCTGACTCCAGGCATCCCGCATCGGATCTACCCTCACTCTCCTCATTTTTCTTGCGTGCAGAATACCTCGGGGATTTTCCTTAATCCTACTCACCAAGGTCTTCTCATGTCCCCTTCTATTTTGCCTAAGACCATTCTTAAGCTTTTTTCCAGCTACCTTGTAAATCTGCAAAGCCCTGTCTGATCCTTGCCTCCTAAACCTTCGTAGGAGCCATGCGTCTGTTCTCTCTCTGCACTGGATTGTGTGTTGCACATTATAATGTTTATTATGGTAACTAGTCACAGAAGTGGAGGCATGGTAATAGCGAAGGAAATAAATTACACCTTCATCCTTTGTCTGTGGCCGTTTGCAATGGGAACTGACGAATGTCATATCTTTTGTTGACCGCTCAGTTACGCTTAACTTACACTTGTTTACAGTGAAGTGTATTCACTTCAAATTTATGTTTGCTAATTGCTAATAAAGGATCGAATGCATAACCTTGACCTTTGGAACAATCTTTATTAGAGCTGAAAGATTTTCATATAATAATGGGGGTGGGATGGGGGGGTGGTCACCAGCAGCGGCAATTTGATTTAGTTAGAGGTAGCTGCTACAATCTTAAGAATGTGTCTTTCTTTTCCTTGACTACATTGTTCCACTTCAATTGTCAAAATGTTTCCTTCATACTACTATCCTTTTTCTGTCTCAATGAGACAAACCTATCCCAAACCCCATACAAGGGCTTCCTAAAATAACTCCACATCTCCATTATACATTTCCCTGAGTATATCTGTTCCCAATTGATGCGCCCCAGTTCTTGTCTAACAAGAAGAAATTGGGAGCATATTAAAAACTTTCCCATATCCTGATTTACGATTCAAAGTACTACAATAAAGTTAAAATAAAATAAACACACTTAATCTGAGAGAATTTCAAATTTATCAAAAATAGAAAACTTTAAGATTAAGTAGTAGGTTAGACAACTTCTGTCTCTTAGTAATTACTACCTTCCAATGCCTTTTGAAAGAATTTTTTCTGGCAAACATCTGGTCCACTTCACCTTCTCCAACAGTGAGCTCTGGAAAACCTGCTGATTTCCAGGTTGTGTCATTATTTACCACTTTTTCACTTCAGGATGAACTTCACAATTGCTTCCATCTGCTCCAACCAAACAACACTTGTATTTTAAGAGATGCAGACTTACCTTAAGCAGGTTAGGCTAACTTAATGTGGTACCAGCCATATGCAACGATAGCTCCCTGATAATGTGCAGCCAAGAATGAACATGCTTACATATGGCTGCGCTCTGCAGTCATATCAGTTACTAAGCACGTTGCCTGTGTCTCAAGTAGTGGCATTTGGAAGTTGAGGTGGTGAGGACTGACAAATTACCTGGGGCAAGAATTAACAGAGAATTAGGGAGCTACATGTTGTTTGGAAGGTCTATGAAACAAAGAGAACGGAATTAAATAAACCCATGCAAAGAATAGAAGATACAAAATGAAACCCTACAAACTTGATTGAATTTTTTGAGATAGCATGCAACGCAAAATTTATTTTTTTCTACATCAGCTGAATTCTACGTGAAACTGTGTCAATCCTGGACGCATTCCGTGCTAGCATACCTGATGATGTCATTGAAAATGGGAGACCTCACTGGGCAGCTTTGGAGCTGGTTACAAGCTGCATAAACACCTCCTAAAGCCGCAGAATATGTCATTCGTTATGTGCTTCTGGTACTGACAGGTGGTGGTTTCTTTCTAGCATTTGGTAACAGAACCACTCAATCAATGGAAGCTTGTGTGGTGACACCACTGGCATCAATCCACCATCAGAGGCTTCAAGGTATGCATGGCAGGCCATTCGGTAACAGCCGGGGATCTTGGAGTTGCCTGTTTGTGGAGAGCCTACTCCCTGCAGTCTTCAGGGACAGTGCATCCTGCCTGAACCTATCGGAAAAGCATTCACAAGTTCAGCTTTTCATCCCAGATGCACATGTGGTTTTACAGGATAACCTTTGTCTGTGTCCATGTGCCTAGACAGATCTCTCTTTGGAGATCATGGTAAAGGCAGCTCTGAGTGTCCTGGCCATGAGATAATTCCAAGCAGCAGCTGTGTCTCTCTGTCTTATCTCTCTCGTTCTTGTATTTCATTTTCTTTTCACTCAGGCTACTTAGACTCTGAGATTTGCCAGCATCTCTGCTTTCCCATGAATGCTGGTAGAGGCTGATGGCTCCCATACATAACAAAGACTCTGATTAATAGCTCAGGCTTTTTCATTGATAGAAAATGTTTCCATTCCCTAATTGTCCATCTGGTCATTGATCATGAGAGGAATGCCACGATGGTGAAGGCCACAGTTTCTGGCAGTGCCCATGACTCTTTCATCCGGAGAGAATCTGCTCTGCTAGAGATCGTCAGTGGTTTGCACTCTCTCATGAGATGGACCCTGCAGACCGAGAGGATACCCCTCCACTTCTGGTTCACAACTATCTGACCTGCACCAGTCCAGGGGTGCCCTTTAGTAAGCACTTAGCAGATGTGGATACTTCACTGTGCTATGCTATACTGCACAACTTAACCAGCTGGCGCTGAAGGAATGCTGGCATGCAGACTCGGGGCAGGTCCAACAGCAGAAGGCTCAGTAGCAAGAGAGAGGAATTTCTTTAGCCAGAGGGTGGCGAATCTGTGGAATTTATTGCGACAGACAGCTGTTGAGACCAAATCATTGGGCAGAGGTTGATAAGTTCTTGATTAATAAGGATGTCAAAGGTTATGGGGAGAAGTCAGGAGAATGGAGTTGAGAGGGATGATAAATAGTAGATAAGACTCGATGGGCTGAATCATCTGAATCTGCTCCTGTGTCTTATGGGCTTATGGTCGAAGAGCCTGAGTTTCCAGATTATTTTATGATTAGAGGTATTGGTCGCAAAGGATACTTCTTGATAGACAATCACCTTTCTTGAGGAGTCTACTAAGAACTCATGCCCAAGGCAAGCTGAATAATCCACTTCACTCTCTAAAAGTTAGCTCGGATGAAGGACATCAGATTATTAGCTGGGAAAGCCCAATTGCTGCAGAAGATGCCCTTACATCCTATGGTGCAGGTCTATCTGTACTAATTACAACGCATCAATGAATAAATGCTTGATCCTATTTGTTAAATGTCTTCTCACTACATCACTGAATTTCTTAATGAGTAGTTCCCTCATTTAAAGGATTATTGGATAACCTACACAAAAGACAGTTTTTTCTGGAAAATGTCAATGGAGCAGCTGTGAAGAGTGAATGAGAACTTGAACACTTTGAGCTATTAAACATGATGGTGGATGTTCACCATTGCAGTAGGTGCTGCTGAGTATGTCACACATCGAAATATATTGATCAGATTGGTATGCAGTGGGTAGGACAATACATCCAGATACTAACATTTCAATGCAATGAATACCACACACTTAGGACAAAGAGAAAAGGCTGTAACTGTGGTTTATTAAAAGCCTTTGGACTAGTTGACCACAGAATAGTATACACTGAGAAAGAATTGATGAAGTCTCACAGGTAGGAAGAACAGTTTTCAATGTGCTTGATAATATTTTCTCATAAGAGCACAATGCCTTCCTGCATAAACAACCATGTACTGAATGCTTTCCCACCCATTGCTGTGACTTTCATTCCCCCAATTAGAGAGAGTGATGTTGGAAGAAAATAGGCAACAGAGTGCAGTTGTTTTATGGACGCCATGCAAAATTGCTCATTTTCTTCATCCTTTTGTAACAGACACTCCCCCAGAAGTTGCTGTGCCAACTAATGTAAGAGCAGAATAAGCAAGGAGAAAAATCCTGAGATGGGAATCAACTTCACATATGTAGGAGTTTAAGTTTGATTATTGCCAGAATTAATATTATATCAGAGCAAATATTTCACAATCATGCGCTCTATTGCAGAAAAATAATCACTTCTAAAGGGAAAGCATTTTTTACTGTCTGGCCACAATCTCATTTTAACTCAGCATGTTGACCAGAAATGTATGGCATATGAATGCCAAAGTAGGCAGCAATGCTAGCAACTGACACACCAGTATTAAAACCCAAAATCAGAAAGATCGTGAATATTCAAAGTTCAAAGTCCTCAGGCTACTATCTTGAGAATCAAAATAAAACCAAATAATAGATAAATTAATATCTTGATGTGTCTCCAAAGTTTCACAGCCTAGCACCTTTCCCATGCATTAACCTTCTGATAACCAATTACTACAGCTCCGTGTCCCCCGTCTAGTTGCGGCCTGGCTGCTGGAAGCTTGTTCCCTTTCAGTCTGAGTGCACCAATGGCTTGATAGCCCAAAACAGCATTTGAACTCAAGAGCCTGGCTTCAGACTACAGGCCAAGACCAGATGAAGAACCAGTCTAGGATGGCTATCTGCACAGGGGAGGCAATGGGAGGAGGTGGATTGGTATTCATACAACATAGAATATAGAAACCTACAGCACATTACAGGCTATTCGGCTCACAATGCTGTGCTGACCATGTAACCTACTCTAGAAACTGCCTGGAATTACCCTACCACATAGCCCTCTATTTTTCTGAGCTCCATGTACCTTTCTAAGAGTTTCTTAAAAGTCCCTATTGTATCCACTTCCACCACTGTTGTCAGCAATGCATTCCACGCACCCGCCGCTTTCTGTGTGAAAAACTTAACCCCTGACATCCCCTCTGTACCACTTCCAAGCACCATAAAACTAAGTCCCTTCATGTTAGCCTCTGGCTATCCCACATGATCAATGCCTCTCATCATCTTGTACACCTCTATCAGGTCAAGTATTCTCTTATTAAGAGATTATCACTATATGCACTCCCACACCAAGCAAACCTACTGGGTACTGAGTAAACAATAGTGCTCCCATCTGCTGTACTCCCCAGCATTGCTTCAACATTCAGATCTGGAAATGAAATGGCTTACAGACCCTGAGCCTCATTTATCTATCCCCAAATGTCTTAGCATTCCTCTTTGGAGTCAGTCTCTGCGCAGCTGAAGAAAACTCTCCTCATGTGTGGATGATGGGAAGGCACAATGGGAGCTAAGCTCATCAATGGTGTATATATGTAACACATATCAATGATGTTGGAGGGCAGAAACACAGTTATTCATCATATTCCTGTCTCTATGTACCATATGAGGAACAGACCTTATGTGAGAAGAACTTGGAGTCATGGGGGGAATACTTCCTTGTGAGACACGTCGTCGGTGATCGGAGGGACAGTCTGAAACGTTAGTGATAATGAAGCAAATGCTTGGTGAGCTATGGCAAGTGTGGGCCTGGGACACAGTGTCCTGGAAAACTCTGCATGGGAAGGGCAAGGACATGCATAATTCCTGTGGAGAACTAGGATATGGTGCAACCCACAGAGCAACTTTGTGTGTGCGTGTAAACGAGTGTGTGTCTGTGCGTGCATGTGTATACACCCACCAAGCTGGGACGTCCAGATGTGTGAATCACTCTGAGAAAAGGTATTGCAGTAGTTTAATGAGTCAGATAGCGTGTCCATTAAATTATTTGGGCCCTGAAGTGGTGACATTGTCAGGCCTGCTCCTGTGGCACTTCTCAGTCTCCACCCAGCTAATAGGATTCACCTGCCATTCGTTCCAGGCTCATCCCCTGTAGCCTATTTAACCCAGTTCTCATCCACAGTCCCTGTTCACTCATCAGACCAATTGACCTCAACCAGTTGCCTGTTGTGTTTAGTTTCTGTTCTCTCACATTTACTAGGATGTTGCCAGGTCTTCAGGAGTTGAGTTACAGGGTAAGATTGAACAGGTTAGGACTTTATTCCTTGGAGCGTAGAAGAATGAGGGGAGATTTGGTGGTGGTTTACAAAATTATGAGGGGTATAGACAGAGTAAACGTAAATAGGCTCTTTCCACTTAGATTAGGAGAGATAAATATGAGAGGACATGGCCTTAGGGTGAAAGGGGAAATGTTTAAGGGGAACATTAGGGGGAACTTCTTCACTCAGAGAGTGGTGGGAGTGTGGAACGAGCTGCCATCTGACGTGGTAAATGCGGGCTCACTGTTAGTTTTTAAGAATAAATTGGATAGGTACATGGATGGGAGAGGGCTGGAGGGTTATGGACTGGATGCAGGTCAATGAGACTAGCGGAATAATGTTTCGGCACAACTAGAAGAGCCGAATGGCCTTTTTCTGTGCTGTATTGTTCTATGGTTCTTAGTTTTTGACCCCCTTGTGGATTAATATTTTACTGTCTAGTATTAAAGTTATCAGTACCATCTCCGCTGCTCTGTTTTTGGATCAAACCTCCTCTATATTTCCTGACAGACATCAGTTTTGACCAGAACAGAATCAGAAGAAATAAATGTAATGGCTGCTTATACTCACTGGTTGGAATAGACGCCTTACAGTAGGATGCAGAAGCTTTTCAATTCAACAATACACAACACAAGAAAAATAGGAGCTAGATACTAACTCCCTCAAGACTGCCCTATCATTCAATATCATCAAGGCTGGTACACTAGCCTCAACTGCTCTCAGGTAACATTTCCCCATAACCATCAACTTACATGTAAAACATATGGAAATGCATCTGATGGCCAAATAATGTCAAAAAATTGATGGTGTTGGTGAAAATGTGTTTGTACAATGCAAATCTACAAGGGAGTGAAAGTAAACCAATCAGTGAATTGAAATGAGTTCCAAAATTTACTGCAGAATGCATTAGCAAACCTTGAATCATCATAGAAGTCAGAAGATATTTCATTCAATGAAACTATGCTGAAGTTAGAGGATTGTTTCAGACCTAGACAGTCAGATAGTGTGGATTGTTACTAGTCTGAATGCAGAAAGGTCAGGTGTGACAGTCAGTTTGCATAATGCCTCATCGGAGAGCATATGTCAAAACTGCAACCTTGACACCTTCTTAGACTGTGACAAGTTAGTCTTTGGTTTAGTTCATGAATTAATTCAAATAAAGTTATTAAACACAAGAAATTGCATACTTTGCAATTTGCATACACAAATTGAATTGTTTTTACATTAACTTTGGTGCCTACAAAAACAATTTCATTCCATGCAAGACAGTGGCAGTGGTTTACACTTACAGATCCACATTTCCCTTGTCAGTCTTGTTGCTGCTTGTGATTGTGTCCCACATTCTCCTGCAAGAACAGATGAGATGTGTCAGTGAATGTATTTGAATGATGTGCCTGCAGCAATTGAAAAGAGCACAGCACATGGAACAGTTCAGCACAGGAAAAGACCCGTCAACCCACAATGTCTGCACAAACCATGATGCCAATCCAAACTAATACAGCCTACATGCATCCCCCCCATCCTGGTCATTCTCCCTTCTTCCTCCACCCTCTTCCACTGGGCAGAAGATACAAGTTTAGGAACATATACTATCAGGCTCAAGTATCCCACTGAATCTACTCCACAAATTCGTCATTCTCTGGTTAAAGAGATTCCTCCTTATCTTGTTTTCAAAGGGCTGTCCTATTCTGAGGCTGCGCTCTCTGGTCCTATACCTCCTATTATTTGAACTATCGTCTCCATGTCCACCCTATATAAGCCTTTCAATATGGGTCTCGGCCTGAAACATCGACTGCTTTCCTTTTTCCATAGATGCCGCTAGGCTCGCTGAATTCCTCCAGCATTCTGTATTGTGTTTCTTTCAATATTCGATAAGTTTCAGTGAGATTGCCCCCCTTATTCTTCTAAACTCCAGCTACTACAGGCCCAGAGCCATCAAATGCTCTTCATACTTTAACCTTTCTCTTCTACAATCATTATTGTAAACCTCCTCTGGACCCACTCTCAGACATCCCACCTCTCCTGGAAGTTTCGGGAGTCTCCCGCATATTGATAGCGGCTCCCTGATGCCCGGAAATTATATGCAATATCCCAGAAATCGATTTTTTTGAGAGGGAGAGTGAGCATCCTGATTGGTCTCTCTTCATGCTAAGTAGACCTATCAGATTTCTCTCTGGCCGACCTCAAAAATAATGACAGTGATGCTCGCTGCACTGTTTGCAACAGTGATTTTTCTATTGCCCATGGTGGATTAAACTGTAAACGACATGTTGAGGAGAGTTTAACAGGTGTCATTCGTTCATTTACGTAGCTAACGTTATTTAAACTAGCTGGCTAGCTGCTAAGGAGCTACTCTATTGATGTCCTACGTGATGAGGCAAAACTCCCTGTAGACTTGCTTAAAGTTGTAATAGAATAAACATAATATAAGTACATATTTTAATGTTATATTTTCTGCATATACCCAACCTGGTTTACAGATTCGACAAAATCACTAAACAAAGTATTACATACACCCTTGGAGGTCACCCGGTGGGGGGGGGGGGGGGGAATATTGGGTTGCGGGAGGCAGGGGTGCTACCTCCCTGAAATGAGTTTTTGCAGGGTGGGATGTCTGCTCTCTAATGCCATGAAATCATTTTTTAGCTATGAGGCCCAAAACTGCTCACAATACTTAAAATGTGGCCTCACCAATGCCTTATAAAACCTCAGAATTACATTCTTGCTTTTATATTCCAGTCCTCTGGAAATGAATGCTAACTCTGTATTTGCCTTCCTTACCACTAACTCAAACTACAAGTTAACCCTTAGGGAATCTTGTACTAGGACTCCCAAGTCCTTTTGCACTTCCAATTTCCTCTCACACTCTGAAGACATACGAGTTAGGGTTAATAAGTTGTGGGCATGCTACGTTGTAGCAGGTGCATGGCGACACTTGTGGGCTGCTCCCAGCACATCCTTGAACTGCATTGGTGTTGAAGCTTACTGAGCATTTCACAATATGTTTCAATGTTTTGACGTACATATGACAAATAAAACTAATCCTTTTATCTTTATCTCGAGGACCTCTGCAAAAACAGTTGGCTCAAGTTAGGCTTGGCCTCCAACTCGATGTCCCATTATGTGCCGTGTCATATGACACCATCATATGTGCTGTGTGGTATAATGTGGAAAATCATGGTCTCATGACCATGATTGTTTTAGGAAAAATTTTCTATGTTATTGCCTTCTTCTAAGCATTATCTTTTCAAGATGGGTGACCCCAGCCATTATCAATACTCCAGAGATTGTCTGCCTCATGTCAGTGGTCACATAACCAGGACTTCTGATAGGCACCAACTGCTCAAACTACCATCCGCCACCTGATCTCTTTCTTTCATCTGACCATGATCGGAGGGCTAAGCAGGTGCTACACCTTGCCCAAAGGTGACTTGCAAGATTGTGGAGGAAAAGAGCGCTTTACATACATAAGAACATAAGAAATAGGAGCAGGAGTAGGCCATCCGGCCCATCGAGCCTGCCCCGCCATTCAATAGGATCATGGCTGATCTGTCTGTAAACTCAGCTCCATCTACCTGCCTTTTCCCCATAACTCTTAATTCCCTTACTATGTAAAAACCTATCTAACTGTTTCTTAAATATATTTAGTGAAGAAGCCTCAACTGCTTCCCTGGGCAAAGAATTCCACAGATTCACCACTCTCTGGGAAAAACAGTTTCTCCTCATCTCCATCCTAAATCTTCTCCTCTGAATCTTGAGGCAATGCCCCCTACTTCTAGTCTCACCTACCAATGGAAACAACTTTCCTACTTCTATCTTATCCATCCCTTTCAAAATTTTGTATGCTTCTATAAGATCCCCTCTCATTCTTCCGAATTCCATAGAGTATAGTCCCGGGTGACTCAATCGCTCCTCATAGGTTAACCCCTTCATCCCTGGAATTAACCTGTTGAACCTCCTCTGCACTGCCTTCAAAGCCAGTATATCCTTCCTCAAGTATGGAGACCAGAACTGCACACAGTACTCCAGGTGTGGCCTCACCAGTTACAGCATGACCTCCCTGCTCTGGAGTTCAATCCCTCTAGCAATACCTTCTTAATAACCTGTTGTACCTGCAAGCCAACTTCTTGCAATTCATGCACAAGCACTCCCTAGTCACTCTGCACAACAGCATGCTGCAGTCTTTCACTATTTAAATAATAATCTGCTCTTCTATTATTCCTTCCAAAGTGGATGATCTCACGTTTACCAACATTGTGTTCTATCTGCCAGACCTTGGCCCACTCACTTAACCTAACTATATCCCTCTGTAGACTCTCCACATCCTTTTATGGTAGAAGCATATCTCCACCCTGCCATCCAAAGCATATGCCTAAAACTGGCATTTTGCCATTTGTAATCGGGAAACTTGTTTCAGGATACTGCATGGAGTTAAATCTGGCCCCAGTGGAGCCGTTGCTGCATGGATTTTGCCTGGACACCAAAAGCTGGACTGGTCAGAGTGCTCGAGCTGTTCACTGCTCCATTGCTGAACAGTGGTTGCCACTGAGACTACCCAAACCTCTACACCCAACTCCTCCCTCACTCTCCCCTTCATCTTCACCAGTCCACACCCAGAGCAGTCATCAGCAAGTCAAACAACTCCACTTTCACTCGTTGAATTCATCTGGTTTCCAATGGAAGCATTTCAGTGGAACCATTTACTCTGGCTTTCCTAAGTATGCCCTAAGTTTTTACTGGTGCTCTCTTACTTTCAAACCATTGTGTACGTGAGGTTTTAAATGGGACAGGCCTCATGGTTTTGTTCCTTTGCCATTGTATTGACATATTTATGGCACTGATGGCCCTTTTATTGTTTATGTTACATTGTTTCATTAAGTTACTGCCAAGCAGAGAAAGTATTCTAGCCGACATTAGAATTTCTGCATGTTTGCCATTTTAAGCTTGGGACAGCAAAAATGAAAATAAATAAGATCAATGCATGACAAATGTAGACGCAGTTCAGTAAAGCACTTTACCAACAGGTTAAACTTGCTACAGTTGAGAAAGTCTAGGCATTTTTAATTAAGAGATATGCTGGATAAAGTACATCCACAGGACTTACTGAATATTTCAATAAGGTTCCCCTCTTCCTACCTTTTCTCCTATGGTCCAATCTCCTCTCTTATTAAATTCCTTCCTCTCCAGCCCTTACAGTTTGTGTGGCTTCAGAGCTGTGTGTCGGACATGGCTATAAGCAGCACTGGAGCCCCACAGAAGACTGTATTGGCTCCCTTCCTGTTTACCCTGTATACCTGGGACTTTAGATACAACACTGTCATCTGCAGAAATTCTCTGAATACTCAGCAATAGTTGGGTGTATAAAGGGAGGACGGGAAGGTGAATACAGGGCCCTGGTGGAGGACTTTGTCAAATGGTGCAAGTTGAATCACCTGCTGCTCAGTATCAGTGAGACAATGGAGATGATGATGGACTTTAGGAAGACTAAGCCTGCACTGCTTCCTGTTAATATTGTGGTGAGAATGTAGATGTGGTGAGGACCTACAAGTACCTGGGGATACATTGGATGACAGATTTGAATGGAGCACCAACACAGAGGGTGTGTACAAGAAGGGCCACAGTCACCTCTACTTCCTGAGGAGACTGAAGTCCTTTGAAGTATGCAGGCCTCTCCTTCACATGTTCTACCAGTCTGTTGTCGCCAGTACAATCTTCTATGCTGTGGTGTGCTGGGGCAGTAACACCATCATGGGTGATGGCAACAGGCTCAATAAACTGATTAGAAAGGCTGGCTCTGTTATAGGAGTCAAACTGGACACACTGGATGCTGTGTTAGAACAAAGAGCCTACGGAAATTCCTGGCAAACATAGAACATAGAATAGTACAGCACAGTACAGGCCCTTCAGCCCACAATGTTGTGCTGACCCTCAAACCCTGCCTCCCATATAAGCCCCCACCTTAAATTCCTCCATATACCTGTCTAGTAGTCTCTTAAACTTCACTAGTGTATCTGCCTCCACCACTGACTCAGGCAGTGCATTCCACGCACCAAACACTCTCTGAGTAAAAAACCTTCCTCTAATATCCCCCTTGAACTTCCCACCCCTTACCTTAAAGCCATGTCCTCTTGTATTGAGCAGTAGTGCCCTGGGGAAGAGGCGCTGGCTATCCACTCTATCTATTCCTCTTATTATCCTGTACACCTCTCTCATGTCTCCTCTCATCCTCCTTCTCTCCAAAGAGTAAAGCCCTAGCTCCCTTAATCTCTGAATTCTCAACAATATTTCTCACCCTCTTCATGCCACATTGGCTGAACACGGGAGCACTTTTACTAATAGACTAAGACACTGCGCTGCTCCAAAGAGCGCTATATAAGGTCATTCTTACCCTCAGTCATTAGGCTCCATAATGAGTGAACCTATAGCCAGGGAAGTGATGACACCCCTCCTGTTAGACTGTTTGAGGTAACTTATTTTTTTATTCTTTCTTACTTCTCTACTAATATTTGTATATTTGTGTATCTGTGCCCTTGTAATGCTACTGTGACACTGTAATTTCCTTTGAGACCAATAAAGTATCTATTTATCTATATTTACCTTTCCTACTGAACTGGCTACACCCATTACCTTGTAACTATCCTCTTTCCCCTCCACCCAACATTTTATTCTGGCATTTTCCCCCTTCCTTTCCAGTCCTGAAGAAGGGTCTGAGCCTGAAACATCGACTGTTTACTCATTTCCATAGATGTCGCCTGGCCTGCTGAGTTCCTCCAGCATTTTTGTATGTGTTGCTTTGGATTTCCAGCATCTGCAGAATTTCTTGTGTTATTGAATTCTTACCTGGCATATGAGTGGTCTTTTGTAGATGATAAAGGCAGATGGAATTGTAACCAGAATAAACATTTCAAGGAAAGAAGAAAATAAAAGCTCCCAAAGCAGAAAGCGGAGCGTGGCATTACATATCGCAGTCATGGATGAGCAAGTAATCTGATGGCCTTGGACGGAGCATGTCATTGGTTGCAGCAGACCTATATATATGATTGATTGTGACGCAACTTTAACAGTGTGTTGAACAAGGGCTTGCCTTGTCAACATTCATACACAACTGAGAGGCAAACGCAGTAGTCCTAATTTAAATAGGAAACCCTTGTCCTACAAAGATAAAGGTGAGGAGGCTGTTTGCCTGTCAGGTCTGACAAATACCATAAGGAGGTAGAGAAATGTGGTAGGTGGATTGTGGAAGTGATAGTCAGAAGGATTCCTGAGAAATGTTAGTTTGCACCCTGTTGCACTTCTCTTAAGCACATTGTTGATGATTATGTACTGCACTTGTCAGTTATTGCTTTAGGCCAAAAGCTTGCTGTTTTCAAAAAAAAGAGCATTGCATAAAATATCATGAATAAATAGCACAATGACTGAGGGACCTCTAAGTTAATATGTCATGGAACAGCAATCATCAGTCAACAATCAGGTGCTGACTGTACCCGTAGTAGCAAGAAAAAATAATTGCCATTGATATTGGCAGAATTGCTAACACACAAGTGCACCTGTAACAATGTTTTTACGATCATGTATCACCGTGCACTCTCACAGAATGATGACCTTTCTATGTAGGCAGTTCTATGCCTTCATTAGATGTGCCAGGATGGGAGCACACCTTGAAATCAGCAGTCTCGGTGGTCCCTTTGCCACTCGCAGGATGTTTGGACACTTTTAAAATGAGTCAAAATGCTGCAAAAGCATGAATGACTCAAAGAATGTTTGTGGGCATCGCTGACCTCTTGAAGCCTAGAGTTGATCCAGCATGGAGCCTAGGATTTGAAAGTAGCACAAAAAGTGACTTAATTGGTTATTTTCCAACTATGGAATGTGATATTTGCATGTCATCCAGACCTCGTTACTCATCCAAGTATGATATTGGCTGATTAAAGTATCTCTGAAAATCCAGCCATACAAATTATATGGTCGACAGGTAAGTCTTTGTCCCAGAGTCCTTGTGAATTGTGTCAGTAATGGGGAAGTAGGTCTGTGAAAGTGCTGACAGGTAAAACTATAGCAAGCAGCCATCTTCATCTCTTTATTCTACAGTAAACTAGAATGTTGACTGGGGCAAAAGCAAATGCTTTATAACAGTGTGTTTGTCAATTACTGAAAATGCTGAGACAGATTCTCTCAAGTCCTGGTCACTCCTAGAAGTGGCATATGTGCAATAATAGCATTCACTGTAAATAGAACTCCATTTCTTAACTCAGAATTTCTTTGTACTTTATGCCAATACAATAGATCACAATTGATTCTGGCATCTTCTCCCTTCCTTTTCAGTCTTGAAGAAGGGCCTCAGCCAAAAACATTGACTATTTATTAATTTCTATAGAGGCTGCCTGACCTGCTGAGTTCCCTCAGCATTTTATGTGTTACAATAGATTACCAATATAATTCCACTGTTTTAACAGCCCAACCATACGATAGGCACCTGCTGCACTATGGGAAAGGACGAAGAATGGTAGAAATGTTTTTCACTTTCCTGAGTTCTCCTCAAGGATCCTTAAAAACCATTATAGATGCAGTTAGTGCTGCTACTTCAAACCACCAGTGGCCTGAGTTTAACCCGAGCCATGGGTGCTGTCTTTATGGAGTCTGCATGCTCTGTCTATGACTGCATTGGTTTTTGCTGGGTGCTCTGGTTTTCTCTCTCATTTCAAAGACATGCTGGTTAGAAAGTTAGTTCACCACTGTAAGTTGACACCGGAGGGTGGGGGGCGGTGGATATCAAGGTGGGCACATGAGAGAATAGGCTATTGTGGAGTAAGTGGGGGATGGAATTGATGGGTAGGAAATAGGAACCAGTGGTCTTCTAGGTTATGATAAACAGAGTGGGAATCACAAATTGCCAGAAATTCTATGTTAAATTTGGAGAGGTTCCAAGAGTTTGAATTTGTCCAGAACCTAAGAAACCTGTGAAAGTAATTCATGCTTTGTGAAAGGATTTGAAATTCAAAACTCGGCTGACCAACCTGGGTTGTTATCAGAGTACTGCCATGGTCCGCCCCATGGCACTGATACAGGTTGGATGCTCCAGGCAAAAAGTGCTGTCTCTCTGCACTCTGGAGGTAACCAACAAGGTGTAATGGGCCCTCAGCAGCAAGGAGGCTTCAAGTCACATCTCAGACTTCCCTGACAGCTTCTGATTACAGAGATGTTTCAAAACTATCACAATTGGTTCAAGTATTTACAAAAATAAAGATCATTTAAATATCAACTTAAAAACCAAGAAATATTTTAAACCCATAAGATACTTGTACAAACATAGGAATAAAGCAAAAGTAAAAGTATGATTGAACAAACTTTAATTACCTCAGTGCATTTAGTCTTATTATGGGTAATGGGTGAAAGGTGAAATATTTAAAGGAATGAATATAAGGGTGAACTTCTTCACTGTGAAGGTAGTGAGTGTGTTAAACCAGCAGAAGTAGCGGATGCAGGTTTGATTTCAACATTTGAGAGAGGTTTGGTTAAGTACATAAATGGGATATGTATGGTCCATGTGCAGGTCAACGACACTAGGCAGAACAATAGTTTGGCATGGACTAGATAGGCCATAGGGTCAATTTCTGTGCTGTAGTGCCTGATGACTCTATGGCTCTAGAGTACTGCGCCAAAGTCTTAAACACATGTATATAGCTAAGGTGCCTAAGATTTTTGCACAGTATTGTATTTGTCAACATGGAGCAGAGAGCGAGTTTATAAATATGGTGGGAGCAAAGGATGTTGTGAACGGCAAAGGTGGAGCAGCACAGGAGGGGTATGGGTTAAGTGGCAGATTAAGAGTGCCAGGGACGGGGGGTGGCATGGGCGTAGACGCATCAAGCCTTGATTCACCAGGCAAGGTCATTTGATTCCAAACAATTGGTTTATTGATCATTACAGTATGTCTCTCTGCTGCTCCCATCTCCGTCCCCCTTTCCCCAAACCATAATTCCCTTCTCCCTGCCCCCCTTCCCACTCCCAGTCCACAACAGAGACCCATATCAGAATGAGGTTCATCATCACAGACATATCTCGTGAATTTTTTTTGTGATAGCAATAGAGTGCAATACATAAATTTACTACGGTATTGTGAAAAAATCTTAGGCACCCTAGCTAAGGTGCCTACATATATGTGCCTAAGACTTTTGCACAGTACTGTATAAATTCTGCAGGACTGAGGGCCATCTTTTCGGTGAATGGGAGCAGATCTAGCTGGCACAGGATTGCTGAGGGAGATTCCCCAGCATATTACAGGGTAAGTCCAGCACACTCAGACTCTGCCACAAAACACAATATGCAAAGCTGCACTAGCACCCGTCACTCAACTTGTCCTGGATTAACAGCCAGTCTTACTTATCTGGGGATTAGTAAACCTTTCAGTTTCCTTTAGAACCTTCACCGACAGTCAGCTCAATTTACTCAGATGAGTCAGTTTATGGTAATACTGATAGGTTCAAATAATTATTTTGTGCAGATGGAATATCATTGTCTCTGTTTATTATAAGGTTCTAGATTTCCTATTATGCTAATTGCAACATAATGAAATTATTTTGAATGATGTTGCCATTATAATAATGGGATAGAAACAGCATTCTTTACGTCTGAATCGTGGATGCACACACCATGAGTTCCAGAGTCAATATCAGCTATTCATGGGTTCTTTTCCAGTCTTTTCAAAGGCAAACTGAAAATCACAATGGCACAAAGCCAGACATGAATTGTTAAACGGCTTTTACTTCAAAAACACAAGCGATCATGCAGTCACCAACAAAGCAAATTCTATTTACTTAACTGAATCTCATTTCTCTTCAAAAACTGAGATTAAAAAATAAATTGTGCATCGGGCTCTTCAACAGGCTGCTTTTGTTGTCTATTCTAAGCAATACTTTTCTTTCTAAACAGTTTCTAACTGTACAAACTGACATCTTGTGTTTCAGCTTTATTTGTTCAAACCTAACTGAAACCACAAATGTTTTCAGACAGTAAAAAAAACAGAAACATAAATAAAAACAGGAAATTCAAGAAATTCTCAGCATCTATGGAGAGAGCCTTAAGCAGCTGATGTTTAAAGTTCAAAGTAAATATAGTATCAAATACTACCTTGAGATTCATTTTCTTGCAGACATTTACAGGAAAGGCAAAGAAATAAAATAGGAACTATGAAAATAGAGACCAACAACCAATATGCAAAAGAAGATGCTCTGCAAATTAAAAAAAAATGAGATTATGAGTTATAAAAGAGTCCTTGAAAGTGAGTCTGCAGGTCATAGGATCAGTCTGGAGTTGTGGTCAGTGAAGTTGAAGTTATCCACACTGGAAACTGTGATGTACAAACTTACTGGAAAGCTGAATTAAAAGAGATTAATGAAAATGCTCAGCAGATCAGACTGCATCTGTGCATAGAGAGACGGTGAGTTAATGATGCTGTCTGGGGGCTTACCAATTCTGAAACAAATCAGAGAGGTTGGTTACCAGAAATTGTTGCATTCTGAGTCCTGTAATATGCCAATTAGAAGCTGAGGTGCTGCTCTTTAAGTTTACGAAGGGCTACATTTGAACATTCTAAGACTTCAAAGACAAAGAGATTGGTGCAGGAAAGGGCTGGAGAATTGCAAGTGACAGACAAGCTGAAGATCACCCTTGAGGATTGAGTGGAAGCATCCTATAAGGTGGTCACTCATTCTGCTTTTGTCTTTTTCCATTGTAGAGACCACGTCATGAATCTTGCTATTGGATTCTCATGTTTTTGATCTGAAGTTCTTTCAACGGTCAAGAATGGGAGATAAAACTACTTGCTTCACAATTGTTTTATTAAGCACTAAGAGAACAGAGAGATAGAAAAGGAGAGCAGCGAGAGAAAGTGACAATGGGGAGGGAGAACAAAAAAAGAATAAAAAAGAAAGAAAGATGCTTAGCCAATCTGCTTTGCTGTTTGATAACAGACATTCCATTCAAATTTGTATATCAGAGTTAATCTATCAGATGAGCACTATTCAAATGATATGATACTCAAGAAGCTTCCAGAATAATCCAAAGAATAGGAAACACACTAAACAATTGCAAGCATATAGGCAGTTATATAAAAACACAAGTAGGCTTAAGACAGTTAAAAATACAAAGAAAGCAACAATTATATCTAATCCAACATTGCCCTCTTTGATTCTAAATCATACATTTAGAATCATTACATCTGAAAATTCAGAGGCAGAAGAACTTGTGGTATCTATGGTAAGTCCTCTTCTTCTTCTTCTTGTGCCCTTAACTCCTGGTGGAGTCATCGGGGCACTGTCATGACAAGCTTTGCACCAGCTTTTTGGTATGCTCATCATGCGGCGTGTCTTGGGCATCTGAAACCCGGCGGAGCCCATCCCTCTCCACATTTGACCACAGCCGATTTCCTCCAACTAGGTGGCTTGCCTTGGTCATGAAAACGTGGCCGTTATAGTTCATCTGAGAACCTTTCTGTCCCAGCCGGTGACTTCATCATGGAAGTCTTTCACCCAGTGGTGCCATGTTGACACCACTCCCTCACGTGGTTTAGCCCGCCAGCTGAAGCGGTTTACCGGGGTATGGCACTTGGAGCCAATACGTGAGAGATTTAGGAGATGGATGAGGACCAGTGATGCCTATCCACCCTGTCTAGTAGGGAACAGCATGCCAGACATCAAAGGTACTACCTCTATCCAAAGCCCCCATACCCCGTAAGTATGGTAAGTATAAAACAATGACTGATGGAAATATCAAAGGGTATTCATAGGATTAAGTCATTGTTAGGTAGATTAGGCACACTTACATGAGTTTGAACTGCTCTATTAATGATCACCTTTATACAAGTAAAAAAATGTAAATTATGATGAAGCACATCAGGACAAATATTACGACCCACAATATTGAATAACCCTAGCTTTCTAGGATTAAATGAATCCAATCAAAAAAAATCCCATCAGATTGACATATTTTAGCTGATTCTTCACGAATGCGATCAGCCAAATCAGTTATGTCTTTAGTCTCATCAGGTAAACAAGTACAACATTGCTTGCCTATAACTGTACATTGCCCACCATTTGCTAAGAGAAGATTTAATGCCACAAAATTTTGAAGAACCATTTCACACATGGCGACTATTTCTGTTGTTACTTTTTCTAAGGCATCAGCAGTGACATTGCTTATCCTTTCTAAAGCAGCAACAATATTTTTCATCTCTCTTATACTCCTTGCAACAGCATAAAATGGGAATCAAATTGATGCAACACGAGTCTTTCTGAAATGCCTCATTTACTTCTAGACTCAGGAGGTAAAGGTAAAGTTTGCATACAGCAGGAAAGACACACTTAAAATAACAAGATCCTAATCAATTACATGGAAGAGAGGTATAAGCCCTATTTCCACACAAACATTACGTCTTGTTCCATGAATCTAGGCTACTTCTTATTACTTGACTGGAACCTTGTTGAACTGTAATATTATCTCGATGGATATCATCAATAAAAATTACAGAATCATTACCCCATTTATGACAATATAAAGTATAACTGCATAAACTATGCCCTACTGAAATGTTACCTTCTGATGGCAGGCAAAAAGTGGCTTTAAGAGTGAACACATGAAAAGATTTACCAGCTTTGTTATGAACAAAGATGCAGTTATCGAGGGAGCCCAGGGTAAGCCATGAGCAGGGTCAGTTATGCTAATGATTCCCTTCATCATGCTGATTATACTTACATAAATGATCCCATTCATGATGGTATGTGGGGGGCAAGATCATCGTATATTTATGTCTCCCTTGAGGCTAATGAATCATGGGCATTATGTTAATATCAACATTGCTGGATTGTGATAATGAACTTTGCTTAAGAAGGAGGGTGCATGTTTGTTCTGAGGGAATGCCTAGCAATGGTGGATATTTTGAAATGTGTGGTATATATTGACATATCCAACAGCTAGAGACATTAATAGTGTCAGCAAATTCATGTGATGTTCACAAGTATACATTATGAGTCATCTCAATTGGCACATTGTGAGTAGGGAAAATTGGCAAAAATATAATAACAACAAATAATATTAGAATAAACTTCATATTGGTCGAACTTCCGGTGTGCCAAACATGGACAACCCGAAACTGCAGGTCTCATTGAAAGCAATGGAAGTCATCAAATATTCTCATTTGCGCCTGCTACGGCTGAGAACCATAACTCCATTTAAGATGTATACAGTCAGATGACGTTTTAATGCAATTGAACAATCTATTGCTGTTTAAAACTGATGGAAATATACCGAACTGTGGTGGGCAAACTGTCCCTTTAAGAAGCCGTTGGCAGAAGCAGGGTCAATGTGCTGGTCTGATGGTACATTTAAAAACAATGAGTTTTTCAGCTCTCAATACCAACTAACTTGCTAGCAAGCATACAGTCTCTAGTAAATAAAACTGACAATCTCAGAGCTAGGGTGCTGAATCAGAGGGACATTAGGACCGCTTGCGTCCTTTGTTTCACGAAATCTTGGTTAACCCCTTCTGTGCCGGATGCAGTGATTTGAATAGTAGATTCACAATAGATAGTTCAGTC
The DNA here is from genome assembly GCF_030028105.1 of Mobula birostris. Classification (NCBI taxonomy): domain Eukaryota; kingdom Metazoa; phylum Chordata; class Chondrichthyes; order Myliobatiformes; family Myliobatidae; genus Mobula; species Mobula birostris. The sequence continues at coordinate 160,734,138 of NC_092375.1, forward strand.
GAGTCTCTCAAAAGCAGAGGTGGAGATGTATACCTCATGAACAACTGCTCATGGTGTATTGTGTCAGTGACATCCTAATATGCCCACCAGTTGGAATACCTCACAATTAAATGCTGGTCATTTTACCTGCATGAACAACACATCCTAATGCCTTCCCCATCAGATTGGGGGATTTTAACCAGGGCGGCTTGGTAATGTTGCTAAATAATTATTATCAGCAAATCATCTATAGTATAAGAGGAAATAACACACTGGACTACTGTTACACTAAGTTCACGAGTGCCTCCCATGCTATCCCACACTTCGATAAATCTGATCACCTGGCCTTACTTCTACTCCCTGAGTACAGGCAGAAACTGAACACTTCAGCACCAGTAGTGAGGACCAAGAAGGTATGAACCAGGGAGGCACAGGAGCGCTTACTGGACTGCTTTGAATCAGTGGACTGCACTGTATTCAGGGAGTCATCTTTGAATCTGGATAAGAATGCCACAGTTGTCACCGATTTCATTAGAACCTGTGTGAATAAGTGTGTGCCTATGAAATGTTACTGTACATTTCCAACCCAAAAGCCATGGTAGAACCTAGAGGTCAGTAGTCTGCTGAGAGCTAAATCTGTGGCATTTACATCTGGTGGCCCAGGTCTGAATGAGAACATCAGGTATGACCTGCAGAGGGCTATTTCAAGAGCCAAGAAACAATTCCAAAAGAGATTAGAGGTGACATTGGATGCATATCAACTCTGGCAGTGTTTGCAAGCCAATACTTCCTACAAAGCAAAACCCAACATCATGACTGGCAGTGATGCTTCGTGTGATCCCTATCTTGGAGGTTGTGTCAGGCTGACTTTCAAGAGGGTGAACCCTCACAAGGCAGCAGGATCCAATGGAGAACCAGCTGAGCCTCTGAAACCCTTCCAACTGTAGGGGTTATTCAAAGACATTTCCAATCTCTTATTGCTACAGTCAGAAGTTCCCACCTGCTTCGAAAGGGCAACAATTATACCAGTACCCAAAAAGGGCAGTGTGAGTTGCCTTAATGACTATCATCCAGTAGGACTCACATCTGCGGTGATGAGATACTTTGAGAGTTTGGTCATGGTTAGAATCAACACCAGTCTCTGTAAGGACTTGGACCCACTGCAGTTTGCCTGTTGCCACAATAGATCTACAGCAGGCACAATCTCAATGGCTCTCCACGCAGCCTTCAGTACCTAGATAATGCAAATACCTATGTTAGGATGTTGCTTATTGACTATAGCTCAGCATTTAACACCATCATTCCTACAGTCCTAACCAAAAAGCTACAGAACCTAGGCCTCCATAACTCCCTCTGCAACTGGATCCTCAACTTCCTAACCAGGAGACCACAATCTGTGCAGATTGGAAATAACATCTCCACCTCTCTGATAATCAATACTGCCCTACTCTCTCTACACCTAAAACTGTGTGGCTAGACATAGCTCAAGTGTCATCTATAAATCTGCTGATGATACAACTATTGTTGGAAGAATCTCAGATGGTGGTGAAAGGGTGTACAGGAGCGAGATATAGTAGCTAGTTGAGTGGTGTTGTAGCAACAATCTTGCACTCAATGTCAGCAAGACCAAACAGGACTGTGGACTTCAGAAAGGGTAAGACAAGGGAACACAAACCAATCCTCATTGAGGGATTGGAAATGGAGAGAGTGAGCACTTTCAAGTTCCTGGGTGTCAATATTTCTAAAGAATTAACCTGGATGCAATGTATTGATGCAGCTATAAAGAAGGCAAGACAGCGGCTATATTTCATTAGGAGTTTGAAGAGATTTGGTTGGTCAACTAAGAAACTCAAAAACTTCCACAAATATGAGAGGTGACCTGATAGAGGTGTATAAGATGATGAGAGGCACTGATTGTGTGGATAGTCAGAGGCTTTTTCCCAGGGCTGAAATATTTGCCACAAGAGGACACAGGTTTAAGGTGCTGGGGAGGAGGTACAGAGGAGATGACAGGGGTAAGTCTTTTTTACTCAGAGTGGTGAGTGCGTGGAATGGGCTGCCCCTAACGGTGGTGGAGGCGGATACGATAGGGTCTTTTAAGAGACTTTTGGATAGGTATATGGAGCTTAGAAAAATACAGGGCTATAGGTAAGCCTAGTAATTTCTAAGGTAGGGACATGTTCGGCACAACTTTGTGGGCTGAAGGGCCTGCATGGTGCTGTAGGTTTTCTATGTTTCTATACCATGGGCAGCGTTCTGACTGGCTGCATCACTGTCTGATATTGGGTGGGTTACTACACAAGATCGAAGTAAGTTGCAGAAATTTGTAAAATTAGACAGCTCCATCATGGGTACTAGCCTCCATAGTATCCAAGACATCTTCAAGGAGCAGTGCCTTAGGAAGGCAGCAGCCATCATTAAGTATCCCCACCACATGTCCTCTTCTCATTGTTATCATTAGGAAGGAGATAGAGAAACCTGAAGGCACACACTTGGCAATTCAGAAACAGCTTCTTCTCCTCTTCCATCCAATTCCTCAGTGGACATTGAACCCATGAACACTACCTCACTACTTCTTTCCTTTTTTTCTGCACTATTTACTTGAACTTAACAATTTAATAGAGATAAATACCTAATGTAACTCAGTATTTTTCTCAATATTTATTTATCATTGTACTACTGCCATAAAGTTAACAGATTTTACAACATATACCGATGATAATAAACCTGATTCTGATTATAATATCCAGTGGCTGTCAACTCTGTTTTAAGTCTTCTGGCTGGTTAGAGCCTCCAAACAGTATCCAGGATGGGATCTCAAATTACAACGAGAGATAGAAAAGGTGTGTCAAAAAGGCAATGTTATATTATTCATGAGGGATTTCAATGTGCAGACGATTGGGAAAATGAAGTTGATGCTGGATCCCAAGAGAGAGAATTTGTGGAATGCCTCTAAGATGGCTTCTTGGAGCATCTTTTACTTGATGTCCCACTCGGTGATCAGCAATTCTGGAGTGGCGGGGGGATGTGAAATGAACCGGATATGATTAGGGAGCTTAAGGTGAAGGAACCCTTAGGAAGCAGTGATCATAATATGATAGAATTCATCCTGCAATTTTAAAGGGAGTAGCTAAAGTCAGATGCATCAGTATTAGGGTGGAATAAGGGGAATTACAGAGGCATGAGAGAGAGGAGCTGGCCAAAGGGACTGGAAGAGGACACGAGCAGGGATGACAGGAGAGCAGCAATAGCTGGAGATTTTGGGAGCAATTCAGAGGATGCAAGATAGATAAATCCCAGAGAATTATTCTAAAGGCAGGATGACTCAATGGTGGTCCAGTTATATTTCCATCATTTCAGTTGTCGAGTTCACTGCATATGTTCTAGGTAAATAGAACAGAGATCAGCACAGTACGGGAACATGCCCTTAATTCAATCTCCTGTAACAGTTCATTTGTATGTACTACTTATCATTTCAACTGTAATCCAAAATATTACTGGATTGCAACCAAAATTTTGTAGGATTACATTGAAATCTTCTATAACCACTTATTTTATGTCTTTTACATTTGTTTTCCATCTGGAAAGTGATTCTAGAACTGTTGGAGCCTGTGATTTGAAGTTTGGAGATCATTTGGGTGTTACAGTGCTCTGCAGCCTTGAGAGGATCCAGGAAGGCAGAGGCAGTGTGTGTGAAGCTCATGGCGAGAAGGCTGTGGGATACAGCGCGAGCCGATGTTCAACTCCATTTCACTGATTAAAGCTTCCATTGTTCGCCAATTAAAGTGATGAGGGAGATTATAATATCAAGGTGAATGCAGGAGGTGAGCACCAGCTGCCTGCCTTTTGATCACTGATCAGATCACTCTGCTACTGGAAAGGGGAGACTGCCTTTTGATCGCTGGTGGGATCACTGATACCAGAGAGGAAAGCTTGCCTCTTGATCACTAGCGAGATCACCCTGTTGCTGGAGAGGGAAGCTGCTGCTGTGCCCGGAGAATGTTACCCAGGTTTTCTGCATTTTGGAAATGGACTTGGACTATGGACTATGATTCAGTCTTACAGCTTTTATATTCTGTGTTTTTCACCCGATCTTTTTCAATTTTTTTGTGTGCAGGGGAGGGGGATTTGGGGATTGATGTGCTTGTTCATTTTTTTGTGCAGGGAGGGGGGATCTGGGGCTTGATGATCATGCTGACATTCTTTTTTTTCTTGGTTTCATGGCTATCTGCGGAAGAAGAATTTCAGAGTTCTATACTTTGACAATAAATGAACATTTGAAGAATTCCAAAATTGTATACTTTGATAAATGAACCTTTGAAATCTTTATAGGAGTACAGTCAAAATCTTATCTGATTGCAACTGAAATGTTATTCAATTGCAATCGATATTTTCTTTTAAGAGTACATATGAAATTCTGTGGGCACACAATTGAAAGTCTAGTTTTGCAAATACCAGTTTTTTCTCACTGAATTGCAATCTAGATGTTTTGTTTAAGCATTAAATTACAACTGGAATATTTCTTAGTACTCCACCAGCTTATAAGAATTTAATTCAAGGACAATATTAATTTTAGTGCTGATCTCTTTTTTACTGATCTATAGTAGAAATGTATAGTAGTTTCCTCATTCTTAAACATCCACTAGATTGTGTATTAAAGCATGAACTAGGCAGTTTTCTTGGGCGATTTGGAATTTATGGAGGATGATCTTACCTCCTTTTACGTTTGTGCAAAAGTTTCTACTTCGTCCAGAATACTTCCAAGTCCTTAAATCTTTGTGACCATCCTGCCGACCATGCCAAATCATCGGATTCCGATGCTTTGATACAAGGTTCTTTCAGAAGTTAAGAGTGAGATATAAAACTTGTTGCTTCATGATTTTATTTACCGCTAAGAGAACAAGGAGATAGAAAAGGATAGTAGTGACAGAGAAAGTAATAAAGGGGAAGGAAAACAAAGAAAGTAAAAAAAGGAAAAATGGTTAGCCAACATTCCATTCAAATTTGTAGATAAGAGTTAACCAATCAGATTGCCCCTATTCAAATAATCAGGTACCAGAAAAGCTTCCAGAATAATACAAAGAAATGTAAGCACTAAGAAACACACTGATCAATTGCATATACTGTACAAAGGTAATTATATAAAAATACAAGCAGGCATATGAAAGTTAAAACTACACAGAAGGTAACAATTATACATTCTGATCCAACTGTGCATTAACCCGAGTGAAATACAAGAGTGTTCTTGCTTCACCAGGAAGACATATCCTGTCCCTGACTGATGGAAAGGGCAGGAGTTGCATATCCTGTGACTGTGGAAAAGTGGTGTGAGAAGGAGACTGGCTGCTTCTGGAAATGGAAGAGTGAATCAGAGACTCATGGAGGAATAGTGGTAGTGGGATGCAGGGGGAGACGTATCTGCTGCTTGGAATTATGGAGGGCCAGCAGTTAAATGAGCAGGTGGGTAGGTTTGAAGATCAGGATAACAAGGTTTCTATCCTTGCTCTAGCTGGGAGGAAGTGAGAAGAAAAGTGCTGGAAGTAAACATACTTCGTTAAAAACCTGTCCATCTGTATAGAAGGGAAACCATGGCTAAAGATAAAGACATCTCAGATGTACTGGAATGTAAGATAGAGAGAGAAAGAGAGATAGAGAGAGAGAAAAGATGCAATCATGATAGCCATAGGGATGTATGGGTCTTTATTGGATAGTGGTCACTGATATATCCCCTGAGACTGAGATATTGTGAAATGGAAGGGAAGGGTCAGATATGATTCATGCACATGTGTAATTTGGCAATGAAACTGATGAAATCGGCTGGCTCTATACAAGTGCAGGAAGCAGCATCGATATGATCATCAACGTAACAGGAATATGGTGAAAGTCAGGCTTGACTAGAATTGAATAAAAAGGCAGTCCTTTATTTTCCTACAAAGACAAATAAGCATTACCTGGACTGATATAGGTTTCCATATTTAAACTGACATAGCAGCAAAAATAGGACATTCGGCCCTACAAGTCTGCTTGACCATTACATCATGGCTGCTTTATTATCCCTCTCAATCCATTCTCCTGCCCTTTCTCAATAATCCTTGACACCTTGATTCACCAAGAATCTATCAATCTCTGCTTTAAATATACTCAATGAGTTGGCCTCTTCAGCCGTCCATGGTAACAAATTCAACAGATTTACTACCCTCTGGCTAAAGAAATTACTTCTCACCTCTGTTCTAAATGGATGTCCCTCTATTCTAAGGCTGTGCCCTCCGGTCCTAGACTCACCCACTTAGGAGATATCCTCTCCACATTCACTCTCGCAATATTTGTTCGGTTACAAAGAGATTCACTCTCATTCTTCTAAACTCCAGTGACTACAGACCTTGAGCCATAAAATACTCCTCATACAGTAACCATTTCATTCCTGGAATCATTCTCATGAGCTCCTCTGGACTATTTCAATACCAGCACATCTTTTCTTAGATAAGAGCCCCAGATCCGCTCACAATACTCCAAGTGCAATCTGACCAATGCCTTATAAAACCTCAGCATCGCATTCTTGCTCTTTTTTCTAGTTCTCTCGAAATGAATGCTAACATTGCATTTGCCTTCCTTGCCACTTGACTCAACCTGC